>NC_140584.1:35506960-36756960 GCF_964204655.1 Triturus cristatus | reverse complement strand
GTGTGCGGTTGTTCAGGGAATTGGCCAAAGTGGACACTTTTGCTTGTGGCACAATCCGCTGTAACCGTAAAGGTTTTCCGAAAGAACTTGTTTGTCAGAAGCTTGTGCGGGGACAGTGCAGTGCGTTGCGTTGCCAGGAGCTTCTTGCTGTGAAGTTTACAGACAGGAGAGATGTCTACATGCTGACTTCCATCCATGATGAAAGCACTGCACCTGTGACTGTTTGGGGTCAGGTCGCTGAAGCGCGCAAACCTGTATGCATTTTAGACTATAATAGGCACATGGGTGGTGTTGACAGAGTAGATCAGAGGTTGGAACCTTACACTGCTCTTCGTAAGGCTTACATTTGGTACAAGAAGTTGGCTATCCATCTTTTCCACTTGGCAATGTTTAATGCTTTTGTTGTGTTCCAGGATTCTTGCCCTGAGTCAAAGATGACTTTTGCTAAGTTTCAGGAGTCTGTAATAGGCAGCCTTGTTGTAGTGGAACAGGCAAGTGTTCCTAGAGTTGGACTGGTGGAGGATGTTGCTAGATTGAAAGAACGCCACTTTCCAGATCACATTCCTCCCACACCCGCAAAAGATTTTCCCAGTAGGAGATGTAGAGTCTGTTGGCGAAGAGGTTTGCGGAAGGAGAGTCGTATGTACTGCCCCGATTGTCCCTCTCATCCTGCACTGTGTCTCTCTGCTTGTTTCCGAGCGTACCACACGTGTAAAAATTTCTGGGAAGATTCATGAGTGGTAAAGTGAACTGCCTGGTCTGTATTCTTTGGAAAATATGATTCTGTTTCAAGGTTGGTGTTAGTGCAATGTATTTAGTTGCTGATTTTCTGTTAGAAGATTTGTATCTATTTGCAATTTGTTTGTGTTTTTATTTTTTTCTAAAAAAATCCAAAATGTGATGGCGGTGTGTGTAGGCTTGCGCTTGGCTGTTGGTGTGTGTGGACTGGCACTTGGTTGGTGGTGTGCGTGGAATGGTGCTTGGCTGACGGTGTGCGTGGACTGGCGGTGTGCATGGACTGGCGGTGTGCGTGGACTGGTGCGTGGCTGGTGGTGTGCGTGGAATGGTGCTTGGCTGGCGGTGTGCGTGGAATGGTGCTTGGCTGGCGGTGTGCGTGGAATGGTGCTTGGCTGGTGGTGTGCGTGGACTGGTACTTGGCTGGCGGTGTGTGTGGACTGGTGGTGTGTGCGGACTGGTGTTTGGCTGGTGGTGTCCGTGGACTGGAGCTTGGCTGGTGGTGTCCGTGGACTGGAGCTTGTCTGGTGGTGTGTGTGGACTGGAGCTTGGCTGGCGGTGTGCGTGGAATGGTGCTTGGCTGGCGGTGTGCGTGGACTGGTACTTGGCTGGCGGTGTGCGTGGACTGGTGGTGTGTGCGGACTGGTGCTTGTCTGGTGGTGTCCGTGGACTGGAGCTTGGCTGGCGGTGTAGGTGGATTGGCGATTGGCTGCCGGTGTGCCTGGACTGGCGATTGGATGGCGGTGTGCCTGGACTGGCGCTTGGCTAGCGGTGTGCGTGGACTGGCGTTTGGCTAGCGGTGTGTGTCGACTGGTGCTTGGCTGGCTGTGTGTGAGTAGTGACTTTCTGCTGGTCACTACACACACTGCTAGCTGAGTGCCACTCCACGCAATCCTTCAGCCTGTGTAGTTGCTGTGTCTGGATTGTGGGCGTGTGAAAGTGATGGGCCCTTGAATGGCGCTGTGTGCTGGTGTGAGTTTTGTTATGTGATGGGCCCGCGGCTGGCGGTGTGAATGGTTTTGTATGTCTCACACGTATGAAAGGTGTATGAATGGCCTGTAAAGAGGTTGGTGCCTTGTCGTGGCTTTACAGCTCACGAGCTGTGAGTCAATGGTTCAGTTTCTTGCCCTTTCAATTATTACCAGTGCATTTCATGTTTTGTGAAATCACTTGGTAATACAATTTTATCTACTGAACCATCACTCACCCTCGTGCCAAATCCAACCAGTATGTGTGTGTGCTTGCGGGTTAGATGGCTGTGCAGTAATATTTGTCTTTCTGAAGCAGGGTGTACCTTGTCCCTTTTTGGTGATTTTTGTACTGTGTTGCTTTTGTACCTGGTGGTGCGAATGGTCTTGTTTGTATCACGTATGAAAGGTGTGTGAATGGCCTGTAAAGTGGTTGGTGCCTTGACGTGGCTTTACAGCTCACGAGCTGCAAGTCATTGGTTTGGTTTTTTGTGAATTTAATTATTGACAGTGCATTTCATTTTTGTGAAATCTCTTGTTAATAAAATTTAATACACTGAACCATGACTCGCCCTCGTGCCAAATCCAACCAGTATGTGTGTGTGTTTGAGGAATAGATGGTTGTGCAGGAATCTTTGTCTTTAGTTTCTCTGCCAAGGTACACTTTCCATGTAAGAATAATCCACCAACTGTAGATATTGTCGAAAACCCTTGGGAGTTCATGGTGATGTCTCTCTAGTGATTTGAAAAATATTTTTTATCCCCATTGTCCTGTAAACCTCAAACTGTCTGCCACATTTTCTTTGCAGTATTATTCCTAAATTCTCACGCTGTAGTAACAATAGTTAATCTGGTTTTGCAAGGGGGGTTACTTTGTTTTTTTGCCCAGGGCTCGGCGGCCATCTATGGGAAACCTTTCAAACCCACGCATTTCTGAAAACTAGACACCCGGCGGCTTCCAGGGAGGTATGGCTTGCGTGGATCCCCCAACGTTTCCTAACCCAGAATCCCCTGCAAACCTAAATTTTTGCCCAAAAAATCACTTTTTTCACACATTTTGGGGTGGGAAAGTAGTGGCATCACCGGGCTCACACAAATTTACCACCACCCAGCGTTCCCCCAGGTCTCCCGGTAAAAATGGTGCCTCACTTGTGTGGGAGGCCCAAGTACCCGCGGCAGGCAAGGACAACAAACGTAGTGAGGCGACATCAAGATGGCCTATCGCCAAACCACCTGGTTTTTCAAGGGGGGTCACTTTGGTTTTTGGCCTGGTGCGCGGCGGCCATCTAGGGAAACCTACCAAACCCAGGCATTTTTGAAAACTAGACACCCGGCGGCTTCCAGGGAGGTATGGCTTGCGTGGATCCCCCAACGTTTCCTTACCCAGAATCCCCTGCAAACCTCATTTTTTGCTCAAAAAATCACTTTTTTTACACATTTTGGGGTGGGAAAGTAGTGGCATCACCGGGCTCACACAAATTTACCACCACCCAGCGTTCCCCCAGGTCTCCCGGTAAAAATGGTGCCTCACTTGTGTGGGAGGCCCAAGTACCCGCGGCAAGCAAGGGCCCCAAACGTAGTGAGGCGACATCAAAATGGCCTATCGCCAAACCACCTGGTTTTGCAAGGGGGGTCACTTTGGTTTTTGGCCCGGTGCGCGGCGGCCATCTAGGGAAACCTACCAAACCCAGGCATTTTTGAAAACTAGACACCCGGCGGCTTCCAGGGAGGTATGGCTTGCGTGGATCCCCCAACGTTTCCTTACCCAGAATCCCCTGCAAACCTCATTTTTTGCTCAAAAAATCCCTTTTTTCACACATTTTGGGGTGGGAATGTAGTGGCATCACCGGGCTCACACAAATTTACCACCACCCAGCGTTCCCCCAGGTCTCCCGGTAAAAATGGTGCCTCACTTGTGTGGGAGGCCCAAGTACCCGCGGCAGGCAAGGGCCCCAAACGTAGTGAGGCGACATCAAAATGGCCTATCGCCAAACCACCTGGTTTTGCAAGGGGGGTCACTTTGGTTTTTGGCCCGTTGCGCGGCAGCCATCTAGGGAAACCTACCAAACCCAGGCATTTTTGAAAACTAGACACCCGGCGGCTTCCAGGGAGGTATGGCTTGCATGGATCCCCCAACGTTTCCTTACCCAGAATCCCCTGCAAACCTCATTTTTTGCTCAAAAAAATCACTTTTTTCACACATTTTGGGGTGGGAAAGTAGTGGCATCACCGGGCTCACACAAATTTACCACAACCCAGCGTTCCCCCAGGTCTCCCGGTAAAAATGGTGCCTCACTTGTGTGGGAGGCCCAAGTACCCGCGGCAGGCAAGGGCCCCAAACGTAGTGAGGCGACATCAAAATGGCCTATCGCCAAACCACCTGGTTTTGCAAGGGGGGTCACTTTGGTTTTTGGCCCGTTGCGCGGCGGCCATCTAGATAAACCTACCAAACCCAGGCATTTTTGAAAACTAGACACCCGGCGGCTTCCAGGGAGGTATGGCTTGCGTAGATCCCCCAACGTTTCCTTACCCAGAATCCCCTGCAAACCTCATTTTTTGCTCAAAAAATCACTTTTTTCACACATTTTGGGGTGGGAAAGTAGTGGCATCACCGGGCTCACACAAATTTACCACCACCCAGCGTTACCCCAGGTCTCCCGGTAAAAATGGTGCCTCACTTGTGTGGGAGGCCCAAGTACCCGTGGCAGGCAAGGGCCCCAAACGTAGTGAGGCGACATCAAAATGGCCTATCGCCAAACCACCTGGTTTTGCAAGGGGGGTCACTTTGGTTTTTGGCCCGGTGCGCAGCGGCCATCTAGGGAAACCAACCAAACCCAGGCATTTTTGAAAACTAGACACCCGGCGGCTTCCAGGGAGGTATGGCTTGCGTGGATCCCCCAACGTTTCCTTACCCAGAATCCCCTGCAAACCTCATTTTTTGCTCAAAAAATCACTTTTTTTACACATTTTGGGGTGGGAAAGTAGTGGCATCACCGGGCTCACACAAATTTACCACCACCCAGCGTTCCCCCAGGTCTCCCGGTAAAAATGGTGCCTCACTTGTGTGGGAGGCCCAAGTACCCGCGGCAAGCAAGGGCCCCAAACGTAGTGAGGCGACATCAAAATGGCCTATCGCCAAACCACCTGGTTTTGCAAGGGGGGTCACTTTGGTTTTTGGCCCGGTGCGCGGCGGCCATCTAGGGAAACCTACCAAACCCAGGCATTTTTGAAAACTAGACACCCGGCGGCTTCCAGGGAGGTATGGCTTGCGTGGATCCCCCAACGTTTCCTTACCCAGAATCCCCTGCAAACCTCATTTTTTGCTCAAAAAATCACTTTTTTCACACATTTTGGGGTGGGAATGTAGTGGCATCACCGGGCTCACACAAATTTACCACCACCCAGCGTTCCCCCAGGTCTCCCGGTAAAAATGGTGCCTCACTTGTGTGGGAGGCCCAAGTACCCGCGGCAGGCAAGGGCCCCAAACGTAGTGAGGCGACATCAAAATGGCCTATCGCCAAACCACCTGGTTTTGCAAGGGGGGTCACTTTGGTTTTTGGCCCGTTGCGCGGCAGCCATCTAGGGAAACCTACCAAACCCAGGCATTTTTGAAAACTAGACACCCGGCGGCTTCCAGGGAGGTATGGCTTGCGTGGATCCCCCAACGTTTCCTTACCCAGAATCCCCTGCAAACCTCATTTTTTGCTCAAAAAATCACTTTTTTCACACATTTTGGGGTGGGAAAGTAGTGGCATCACCGGGCTCACACAAATTTACCACAACCCAGCGTTCCCCCAGGTCTCCCGGTAAAAATGGTGCCTCACTTGTGTGGGAGGCCCAAGTACCCGCGGCAGGCAAGGGCCCCAAACGTAGTGAGGCGACATCAAAATGGCCTATCGCCAAACCACCTGGTTTTGCAAGGGGGGTCACTTTGGTTTTTGGCCCGGTGCGCAGCGGCCATCTAGGGAAACCAACCAAACCCAGGCATTTTTGAAAACTAGACACCCGGCGGCTTCCAGGGAGGTATGGCTTGCGTGGATCCCCCAACGTTTCCTTACCCAGAATCCCCTGCAAACCTCATTTTTTGCTCAAAAAATCACTTTTTTTACACATTTTGGGGTGGGAAAGTAGTGGCATCACCGGGCTCACACAAATTTACCACCACCCAGCGTTCCCCCAGGTCTCCCGGTAAAAATGGTGCCTCACTTGTGTGGGAGGCCCAAGTACCCGCGGCAGGCAAGGGCCCCAAACGTAGTGAGGCGACATCAAAATGGCCTATCGCCAAACCACCTGGTTTTGCAAGGGGGGTCACTTTGGTTTTTGGCCCGTTGCGCGGCGGCCATCTAGGGAAACCTACTAAACCCAGGCATTTTTGAAAACTAGACACCCGGCGGCTTCCAGGGAGGTATGGCTTGCGTGGATCCCCCAACGTTTCCTTACCCAGAATCCCCTGCAAACCTCATTTTTTGCTCAAAAAATCACTTTTTTCACACATTTTGGGGTGGGAAAGTAGTGGCATCACCGGGCTCACACAAATTTACCACCACCCAGCGTTACCCCAGGTCTCCCGGTAAAAATGGTGCCTCACTTGTGTGGGAGGCCCAAGTACCCGCGGCAGGCAAGGGCCCCAAACGTAGTGAGGCGTCATCAAAATGGCCTATCGCCAAACCACCTGGTTTTGCAAGGGGGGTCACTTTGGTTTTTGGCCCGGTGCGCAGCGGCCATCTAGGGAAACCAACCAAACCCAGGCATTTTTTAAAACTAGACACCCGGCGGCTTCCAGGGAGGTATGGCTTGCGTGGATCCCCCAACATTTCCTTACCCAGAATCCCCTGCAAACCTCATTTTTTGCTCAAAAAATCACTTTTTTCACACATTTTGGGGTGGGAATGTAGTGGCATCACCGGGCTCACACAAATTTACCACCACCCAGCGTTCCCCCAGGTCTCCTGGTAAAAATGGTGCCTCACTTGTGTGGGAGGCCCAAGTACCCGCGGCAGGCAAGGGCCCCAAACGTAGTGAGGCGACATCAAAATGGCCTATCGCCAAACCACCTGGTTTTGCAAGGGGGGTCACTTTGGTTTTTGGCCCGGTGCGCAGCGGCCATCTAGGGAAACCAACCAAACCCAGGCATTTTTGAAAACTAGACACCCGGCGGCTTCCAGGGAGGTATGGCTTGCGTGGATCCCCCAACGTTTCCTTACCCAGAATCCCCTGCAAACCTCATTTTTTGCTCAAAAAATCACTGTTTTCACACATTTTGGGGTGGGAAAGTAGTGGCATCACCGGGCTCACACAAATTTACCACCACCCAGCGTTCCCCCAGGTCTCCCGGTAAAAATGGTGCCTCACTTGTGTGGGAGACCCAAGTACCCGCGGCAGGCAAGGGCCCCAAACGTAGTGAGGCGACATCAAAATGGCCTATCGCCAAACCACCTGGTTTTGCAAGGGGGGTCACTTTGGTTTTTGGCCCGGTGCGCAGCGGCCATCTAGGGAAACCAACCAAACCCAGGCATTTTTGAAAACTAGACACCCGGCGGCTTCCAGGGAGGTATGGCTTGCATGGATCCCCCAACGTTTCCTTACCCAGAATCCCCTGCAAACCTCATTTTTTGCTCAAAAAATCACTTTTTTCACACATTTTGGGGTGGGAAAGTAGTGGCATCACCGGTCTCACACAAATTTACCACCACCCAGCGTTCCCCCAGGTCTCCCGGTAAAAATGGTGCCTCACTTGTGTGGGAGGCCCAAGTACCCGCGGCAGGCAAGGGCCCCAAACGTAGTGAGGCGACATCAAAATGGCCTATCGCCAAACCACCTGGTTTTGCAAGGGGGGTCACTTTGGTTTTTGGCCCGGTGCGCAGCGGCCATCTAGGGAAACCAACCAAACCCAGGCATTTTTAAAAACTAGACACCCGGCGGCTTCCAGGGAGGTATGGCTTGCGTGGATCCCCCAACGTTTCCTTACCCAGAATCCCCTGCAAACCTCATTTTTTACTCAAAAAATCACTTTTTTCACACATTTTGGGGTGGGAATGTAGTGGCATCACCGGGCTCACACAAATTTACCACCACCCAGCGTTCCCCCAGGTCTCCCGGTAAAAATGGTGCCTCACTTGTGTGGGAGGCCCAAGTACCCGCGGCAAGCAAGGGCCCCAAACGTAGTGAGGCGACATCAAAATGGCCTATCGCCAAACCACCTGGTTTTGCAAGGGGGGTCACTTTGGTTTTTGGCCCGGTGCGCGGCGGCCATCTAGGGAAACCTACCAAACCCAGGCATTTTTGAAAACTAGACACCCGGCGGCTTCCAGGGAGGTATGGCTTGCGTGGATCCCCCAACGTTTCCTTACCCAGAATCCCCTGCAAACCTCATTTTTTGCTCAAAAAATCACTTTTTTCACACATTTTGGGGTGGGAATGTAGTGGCATCACCGGGCTCACACAAATTTACCACCACCCAGCGTTCCCCCAGGTCTCCCGGTAAAAATGGTGCCTCACTTGTGTGGGAGGCCCAAGTACCCGCGGCAGGCAAGGGCCCCAAACGTAGTGAGGCGACATCAAAATGGCCTATCGCCAAACCACCTGGTTTTGCAAGGGGGGTCACTTTGGTTTTTGGCCCGTTGCGCGGCAGCCATCTAGGGAAACCTACCAAACCCAGGCATTTTTGAAAACTAGACACCCGGCGGCTTCCAGGGAGGTATGGCTTGCGTGGATCCCCCAACGTTTCCTTACCCAGAATCCCCTGCAAACCTCATTTTTTGCTCAAAAAATCACTTTTTTCACACATTTTGGGGTGGGAAAGTAGTGGCATCACCGGGCTCACACAAATTTACCACAACCCAGCGTTCCCCCAGGTCTCCCGGTAAAAATGGTGCCTCACTTGTGTGGGAGGCCCAAGTACCCGCGGCAGGCAAGGGCCCCAAACGTAGTGAGGCGACATCAAAATGGCCTATCGCCAAACCACCTGGTTTTGCAAGGGGGGTCACTTTGGTTTTTGGCCCGGTGCGCGGCGGCCATCTAGGGAAACCTACCAAACCCAGGCATTTTTGAAAACTAGACACCCGGCGGCTTCCAGGGAGGTATGGTTTGCGTGGATCCCCCAACGTTTCCTTACCCAGAATCCCCTGCAAACCTCATTTTTTGCTCAAAAAATCACTTTTTTCACACATTTTGGGGTGGGAATGTAGTGGCATCACCGGGCTCACACAAATTTACCACCACCCAGCATTCCCCCAGGTCTCCCGGTAAAAATGGTGCCTCAGTTGTGTGGGAGGCCCAAGTACCCGCGGCAGGCAAGGGCCCCAAACGTAGTGAGGCGACATCAAAATGGCCTATCGCCAAACCACCTGGTTTTGCAAGGGGGGTCACTTTGGTTTTTGGCCCGTTGCGCGGCGGCCATCTAGGGAAACCTACTAAACCCAGGCATTTTTGAAAACTAGACACCCGGCGGCTTCCAGGGAGGTATGGCTTGCGTGGATCCCCCAACGTTTCCTTACCCAGAATCCCCTGCAAACCTCATTTTTTGCTCAAAAAATCACTTTTTTCACACATTTTGGGGTGGGAAAGTAGTGGCATCACCGGGCTCACACAAATTTACCACCACCCAGCGTTACCCCAGGTCTCCCGGTAAAAATGGTGCCTCACTTGTGTGGGAGGCCCAAGTACCCGCGGCAGGCAAGGGCCCCAAACGTAGTGAGGCGACATCAAAATGGCCTATCGCCAAACCACCTGGTTTTGCAAGGGGGGTCACTTTGGTTTTTGGCCCGGTGCGCAGCGGCCATCTAGGGAAACCAACCAAACCCAGGCATTTTTGAAAACTAGACACCCGGCGGCTTCCAGGGAGGTATGGCTTGCGTGGATCCCCCAACATTTCCTTACCCAGAATCCCCTGCAAACCTCATTTTTTGCTCAAAAAATCACTTTTTTCACACATTTTGGGGTGGGAATGTAGTGGCATCACCGGGCTCACACAAATTTACCACCACCCAGCGTTCCCCCAGGTCTCCCGGTAAAAATGGTGCCTCACTTGTGTGGGAGGCCCAAGTACCCGCGGCAGGCAAGGGCCCCAAACGTAGTGAGGCGACATCAAAATGGCCTATCGCCAAACCACCTGGTTTTGCAAGGGGGGTCACTTTGGTTTTTGGCCCGTTGCGCGGCAGCCATCTAGGGAAACCTACCAAACCCAGGCATTTTTGAAAACTAGACACCCGGCGGCTTCCAGGGAGGTATGGCTTGCGTGGATCCCCCAACGTTTCCTTACCCAGAATCCCCTGCAAACCTCATTTTTTGCTCAAAAAATCACTTTTTTCACACATTTTGGGGTGGGAAAGTAGTGGCATCACCGGGCTCACACAAATTTACCACAACCCAGCGTTCCCCCAGGTCTCCCGGTAAAAATGGTGCCTCACTTGTGTGGGAGGCCCAAGTACCCGCGGCAGGCAAGGGCCCCAAACGTAGTGAGGCGACATCAAAATGGCCTATCGCCAAACCACCTGGTTTTGCAAGGGGGGTCACTTTGGTTTTTGGCCCGGTGCGCAGCGGCCATCTAGGGAAACCAACCAAACCCAGGCATTTTTGAAAACTAGACACCCGGCGGCTTCCAGGGAGGTATGGCTTGCGTGGATCCCCCAACGTTTCCTTACCCAGAATCCCCTGCAAACCTCATTTTTTGCTCAAAAAATCACTTTTTTTACACATTTTGGGGTGGGAAAGTAGTGGCATCACCGGGCTCACACAAATTTACCACCACCCAGCGTTCCCCCAGGTCTCCCGGTAAAAATGGTGCCTCACTTGTGTGGGAGGCCCAAGTACCCGCGGCAGGCAAGGGCCCCAAACGTAGTGAGGCGACATCAAAATGGCCTATCGCCAAACCACCTGGTTTTGCAAGGGGGGTCACTTTGGTTTTTGGCCCGTTGCGCGGCGGCCATCTAGGGAAACCTACTAAACCCAGGCATTTTTGAAAACTAGACACCCGGCGGCTTCCAGGGAGGTATGGCTTGCGTGGATCCCCCAACGTTTCCTTACCCAGAATCCCCTGCAAACCTCATTTTTTGCTCAAAAAATCACTTTTTTCACACATTTTGGGGTGGGAAAGTAGTGGCATCACCGGGCTCACACAAATTTACCACCACCCAGCGTTACCCCAGGTCTCCCGGTAAAAATGGTGCCTCACTTGTGTGGGAGGCCCAAGTACCCGCGGCAGGCAAGGGCCCCAAACGTAGTGAGGCGTCATCAAAATGGCCTATCGCCAAACCACCTGGTTTTGCAAGGGGGGTCACTTTGGTTTTTGGCCCGGTGCGCAGCGGCCATCTAGGGAAACCAACCAAACCCAGGCATTTTTGAAAACTAGACACCCGGCGGCTTCCAGGGAGGTATGGCTTGCGTGGATCCCCCAACATTTCCTTACCCAGAATCCCCTGCAAACCTCATTTTTTGCTCAAAAAATCACTTTTTTCACACATTTTGGGGTGGGAATGTAGTGGCATCACCGGGCTCACACAAATTTACCACCACCCAGCGTTCCCCCAGGTCTCCTGGTAAAAATGGTGCCTCACTTGTGTGGGAGGCCCAAGTACCCGCGGCAGGCAAGGGCCCCAAACGTAGTGAGGCGACATCAAAATGGCCTATCGCCAAACCACCTGGTTTTGCAAGGGGGGTCACTTTGGTTTTTGGCCCGGTGCGCAGCGGCCATCTAGGGAAACCAACCAAACCCAGGCATTTTTGAAAACTAGACACCCGGCGGCTTCCAGGGAGGTATGGCTTGCGTGGATCCCCCAACGTTTCCTTACCCAGAATCCCCTGCAAACCTCATTTTTTGCTCAAAAAATCACTGTTTTCACACATTTTGGGGTGGGAAAGTAGTGGCATCACCGGGCTCACACAAATTTACCACCACCCAGCGTTCCCCCAGGTCTCCCGGTAAAAATGGTGCCTCACTTGTGTGGGAGACCCAAGTACCCGCGGCAGGCAAGGGCCCCAAACGTAGTGAGGCGACATCAAAATGGCCTATCGCCAAACCACCTGGTTTTGCAAGGGGGGTCACTTTGGTTTTTGGCCCGGTGCGCAGCGGCCATCTAGGGAAACCAACCAAACCCAGGCATTTTTGAAAACTAGACACCCGGCGGCTTCCAGGGAGGTATGGCTTGCATGGATCCCCCAACGTTTCCTTACCCAGAATCCCCTGCAAACCTCATTTTTTGCTCAAAAAATCACTTTTTTCACACATTTTGGGGTGGGAAAGTAGTGGCATCACCGGGCTCACACAAATTTACCACCACCCAGCGTTCCCCCAGGTCTCCCGGTAAAAATGGTGCCTCACTTGTGTGGGAGGCCCAAGTACCCGCGGCAGGCAAGGGCCCCAAACGTAGTGAGGCGACATCAAAATGGCCTATCGCCAAACCACCTGGTTTTGCAAGGGGGGTCACTTTGGTTTTTGGCCCGGTGCGCAGCGGCCATCTAGGGAAACCAACCAAACCCAGGCATTTTTGAAAACTAGACACCCGGCGGCTTCCAGGGAGGTATGGCTTGCGTGGATCCCCCAACGTTTCCTTACCCAGAATCCCCTGCAAACCTCATTTTTTACTCAAAAAATCACTTTTTTCACACATTTTGGGGTGGGAATGTAGTGGCATCACCGGGCTCACACAAATTTACCACCACCCAGCGTTCCCCCAGGTCTCCCGGTAAAAATGGTGCCTCACTTGTGTGGGAGGCCCAAGTACCCGCGGCAAGCAAGGGCCCCAAACGTAGTGAGGCGACATCAAAATGGCCTATCGCCAAACCACCTGGTTTTGCAAGGGGGGTCACTTTGGTTTTTGGCCCGGTGCGCGGCGGCCATCTAGGGAAACCTACCAAACCCAGGCATTTTTGAAAACTAGACACCCGGCGGCTTCCAGGGAGGTATGGCTTGCGTGGATCCCCCAACGTTTCCTTACCCAGAATCCCCTGCAAACCTCATTTTTTGCTCAAAAAATCACTTTTTTCACACATTTTGGGGTGGGAATGTAGTGGCATCACCGGGCTCACACAAATTTACCACCACCCAGCGTTCCCCCAGGTCTCCCGGTAAAAATGGTGCCTCACTTGTGTGGGAGGCCCAAGTACCCGCGGCAGGCAAGGGCCCCAAACGTAGTGAGGCGACATCAAAATGGCCTATCGCCAAACCACCTGGTTTTGCAAGGGGGGTCACTTTGGTTTTTGGCCCGTTGCGCGGCAGCCATCTAGGGAAACCTACCAAACCCAGGCATTTTTGAAAACTAGACACCCGGCGGCTTCCAGGGAGGTATGGCTTGCGTGGATCCCCCAACGTTTCCTTACCCAGAATCCCCTGCAAACCTCATTTTTTGCTCAAAAAATCACTTTTTTCACACATTTTGGGGTGGGAAAGTAGTGGCATCACCGGGCTCACACAAATTTACCACAACCCAGCGTTCCCCCAGGTCTCCCGGTAAAAATGGTGCCTCACTTGTGTGGGAGGCCCAAGTACCCGCGGCAGGCAAGGGCCCCAAACGTAGTGAGGCGACATCAAAATGGCCTATCGCCAAACCACCTGGTTTTGCAAGGGGGGTCACTTTGGTTTTTGGCCCGGTGCGCGGCGGCCATCTAGGGAAACCTACCAAACCCAGGCATTTTTGAAAACTAGACACCCGGCGGCTTCCAGGGAGGTATGGTTTGCGTGGATCCCCCAACGTTTCCTTACCCAGAATCCCCTGCAAACCTCATTTTTTGCTCAAAAAATCACTTTTTTCACACATTTTGGGGTGGGAATGTAGTGGCATCACCGGGCTCACACAAATTTACCACCACCCAGCATTCCCCCAGGTCTCCCGGTAAAAATGGTGCCTCAGTTGTGTGGGAGGCCCAAGTACCCGCGGCAGGCAAGGGCCCCAAACGTAGTGAGGCGACATCAAAATGGCCTATCGCCAAACCACCTGGTTTTGCAAGGGGGGTCACTTTGGTTTTTGGCCCGGTGCGCAGCGGCCATCTAGGGAAACCAACCAAACCCAGGCATTTTTGAAAACTAGACACCCGGCGGCTTCCAGGGAGGTATGGCTTGCGTGGATCCCCCAACATTTCCTTACCCAGAATCCCCTGCAAACCTCATTTTTTGCTCAAAAAATCACTTTTTTCACACATTTTGGGGTGGGAATGTAGTGGCATCACCGGGCTCACACAAATTTACCACCACCCAGCGTTCCCCCAGGTCTCCCGGTAAAAATGGTGCCTCACTTGTGTGGGAGGCCCAAGTACCCACGGCAGGCAAGGGCCCCAAACGTAGTGAGGCGACATCAAAATGGCCTATCGCCAAACCACCTGGTTTTGCAAGGGGGGTCACTTTGGTTTTTGGCCCGGTGCGCAGCGGCCATCTAGGGAAACCAACCAAACCCAGGCATTTTTGAAAACTAGACACCCGGCGGCTTCCAGGGAGGTATGGCTTGCGTGGATCCCCCAACGTTTCCTTACCCAGAATCCCCTGCAAACCTCATTTTTTGCTCAAAAAATCACTGTTTTCACACATTTTGGGGTGGGAAAGTAGTGGCATCACCGGGCTCACACAAATTTACCACCACCCAGTGTTCCCCCAGGTCTCCCGGTAAAAATGGTGCCTCACTTGTGTGGGAGACCCAAGTACCCGCGGCAGGCAAGGGCCCCAAACGTAGTGAGGCGACATCAAAATGGCCTATCGCCAAACCACCTGGTTTTGCAAGGGGGGTCACTTTGGTTTTTGGCCCGGTGCGCAGCGGCCATCTAGGGAAACCAACCAAACCCAGGCATTTTTGAAAACTAGACACCCGGCGGCTTCCAGGGAGGTATGGCTTGCATGGATCCCCCAACGATTCCTTACCCAGAATCCCCTGCAAACCTCATTTTTTGCTCAAAAAATCACTTTTTTCACACATTTTGGGGTGGGAAAGTAGTGGCATCACCGGGCTCACACAAATTTACCACCACCCAGCGTTCCCCCAGGTCTCCCGGTAAAAATGGTGCCTCACTTGTGTGGGAGGCCCAAGTACCCGCGGCAGGCAAGGGCCCCAAACGTAGTGAGGCGACATCAAAATGGCCTATCGCCACACCACCTGGTTTTGCAAGGGGGGTCACTTTGGTTTTTGGCCCGGTGCGCAGCGGCCATCTAGGGAAACCAACCAAACCCAGGCATTTTTGAAAACTAGACACCCGGCGGCTTCCAGGGAGGTATGGCTTGCGTGGATCCCCCAACGTTTCCTTACCCAGAATCCCCTGCAAACCTCATTTTTTACTCAAAAAATCACTTTTTTCACACATTTTGGGGTGGGAATGTAGTGGCATCACCGGGCTCACACAAATTTACCACCACCCAGCGTTCCCCCAGGTCTCCCGGTAAAAATGGTGCCTCACTTGTGTGGGAGGCCCAAGTACCCGCGGCAGGCAAGGGCCCCAAACGTAGTGAGTCGACATCAAAATGGCCTATCGCCAAACCACCTGGTTTTGCAAGGGGGGTCACTTTGGTTTTTGGCCCGGTGCGCAGCGGCCATCTAGGGAAACCAACCAAACCCAGGCATTTTTGAAAACTAGACACCCGGCGGCTTCCAGGGAGGTATGGCTTGCGTGGATCCCCCAACGTTTCCTTACCCAGAATCCCCTGCAAACCTCAATGTTTGCTCAAAAAATCACTTTTTTCACACATTTTGGGGTGGGAAAGTAGTGGCATCACCGAGCTCACACAAATTTACCACCACCCAGCGTTCCCCCAGGTCTCCCAGTAAAAATGGTGCCTCACTTGTGTGGGAGGCCCAAGTACCCGCGGCAGGCAAGGACAACAAACGTAGTGAGGCGACATCAACATTGCCTATCCCAAATGTCGCCTCACTACGTTTGTTGTCCTTGCCTGCCGCGGGTACTTGGGCCTCCCACACAAGTGAGGCACCATTTTTACCGGGAGACCTGGGGGAACGCTGGGTGGTGGTAAATTTGTGTGAGCCCGGTGATGCCACTACTTTCCCACCCCAAAATGTGTGGAAAAAGTGATTTTTTGAGCAAAAAATGAGGTTTGCAGGGGATTCTGGGTAAGGAAACGTTGGGGGATCCACGCAAGCCATACCTCCCTGGAAGCCGCCGGGTGTCTAGTTTTCAAAAATGCCTGGGTTTGGTTGGTTTCCCTAGATGGCCGCTGCGCACCGGGCCAAAAACCAAAGTGACCCCCCTTGCAAAACCAGGTGGTTTGGCGATAGGCCATTTTCATGTCGCCTCACTACGTTTGGGGCCCTTGCCTGCCGCGGGTACTTGGGCCTCCCACGCAAGTGAGGCACCATTTTTACCGGGAGACCTGGGGGAACGCTGGGTGGTGGTAACTTTGTGTGAGCCCGGTGATGCCACTACTTTCCCACCCCAAAATGTGTGAAAAAAGTGATTTTTTGAGCAAAAAATGAGGTTTGCAGGGGATTCTGGGTAAGGAAACGTTGGGGGATCCACGCAAGCCATACCTCCCTGGAAGCCGCCGGGTGTCTAGTTTTCAAAAATGCCTGGGTTTGGTTGGTTTCCCTAGATGGCCGCTGCGCACCGGGCCAAAAACCAAAGTGACCCCCCTTGCAAAACCAGGTGGTTTGGCGATAGGCCATTTTGATGTCGCCTCACTACGTTTGGGGCCCTTGCCTGCCGCGGGTACTTGGGACTCCCACACAAGTGAGGCACCATTTTTACCGGGAGACCTGGGGGAACGCTGGGTGGTGGTAAATTTGTGTGAGCCCGGTGATGCCACTACTTTCCCACCCCAAAATGTGTGAAAAAAGTGATTTTTTGAGCAAAAAATGAGGTTTGCAGGGGATTCTGGGTAAGGAAACGTTGGGGGATCCACGCAAGCCATACCTCCCTGGAAGCCGCCGGGTGTCTAGTTTTCAAAAATGCCTGGGTTTGGTAGGTTTCCCTAGATGGCCGCCGCGCAACGGGCCAAAAACCAAAGTGACCCCCCTTGCAAAACCAGGTGGTTTGGCGATAGGCCATTTTGATGTCGCCTCACTACGTTTGGGGCCCTTGCCTGCCGCGGGTACTTGGGCCTCCCACACAAGTGAGGCCCCATTTTTACCGGGAGACCTGGGGGAACGCTGGGTGGTGGTAAATTTGTGTGAGCCCGGTGATGCCACTACTTTCCCACCCCAAAATGTGTGAAAAAAGTGATTTTTTGAGCAAAAAATGAGGTTTGCAGGGGATTCTGGGTAAGGAAACGTTGGGGGATCCACGCAAGCCATACCTTCCTGGAAGCCGCCGGGTGTCTAGTTTTCAAAAATGCCTGGGTTTGGTTGGTTTCCCTAGATGGCCGCTGCACACCGGGCCAAAAACCAAAGTGACCCCCCTTGCAAAACCAGGTGGTTTGGCGATAGGCCATTTTCATGTCGCCTCACTACGTTTGGGGCCCTTGCCTGCCGCGGGTACTTGGGCCTCCCACGCAAGTGAGGCACCATTTTTACCGGGAGACCTGGGGGAACGCTGGGTGGTGGTAACTTTGTGTGAGCCCGGTGATGCCACTACTTTCCCACCCCAAAATGTGTGAAAAAAGTGATTTTTTGAGCAAAAAATGAGGTTTGCAGGGGATTCTGGGTAAGGAAACGTTGGGGGATCCACGCAAGCCATACCTCCCTGGAAGCCGCCGGGTGTCTAGTTTTCAAAAATGCCTGGGTTTGGTTGGTTTCCCTAGATGGCCGCTGCGCACCGGGCCAAAAACCAAAGTGACCCCCCTTGCAAAACCAGGTGGTTTGGCGATAGGCCATTTTGATGTCGCCTCACTAAGTTTGGGGCCCTTGCCTGCGCGGGTACTTGGGACTCCCTCACAAGTGAGGCACCATTTTTACCGGGAGACCTGGGGGAACGCTGGGTGGTGGTAAATTTGTGTGAGCCCGGTGATGCCACTACTTTCCCACCCCAAAATGTGTGAAAAAAGTGATTTTTTGAGCAAAAAATGAGGTTTGCAGGGGATTCTGGGTAAGGAAACGTTGGGGGATCCACGCAAGCCATACCTCCCTGGAAGCCGCCGGGTGTCTAGTTTTCAAAAATGCCTGGGTTTGGTAGGTTTCCCTAGATGGCCGCCGCGCAACGGGCCAAAAACCAAAGTGACCCCCCTTGCAAAACCAGGTGGTTTGGCGATAGGCCATTTTGATGTCGCCTCACTACGTTTGGGGCCCTTGCCTGCCGCGGGTACTTGGGCCTCCCACACAAGTGAGGCACCATTTTTACCGGGAGACCTGGGGGAACGCTCGGTGGTGGGAAATTAATGTGAGCCCGGTGATGCCACTACTTTCCCACCCCAAAATGTGTGAAAAAAGTGATTTTTTCAGCAAAAAATGAGGTTTGCAGGGGATTCTGGGTAAGGAAACGTTGGGGGATCCACGCAAGCCATACCTCCCTGGAAGCCGCCGGGTGTCTAGTTTTCAAAAATGCCTGGGTTTGGTAGGTTTCCCTAGATGGCCGCCGCGCAACGGGCCAAAAACCAAAGTGACCCCCCTTGCAAAACCAGGTGGTTTGGCGATAGGCCATTTTGATGTCGCCTCACTACGTTTGGGGCCCTTGCCTGCCGCGGGTACTTGGGCCTCCCACACAAGTGAGGCACCATTTGTACCGGGAGACCTGGGGGAACGCTGGGTGGTGGTAAATTTGTGTGAGCCCGGTGATGCCACTACTTTCCCACCCCAAAATGTGTGAAAAAAGTGATTTTTTGAGCAAAAAATGAGGTTTGCAGGGTATTCTGGGTAAGGAAACGTTGGGGGATCCACGCAAGCCATACCTCCCTGGAAGCCGCCGGGTGTCTAGTTTTCAAAAATGCCTGGGTTTGGTTGGTTTCCCTAGATGGCCGCTGCGCACCGGGCCAAAAACCAAAGTGACCCCCCTTGCAAAACCAGGTGGTTTGGCGATAGGCCATTTTGATGTCGCCTCACTACATTTGGGGCCCTTGCCTGCCGCGGGTACTTGGGCCTCCCACACAAGTGAGGCACCATTTTTACCGGGAGACCTGGGGGAACGCTGGGTGGTGGTAAATTTGTGTGAGCCCGGTGATGCCACTACTTTCCCACCCCAAAATGTGTGAAAAAAGTGATTTTTTGAGCAAACATTGAGGTTTGCAGGGGATTCTGGGTAAGGAAACGTTGGGGGATCCACGCAAGCCATACCTCCCTGGAAGCCGCCGGGTGTCTAGTTTTCAAAAATGTATAGGTTTGCTAGGTTTCCCTAGGTGCCGGCAGGGCTAGGGTTCAAAATCTACAGCTAGTCACTTTGCCAAAAAAAGGGTCATTTTTCGCTACAAAACCACGTTGCGTTTTGCGCCGTTTCCTGTCGCGGGCACTATGCCGACCCGCACAAGTGAGGTACCATTTTTCTCGTAGGACTTTGGGGAACGCGGGGTGGGTGGAAATTTGTGGATCCACGCAGATTCCAGAACTTTCCATCACAGAAATGTGGGGAAAATGTGTTTTTTTTGTCAATTTTTTACGTTTGCAAGGGATTCTGGGTAACAGACCATGGTGGGAGGCAGTCAAGCCACCCCATCCTGGATTCCCCTGGGTGTCTAGTTTTCAAAAATGTATAGGTTTGCTAGGTTTCCCTAGGTGCCGGCAGGGCTAGGGTTCAAAATCTACAGCTAGTCACTTTGCCAAAAAAAGGGTCATTTTGCACTGCAAAACCACGTTGCGTTTTGCACCGTTTCCTGTTGCGGGCACTATGCCGACCCGCACAAGTGAGGTACCATTTTTCTCGTAGGACTTTGGGGAACGCGGGGTGGGTGGAAAATTGTGGATCCACGCAGATTCCAGAACTTTCCATCACAGAAATGTGGGGAAAATGTGTTTTTTTTGTCAATTTTTTACGTTTGCAAGGGATTCTGGGTAACAGACCATGGTGGGAGGCAGTCAAGTCACCCCATCCTGGATTCCCCTGGGTGTCTAGTTTTCAAAAATGTATAGGTTTGCTAGGTTTCCCTAGGTGCCGGCAGGGCTAGGGTACAAAATCTACAGCTAGTCACTTTGCCAAAAAAAGGGTCATTTTTCACTGCAAAACCACGTTGCGTTTTGCGCCGTTTCCTGTCGCGGGCACTAGGCCGACGCGCACAAGTGAGGTACCATTTTTCTCGTAGGACTTTGGGGAACGCGGGGTGGGTGGAAATTTGTGGATCCACGCAGATTCCAGAACTTTCCATCACAGAAATGTGGGGAAAATGTGTTTTTTTTGTCAATTTTTTACGTTTGCAAGGGATTCTGGGTAACAG
This sequence comes from Triturus cristatus, assembly GCF_964204655.1. Classification (NCBI taxonomy): domain Eukaryota; kingdom Metazoa; phylum Chordata; class Amphibia; order Caudata; family Salamandridae; genus Triturus; species Triturus cristatus. Next base: position 36,737,034 of record NC_140584.1, on the reverse strand, counting down.
ACCATGGTGGGAGGCAGTCAAGCCACCCCATCCTGGATTCCCCTGGGTGTCTAGTTTTCAAAAATGTATAGGTTTGCTAGGTTTCCCTAGGTGCCGGCAGGGCTAGGGTTCAAAATCTACAGCTAGTCACTTTGCCAAAAAAAGGGTCATTTTGCACTGCAAAACCACGTTGCGTTTTGCACCGTTTCCTGTCGCGGGCACTATGCCGACCCGCACAAGTGAGGTACCATACTTCTCGTAGGACTTTGGGGAACGCGGGGTGGGTGGAAATTTGTGGATCCACGCAGATTCCAGAACTTTCCATCACAGAAATGTGGGGAAAATGTGTTTTTTTTGACAATTTTTTACGTTTGCAAGGGATTCTGGGTAACAGACCATGGTGGGAGGCAGTCAAGTCACCCCATCCTGGATTCCCCTGGGTGTCTAGTTTTCAAAAATGTATAGGTTTGCTAGGTTTCCCTAGGTGCCGGCAGGGCTAGGGTACAAAATCTACAGCTAGTCACTTTGCCAAAAAAAGGGTCATTTTTCACTGCAAAACCACGTTGCGTTTTGCACCGTTTCCTGTCGCGGACACTAGGCCGACCCGCACAAGTGAGGTACCATTTTTCTCGTAGGACTTTGGGGAACGTGGGGTGGGTGGAAAATTGTGGATCCACGCAGATTCCAGAACTTTCCATCACAGAAATGTGGGGAAAATGTGTTTTTTTTGTCAATTTTTTACGTTTGCAAGGGATTCTGGGTAACAGACCATGGTGGGAGGCAGTCAAGTCACCCCATCCTGGATTCCCCTGGGTGTCTAGTTTTCAAAAATGTATAGGTTTGCTAGGTTTCCCTAGGTGCCGGCAGGGCTAGGGTACAAAATCTACAGCTAGTCACTTTGCCAAAAAAAGGGTCATTTTTCACTGCAAAACCACGTTGCGTTTTGCGCCGTTTCCTGTCGCGGGCACTAAGCCGACCCGCACAAGTGAGGTACCATTGTTCTCGTAGGACTTTGGGGAACGCGGGGTGGGTGGAAATTTGTGGATCCACGCAGATTCCAGAACTTTCCATCACAGAAATGTGGGGAAAATGTGTTTTTTTTGTCAATTTTTTACGTTTGCAAGGGATTCTGGGTAACAGACCATGGTGGGAGGCAGTCAAGCCACCCCATCCTGGATTCCCCTGGGTGTCTAGTTTTCAAAAATGTATAGGTTTGCTAGGTTTCCCTAGGTGCCGGCAGGGCTAGGGTTCAAAATCTACAGCTAGTCACTTTGCCAAAAAAAGGGTCATTTTGCACTGCAAAACCACGTTGCGTTTTGCACCGTTTCCTGTCGCGGGCACTATGCCGACCCGCACAAGTGAGGTACCATTTTTCTCGTAGGACTTTGGGGAACGCGGGGTGGGTGGAAATTTGTGGATCCACGCAGATTCCAGAACTTTCCATCACAGAAATGTGGGGAAAATGTGTTTTTTTTGTCAATTTTTTACGTTTGCAAGGGATTCTGGGTAACAGACCATGGTGGGAGGCAGTCAAGTCACCCCATCCTGGATTCCCCTGGGTGTCTAGTTTTCAAAAATGTATAGGTTTGCTAGGTTTCCCTAAGTGCCGGCAGGGCTAGGGTTCAAAAACTACAGCTAGACTCTTTGCAAAAAAAGTGTAAATTTTCAGTGTGAAAATGTGGTGTGTTCACCTTAGGTTTTGAGCCACTTCCTGTCGTGGGCACTATGCCTACCCACACAAGTGAGGTACCATTTTTATCGGGAGACTTAGGGTAGTTCAAATTTGTAAAGCAACTGTTATTACCTATTGATTTTTGATGCATTTCTCCCTTCCAAATGAAAGACATTGTGTAAAAAAAAAGTCATTTTGAAAAATGACCAATAATTGTCATGCAAATATGAGTATTCCCAATTTCGAAAATGTGCAAATATGCACTGTTTCTGAACTCTGTAATTTGTTCTCATTTCAGAAATACATAGGTGACTTTCATACCGATTTTTCCATGTATACATTTTCCCACAATAATTGCTATATACCCGGACCAAAAAAAAAAAACATTACAAAATGCTGCTCATTTTTCTACTCTGGGTTCGTTGGGCTCTTGGTGAACCTACAAGTCCTATATGTCCCCACAACCAGGAAGGTCTACCGGATGTAACGGTACATTGCTTTCAAAGAGATGTCATAATTCGAAGAAGTTACAGGTAAAAACGTTGACTCAAAAGGCTGCTTTTTTCAACAAATTTTTAATTTTTCCTATATTTGCCTGTAAATTTCTATAAAGAAACCTTGATGGATCTACACAAATGACCCCTTGCTGAATTCAGAATTTTGTCTACTTTTCAAAAATGTATAGCTTTCCAGGATCCATTATTGTTTTTGTACCCATTTCTACCGTTAACTGGAAGGAGGTTGAAAGCACAAAAAATAGCAAAAATAGGGTATGTCCCAGAAAAATGCCAAAACTGTGTAAAAAATGTTGGTTTTCTAACAAAATTCTGTCATTCCCTAAAATCTGGAGAAATTGTGATTTCAGCCCCACAAACCCTTTTTTGATACCATTTGCAGAGAAAAACCCAGAAGCTTTCATTTGCAGCCCGTTTTTCACATTTTTCACAAAAAAAAAAAAAAAATTGCTGTATTTTGACTAATTTCTGGGAACCCTCTAGGAGAATCCACAAACCCTGGGTACCTTTACAATCCCCAAGATGTTGGAAGAAAAGGACGCAAATTTGGCGTGGATACCTAATGTGGTCAAAAAGTTACAGGGGCCTAAGCGCGCACTACCTCAAATAGCCCAAAAAAGGCTTAGCACAGGAGGGGAAAAGGCCTAGCAGCGAAGTGGTTAATAGGTTAAAAGTAAATATATATATGTATATATAATTATATAAATTATGTGTGTGTGTTTATAATTTTTAGTTAAGTTTGTTACATTTTGTTAAAATGTATATTAAATGTATTTTATTTTGTTAACATTAACTTTAATATTTAATATCATTAATATATATTATTTTATTTTATATATAAACCAATATTTTGCAAATCTATATTTTTTACAACAATATTTTTTAGTCAATATTTTTGTACTTACCTCTTTAGTATAGGGAGTCAATATGTTTGTAGTCTATCTTTTTTCATCGATATTTTTTACATCGATGTTTGTGACATCGATGTTGTGTCAGTATACCTGTGGAAACAATACATTGATGATATGGAAGGGAGATTAAACCAGTCCTCTGGATTTCTTAAAATGGCTAAACAGACAGAATGTTTTTTTGAAATTTACACACACAGGTGCCAATTCCGATCCTGTAAAAGCCGGGTACGAATGGTCGTACGGAGCGTATTCTCCGTCCGACTCGTCCCCGGGTAAAACACCTTACAAACCCGCAAGTACGATTCGTAAAGAAATACAATTTCCGTACGAGTCGTACAAAAGACCGACCGACAAAAAAATACCCACAATTCCGATCCGGGACACCGCGTACGTGACGTCCGGACGGAGTCAGGCAGCGTTTTACGAACCAGCAAGTACGATCCGTGCCTACGTCACTCCGCACGGATAATATTTTACGGCAGCCAAAAACTCCCGGGAAATTGAGGACGACGCGAACAAGGAGCACCGGTACGCGACGGACAGCCATGGACCCCATCCTACATGTCATCCCGGCCCTCATAGCCTACGACCTTGTGTACAGAAACCGACGCAGATGCCGCAGAAGGTCAGAACAACCCCCAGGGGCAAAGGGGGGGGGCAAAGGGCAGGAAACATAACCCACACCCCACAAAAAACAAATATATCCTGCACATTAATTACCTCCATGGTCTGGTCACTTCGGGGGGCGTGTCCACCAATCCCACGTCCCGCCACAACGGAAGTGGACGTGGACGCGTACCCGTCACCACCACAATGGTGGTACGGGGCGTACCCATGCCCCTCAGAGCGTGGGTACGGTCCGTACCACCATTGCAGTGGTGATGATGGGGTACACGTGTACGGACCGTACCCACGCCCCCAGAGCGTGGGTACGGTCCGTACACGCGTACCCCTACATCACTACTGCAATGGTGGTACGGACCGTACCCACACCCCCCAGAGCGTGGGTACGGTCCGTACCACCATTGCAGTGGTGATGTAGGGGTACGCGTGTGCGGACCGTACCCACGCCCCCCCAGAGCGTGGGTATGGTCCATACACGTGTACCCCTACATCACCACTGCAATGGTGGTACGGACCGTACCCACGCCCCCCAGAGCGTGGGTACGGTCCGTACACGCGTACCCCTACATCACCACTACAATGGTGGTACGGACTGTACCCACGCCCCCCAGAGCGTGGGTACGGTCCGTAAACGCGTACCCCTACATCACCACTGCAATGGTGGTACGGACCGTACCCACGCCCCCCAGAGCGTGGGTACGGTCCGTACCACCATTGCAGTGGTGATGTAGGGGTACGCGTGTATGGACCTTACACACGCCCCCCAGAGCGTGGGTACGGTCCGTACCACCATTGTAGTGATGATGTAGGGGTACTCGTGTACGGACCGTACCCACGCTCTGGGGGGCGTGGGTATGGTCCGTACCACCATTGCCGTGGTGATGTAGGGGTATGCGTGTACGGACCGTACCCACGCCCCCCAGAGCGTGGGTACAGTCTGTACCACCATTGCAGTGGTGATGTAGGGGTACGCGTGTATGGACTGTACCCACGCCCCCCAGAGCGTGGGTACGGTCCGTACACGCGTACCCCTACATCACCACTGCAATGGTCGTCCGGACCGTACACGCGTACCCCTACATCACCACTACAATGGTGGTACAGACCGTACCCACGCCCCCCAGAGCATGGGTACGGTCCGTACCACCATTGCAGTGGCGATGTAGGGGTACGCGTGTACAGACCGTATACACGCCCCCCCCAGAGCGTGGGTACGGTCCGTACCACCATTGTAGAGGTGACGTAGGGGTACACGTGGTACGGCCCGTACACACCCTATGAATGCAGGGGTACGGGCCGTACCACCCGTACCCCTACGGCCCCATTACATGATGGATACAAGGCGTATACACGCCACAAATGTTGGTCTACCGCTTGGTGCAGCACATCAGCTGTAAATTGGGGGTGGTGTATGCCCAGGACAGCAGTGTACCACAGCAAGGGGGCAAGTGGGTGGGTGCAGAGGAATACCAGCAGTGGACACAGACATGTGAGGGGTGGGTGCAGAGGAATACCAGCAGTGGACACAGACATGGGGGTGGGTGCCTATCACTCCCAGCAGTGGACAGAGACATGTGAGGGGTGGGTGCAGAGGAATACCAGCAGTGGACAGAGACATGTGAGGGGTGGGTGCCTTTCACTCCCAGCAGTGGACAGAGACATGTGAGGGGTGGGTGCCTATCACTCCCAGCAGTGGACAGAGACATGGGGTGGGTGCCTATCACTCCCAGCAGTGGACAGAGACATGGGGGTGGGTGCCTATCACTCCCAGCAGTGGACACAGACATGGGGGTGGGTGCCTATCACTCCCAGCAGTGGACAGAGACATGTGAGGGGTGGGTGCCTATCACTCCCAGCAGTGGACAGAGACATGGGGGTGGGTGCCTATCACTCCCAGCAGTGGACACAGACATGGGGGCGGGTGCCTATCACTCCCAGCAGTGGACAGAGACATGGGGGTGGGTGCCTATCACTCCCAGCAGTGGACAGAGACATGTGAGGGGTGGGTGCCTATCACTCCCAGCAGTGGACAGAGACATGGGGGTGGGTGCCTATCACAACCAGCAGTGGACACAGACATGGGGGTGGGTGCCTATCACTCCCAGCAGTGGACAGAGACATGGGTGTGGGTGCCTATCACTCCCAGCAGTGGACAGAGACATGTGAGGGGTGGGTGCGTATCACTCCCAGCAGTGGACACAGACATGGGGATGGGTGCCTATCTCTCCCTGCAGTGGATAGAGACATGTGAGGGGTGGGTGCAGAGGAATACCAGCAGTGGACAGAGACATGTGAGGGGTGGGTACCTATCACTCCCAGCAGTGGACAGAGACATGTGAGGGGTGGGTGCCTATCACTCCCAGCAGTGGACAGAGACATGGGGGTGGGTGCCTATCACTCCCAGCAGTGGACAGAGACATGTGAGGGGTGGGTGCCTATCACTCCCAGCAGTGGACAGAGACATGGGGGTGGGTGCCTATCACTCCCAGCAGTGGACACAGACATGGGGGTGGGTGCCTATCAATCCCAGCAGTGGACAGAGACATGGGGGTGGGTGCCTATCACTCCCAGCAGTGGACAGAGACATCTGAGGGGTGGGTGCCTATCACTCCCATCAGTGGACACAGACACGGGGTGGGTGCCTATCACTCCCAGCAGTGGACAGAGACATGTGAGGGGTGGGTGCAGAGGAATACCAGCAGTGGACAGAGACATGTGAGGGGTGGGTGCCTATCCCTCCCAGCAGTGGACAGAGACATGGGGGTGGGTGCCTATCACTCCCAGCAATGGACAGAGACATGTGAGGGGTGGGTGCCTATCACTCCCAGCAGTGGACACAGACATGGGGGTGGGTGCCTATCACTCCCAGCAGTGGACAGAGACATGTGAGGGGTGGGTGCAGAGGAATACCAGCAGTGGACAGCGACATGTGAGGGGTGGGTGCCTATCACTCCCAGCAGTGGACAGAGACATGTGAGGGGTGGGTGCCTATCACTCCCAGCAGTGGACAGAGACATGGGGGTGGGTGCCTATCACTCCCAGCAGTGGACAGAGACATGTGAGGGGTGGGTGCAGAGGAATACCAGCAGTGGACAGAGACATGTGAGGGGTGGGTGCCTATCCCTCCCAGCAGCGGACAGAGACATGGGGGTGGGTGCCTATCACTCCCAGCAATGGACAGAGACATGTGAGGGGTGGGTGCCTATCACTCCCAGCAGTGGACACAGACATGGGGGTGGGTGCCTATCACTCCCAGCAGTGGACAGAGACATGTGAGGGGTGGGTGCAGAGGAATACCAGCAGTGGACAGCGACATGTGAGGGGTGGGTGCCTATCACTCCCAGCAGTGGACAGAGACATGTGAGGGGTGGGTGCCTATCACTCCCAGCAGTGGACAGAGACATGGGGGTGGGTGCCTATCACTCCCAGCAGTGGACAGAGACATGGGGGTGGGTGCCTATCACTCCCAGCAGTGGACAGAGACATGTGAGGGGTGGGTGCAGAGGAATACCAGCAGTGGACAGAGACATGTGAGGGGTGGGTGCAGAGGAATACCAGCAGTGGACACAGACATGGGGGTGTGTACATCCTTATCAGATGATCCCAATTCCATGGGCATATGTACGCATCCCGATATTTGGACTATGTTGATAGTGCCATAACAACACATCACTGACAGCAGTGTCCCACTCCCATGAGGATGGATGTCTTTCCCCCACTGCATGACACACCACATGTGGGTGTGAGGACAAATCACTCATGCATACCCACCCCTGGCGGATGCAGCACAATACACACACACAGATCATGCCAAAAGACTGGATGGTCATGTCAATGCCTACTAAACTAAGAGAGACAAAGGGAACACACACTGTCACGCACATCCCAGGACTGATAGGAATGTACAGGTGCTGGGACAGCCACCAAGATGTTGTCTCTCATGGAAGGAATAGGGTGGAGTTCCCACAGATACAATGCCCACAATTGTGAGTCAGGTGTTCAAATACCCAGCAGAACAAGTACCATATGTGTGCTAGGCTGGGATTACACACATGCATTGTGCGGAAAAGGGACAATTTCTCCATGAAGGCATGGCAAAATACTCTATACACAAGTACAGTGAGTACCAAGGATGGCACAGACGATGCAGCCGGAGACATTGCTGAGCAGGCATGGCCAGAGTTGAAGGGATCCATCACCAACAAAGGAAATGTAGACACAGGACAACACAACAATTGTGCAACCCTCTGCAGGGGAGATGTCAGGTGCCACAGATGAAGGAACACTCCTAGGGACAATGTCTCCAAACACAAAGAGCAGACACGACCAAAGATTCTTTGCAGAGACCTTGTGAGGGCACGCAGATACCAGGTTCCACCCCATGAGATGCAGACTACAACATTTCCATGAAACATAACACATTCCCACAACCCCAACTCCTGGAGCCTCAGCATCAACATCAATACATGAAATGCAAGACTTTTCAAAACGGAAAAGAAAATGCTTTATTCAGCATGAAAAAATAAGATGTAGTAAAGAACACTATGTACAAAGGCCAATGGCCAGTCCAGATATGAAGTCCTTGGGGGGGACACATGGCCACGCGTCTCCCCTAGCTTGCCTGCACATACTAAACCTCTGGTTCAGCGACTGGGGGGGGGGGGCATCATGTGGGGAAGGACCAGGCACCGCAGGGACAGGAGGGGGAAGGGTAGGTGTGGTGGGTGCAGGGACGGACGACTCCACCACAGGGGGTGGGGCAGTGCCAAAGGTGGAGGCGAGCTCGGCGCTGCACACTTCTGCTAGATCTTCAAGCGTCTCCCCTGCACCTGGAGAAACAACAGGCCCCAAGGAGGGGGGGGGTCGGAGGGATGGCCTGCAGCGCTACTGGGGGAGGTGGTGGACAGGCTGGGGGACTTAACTCCCCTACCCGTGGAGTGCCTTGACCGTTTGCGGCCAGGAGAACTAGTGGGGCTGATGCCCAGCCCAGCGAAGTAGGCCTCCTTCTCCGATTCTGGGGCAGGGGAGCCAAGGGGAGTGACATCGGAGGGACTGGGGAGTGAGTCATGTGGACGAGGACTGTGGCTGCGTGCCTGCCTGTGTGCCCCAGACCCAGTGGGTGTGCCTGCTTCCCCCTGAGTGTGCGTGTCAGGAGGTGTGCGCTTGCCCTTACGTGGTGGTGTGCTGCTTGTGTCTGGTGGGGTGCGTGTGTGTGGATGTCTTGGTGTGCTTGGGACAGGCATGGGTGTGGGACTTGTGGATGGTGCAGGGATAGGGGGGGATTCAGCGCTGCAGGTGACTCACTACTGCCGTCAGTGACGAGTCCAGGGACCTCAGCAACATGCGTTGGTCAGACATCGTTGATGACATGCCCTCCATGTACGCCACCATCTGGGTCAGCAGTCTGGTGTGGCCATGGAGGACAGTCAGGATCGATGTCTGCCCATCCTGCAACTGACGCTGAATGTCCACAGACTCGGCAGTGAGGGCAGCAGGGGGGACAGGAGCAGGGGGTGCGGTGCCTGGCACGAAGGAGACATGTTGTCGCCTAGCATGGACAGAAGGGACCCGAGCAAGTGGGAGGGCGGTGATGGGAATGGAGGGGGCGGTGACGGATGGAGTGCTGCTGCCAGCTGTTGGAGCAGCCTCCGCCCCCTCAGGGAGTTCAGCCTCGGACCCGTCAGCCTCGTAGTCAGTGTTGGTACTGGGCAGGTCCTCCGCCTCACTCCCCTCGCCCTCCGTGCCACTAGATTCCGCCGACTCCTCAGCAGTGGTGCCACCAGTGCTCGATCCCTCCTCCACGTCCATGCCGGTGTCTCCCTCGGTGTCCTCCGATGATGCTGAGGGCAAGGTGAAGAGACAGGAAAAAATCAGTCACCTGTATACATCTGACACATGAGTCCAAACAAAATAGGCAACAGTGCATAACAGGAAAGGCATCATGAGTAACATCTAGAATACTCCCCACATATGTAAGCCATGCACTCCCCAGTTGGTTGACCCACCATGCCACTTGGAAAAAATGAAAATTAGGACACAACAGCAAATAACTTGAAATCCCAAGATCCTGAGAAGCTAGTGTCTGGGATCAGTTGAGCACAGCAAGACTATGAAGGCATGCCACCTCTTCTTCACTGTGAACCCAACAGCAATGTCGCACCCAAGGCCAAATACCATATGCCAATGCAGAAGGTGTCCCCACACTCAGAGACCTGTGAGTACTTAGGAAACCCCAAAGAAATACATTGTGATTCCTGGAGAATCACAACCCTTTACACAATGGACATGTCTAGAATGTGTGAATGTGCCACTTTGTGAACAGAACACACATGTGTCTGTATAACAGAAGTCACACAAGGAGGTGCACACCAAACTACATGTACACAGTCATTGTCTGAGCTGCCAGACTCATTCAAATAAGCCACTGTTAGGCAGAAATGGGGTATCAGTAAGTACATATACATGGCACCACGGTGATATGGATGACTTGACACTCAATCAATCAATCAATCAACAATAGCTTTATTCGGTTAATAATTAAAACCATCAAAGCATACAGACGATTTCATTTGCAAAAAGTTACATATAAAGATAATTAACAAAGAAAATTCAGACAATACAAAGTACACAAATATACATAAGAATATGTTTACACAAATAATTGGCGAAAGTGTTAAAAGATATAAAACAGGCCAAAATTTAAAAGACTATTTCATGATTTCGAAAGAAAAGAAGATAAAAAAGGCCTGGTCTCGGACTCTCACAGATTATAAAAAGACTAAAAATATATTAAACTACATTCGACTTCTGCTTCTGATAGCCCCTGACAGATAACTGGCAACTCCAAAACAGACAAAGGGAGAGCCCAGCATTTGCAGAAACACCAAGGCGGGCCTTACTTGGTCAAAGTGATAGTTCTTAAAGATTGGGCAAATAAATTTCTTACGTAACAGAGTATAGAATTTGCAGCAAAAAATCATATGCAGCGTATTTTGTACGGAGGCGTTGTCACATGGACAGGGGCCCAAAGTGCCCTCTTTAAAAAAGCCCTTCGGGTGTGCTAGGAGCCAGGGTAACATGTCATGTTTAAACCTAATCAATAAAAACAAATGAAAAGGGTTATTAATATAAGTCAGGTATGGCTGCATCTCATAGCCCATACTTAACATGACAAATCTCCTGACAGACGGTTTACACACTTCCTCGCCTTCTCTCTGCAACTTTGCCCTACACATGAACTGAGACTTTAAGTCTTTTATTTTCGATTTAGACAGCTCACAGGGTCTCTCAAATAATTCTAGGCAGCCAAGAATCTCCATCTTGACACTCGTAAGTTGGTATCGGCAACAACCAAGGACTAACCCAAATGCAACCACACTGTGGGAACATGTATATGTATGAACTCTAAACAAGTTTTGTTCAAACTGTGCCTTACTTTATAATGTGCCAGCGGGTCCCAGGAAAGTGTAAAGGTGGTGTCTTGTGCACTTCCTTGGGAGACATCTGTCATGCAGGCACATTATTTTCCTTCACAACAAAACAACAAGGTTAAGCATATGAAACATTGAGACATGTTGACAGGTGTAGTGATTGCCAAGGGACAATTTCTCTGAGTAACAACTTGAATAATGTCATTTGTCACATGGCTATCCGTCACCTGATTACACAGTTGGCTACACATATGACCTACTGACTGTCATCTGGAGTGGCACACATGTCCACACCCAGGACAATGAATAAGCTAATGGGCCTGCAATTGTTTTGTAAAAAAGCCTAGCTGTACTGTGGGGACACCCTCATGGCAAGCCAGAATGTACCCACAGATGTCAGCACACAAAGTCACAACTGTGTAGCATCTGAACCACACACAGGTGCAAAAAATGTACAAGCAGGATACATGATTGTCAAAAATTGACACAGGCTACGAAGCACAAACATTAAGCACTGGCCAACATCACGGGGGCACTGCAGGGTGACTTTATGAACTGCGAATTATCACACACAAGTCAGAACTGGCAATGAAAAATCAGGGTTGAACATGTACGCCCCTCCCGCACACACCCACCCATACCTGAGTCAATGTGACTGATACCGATCAAGAACTGACACCTCTTATTCATGGTTACAATAACTGTGCTTGAAAACTCGCTTCATTAACACAACATCACCTTGTAGGGCTGGCAAAACATATTTGTCACAAACAACCATCAACAGATTGTTGTGAATTGCCACACAGGCACTGCCCAGTGTGAGTATGCACAAGCAAACTGGTGTATCCCTGTCCAGTGGACACATGTCGCACACATGTGAAAAATACAACCTAGGCCAGGGAAGAATGCCACAGAGGCAGGGCCATGCTGAACCCACAGGGAATGTGCACAGTGTTGGATGACACACATGATTGGGAGGGAAGGCTGTGTCAGGGGACTGTAGTGGGCACACTGCTCCATGGTCCTGGAATGAGCAGACTGTAACAGGAGCAACCGTCCCGGCACTATGCATATCTCCCACTCATGCACATCATGTCTGAGGCCACAACATTGGTAATGCATGCTGCAAGTCTGTTCTTTTGAAACCTCACACTCCTATGTTGAGACTCAGCATCAGTGCCAACAATTATGCACCCCCAAATGACTGAACAGGACAGGGCACAGGCAGACCACCCCCACACATGATGCTGAAAGCAGTGTGCACCTTGATTAACTGGCAGCCTAGATGACCATGTGCAATAGTGATAACACACAGACCAAGTAACACATGTCAAGGAGGGGAAGGGATGAAGAACAGCACAGGTTGACTTGGGGGAACAGGATATGCACTGCACATATATACCCTGGCAGTTTTTCCAGGCGACTGAGCAGCAACAAAAGCTGGCGACACACAACAAACACACATGTACCTGCCCACTTCCTGCTGCTGTAACTCCTGTATCCGCCTATCCAGGTCAGGGAAGACCACCGCCAGGACACGCTTCATTTGGTGGGTCAGGTGCTGGCGCCCGCCATGCTTGCGGGGAGCCTCCTCCTTCAGCATGACCCGGACGATCCTTCAGGTCCAGCACCGGATGTCCTGCCATCTCTTCCTCACTTGTGGCAGGTGCCGACTGTGACCCTCCACCGATTGAACGGCCTTGACGGCCTCCTTCCATATCTTCCCCTTATGGTAGGCGGTTACCTGTGAGGATGACAAAGTGGGACAACATCACTACACCTGCACCATGTCACAGAGACACATATTTTAACATCTTTGATTTGTTGAACAGGGCATAGTATGCTGGCAAGTAATAGCACCTTAGTCATAGGGACATTTGCCACTGTGGACGCACCAATGCACAAAATGGCATAGTAAGTACACAGGTGGCATGAGGGGTGCGAACCAATCCCTGATCATGGCACACACTGTGCATCCCAAGCAACACAAGGCTGATGGCCAGCACCGCAAAGCAGTCACATGCCCCAGGCCACTGACGAAACCACAGCAGAGTGCACAGACACACACAGGAACAGATCAATCACCTGCCATTGTCAACAGCGGATACAAAGCTCACTCTGCACATGTGCCACTTGCCAGGGGGGTGTCACAGGTGTGGGGCTAGCTCAGCAAGTCAGAGACACAGCACGGCTTCCTTCTCACAACAGATGGGTCGAGCAGTTGCCTCCTCCATGCAGCTCTGGTGCAACACTCCACATAGACACTCACCCACATGAGAAGGAACATTCACACACATCAATGTCAAGGGGGCGTACACATCATTTGGACACTCTCACCACTCTCACCACTGCTTCACTCAACTCACACACATCTGTGGGTGCAGTCACCTGTCACACCGGGGTGACCACTGAATCACTGCAGGACAATAGAACAAGAATGCCCAAGAGGATTAGCCAGGCTGAATGTGCCATGCACTATGCAGTGAATGACACAGTAAGCACAATGCAAGTGAGGAGTGCACACATGAACTACATCAAGCCCTGCATGAGAGACATAAGCCATCCACCCCCCCTGGGACCCACTCTAAACAACATTGCATGTCTGTCACACCTGGACACAATGCCAGAAGTGACAGACACAAAAAAGGTGCACAGGCAAAGGTAGTGGAGTCAGCACTCACCTGCTCCCCTGGTCGACCATACAGCATGGGGTACTGTGGGAGGATCACATCCAGCAGGGCCTCGTTCTCCTCCTGGGTGAAAGGCTGTGCCCTCTCCACAGTCCTTGACATGGTGCCAGAGGGAGACAATACAGCAGCAGTGGTATCGACTGACATGTTGTGCAGGCAAGTGCCCTCTCATGGGTTCTGCCTGCCTTATATCTGCATTACTGGCCTATTTCATTTACAGGAGTACAGAGTGATTGGTCAGACTCATTTGCATCCTACGTTTCCTCCAATCCCTTTAAGCATACACCAGTGACAGCCTTAGCATCTTTCGAATTTGCAGCATCATGTCAAGTCAACAACCACTTTGCAACAATGTATAATGTGGCCAACTGCTTTTTCCAGACCACATGATGTAAAGTTTAGAACGGTATCCATGACAACCAGCATGCATGTATGCCCTAATACTTGTCCCTCATGTGTCCCCATTGTAATTTTTAAATCCCCACACAGGTACGGCGTGTTTCACACGTACCCCTAGAGCACCATCACTACAGTGATACGGCCCGTACTCACGCGTGTACGGGCTGTACACGCGTGAGTACGGCCCCTATGCTATAGTTGTGTTACCGTAGGCCATAGTGATAGGGGCCATACTCATGCGTGTACGGCCCGTACTCACGCGTGTGTACGGCCCGTACTCATGCGTGGGTACGGCCCGTACTCACGCGTGTGTATGGCCCGTACTCACGCGTGTACGGCCAGTACACGCGTGAGTACGGCCCCTATCACAATGGCCTACGGTAACACAACTACAGTGATAGGGGCCGTACTCACGCGTGTACAGCCCGTACACGCGTGAGTACGGCCCCTATCACTATGGCCTACGGTAACACAACTATAGTGATAGGGGCCGTACGCACGCGTGTATGGCCCGTACACGCGTGAGTACGGCAAGCTATCACAATGGCCTACGGTAACACAACTATAGTGATAGGGGCTGTACTCACGCGTGTACGAGCCGTACACGCGTCAGTACGGCCCCTATCACAATGGCCTACGGTAACACAACTATAGTGATAGGGGCCGTACTCACACATGTACGGGCCGTACACGCATCAGTACGGCCCCTATCACAATGGCCTACGGTAACACAACTATAGTGATAAGGGCTGTACTCACGCATGTACGGCCCATACACACGTGAGTACGGCCCCTATCACAATGGCCTACGGTAACACAACTATAGTGATAGGGGCCGTACTCACGCGTGTACGGGCCATACACGCGTCAGTACGGCCCCTATCACAATGGCCTACGGTAACACAGCTATAGTGATAGGGGCCGTACTCACGCGTGTACGGGCCGTACACGCGGCAGTACGGCCCCTATCACAATGGCCTACGGTAACACAACTATAGTGATAGGGGCCGTACTCACGCGTGTACGGGCCGTACATGCGCATGTACGGGCCGTACACGTGTGAGTACGGCCCCTATCACAATGGCCTACAGTAACACAACTATAGTGATAGGGGCCGTACTCACGCGTGTATGGCCCGTACACGCATGAGTACGGCCCCTATCACTATGGCCTACGGTAACACAACTATAGTGATAGGGGCCGTACTCACACGTGTACGGGCTGTACACGCGCGAGTATGGCCCGTACTCACGCGTGTACGGCCCGTACACGCATGAGTACGGGCCGTACTCACGCATGTACGGCCCGTACACACGGCCTCAGAGCGTGTGTACTGCGTTTCACAGCTTACACTGGTGATAGGAGGCGCACACGAAAGGAATGGAGGTGTCAGACTCGCACAAGGCTGTACATCAAGTCATTGTCAGTGCAGTCCTTCATGTGCAGGGCCTAGGTGTGTAAGGCAGTGATGTGGCACATGTCTCCTCATGTTGTGGCACAATAGATGTGTGATGAGCTGTTTACACATGTCATGTGTGATGGGGCACTACGTGGCACACTTCCCCTTCACACTTTGCACATGTGTGCATGTAGTACAAACGTCTCAAGCACTGCATCACTGGTATGCCACAGTCACCAACACCCGCAACTGTCCCCTGATGGCAGGTACACGGATAATTTCACCTGACATGTGACTACCAGCGTGCCACGATGTGACTATGTCATGTGTGTGTCATGTGTTCCCATGAGCTTGCAGTTGGTGTTCCGTCAACTCCATCTTCTGTTGCAGCATCCAACATGTGTCTGTGTGCATATGTGCATGGCACACAATTACGCACACCATGCCACATGTGCAATACCACGTGACATGTGTCTGCATGCATCGAACATGGTAAAGCGACCTGAGGACATATCTGCGTAGGCTCAATGTCTGGGTTATCAGCATTTGACATGTAGCCCTTCATGGAAAGGTGTGTGATCTGCCCTTTTCAAATACATCTGACCTGTGCGTCTAGCTTCCCGCATGCTGGCTGTATGAGATTACATCCTTCAAATGCAGATATGTGGATGTCTGTCACTCCTGTAATGTGTCTGGCTGTTCACTTACACTGGCACACAGCTCGTTTCATGGCATGTCACGTCGTCCTTGCAAATAAACTATTGTAGCTGGCTCTTCATAGGAGTATCACCTTGCTGGCATACGTGTGCTGGATGTATTGCACAGACCAGACTCTGTATTTAGCAGATGTGTATTAGCTGTTGAAAATGTGCTCATTTCATTGACATTGTTGTTTTGATGTACTCGCTCATCGTTATTCCTTCCAAATCTCTGCAGGGCACCGCCTCTCCCCCGACCAATGCCAGACGTGGGTGCCATGCGTGAACATGACTGCATCCGAAGATACCACTTCTCTCAAGAGTTGATTGAGCGCTTGACCACCCGGCTGGAACCACACCTCCAACCGCGACACAGGTATCCTAATGCTCTGACCCCCAAGATGAAGGTGATGGCAGCCCTACATTTTTTTGCCACCGGTACCTTTCAATTCACCATAGCTGATGTCGGTGGCATGTCCCAGACAATGTTCAGCCGTGTCCTGCATGATGTTTTAGAAGCCATGTTGGAGCACCTGGATGAATTCATCCATTTTCTCACTCGTGAGCAGTTGACAGGTGTCAAGGGTGAGTTCTATGCCCTGGGAGGGATGCCTCATGTAATTGGGGCCATTGATGGGACACATGTGGCTTTGGTACCACCACAGGCACAGGAGGTAGCCTTTCGGAACCGCAAACATTATCACTCTATTAATGCCCTTGTGGTTTGTCTACCTAACATGTGGATTTCCCATGTCTGTGCCCGTTTTCCAGGGTCAGCACACAATGCCTACATCATGAGGCGTAGCAGGGTGCCAGAAATGATGCTGCGGCTGCACGACGAACGAGCATGTCTTGTTGGTGGGTATACTCTGTTTGTCCTCTGTTTAACGGTATCTTGGTATCTTACGGCATCTCCTGACCCACTTCTTCACATGATGTTTCCATGTAGGGGACTCTGGCTATCCCAACATGCCATGGCTGATGACGCCTCTCCACAATCCCAGAACAGCCGCAGAACACCGTTACAATGACGCCCATGGGCAGACCAGGCGCGTGATTGAGAGGACGTTTGGACTCCTGAAGAGCCGATTCCGGTGCCTCCACAAGACCGGTGGGTCCCTCCCATATGCCCCGGTGAAGGTCTGCAAAATCTTCCTTGTGTGCTGCATGCTGCACAACATGGCAGTGGAGAAGGCAGTGCCACTCATCCTGGATCCCGATGAGCAGGAACATCCACCTGTGGAGGATGAAGGGCTTGGGCACGAGGAAAGTGAGGAGGAGGAGGAGGAGGAGGACATCCGTAGTCAGCTCATCCGCAACTTCTTCTCATAATGGTGAGTCCCTGTGTCTGAGTGTGCACGCTTTGAGCCTTGTGTGGCATGTGTTTCAATGTGTGTGTCCAGCTGACTGTGTGCTAAGTGACTTGGAGGTGTGTTCTGATGTGTCATTCAAGTGATGATGTCATTCCACACATTTTAGCATGGACACTAATTTGTTAAATTAGCATGGTGACAACATGATTCCTGTCGAGTACATGTCCATGTCTGCCGATAACTAGCTCTTTGCTGACTTGTGGTGTGTCTGTCATCCACAGTTTCTTGCGCATGTCGTCTGCTCGTGTCTTCGTTGGCCTCCAGCTATTCCTCATGAGTATTGCAACGTGTGCTGAATCAGCGTTCCATGCACGGACATGGTGAAAAGTCATTTTGGGTAAGGAGTGCAGCAAGGCATTTTGTGTGTGGTACGTGTTTGTTTTATGTTGGGACTGCTCCTGTGCATGTTGTGTTACCATGCATACCTGTCGACTCACCATGGGGCACATGACATGTGGCATGGCTCCCATGACTTGATATTCACCCTTCCTGACAGTCATCTGTAATGTTTTGTGGAATGTGATGAAGGCATCAATGTGTGTCAAACGTCCCTCAGGAACATACGGTATGCTGATGGTGGACATAGTGTGGGACATCCCCATAAGAGGCTCAATGGCGAATTGCAGACTCTCCGTGTGGAGCAAGGGGTGTTTGGCTCACACACTTCACTTGTGTGCCAGCTCAGTAGGATTTTACACATCTGTGTGTTGCAGGGGGTGTCCAGTGTAGGTCCCACATGGTCAGAGGAATGACCTGTGAGTCTGTTCAAAAGGATGCATTTCCCTTAGTGTGAGCCTGAGTAATAAAGGTGTTCCTCACACTCCAAGGTGCCTCATCTCTGTCAATGCTGGTCTCTTGCCACTTTGCATGCGGCATCTCTGGCATAGTTGTGAAAGATTGTGCAGAGGAGTCCATGTGTAGTTTAGCAACATGCCTGCAGTTCCTCATGGATTATGATCCCTATTGTGCATTAAGTCCATGGTTGTGTATGTATTTTGGCATGTTGGTCTACACAATGGGCCATCAACACCTGCTGAGGGTGTGTCTCCTGTGCGCAGCTCGGCCTTCAGTTCCCTGATCCGGTGTCATTCATCTTTGGTGTTTGTGCATGCATTGTCTCTGGGTGTGCCATGTACAACCGGACACTCCTTCCTTTACACACGCCTGTTGCAGTTGTCCTTCAGACATCCTAGTCTTTCTGTGCAAATTGTGGAATATTTTCAAGGGCATGCTGCCTGCTGCTGCAGACCCTGCAGCAAGGGCCCACAGAGTATCCTGATTTGGCAACACACACGCCTCAAAGATGCTCCTCCCTTCCTCCCTCCACCCATTCATTTGGCTGTCCTCAGCTTGTCTATGCCACAGTTGGCACCACGCGTTGGCAAAGGCTGGACCATCAGCACATGCAACGTGCACATTGCACGACCCTCATGTCCTTGCATGACACACATCACACTACAGTTTGATGTAGCAGCCACACTCCAAGCAATGTCCATCCGCAAATCTACCGCATGCTGTCCGACATACCCTAAGCGCACACACAACACCTTTGCATGCTGAGTGTGCTACTCAAACTGCCTACACAGCGCTGCCATGCCTTCCAGGCCCTGTCACACCAACCAGGTCATGTCCCTCCTACTCCCCACCAGCTCTGTACCCCAGCAAGGCCATGGGAGTGGGACTCAAGGCTTCGGCATGTAGTATGGTGTCGTCGTCTGGCACATGGCACAGGTATCATCTCTCAGCATGTCAATCTACAATGTGTCCAGGAACCCCCCTCTCCACCATCACATGCGCACAGCACCTCATCAGCTGGTATGCCATTGACAGCCAGGTGCTCCTCACCCTCACCAAAGATGCAGACATTGCCAGTTCCATTTTTCCTGAATGCATGAGATCCATTGATGAATGGCTGTACATGAGCCACCTAAGGCTGGACTTGTACAGGACTGAGGTGATCATCTGAGGATTGTCCCCTAACAGCTGGGTCAAGTGCTTGTGTCCCACCCGCAAGAGCCCTGCCCCGGCACCCAGTGGCCACACACACAAGATGGTGTGCATCATGTATTGCTCGCACACATTTGCCATGTCAGTCCACAGCATCTGTACCTCATGCTGCAACGCCCTCTGCATTATGCACATGATCCACAGCACAGATAGATCCACTCCAAGGAAAGACAGACCATCCCCCATGTCCACGACAACATCCGTATCAAATTCTGGCCTGCCCTCTATGGAGCACGCATATCCAAACTCCCGGGAAACTTGTCCACATCCAGGGTGCATCTGCACACCTCAGCTTCAACATCCTGCGCCCCAGCCACATCACCGTCCACCATAGATAGCTGCAATGGATCACTGTCTGCTGCAGGATGACCTCAACACTCCCCACCCACACTCAGGAGGCAGTCCACAACCCCGACACAAAACCAACCTTGTACGTCTTGTCATACGAGACCCCATTGGGCCATCTCCGTGCATCCGACCTTGCCCTGGCCACCATTCTTCACATCCACCGTACTCCAGCATGCAGGACATAGTTCTCCCACCTGCCAACACATACCTGGGACTCCCTCCCCGGGAACCTCCACATGAGCCATGACCTCTACGCCTTAATGATAATCTTCCAAATAGGTCTCCCCGCTCAGTATTGCAAGCCCCCCTCAGCAGCTTGTGGCCATCACAGGTGAGTGTTCTGCTCCATGCCTGCTTTGAATGATACCTTGTGACCCATGTGTGTCCTGTACCAGACTCAGATCCCAGGGTATGGATGGCTGGAGTTAGTTTAACACTCAGGCATAGTTTGACATTTACGCACACATATGTTGTGGAATTAAGCAACATGACAGCAACGTCTCATGAACCAAATAATATTTTTATTTGCGGTGGGGTACGTGTTTTGGTAGGTGAAATTAGGTGCTCTACCGGGGGAATAGAATCCAAAGTTCACCGGGGGAGATGGTATCCTTGGCATTGGAAGTCATCAGAGTCCAGAGCACAGTGTTGGTCATCATTGGTCAGACTGTGACCAGCAAGTCCATGTGGCAGAGAATGTCATTGGATGAGGTGCTGCTGTTGCGCCAGAGGGCCAGGTGCCAGGCCAGGTGACCTGGGAGATGTTGATGGTCCGCTGACTCTCACGGTCTTTTCCGTGGACGACCCACCTTCCTCCAGGAACCCTCGGATGCAGGCCTAGACGATGTTTGGGACGCTCCGTCGGATGAATCCTCCTCCTCCTCCCTCCCTGTGGCTGGTGCTGGTCTGCGCCTGCTGTCACAGGGAGGGTTGCCCATGTTGTCGGCAATGGCTCATGTCCCTTTGCACCACCAGGAGCTCAGCCTGTCTTGCCTCCATCCATCCTTGGTGTTGTTGTTGACTGGCATGTTGCTCGGCCTGCATGTTCTTGATCTCGTTGAGGGTCCCCTGCATCTCTGTGAGTCTTGACACTACCTGGCTGATGCCCCTGGTGTCACGCCGGTATGTGTCCAGGATGTGGCGTATGTGGGACATACCGGTTCCCTCAGCTGGCTGGTCAGGTTCGCGCCTCCGCCTGCCTCCACTCCCACCACCCCTGCCCACTTGAGCCTGGCCTGCCGTTGTGGGTACATCGGGTCTACGGGACCCCTGAGGGATGGCATTTGCAGGGTTGCCTGCCTCCTCCTGGGTGCCCAGAGAACCTTGTCCCTCCTGGTCAGACTGGCTCTGTTGTTCAATGCGAGCAGGGCTCCTGGGTGTCTCCTGGGATGTTGCAGCAATGGGGGTGGTGGTTGGCACAGATGTACCTCACACAGGTGCTGCAGGGGCTTGGGCACCAGAGGGGCCAGGTTGGTCGGGGTCATCCACGGAGTGGTGAGAGTCATCGCTGCCGGTGGGGTCATCTTCAGGCCGAGCCGGGGACTGTGATTGTTCCCCCCCAGTGTTGGGGGGAGATCCACGACGTTGCCCTGTGTGTGAGAGAGAGACAATGTTAATGCTGTTTCATGCGACATCCATGTTTCATACATATTCAAGTTGTCACAGTTCCTCCAGGTAGTTGGATGTGCCTAGCATTCCTCTCAATGTCCACTTGGGGATGGGTATGTTGCGGGGGACAGATTGATATGTTCTCCTGAGTGTGTGACCTGTGGAATTTTGGCTAGGATGCTTATTTGGCTATGGATTGGTCTTGTGTCACATGTCCATTGTGAGAGTGTGTAAGTCCGTTGCCTGCCCCAGGGGTGTGTGCTTGTGTAAGGGGGGTATGTGTGACCGGGACTGCTGTTGGGTGTAGTGTGAGTTGGCATTGGGTCTCC
This sequence comes from Triturus cristatus, assembly GCF_964204655.1. Taxonomy (NCBI): domain Eukaryota; kingdom Metazoa; phylum Chordata; class Amphibia; order Caudata; family Salamandridae; genus Triturus; species Triturus cristatus. The sequence continues at coordinate 36,715,052 of NC_140584.1, read as the reverse complement.
CAGGTGATGTGTGTGTCCCCTCATGGTGAATGCTGGCATGGCAGTGAGTGTGAGTTCCTGTGCTAGTTACCTGTGCTTGTGGAGTTGGTGTTTGACTGTACAGTGGTCCCAGGAAGGCCTTGTGCTGCATACAGCAGGGCCAAGTGTCAGCGACCTTGTCAGTACTTTGCCAGTCCCTGTGCATTGTGCATGGGTATGTACCTATGCCATATGGGCTGAGGGCATTGGTGTCTGCTTCTCATTTTCACAATGTGTTGTGTGAGGCCCACCCTCCCAGCCCCCGGACATCCAGTCTTGGGTTTGTGGTTGGTGTAGCCTGGGACATAGCATTGGCTTGATTTGTGAATGGTGCATGGAGACGTTGGTGGCATGAGTGTGGTTTTTGAGTGTGGTTGTGTGCGGTGAGTGCTTGGAGGAAGTTGCGTGCATTTGGTGTATTTGTGGTGTGGACCCCATTGCCCACATGTTACGTAAGTTGTTTTTGTACTCACCAGGCTCTGTGACTCCTTCAACTCCGTGTACTCCCACCGGCGGAAGCAGGGCCATCACCTTCTCCTCCCAGGGATGGTAGTGTACGGGTCTGCGGGGCAGCCCGCCTCCAGTGATGTTACTCTGGGCGTATTCCTCATTCATCTTCCTCTTGACTGCCCTGCGCAGATCGCACCACCTGGCTTGGCATTCATGCCTGGTCCTTCGGATGGGCGCAACAGCATTCACCTTATTGACGATCCTCTGCCACAGGCTGGTTTTTTGGGCTATGCTGGTCTGTCTGACCAATGTTCCAAACAGCTGTGGCTCGACTCTGATGACTTCGTTGACAAGGAGCTCCAGCTCCGCCCTTGTGAACTTTGGATTCTTGTCTGTGGGCATGGTGTGGGGTGTGAATGGTTGTGGGTGTGTGGGTGTGAATGTGACGGTGTGTGTGTGAATGTGAGTGGGGGTGTTTGTGAAGGAGGTTGTGTGAAGGTGTGTGAGTTAGGTGTAGTGAAGGGGTCAGTAAGGTGCAGTTGTTTGTGTGTGGGGTCTAGCAGCAGTGGGTCTGTTGCAAAGGCTCATGGGTTGTGTGTGTGGGCCCTTTTTATTGGTCCATTTTTGGGTGTGCTGTGTTTGAATTTTGGTGGGTGTGTTATAAGAGGTGGTTGCGAGTTTGGGCCTCTGTTTGCCTGTTTGGATGTGCCAGGTCAGTCTTTGAGATGTATTTTGTCATGTAGACGTGTTTTGTGGTGTTGTGCGAGTCACATTGACCCTCCTTGTGCTGTTTTACAGTGTCCTGGTTCTGTACGAGTATTTTTCGCATTGGTACGGTCCGTACATATGCGATGCTGGGTGAGGGTGCTGGGGTACGGGGTTGGGGTGCTGCGTGTACATGCGGTGGGGGTACGGCGCGTACAGGTGCGGCCCTGGGGCTGTGGGAGTACGGCGCGTACAGGTGCGGGCCTGGGGTACCCGCGTACATGGGGGGGGTATGGCATGTACATGCGGGGGTATGGTGCATACAGGTGCGGGCCTGGGGCGGTGGGGGTACGGCGCGTACAGGTGCGGGCCTGGGACAGTGGGGGTACGGCGCATACAGGTGCGGGCCTGGGGTACCTGCGTAAATGGGGGTATGGCGCGTACATGCGGGGGTACAGCGCGTACAGGTGCGGGCCTGGGGTGGTGGGGGTACGGTGCGTACAGGTGCGGGCCTGGGGTACCCGCGTACATGGGGGGGTACGGCACGTACATGCGGGAGATACGGCGCGTACATGCGGGGGTACGGCACGTACAGGTATGGGCCAAGGGTACCCGCGTACATGCGGGGGGTACGGCACGTACATGCGGGGGTACGGCGCGTACAGGTGCGGGCCTGGGGTACCCGTGTACATGGTGGGGTACGGCACGTACATGCGGGGGTACGGTGCGTACAGGTGCGGGCCTGGAGTACCCACGTACATGGGGTGGGGGTACGGCGCGTACATGCGGGGGTACGGCACGTACTGGTGGGGTACGGCGCGTACGCTTGCGGTCCTGGGGTACAGTGCGGACAGGGGGGTGTACGGTGCTGACATATTGGGGGGTGGGGGGGCTGTACGGCTCGTACACGGGCACAAGTTTACCCGTGTACATGTGTGCTACTGCGTTGGCTCCGTACAGGGCCTTTTACATGCGGTTGTGTATTCGGACGGGCGGTACGAATCGTACTTGCGCGTTCGGACTTTACTTTTACGATTTGCACGTAAAAATGTCCGGCTCCCTCTCGTACACTTTTCACGAGGCCATTCGGACGTAAAAAATTCTGACTCCCTCTCGTAGACATTTCCCGATGCTATTCGTAGGTATTTTTCCCGTCCGAATCGTACTTGGCCGTTTGTACGGTACTTGTACGATTCGCACATAAAAAAATACGGATACGAGTTGTCTGGTAAATTTTTTTGACGGATCGGAATCGGCACCACACTGTCCAAAACAGATCTAGTTTTCCTAGACTTGAACATCATTCTAGATGAAGGTACCCTGAGAACACCCACCCACATAAAACCTACAGCGAACAATTGTCTTCTTTTTGACAGTTTCCATCTGAGACACCTTAAAGAAAACTTACCATTCATCCATTTTCTGCAACTGAGACAGTATTGTTCCAAGCTTAGTGACTGCAAAACACAGTCTGAGGACCTGGCTTCTAAATTAAAAACTAGAAATTATCCTAAAAGAATCATATCCTAAGCCAGAAAACATGCTAAGAAAAATCACAGGGAGTCACTACTAGAGATAGTACGTCCTAAAGAGAAATAAGAATGACCTATGTGCATTATAACTTACAGTGTAGCATCTAATCAAGTGTGTAAGATCATCAATAAACACTGGCGCACACTAAACAGTGGCACTCTGCAAATTTCCAAAACAATGTTTTCACACAAACGAGGGCATGGTCTCCGGGACATGTCAGTCCATACACGACCACAGAGAATCAATGACACTAGAGAGGACCAAGGGGCTCATTATGATGGCGGGCAGACATCAGTCCGTCCGCCATCATAACAGTGATGGGACCGACCGCTAGACGTGCGGCGGCCCCACCGGCCCAATTAAGATGCGCCCGCCATACTGGCGGGCACATCCTGGCCTTTTATCATCACGGACTGTGCTGCTGGCTGCAGCACCGTCTGCAATGGTTAAAGGGCGTGCCACATGGTGCAGGGAACTGCAGGGGGGTACCATGGGTACCCCCCCAAGTGCACTCCCCCACACCCCCCGGGGGCCCGCAATGGGCCCCCAAAGCCAAACCCTGCCAGACTTTCCATGGCTGCATCGCCGCCAAGGAAAGGCCTTTAAAACAACACACATCCTAATATGGCTGGCGGTGCCTGCTAGGCACCGCCACCATATTAGCAGCCTAGCTCCACCCGGCTTGCAATCGTAACGATTGCCGACCGGCGGAAAAGCAGTGGGCGGACTTTGCGTCAGCCGCGATACCCACCGCCATCATAATATGGCGGGGGGGTATTTAACAATAGGATGACGTAACGAATGCACAGCGGTGGCGATGGTTACGCCATCCTAATGAGCCCCCAAGTTCGGATCACCCCAATAAACGGTCATCGCTCCTGTGGTAGCTGTAGTGTTTGCCACCTCACTCAGCCAACACAAAAGATCACAATTAATAACACTACGTGGGAAGTAAGACAATTCACAAACTGTAACTCTCAATGTGTAGTTTATATGATCACTTGGGTGTTCCTTTTGAAAACACACATTGATGGACTGAACGGAAACATACCCTAGGGCCAATTCCTTAAATAAGAAATAGCACACGTGGATTTTCACTTCCTTAGGAAATTATTGAGTAAGAATTGTATTATGACCCATTTTTACCAACGAAATGGTTAAGAGCAATCTGGTTACAGCCATCCATCCCCCCTTTTTTTTCATGAAAACTTATGTATAATGTTTTTTTCATGAACAATCTCTCACTTTACTTTTCTTGATTTAACTATGGGCCTCTTAAACAGAACCTCCTTTCTTTCAGTGTCCAACAGACTTTTATAGAAAAAGGACAGGGGATCCAGGAAGTAGTATTACCCGCAGCGGCCATTTTGGGAAGTCGGCGTCCTAGCCTTCCCTAGACACGAGGCGGCCGACTTCTCCCCACCGCAGCGCAGCCAAATAGTGTGCCGATATGAATGGCCGGCACCTACAGAGCCATGGGTGGGATTTTTTCCTCCAGTGAGGGAGCTGCCTTGAAGGAATGAGTATGGCACAGCTGTCCTTCAACAACAAAGTCTTCCCGCTCTCTTTAGTGTATTGCATAACTTTCTTCCCTAAATGACCCTGTTTTCTATTGACTTCGTTATAGAGAGTGTGACCACAGGCGTTCCTTCCCCTGTATGGTCTCATGAAGCCAAATGGAGGCAATTAACTTGGATGTGTTTATGCCATTTAATCACAAATTGTGTTATATGTATGGATGTTCTGTCTGTGCCTTTTTAGAGTAATCTTTTTGAGAAAAAACTATATTGGTATCACTAGAAATGTTCATGTAAACTGCGAGAAATACATCATGTTATTCCACATAGGTGATGTGTTTCCAAATTATACAAGCATTATGTGTAACATGGCCATATGCCATAAAAAACTCATTTCTTTTCTTTCATTTCATTTTATGTTCACAGAGTTTCAAGTAACAAACACCAAGAGGTGCTGTATGTATATATCGATTTATAGGTTTTCTGTTTTCTACAACAAACGATGATATTCCTAATTTGAGATATACAGGAGTGGTATCCAGGAGTAATAACCCTTGGTCCTGGAGAATAGTCTTGGGGTAGGGCTAGAAACATGTTGCCCAGCTGAACTCAATAACATTATTTCCATTGAGTTCCCAATTTCCCATTTTTTTATCATACCGGATAGAGGTACAAAATAAAAAATAAAATATCCTACTAGCCAGGTATTTTTAGCACTTAATTTTTCCACAAACCCGCACTCCTATCTTTTCCTTCATCTATCACATAGACCTACAACAAAGTGCTCCCATGTAACATGTAGCTTGTAGCACGATCCATTCCACAGCTGAACGGAAGGAACCCAATGATAAAGCATGCCACCATGGGAAACCCTGGTGGGTGTGGGTTATCTAAGGAAAACCTTAAGTTTTCCAAACATACCCATAGTGGGAAGAAAATCCCAAGTGACAGGTGGGCTCTTTTTGATTATAGTACGTGTTCTTGTATGTACCGGACAAACGATGCAGATATAGGTGTTTATAATGTTCTGTACTTTAGTATAACGGTCTTCTCTTACCACATTGGTTCCTCTACTTCTACGGAGCATTGCCTCCACTCGTGCTATCCCTGTGTGATACTAATCTGGACTGCCTATGCTCCCTCTACACTTCATGCCCTGTCCCTGGGTAAGGAAGTGGTAGTCAAGCTGTGGACCTGTGAGGTACCCATGGAGCAGAGTCCTAGAGTCCTCCTGCTGACATGACATCAACTTGACCTTAGGAGTGAACAATATCTCTCTCTCTTTCGCTCTCTCCTCACCCCCGATGAAAAACCCAAGCTACCATTGATATTTTTCTATGCAATCGACCTTGCCAACTTTGAGTTCATTCAATCAATTGGGCCAGTCCTGTCACTAAGGATGGTGTGATGAACGTGTTCTTGGGTGTGCCCAGATGACAAGTTAGGTTGAGTTGGTAACTAGTAGTGGCATTGAACCATAATTGGTATTGTATTCTCTGAAAGGAAACGTTTCTCAGACCGTATTGTGTTTCATGGTCCTTGTCGAGTTGAGGCTTCATTTATGAATGTTACCCTAGGTTTAAGCCTCACAATGAAAGCTGCTCCTGCCATTTTGATTTGCAAATGTGTCACTTTTGGACCGCATTATCTTTGGGGTTAAAATGTGCACACACAGAGTCCTTCTTTGAGTGTTTTGTATGTTTTGGTGTTTTTTAAGACAACATTTGGATTAAAAAGCAGGCTGTCATGCACTGCTAAATAAATCAAAAGCTGAAGTCTTAGTGCTTCGAGAAAGTCGTTCTTTGTGGAGGTGTTTTTCAAGCATAAATAAGTATGGCAGCTTATATAATGAATTTATTTTCTGTTTTTTTTTACTATTTGAGACCGCTCGCAAGCAGTGCTTAAATTATAAAAGGATAATTACTGGTGCCCAAAGTTTTGCTCCGAAGCGTGAAGCCAGCGCTATTGAATGTCAGCGGGCCTAATACAAAGGCTGCATTTTCCTGATTCCACCTCATTATTCCATCACCAGACTCTCTCTGCCCGGTTACCTCACTCTTGAAGGTTCCTGCTTTTTCCGTCAATTACGGTTTTCCCCTCTTTCTGTTCCTCCTTCTTTCCCCTTGTGTTTTTCACTCTCTTGATCTAGGTGAAAGTCTGATGAGAATAAATGCGAGCAAGTCCACAAAAATGAGGGCTACTGGGTCCCACGTACATCCACCAGCTCAAATTAAGCACTGCTTACAGGTGGCTGCCTTGTTGATTGTTGGAAATGATTGCCGGGGTATACTGCAACTTTTCCTCAGACTGCCTGTCGTGTGAGGATGCTTTCAAGGTACATATACCCATGCATGTATATGTAACACACCATGGGTCTCTATCGCCTGCAAACAACTAGTTCCACTGTCACTCAACTCAGCTGTACTGAATTTACCGACCTTCCTAAGTACAAACATCTGAATTGGCCCTGCAGAACTTCAAACTTATGATTTGCAGATCTCTCAATGGTGAGCATTTGGTTATTTTGTCTCCTGGTTTGCAGTTGTGGACAACCGTTTGTGATGTACATTGAATTATGCAATTACATTACATCTCTGCTGTTTACCATTACTGCTAAATTGCTAGGGCTGGGACAGCTGTTGAACTAGTACTGTCACCTATCCACTTTGTCTCGTCAGGCACGTATGCAACATTAGTCACCCTCTTCATCTGCGCTTTGTTCACAATGCATATGGTATCCATAGCTGTGTATTTTTGTTCCTATTTTCACACACTTTGTACATTAAGTCCTACTACAGCACACAGCGTTTGGAGTTCCTTAATCAAGTGTTCTTGGTCATAGACTTTCCTGTGTGGCCACACAAGGACTTCTTTTGATTTGTTCATTAATGTATAAGTTGTGTTTCCTCTGGGCTGTTCTGTGACTCTAGCACTCATAGGCTGCTTCTCTTCATCTGAAAGCAGCCCATTCTAGGATGGCCACCACTTTGCTTCATTCATCATGTGCTTTAACTCATTCCAAAATGGAAATCACAAATACATTTCCCTTTTTAATGTTGCCCCGCCAACTCCTTTTGTTCTGCCCCGGGAGGGGGATAGCGCTGTGTCATTGTCTGATTTTAAACTAGCACTCGGAGCAGTGTTTGCTTCTAAAACGGTGGCCTCACTAGTTCCAAAGTGGCAACTTCTGATCAAAACATCACAATCCTTTCAACGAGAGGTCTCCCTTCTCTTTGCTTCCCCCTGCCCTCCCACGCAGCTGTTCCCTCGGTGGCCATGCCGAGGGACAGGAATAGAGAGCCCCTCGCTCCCACTGTGAAACCTCTGCATTCCAGTGCTTGCTGCAGTGGGTGCCCAGTCCACAGCGTTGTGGCAGGCAGCTGGGCAGACATCTTCCCTCACGTCAGGGCTCTGGGATGAACTTTCCACAACTGGGAGCAGTGTGGTTTGCTGGGGATCCCTTCTGCCGCTCAAGCACACAGTTGAATGTTTGCTTGGTCTGTTTTTCTGCAGTTTGTTCTGGCATGGAGTGCCTCACCACTTGCAGACCTTCAGAGCCTAAATGTCCAGAGAGACCAGCTCAGAACTGCATCCTGTGCCGGGTTGGGCACTCCCAGCTCGGCGCTGTGGCAGGGTGGCAGCTGCAGTAGGTCTAGTCTTGACGTTTGTTCTTCTGGTGCTGGTGGGTCACTTCTCATTCATCTCCAGCGGTTGTGTTACTGCATGTATCGTGACAAAAGACACTGAACCAGGTGTCTGTACTCGCTTGAATGACCCACTGTATTAAATCTGTTCCTCTACTGGGGAAGCTCATTTAAAAAAACATGCTACTCCTGCCCTGTACTAGTCTGGACTGTTTCTGCTCCTACCTCAACTTTCCGTCCTGTCCCTGGGTCAGGAACTGGTTTTAAGTGTTCTGATTGTGGGCTTGAGAGGGGTCCATCTGCAGGGCCCAGAGTGCTCCTCATTTCATGACAACACGGTGTTATGGAATCCCTGAACAGGCTCCAAGTCGTATGGCCCTTCCTAGCTATGAATAGCCATAACATTAGACCATAGGGAGAAGACCGCAGAGTGGGTACAGACGTCACAAGTAACTGAGGTTGAATTACTGACCAAAGTTTTGACTCCATACGTATGTGTGTGGACATACATGTGTTTGTATCCATGTGTGAGCATCTGCAGTGCGTCTCACAGGATGGTGGCTATTTTTGGCATGCAAGTGGTAAACCCTGGCATGATGGTGGGCACAGCTGGTTTGGAGTTGGCTATCTGTGTCATGTTGGATCATTAGTCTTATGGTTGGTATCCGGGTTCTTCTGCCTGCCGTCACTGGCATACTGAGGCCACCACTGTGTTCATGTTGGTCATCCCAGGCACTTTGGGGAGGTCTTGAAAGACCCCTGGCTTTATGATGGCTCGTCCTGGTATGTTGTGGGGGTGACCCTATGGCTGCCACCCTTGCATTAAAACGGGCTTACCTGCCTAAATGATTGGCAGCCCTTGCCCTGTGATGGCCATGCCTGCCAGGTGGTGGTCCACGCTGCCTTGTGATGCTACCCTTAAATCTGGTGATGATCAAAGATGGCCAAAAAACGCTGAGCATGAGAAGTAAGGCTGTGCATGGGAATGCAAGACATTCCTCCGGTCCCCATTTGAAGAATATTAGTAAATACAAGTACTTGATGAAAATGTCAAGCTGTTATTCAGAACCCCTTAAGTGTATATATTAAAAGTGAACTGTGGGTATGTGATACCACCTAGTTCCCTCATGTGTTTCCTCCCTGCTCTTACTTTTTGCATATTTGTGGTTTCATTGCTACCCAGTGTAACTTCTTTGTGTGGCGTGTGTACATTTCCAATGACTTTACATGGGTGTAACCTGGGAGGATCAGCGCAATGCCATTTTTTAGAAATATGGCTCTGGACTGCTACCACTTGCGCAGTGCAGCAGCTTTGGCTGCTGCGACGAGTTGTGCCAAAAGTCCATAAGTAAACACTTAAAAGTTGCACATTGCCAGCTCCGTGCTGCATCAATCCAGCTCAAAGCCCCCCCCCCCCCCAAAAGTGCTTGGCAACTTGTTATGCAGCTTAGACCCTTCCTTCCTCCATGCCAAAGGTCGCTCTTTCCTGCACACCTTTGAAATGATTGGTACAGAGAGGAGGGAGGAACTGAGGGGGTGGAGGAACCAAACTCCCCTTGGACTTCTGCTTCGGAATGGGTGGTCAATGATCAGCCCCTGGGTGCCCAGCGTAGGTCCAGACTTTCAGAAGTACCACAAAGTTTTAACATGACCTTCATCTGACTTCATTCTATGTGAATGTACCTTACTGCGCTGATCCAGCTCTTCTCATTCGATGATTGAGGTGTAATAAATAATAAAACGACCCCACACAACCTCTCCTGATTATCCTGTTCCACCTAAGTGTTTAACGTAGACAGAAGCAACAACCCTGCTTGCACAATTTTTTACACAACTATAAAACACTTGTAAAACGCCACCGCCCACCAAGTTATTGGTCTGCTACAGTGGAGAAAAGTTGAACAATGTATTGCATTGACAAACACCCGATGCATTCCCTGAGCCTGGTAATCTTTACAGCCCACACGCCATTTCACAAATCCTTCCCCTCCCATTCCTGGAGATATGAACTGAATGCTTTAACTTCGAAGGGACTCTGCGGGGTCTCCTGGCTTATATACATATCAGTACATTGATTCATTACTTGCAAACAGTTATCATCCCTTTTTAAAGTGTCCTCACTGAAGGGATTAAAGGAATATGGTAACAAAACTCCCCTCATACGCACAGAATTTTGTTCTTAGACGATTAGAGCGACATTTCGAAGTAAATCCCTGCTCAAAAAGTCTAAGCTGGACTCTTGAAAGGATTAAATGGAGACAGACTAAATAAACTTACTTTTCACTTGCCATAGAAAGGTTCCCATGAGAGGGAGGGGCCAAGGATTAAATGGGCATAGAGACTAAGGGACTGATTTAGAGTTTGGTGGAAGGGTTACTCTGACACAAACGTGACAGATACCCTGTCCACCTTATTGCACATTTTTAATATCCTTGGCACTTATAAGGCAGGCAGGAAATCCCTTACCTTTGTAATGGGGGTAACCCGTCAACCAAACTCTAACTCAGGCCTTGAATCTCTATGTGGTTAGTCCACTATAGGTGCAAATATGCGCTAGGGTAAAGCAAAATATTAACTGTCCTGCAAAATGTGTAAAGTGGACTAATGTAGGAAGCTGGCTCTGTATATACTATACCAAAGTGGGGAACAGTGTGCTCAGAGTCTTGTGGAACCCAAAAGGTAGGCAGAGGCAAAGTAGATAGCACCTCACTCTCAATTTGTGGCAGTGTGGTCGAGCAGTAAGGCAGTATCAGAGGACAGTGTTAAGCATTTGTTGTACACCCTCAGTCAGCAAATGAATTCACACACTCAAAGACTGAACTTCAGACTAATTGTTCTTGTATGAAAATATTCTTTTAGTTATTTTCTTTTCTAAAACCAAGCAAACCTGGCACAGGTAAGCAATAAATACTTTACAGCAGTAATACAGTTTGTAAACAGTTTGAATTGTAATTGTATATGCACTTTCTTTTGACTTACAGGATGGTTGCAGAGAAATGCAATACTTTGTAAATACAGTACATAGACTTGAATGGGCTTTTCAGTAAAATACCAGGTAAGTTACTTTTTAGATTACTTTTCTTACTCAGAGTAGTATACCTGGCTACTTCTCCTGGACATTTCCTGTAAACAAGTAAGTACAATCATTTTGGTTAAATAGTACCATTTTAAAGAATTTCTTTAGGTTTTCAAGCTCCACACTTGGAAACTTTTCCAAGAAAAACAGTCAATGTTATCCAATGGAGGAAAATAGTGTTATCGGTTTTCGGGAAGTATTCGGTAGTGGGAGTTGAGGTTCTGGGGGTAGACTTAGTGGTCCCCCAGGGTCAAGGATGCACTCTTATTACACCCTCAGCAGCACTAGGGCGTCCGGGTGTAGAGTACTGAGACCCACTGTTATCCAATGAGGGATAGGGGGCCTCCAGTTGGTGGCTGGGTGCAGGGTGATATTTTGGCATCCGGTGCCCTGTTTTCAATGGGGATTTTTGTTTTTGGTTTTCATCTGCAGGCTCAGAGTCTTTCTTTTGTGTTTCTTCTGAACAGAGCTGCTGTTCACAGTAGATCCGGTCTTTGTTGAAGGCAGTCAGTTCTCCCAGGGGTTCTGGAGGTTGCTGGCTGCAGGACAAGACGATTTTTGGCGCAGGATCTCTGGTAACTGCAGATGGGCCGATAGGGCTGGGTCCAACTCAGTTGTTCTCTGCAGTCTCCTCTGCTGGGTGTCTTCTTTCGTCCTTTCACTTCTTAGGTTGCTGGAATCTGCTTTCTTGGTTCAGGGCTGCCCCCTAAATACTGTATTTATGGGGCGTTTTAGGGGTCTCGGGGTCAGTAGCCAATGGGCTACTGAACTTAGGGTAACTACACCCTTGGTGTGCTCACCCCACGTGGGGGAGTGAGCACAATCCCTAATCCTGGTTGGGGAGTGCCTGCCATCTGCAAGATGGCAGGCACTGAATAGTGGGCTTAAACTCGCCTCCCCAACCTGAGGGGTGGAGTTGACAGAGGTGGGCACACCTTCTAGGCTGGCTAGTTTTTCCCGCCTGTTTTGCTGCCGAAAAGGAGGGGCGACAGGAAGGGGGCCTGCTCCTGATAGCAGGAAAGGCTGGGGGTCGCATTACAAAGGCGGCCAGGCCTTTGAAGCTCCCATGCCACAGATGGCTTTTCCTGGCCTGGGGAGGTATGAACACCTCCGACCAGGAAAGGCTTTGTTTCTGGGCTCAGGAAGCGAAGGCTCGCACCCAAGGGGTCCAGAAACATGTCTTGTGGTGGCAGGCTGGTGTGTACCAGTCAGGGAACCCACCAGAGGCTGGTCGTTTTTCAGGGGGCATCTCTAAGATTCCCTCTGTATGTATGTTTCATTAAATCCCACACTGGCATCAGTGTGGGTTTAATGTGCTGAGAGGTTTGATACCAAACGTCTCAGTTTTCAGTGTAGCCATTATGGTGCTGGGGAGTTCGTAATGACAAGCTCCCAGCACCATATACTCTTAATGGCAGCACTTCACTTACAATGTCTAAGAATGGACTTATACACTCTAGGGGTACAGGGCTCATGCACCTGTACCCTCACCACTGGCATAGGACACCCAGCTAGAGGGGTGACTGATCTATGCCAGGACAGTGGATTGGCGTTGCACACAGGGATGTGTGCCATGACGACTCTTCACTTTGTTCTGCACCAAAACATGCAGCCTGCAAAGGCAGTGTGTGTGTAGAGGTACAGGGCCTCTAAGGGTGACACAATAAGTGCTGCAGCCCTTAGAGGCATTCCCTGGTCACAGTGGCCTGGGTACCTGTGGTACCATTTACCAGAGGCTGACTTGTGGCCAGAGATGCCAATTGGGTTAGTTTTTGGAAAAGAACAGCGGCCCTGGGAACCTGATTGGCAGGGACCCAGGGCACATCAAGTGAAAGTGCATCAGTAGTCTGGCAAAAAGTGGTGGGTTACTGCAACAGAAACCCACTTTCCTACAGACTAGTTTTGCAGTTGAAGAAGAATACAAAGATAGTCAACTCTTCAAAACTTTTAGTAGTTGGTAAAGGTTTTGGCAAAACACATGTTTGGGAACATTTTCATGTAAGTTTGTGTTCTTTTTGTTTTTGCTGGGATTATTTCCTGCTAAACCTAATTTTGCAGGTTTATCCCCACAAATAATACTTCACAACTTTTGTGATTGTAAAAGGAGATCTTGCTGTTTACCTGCCTTCGTTTGGTTCCCTGCTGCTGTTCCCGTTGCCGGGCTTGGCTCCGCCCCCATTGACCGCGAACGACTCTGGGACACGGGACCGGCCGGGCTTGGCTCTGCCGGTCTTGTGGACCACATCACCCAGGATCTCCTGGGCCAGGACGCCACTGTAACGCCAGGAGGTGCATAAAGGGCAGCCTGCTGCAGAGCCCCTTGTTTCCTCTTGCTGTTTACCTGCCTTCGTTTGGTTCCCTGCGGCTGTTCCCGTTGCCGGGCTTGGCTCCGCCCCCATTGACCGCGAACGACTCTGGGACGCGGGACCGGCCGGGCTTGGCTCCGCCGGTCTTGTGGACCACAACACCCAGGACCCCCTGGGCCAGGACGCTACTGTAACGCCAGGAGGCGCATAAAGGGCAGCCTGCTCCCTCACCCCGCGAGTACGCGCGCGGGACGCACCGGGAGAAGCCCGGGACAAGGGCGGGGCAGTTTGTGGCCTTTCGAGGCTGACCGAGGCTGGGCTGGGGCACCCCTCTTGGGCCTGTCGCATCGACCCCTCAGGAGATTCATCATTGAAAAGACAAGGTATTTGCTATCATCGACATAGAGGCCGCATTGCTACTTGAATTATGGGCAAAAAAATCCTGCTACGAACCGAATTATTAACAAGCAGAAAAACTGTACCATGACTTCTTTGCCCAGCCTGACTGCGATTGATAGGATGTTACAGAAAACATTAGGGGTTGTTGTAACAGCTATAGAAAGTACTGAAAGACGTTTATCACTCCCCCCTAATATGTGTCTTGCCTCGTTACATCCTAATACTATTGCTACTCAGGCAGATTCCATTGGCTCTACACTTCTGGACTCTTACGTAGAGCTCCCCAGGACAGAGGGTAATCATAACATCTTGCCTTTACAAAACCCATCGCCTGTAATGCTTTCTACTATCACTAGACTCTCACAATCACCAATCTTGCAGTGCCAAGACATATCTGTAGCGACCTCCTCGTCAAAAAATTACTTAACGGACCTGGAGGGTTTGGACGCCCCTTTTTTGGGGCCTCAAAATCAGGGCAAGCATTTAAATGTATTGGACAGGCTACCATCTTTAATTAATGAGGAAACAAACCATCCAAACCATATTGTCTTGACACCACTCCAGGAGACACCGCTAACAAACAATACTTTGCTTTCTAAAATGGCCAACCGACACCCCATAATTCAAGCAAAAACTGGAGGCTCTTCAAAAAGAAAAATAATAGAAACTGTTCAAAAAGGGAGGAAATCCAAATTATCAAAAACTGCAGATTTGCTAAACTCTGAATAAGGGTCACTAATGGGTAGGGTATCTGTAAGGCCTGATGTTAACCATGGAAGGCTTACCCAAACCACCATGGGCAGCCATATCGAAACCATTCCCCCTGTCTCTATTGAGGGTGTCGGAGGGCCATTGGTACACATAGAGCATATTGTTAGATCTATGATCTTGCCACTCCTTGAAAGGGTAAAATTGATAAACGATAAGCTTGAGAGATTTGAACAGTTAACCCTAGATAATTTTACCTCTTTAAAAAACTTGATAAAAGTCGAAGCCAGAGGGAGAATGGAGAACATATTGCCACCCCAGGGGGACACTGTAACTGCTACAGGGGTTGCAACTGGGGCAGTTACTGCACAATCGATAAAGACTTTGAATCAAAAGGATTCCACTTGCAATAAACAGAAAAAAAAACCCTTGCAAAAGTGTTCAAGGTTCAATAACTAGTGAAGGAAAAAATGTGAGTGAGAGGGTTGTTCGCCCCGAAAGTGTACAAAAAACAAAGGATAATCATGATACTAATAAAAATATCCCATTGGTAGCGATTGACCTACCGCCAGACTCACTACCATATGTCATTGTGCTCACTGGCGTCCCAGAATTAAAGAATGGGAAACCAGAATCTTATCAAGAACTAAAAAATAAAGTGATATTCTGGTTGAATAAGAACAGGCCAATCCCTAGACATTTGAAAGGAGAAATATGGTTTGCTCGAAGGGCCAACTGAATAGGAAGAAGGCCAAAAGATATACAAAGAGACATAATTATTGTCAACTTTAGAGATAGTAATGTTGTAAGACTAGTTTCCAACAAACAGCACTACATCGACAAGGGCCCTATCACAGTTAAAAACCTCAATTATTTTTATAGTGAGAAGGCTATGTGTACACACAGACACCAGCAAACCACGGCCCATGAAGCAATGTTGGGAGGTTTTAACATCTACCCCCCGACAGCTACAAAAAGCTATTATTCAGAACTATATGGGCTAGATGAGGTAGACTGACTGGAAGAAGTTTATGAAAAGGAAAGTAGTGACATAACTGCTAACTCCATGCAAGCGAATGAGGATAGGCGCAATAAAAGGGAAGTAGCTAAACAGGTCCATGATTCCATCTTGATGGACCAACTGGGAAATAATAACCTATAATACCGATAACTGGCGAAGACATAAACATGGACTATAACCAATCTGATAGTAAGGACAATGTCGAGGTTAAATTAATCTCCTGGAATATTGCTGGAATAAGGAAAAATATGTCTGATCCCGCATGGCATGATTATATCAATAATGGGGATTTCATCTTATTTCAAGAAACATGGGGAGTAGAACATTTCTTTAAAGTAGGCTATAGGTCCTTTTATATAGCCACATCAAATTCAAACAAAGGCAGACACTCTGGTGGCCTAATAATTTGGGCAAAAATCACGCTGGGCATTGACTTCAAACAAATAGATTCTAATAGTCCTGACATTTTGGCTATAAAATTTGAAGATGCTAAAGGACGGGCAATCTGTATTATTAATATTTATAATAGACCCCAGTCACCAAACAAAGAATCAGAGACAATAGCCCGGTTAGATAGTATTATCCATAAATTAGACCACAAAACTACGTTGATCATAGGGGGAGATTTTAACAGGAACTTTGAACCGGTTATGGGTTTAGAAGACATCTATGGAGAAGAAGACAATGCTAATAATATTCCCAGCATTGATGCAAACCATATAACACCCTGTACTAAAGGTTCCTTACAATTATTAAAAATGACAATGGAACATGGTCTACGCTCCTGTAATGGGCGACTTCCTTCAGATTGTCCAAGTAAACCAACCTTTAAAAGAGGCTGCTTTACTAGCCATTTAGACTGTATACTGGTTTCATTAAGTCTATGGCCAACGCTTTTGGACCTGAAGTTGGATAACCGTATAGCAAGCGACCACTTGCCTCTCTCCCTGACCGTTCTTAGCTCGCTATTCACACCCCATACGGGAAAAGCCCCCAGTGATCATAATCATACACACGACCCTCTAGAGTCAAATAATCGCAGGTCTTTAAAATGGCCTGCTGTAATGGGTAATGCTGCCATTATTAAAGAAATTTACGTACTTTACGTAACACTCATGTCACCATTAGTTGACACTAATATTGAGGATTATTCCCCAACAGCAGTGCATGGGAACCTGACACAGCAACTCAGAGAGATCCTTTCAAAAGGGACTAATAAAGCACAATCTCGTCGGAATAACCGCCCGAAGGAAGGATCTTGGTACAACAAGGCCTGTCGCCAGGCCAAGCTAGAACTAATAATAGCAGTAAAATGGAATCAAATAGACATTGTTAGAGACAAGAGAATGCAATACAAAAAAAATATTTTAATAGCTAAAAGAGAATGGGATGGAAAAGTTTGGACGGACCTGCTCCAAGCATGTAAACTAAAAGACCAAGCATTGTTCTGGAACCTTATAGCTAGCGGCACTAAAGAAGGGAACCCATCTAGGGACAGGTTCCTAGAAGAAAATATTTGGGTCAAACACTTCTCCACATTGTACTCATGCGGAGGGGTTGAGGAAGAGCAGATACATGAATGCCCGGAGCCAAATACATGTGAAACACCCTTAATATTTAGTCTGACAGACACTATATTAGCTATTAACTCAGTCAAACAGGGCAAAGCTCCAGGCCTAGACAAAATTCCCGGGGATCTCTGGAAACATGAGAACCACCTGTGGGCCCCATTCATTAATTTGCTTAGTAATGATATTGCAAGAGAAGCTCCAATCCCAGAGACCTGGCAAGGCGCGGAAATTGTGACCATCTTTAAGAAGGGAGATAGATCTAATCCTTCACATTACAGACCTATCAGTTTGAAAGATGTCCTTCAAAAGATTTTTGCCCGCCAACTTTTAAGTAAGTTAAATATGTGGATTGAGGATAATTCCATTTTTACAAAATATCAGGCAGGTTTTAGAGCTATAATCAGCACGGTAGACCAAGTATTTAGATTTTTATGTTTAATTTGGAAATACATTAATATAAGGAAATCCCATCTATATGTAGCTTTTGTGGACCTCAGAGCGGCCTTTGATCTGGTCCCCAGGGGGAAGCTATGGAAATTGCTAAGGGATATGGGTGCCTCCGGTGAAATCTGTCAACTACTGATCAGGCTACACGAGGATAATTATGCAAGAGTGAGGTGGGGACCTAATGGAGAGCTGACAGAGAGAATAGACATAAAGAGAGGCGTCAGGCAAGGTTGTGTCTTGGCGCCAACTCTTTTCTCCCTTTACGTGAATGACATCCCTGACACCTTCTTGGGCTGCGAGGATGACTCTCCCAAGTTGTGTGGTCAAGCCGTTCCGGCCTTATTATTTGCGGATGACACAATTTTAATTTCCCAGACCCCTAAAGGATTACAGAATCTGTTGAACAAATTTTTGTCCTATTGTTTGGACAAAAAGCTTGAAATTATTGCTTCCAAAACTAAGGTTATGACGATTAGCCCCCATAGAGGTTTTAATAAAGTTTTTATTGTAAATAATGAAAAGATTGAATATGTGAAAAATTTTAAATACTTGGGTATCACCCTCGACACTAAAACGAATTGGAGGCCACAAATTGAAAAATCGAGGTTAACACTAACACAAAATTAAGCGCCCATAATCAGGAAGTTTAAGAATAGTCTTGCCAGAGCAGTAGCACCTGCAATTGAGCTATTTAAACACAAAGCTCAATCAGCTACTTTATATGGGGCAGAACTATGGGGTCATGCAGCACGAGATGCCTTCTCAGTCCAAGAAAACAGCTTTTTTAGACAACTTTTAGCTGTCCCAGGCTGCACCCCCCTAACCTCTTTATTTTGGGACTTGAATATACGTCATCTGGATGATCATGCCTACTTACGTCCATTACTATACTGGGTTCGCCTGTGGTCCACTGACGAGTTAGTGGACTACAGAGATGCACTGAAAGAAATAATGCAAATAAAGAATACCACCCGGTTGGCATGGTTAGTACATGTGGAAAATTGGTTTTTAAAATTGGGCTTACATAGTTTTTGGACGGATCCCGATTCCCTTACTAACTCTTCCAAAAAATTGTTGAAGGTAAGATATTGGGAATATATCCATAACTGTGTATTACAAAACTCTAAATTAGGAACATTGACCCTTAAATTCCTTAATGTTAAAACCGAAAGCAAATGTGAATATTTTATGGACGAAATCAAGCCCCCTTTGGCTAAATCACTGTATTTAAAATATCGTTATGGCATTTTACAATTTAACTCCAGAACATCGATGTGGGTGTGCAATAAAGGATCTGGGCACACTAACAAATCTGATCTGTGCCAATTGTGTGACATGGGCGTTAAGGAGGATGAGGCCCATGTTTTATTTATATGTCCTGCATATCTGCAGGCAAGGAAAAAGTGGATCAAACCCATCTGCCTCAATTTAGGTCTCCGGCGTATCCAAGATGGGGAAAGAGTGTTCAAGGGTGACACGTCACAGACTATAGTATTCAGCCTGAGCCGTTTTTTACTTGCTGTAGCGATAGTCAGGAAAAGAAAGGGCTTAAAAATGTAATGATATTGCTACTCGTCTTGTTTGGCTCTGTTTAAAGAGCTGATGAATTTATATTATCCTTAGAAGAATTTCTAAAGTCTTCACACATTGTGTGCCCTTTCTTGAACTTACGCACATATTAACTGTATCTACTACAAATGTTATACCTTGCTTATGATGATGGGTTTAATTATTGTATTGTACTCTTTTATGGTTTTTTAACCGAAATAAAGAATCAAAAAATAAATAAATAAAGGAGATCTTCACAACTTTGCACACCCATAGTCTTGCACTCTCTCCATCCTTACAGGATATCCTATGGCAGAAGAGACAGCAAATCTTTATTTTGGCATAGAATCAACTATCAAGGTAGCCTGGAATGCTTCCATACCAAAGTGAAAACAGATTTGAACAGACTAGAACATTCCATGTTAATAAGTCAGAACAATTGCAATAGGTTTGAATCAGAATATTTGGCTGCAATTCGTTGTAAATTAAGCTTGAAATTGAAAGTGCAATTACTTTGACTTAATTTGTTCCCACTTGAATTTTGCCTGACCTCTTATGTCAGCCAAACATGGGCATCATTTATGGGTTACAAAGAGGTGCAGCTCTATCCCTGGCTCGCTCTTTTGCACACCTGGTACTGCCCATGATACTTCCTGGGATCATAAGAGAAACTCAGGGCTGTAGGAGCAATGTTTTCTTTTCCTTTTTTCCACAGGTTGACTTTTCCCTGTTCCCCTAGCAGTGAATGTGGCGATTTTAAGGAGAGAAGGGGTGGACTGGGTCATAACCGTGATGTAATCTGGGCTCAAAGTTGTGTGTTCGGCTAATCTTGACATTTTAGTAATTATTTGTCAATGTCCTACCGTAAGCACCCTGCTAGCATATTCTTTTTTAATATGTGACTTGGGGCATGATGTTATGGCCTATTTGGAGCTGCAAATAGTGTGATTAGCAAAATAGGAGTAATTGCGACTGAAAAATAGGTCTTTATTGTGTACTAATCCCATTTTTGGAGTCGGTACACTTTTACTGACTCCTAAAACGGGATTGCAAACGTATACCAATTTACAATTTGGAAGGTGTATATTGTAGTCATCCCTTCCAAACTGCGAATTTGGATGAGATGCAACAATGTTTTGAAACCATAACCCTGTCACAAAACATTGAAAAAGTACTGACTCCTGAGTTTGGTTGGTAATCCATTTGCAAAATGTAAGGGGTACAACTTCGAAAACCTTCCCGTTTGTGAATGTAGACAAAGTTTGTTGGGGAGTCACAGCAGTGGTCCAGGTAACCATCTCCAACTCTGAAACAAACTTCAAAGAAAAAGTAAAAAAACATTCTAAATCAAGCACCATGTCCTTTAAAGAAAACAGACTGAATTTAAAAAAGCTTAACTAAATAGTGTATGTAAAGACAATCGCAGTTATAGTATTCTGATGACCCTAGTCATTAGGCAGGCCAGTCTGCAACTTGCTACAATGCCTTATTTGAGAACCGCAAAAAGAACAATTGATGGACAGAATGCAGAACAATGTCATCCATTCACCCCAGTACAGAGATCTGGGCCTAAATCCATTATTGTTTTGCTCACCATGCCATTCCAGTGTGGACCCAGCCATATGCAAATCGGTCTTGAGGCTGCTCCCTGTGGGAACAGTCTGGCCCAAACTGCCAGGCCAGGTCCTCCCTGGACTGGAAACAAGCATCCTAAGACCGGTTTCGGGGTTTCACCCCTCATCAGCCAGGATAGCTTGACTTCAGTGGCACGGAGAGCACGAGACCCACGTCTGGGCATACCCGGCCCACTCGGGATAACAAATGCAAAAAGAACAATTGATGGACGGAATGCACAACAATGTTATACATTCACCCCAGTACAGAGATCTGGGCCTAAATCCACCTTTGTTTTGCTCACCATGCCATTCCAGTTTGGTCCCGGGCTCACTGTGCTACTGGATTCAAGCTATCCTGGCTGATGAGGGGTGAAACCCTGAAACAGGTCCTAGGATGCTTGTTTCCGGTCCAGGGAGGACCTGGCCTGGCAGTTCGGGCTGGACTGTTCCCATGAGGCACAGGGTCAAGACTGATTTGCATATGGGTCTAAACCGGATTGGCATGGTGAGCAAAAGAATGATGGATTTAACCTAGATCTCTTGACTGGGGGTGAATGTTTTGATTTGTTCTGCATTCCGTCCATCAATTGTGTGTCTTTTGCTTATTTTGAGAACCAACCTATATGTACATAGGCCGGGTCACAAAATGAGATTACATTCTCTAAATGTTGGTGCGCGATATATGCAACTACTTTTTGCAAATGGAGTCTGTGTAGATCAATCCCTTGATTTTTAAACCAAAAGGGATTACTTTTTGAAAGCATTTTTCTCTCTACTTCAAACTATTCAAACTATTTCTTTGCAAACAATGGCATTGGGACCAAACAATGGTAAACCATGGCATGTCTTAATATTTGATTCATTCTTATTACAGATAAAATAATGGAGTTTCGTCATGTTCCTGAATGTTATCACTGCATAACCTTCTTGGTACACAGAGGCTGTGCCATTGAGCAGCACTCTTTGTGTCGTGCCTGCCCTGAGCCTTTTAATATGACTGGCGATACTTGTATAAATTATACAGCTCAAAGAACCTGAAAAGAAAATATGCAATGGGAAGGCCTGGATAAATATTTTTTTACTTGCAAATCCTAACTATTGTTTTCAATTACTTAATGTAATTTTGTTTTCTTTTTTCTCATGCTAACGCTTTTTATGACATGAACAGCTTAGTTCAAGTAAAAAAAATTTCACATAGACAACCATCCACTACATTAAGCTTGGGCCTCACGTGACTTTTGTACCCACATGCAAACTTGATGTGCAATGTTATGTAGGTGAGCACACAAGAAATTGAGGGCCTTTTCATGAAGACCTTGCAACACTTTTGGGTCACTGTTGCGTCACTTTTCATGACGCAGCAGCGGCGTAAACAGTGCGCCACATTGCGCCCTATTTACAAATTGACACATCTAGGCAGATATGTCACTTTGTAAACCGCTGCGCCACATTATACCTGCGTCAGGTATAATGTATACAGGGTGGGAGTTCCCCCACAAGAAAGCCTTGTAGAAGTGACGCAGTGAAATCTATGAGATTTTGCTGCAACACTTCTAGGACACCGCTCCGTCAAAGCCTTACGCCTGCCTCAAGTCAGGCGTGAGGGTGACACAGTGCCAAAGGCACAGGCCTATCCCATGCATTGCTGGAGATGCGTCATGCTTGTGACAAAACTCCAGCATTACGTGACTTTCAGGATTCCTGACGTATCTGTCATTCCTTGCGACATGGAGCGCTGTACATTAGAGACGGCCCATCCATAGTGTCACAAGGAGGGTGCAGTGAAAACTGTTGCATCGCTGTTTTATCGCAGCGATGCAACAGTTTTCATAAATGAGGCCCTGAGTAGTTATCTCACCTGAATATTTGCTTATAAGGATGTACTTGACGTTCAAACGCTCATTGACCAAGCATTGAGCGGATGCCAGGCGTCATTTTTGCAAAACTACTGTTATTACACTGCGGAAGGACGGGTATGCAATTTTTGCCCACTTTAAATAATGAGTCCGTCGTTTCTCAGATGGCGCGAAAGAGGCCTACCCCAGCTCACACAGAGTACCGTACAGATACCCACACGTGGTCGCCGGCCTGGGGCTGAGCCTCACACTCTCTCAGGCTTCATTTCCTCCACAGTAAACGCCTGGGAGGCTTGTTCCAGTCAATAGCTCTTCACTAACCATGAAGCCAGAAGCAGTTTCTGCAATAACCCGGCTTGATTCAGTTGCGCGTGACATAAGGATGCAGCGTGAGAGGCGGGGATAGATCTGCGTACGATTGACAGGACGTGAGATGGACATGACGTGAGAGGTACCCCAGCACAACGGTGTGCACTAATTTGTGAAGTCACAATACATCCCCGTGCAACAGTCTAATCAACTAGTGTTTTTATTCAGAGGTTCAGGGATGTACATGCAAAAAAACACTATTTTAATTTACACTACATACACATACAGTAACTGTAAACCATGCTATAGTAAATATTCACTAATTTACATTCGTCTGCCTGCTAAATGAAACACGGACCCACGTGTGATAACGTGTAGGCTCTTCTGTTCTGCAGAATTTTACAAATGTGGGTGTAAAATCACGGCTGTGCCCAAGCGGTGCCAGAGTAGGATTTACCAATGGCGACTTAAAATTGATAGATATCTATCAATTTTTTTGATCGCTATGACTTGTTATAATTGTGCTGGAATCTCCGGTGCACGCTTCACGTCAAAAATAAAATGACAGCGGGCACACAGGTGGCTTTACACTGTGTTACATTGAGTGAAGACAGAAACACCAAAAAGAGGCTAATGAGAATCCCATTACATAATTGGCAGTTTTATTGGGGTATTTTTGTAGTGCGGAGGATTACCTCAACATTCTGAAGGAGGACTCCAGTGAGTGCTTCTCTGCTGCGCAATACCACTAAGCATTGAAAGGCTTCGCCTAAAAATACTCATGACCGTTTTATACGTAGTGGCTTGAATTATACCCCACTTCTGTGACGTCTAAGCGCTAATAGGCGAGCTTCCAGAGGAAACATACTTTGGTTTTCCTCCGGGCACGGAAAAGCTCTGCAAGAAGGACACATGCAGAGGAATGGTCTGCATGTATTTTTAAGCGTGGCTCGGTCATGCTGGAATCAACATTTTCTTGCAATGCAGTGAAAGGTCCCTTACAAAGAAAGATAAACTATGCACAGTCATAGGTTAATGACGAAAGGATGAAAACCAAGATTTTTGCACAGTTTCTCTAGAAAAAAGTCTTCGCACACCTTGTGTTTTGAGGTTTTTTTGCTGGAGGTTGGCGTGTGGAGTTCATAGGAAAAACCCTGTCTTCTTTTCCCTTCCTTTGCCTCTAGTTTCATCAGATTTGTGGTTTGGGTGAAGTGAAGTTGAAGTGGTCCGGGACTGCGGGTTTTTCAGCTAGGCGGTCTGGTTTTGTGTGTGACCTTGTAGATAATGCATGGACATGAACTCATGGTGCATGCTGGAAGAGGGGGCCAGTAAAGGACTCGCGGATGGCAGTGGTGTCTCCGAACATATCTTGGTTTGAGAAGAGACCTACAGCAGTGTGGAGGGCAGCCCTTGGTGCTATGAGGGTGGACCCTGTGATGCTAGTGTGGTGAGAATTTCGGAGTCAATGTCCGGGCCATAGAAAGTGGTACTTGCGTGGGAAGGAGACGTCTGTTACGGCAGATTTAGTTGAACCCATGCTACCCGGAATGTCTTTTTCCTAAATCTAGTGGTGTTGGGAAGAGGAAATACTCTTAGTTGCTGGTCCCTACCACTTGAATCTCTGGATTTATTGCCAAATGGATCTTGGATCACTAATTTAAAATACCAACATGGATTGAATTGATGGCATGTGGTGTGACTGATCATTTCAGATGGTAGCAGAGCAAGCAAGCAAGTCCACCTGGTGCACAAAGAACAAAATCCGGGTCACACCTTTATGCACATTGCTACTAGAATACCCCTTTAGAGCCAACAGTCACCTTTACATATGCCCGTGAGAAGGCCAGTTACTGGGGCCCATGCAGAGGTTATCAAGGATGCAACAGATTTTAAGCGGCTATGGTCGGGAAAACCTCGAGGTCTTGAATTTGTTGTCTGTGTTCTAGACAATCATTGCCCACACATTCATGGTCCAATTCAGAAAGTGCTGAAAGAGGGCCTGCCACTTCTAAACAGATCCGAACGGGTCTCCTGCAATAAAGATTCCAAGAGTTGCAGCTTCTTTTTGAGGAGCCTTCCTATGACATAATTTATATTTCTGGAATTGTTCATGCACCAGTTAACTCTTCATATGAAGTCTTTCCGTTTAAACAAATAAAAAAAATTGAAGGCCCTTAACTGAACTGAATGTTTGATCATTGTTTTTTGTGCTGAAATGATAGAGTGACATAATCTAATGAGGTCGCTGTCGAAGGTACTAGTGTTTGGAGGCGAGAAACAGGTGTGGGAAATCCTATTTATTCAAATTTAATTAAGCAGTACGAATCTATGCTATGTCTTGGGTGTGAATGAGAGCAACTGATGTAATATGCGCCAATGGCCTACTGAACTTCCCTGACCCTTCCAAGCAAACCCCAATCAATTGCAGATAATTTAAAACATAAAAAATATTTCTTCCACCGGATCGCACAACGCATCAGTGGAAAACAAACACTTTCATGCAAGGCTGCTAGCACAGTACCAACAACAAACACACAAATGATGGGAAGAATGCTTGCAAATAATCTAACCATTGGCAACTGCACGGGATAGCATTCCAACTCATTGTTCTTTTGCCCACAATATCACCTCATCTCTCAGCATTGGTCCTGCTCCAATACGAATAGTTCAGCCTGACCTGCCACGTCAGGCCGTCTCTGAAGCAGAACACTGGCAGCCAAGGACAGGTTCCAGCCTATTGAGGGCTTCTTCAGTTAGGTTGTGGGGCATATTTACAAGGGGATATCACCACCAGAACGTCACGTTTAGTGACGTTCTGGTGGCAATACCCCCTTCTCCTTATTTACAAAGTGGGGTTAAACCACTGAATGTGGCTTAACGCCGCCTTGTTAATAAGGCCCTTTTTACGCTTCACTTAGCGTGAATGGGGCGTGCAATGGGTGTTGCAGTGGGTGTTCCGCCGCAACGCCCATTGCTTTTTGACACTGCCCCATATTTGCAAGGACAGGACAGTACCAAAAACTAAGGCCAGGTAAAATCTGGTAATAGGATGGCGATGAGAGGATAAATCATTAATTTCACCTCGTATTCTGCTTTTTCTACATGTGCTGCACAATAAAAGCAAATTGTCTTTAGAGATTGTTTATGTGCAGAAAGGTGCCCCTTCCTGCACATGAACAATCACCCCTGCTGCGCAGGCACCCTTGCAACATGGCACAAGGGTGACTTCGCTGGCGCTAGGTAGCTTTTTTAGTGTCAGCGCTAGAGGAAACACAGGGGTGCACTGCATTTTTGTATATTTGTCGCATCCCTGTCTATAAAAATGTTAAAGCGCAGCAATACCAATTTTGGAGTAACACTGCACTCTGACATTTTATTGTATAAATTCCCCTGTGTGTGTTTTTTCAGTGATTCCCTAAGTGGCCACGAATAATCCCACTTGTGGGTGCTGAACCCACTGTGCTACTAGGCCCACGTGACACCCAACCGCAGACGTCCAAATACGCTGAAACCAGTCTTGCGTTGTTCCAGTCACATTGACTTGCTCCTTTCTGATTCCCCTAACATTATAAGTAATCTTTAACAAATTTGTTTGAAAAGCTATGGTTACATTTCCACTGCAATCGACTGTTGAAGCCCTGGGTCTTGGATCGCAGCGTCATGTAGAGCTCCGACAGGGCTGCGGTTGATGTTCCAGATGTGCGGCTCACCGCTTCCAAGCCTAAACTCCTAATAAAGCACTCTCCAGGCAGCCGTGGAAAACACCTCCACGCAGGCCGCAAATACACCCTGAGGACCTCTCGAGCAAAAGCAGCGCGTCCAGCACGCAGCACAGCTGTTTCCACAATTTGGCATCTCTCTTTTTTGGTATTGCGATGAAATGTGGGTTTACAGTTAATCGTGTGCACACCAGGCAATATTAACTCCTCACCGTGTGAAGGGAGCACGATTAATGGCAGGGATTGACCCACCCCCACCCCCTTGATGCCAACCTCTTTGCAAATGGTATGCTCCGGGAATAAGACATGTCCCAGCTCACTGAATGTTCTGCCCCAGCCTTGGCTGCTCATGTAAGGGGTAGGAACCACTGGGAGCAGGGGGGATTTATCCCTCTAGATTTCAGAATGGGGGGCACGCAGGGAACCACATGCCGACAGATTTTGAAGTGGCACTTGAAGAATAAACAGTTGCAGTCAGAGTGTGTCTCTTTGAAGTCATGCTCCCCCATCGCCTTGCTCCTTGAATCACAGTAACCTGAGGTGGAGGCTGTGTGGGGGCTGCAAGGCCATCTTTGTGTTGAAAATCATTTAATGTTGGCCCTTGAGGTGTTGAACATCTCCTAAAATCTGTGCTTTGAAGGGAGAAAAAAAAGTGCAAGTACTCATCAAATTGAACTGTGGTGGGTAGCAAGGAGGCAGGGATAGAGGTGGGACCAAGGGCGGGGCTAATGACAAACATTTGAAGGGCTCAATAATGCTCAATAATGTATTACGGATACTTTTAACATTCTCTTTTAAATGTTGCATATTTGAAGATTGCCTCTGCACAAATGGCACATGAATAACAGATGAATTCTTCTGTGCCCTCAGTGCTCTGCATATCTACCGTTTGACATCTCTGCCTCTGCACCCTCAGTGCACTGCATCTACACACTCAGGTAAATCCACCTATGCACCCTCCGTGTACTGCATCTCTGACCACTGGTACCTTTGCACCCTTTGGTTCCTCTGCTAGTCTACACTCTGTGCCCTCACTGAATAGCTCAGCACAGTGCAATGGCACAACCCTCGTGGTTCTAGGGAGATGTGGCATTCATTACTCCTGCTCACAAGGGAGCCCCTTCACAATCCGAGGCCTTTGGTACCCTCTGACATCTCCCCTCTGAACCCTAACTGCACTGGATCTCTGCCCTCTGCTTCTGCGCCCTCAGTGCACTGGATCTCTACCCTCTGACATCTCTGCCTCTGCCCCCTCAGGGCACTGCATCTGTACCATGTAACATCTCTGCCTCTGCACCCTCAGGGCACTGCATCTGTACCATGTAACATCTCTGCCTCTGCACCCTCAGGGCACTGCATCTGTACCATGTAATATCTCTGCATCCTCAGGGCACTGCATCTCTACCATGTAACATCTCTGCCTCTGCATCCTCAGGACACTGCATCTCTACCATGTAACATCTCTGCCTCTGCATCCTCAGGGCACTGCATCTCTACCATGTAACATCTCTGCCTCTGCATCATCAGGGCACTGCATCTCTACCATGTAACATCTCTGCCTCTGCACCCTCAGGGCACTGCATCTCTGCCATGTAACATCTCTGCCTCTGCACCCTCAGGGCACTGCATCTCTACCATGTAACATCTCTGCCTCTGCATCCTCAGGGCACTGCATCTGTACCATGTAACATCTCTGCCTCTGCATCCTCAGGGCACTGCATCTCTACCATGTAACATCTCTGCCTCTGCACCCTCAGGGCACTGCATCTCTACCATGTAACATCTCTGCCTCTGCACCCTCAGGGCACTGCATCTGTACCATGTAACATCTCTGCCTCTGCATCCTCAGGGCACTGCATCTCTACACTGTAACATTGCTGCCTCTTCACCCTCCGGGCTTTGGATCTCTACCTTTTGGTATCTCTGCACCCTCAGTTCACTG
Source organism: Triturus cristatus (assembly GCF_964204655.1). NCBI lineage: Eukaryota > Metazoa > Chordata > Amphibia > Caudata > Salamandridae > Triturus > Triturus cristatus. The sequence continues at coordinate 36,686,667 of NC_140584.1, read as the reverse complement.
CATCTCTACCCCATGACATCTCTACCTCAGCACCCTCAGTGCTCTTAATCCCTACCCTCTGACATCTCTGCGTCTGTGCTCTCAGTGCACTTCATCTCTACCCTTTGACATCTCGACTTCTGTGCCCTCAGTGTACTGCATCTCTACCCCCGGTACCTCTGCACCAGTTCTTAATTTGTGCCAGTGGTTTCTGGTGCTCAGCACCAGCACTTTTTTCACAGGGCCAGGTCTATATAATTTTTCTCTCCTGGGCGGTAAGCTAGGTAATTATTAAAAATAAATGTACCTGTCTTCTTTCGGTGTCTGTCTGGTATGTATTCACAGACTGGCCCACCTTGGTCCAGGTATGTTGAATGTGCATCATCATCCCCATGTTAGTGATGTCAGCAGTGCACACCTGCTTTTAAGGAAGGAACATCATTTTCATTGGATACTCGTAGCTGAGGGTAGGCTCATGGCTGATCTGAGCCAAGGCATGCTGAGAAAGAGCAGGACAAACTCGCACTGAACTGAAATCAATTGAAGCTGTCTATAAGTCTTCATTTGACATGCTCGTGGCAAGGGCGAACCACCAACTGCTGTCCCTCTCAGACCTTGGTGTGCATGTGCTGTTCTGCACTCTTTAAAAAACTGCCAGCACTCTTACCTGTCGTGCTGCATGAGCATGGCAGTTGCAGCATTACAGAGAGCATCTGGACATCCCATGGCATGCTAAACTGTAGACACCCGCTTGGCGTGCACAAATTAATTAGAGCACCAACCTGATTAGCACACTTGAGACCTGAAGTGATCACCCCTAATGAATTGGGTAAGTGGAGCAAATTCTTGTTGGTGATGGGATGGCCCTTGCTGATTCTGTTACACGAGTGTGTGTTTGCCTTGAAAAAGAGGACTATGCGCATTTTTGTAGGGTTTTCTTTTCTTCACGGTGGATATCTGTTAGCACTGGCTGCCAACTTCAGGAGGGGGAAACAGGATTGCAATGTGGAAAAAGTCCAGGTTTATTAGAAGAAATAGCCAAAATAATTAGCAGATATCTAAATGAGAATTGCCTTTCAAATCTACAAGTTGCTTTTGACTGTACCAAAATGAAAAGGCGAGCTTATGCGGACCATAAGTAAAGAAAAGCTTTTAAAAACAGTACCCATCATCCAGAATCAAATAGAGTGCTTTATGGATGTTAATGTCAATGGGCTGTCGAATGTTAGCTGTTCCCATGTGGAGGACTATAAAAAGGAAGAAGAAATTCTAAGTGAAAAACTCAGGAGTAGAGACTATCCCGAGATTGTAATCAAGAAAGCTCAAAAAAGAGCTAGGAATTGTAATAGGGATGTCCTTCTAGAAACTAACACGAGAGAGACAACGGAAAGGAGTATTTGTGGTACTACATATAATACATCCTCGAATCACCTCAAAAAAATCATCCAGAAGAAATGGCAGATCTTAAATTCGAATGGGCTGAACCAACCTGTCCCCTTATTCGCATTCAAGAAAAGTGCAAGCATTAAGAACATTATTGTGAACACTCGCCCGAGACCAGATAGGGACGTAGGTTGTCTGCGTATTGGCCATCAGCTTTTACCACCAGTTATTGGGCATTACGCTTGTGGCTGTCAATTAATGGGAAAAATATTGACATTGGTCTGAATAGTCCCTGGGAACTCAGACAACATACCACGTGCAATACTGAAAATGTGATCTATGTCTTGAAGTGCCCTTGCGACTTATTGTACGTTGGCATGACAACTCAGAAAATAAAAGTTTGTATTTTGGAACACATGAGTACCATACGTTGTGGTAAATCCAATACGAGACTTACTGCCCATTTCCTTGAGAAGGAACACAATGAGAAGGACCTGAGATGGGTAGTGGTGGATAAACCATTTATACCACAGAACACAAATGACATCCCGAGCTTCCTTTTAATGACAGAACAGAGATGGGTAGAACGATTAAAGAGTCACACCACAGGATTAAACGATGGAATCCCGTGGTTCCAGTTATATGGAATCATGCAACAATAGGTGTGGCTCACTGGTTAGAGGCGGCAGACCCGTAAGCAGAGGACAGCCCGGGACCAGGGTTCGATTCCCGACGCGGCAGGGTCGTGGACCAGGGTCAGCGGGCTCGATAATTCTCGCTTCGGTGCCTACTCCAGTCAGGGACCACACTCGGCAACTCTGGGCATTAGCTTGCCTCATCTTCACAACGGCCCCCCCAGACCGCCGGGGATGCTTGGTCGCACCTTAGAGATACCCATTAGGCACCATCTCTCAGGGTGAGCCAGGACGGGTTCCCCAGTGGTCGAAGCGCGGAGATACTCCCCCGGGAGTCGATTCTAGTGCTATATAAACCCACAATTAAATAAAATAAAATAAAAGGGATTCCGGGAAATAGTAAATGGGTTTCATCCAAGGAGATGTTGAACTAGTTAGTTGATCCACTCCGTTGTATTATTCCCTCGTGATATTGTGGGAGAATAAATATAAATCTTACCCATTAAAGAAGTTCGATATGTGAGCACATTGAAGTAAAATACATTTTCCCTAGTTGATAAGAACACTTCTGCTATGTTAGCAAGGCAGGATTAGAGGAGACCAGGAACTCCAAAATGGCCGCCATGAGAACTGATGCGGGCGATAGAGATCTGAGGGCCTCTTTTTATGTTGGAGAAGCAAAGAGCACGTTGGGTAACGCACAGACTGGGCGTTCAGGGATCAGCGTGCACGAAAACACCACCTCTTTAAATAGGGGCTTGATGTGAGGCACCCGTATCGTCGGAGGACGGACGAGGGGAGTAAGGAGACAGTGTCTCTTTGGAGTAGTAAGTGCTTATGTGACATGCCTGTTGTGCGAATTAGTTATTTGAAGCGTGAGTGTCGTTTGGCCACCCCACCACATTCTGCAGTGCCCTGAGTACCGCACTCGAGAAAAAGTTGAACAGTGAAATGAGCATGAGGGCAACTGGATATGGCCGTACAATGGGACTGGTCTGCGTGGTTAAGATGATTGAGTGTGAATTTATCTCTACACAAACGAGTGTTTTGATAGTGACGCCCCTTCCTTATACAGAGTGCGACGACAAGAGCATCCTCCCCCGCTGTCCCGGGTTTAGAACATTACTCGTAAACTCTTGTGAGTATATCAGGTCCCATTGGGTGTGGGTCACTTTCGCAGGACAGATTGACTAATAACATGTGATTTTACACGTGGAGTACACGGAAAGAGACACGGTGATAGATATGGACCGTTTTTAAACTTAAAGATCTGTATATACACATATAGAAGGATCTGACACTCAAACACTTGGTGAGGTGGGTTCTGTTGGTTGCGGTGTCCACTGACTTGGGGTTTTGGTTTTGTTAGAAGGTGAGACTGCATTGGAGATTATATATCACGTTAAAGGATGCGTGGGAAATACAATGAGTATTGTGAATAATCATGAGAAGAATGAGATTGGAGATGACGATCCGTTTTTTTTCTCTTCTTTTGTTGTAGATAGGTTTATCCTCTTGGAAATTCCAAAATAGAGTGACGCGGGGGTAATACCCTGATTGAAAAAGGTAAAAAATACCCGAATAGGGGTATAGACCAAACAATAGGGACCAACACCCTGATGAATGCCAGAGTGATCCGGTTGGGCACATAGAAAACTGGCAGAAACATGTTGGTTTTAGCAGTGGGGATTGTAGGGTCATTACCTGCCTGGATACCCCATCTTGTTTATTTTAATCCTGCCAGAGGTTGACAAGAATAAAGTTTGAGGGTCAACCCCGAGACAGTTTTAGACCTCTTTCTGCACTTCTTTTGGTCCCTTTCTCCTGGAGACTATTTGTTTCCTTTTTCTCAGAATTACACTCTTGTGTTTGTTCTGTTTGTTTTTTCTTTATACTTTACCCTCACCATTTTCCTTCATCATTTATTCTAAAAAAATTGCGCTCCACCCAAGGTGTTGGTCTGCACCTAGGTGTATGATGGGGCCCAATGATGAAGCATGACACTTTCGAGTGTGTGAGGGCAGTATTAAAATATTTATTGATTTTCCCACTTACAGCATCCAGTATTGTCTTATCTGCTTTTTGATTGCTTCTCTGTTGTGTGAGATTAAGTCTATTTGAGGGAGTCAGAGACAGCCTTATCCCTCGTCTCTACTTTATTGTGTTTTGTGGATTTAGCACGGCCGCTGAGCCGTAGAGACATTAAGGGGTATTACCCTAGAACATTGAATTAATCCTCTTTAAGGTTTAAATTGAATCTAAAATGGAGGAACAAGGCCTCTCGTATGGAGATGAGGCAGCAGCCAGAATTTTAGCATGTCCGTCCCTGTTAGGGGATACTGCACTTACACAGGCACTTACACAGGTGGAGGGTTGGAATGCACTTACTGAGCTAAAAAGGACACAAGTGAAAACGATTCTACATGGTGCTATACTCACGGAGTATCTGAGAGCAAATGCAGCCCCTGGGGGTCTCTTGGTAGTCAATGAACCTCTGATCTTCTTGGAAGATTCTACGTTCAGAAAAAATTGGTCATTGATAGCGTGGAGATGCTCCAGAGATTGGCTGATACTCATTATAGAAACAGCCAAAAAGATCTCACATGAACGCTTAATTCAAATACAAGCGAGTGAGGATAACTTGAGAACACTAATCCAAATCTCTGTGTTCAAAAAGAAATTGGAGGAAACAAATAAAGTAGTCAACGAATACAAAGACTACTTGGTAAATTCCAAAGTTCAAAAACTCCAGAAAGATCTGAAAAAATTCTCGAGGGAGAAGGTTTACCCATATATCAGTGACGAGTATGTTAAGAACAAAGAAAATATAGCAACACAAAAAAAAAAAACTCGTCCGAATATAGATCACTCTAGCTCAGGTAGTGAGAGTAGTGACAGCGATTACAGACCCAGATATAGGGGTAGAGGTTGGTCAAGAGGATACATGCGACCATACCAGCATGGGCCACAAATGGGTTTTGGTTGGCCTCCAATGTACCCTCCGTTGGGCCCTCCACAATTCTTCCAGAAAGATATCCGCCTTTTTTAGAGAGAGGCAGGGGGAGAGGCAGGGGGAGACAGAGAGCACAGAGAACACTGAGAGTTCAATGGGACGATTTGAACCAGAGGATAACACGCAGCATGGCCCGGGAAGGGGAACCAGGCACCAGCAGGGACCAAGCTTAGTCATGAATTTGAGTAAGATAACCCTGACACCAATACAAGAGAGGGTGTTAGCAAAAGGGTTAGGATTCGTACCCACTAATCAACCTGACAGTTTCAAACTTAAGTGTGAATTAGCTGTGTTCTTTCGGAATATACGTTAGAGAGTTTTTTTCGAAGGGAAAGAATCTGCTGAGAATGGGGATGACACAGGGCTTAGGAAGAAGTCGACATTTGTTCCCACCCTAAATCAGTTACCCCCAGAGGTGGGTGTTTTTGAACAGGCAGTGCTCAGAGAGTTAGACCTATCGAATTCAATAAGAACGAGAAAACCTTTCTTCAATCTATCTACAGCGGAAAACAAGGCCCTTAAAGAACTTAAGGATGAGAAATCAGTAGTAATAAAACCAGCTGATAAGGGCCGGGGCGATAGTTATCCAAGACCTAGATACCTATAATGCCCAATGTCTCCTCCTTTTGAATGACAGAAGGAATTATACCATACTAGAGAGGGATCCCACAGAAGAACTTAGGACCCAAATTGCCTCTCTATTAGAGGAAGCACTGACGAATGACTGGATTAGCCAAAAAGAGGCAACATTTTTGTGTAATGAACAGCCAACTGTACCTTATTTTTACACCTTACCTAAGGTACATAAATCTACACGACCACCACCGGGGCGGCCCATTGTTTCTGGCGTAAATTCAATCCTGGAACCCCTGTCCAAATTTTGTGATTTTTATTTGCGTCCGATTGTACAAAAGATGCCTGCGTACCTTAAGGATACTAGAGAGGTATTGAACCTCATTAAAGATCTGGATTTTGATGTAGATAAAGACTTACTAATTGGGCTGGACATAGAATCTTTGTACACGACCATCCCCCAACAAGAGACCCTGAGGGTGATTGAGAATATACTTTTTTCAGAGGACTGGAATTTCCAGACACCAAGGGCTTTTATACTCTGCCTCTTGGAATTGGCGCTTACAAAGAATTTCTTCAAGTTTGAGGACAAATTCTATTTACAGACCCACGGTACATCTATGGGGAGCTCTTGTGCCCCCAGTCTAGCATGTCTTTATGTATCAAAGTTCGAGGAAGAAGTAATTTTTCAACCGTCTAATCCCTTCCAGAACAACATAAGGGATTGGCATCGGTACATAGATGATGTTCTTATCATCTGGCGGGGAGACAGAGTTTCGGCAGACACCTTCCTTACCTGGCTGAATCTAAGGAATCCTTTCTTTTTTTTCACTGGAACGATTACAAATGATACCCTCCCCTTCCTCGATCTGAATATCAAAGCTGAGGGAGGTGTTCTGATTAGTAATGTGTTCCATAAAGAAACTGATAGGAACAATTTACTATCTTTTCTGAGCTTCCACCCACGGGCTCTGAGGGAAAACCTTCCCTACGGACAGTTCCTGCGTCTTCGCAGAAACTGTTCCCATGTGGAGGACTATAAAAAGGAAGCAGAAATTCTAAGTGAAAAACTCAGGAGTAGAGACTATCCCGAGATTGTAATCTAGAAAGCTCAAAAAAGAGCTAGGAATTGTAATAGCGATGTCCTTCTAGAAACTAACACGAGAGAGACAACGGAAAGGAGTATTTGTGTTACTACATATAATACATCCTCGAATCACCTCAAAAAAATCATCCAGAAGAAATGGCAGATCTTAAATTCGAATGGGCTGAACCAACCTGTCCCCTTATTCGCATTCAAGAAAAGTGCAAGCATTAAGAACATTATTGTGAACACTCGCCCGAGACCAGATAGGGACGTAGGTTATCTGCGTATTGGCCATCAGCTTTTACCACCAGTTGTTGGGCATTACGCTTGTGGCTATTGCAGAGCCTGTCCCCTGTCAATTAATGGGAAAAATATTGACATTGGTCTGAATAGTCCCTGGGAACTCAGACAACATACCACGTGCAATACTGAAAATGTGATCTATGTCTTGAAGTGCCCTTGCGACTTATTGTACGTTGGCATGACAACTCGGAAAATAAAAGTTTGTATTTTGGAACACATGAGTACCATACGTTGTGGTAAATCCAATACGAGACTTACTGCCCATTTCCTTGAGAAGGAACACAATGAGAAGGACCTGAGATGGGTAATGGTGGATAAACCATTTATACCACAGAACACAAATGACATCCCGAGCTTCCTTTTAATGAGAGAACAGAGATGAGTAGAACGATTGAAGAGTCACACCACAGGATTAAACGATGGAATCCCGTGGTTCCAGTTATATGGAATCATGCAACAATAAAAGGGATTCCGGGAAATAGTAAATGGGTTTCATCCAAGGAGATGTTGAACTAGTTAGTTGATCCACTCCGTTGTTTTATTCCCTCGTGATATTGTGGGAGAATAAATATAAATCTTACCCATTAAAGAAGTTCGATATGTGAGCACATTGAAGTAAAATACATTTTCCCTAGTTGATAAGAACACTTCTGCTATGTTAGCAAGGCAGGATTAGAGGAGACCAGGAACTCCAAAATGGCCGCCATGAGAACTGATGCGGGCGATAGAGATCTGAGGGCCTCTTTCTATGTTGGAGAAGCATAGAGCACGTTGGGTAACGCATAGACTGGGCGTTCAGGGATCAGCGTGCACGAAAACACCACCTCTTTAAATAGGGGCTTGATGTGAGGCACCCGTATCGTCGGAGGACGGACGAGGGGAGTAAGGAGACAGTGTCTCTTTGGAGTAGTAAGTGCATATGTGACATCCCTGTTGTGCAAATTAGTTATTTGAAGCATGAGTGTCGTTTGGCCACCCCGCCACATTCTGCAGTGCCCTGAGTACCGCACTCGAGAAAAAGTTGAACAGTGAAATGAGCATGAGGGCAACTGGATATGGCCGTACAATGGGACTGGTCTGCGTGGTTAAGATGATTGAGTGTGAATTTATCTCTACACAAACGAGTGATTTGATAGTGACGCTCCTTCCTTATACAGAGTGTGACGACAAGAGCACCCTCCCCCGCTGTCCCGGGTTTAGAACATTACTTGTAAACTCTTGTGAGTATATCAGGACCCATTGGGTGTGGGTCACTTTCGCAGGACAGATTTACTAATAACATGTGATTTTACACGTGGAGTACACGGAAAGAGACACGGTGATAGATATGGACCGTTTTTAAACTTAAAGATCTGTATATACACATATAGAAGGATCTGACACTCAAACACTTGGTGAGGTGGGTTCTGTTAGTTGCGGTGTCCACTGACTTGAGGTTTTGGTTTTGTTAGAAGGTGAGGCTGCATTGGAGATTATATATCACGTTAAAGGATGCGTGGGAAATACAATGAGTATTGTGAATAATCATGAGAAGAATGAGATTGGAGATGACGATCCGTTTTCTTTCTTTTCTTTTGTTGTAGATATGTTTATCCTCTTGGAAATTCCAAAATAGAGTGACGCGGGGGTAATACCCTGATTGAAAAAGGTAAAAAATACCCGAATAGGGGTATAGACCAAACAAAAGGGACCAACACCCTGATGAATGCCAGAGTGATCCGGTTGGGCACATAGAAAACTGGCAGAAACATGTTGGTTTTAGCAGTGGGGATTGTAGGGTCGTTACCTGCCCTGGATACCCCATCTTGTTTATTTTAATCCTGCCAGAGGTTGACAAGAATAAAGTTTGAGGGTCAACCCCGAGACAGTTTTAGACCTCTTTCTGCACTTCTTTTGGTCCCTTTCTCCTGGAGACTATTTGTTTCCTTTTTCTCAGAATTACACTCTTGTGTTTGTTCTGTTTGTTTTTTCTTTATACTTTACCCTCACCACTTTCCTTCATCATTTATTCTAAAAAAATTACGCTCCACCCAAGGTGTTGGTCTGCACCTAGGTGTATGATGCGGCCCAATGATGAAGCATGACACTTTCAAGTGTGTGAGGGCAGTATTAAAATATGTATTGATTTTCCCACTTACAGCATCCAGTATTGTCTTATCTGCTTTTTGATTGCTTCTCTGTTGTGTGAGATTAAGTATATTTGTGGGAGTCAGAGACAGCCTTATCCCTCGTCTCTGCTTTATTGTGTTTTGTGGATTTAGCACGGCCGCTGAGCCGTAGAGACATTAAGGGGTATTACCCTAGAACATTGAATTAATCCCCTTTAAGGTTTAAATTTAATCTAAAATGGAGGAACAAGGCCTCTCGTATGGAGATGAGGGAGCAGCCAGAATTTTAGCATGTCCGTCCCTGTTAGGGGATACTGCACTTACACAGGCACTTACACAGGTGGAGGGTTGGGATGCACTTACTGAGCTAAAAAGGACACAAGTGAAAACGATTCTACATGGTGCTATACTCACGGAGTATCTGAGAGCAAATGCAGCCCCTGGGGGTCTCCTAGTAGTCAATGAACCTCTGATCATCTTGGAAGATTCTACGTTCAGAAAAAATTGGTCATTGATAGCGTGGAGATGCTCCAGAGATTGGCTGATACTCATTATAGAAACAGCCAAAAAGATCTCACATGAACTCTTAATTCAAATACAAGCGAGCGAGGATAACTTGAGAACACTAATCCAAATCTCTGTTTTCAAAAAGAAATTGGAGGAAACAAATAAAGTAGTCAACGAATACAAAGACTACTTGGTAAATTCCAAAGTTCAAAAACTCCAGAAAGATCTGAAAAAATTCTCGAGGGAGAAGGTTTACCCATATATCAGTGACGAGTATGTTAAGAACAAAGAAAATATAGCAACACAAAAAAAAAAAACTCGTCCGAACATAGATCACTCTAGCTCAGGTAGTGAGAGTAGTGACAGCGATTACAGACCCAGATATAGGGGTAGAGGTTGGTCAAGAGGATACATGCGACCATACCAACATGGGCCACAAATGGGTTTTGGTTGGCCTCCAATGTACCCTCCGTTGGGCCCTCCACAATTCTTCCAGAAAGAATATCCGCCTTTTTTAGAGAGAGGCAGGGGGAGAGGCAGGGGGAGACAGAGAGCACAGAGAAAACTGAGAGTTCAATGGGACGATTTGAACCAGAGGATAACACGCAGCATGGCCCGGGAAGGGGAACCAGGCACCAGCAGGGACCAAGCTTAGTCATGAATTTGAGTAAGATAACCCTGACACCAATACAAGAGAGGGTGTTAGCAAAAGGGTTAGGATTCGTACCCACTAATCAACCTGACAGTTTCAAACTTAAGTGTGAATTAGCTGGGTTGTTTCGGAATATACGTTTGAGAGTTTTTTTCGAAGGGAAAGAATCTGCTGAGAATGGGGATGACACAGGGTTTAGGAAGAAGTCGACATTTGTTCCCACCCTAAATCAGTTACCCCCAGAGGTGGGTGTTTTTGAACAGGCAGTGCTCAGAGAGTTAGACCTATCGAATTCAATAAGAATGAGAAAACCTTTCTTCAATCTATCTACAGCAGAAAACAAGGCCCTTAAAGAACTTAAGGATGAGAAATCAGTAGTAATAAAACCAGCTGATAAGGGCGGGGCGATACGTATCCAAGACCTAGATACCTATAATGCCCAATGTCTCCTCCTTTTGAATGACAGAAGGAATTATACCATACTAGAGAGGGATCCCACAGAAGAACTTAGGACCCAAATTGCCTCTCTATTAGAGGAAGCACTGACGAATGACTGGATTAGCCAAAAAGAGGCAACATTTTTGTGTAATGAACAGCCAACTGTACCTTATTTTTACACCTTACCTAAAGTACATAAATCTACACGACCACCACCGGGGCGGCCCATTGTTTCTGGCGTAAATTCAATCCTGGAACCCCTGTCCAAATTTTGTGATTTTTATTTGGGTCCGATTGTACAAAAGATGCCTGCGTACCTTAAGGATACTAGACAGGTATAGAACCTCATTAAAGATATGGATTTTGATGTAGATAAAGACTTACTAATTGGGCTGGACATAGAATCTTTGTACACGAACATCCCCTAACAAGAGACCCTGAGGGTGATTGAGAATATACTTTTTTCAGAGGACTGGAATTTCCAGACGCCAATGGCTTTTATACTCTGCCTCTTGGAATTGGCGCTTACAAAGAATTTCTTCAAGTTTGAGGACAAATTCTATTTACAGACCCACGGTACGTCTATGGGGAGCTCTTGTGCCCCAGTCTAGCATGTGTTTATGTATCAAAGTTCGAGGAAGAAGTAATTTTTCAACCGTCTAATCCCTTCCAGAACAACATAAGGGATTGGCATCGGTACATAGATGATGTTCTTATCATCTGGCGGGGAGACAGAGTTTCGGCAGACACCTTCCTTACCTGGCTGAATCTAAGGAATACTTTCTTGTTTTTCACTGGAACGATTACAAATGATACCCTCCCCTTCCTCGATCTGAATATCAAAGCCGAGGGAGGTGTTCTGATTAGTAATGTGTTCCATAAAGAAACTGATAGGAACAATTTACTATCTTTTCTGAGCTTCCACCCACGGGCTCTGAGGGAAAACCTTCCCTACGGACAGTTCCTGCGTCTTCGCAGGAACTGTTCCCATGTGGAGGACTATAAAAAGGAAGCAGAAATTCTAAGTGAATAACTCAGGAGTAGAGACTATCCCGAGATTGTAATCAAGAAAGCTCAAAAAAGAGCTAGGAATTGTAATAGGGATGTCCTTCTAGAAACTAACACGAGAGAGACAACGGAAAGGAGTATTTGTGTTACTACATATAATACATCCTCGAATCACCTCAAAAAAATCATCCAGAAGAAATGGCAGATCTTAAATTCGAATGGGCTGAACCAACCTGTCCCCTTATTCGCATTCAAGAAAAGTGCAAGCATTAAGAACATTATTGTGAACACTCGCCCGAGACCAGATAGGGACGTAGGTTGTCTGCGTATTGGCCATCAGCTTTTACCACCAGTTGTTGGGCATTATGCTTGTGGCTATTGCAGAGCCTGTCCCCTGTCAATTAATGGGAAAAATATTGACATTGGTCTGAATAGTCCCTGGGAACTCAGACAACATACCACGTGCAATACTGAAAATGTGATCTATGTCTTGAAGTGCCCTTGCGACTTATTGTACGTTGGCATGACAACTCGGAAAATAAAAGTTTGTATTTTGGAACACATGAGTACCATACGTTGTGTTAAATCCAATACGAGACTTACTGCCCATTTCCTTGAGAATTAACACAATGAGAAGGACCTGAGATGGGTAGTGGTGGATAAACCATTTATACCACAGAACACAAATGACATCCCGAGCTTCCTTTTAATGAGAGAACAGAGATGGGTAGAACGATTGAAGATTCACACCACAGGATTAAACGATGGAATCCCATGGTTCCAGTTATATGGAATCATGCAACAATAAAAGGGATTCCGGGAAATAGTAAATGGGTTTCATCCAAGGAGATGTTGAACTAGTTAGTTGATCCACTCCGTTGTATTATTCCCTCGTGATATTGTGGGAGAATAAATATGAATCTTACCCATTAAAGAAGTTCGATATGTGAGCACATTGAAGTAAAATACATTTTCCCTAGTTGATAAGAACACTTCTGCTATGTTAGCAAGGCAGGATTAGAGGAGACCAGGAACTCCAAAATGGCCGCCATGAGAACTGATGCGGGCGATAGAGATCTGAGGGCCTCTTTCGATGTTGGAGAAGCAAAGAGCACGTTGGGTAATGCACAGACTGGGCGTTCAGGGATCAGCGTGCACGAAAACACCACCTCTTTAAATAGGGGCTTGATGTGAGGCACCCGTATCATCGGAAGACGGACGAGGGGAGTAAGGAGACAGTGTCTCTTTGGAGTAGTAAGTGCATATGTGACATCCCTGTTGTGCGAATTAGTTATTTGAAGCGTGAGTGTCGTTTGGCCACCCCGCCACATTCTGCAGTGCCCTGAGTACCGCACTCGAGAAAAAGTTGAACAGTGAAATGAGCATGAGGGCAACTGGATATGGCCGTACAATGGGACTGGTCTGCGTGGTTAAGATGATTGAGTGTGAATTTATCTCTACACAAACGAGTGTTTTGATAGTGACGCTCCTTCCTTATACAGAGTGTGACGACAAGAGCACCCTCCCCCGCTGTTCCGGGTTTAGAACATTACTCGTAAACTCTTGTGAGTATATCAGGTCCCATTGGGTGTGGGTCACTTTCGCAGGACAGATTGACTAATAACATGTGATTTTACACATGGAGTACACGGAAAGAGACACGGTGATAGATATGGACCGTTTTTAAACTTAAAGATCTGTATATACACATATAGAAGAATCTGACACTCAAACACTTGGTGAGGTGGGTTCTGTTGGTTGCAGTGTCCACTGACTTGGGGTTTTGGTTTTGTTAGAAGGTGAGGCTGCATTGGAGATTATATATCACGTTAAAGGATGTGTGGGAAATACAATGAGTATTGTGAATAATCATGAGAAGAATGAGATTGGAGATGACGATCCGTTTTCTTTCTCTTCTTTTGTTGTAGATATGTTTATCCTCTTGGAAATTCCAAAATAGAGTGACGCGGGGTTAATACCCTAATTGAAAAAGGTAAAAAATACCCGAATAGGGGTATAGACCAAACAATAGGGACCAACACCCTGATGAATGCCAGAGTGATCCGGTTGGGCACATAGAAAACTGGCAGAAACATGTTGGTTTTAGCAGTGGGGATTGTAGGGCCGTTACCTGCCCTGGATATCCCATCTTGTTTATTTTAATCCTGCCAGAGGTTGACAAGAATAAAGTTTGAGGGTCAACCCCGAGACAGTTTTAGACCTCTTTCTGCACTTCTTTTGGTCCCTTTCTCCTGGAGAATATTTGTTTCCTTTTTCTCAGAATTACACTCTTGTGTTTGTTCTGTTTGTTTTTTCTTTATACTTTACCCTCACCACTTTCCTTCATCATTTATTCTAAAAATATTGCGCTCCACCCAAGGTGTTGGTCTGCACCTAGGTGTATGATGCGGCCCAATGATGAAGCATGACACTTTCGAGTGTGTGAGGGCAGTATTAAAATATTTATTGATTTTCCCACTTACAGCATCCAGTATTGTCTTATCTGCTTTTTGATTGCTTCTCTGTTGTGTGAGATTAAATGAATGTTAGCTAATGGCAAGAAAGTATTCCTGTATCTGAAGCCCACATACTTGCTGCATTGTCTCTGCAGATTCTATTTTTGTTTTAAACATAAAAATGTATGTGAGCAAAAACGGGTGGATTTACAAGTAACTTCAACTTCCACTCAACTTTGTTATGGCAAAGGAGTCTAAGAACTTTTTCTGCTTAAATTGTGCATGGAGTTTTTTATTTATTTATTTAAAGCTCCTGCCACATGCCCACACAAAACAAGCTGAGCTTTCACAAGAGGCTAGCATGTGGCATAGTGACTGCAGCTGCTGACCATGAAACACTGGGAACCAGGTTTGAATCCCTGGGCTCAGCACCTTATGAATCTAACAATTCTCCCTTTGCCTGAAAAAAACATATAAGAAAAAAATAGTAATTCAGTCTGAAGTGATGAGAAGTGCTTGTCTGTCCTCAGTCCACGTTCGAACCAGGTAAAACTTCCAAAAATAAAATGCGGATTTTGCCTGTCACTTCTGCTTTAATCTCATCCGATATGAGCAAAGAAAAAAGCATTAAGATTTGATGTCAGAAAGAGATACCCATCTAATTATTTTGACGGAATTGCGCAGAGTAAAACCTGGCATTAAATCCATCTTCTCTGCTTGCCCAAATCATGTGATCATAGAAAACTGCTTTATTTCACAAGCTACCTGTTTGCCATCATTGTGTGTTAAATGCTCTATTTGCTTTCATTTGTTTTGAAAAATTTCTCAGGGTGAGAGCCTCCCACCTAAATCTTACTTTAGCAAGGCCTTCTCACTGAAATTCAGATCAGGTATTAAAGCTGGCTTTCAGCCATACCAGTTGTGGATGTGGGTGGAGCCACTGAAGGAAGTGGGTGGAGTCATGGGAAATTGGTTTGTCCTCCTAAAAAAAGTTTGGGCATCTGCACTTACTATTTTACAAATTAAGCACTGCTCTACATCCCCTGGTGCGTCTGCCAGACTACCCTCTGTCCCCTCATTAAATAACTCAGTAGGATGTGCTGCAAAGGAATGTACACTGGTTAAATGCTTCTATAATGTGTTTATCAACTCTGGGAGGTGTAGGAACAAAGAAAAATTGGGTCCATTTAGGCCTTGGCTGAGTTCTTGCAGAACGATTTGGTTTTCAAATGCCATGTTAACAATACAGTTTGGTACAGCATCAATAAAAATTAAATAGAGGTGGCTGGGTGGGTTGGGTGCAGTGCGGTGCTTTTTTGCAGTTTTATATAAACGGTTACTTGACCCGAAGTTATTGGAGCGCTTTAAATGAGCACCAGCTACATTTCACAAAGTCAGCAGCTCTGGTCATTATGCCACATCCCTTTCCCTTCAGTGATGCTTGGGGTATGGGCAGCACGCAGGGCATTTATCTATGTCAGAGTTGTAGAAGGTTCCTGGAAAAGGCGAGGGCTGACTAAGCCGTGCCGCCATTATGGCGGTCGCACCAGTCCACGGCCACCAGAAGGGGGAGGGAGGCCGTGTCAGCGAGTGACGCGGCACTCCTCCCCCCCGCAACAACCAATGAGTGAAGGAAGTGGTTGTTGTGCGCCGGAAGCACTCCAGTGCTTCCGGCGCAGAAACGTCCAGCTTGCGTCCAGGCTGACCGGTCTCAGCCGGTCGGCCTGGGCACCCTCTTTAAAAAGAGGTGGTGGGGAGCAGAACAGTCTCTTGTTCTTGCTCCCCACAGATCGGGTCACCGGGCCGGCTGCAGGCCCGTAACGTCTACTTTCTTTTGTTTTTGCAGGTTGTTACGTTCAAGCGGAGGGAGGAAGGTCGTAGTGTGAAGATTTTGGTGTGGTTCGCAAGCCGAGCACCAGGTCGGTCGGTTTTGGGAGCGATCGTCGATGCTCTTCCAAAGGATATGGCGTAGCACAATTAGCGCAGAAGACAGCGCGAGCACACGGAGCTTGTATCGGGCATCGGGTGAGAGCATTGTGAGGCGGTAAGCGCGGCGGTTCGCGGAGGTGTCGGTCATCGCTGCAAGGCATTTGTTAGTTTGTCCCGTAATTAGCACGGGAGACAGCACATCGCCCACACACTTTGAGCAGCTCGGTATTTAGTCTGGCCTGCTTGTAGTAGTACGTGGAGCATACGTCTGGTCTTGTATAAGGCGTCTGTTTTGTGTGTGCACCTGCCGAATGGACCGGAGCAGCTCTCAGCGTTAGGCGGTAAAAAATACAGTATTGTGAGTCACTGTGGCGTAATGGTTAAGGTTTGAGAATCTTACTCTGAAGCCTACAGGTTCAATTCCCAGTGATTCTGTTCAGTTAGATCTCTTTAAGTTTGAATCTGGGGAAAGGTGAGTCGGGCCTGATGCTTACGGTCTTAGACTCGTACTCTGGTTAGGTGTGCAATCCCTGATCTTACATTGTTACTGTGTGCTCAGTCTAGAGCATGGGGATATTTAAAAGGAGCCTGTTTTCCAGGTGGCTATTTTCTTGAATATTTCGTGATAAACACGTTAAGCACCCTATGTGCAGTGGGTCTCTTTAACTCGCACGTTTGATTTGAGGCACTGTCGTTCCCAGTTCCCTGGTTTCCCAGATTAGAAAGGGGTGGCAGAGGTAACGCATTCAGTAGCCATTTAATCCCTTAAATTTCAGGGCACTCAGTGTGTAAAGTGGGCTGTAGGATTTGTCTGCTGCAAAGAAAAGTTTTAATACTTTGAGATTACCTTTTGCAAGTTTACGAGTTGGACGTGCGCACTCTTAAGGTTGCTTGGGGTCTGGGGCGCAGTACATAGGAGCGCGAGCACTAGGGGGAGGTTAACAAACTAGCAGGATTTCGCGCAGGGCAACTGAATTTATTTGTGTTTCCACAGCTCCAGCATTACGGGGAGGACAAGACGGTACCAAGTTCCAACGAATTCGCTGGTGGTAATTGAAGGGACACGTTTGGGCGGCACCGGCTAGCCAGCATCTCTTTGCTTCTGGGAGCCACAGAGGGTTTGAGCGGGAGGCTCACCTGAGCTTACTGGGTTAGCCAGTAGGTCGTGGCTCTGGTTGCGTGGGTGCAAATGTTGGCTGGTGGCTGCTGCTTCCACAGGTAAGGGGTGACACAGTCACCTATCTGGGGCTACGGTTACGCGAGCAGGCAGGTCCCATAGAAGTTTTTTACATCTGTTAGCCATGGCCCCTCCGGTCCGGCGGCACGAGAAGCGATCGCGCACGGACGTTCTGCTGGAGGCTTTAATGCAGCAAGTCCAGGTCATGGGGCAGACTCTCAACAGGTTGCAGGATAAGGTGGAAGGGCCTGAGGTGCCAGAAGGGAGGGATAGGCGGCCTATTGTACCACCAAGACACTACTCCTCGCCACCGCCAAAGAGGTACAGGCGCAAGCCAGGTGGGAAAGGGGCAGCAGTCCCACCAAGAAGTGAGCCTGCACCCACGACAAGCCCCCAGCATGAAGGGGGTGCAGGTGACCCAGTCCCACCAGCGGACACGCCGGGCCCTGTGGGCGAAGGGGGCCCAAGGGATGCTGTGCCAGTGGGACCCATTGTTGAACCCACTCTTTCCCCGGTGGATGGGACGGGCGGAGCAAACCCGGCAGAACCAGACATAGCCGCCAACTTAGCAGTAGTCCTGCCCTGGCTGGAGATGGTAGGGAACTGGCTTCACGCCACAGGGGCGACAACGGGCGGGGGGGATGCCAGTGAAAGGGCAAAGAAATTGATGGCTGAACTAGAAAAGGGGAGGCCAGGCGAGGTGCTGGCAGTACCGGCAGGGGGTGCAGCACCAGTTGCCACAACACCAGTCCCCGGTGGTGAGGTGCCGGCAGTACCGGCAGGGGGGGGCAGCACCCGTTGCCACAGCACCAGTCCCCGGTGGCGAAGGTGTCCGGGAGATAAGCAGTGACACGAAAGATACAGACGCGGGCAAGACGGCTGATTCAGCAGCACCAGCAGGTACGAGGGCAACACTACCCCCGCTAGGTTTAGGGGAGCTGCGCTCCGGGAGGGAACAGTTGGGGCGGCATTTGTCAAAGGAGACTAAAGAAAGGATCTGGAGGGAGGAATACGTTAGCATGTTTTCCCTCTTGATTGATGAGGCAGACAGAGAAGAGGCGAAAAGGAACAAGGAATGGACACACTACAAAGAATGGTCCAATATAGTCCTGAAATACAGAGTTGAAGAGAACTTGGCCAATCGGATACAGGGTTTCACTATATTCATGGTTGTCATGTTAGAGCGTTTCCCAGAGGTTGGATCTGAGATGGCGTGTTATCAGAATAGGATCACAGTCGCCCATGCTACACAAGGTGGGGATGGGTGGAAAGAGTATGACAAGGAGTTTAGAAGGGCAAGAACGCAGGATCCAACCCAAAGATGGAGCCAGACGGACATATTTATTCATCTGAGACATTTGGTGCAGGGCGCGGTTGAGAATGGGCGGGGGCAGGTACCTGACGCAGTGCGGTCTCAGCCCTTTTAGACAGGCCCCACCGGTAACACGGGGGGTTCACGGGAAAGGCAGGGAGCAATGGAAAAAAGGCGTCTGTTTTGACTTTGAAAATCGGACCTGCAGTAGAGCACCAGGCACATGTAGGTTCAAACATTCCTGTGGTTACTGTGGTAATGCATTCCACCCAGAGTCCAGGTGTCACAAAAAGTCCAGGGGCAGAGGGGGAAAGAACCAAGAATAGCAGCCTACTACTAGGGAAGGCTATTTCTCCTATTAACATTAGCACTATGATACCTTGGTTGGAGTCTTACAATTGCCCCGAGGCAGCCAGGACGATCAGAGAGGGGTTTGTGGAAGGTTTCAGGATACCAGCCCTGGCTTACAACGGGGTGGGGCACTGCCGGAACCAGCTGTCAGTTAGGTCCCATGTAGGCATAGCGACAGCAAAAATCCTTAAGGAAGTGAGCCTGGGTAGGGTGGCCGGGCCTTTTGATGACGTCCTAATGAAGGATTTTGTGTGTTCCCCTCTAGGGGTACTACCTAAGAAAGCTCCAGGCGAATTCAGACTGATTCACAATCTTTCTGCACCAAGGGGCAGTTCAGTGAACGATGCCATCTCTGACACACTTTGTAGCGTGAAATATGCATCTTTCGACCAAGCGGTAGACATGCTTAGGTCTTTGGGTCAGGGGGTTTTACTGGCAAAAGCTGACATTGAGTCTGCATTTAGATTGCTGCCAGTGCACCCTGCAGATTTTCACTTACTGGGTTTCCAGTTCCAGGGGAAGTATTATGTCGACAAATGCATGCCAATGGGTTGCTCAGTGTCCTGCGCCTATTTTGAGAAATTTAGCTCGTTTTTGGAATGGGCATTCAGACGGGTGTCAGGGCATCGCTGGGTGCTGCACTACCTGGACGATTTTCTGTTTCTGGGTGCGCCACAATCTGGGGAGTGCAGGTCAGCATTGTCAAAATTCTGTGCATTAATGCAGGAGTTCGGTGTGCCCTTGGCGCCTGGCAAAACAGTGGGCCCAAGCACAACAATCGAATTCTTGGGGATCGAATTAGATTCTGTCCAAGGGGTCTCGAGGTTACCCACTGACAAAGTCAATGATTTCGGGGCGGCTTTGCAGCACTGCCTCAAGAAAGAGAAGGTTACATCGCATCAGCTACAGCAGGTGGTAGGGCAATTGAATTTTGCACTACGAATAATCCCAATGGCGCGCCCTTTCTCTCGCTCTATCGCGCATGCAATGTCAGGCCTCAGGGAGAAGCATCACCACACCAGGCTGTTCGGCGAGGTCAGGCAGGACATGTTGATTTGGAAGACATTTTTGCGCGATTTCAATGGGAAAGTGGTGTGGCCCAGCCCACCTAAGTCCAGCCCGGAGTTGGGCCTCATGACTGACGCTGCAGGTAGCGAGGGTTTCGGGGGCATCCTGGGGCGCAAATGGGTAGCGCAGCGTTGGCCAGACTGGTGGAGGGAATCTGGAATCACCACGAACATAAGTTTCTTAGAGCTTTTTCCAATTCTAGTGGCACTGACTGTGTGGGCGGAAGTTTTAAAAAATCAGTCTGTGATATTCTGGTCCGACAACATGGCAGTAGTAGACTGCGTGAATAGCCAAACAGCTAAATGTAGCATGATGCTGCGGTTGTTGAAGGAGATTGTGTTGCAGTGCATGAAATTGAATGTCCTTTTTAAAGCTAAACATGTGCCAGGTATTCTGAACCACGCTGCTGACGCATTGTCTTGTTTCAAAATGCAGGCTTTCAGTTCACATATTCCAGAGGCAGCAGTGCACCCATCACCTTTCCCAGAACAGCTCTGGCAGCTTGGTGCCCCCGAGTATCGAACCTCGTGGCAGCGAGCCTAGCACCCAGAACCAGGAGTGCCTACGAAGGGGCCTTTGGGTCTTTTTGGCTTGTGCTTGGGGGAACAGTGGGAGCACAAATTGCATGACCATGAATCAGTAGTTGAATACCTGGTGTTCATGAGGGAGCAGGGGTGCACGGTTGCAGGGGCAAGAAGACATATCACAGCCATATCATTTTTTGCAAAGATGAAAGGAAAGGGGGATACCGCAAAGATGAAAGGAAAGGGGGATACCACAAAAAACTTCATAGTACGCCAGACGCTGAAAGGGTGGCAACGCTTGCAGGGAAGGCAGCCGAATGTCAGAAGGCCCATAGGTTTAGAAACACTAGGGAAGCTATTGGGGGCTCTGCAGCGGGTTTGCACTTCCTCAGACAAAGTGATCTTGTTTCAAGCTGCATTCTGCATTGCATTTTACGGCGCTTTTAGGGTAGGCGAGCTAGTCACAAAGAATAAGGAAGATTGGTTGGGGGGCCTGCAAATGGGACACGTTAGCATAAAGAAGGATTCAGTGCTGATTTCCATCCGGAAATCAAAAAACGATCAAGAAGGTAAGGGAGAGAGCATAGTATTACACAGGGCAGGGAACACACCATGCTGCCCTGTCTACAGGCTTTAGGTTTTTATGGCCCAACAGGCACGCACTCAGGGAGGGCCTCTCCTGATACATGGGGATGCGACACCACTCACGGTATTTCAGTACAGGAAAGTCATGCTCCTAGCGTTGAATAGTGCCGGGCTAGACCCTGCCGACTTCGGGACTCATTCATTCAGGATAGGAGCAGCCACCGAGGCAGTAGCAAGAGGGCTGGGGGACGAGCGTCTCAAAAGGATCGGTAGGTGGTCCTCTTACTGTTTCAAGAGATATGTGCGGCTGCACATGCTCTAATACGGTGTGACTGTCCAACTATTAGGTGCACAGAGGGTTGTTTGCCCTTTCTCCCTGTTACTCAGGGAAAGGGGTGTTTCAATGTCACTATTTGATAGGCGCTAGACGCCGTTTCGTGGAATTTTGTGTGTTTCATGCCAGCATGGCAAGGCACTTACCTTTGCCCCCCCCTTTTTGTTTCATCGTCATTTGCAGTTTTTTCATCCTGTGACTCAGGAGAGGAGCCTGGACTCTTTCGCACTCACAGAACGCAAGAGCAAGCAGTAGTACGGCGGGCGCCGAGTTGCGGACAACCAACAAACATAGTGGCGCAAGTTCACTCTTCGCACCAGGAGGATCAACATGTGTGGATGATAGGGCACTCATATGTTCGCAGTTTGAAGAATTTCTTTTCGGGCGCTACCAAGACTAGGGCCACTCAGCTAGGGATAAACCTATCCTTTTTCGGTCAGGGTGGCTTGTGCGTAGGGCAATTCAGGGAGTTGGTGAACCGAGCTTTGAAAACAAGTACGGCCCAGCCCAAAAGCACTGTCTTTCCCCTGGCCACTCTCCCACTGGGCAATCACATCACATTCAGGCCTTGGTGGACAGCGAGGGAGAGAGTTTGCAGGGGCTTTGCTGGGAACCACGTGTTGTCACCTCAGCCCTAGTGTCTTTCTGGTCTAAGTGTAACATGGGGGGGGGGGGGGCTGGACGGGGTGCCGTTGTGTTTGCATAGGCCTAGCTGTGAGACTACCTTAACCAGAGCTGCCAACTTTGGAACTCGGGAACTATGTTGGAATCCCGGCGTTAGCTCAGAATCCTGTGATTCTGGGAAAATCCCTTAATCTCCTGAGGCAGAAAAATAAAAACAAATTTGATCTCCTCTAACACAACTGGAGCTCATGTAAATGGATACAATGCCCTTGGGACCAGTTCACACTATATAAAACAACAAAAAACATAAAAAAATAACCGACCTTTGTTCATGTTTTAAAATTCTGCAAACGCCAGAGATTGATAATTAAAGACGAATCTTTATATGTAATAAAAATCGTATTCCTTTTTAACATGGCTTTTCTGCCCTTGATAATTTGACGATCATTAAGTCAACTTTAGAAATCAATCTAAAGTGCATTTGCTTTACGTTTACTATTTAAAATATATACTGATCAGGAAAAAAATACCAGAATTGTGTGATTTTTGGCATTTTCGTACAGGCCAGGATATTAAAATACCCATCAGATCAGGTGTCTTGGCCTTTGGACCATTCTATTTCACCTTTCCCGCCTGGCCAAAACTCAGTGCTTCTGGTATTTACCCACATTACTGGCTTTATAAGCTAAAAAATGTTAAAATGACCAAACGTTTCTCTAAACATGCGTCCAATGAGACTAATCAATTGGTGTCTCATGAAAGGGAACGATCCCGGAATGTAGGCCACTTTTTAGGTCTCGCCTAGCGACGCAGCACATGTGCAGCTCGCCTCGGCAAGACCTATTGTTGTCGGTTTCTTGGCCAAAGGGGGACAGGACGTGTGCACGCGCGTACAGAAGACAGCAGGTGAGCACGCGCACGGCATCTCTTTTGCTGTCCTGTCTCCTTTCCGCCCACACGGACTGAATATTTTGCTCGTGCATGGCTGCGGCGTCTCTTTTTGCTTGCGCTCGTCCTAGTGCCTGTGCTCGGTTAGAATGATCACATGCTAACCCGCACCTCCCCTCTCGCCTTCTTCCCTTATTCCCACCCAGGGTGTGACCTGACTCGTGTTTCTCTAGTTTCCTCTTGTAAAACAGGCTCTGTCTCGTCAACTCTAGTGCTCAGTTATTTTTTGGTGTAAATGTAATAACACTGAACGCTTTCGCCGCTTCAGAGTTGCAAAACTCTGAAAAGTTGAAGGATGCAAAATATGTGCACCGTCTATTCTCGAGCTGTGCGCAATCCCTATGTGGGCACCAAACTGGGATTACCATGGCACTCAGGAGAAACTTTGTGTTAAGGGATGACAAAGTGTTACCAATGTGTCCGTGTATAGCTTCAGGGTACAGGTTAGGTGCAGAGAGCAGATTTGCGGTTAGGGCGAGTATTGCATATAACCGTAATCTGCTATCAAGGTATTATTTATAGTGACAGGCCCGGGGTCATCCTTGTGTGCCCGCCTGCACACCGGCAGCACCACACGGCCGCTCACCTGGACATCCTGCAGCACCACGCGCCGGCTCACCTGGACATCACGCAATAAATACCACCCGTACCTTCCTTGACATGTGCAATAACTACCACGCGCATTCACCTGGTCCTCCTGCAGCATCACGCACGCATCCACCTTGAAAACCTGCAGCACCACGCGCCCACCGCGCTTGTTCTGGTACTTCATGAACTTCTCGGCGTGCTTGCACTCCTCATTGCTCTGCTCCTTGAAGAACTTGGCCACGTGGTTCAGGGCCACATCGTCACGGTCAAAGAAGTAGGATTGGAGAAAGAATAGGAGAGGCAGTCAGCAGCAGATCACAGCACCAAGTGACACAATGGCCGGCAGGGGCAGTCTCAGGGCACAGCGTCACTGATTCTCGCTCTTCGTGGGGGGGGTGAGGGGGGCTGCATTCCAATGTTCTCAATAGCATATACCTGACATTTTTAGGTCTGGCCCAAAAGGGCAGGACTGAGGAGTAGCCCCAGTGCAATGTATGAGTGGTAAAAACATTTAAATATATATATATATATATATATATATATATATATATATATACACATACATATACACACACACAGAATTAAATTCCTTTTACCGTGATAAGTGTTACCAGAGTATTCATACGGTGCTGTGGTGAGTCCACAGCTATCATTGGGAACCCCAGTGGTACTCTATGGTCAGCAGGCCTCTGCTCTAGGAATCATTTCGAAACAGAGAAGACAGGACAGACACATCCTTCTCTTCACATGAGCCATTTAGGGGCTGTTTTTGCTCCCAAGGTACATGCGTGGATGTCAGCTTCCCAAAAAACATAAAACAATCTAATTTTCAATCATGGAGTTTGGGCTACTACCTAACATCATAACATGAACACACAATAGAAGTGTGGTGTCAAGCCTTGGAGCACGGGGTAGCACAGCAGAGGCCTTCCTGGTCTCCTGCGCTCCCATATGGACTCTGGCTGGCATTGGCGCCCCCACTGCCATCCGATCACTGAACCAGGTATTCCATCTGGTCCACTCCTGCTTTTGTCATGATGCGTATTCTCTTGCTTTCTACATTACAGATGCAGGACTGTGACCATGGCAACTGGATTATGCTGTAAATAAATAAAATCCATATTTGTAAACCGCGAACTACTCACCTTTACGGGTCTCAAGGCGCTGGGTACCGCCATGGAAATTAAGAGAGCACGGGGTCTCTTTTGCTGTCCGCGTGCACGGCGTCTCTTTTGCTGTCCTGTCTCCTTTAAGCCCACCCAGACTGAATATTTTGCTCATGCACGGCCGCAGCGTCTCTTTTTGCTCGCTCACGGCCGGGACAATGGGGGGAGCCTTGTTCTTCTTGTAATTTTATTAGTAAGGAGAAGGATAATAGCAGGCTGTGCGTGTCTCCCCATTTTCTGTCTTATCTAGAAAGAGCGATGTTGAGAGCTGGATGTTTAGTTCCAAAAGTACGCTTCCGTTTGTTTTGGAACTTTTCTTTGTCCTTTTAAGGTGTGGCGTAGAGGCAAATTTAAATTTTTCACCAGCCTGATGCAAAAAAAAACCCCAAAACACATTGTATCTAGTTACATATACATAGCTAAGTCGACCTTAGGTTAAACCTTTTCATCCATTGGTTAAATTGTCATTCACACATTACTTCAGCATACAGGATGGAGCTATGCGTCAGCCCACTGCAGCCACCAGAGCTCTAGGACTGCGAGAAACTGTATTTTTAGGGTGCGCCCATGCTATATGAGGCAGTCATTTGAAAGAAGCCTATATACCAGTGGGTAGTGTTGTACAGAAAGATTCTCCGTTGCTATTGATTCCCCATTGCTACAGAGAGCTCGTTCACTTGGAGAGGTAAATAATTTGCTTTGAGGGGTACCTTAAACGTGCTTTGTGATGGTAAATAATCTTCCTGTTTAACTGAGGTAATTTTTTGCTTACCTCAGTTTTGTTTTCAATCTGGCCTTTGGGGAGTGCAGAAATGTAGGAAGAACGGATACCACATGAACCTCTGTGGTAGGCTTGAATGAACGTTACGCCTCATGCAAGCATGATACCACAGAATCTGTGATTGATGCTGCAAGAGCGCTACCTCATGCCAATGAAATGGTGCGGCTGAATATACCCCTTTGCAGTTCGCAGAATTGCTAGTTGGTTCAGGATAGGGAAATTTGCCTGAAGATAACATATGCATCAAACAAGCATTTGCAATGCAATAGGCCTCGCAGGTACGCGAGTTTGAGCTATTGACTTTGTAAATGACAATGCCTTTTATTTATGTTTTGGGTTTTAAAATTTATATAAAAGGCATTGTCCTTTACAACACTAATAGCTAAACTCTTGCAAATGCGAAACCTAGTGCATTGCAAATGCTTGTTTTTAGGAGTGCCCCAATTGTGATGCCGATCCGACCCTTTTTTAAACCCAAGTGGAGTGTTCTTATATCAGGAGTTATCACTAATAAATGTGGGTGCTACATCTTTTGTGTACCCAACAACCTCATGAGAATCTATTGCAGTGTGTCTGTAGGAGGCTCCAGCGAGGTTTTGACTAAGCAAGCAAAGTCGAAGATAGTTTTGGGTAAGCTTTTAAACGTCGAGCGAAGTCAGCAAATTGCTGACTTCACACAAGGTCAATTTAGGACCAGGAAAAATTCTAATTATGCCTAATATAATTTAGTGAATTTCTAATTACCCTTTTAATGCAAAATTCCTCAAATGATGCCATTATAAAAACATTTCATAATTATAGCAGAAGGGACCCGTTTCAATACCCATTGCTTATATCCTTGCAAAACGTAAGCAGTATGGTTTAAAAAGACCACATTTGTGAACACACAGCCGCTGTATACATTGTGTTGTCCAATTCACCCATCAAGCAGGTATTTCAGTGCCTCCAGGAAAGGTGCACTTTCCCACCCAGGAAAAACAATGTTGTTCAAAGAGAGATGAGAAACAAAAGTAGCGCTTCACAGGCAAACACTGTAATGTGGCGCTAATGTGTTTGGGTGTGAATACATCAATCTGGCCACTTTGCAACCACTCTTGCTTTAGTCAGTTAGTTATTTTTCATATTTGGAATTTTTTTTTCTCTCCAAACCAAGACTGCACTTAGAAATTGAAAAATGTCAGAAAAAGACAACGTTTCCAGCAAAAGTGTTCTTCTTTTTTGGATCCATTTCACAGGAGAGCAGAGGAAAGAGAAGGTAATGCCTGTTTCTTGAAGTCTCGGTTTTCACTAAATGAGGAGGAGCGAGACAGAAAGGGAAGAGGGAGGAACAAAGAGAGGGGGCAGCTGCCAGCGGCAGGAGAACTGGACACTGTCCTAGTCTTTTCTGGGCAGGAAGGTAAAGACAGAGTCCCTTTCCTTCTGTGCCTGTTCCGCCCATCCCCAAAAGCAGATCCTTAACTTTCGGCCTTGTCGATTTCTGCCGTCCGGGATGCATGTTTCAAATAAGAAAGTAGGGGGAACGGCAGGGCTCGAGTCGGGGTACCACGCGGGTGGACAGCGTCCCCCCACTTATTTTACCGGGTTTTTACCGGGTGGACGCCGTCCACCCTGCCCAAAAGATGGAGCCGGTACCCGAGCCTGCGCGCGCACTCAGCACTCACCAAACCTAACCTTCTATTGTCGAGAGAGGGCGAATAGAGCTCTTTAAGTTGTTTCACGTTGATGGAGCCGTTCAGTATGACAGACGGGCGCTCGTGGCCCTATATTAGAAAAGGTCAGTATGTGTTTATGCATTTCAGACGGAGACCGGCAAATTTACTGTGGGCAATAAATACGCACCGAACAAGCGCATCTTTAATTTCCCCGCTCCTTTGAGTTTCAATACGGTGACTAATTCCAACGTAAACATTCTCCTTTGCCCTTTGAACCTGCCCCCATCGCCTTCTAACCTTTGTTAATTAGTGGGGGACTCCATCTCGTGACGTCACTTCCGGCTGTGAGGTCACTTCCGGTGACACCACCTAACTTGGAGCGTCCCCCCACTTCTTTTTTTAGGACTTGTGCCCTGGAGAACGGAATCTATGAAATTAGAGAAGTAGGGGCACCTCGTGCACTGCCGATCCCGCCCACTTCGACCACTGACTGCAGCATGTGTCACTTCACTGTTACTAACTTTTGAACCGTTTGAGCGAGAAACAAAATGTTCTGTTTAAATTTGCAGTTTATGCAGCAGGTGGTGACATGTGGCAAATGCGGCAAATATATAATTATGCATAAATCGCCGCTACCGCACAATTGCATAATTCCAGTGGCCCTGCTTATACCTTATATATATATTGTTATTAACATATTGTTGTATACTTGATGGGTGTGCTCAGGTTTTGTTGCATTGTTTGTGATCTTTAGAGATTACTAATCAGAAGGGTGGATGACCCTTCTTCCTTTGAGCACCCTAAATACTTAAACAAAGTACACATTGGAATAGGTGAGCGCCAATACCAACCAGGGATCCATCATCCATCATTCATTGAGTCATTCTGCTTATACCTATTGGTAGATCTACTGTGTGATTACTTCTCTCTACTACTTGCCTGGAACTATTGCTGAAAAAATGTGTACACATCAGTCTGAAAAGTGTTTGTGCCGATGGCTTTTTCGTTTAACTTTAGTGTTCTTTCTTGTAGATACTTGTGCGACTTTGCACAACCCCGGCCCGTCCACATGAGAAACGTAGAATGTGTGCCTCCCATCACCAGATCCTAATGCAATGTGTCTTTCCAAGTCACAGGCAGAGAGCTTCTCTGACCAGCAAAAGATTCTAGCAGCAGATCCTACTGCAATGTCTCATTCTCTGCACCCCTCCGGCATGAGCTACTTCGCTCTCACTAACAAAACATTCTCATCATCGGAGCCCGGTGCAGTGTCGAAACACCTCAGACGAACACAATGTGCCTTTCCAACACACGATAGGGCGAGCCAAATGCAGTGTGTCTGTACACCTCAGAGAACTTCTCTTACTATAAAATCATTCCTAGGATCAGGGCCCAGTTCAGTTTGTCTTCCTACCCAGGGGCGTAACTCAGGCCCTCACATCCCCCGCAGTGCGGGGGGGCCCCAGCTGCAGGGCCCCCCCCCCGCCCAGTACTCTGGCCTTAGAGCTCTGGATTAAATCCGGAATGGGGGGACGTGTGGCGTGCATCTATACCGAACATAGCACCAATGGCTAATACAATATGTATGCCCCCATCAGAAGTAAAGAGTTTCTCTACTTAGCCCAGCTCCTCTAGCACCAGGGTCTAGTGTGGCACTGCTCTACCTAGCTCAGCACTCCCAGCTCTAGGGCCTAATGCAGCATGCCTGAAAAATCAGATCGAGAGATTCTCTCTATTGAACAGTACCAGGCTTTCATGTAACTATTTGCACATACCAGAGGGGAGTTCTTTCAATAGAATTGCATCCACAGCACCAGGACCTAATGCGGTGTGTCTCCACAAGCCATTGGCGGGGGCTTCTTTTGGTGTCTCAGCACCAGAGACTCATTCCACTGTTTACTCACACCTCAGAGGGAAGAGCTTTTCTCTTTGGCACAGCACCCATGTCAATACCAGTTTGAAGATCCAGGGACATGCTGACGTTACTGGGCATCAATTGTAGTGCTTGAACCAGTTTAACTCTAGTGTCTTACTTTGGGACTTCAAAACTGAGCACCAAATACTCTCTTCTTGACCATCAGTGTAGGGGAGTCGAGCAGTTCAAGGCCTACTCGCAGAGTTTGTGTGGTGTTAGAGACTCATAACTCCGCACACAATATGGCCATTGACAAATTCATTGTCCAGTCAATACTTCATCTTTGGTAAGAATAAATACTTTAATCTATACACCACATTATACTACATAAGTACATGGACAGCAATATGGGAATTCCTGAATCAACTACAGGAATATAGACAGGCAATGCTCACAAGGATCAAGTGACTTGACTTCTGTTTACAATATTGATTTAGTGGTCAGTTTATAAGTCTCTGTTGCCCACTATTGTGTACGCTGTGCTTTTTTATGGCAAATTGGAAACACCCATAGTTGCCAATGTGTCTGTGAGCCCCATCATAAATGTTAACTCAAGATAATTGCTGTAGCTGCCCTCTTGCAGTGCCACAACTGTCTGGAACTCTTTTTTCCCAGAAGTCTCTGCTGATGACACAGAGGTCTAGGAGCCATCACAGCTGGTCTTACAGCTCTCACTTGGCCAAACTCTCCAACTAAATTAACTCACAGCTCACACCAGGAGTCTTCAATACTGCTAAGGAGGTTGTCTGATGGACACTAGGGATGTTCCTGCTGCCCGCCCTCTTGGATTCTTGTGTGCAGAGTCACCAGAGGAGGGTGGGTGTGGAGAAGCTGCAGCAGAGGTGTAGCAAATAGCATGGTAACTGCTGGTTGTGGTACAGTTCAAAGTAGAATATAACATTTCGGAGAGCAGTAGAGGCCCTCAAGAAAATAGAGGGGGGGCTCTCAGCAGCAAGGATCCCCACAGTGATGTTAGACACATGCAGTCCACATCAAAAAGTCCACACTATACCAGGAAAGGGGAGAGGGCATGTGCAACCTCAAAGTGCAGTTTGGGGCAGCTAGGGACATTCAAACCATGGGGAGAGCACAAAGCTCATCAGAGTGTTTTGTAGCAATATTCGCACCCGGGCACCATGATGTTGATGCTGTTCATGGTTGCTTGATAAGTCTTCTTTTCTGTGCAGCCCATCCTCCAGGTTTCTAAGGCTGGGCTCACCTCTGGACAGTATCATACAGGGTCACCACATGTGGCCCTCTGCCAGTTGTATGGCAGGCTCCTCTTCCAAGGCGAACCCACAGCTCCTCGTGGAGACATTTGTGGACTTCCCTCAAGAGTCCCCCCCCCCCCACCATGACTGGGAATAGCATCTTGCTATGCACATACCATGCAAAACCCACATATGTGGTGTCTATGCCGCCTGGATGACATGAATGACCCAGTTGTCCACGACTGAATACAGGTCAGGCCAGTAGTCCACTAACTCTCTACTGCTGACAGGAAAAAGGTCTGTCTCAGTGAATGCAATCAGCACTGCCACTTCTGTTAGTCTAGAGCAATCCAGTGAGCTGCCAGTAGTCATGGTCACTATGGAAGATACATATACTTCCCTATGTACATAACAGAGCTTCTGGGTCAGAATCCTTAACCACAGTGGGCTTTGGAACATGTACACGATTATTGTGAGTATGAAGCCTAAAGGGGTGAAATAAATAACAGAGATTTACTTTGTGGTTAATTCATTGTTAGAGTTTCACTCCTGGAACCTATACAGGAGACCTTCTGACCCAACATCACAAAATACCAAAGCCTAATGCAGTGCATTACACACATCAGAATCAGAGAGCTCCTCTCACTAGCACAAACAACACAGACATTGGCAGGGCATAGTGTAGTACATCTTACCTCTGCAGCAGACAGTTTCTTCTCTCCGTGGTACAGGACACACAGCACCAAGTCCTAATGCAGTGGGTCTCCACAATTTAGAGGAAGAGGGCTTCTCTTCCTACTCCAGCATCTCCACCATAATACACTGGATCTGAATACGTCAGAGCAAGGTCTCTTACAGTGTGTCTGCACATGGAAAGGGACAGAAGCGGCATTCAAGTGTCACGTGAACTATCACATAAGTCCCTACAGCTGGCTGCAGTCTGTGCAGGATGGTGCTATGTACACCCTAGCATTAGTCAAGTAAGACAATGGTGTCTGAAGGCTACAGGAATCACCATAGGTGGTCTCTATCCTGGTTCACTGTAATCAGTGATAGAAGACAGAGAAAGCGTCTAGTCAATCCTGATAAAACACCGGTACTGCGGTTGGCTACTACCTTAACAGACGGGATATGCTTTAGAAATTACAACATGCTCAACCAGTCAGAAATAAACACCTTCAATCCACCCAAACAAAAACATTCAATGCCAAAGAGGACAAGCACATAGGCCATGAACAGATGCGCCATATATGACAAGCTTCCACAAGCACTTAAGGCAATGCATCCCTGCACATTCTGCCCTTTCCGATACCTCTCAAAGTATTTGCACTGGTTGGTGACACACAGCGGCAGTCCTCACACCGACTCACCCACCAGCCTCGGTTCTTGACCCACTTAGACCAGCTTGCTGCTGTGTGCTGAAGGCTGGTGTGCAGTTCTGAGGATTTTACATCAATCTGGCCAGCCTACTGTGAGTGATGTCAGATCCTTGGAACTGGGGACAGGGGTCAGTGATCAAAACAGTCTTATTTTCAAAAACGCGACCTCACGAATATAAATAACCCATCAATCTCTGTGAGAAAATATTTAACAAAGCCCAGTGTGCTAAAAAACAGGCTGCCCCCACCTAAAGCGTGTGCTGCATGGAACAGAGAACATCCTGAACTCACACACACCAACCTGCTGCAAAAGACTGATAGTATACTCACCACTCTCCAATTTCAACAAGCATTGGCAAAGTCAATAGGTTTCTCCTATGCAAGATCTACTAGCTTTGTCTTTGTTTTTTTAGCTATGCTTGCTGTACAACATGTCTTAAAAAAAATGGCGTCAATCGGAAGCCAGTAAATAAGAGTGACAATGAAGCTGACAAATAGTAATCAACAGGCAGAAGAAAAAAAACACATGGCACCAGCATGTGCTGACCAATCAGGAGCCAGCAAACAAAAGTGAAAAAGAAACTGACCAATGGTAATCAACAGGCAGACTCCAAGCCCCCCTAAGTTAACAAAATATCTCGCAAAAGGACAGCACATGCACTATTTCAGGCAAGATCTGAAAATATGGATGATCTTAGGGCAGAACGTCTAGACCTCTGTCCTCTCTGTATTTTATCGTTCTACTTAGCCATTTTAAGATCCACAGTGTACATTACTTAACTGCTCGAGGTGTAACGGAATTCACCAGTAATCTCCATAAACTCAAAATAGGACCTGCAGAGCAAATTATAGCTGCCACGCCCTGAACACGTCCTATCTGTCACTCGCCCTTTCTCCAGTAGACCGCCAAGCGCAGTGACTCAAAACACCATAAGAGCACCCCTCTGGCCCTCACACAAAACACCAAGACGCTCCGGACATAGGGTCACAGCAAGCAACATACTTCTGGACAGCACTTCCCCATGGTGCAGCATGCCACACATTCCATAATGCATGTTAGTCTCCGCAATAGAGTATGAAGCACTTCTATAAATACAGCCAGGCCCATAGGGCTAAAAGGGTTTCAGCCTCCCCACCCTCTATCCCCCCCATTGTGTGTCTCAGCCCGGGATGCTGCAGCTCGAGCTGCTGTAGGCTTTGCTGGGCAATGTCTGCATTCTTATCTACGGCACGCCCGAGTTTTTCACAGGTCTTTAAAAACCATTTGCATATTTAAATACCTTTGTAAACTGCTTACCGAGGCTTCGTTTTTTTTCTTGTTCCAGTACCACCTGGCCCCCCACTTTGCCTATTCCTTACATTTGTATTTTACATTTACTGCCATAATGTGAGAATGCATTTCATGAAATGGAATATAAAGTAGGGTCGGCAAAAGAAAAATGCCAGCCATGTGTTGTTTAAAGAGCCTGCAAAAACCTCATCTTGACACTAAATAGGGTTATAAATAAAAAAGTATGTATTCATTTGTAATGTGACTTTTCTGTCTATGTTCCGTTTAATTATCAGTCATGGATCATTCAGGGATAGGGTGGCCAGACGTCCCGGATTTCCCCGGACGGTCCGGGTTTTTGGAGAAGTGTCCCTGTGTCCCGACACTTTTCTCCAAATTGAAGAAATGTCCTGGTTTTTGTGGAGTGCCTGGGGAAATATCCCGTTTTTTTAGGTCTCGCGCTTTACCGCGATTACTTTCATTTTCGCGGCCTCATGGCAGCTTTGATGTTTGATTGTGATCACGATCACTTTCACTTTCACTTTCGCGGTTGCACGGCCGCTTGTTTGGTTTTATTGTTGTGACCCTGACAGCTCCTCCAACATTAATGTTTTATAGCCATCACAAAACAAAACAAGCATTGTCAAAATCCAAAAGGCTGGCAGCCAACACTTCCACAAAGCTTGTTATAATACTGAGTAAAATCAACACTTTGGAGAGAATGCTCTAAGCAAATAGTCAACCGTTAAAACGCGATTCTGTTTGGGCGGCATAGAAATGTGACGTTTTTTCCCTGTTTTCGTGTTGAAGTTATGTCCCTGTGCATCCTTCCTTGCTAGAGGTATTGAGGTGAGAGGTCAAGGCATATCCGAAACAACGTGTCAATCAATCAACCATCAAATGATCTTTATTCGGATATATAAGAGACATCCATAAAAGTACATAAAAATTATTCCATATATTCTTATACAAAGTGCAAAGTCAAAGTGTAAATGTGCAAAGGATACATCTAAGACTAACGGGCCAGGTTCAGTTTGTTCACATCAGAAGCTCAATAAATACGTCTTTAAAATCCATAAAAAGAACATCCCAATGAATAATTTAAAAAGTTAAAGTATATGTTCAACACATATTGTCGTACGCCTAAAATGCAGAGATGCAACATACAATAATATACAAGCCGTTATACAGAAATCTAAAATAATAGACATAATTCAAATCGTGTTCATTGAGGCACGGGAGCGGACAGCAGTTCGGAGAAAATGACTGACTCTATAAATTACATCCTCATTGCTTAGTGTCCGCAAGGTTCTAAAGGCCTCTTTAAAATCTGTCAGTGCATTGGTTTTAAAATAAGAGATGAGAAAATATTTAGTATATTTTTTATAGAAGCCACAGAATAATGTAAAATGCATCAAACTTTGCTTGCCGCCTTGGTTGCATGGACAGGGTAAGTCTTTTAAGTTATGGGAATAACCTAGGGGGAAACAAAGTAAATTTACCACGCTCCCATCCCTAAATCTAAACAACAGGCTCCTGTCCCATCTGCCCAATACCTTACACAAATAACCTTGGGGTTTGATTGATGGCCTAGTACAATGTTCTTGTATGTGTAGGTACCCAAGGATGGCTGGCTTTCTAAATTCAATATTTTCTCTATTTATTCGATATAGATCGAATAAGGCCCTTTTCACTATAAGCTTGTGTGATGAATTTATTGTGTCAGGTGCTGAAAAAAGATGCCCCATTTCAATACTTTCTAGGCTCGCCTGTACCGCTTTAGGCCAGGCAATGCAATTTACCCGCTCACATTTTAAACAATCTAAGATTATATCGCGGGTCAATGAGGCGGCTTGGTTACGCCAAATTTTTAGCCAGAATAGAGCGGGTCTTGATTTTATAAAGTCCTCTATATAGGGGAGGTTCAATTCTCTGTGACATATGTATGACGGAGCCGAGAAGACTCCCCCCAGTACCTTCCTACAGAACTTATTTTCTTCTACCTGAAGATTGGTGCAGCTCGAGTAACCCCACACCTCGGCGCCATACGTTCCTGTAGGGACGCACTGGGTTTTATAGATTTGTAGTAAAGATAAGGTGACCTCAGCGTGCCTTGGTTGGCGTGTCAATAGTTCAACTTGCATAATGGATGATGCTATGACGAACAGTGAACTCGCAACGGTTACTTGAATACAAACACGGCAGCCATGAACACCATAGGAATTCGGATATTCACAGGCCCTCGTGCAGCGCCAGGAATTGCCTCAAGGCACAGTTATTAAAACCTTTGAAATTACTTCTGCCACATAATTCCTTTGGGCACTTTTTATGCTAGGGCTCGGGTTCTCTGCACATGATTTCTTGGGCCAGTTTTATGCTGTATTACATGGGCACAATTTCTTCAGTAGGACGTATTCGCTTCCTATTAGTGGTTGCGCACACTATTTTTTTTCATGGGTTCGTGACAGAGTTGAAAAATATTCCTGGGTATTGTAATAAATGTTGACGTGAATTATCTTTCATACACTACTTCTGCAACATCTCTGCAAGCTGTAGTTTTCGCCAGCGTATTTACTCGAGGGTATTTCAAAATGCAATATTTGGCCTCATTTTTCCCAAAATTTCTGCCATGACATCAAGCCAGATCAGTGCCCTATCAAGGCTGCCATGAGTCCTCATTCAAGCAAGGGAAATGGAGTCCTCATCCACTGGCTGGAACTAAAAATCAGTTATAATTGGGGTGCAGAGGGCTGCACATACCCTTGTGCCTCGGTGCCACTGCATCTGATGCACGATTGATGGAACGCCCCTGAGCCTGGGTGGTATTTGCATATGCTTAGTCCTTGGCACACTATCAGAGAATGCTATCACATCACTGTTTTAGAGTCGGAGTTTGATCTTATTTTATGAAAGCAATAGACTTTTGTGACTTCCCACATCACATTCACACACGAATGAAAGCCAGGTACCGTTTGCAGCTTTCTTTCCATTAAAGCTATTTCGAGAACGGAAGCCTAAAGGCAGCAGCGCACTTTGTACATGAAAGAAGGCAAGTGTTTGGCATCTTCTTCCTTGTGTTCTGAGAAGTGTTGAACCCCTGATGAGAGGTGTTGGTACTCAGTCTATAAAATTACACAATATCAGGCAAGCAGCAGCAGGTTTACTAAAGCCACTAAGGGGAGAAAGTAGCACAGATTCACATTTACTAAATATGGCCTGCTGCTGTCTTCCTCTGTGCTGGCACAAACAGTCTACCTCCCTCCTGCCAGACATACACCTTTGCACCATAGCTCAAAGGGACATGCTTGATGTCTGGTATAAATGTTGCACTGTGAAGGGATCCTTCTCATCTTAAATCCTACGCCTAGACACATTTTAAATCATTTCAGACATTGGATGCACGCTGTACAGCGGAGTGCATAATCAATGTGTGAAATCTTAGGAGGAACCAACTTCGTGCCTGCATCAAGAAGTGGTATTTGTTGATGCAAAGCCTAGTCTAACAATTTTATTAATGAAGCTCTATATCAAAAGCCATGGGTGGTTGCGCTGGAATGCCTAAGTACCATCCATGGAATGCACCTTTGAAGCAAAGTAGCGGAAAACATTGAAAAGCGCAATTTGCACTAAAAAGAGGGCACTTTTCCAGCGAATAAACTAAATACCCTAGCAAGACTTAGTGCCGCTTTGTGGCCATGCAAAAACGTGGTAAATCTGATCCTTAGGGGCACAGTTATCAAGGTTTTGTGTCAAGAGCAACGCAATGATGGCTCGCAGTGAATTTTAAACTATATACTGTACAAGCACCCAATGCTTCCTCATCCTCGCCCAAGAACTTTCCAATTGCGTTCTCTTCTTGATTGTCTAGATGTGCTCCAGGACCTCTGCAATGAGAAGAGCTCGTACTAATGGAGTCATTTAGACTCTGAAAAGTGGCCCACCACATCTGCATAGGCCTTAACCATCGCTTCTTTGGAAGAAGAGCCACTGCTGTGTCTATAAATCCTTCAGTTATCCAGATCCTCACCGCCTGGCTGGCATCTCCGTTACCTTCATTGTAGGCACAGATGAATTGCGAGCTCGGTCAATGTCTGTTTGGCTGGCTTGGCCATCAATGCTTGTTTTTGTGAAACAAACTCCTAGATTGTAAGTTTGTTCCAGAAAAATAAATTTCTTCCACCTCTAAGTGAAGTGTTGAAATAAGATTCGTGGATGGGGCAATCTGTATCTTTTGTTAAATGGCTACCAACCACTAATCAGGATACATAACATGCATTGATTTTCATTCCACTCTTTACTTTTATATTACCTCTCTCTAGATTGTCATTATACTGTTTCACTCACATCACCAGTGGGTCATAGTATATCTGCACGGTTGTATCCAATCACACTGTTTCACTCTGCACCTTCCAGATCCTCTGGCCATGTCTCCCCACAGTGCATGCTACACAGACTGAGGCGCACTTCTGTTACTGGTACTACTGTCTGGTTCTCTCCCAAATTCTGATGCAAGGCAATTATAGCCTCTAGGAACATGGGCAGCACAGTAGAAAAATGTATGGATCTCCACTGCAGTGAAATCAGGTCTTTGGGTGATCCAAAAGTAATTCTTAATTGTCTTTAGAGAGATATCTGGGCTCACTATCCACCTCGAGGCAGAGTGACAACTCTGTGCAAAATAGCAGGGTTTAAAATGTGATCAAGAGTGGAAAAATCCATTGTGAGAATTGTGTTGATGGTGTCTGCTGCATCAAAGAACACGGTGAGGAAAACTTGTTCAACGGTAAGAAATCGGTAGAGAAGAACATTGTTTTTATTTTTGTCATGTTTGTTTGAGTTCTGTACAACTCAAACAAACAATTCAAAATGAGTTCTTCTCTATTTCTGTGTATGGTCATCGAGGGCCAGACTGGGGAACTAAAAGCAGCCCTGTCAAAAATCTTCGAACCTTGCACAATCTCTTTCCATCCATCTATGCTCTCTTCCTTCTCTCCTTTATCTCTTATCAGTTTCTGACCTCTTTCTCTTCTCATTCCCTCCCTATCTTTGTCTCTCACTTGAAGTCTCCCTGTGACTGCTGTATTTAACCTCGGGAACTGGGGAAAGTGACAGAGGCACCAGGATTGTCCCTGGGCTTTCAGACCTGCCTCCCAGGTCTCCAGCCCACCAGGGAAATGCATGGTGAAATTAAAGGCCTGTCCGGTTAATGTGCTTATGGCAACATAAAAAAAGCATTGGCATAGTCAATAGGTCTCCTAAACAGAAGGAAAATACCTGCCAGCAAATTGATAATAGAACAAGGCCCGGTGGAGAAGTGTGGCTCAATGATTAGAGCGGCAGACCCTGATGCAGAGGTCTAGCCCGGGACTAGGGTTCAATTCCCTGTCTCGGCGGGTCTTGGGCTCAAAATTCCACGTACCTGATAATTATCGCCTCGGTGCCATTCCAATCATAGAGTGCAACTCTGGGCAATAGCTTGCTTAATCTCCACAACGTCCCCCACAACGCTAAGGATGCCTGGCCTCCACCTTGGGGGTGCCCAGGAGTGGACGCCTCACAGGGAAAGCCAGGATGGGTTCCACAGCGGTATTCGTACAAGCGCCTTGAGACCCTTGCGGGTGAGTAGTGCGCTATACAAGTATCAATTTACATATCAATTTACATTTACATTATCGGGTCCAGACATTTAATACTCACAACCAAAAGGCAAACCAGGACCATCAACAACTCAGTAATGATGTCACTAGATTTATTAAATCATTTTTTTTATACATATATATATATATACAAAAATTCTTTAACTGTATTGATTAACAACACAAACCAAGGATGAATATCAAAAACGTTACAAAATTCATAAGAAAAAAGCTAGTAACAGTCCCACACAGCTCCCTCAAAGCAACACACTCATACTACTACACATTCAGCAACAAACTCATACACCACATCACATTAGTGCACAGAAATAAAAACAATGAA
Source organism: Triturus cristatus (assembly GCF_964204655.1). Taxonomy (NCBI): domain Eukaryota; kingdom Metazoa; phylum Chordata; class Amphibia; order Caudata; family Salamandridae; genus Triturus; species Triturus cristatus. Next base: position 36,647,732 of record NC_140584.1, on the reverse strand, counting down.
TGATTGAATGAAAATTCTGCTTTTCAGATTCCCTGGGTAGAATTTCAGCGGCCCAGTAGGCTTGAGAACGCCAATGAATACAGTTTCAACAGCCCAGTGGGCTTAAAAACGCCAAGTCAATAGGTCTCGCCTTTCGGACCTTATGAGTGTTTAGCCATGCAACAGTTGATGTTGTTGTACCAAGGATATTGAGCTGCATACCTAAATACTTATAAGGTCCCAAAAGCGAGACCTATTGGCCATGCCAATGCTTGTAATGGAGAGTCGGGTGAACCTGGACGTTAATCACAATGTTATGCAGGCTCACACGTGCCCTCTTAGAAACTCTCCTGCTGTGGTGCTTTGCCTCATTTAAGAAGCACAGCAGGATTTAATGAGGCGTGAATCCAGGCTGCAGAGGCCATAGGGCAAGGCCAGGCCCACCAACAGCCAGACCCTGGAGCTCTTTGCAGACCAGGAGGTAAAATATATATATATATGTATATTATCTACTGGCGGTCGCCAGTAGATAGTTATAGTTATAGTTAGGACCGTGTTTCCATAGGAAATCTCAAAATTCTATTTTGAATAACTTTGGCGCCGGTTGACGAATCTTCGCGAAATTTTCAAAACTAATGGGGCGCTCCGCTCAGCTCCTACCCTAAAAGTCTTGGGGTGATTCGTCAAGTGGGGGCCGAGAAAAAGGGGGGTCCCAAAACACGTTTTCCCCATGCATTTTTCCATAGGACATTTAGTCGAAGTTACAGCCCGAACGGCTGAACAGAATTACTTGAAATTTGGCAGAGAGGTAGTCCTCAGGTCAGGGAAGTGCCTTTTGCAGGTCTGGTGTCAATCTGTTCAGTATTTCCTGCGAAAATAGCATTTAAAATAATATAAATATCTATACGCGCGCACGGTGCGCGCACGGTGCGCGCACGTGCGTGCACGGTGCCGTGCGCGAGCGAAATTCTGATTGGTTGTTAGATGTCAGTCAACAATCGAATCGGTCCACATCAGGAAGTGTCGGCCGCCATTTTGTCTCTCGCACTTTAAAGGAAAGGGGGAAAAAAAGTGGAAATGTGAAAAGGGGGCAGGGTAGAGAGTTCCTGACCCCCTAGCCTTTGTCAGGGCGTCACAGAAGGACCCCATGGGTGAAATAAACATTGAATTTTTTTTTACAAAAATCGCGGGGTGCGCGCACTGTGCGTGCACGGTGCACGGAGCGCGCAGCGCACTGTGCGCCCAATGCGCGCGCACAGTGAAAAACCTTAAAAAATATATATATATTAATAAATACATAACTTAGCATTTAAAAAACCGTATAAATTCACTTAAGAAACCATAGGTTTCACACACGTTATAGTTAGGAATTAGCATTTAAAAAACCTTGCAAATTCACTTAAAAAACCATAGGTTTCACACAGGTTATAGTTAGGTGGACATTTCACTCGTAAAAAACCTATGAAATTTCCCCGTTATAGTTAGTTCAGATAACTATAACTCGCGCGACCGCCACTCTATCACAAGGATGATGTCATCAGTGATGTCATGAGTGATGCCACTGACCATGTCATGAGTGATGTAATATGTGACGTCATGAGCAGTGGATTGCGGGCGCGGAACGGTTATCACAATTTGTAGACCTTTTTCTACAACTGATAGTTAGTAACTTGCCATCTTATATTAAGGACATATGTCACATATTGAATATCCTCAGTGATATTACTTGGGATACAGATATGATATTGGTTACATTCGATGTTGTATACTTGTATACCAGTATAAGAAATGATTTGGGTCTGCGAGCGATACATCAATTTTTGTCTAAAAAGCCAGCGAATCAATGGGAACATACTCAAATGATCCTGGCGATGATAGAGCTGATATTGTGTAATAATTTCTTTCTTTTTAACAATGAATGGTTCAAACAAACCCAAGGAGTAGCCATGGGCTCCAGATTTTCGCCATCATGCGCGAATATCTTTATGGGTTGGCTAGAAGAAATGTTGATCTGGGGCCCTAATGGCAGTCGATGGAATGAACATGTGTTATATTGGGGGCGTTACATAGACGATTGTTTGATTATATGGACTGGTACAGAAGATTCCCTTGAAGAATTTTTTGTATACTTGAACACTAATGATATGAACATTAGATTTACTACTTGTTTCAGTAGGACTAAAGTAATGTTTTTAGATGTGGAACTATATCTTCAAAACAACAAGATCCAGAGTAACATGTACAGAAAACCGACATCTTGTAATGCGATATTACATGCTAGTAGTGCTCACCCTCGTCATCAAATTAAAGCTATTCCATATAGAGAGATGATAAGGGCGAGACGGAATTGTAGTAATGACACTCAGTTTAAACAATGTATTGAAGACATGGAAAAAAGATTTATACACAGGGGTTATTCGCGACATGAAATAGTAAAATCAAAGGCAAAAGCCCTGAAGACTGAACGTTTGACCACCTTGCAATCTAAGACTAAAACTGTAATGGCTACACAACCAGTACGGATGGTAACTGATTATACACCACTCAAAATGTCCCTTGGGAAGAGTTTAAATAAGCATTGGCACATTTTACGAGCGGATAACACATTAAGAGATTGCATAACTGAGAAGCCTCAAATTACATACCGAAGGGGCAAAACTATAGGTACAATGCTGAGTCCTAGTTACCCCCGAGTAATAAAACAAGATACCTGGTTAACAACACTAACAAAAGGTTTTTTTAAATGTGGACACTGTGGCATGTGCAGGTATGCCAGAGATAAAATGAAATGTTTCACTGATGGCAATGGGAAAACCTATAATATAATGACTAACAATAACTGTTGTACAAAATATGTTACCTATATTATTGTCTGTAAATGCAGTAAAATATATGTAGGTAGTACAATCAGAGCTCTCAAGGACCGTATAAGTGAGCATATGAGGGCTGTGAAAAATAATGACACCAGATATCCGATAGCAGAGCATGTACACAATTGTGGGGCGCAAAGTCAAACAAAAAGTTTTGAATTTTATGCTATCGAGCACATTTTTTTGGACCCACGTGGAGGCAACAGGGAACTTCAGTTGCGGAGGCATGAGGCAAGTTGGATCATGCGCTTGCGGGCCGTGGAGAACGGTCTCAATTATGATCACGAACTTCAATATTTTTTAGGAGATTAAGACATTGAGATCTATTGAACCCTCAGGCTGCTATTTTCAAGATATGCGATTTATCACGCTTATAACTATTATAGGGTCAGAATGCGGAACAAACTGAGCTGATATATTCAACGAAGATAGATAAACTATAAATGGATTTGTAGAAATTTTGCTAAATAGCAACTGGTGATTTTAAGGTTCCTACATACTCTAAACTATTTGAATGCATTCAATAATGGTCTAGGATAAGGTCAATGAAGATAGCGGGTTATATTACGTATATGGTATACGAAACTTTGGTATCGGTTAGTGTATAAGTGAAACGTTGATATGTGATATTATGATATCAGATTACCTCAGAAATATCGTCATATTATCAATATAAATAAGGATACTTGTGAGAAATTGGGGTTATGTGCCCATTATAAGATGGCGCCGAGTTAGTACCTAATTAAAGAATGAGGCGTCATCTAATCATCCCGAAACAGGATGCTTAATAATAAAATAAAGTAAAGGTACTGATGTTGAGGCGGGAAGTAGACCTATAATCGGATGGAATATTATATGGGATATTAGGTAGGGGTAATATATCCTTACGATGCAAAGATTGAATTAGACTGAAACTCGTAGCACATTCCCATTCTAAAATGGCGCGCATTGAGAACGCCAACGTGGGAAAGGCATTGTCGATTTCGACGACTTGGTATATATACGGATTGAGACAATACTATACCGCCGCTGTATTACTGACGGAATCTGGTTGAAATTTGACAGGTACGTTTTTAAGTGGGAGTTACGATACAAAAATTTAATTGGGACTTTAGAAATCTTCTACGTGGGACAGTATCTTACTGTTACTCTTTGCCTATCTATAGAACCCGTACTCCAGGGACAGAACTATACCACTATTACAATTGGCATACTGAAACGTATTGCGGCCACAAATATATCTTCTTAAAGAAATTAAACGAGGTAAGAGTGTGACGAACACATAGATGATAAATGTTAGACAATTTATGCCGTTAGTGGCACAAACAAACCTAACATTTAGAATGTGTAGACATTAGAATGGTGACATTTCTTTAAAATAGTTCATATGCAATGCATATTTACTTCTGCAGGTATATGGATATAATTGGCGTAGGCGAGTACGAATTATAGGACTCACCACAAAGTTGGAAGACTCTAATGTTGGATACGAAATAGGAATAATAGGAGGATGATTTAAGGTATGAGAATCATCGTTTGTTTCCCGCCAAACGCAATTTGAATAAGAGTGCATCTAGATATTTTGCCTTGTGTGTTCTGCAACTTACCCTGTTGCTATCTATTGGTCAATTTTAGATCTAATATCAGCGATTGAAGCCAAAAGGTACCTAATAGATAATACCATTGGATGATTCACATTGGTACACTATGGTGGCATGTTGGTATGTATAGGTGGTTCGTACTCACTACAATGACACTCTGGAAATAGGAATCCAAATAATGAGAACACCTGAATCATGGGTTACTTTGTCCCTATATTTGGAAACGGTGAAAACTTAGGATCACAGAAGTCATATACTGCGGAGCAGTTATACATGTTAAGTGGTGGTTTTTCGTACGTGGACTCATTGAATTAATTATATTTGCGCAAAAAATATAGTCCTTATGCATGAGTTTCCATAGGGGCTCTTCTATAATTAATATTTACTTATGTGATTTGGTTAAATCTTTGTGCATAACATATATCACAATGGAAGTTGTTTATTGCTTCCAGCCCTGATGAAGTCGCACGGTTGACTACCTAAGCGACGAAACGCGTTGGGATTGGAAGATTGAGAATAAAAGAAGATACAAATAAAGAGAAGGAGCTCCTGAATTCTTATCTTGAATTTTGAAAAAAGTTGCTACTATGCTTAATTATTGAGTGTGTGCACAAACATATTTGTACGTCCACCTAACTATAACCTGTGTGAAACCTATGGTTTTTTAAGTAAATATATATATATATATATATATATATATATATATATTTAACCAACTTTGCCCTGTAATTGAAGACGCACTCCACGTTGGTTGACAACCAGTCCATTTATTTGCAGGAACTCGGCATTTCACTTCGCGTGTAATCTGCCTGACGCGTTTCAGGACCTCTCGTCCCTTCCTCATAGGCTGTGCTGCGCAGTCTCAGTGTTACAAGCCTCCATTCTCTGCAACAATTACAAATGTTACCTCGCACGTGAGTATCATTAGAAATAAAGCATCATGGGGCTTGTAGTGCAACAGTTCTTTTTTCCACAATTTTAGAAACCCTCCAGTGGGCCGCAAAGTGTCATCCGAGTTTCTATTCTGCTCTTATAGCGGCATGTTGGGAGCAGAATAGAAACTCGGATGACACTTTGCGGCCCACTGGAGGGTTTCTAAAATTGTGGAAAAAAGAACTGTTGCAGTCAAGGTATCCACCGGAGGATAAAAGGCACTAGTTGCACTACAAGCCCCATGATGCTTTATTTCTAATGATACTCACGTGCGAGGTAACATTTGTAATTGTTGCAGAGAATGGAGGCTTGTAACACTGAGACTGCGCAGCACAGCCTATGAGGAAGGGACGAGAGGTCCTGAAACGCGTCAGGCAGATTACACGCGAAGTGAAATGCCGAGTTCCTGCAAATAAATGGACTGGTTGTCAACCAACGTGGAGTGCGTCTTCAATTACAGGGCAAAGTTGGTTAAATGGTAAACGCGGCGGTCCGGCTGCGGAAGACTGCACCGCCCCTGAAAATGTCTGGGGGCTGCTGAGCCTGGAATCATGCCGGGTGGTAATAGCGGCATGTTGGGAGCAGAATAGAAACTCGGATGACACTTTGCGGCCCACTGGAGGGTTTCTAAAATTGTGGAAAAAAGAACTGTTGCAGTCAAGGTATCCACCGGAGGATAAAAGGCACTAGTTGCACTACAAGCCCCATGATGCTTTATTTCTAATGATACTCACGTGCGAGGTAACATTTGTAATTGTTGCAGAGAATGGAGGCTTGTAACACTGAGACTGCGCAGCACAGCCTATGAGGAAGGGACGAGAGGTCCTGAAACGCGTCAGGCAGATTACACGCGAAGTGAAATGCCGAGTTCCTGCAAATAAATGGACTGGTTGTCAACCAACGTGGAGTGCGTCTTCAATTACAGGGCAAAGTTGGTTAAATATATATATATATATATATATATATATATATATATATATATATATATATATATATATATATATATATATATATATATATATAAAAAAATGCTATACATATTTGTATATAACAAGCCTTGAGACCTAATAGGACATTTAGTCCTATTTCTATGTTTCTGCCTGTCCCGGTTTTTCATTCTGAAAATCTGGTCACCCTATTCAGGGAGCCCTACAACACAATTAAAAGTGCTTTTTATTTATATTTGCTGTTCGAAGTACGCACAGAGAAGTGCTGAAAATATCGCTTTAGGTGACTGCTTATTTTTGTACCGTCTGGGACATCAAAATAATGAGCTGGCAACCCTAATCATAAGACTGGAAGTTTGTTGCAGGATCAGCACATTACTTATTTCCTCCACCCTCGATCCCTGGACCCTGAATATTGCCACAATAGTAATAGTTTAACTTATATCTGAAACCCTACGCCGCCGTCAATAGCAAGCTGAGTTACTTCAAATGTCTGGGAATGCAAACTGCCTTCAGACAACTCACTCCTCATTCTCGCCCTTCCCTTTTATGCTCACCCTGCACGCACAGCGATCACAATGCACTCACACTGATCACCATGCACTCACACCATTCACCCGTTCAGCCTGCACTCACAGTGATCACTCTGCACTCACAATGCACTTGTGCTGTTCACCCTGTACCTCACCCTGCAGTCACACAAGCACACTACTCATCCTGCACTCCTGTGACACTTCACTCACCTGTCCCACTCACTGCTCAATCTGCAATCTCACTCAAACAAGCCCATCACTAACCATGTATTCATTCGTCCCACTCTGCACTTACATCCACACCTAAATTCATATGGTCACCTCACTCACCCTGCAGTCACTCCTCTTACCCTACTCTCACACTATCACATCGCTCACCATGCACTCATATTGGCACTTCTGCCACCCACACAGCGCAGAGGGTTAATGTGCCTGCTACAAAGAACATTTACCATGCAGATCACAGAATTGAGTGAGTGAACTATGAGTAGCGCTATTAAAAAATAAAATGTTTGTCAGAAAGGTACTATAGAGAGATGAGGTGTATAGTTGGTGGGTGGTAGTGAGGGGATACATGGAGAAGGAGGAAATGGGGTAGGGGCGCCAAAAACGACTTGCACCATGTGCGTGCGACCAGTGCTAGGGCCAGCATTGGCTGGGACTGTTAGCCTCCCCCGAAATTCGGGTCTAGTTGCGCATTTGAATACAGCCACGGTACAACTATCACTTTAATGCCCTTGCACAGACTCTACATTCCTCAGGAACGGGAACCTCACGTTCTCGTTAAAAGGGCCTCCTGGGCCGCACATCCTTCGAAGTTCACCGTCTCTTGAATTAAGGGGGCGGGGCATGCCATTCGAACGTTCTGAGAATCATGGGCAGTATATTTTCTGAGTAAGAACTGCAACAACTCCAAAATACATTCCATGTCTGAGACACCGCATCATTTGATGTGTCTCTGGAACCGTTCCCAGGACATTACCCCCACGGACTCTCGCGCTCTCACGCGGACTCCAGTCCTCTCCTTTCCCGGGGGCGAGGGGGAGAAACAGGTGTTGGCGTCGAAGAGCCTTCCTTTAGATGTCGGATTGTCGCATTAGCGCGTGCAGTCAGTGCCTTGGATCTCCCACAGAGCGGGCCCGTCACCCACTCCTCATACATAGCTGTGAGGGCAGGGGAAGCCCGATAAGGGGGGAATGCCGTCCCCCGCTTTCGCCCCACAGCCCTGGAGGGCAGGCATCTGGAATGAAGGGAACGTAATTAAAAAAAAAAAAAAAACTTCAAAAGACTAGGAGAGAAAGGGAGGGGAGGGGTACAGCGGTTGCGAAGAGCCAGTGGTTGATATGGAAATGGGGAGTAGATCATTTTGAAGAAGGAAAAATCTCCCTACAAAGTACATTATCGATTACTATCTGCCTTTCACAGTGGCTCTAAACCCTGACTATCGTGGGACTGTCTTCAGTGCATGGCATTCTCGGTGCAGTTTACGTTGATTTTTTATAATGCCCCCTGGAACAGTTTGTTCAGCTGTCCCCAAATGATTAATACTGCAATTATATGCCTTTTCAAACCACTCACTTTGTTGACAGATAACACAGCTGGGGCAGAGGAGATGATGTTAGTATTCTTAAAAGTACTCATGAAAACAATAGTAACATTCATAATAGTTAAAGTGATTTGCCCAGGTTCACACAATGTGCTCAAAAGAGGGAGCAAGGATTAGAACTCTGGTCTCCTAGCTCCAAAGATGACATTAGCGCCGGTGAAACCGCAGCAAAGAAAGTGAGACAATAACCCCCAAAGGATTATTACAACACAGAGTAAATGATTTAGAAAGGATTCCTGGAATGCTCGTACACATCTGCATACGTCGTATCTACATACGACTACCCAAATGCTCAGGTATTTACATTTGAACAGGTGTACAATTTCATAAGAAGACAAGTTATATAAATGTTAAGTTGCACTTTTTTTTTCACAGAGGAAAATATTTTCCCGGTGAAGAACCCCATCTTGATCTACCCCATCAGTTTAGGGGTGTTAGTTTTCCATTTCCACCCTGAAAATGCACATAATCTTGCTTTGGATAAAAGTACATTTGTGAGTGTTCAAAGGATGGGAATCAACTTGCAGGTTTATGGTGAATAGGTATAAACCTACGAGTGTGTAGGTGTTCAACAACCTGCACAGGTAGGCGCGCAACACCCATTGGTGGACTCACAGGGCTTCAGCCCCCCCCCCCCCCCCACCCCCCCGTCGTGTGTGGCAGCCCGGGATAAGACAGCTTCCCGGCGCACACACAGCCGCACCCTTGCACTTCACAGGTCTTTAAAAGACCATTTGCATGTTAATGAGGCCTTGCTGTTGTTTCACCCCTTCTAAGAGCCCCTGAAGTTCCACTCTGCCTATGGCTTACAAGATTCAGCCCCCCCCCCCCCCGAAATGTTTTCGTAGCGCCCCCCCCCCCCCGAAATTTGGCTCTAGTTGCGCCTCTGTGCACAGGTGTACTCAAACATCAACGGCCACAAACTCATCCTGCGACGTCATCTCTAACCTGACAAATGGTTCACTACTGCTGGAGCTTCTTTGAGTGCAATTCCCTCTCGTGAAAGTAAAAATTATGCTTCCTAAGATTGTTAGTCACGGTTTAAACTTTCCCCTCGCCAATAATGATTGGTTCGCCTAATTGAAAAACAGGAACACAAACATGTTTACGGTCTGGCCCTTGGTGACCAAACCATGTACACAATGCCAAGGTTCTGCAGACCACATGCAGCAGCCAGAGAGCAATGCTGCCGTTGTGCGGCTCTTGCAGATCAACCCTCACAGCAGAAACTTTCAGAGGGATGGCTTTTTAATGTGGGACATCACATTCCAGGCTGGGAAGAGAGGGTGCTGACCTCTTTCCTGGAAGCTGCAGCTTGTGGAGGAAGGACACAGAGAAGGGTGTGGCTTGTCACAGCTGCCCTTCATGTGCGTCACTTTTAATTAGATCACTCATGCTATTCAATTTTTCATAGAACTGTTGGGTGTCTTATTGTCAGATTTGAAAAACCTGAAGCTGTAACACACTGGGATACTGTGAGGATCAGGGTGTATTATATGATATGGCTAGGTAACCTTACCGTGGAGTACACTCACAACACCTCTATGGGGTCCAGTCAGGCTCCTTTGTAAACCTTAAACTCAACCCTCGGTAGCTGTAACTTCGAGCAGCAAGGCTTAGATAAAGGAATTTAGTGTTGGACACTGAAAAGTACCAAACAACAGAATAAGAAAGCCACACAACATGAAAGAAACACAACACTAATTTATAAAAATCGAGTATATTTTATATGAGTTTACTAAGTCCTTAATGAGCAAATTAGACCAGAGGGTTCCAGAGAAACAGAATTTTAAAGGTTTTATCACTTTGAATTCTAATTGCAAACAAGTGTTGAGCAACAAAAACTTTGTAAATGTTTTAACAGTGTAAAACAGTTAAGCTTTCTTGGACGAAGAAATCTGACAGAGAGCCAGAGGGTAGATTTGAACAGTTACCTGGCCACCAGAGCTTATTTCAGTCCGGGTCCAGCCTTTACAGCACTACCACCATAGTTAGTAATTGAGTGGTCCTGATGCTGGGGATGCAGAATGATAAGATGCTCAAAGATGCCCCGGTTGCTGTGCTGTTGATGGGGGGGAGGGGGAAGGGGGCTCTGGGGTGATTCTTCGGTGCACAGGTACTGTGGGGCAACTTTGGCCACGGATGTTGGGGTACTGTAAAGTCCTCTTCAAGACAGTAGAAGGTCAGCTGCTGCTTGGCTACCAGTCTCCGGGAACAATGGTTGGAGTGAAATCCTTTAGTGGAGACTAGAGTCCCTCTAGGGCATGGGTACTCACAAACTTTCTCTCAGGGGCCAAATTTACACTGTGGATTGTGGCCAAGGGCTGCACCGATGGCGGCGGGGCCAGTGGGGGTGGGGTTAGTAGGGGCGAAACTAGAGTAAACATTTTTTAATCACTACCATTTCAAAACCTTACTAAACAATGCTGTATTTCCAAAGCAGATGTAAGTAAAAGGAGCACATTTTTATAATACATTTTTATTATCAGACAATAGCAATCTTAAGAGGTATTGCGTGGAAATTTGCAAAAAACAGATATTCAGCGCAGGCCCATTGCAGCACAGACTTCAGAGTCCAAAAAATAGGTACGTTAAAGACAGAAATACTACGAACCTGTCCTCGATAAGCATTGTCTGCAGCTAACTGTTTCATTAAATAAACCTCAACCAAGGGCACCCTGTCAATCCATGTGAGTAAAGCACATGTGAGTAAAGCATGAGCTGAGATTTTATGGCTCTCTTGCAAGTCCAAAGTGGAAACCAATTAAATAACCTTCCCAAGACTTTGGAAAGGCTAGTAAAAAAGGTGTCTTGGGTGCCTCCTCCAGGTGAAGCTGTTACTCTTGCTAGCAAGATCTGCTTTTGATTCCTCCTCCTATCCATTATAAACGCCTGAACACTCCTTGAAGTGGTATGTTGTTTGCCAAAAACTACAGAAGATGCGATCTCCTTTCACAAATGTAGTGCCACCATACAGACAAGCATTTGAGGGTTACCTTCTCCCAGTGTCATCTGGAAATGGGAAAAGTTACCAAGTCCTGGACAAATTCTAGCAATTTATTTAAAACTATATTCGATTTGAGGTCCTTGAAACCAGTGCGTTCATAAAAAGGCCAAAAAATGGTCCTATGCCAGGAGGTGCTCAAGTGAGAGTGCCCCACTCAGCAGCCACAGCCACTGTACATCTGCCACACAGTCCCAGAGTTGGACATGTAGAAGTGCAGAAAGGCCACAGAGCATGGCGGAGTGGCTATTCTGTTTTTGACCCTGCTGGCACATGCAAAAGTAAGTAATTGCGCTTTCCTAGGACTGTCATCTTGACTAATGGAATTGTTGAAGATGAATGAAGATGAACTATGCTATGCGCTGGGGATTTTAAGAATCTTTGTATTTCTTTATTAAGGGGCCGATTCTGATCCGGGTCGGAAGGGCACCAAACGCAATCCGGCCGGAAAAACTATGCGCCGTACGCATGTTTTCCGCCTGACTTGTACAGCTGTATGAGCGAGCAAGTACGATGTGAGCTACATGAAATTCACCGACCGACTCGTTTCCGGGTCCGAACCGCTCCGTACGTCTCGGTCGTAAGCTAACCGTGGCGTCCAATGGATGCGAATCACGACCGAGTCAGTACAATGCACACGTCGGACAGCCTGTGCGAGCCGGAGTGTCCGGCTCGCAAATCATCCGGGTGGTTGCCTTTGGGGGTCCGTGTCAGACCTCCTGTCACCCGCACCGACACGTACCCACTGTAGGAGGCGCACTTGTCCGCGACGTACCCATTCAGTCAATGGGAGCCCATGTACGCGTCGTACGACCGGCTCCCATTGACTTCTATGGGAGTCCGACCGAACCGAGTCCGACAGCATACGGCCGCATCGTACTCGCTCAGTCGGACTGCAGGACTCCGGCTCGGTTGGAAAACACTCCGGAACCGGCTCGGTCGGAGTGCTTTCCGACCCGGATCGGAATCGGCCCATAACTGTGAAAATCTGTGGTACATCACACTATGCTTTCCAAATAGAACTCCCTGATTCAGCAGCTTCTTGGTTCTTGAGGCTAATGGCAATCACTGGATAGAAAACAGACAGACTCAATCGGCGCAGTTATCTCTTCCACCTCAGTTTATGTGCAGGTATCTGACATTGCCTCCTTTAGCCTTTCTAGGGGGTCAGGGGGCTTGGTGGACTCACCTCTCCCCAATTCTCAAGCACTGGTGATTTGAAATTGACTGTAGCCCTGCTATCCACCGAGCTCAGCTGCAGAAGGGTTCACTGATATCATATCAATAGTAAAAACATTCATGGTAAAAAGATCGACAAAAAAATATAGATAGTAAAAATATGAACTCCCTATACTTAAACAGGTAAGTACAAAAAAATCGAATCAAAAATATCGAAGTAAAAAATATAGATGTAAAAAATATCGATTAAAAAAATAATTAAAATTATATCATATATAATAAAAATATAAAATATTAATATCTTTAACAAAATAAATTACATTTTATACATTTTAACTAAATATAAAAATTAAACTTAATTAAAAAAATATAAGTGCACAAACACAATAATGTATCCATATACATATATTTACTTTAAAATATTGTATTAACTAATATCTTTTTACAACATTTTTAAACTTTTAAATTATATAAAAATATAATATATACACATATCAATAATTTAAAATAAAAAACATTTTATAATTCATTAAAACGCTCAACTATTGAAACAAAATTAAAATGTACATTTCGTAAAACACAATAAATACAACAGTAGGGAAAATGATAGATAGTGAAACAACTAAATTTACTATTCCAACTGCACTACGTGCAACAGTAGGGAAAGTGTTGAATAGGGGAGGGTTAAAAATTACTATCCCCATTCCAAAGAGTGCAACAGTAGGGAAAGTGTTTGATAGTAGAAGAATTACATTTACTATTCCAACCCAAGTGAGTGCAACATTAGGGAAAGTGTTGGATAGCGGAGAGGTAAAAATTACTATTCTCACTCCAGTTAGTGCAACAGTAGGGAAAGTGCTGAATAGCGGAAGGGTAAAAATTACTATTCCCACTCCTGTGAGTGCAACAGTAGGGAAAGTATTGGATAGCGGAAGGGTAAAAATTGCTATTCCTACTTCAAAGAGCGCAACAGTAGGGAAAGTGCTGGATAGCGGAGGGGTAAAAATTACTATTCCCTCTTCAAAGAGTGCAACAGTAGGGAAAGTGCTGGATAGTGGAGGGGTAAAAAATTCTATTCCCACTCCAGTGAGTGCAACAATAGGGAAAATATTGGATAGTGAATGGGTAAAAATTACTATTCCCACTCCAGGGAGTGCAACAGTAGGGAAAGTGCTGGATAGCGTAAGGGTAAAAATAACTATTCCCACTGCAGTGAGTGCAACAGTAGGGAAAGTACTGGATAGCGTAAGGGTAAAAATTACAATTCCCACTCCAATGAGTGCTATAATAGGGAACATTTTGGATAGCGGAGGGGTAAACATTACTATTCGCACTCCAGTAAGTGCAACAGTAAGAAAAGTATTTGAATGGCAGAAAAACAAAAAATACTAATAACATTTAACCAATTAAAAATTAACTAATCTTAAAAAGAAATAAATATTTTAAAAATATACAATTAAATATATTAAACATATAAAAAGAACACATATTATTATGTTAAATACATATTACATAAACCTACAAATATGATATAAAAATAATACACATATTTATAAACAATATTGTTTTTTTCTTACAGAGATTTATATAGCGCGAACTTGACCCAAATCCGAATCGGGTATCAGTGCTCTTTACATAGCACCAGTTACGTTACATAGGACACACATTCATTTTAGTGAGGCACGAGGAGATAAAGGGGCCGATTCCGATCCGCGTCGGAAGGGTACCGAACGTGATCCGGCCGGAAAAACTACGAGCCGTACGCGTGTTTTCCGGCCGACTCATACAGCTGTACGAGCGAGCAAGTACGATGTGAGCTACATGAAATTCACCGACCGAGTCGTTTCCGGGTCCTAACCGCTCCATACGTCTTGGTCGTAAGCTAACCGTGGCGTGCAATGGATGCGATTCACGACCGAGCCAGTACGATGCACGCGTCGGACGGCCTGTGCGAGCCGGACGGTCCGGCTCACAAATTGTCCTAGTGGTTGCCTTTGGGGGTCCGCGTCAGACCCCCTAATACCCACAGCCCTACAACTCGGACACAGGGGGAGACCCATGGGTCTCCCCAACACAGGCATGTACGGTGTGGATGGCACTGATGCGTACCCACTGTAGGGGGCGCACTTGTTCGCACGTACCCATTCAGTCAATGGGACCCATGTACGCATCATACGACCGGCTCCCATTGACTTCTATGGGAGTCCGACCGATCCGAGACCGGCAGCATACGGCCGCATCCTACTCGCTCGGTCAGACTGCAGGACTCCGGCTCGGTCGGAAAACACTCTGGATCTGGCTCGGTCGGAGTGCTTTCCGACCCGGATCGGAATCGACCCCTAAGTGATTTACCCAGAATCACAGGATGTTGAGCATCATTACCGAGACTTTATTTAAAAGGATTAAATATTCACAAACAAATTATTTAAAACATAAATGTATTTATTTTATTTCCTACCCTATAACACCACACCAATAAAAAAAATACATTAACATTTTATTGAAATGTATTCAAATAATTCACTTAATTAATAATGAATTCAAAATATATTAATAAAAAAAGATAATAAACATTCATTGAGTACACATTCTTTAACACTATAATATCCACAACACACACCCAAAATTAATTACACAATTACGATGATTAATTACTAATTAATGTAATTAATTAACAAATAATTAATAATACATCAATAAAAAATAAATTACTTCCCACGCTTCACACCATTTATACCTATAAACACCACAACACACACCTAAAATTAATTACACAATTACCGTAATTATTACTAATGAACTCATTTAAATTCATTACCAACTAATTAATAATTCATAAATAAAAAATAAATTACTTCCCACCCTTGCCACCATTTACACCTAATAAACACCACAAGACACACCTAAAATTAATTACACAATTACCTTAATTAATTACTAAATAACTAATTTAAATTAACAACTAATATAAAATGCATCAATAAAAAATAAATTACTTCACACCCTATTCCCCTATAAACCCACAGCCGGCTACGGAACAATAAAGGCAAAATTTAATTACAAAAAATGAATAACTAGTATAATAATCACTAAAATGTATATAATTAAATTACTTCCCACCCTATTCCCTTATAAACCCACAACCCGCTGTGGAACTAAAAATGCAAAATCCCATTAACATTTTTTATTAACGACTAAAATTTTAACACATATAATAAAAATGCAAACAATTCTTATGCAAAGAACAAACATCACATACATATTAAATATATATTAAAATACATAACATTAAAAAAATATATATATATTTTTAACAACTACATTTTTCACAAACTATATTAAACTTCGATATTTTTTAAATCGATTTTACTTACCTAAAATCGATATTCTCGACCACGAGGATTTTACTGTCGATATTCTTGATCCACGATATGTTTAGCATGATATTTGTGCAATTCGATATTTTCACCTCAATATTCTTTCTCTGCACCCTGCAGAAGGCGAGATATGCTGGCATTACTGTCCCTTCTTTAGAATTGTATTTCGAAATTGTATGCCCAGAATTATCTGTACACGTCTGTAAGGTTCAGCCACAGAATTACATTCCACAAGGCCCCGAATACACATGAAGTCTAAAAATATGCTCTTGTGGACATCAGCATACGCTCGGAAAATTAGTTTGAGTTTAATGTGAAAAATGTTTACAAGAAAAGGGACGGTCTCCTGCTGTAGGAAAAGCATTTCGTGAGGCTGGAAATTAGTCAGAGCTGTAAAATTCCCTGTGCAGAGGCACGCCATTAATAACACACTGCATTTTGAAGGAAGATGAAATCTCCAATAGGAGTAGATTGCAGGAGCAACTGAAGGAAATCAAGTTAGGGAAGGGAATACAAACGCATTATGGAAGCCCCCGGCTGGCTGGAGAAGGGCCGGCAGCTTACCCAGCTTGGAAGCACACATAGCATGCATACATCTATCTATGAGAAATGGGAGCTGCATCTGTCAACCTGCCAAGCTCGGTTCGTGGGGGGCGGGGGGGGGGTGGGCATGGGCTTCTGCTGGTGGCTGATAATAGCTGCAAGATTGGTGCTAAAGCTTGGAAAAGGCAGCAGTCCTTTGATCCCTTGTCTAAATTGTCAGCTGTGGAATCAGGACTCTGAGTTCTAATCCTGGCTTCTACATTTGACAATTTGTTTGATTCTGGACACATCACGTTTTCACCTGATGCCTCACTTCTGTGAACTGTGAGCATTTGCAAGCAGGGATCCCTCCATATGTGGTGCGCAAACTATTTATTTACTTATAATTCATCTATTGGCAGAGAAGAGGAATTGTGACATCGTCTGTTGTCATTTTTACAATCTCTAATAAATCACCAAATCAGAGCACATGAACGTAAACTGTTTGAAGAACTCAGAAAGACAATGATACAGTGTATGTAGAGAAGCTGTCACAGTGGGTCTCTCTCTTAGATGCAGACAGGGCCAGAGATGAAGCTACTGCGTACAGAGATTAGGCTTCTGCGGGTGGAGAAGAGGCTGCTGTGGGTGGAGAAGTGGCTGCTGCAGGTGGGGCCCTTTAACCCCTTCCCCGCTCATGACGGAACCACTCCGTCATGAGCCACGGTTGCGCTGTGCTCATGACGGAGTGGTTCCGTCATGCTGCGGCCGTTGGCGGCCGCTACGCCCACGCGGCGCTAATTCCCCGCCTGTGCGGGCGATTAGCGCAGTGGGCGGAGACGTGATGGAACCACTCCGTCATGAGCACAGCTCAACCGTGGCTCGTGACGGAGTGGTTCCGTCACGAGCACAGCGCCACGGCAACTGCCCCCAAAACCCCCAGCGCCGCGGCGGAATTCCTGCCACGGCGAAGGGGTTACAAGTCAGCTGTGAAAGTGCTTACAGTTAGGTTGTCCCACTCAGAAGTTAGTCTGGCTGGGGCGCCAGCCTGTAACCCTGTGTTAGACAATGGGCCTACTAACTTTTCCACAGCGAAACAACAACTTTAGGGGTTTTCTGTTAAGACGCATATTAAGTACATGTCCTACTTAATAATGTACAGCTCCGTGCCTTAGGACTCTATAGACCTTCCTTATTGGAGATTTGCATATAGTATTAAGGGATGACGGTGCCATTAATGGCAAAGTTGAACTGGCAGTGTGACAATTGCCCTTCCAGTCTGCAGTGGCTGGCAAGAAGCCAATTTATACTTTGTCACACACAAAGTGGTATAAGCAGTGCAGCAGCCATGGATGGACCCTCTGCCTTACATGTCCTTGGTGCCCTGGATACCATATACTAGGAACTTATAAGTAAGTCAATATTTGCCAATTGGAGATAGCCATTTCGACAAGTGCTTTGCAATGGGTAAGAACACTGGCACTGTGGTCTGGTTAGCAGGCCTCAGGGCACTCTTAGAGTTGAAAAATCAGCAGCTAATAGTCCAAATGGGACAAAAAGTGGGGTGAAACGAGCAAAAAGCCTGTTTCCTTACAGATGCAGTCACCTATATCTGAACGACTCATCGAATGATAAATACCCACTCAGTATAATTCTAGCAACAGTATGCTAGACTAAATACCTCATTCTGGGACAGTTCATAATCACAATTCAGTGAAAGTTAGGCCTGGGTGGAGTTTGCTGAATTTCGCATAGCAGGACTCCACAAAGTGACAAACAAAATTCAGCCATCGAGGAGTGCATTAGTGTCGTGTTGTTCATGGAGATTTTGAGCAACAGGTGTTTGTCCCGTGCTGTAAAATCATCGCGAGCGGCATCATGCACAGCCCAAGAGGGTGCAGCTTCCTTTCTGCTGCTCAAGTAGACTTTCGACTCGAGCTGCAGCTTTCTCAATGTGAATGTAAGGTTTCTCAACGCAAGTTGTCACGACCTGCCATGACCACTCGCATTTAGAAATCCAACCACTCGCACTGAGAAATCCCACCAGGAGGTTGATTTTCCTTTCTCGCTCTCACCAACTAGACCTTGCTGAGTGCGAGCGACTTGACGTTGACGAGTGAGGAAAAAACTCTGCTCTGCTCCGCGGAGCAGAGTTTTTGGGAACTCCACGTACTCTGTGGAGTGCGGAAAACTTCGTAAAGTCCTCAAATGTAGCGGAGTTCACTGCCCTGGGTTTATGAAAATGAAAGTATTGGAAAACGGCCCTCTCTGAAGGATCACCACCAAACCTTTTGCTTTCCACCTCCTCTTTTTGCAGAATTCTTTCTGTTGGCTTTATGACTCTGAGCGCTTTACCATTGATGACTAGTGCTAAAGTACATGTGCTCTCTCCTCTAAACATGGTATAATTAGTTTACACCTGTTTGGCATATTTAATTTACTTATAAGTCCCTTATAAAGTGGTATAGCATATACCCAGGGCCTGTAAATTAAATGCAACTAGTGGGCCTGCAGCGCTGACTGTGCCACCCATACAAATAGCCCGTCAAACATGTCTCCGGACAGCCACTGCAGAGCCTGTGTGTTCAGTTTTGCTACCATTTTGACTTGCCATTTAAAACCCTAGGCTTCCCCTTTTATTACACATAAGTCACACCTAAGGTATGCCCTAGGTAGCCCATAGAGCAGCGTGCTGCGTAAGTAAATGGTAGGACATATACTTTTACGTTTTGCATGTCCTGGTAGTGAAAAACATCTAAAATAATTTGTCCCACTCCTCTCAAGGGTTAACACTGGAATTCCTTAATGCACTCTTAAGCTATAATTCCTACTTAGAAAGGAGTAGATGTGTCATGTTTTATATCTTTGGAATGGTGATGACAAATACTATTTTGTGGTAATGTTGGATTTAACATTACTATATTAGAAATGCCCCTTTTAGAAAGTGGACATGTCTCTGCTCTTACAGCTCTGTGTACCTGCAGCCTGTCTCCAATCAACGTCTGGGGTAGGTGACAACTACACTTTGAGCATTCCCTCTATGCAACCACAAACACTGAATGGTTAGGTGTGTCTGAGTACTCATCTGCATTCTGATGGCTCTATCTGGGCAGGAAGGGAGGGAGGGTATGATACTCTTGCTTGCATTGGCAGTTCCCTGTCCCCACACAAAGGGCTGATTACCCCTCATTGATAGCCTGGAGCCAGAGCTGGGAAGAAAGGAGCTCCGTCTACTCCAAAGACCCTCCTTTGAATTCACCCCCATTTTGACACAACTGGATGTAAGTAATGGTTCGATGACCCTTCCAAGCCGCCCTGGAAGAACTGGTATTCTTCTCTTCCGGTGCTGCCCTGCTGTCTGCTACCTTCTGCCCTGCTGAGGAAAAGGACTGGACCCATCTCGCATAAACCCAGAGTGACTCCAAGGGCTTGCTGGCTTGCCCACTGTTGTGAAGTCTCAGGGACATCAAAGACTTCCTGCAACCCTGCAGGAGCATTGGACTCTGCCATTTGTGAGTCCCCAACCTACCAAGTGGTGCCAACCTAGTTATTGTCCCTTGGATGTGAGTTTTCTGTGCTGACCCAACAAAATTGACTCATTGTCTCCATTGTGTCGATCAGATCCAATGCATCCTCTTCGGCAAATTTGCCGCTCGAGAAAATCGCTTCAACAACTGCATGGCTCGATGATGACGTACTGCGCGGTTCGACGACAATGCATTGCCTGCATCACAAAGTGATACGCTGATGAATTTTTGCTGACTACATGAATCGGAACCAAAGCATCGCCTACTTCCAAGGGATCGACAATGATCCATTTCCTCCTCTGCACTTCGCATCGGGTCTTCAACATCAACTCTGCCTCTATCCAACGTACTTTTTCAGCAGGCAAAGGCTGTTCTCTGTATCAGACCTGTGCTCCATCGTGGTCCGCCTGAACTTTGGATTTACCGCGGTCAAGCACGACCAGATATTCCAGGTTGGCGCTTAAAGACTCTAAGTATTATATTTTAAAATATTTTTTTAAATTCATAATTCTGGTTCTACTTATTGGATTTTCTTTTGTTTTGGTCTTGATTTGCTCATAGAATTATTGTCTATTTTGCTAACCCTGTTGGAGTCTTTTTGTGGTGTATTTATTGTGTTACTGTTTGTGTGAGTGTTGCACAAATACTTTGCACATTGCCTCTTTAGATAGGTCTGACTGCTCTGTGATAAGCTACCAGAGGGTGAGCACAGGTTATCTTTTAGTGTGTATCTGACTTACCCTGACTAGAGTGGTGGCCCCTACTTGAATAATAGCTAGTGTGCACCCAAGTCAGGATTTCAACTGGTGTGGAAACATAGCACATGTTCCCTGCACAAATTTTGCCAGTAAAACCGGCCATAACTTGCATGGGGGAAACCTACAGTATTGACACATTATCTTCCACTCCAAGCTGCAGAACTCAGAATCAGAAAGTAATACACACACTGTAAATGCCCTCCCGTATACTGGTAATGGTGTTTGTAAGGTGTGACATCATCACTTGAAATATTGGGGGCAGTTATTGCTCTCCCATCCAAAAGAAGCAGGATTAGAACTGGCTATCACAAAAATGTATCAACTGCAGATACTGAAGCCATATACTTGGCATTTATACATGAGATCCGGTTATTTTGTTGCAAAATCCTACTGTAAACTATTCAAATCTGCTTCTCACCAACAACACTTCTTTAAAAAATATCAAAGCCATGATGTTGCCTGCAGGCTTCCAATTATGGTTCAGTACTTTTTATTAGCATTTCAACAAAACAAACAGTTCCAACAGCAGATTTCTCAGCCGACAGTAGATGTTTAACCACTGAGGCCTATTACATTGTTGCTAATGTCTTGTTGGCAGATTTAGCCCTCCCGCCCCAAACTACCCCCCCTCCCATCGCTCCCACACCTCCACATTGGGTTCTTGAAATGTTCAGTCGTGAGTTTGCTTAGTGATTGGAGGTTGGTGGCGGTTGATTTGTCTCCGGTAGACGTAGCAGTCGGAGGTGTTTTGAATATGTCACTTCCCTGAATTCCTGTGAAAGCAGGGATATGTACAGGTGCCACAGATCCCCAAATGCCTCTCCCCTCCCGGCATGGGTCATTGTGTTCTTTTCCATAGCCAGGATATGCCATAGCCTCTAAAGCCAGCTAGTGTGTGTGGGTTCTGGTATGAGCGCCAGTGGCTGAGAATGCTTTAGATGGCAGCCCCAAACGCCATGCCTATTTGCCACCCGCATCTGAATTTCAGAGGGTAGGTGAAGGGATTTGGAAGGCCCAGAAGTATGTATGAAGGGAAACGCAGCAATTGGGTGTCCAGATGTCTATCTATATCATCAAGTACCTGTGACCAGTACTGTTGGATTTGGGGGCATTCCCACAAGATATGTGTTAGTGTACCCCACTTCCAGCAGCCCCGCCAGCAGCTCACTCTTTGTGTGGGCTTGACCTTGTGCAGTCTGACCAGGGTGTAATACCTGTATGTGGCTACCTTTGTGAGGGTTTCGGTAAGGGCGTTGCTACTAGCTGTGTGTCTGGCTCTGTAGGATATCTCTCACCACTCTTTAGAACTCAATGGCCTCCCCCAGCTCATCCTCCCACCTATCTCGCCCAGCATTGTATGACTGCTTGTTATATTGGATTACAAAAGTGTATAATTCAGATATTAACTCTTTATCTGCGTCTTTAGCGAGAAACCATCTCTCGTAATGGGTGAAGTGGCGCTGTGTGTTAGGTTAATTTTGTGGATGTACAATCCAGTGTCGTATTTGTAGGTAATGAAGTCTTTCAGACTCCTGGAGCCCATATTCCTCGCATATTTGGAGGAAAGAAAGCACACCCTCTGTATCAAATAGGTGGCCCATAGAGCAACAGGTCGACTGTTTCCACACTGCGAACCTCTCCTCCGCTGTCCCCGGGCAAAGTCCAGGTCATCAAATATTGGTCTCATCGGAGATGGGAAGGTAGTCAGTCCGTGCCTCATGGAGGTTTGATCCCAGACTTTCATATTCACCTGCGTGATGGGTGGTAGATATAGATTCTGTGGTCTGTGCACCTTCTTTAAGAAGGGGACCTTCTATAGGGAGGGCCCGGCTACTGCCCTGTCTTGAAACAACTAGTGTTTCTCGGACTCAACTCGACTCCACTCGATGAAGTAGCATAGTTGCGCTGCGTGATAGTAGAGATGGAGATCATCCGGGGGAGGTGGCTCAAGGTTTTCTTCAAGTGCGGTTTCCTACCCTGCCAAATGAACTGTGAAATTTCTGTTTGGAGTTTGGTGATTATACCTGGGGGTGGTGGCAAGGGAAGAGTCTCAAAGAGATAAAGTATCTTGGGAATGGTGGTCATTTTGGTTGCAGCTATCCTTCCCAGCCAGGAAATCTGAAGACGTTGCCACCTCGCAAAGTTGTTGCGAATTCGCCTGTGTAAATTTTGATAGTTATTGACCACCGTTGCTTCCATGGTCATTGCAAGATTGATCCCCAGGTATGGAATCATCTCGGTAGCCCATTTGCCAGTTGATCTACGAGTTGGGTTGGCAGGGAAAGGCTGAGTGCCTGTTACTTCCCAAATTTGATCTGGAAGCCCGAAGCAGTTCCGAAGGACCGGAGCTCGCCCAAAAAAGCCGACAAGACTGTGGTTTGTTTGTCTAGTGTCACAAGCACGTCATCGGCATATAGGCTGATGGAGTGGCGGTCGCCTCCGAATGTCACCCCAGTAATTATGGGCGGGTCATGTATTCTCTGGGCCATTGGTGCCATGTAAAGAGCAAAATGCAGGTGGGACAGGGGCCATACCTGGCGTGTGCCCCTATTGATCGGGACAGGCGAGGAGGTGCAGTCATTAAGCCTGACCGTCGCCGTGGGTGTCTGGTAACAGCTGAGGATTCGTGCTTTGCATTTTCCCCCCAAAGCCAAAGTGCTTGAGGATCTGTTCAAGTTAAGGCCAGTGAACCCTGTCAAAGGCCTTCTCTGCGTCGATCGAAAGCAGCATATATTTCCCTTGAGCACGGGAGGCCTTTTCAATAATATGCAGGATGTGCTTAGTGTTATCACTCGTTTGTCTCGAGGGATGAAGCCTGCTTGATCCAGATTAACTATAAATGGCATATATATATTGAGTCTATGTGCTATGGTACTCGTGTATAGTTTCAGGTATAAGTTTAGGAGGGAGCTAGGTCTATGCGAGCTGCAGTGTTATTTGTCTTTTCCTGGGTTGGGAGGACTATTATGGAGGCCATCAACATCGAGGCCGGATTCGCCCAGGGGTCAGCCAAGGAGCTGAATAATCACACCAATGTAGGTGCTAAGATGGGACAGAAGGATTTGTAAAAAGCTGCGGAATACCCGTCTGGGCCAGGTGACTTTGCAAGTTTAAGCCTAGAAATGGCTGATATAACTTCCTCTATGCGGATCTCCTCGTCGGGGAATGCCACCTGGTACCGGTGAGGCTTGTCATTTGTGCCAATTGGAGGTACTGGGCCCGGGCCTTGGGGTATAGAGATTGATCTGTATATTGGTGGGAATAGAAATCTTTGAAGGCATTTGCTATGGCCATGTCATCTGTTACGAGGTAGCCCTCAGTTGTGTGAATTGAGTGTACCCCCTGCTCCTGTCATTCGGCTCGTAGCCTATTGGCCATATGTCGGCCACATCTGTCCCTGCCTACGTAGAAGGAGTGACGCAGGCAGAGAGCGGCATATTCTGCTCTGTCTAAATCTATGGCAGCTAGCTGGGAGCAAGTGTTAGATAACTGGCGCCATACTCTCGGGGCACCTGTTTACAGTGGATACGTTCCAACTCCCTGATTTGTTTTGTAAGGTCTTTCCTTTTCTCCTTGCAAATGTTATTATCTGCCGCTGAGATCGCTATTAACTCATTCCGAATTACTGCCTTGAGCGCCTCCCATAACACGGCCGGTGAGACCCCTTGGGTGTCATTATGTGTTAGATAGTCTTGAATTGCTTGCTGGATCTGTGTCTTAACCTTCTGGCGATGTAACAGGGTGTCGCATAAGCGCCAATGCCTGGTGGGGGAGTTCGTTAGGGAGAGGGATAGTGAGATCGTCACAGCCCCTTGGTCTGAGTGCGCCACTGTGTGTATTTCGGTGGCCTTTGTGAGCTTCTGTGTTTCCCTCGTGCCCTGGAAATAATAAAGTCTAGCGTGGGTCTTGTGTGCCTTGGAGTTGAAGGAATATTCCTTAGAGTGTTGGTGGTTACTCCTCCACCCCAGGTCCCTCAGCCATTCATGCCCCTCCTCAGACAGAGCTCGGGTTTGTCCGTGTCTCTGGGTTAATCAACATAGGGTGTTGTCAAACACTAAATGAAGGTCCCCTCCCAGTAGTACTAGTTTGTCGTCAGTTTTCATTGCTCTCTAACGATTTGCGCAGGAATGACTCATGTCCCTCGTTCGGGGTTTACAATGAGCCCATCACCAGGGCCCTGCCCGCTACTGTGAAGCAGTGTATGAGAAGTCTACATCTGATTTGATCCACTACCCTTCCCTGGAAGGAGTTCGCCACCAATATGGCCACTCCAGCTGTCTTGGAGAGATGAGAAAAATTGTTGAGGAAAGGCAAGGGACCTGAAGCGGAAGCAATCTCCCATAAGCAGGTGGGTCTTTTGTAGGAGGCAGATGTCCGCCCCTGGGTTCTCTAGATATGCAAGTACCACCCAGCGTTTTATCGGATTATTAAGACCTCTCAAAGTAAGTGTGAGGATTCTAAGTGTTGTGTCTGGCATGGAGGTTGGGAGAGGCTAAATGACCCCCGCATCGTCGTCGCTCCTGGAGCATAGTGTCCGCAGTGTATTCTGTTGCAACTACCGCTGCCCCTCTATACGCTAATCGTTGTACCTCATGTGGAGGTGAGTGAAAGCCCCAAACATAACAAAGAAAATACAAGGCAACAAAAATAACATAAAACTGAGAACACCTGCTTACGTTCAGTACCACAGCCTGATAAGGCCGCATGGTCGGTTCAATGGGGTCCTTCTTGTGGCCATTGGTCCCGTCATCCCCCACCCGCTGCCCAGCCGCCCAGCCCATAGTCTCCATATAGCGTTGTGGAGTGCCACGGAGTTCAAGAGTCATCCCGTTTCCCCAAAGCTGATGGCACCGGCTCCAGAGCTGGCTCTGTCGAACTTTGGCAAATTTCTTTGGACTGGGCCTGGTCACCATCCGGCACCTTCACTGTCTCTGCCAGCCTGTCAATCGCCGAGTCTGTAAGATAGAGGGGCTCTCGGTCCCGTTGCACCCCTGGTAGGTCTAGTCCCAGCACACGACAGGTCTCTGTCAAGGACTGTAGCTGGTAGAGTCTCCCTTCTCACCGGAAGATTAAGCAAAACGGGTGACCCAATGAGTAGGCTATCCCTTGACTACGAAGGTGAGTAGTGGCCACGTGGAACTCCCTCCGTTTCTGTAGCGTGAGGGTGGCTAAGTCCTGAATGTCCGGTGGAATGGTAGTATCCGAAGGCCAGGGCCAGACTGGCCCTAGCAGGCACTGGGCGTTTCCCCGGTGGGCCGTTAGGGTGGGGGCCGATTTTGAGCCCCTGGGGGCCGTTTTTGTTACCGGTGGTCAGCAATATTGGCCCCCTGTAGCAAAATCTGCCAAAACAGGCGCTCGCAAACTGCTCGGCTGCAGCCCCCTCCCTCCAGGGGGGGCCGTCCAAGCCGTTTGCCAGGGCCGGTTTCAGTTGCCAGTCTTGCCCTGCCAAAGTCCCACCGAGGACGCAGTTAAAAAGGTCTCTAACGTTTCCAAAAATGTCATCGTCTTCCGCCTTGGACTTCACTCCCCTGATTTGAATGTTGTTCCGTCCGGACCTATTTTCTAAATCCTCCAGATAAGACTGCAAGTCTATGTGTTGCTCTCGAAGTCTAAGGACCTCTTATTGTAGCGCCTCTGTCTCTTCTTCACGACCCTCTTCCTTGTCCTTCAGTTCTGCAACTCTGTCCCCTAAAGTGTCAACGTCCCTCCGGACCTCTTTGATGTCCTGTGAAAGTTCTCGCTTGAGTAATTGAAGATCTTCTCTGAAGGTGGTAAAGAGTGCTTCCAAAAAGGTACAGGCAACCGGTTCCTTAACGGCCTGGTCAGGTTGGTCCCTCACTTGTTCTGTTTGTAGGCCTTGGTCTCCCGCCGAGCCTGTGGAAGAGCCAGTGAGCATGTCCTTGAGGGCGCGATCCTTTTTGGGGTGGGTGCATGCCATCCTTGTATGTGTCCTGGCGGGTGTATTTTCTCCCCACTGTCTGTTATGTGTGAGGCAGGGAGAGCCTCCCCTAGCTCGTGCTCTTGTGGGCTGTCTTCCAGCAGCCTCTGTGCTAGCCCGTCAGTCGTGGGATCGCGATGTTTCGCTATGCCTGCCCGAGGGAGTGGTTGGATCTAGTATCTCCGAGACGCAGCACAGCCAGTTTAGGGACTTTCCCTGGACGGTGTCTCCTGGGTGTGTCAGCTCTCAGGCTCAGGCGCCCCTCAGCGCCTGTTTGGTACAGTATAACTCTCCTGTACGCTCGGTCAGCCCTCCCCTGCTGGGGGAGGGCTGACCGAGCCTGAGCCCTAGACCCCTGTTGCTATGTCTCAGGTGTGTCGCTGCCACTCACAGAAGGCCTCCGCTCCTCCCAAGGCCTCCTGCCTTGTCTAATGGGCCTAGTTCTGGCCGTCCTTGTCTGAGCCACTTGAGATTTCCTGCCCGGGGCCTCCTGTTCTGTTTCCGCTGCAGTAACCGAGCTGATCAGCCATGTGCAGCAGGGCAAAGGAGAGGGAGAGGGCCCCAACTCCTCTCAGCGATGGGGCCTTGCTGCTGCCGCTCGAGCATGCTGATGTGCTGGCGGGAGACCACTGCTCCTCCCGATTCCTCTCACCTAGCATCTCCGTTGTGCCTCACCTGAGGGGCCAGATGTGTCTCTTCTGCGCAGGCTGCTCAGGCGTGCAAACCAGAGTCGCCAAGTCTCCCTCCGCTCTGTCATCCTTTGCGTTCTCGGTCGAGCACCTGCGGGACCCACTTCTATCCGTCACAGGTTGCCTGGATCTCGCCAGCTCCATCCGGGCAGCTGTGATCCTCCAGAGATCCTCTGTGCCGCCAACACCTGGGAAAGCACAACAAGAGCTTGTAAGCACCACCTCCATCCTCACTCGGACCCTTGGCACCCCCAGGCTAAGCAGCGTCTACCACTGGGGCTTCTAACCCCTATAGGTCGCCAGGTAGATCCGTGAGCACTTTCAAGGCCGACGCAGGCAGTAGAGATAGTGAGGCACATCGTACCTTGGCGCCACCTTGGCCATGCCCCCCCAGTCTTCCATTTAGAGGTTCAGGATCTAGCACAAACTCATCAAGATGCGGAAATAAAGAAGCCCTTGAGCAGATTTGTTTTCTCTGTATGACATTTAAGAATTTTGAATAATGGATTTTTGCATCTTATTTTGATTAGGCCTGGACAGATTTTGAATACACAAGTGTAATCTTGTCTACTTCTTGAATAGAGGATTTCACATATTTAACACATTTAAAAAAAAAGGTTTGTGGTTTCTTGCATAATTTGTCTCCTGTGGGAAACTGGTAAGAGAAGTATATGTCTCACATGAACTGTGAAAGTGGTGTGTGCTGTGGCTGCCAGATATTTCTCCTCAAACATACCAAGGTTTAAAAAATACAAAGAATGTTAGAAAATCGCATTAGAAAATATTCTCAATCTTGCACTTCTTTTCTTGGGGTGCTAGCTCTGTAGTGAACAGATCCACTCCCAATCTCCTCTCTCGGTGCCGCAGCCTCCTCTCCCAGTATGCTCTCAGGGGGATGCCACGCAGAAACATGCTTCTACTTCCATTCATAATGTTTAGCTGTGACAGCAGAGGAATGATGGCAGGGAGCCTGATAAAGGGAGAAGGCCATGCTTCCCTCAAGGAAATCTGAACTCTTACTTATTCCAGGCATACTGCAAAGAAGCAAGGATTCCCCATTGTAATTGCAGTCTCTTCAAACTTTCGCAGTCTCCTGTTTCAAAATTGGTAGATTACCTTCATACACCTGTCATGTATTTAAAAGCCAATTACTTATCTCACTGTTTTAGAGTAACTGTATAAATATTTAATAAAAAAAGAAACAAATAAATGAATACATATGCGTTGATCAAAGAAATCAATTTCCAGCACGTTCTGCTTCAGAAAACTCAACAACTTCTTCGGACGAACCAACTCATACAGCTTCCAACTTTGGACTACGGTAGCACAGGCTATATGGGTCTCCCAAAACATTATTACCAGACAGCAGTATGTGTAAAGTCAGGCTGACGGATTGGGCCTCCACTAATGGGAGCAGAACCCCATCAAGACAGCCCTGAAAGCTCTACATTAGCTGAATTCAGGATCAATTGCAATTGGGCAAAGATCTGGGCTACCATCTGGTCTTGGCTCTCCACCATGCTCCACACACGAATATACAATCCATTTGGCCAATTTGATCTAAAAACATTTCTTCGAGAGACTACATTCAGTGGAACATCCTTGGAGGTGCATGGGCTAAAACTTTGGGACAGCTGAAGTCCAGCTAAAATTTGAACACTTTTTAAACTAAGTCTTTCATTGATTTGCGGAGCTTCCAAGAATGTCTGAAGTAGCCAGGGTCTCCATTAACGTCCATGTGGACTCCAATCCCTGTGCTGTCTAAACCTTTAATGGTCACGTACCTTCTGTATATTTTGGTGAACTGAGATTGTCAAGGTGGCATGCAATGCTTTATAAAACTTCTACATTAAATGAGGAGATTTTGATTTCCACCAAAAGACAGCAAACTGAAATGCAGGGTTACGCTACATAATTTGAGGTACTTTTAGATGACCAGACACAAAGCCATGAAGTATAGGAAACAGAGGACCTGTTTGTAGTGTAGGGAAAACTACATGCCATTTAAACCTCCATTGTTCCCTGGAGGTCTTAAAAATGTAAACAAAAGCACCACGACCAGCTGCTTGTGTTCGGTTTGTGGTCAATTTTTACAGTGAATGGCACCATTCGCAGTAAATTTTTACAGTGAATGGTGCGTAATTATGTGAAGTGGTGTTGTTAATGTTGATAAGTACGATGTTGATATACACCACGATATATGAACGTATAATAACAAACTTTTATCTCCGTTGTTGAATTCACCCGATATGACCTCCCCCTCAACCCTGAGTCAGAAAAACGCGGTCAGGCTGGCCCTGCGACCTAGACCTGAAGCAACTGATTGATAGATCACAGGTTGGGGGACATGTGACCCTTGGACAAACGCACAAACAGGAAAACCCAGATCTATTCCACAGATAGACCACAACACCCAATGGTCTCTGGAGATTGGTCCCAATAAAATATGTTTGGACGGAGGAGCGCGTGTTCCCAAAACACCATAAAGTCTGATGTCACTCTAAGTTAGGAACACTCAGCCAATCAGAACACAGCATGCATACTAAAAGCAGTGATCACATGCTACCCATGTCGGACATCTGGACACATACCCACTAGCTCTGCATTGTGTCCACGCAGGGTTGAGTCCCACCTGCACTTCTTATCAAATGACCAGATTTATAGCTCCATGACTAGGCCCTGATTCCAGTTCTCAAAATAATGCATAAATCACTTTATCAAACTTTTTGAAATGTATAAAATGACTGCCAAAACCAATGTACTTTCAGACCCCGACTCTGTTGACTGCTCTCGCCTGATGCATTTAATTAAAACAACTGTTCCTGTTTTGCCAAATGCCTCTTGTCTTTAATTTTTTTAAGGAAAATTCATGTTTGAGCAACATTTTGGCGAGCCAGCCAGGAGAGATTGGTTCTTCAAGCCCAACTGCAACGAAAGAATAGGACCTCAACTGTACGGATTCACATTTGCGCAGCAAGAAAGGTGAGCAGATGCAGGTCCATCCTGAAGCCACTGTCAGTGGGTAAGAGACTACATTTGATCCTTAGTCCCAGCATTTGGCATATGGCATACTCAGATGGAGATCACCTTTCTTTGAACATCAGCACGCTAGAAAACGTGAGAGTTGTATTAGTCGCTTGGACCGCTGGGCATGACACAGAGGGTATGCTTGTCTCTGGGTGTGATACAGGGACTGCTTCGACCGCCGGGTGAGACACAGAGGGTACACTTGTCTGTGGGTGAGATACGTAGCTGCTTGTACCACAGGGCAAACCTGGTTTTAACATGGCGAAACAAGGAGAACTGCTTTATTTCACCTTACTTTTGCTGTTTCTGCAATGCAGAATGCAGCACACATAGAAAGAGCAAAACACCATGAATTATGGTTTAAGTGCAGGAAGTTGTCATTTCCTGCGCATAAATAATAATGAAAGAAAACAGAAAAGTTGCAGCTTCTATGTGTGCTGCATTCTGCAGCACACATGGTAGTTACATACCACCATTATTGATTGTTTATGTACAGGAAGGAACACCTTTCTGCACATAAACAATCTTTCCCTGCAGCACAGGCACCCTTGCACAATGGTGCAAGAGTGCCTGCATTGGCGCTAGGCAGCTACATTTAGCGCCTCCGCTAAGGGAAAGGCAGAAGTGCACCGTACTCTTCTGAATATGGCGCATCCCTGCGCTTGGAAACTATCGAAGCACGGTGTTACCCTTCTTGGCTTAACCCCGCGCTCCAGCAGTTTTCTAGTAAATATGCCCCTTAGTTCCATGTACCGCACAGAGCATTTTCTAGGGGAGGGCTAAGGTTTGGTTGGACAAAGTCATAATATTTTCTTCTGTCATTTTTTCCTCTACTATTTTCATTGTGGTTTTCAATCGATGCATTTGTTCTTGATGTTGTGCTGCTGATAAAATTAGTGAAAACTGTGTTGTTTGTTAAATGCTATATGAAGTTAACAATTCTATGTGCTTATGAAGAAGTCATCATCTGTTTACATTTTGCTATTCCACTGCTAAAAGTACAGTTCATAAAGTTTTTTAGTTAACTAATGCACTTTCTTACAGGTTGGTATTTTCCATATGTGTTGTCTTATGTATTGTGAAAGCTTGTTTGATGCATCCTTGTCCCAATCAGAGCTCATAGTAAAAACAGTTATTGCCGGTATAGTCCCTTACACATATTTTCCCCATGATCAGAGTATAATTTAAGTTTGTTTTAAAGACTTGTTATGTTAGAAGTGTATTAGCCCATAAAAAGTTCCCAACCCATCATGGACTTGTGTTTAAACCATATGCAAACTATGTTTCCCATACAAGCTAAAAAAGCTTGGTAAATTCTGCCATGAATGGCACGCACTCACTAAGGGGGTCATTAGGATGGCGGAAGGACCGCCACCGCCGGGCTGGCGGTGGCTGTCCTTCCGCCATCACTAAGCGTTTTACCCACCTCCAAATTAGGATGGCGGTGGGTACCACGGTGGATGCAAAGTCCGTCCACCACTTCACCGCCAAAGGCAATAGTCCCGATTGCCTGGCGGAGGGTGCAGGGCGCCTAAAATTTTGGCGGTCCCAGGATTTGGGTAAACAAAGGCCTTTTCATGGTTGCGATGCCGCCATGGAAAGGCTGGTAGGGATTGGGTTTGGGGGGTGTTGCTGCATTGGGGGGGTACACATGGTGCCCCCCTGCATTTCCCTGCACTGCTTAGCAGGCACCGCGTGGTGCCAGGCACGCAGTGCAGGGAAATGCAGTGCATGCCGTTTTCACATTGTGAACGGTGCAGTAGCCTGCAGCACCGTCGGCAATGTTGAAGGCCTGGGATGCGCCCACCATACTAGCGGGTGCATCGTAATATGTGTGGTGAACTGCCGCATTACTGGTGGGGGTACCCACCACTGCAATGATGGCGGCGGCATCGTAATGAGCCCCTAAGATGCATGCGTTCCTCTGGCCAGAGGGGCGAACCTTTGACACTTACATAATAGAACACACAAGGACACATATTTGGACCAAGTACGTAGCGCAGAAGAAGGCTAGAACTTTGGTATGTCTTTGAGGTGGCTCCAACTTACAATTCTGCGCCAGAGCCCACAAGCACGGAGTCTGTACATCCCCACCATACACAGGCACTGAGCTGCTCTCTCTAATGTCAGCCATCCCAGCCATTCCTTCACTGGGTTACACCAATCCACCAGTCGAGGGGTCCAAAGAGCCCCCCACCGGGCAGTGAGCCACTAGATCTGGTGCAGGGAGGCTTCAAGATCAACAAGCACAGGCGATTCCGGTCACATCCCACTTTGGTGCTAGAATTCCCAGATGTTCAACCCCCCCCCCATCCAAAGCACGCAGACCCATCAAGCACCCATCAAGCACCAGCAGCACAGGGACCACGCCTTCCAACCCGTCCAGTCGAGCACTCTCAGGTAATTGGGAGGTTACATAGCGGTTTTGGATAATGGCACCACCAGTGTGGGGAAGGTCGTCCTAGCATTCCAGGGTCTAACGTTGATGGGGGAGCAGCAGGGTATACTCCTCCAGAGCATGCTCAGGCAGTGGAAGAAACAACAAGAAGTGAGCTGGAGGACAATTTCCTACCAAGGAAAACAGCATGTAGCACCGAGCAAAGGAAGCAGCCCAGGTGGGAACTAGAGGAGAGGGGTGGGTTGAGAGTGGACAGAGAAAGAGCTCACACCTGGGAAGCACAGAGAGCAGAGCGACGCACCCTCCCCCAGAGGAGAGCCGAGCTTGGTCCTGGGTTCTGTGTGATAAGGAGGCCTCCACTGGGAGCAGAAAAGCCACCAGATTGTCAGTGTAGGAGAGGGGCTGATCAAGAGATAAGAGAGCAGGGTAGCCTAGTAGTTATTGCTGGTATAGTCCCTTACACATTTTCCCCATGATCAGAGTAGCATTTAAATTTGTTTTAAAGACTTGTTATGTTAGAAATTTATTGAACTGTAAATAGTTCCCAATCCATTGTGGAGTTGTCTTTAAACCATATGCAAACTAGATTCCCCATGCAGGCTCAAAAGCTTGGTAAATTCTGCCATGAATGACACGCACTCACTAAGATGCATGCGTTCCCCTGGCCAGAGGGGGGAATCTTCTACACCAATATAATGGAACACACAAGTTCACCCATTTGGACCAAGTACGTAGGGCAGAAAAAGGCTAGGAGAGCAGCATTGTTAGGACTTTGGGACGTATTTGAGGGGGCTCTGACCTACAATTCTTTTCCAGAGCTCACAAGCAAGGCGTCCGCACCTCCCCCAACATACACAGGCAGAGAGGTGCTCTAATTCAGGCCATCCAAGCCATTCCTTCACTGGGTTATACCAATCCTCCGGTCGAGGGGACCAAAGCACCCCCCACCTGGGGTGTAGAGACAGAATATCGAGTACAAAATGTTGAGGTGCACAAATATCGAGTTGGAAATATCGCGGGTCAGAAATATTGACAGCAAGAATATCGAGGTCAACAATACAAAATTCAGCTAAGTAATATCGATTACAAAATATTGAAGTGTTTAATATCGTTTGCAAAAATATAGTTGTTAAAAATATAGTTTTTTATTATTGGTATGTATTTTAGTGTATATTTTATAAGATTGTGATGTATATTTTTGTGTATAAGAATTGTTTGTATTTTCAATATTGGTGTTACATTTTTAGTGGTTATACATTTTTTTAAATTATTTTGCGCTTTTAGTTCCGTAGCGGGTTGTGAATTTATAGGGGAATAGGGCAGGAAGTAATTTAATTAATTTTAATTGATTTATTAATTTGTATTTATTAATATTTGTTTTATTGATATTATATAGTGTGTAATGTGTAAATTAATGTATTATTAATTAATTAATATTTGGTAAGTAATTTTAATTAATTAATTAATTATTAATTAATTCTGGTAATTATGTAATTAATTTTAGATGTGTGTTGTGGTGTTTGTAGGTATAAATGGTGGGAAGTAATTTAATTTCAATTTATGACTTAATAATTGGTTGTTTATTAAGGTGCCGATTCTGAACTTGTAAAACCCGGGTACAAATGGTCATACGGAGCGTTTTCTCCGTACGACTCGTACCCGGGAATTCCACCGTACAAACCAGCAAGTACGATTCGTACAGAAATACCATTTCCGTACGATCCGTAAAAAACCCCGTGCGGCTAAAAAATACATACAATTCCGATCCTGGACAGCGCGTACGCGACGTCCGCACGGAGTCAGGCAGCATTTTACGGACCAGCAAGTACGATTCGTACCCACAGCACTCCGCACGGCTATATTTTTACGGGAGCCAAAAAGTGGCGGAAAAGCTAAGTACGCCGCGATACACGAGGAAAAGGGAGCCCGGTACGCACCGTACCCCCAGCCCCCCGTATGTACGCGCCGTACCCCCAGCGCTACGCTCTGGGGGTACCGTGTGTACATACGGGGGGCTGGGGGTACGGTGCGTACATGCGGGGCTGGGGGTACGGGGCGCACATATACGGAGCTGGGGGTACGGTGCGTACATACGGGGGCTGGGTGTACGGTGTGTACATACGGGGCTGGGGGTATGGTGCATACATACGGGGCTGGGGGTACGGTGCATACATACGGGGCTGGGGGTACGGTGCGTACATACGGGGGGATGGGGGTACGGTGCGTACATACGGGGCTGGGGGTGCAGTGCGTACATACGGGGCTGGGGGTACGGTGCGTACATATGGGGGGCTGGGGGTACGGTGCGTACATATGGGGGCTGAGGGTACGGTGTGTACATATGGGGCTGGGGGTACGCGCTGGGGGTACGGTGCGTACATACGGGGCTGGGGGTACGGTGCGTACATGCGGGGCTGGGGGTACGGTGCGTACATATGGGGGCTGGGGGTACGGTGCGTACATACGGGGCTGGGGGTACAGTGCGTACATACGGGGCTGGGGGTACGGTGCGTACATACGGGGGGCTGGGTGTACGGTGCGTACATACGGGGCTGGGGGTATGGTGCATACATACGGGGCTGGGGGTACGGTGCATACATACGGGGCTGGGGGTACAGTGCGTACATACGGGGGGGCTGGGGGTACGGTGCGTACATACGGGGCTGGGGGTACGGTGCGTACATACGGGGCTGGGGGTACGTGCTGGGGGTACGGTGCATACATACGGGGCCGGGGGTACGGTGCGTACATACAGGGCTGGGGGTACGGTGCGTACATACAGGGCTGGGGGTACACGCTGGGGGTATGGTGTGTACATACGTGGGGCTGGGGGTATGGTGCGGACGTACGCGGGAGGGGTGGGAGGCAGGGGGGGCCGTACGACTCGTACCCCGGGCCCAAGTGTACCCGGGGTAGGGGTCATGCACAGTTCGCTCCGTACGGGACGTTTTCCATACGCTTGTGTATTCGAGACGCCGGTACGGATCGGACTTGTGCGCTCGGACTTCAGTTTTACGACTCGTACATAAAACTGTCCGGGGACGTGTCGTGGACTTTTCCCGAGGTCATTCGTATGTATTTTTCACGTACGAATCGTACTTCACCGTTTGTACCGGACTTGTACGATTCGTACGTAAAAAAATACGGATACCAGTCGGTTGGTAAATTCTTTTAACGGATTGGAATCGGCACCTAAATGTAATTAATTGATTGTAAATTATGCTAATTGTCCAATTAATTTTAGGTGTGTGTTGTGGTGTTTGTAGGTGCATATGATTGGAAGTAATTTATTTTTAATTTATGAATTATTAATTGGTTGTTAATTAGTTTTAATAATTAATTGTTAATTAATTATGGTAATGTTGTAATTAATTTTAGGTGTGTGTTGTGTTTGTAGGTGGAAATGGTTGGAAGTAATTTATTTTTATTTATGAATTAATAATTGGTTGTTAATTAATGTTAATTAATTAATTGTTAAATAATTATGATAATTGTGTAATTAATTTTAGGCGCTGTGGTGTTTATATGTGTTCATGGTGGGAAATATTTTGTGTTTAGTTATGATATAGTTGTTAATTAATGGTAATTAATGGATAAATATTTTGGGTAATTTTAAAATATTTTTTTGTTATATTTATTTTCAAAAAGGGTAAAGGGTGGGTACTAAATACATTTTAAAAATGTAATTATTAGTTGTTAATAGTAATTCATTGTAATTTTGAGATGTGTTTCATTATTTGATAGTTTAATTTAGTTTGTTTTGGCCAAATTATAGTGTTAAAGTGTGTGTAGTAGATTAATGTTAATAATTATCTTATTAGTAAGAATTTTTGCATTGTTTATTAATTATGTAAAATATGTAAATACATTTAATTAAGAAATATGAAGTGTTTTGTCATTGGTGTGGTATTATATGTTAGGAAATTAAATAAATACATTTATTTTTGTCATTTGTTTTGTCAATATTTTGTATTTTAAAATAAAAATATATTGGTAAATGTATTTATTATTTTATTATATATATAGCATTTGTAAGTTTTTGTTATATGTAATTACTATTGTTATATGTGTTTTTTATATGTTTTAAACATTTAGGTGCCGAATCCGATCCTGTAAAACCCAGGTACAAATGGTCATACGGAGCGTTTTCTCCGTACGACTCGTACCCGGGAATTCTACCGTACAAACCAGCAAGTACGATTCGTACAGAAATGCCATTTCCGTACGATTCGTAAAAAACACCGTGCGGCTAAAAAATACATACAATTCCGATCCTGGACAGCGCGTACGCGACGTCCGCACGGAGTCAGGCAGCATTTTATGGACAAGCAAGTACGATTCGTACCCACAGCACTCCGCACGGCTATATTTTTACGGGAGCCAAAAAGTGCCGGAAAAGCTAAGTACGCCGCGATGCACGAGGAAAAGGGGGCCAGGTACGCACCGTACCCCCAGCCCCCCGTATGCACGCGCTGTACCCCCAGCGCTACGCGCTGGGTGTACGGTGCGTACATACGGGGGATGGGGGTACGGTGCGTACATACGGGGCTGGGGTTACGGTGCATACATACGGGGCTGGGGGTACGGTGCGTACATACAGGTCTGGGGGTACGGTGCGTACATACGGGGCTGGGGGTCCTTTATTTCTCCTATTTTTTGCTTTTTCCTTGTGTGCTGCCTTGTGCAGCACACATGGAAAAAGCAAAATGCCATGGTTTGTTTATGTATAGGAAGGTGTCCGTTCTTGTACATGAACAAACCGTTTTTCAAAATGCCATTTTGTAACTTCCATGTGTGCTGCACGAACCAGCACACACTAAGTTACAAACTGGCATTTTGGGACACCTTCCTGTACATAAGAAAACCTCCCTGCTCGCAGACAGAGTGCATGGGTGCCTGCTTTGGCGCTAAGTAGTAAAACTTAGCGTCATTGCAGGGGGAACGCGTGGCTTCACCATATCCTTGATAAGATGGTGCAGCCTTGCGTTTCCGAAGTGGCGAAGAGAGGTGATGAGCCAAGAAGGCTAACGCCTCTCTCTCTCTGCCACTTCCTTGCTAATATACCCCTTGGTGCCTAATTTTTGTGGGAGACATGTGTTAATGTGTATGTGTAAGCGCGCATGTGTGTGTGTGAGTGAAAGTAAACGTCAAATGGCGTGTGATGCCTCTGCCCTACCCCAGGCATTATGGTGAAATGACGCCCATGTGCGACAGCCAATACAATTGTCTAGTGCACAGTTCGCTGCCTTCAAAATACTCCTGCCGCAAATTAAAGCAGTGGCCGTTCGTAATCTTTTGTCTGATTAAGTTGAGTGAGTTAATTATTTGTGAGAAAGTAAGTCGACAAAGGGACATCAGTGCTGGGGTGCAGGTCAGGATTGTGTTTAACAGAAAAGGAAGATTCGGCCAGGTAACGCTGTAGTTTAAGACGAAATGGGTGGCAGGTCCATGAGATACTCTGTCTAAATACACTGTCTAGCAAGAGGGCGAGCGAGGAGAGATGTTTGTTACGAAGACAGCGGGGACACATACTCCTCTAAGCGTTTTATAAACACACGAGCCAACGAATGCAAGCTCTAACCCACAGAAAAAGAACAGACAGCGAACATATGCTTTCATTCTATATTCTTTGGCACACGGTGTCTCTGAAAAGACTGTGCTATGTGTGAGAGGCGGAATTATCTCAAACCTGGCAGAACACTGGCTGCCGGAAGCGGCCTGGAACAAACCTCTCCGTGCTCCGTGGATCACACCCAGGCCCCTGGCCCCCGCCTCCCCGCCGGACAGCCAGCTTGGCACAGCCGCCACCCTGAGATAAGGCGCAAGCCAAGGAGACTGATGAAAGGAGGGACGGCTGGAAAATGACAGTGCCAGGTAGTGAGTGCTGGGCTTGGAAACGGGCAGCGCCCGTGGGACCAGTTCTATCAACGCGCTTCCTGCTGCCAGCCACGTTCATCACTAATCCCTAAAAAGAAAAAAAACAAGCATTTGCAGTGCAATCGGTTACGAGCGTTTGAGCTATTGGCATTGTAAATGGCAATGCCTTTAATGTATGTGTTGTTTTTAAAACAGATGAATAAAAGGCATTGTCATTCACAATGCCAATAGCTTAAACTCTTGCAAACGCGAGACCTTTTGCATTGCAAATGCGTGCTATAAAAATGTTTAAAAAGCGTTAGGAGACAATGTGTCCTGCCTGCAACAGCAGACAGGACAAAGCTATTTGAGCTAATCCTACCCCTAGGTAAAAGTTCCACAGCGGCAGAAGAAAACTTCCAACAATGCCTCTCCGCTGTTTTTGAATGGATGAAATCCAATCACCTCCAGTGTAACAGCCAAAAAAGGGAGATCATGCTGCTGGGAAAATATAACATAGTCACACCCAAACTGTGGTGGCCGACTGACACAGCACCCCCAAATACAGTTGATACTGTTAGGAACTTGGGGATCAGATTTGACACTTCTTTGTCCTTCCACCAGCAAGCGCTCTCGGTGGCAGGCGCCTGCTTCTATTGGATAAAAATTATTTTAAAATGTTTTGATCTCCTTCCAGCCACTGCTCGTAAGACAGTGGCAGTGGCCTTAATCCTATTGCGCCTGGACTACTGTAACAGTCTTTACGCAGGAGTAAAGAAAATAACTCTGAAAAAGCTTCAGACCGTCCAAAACACAGCGGCCCAGCTGGTACTGAAACTACCAAGGGGGTCCTCAGCCTCGGAGGGACACCATACCCTCCACTGGCTGCCAATACACAAAAGGATCCTCTTTAAGATCCTAGTAATAACCTTCAGAACGGTCAGGCCAACTGGACCCAAATACCTCAGGACAAGAATTAAACTTTATGTTACTCAACATCCTCTGAGATCCTCCACTGAAAACTTGCTTGTACCTCCCCGCTTCCACCTAACGTCCAAACGAGCAAAGTCATTGGCTGTCCTTGGAACTAAAGCCTGGAACTACCTGTCCGCCCAACTGAGACTCACACAGTCAGAATCCATGTTTAAGAAATTGTTGAAAACCTGGATTTTCGCAGCCCCAGATAGCCTAGTTCTATCCCTCATCTGATGGCATCACTGTCTGAGACCACCCTCCTTGAGACTCCTTCCACCCGCTACTCAGCACCAAGATACTCCTCGGAGTGATAGCTGCGCTCAATAAATGACTTCATTCATTCAATCATTCAAAATAATGCTCATAGGCTGTAATTAAAGCCTACAGAGAAACAACACACATAACAGAGGGTGTCGCCATAGGAGGTTACAAAATGAGACAAGGCGGTTCTAAGGAGGGACTACTAAGCCTTTTGACCCACAGCCACAGTTTACAGTGGACAATGAGACAAGTCAATGACAAATATGGGCAGAGAGTGGGCTGAGCTTCAAGTCACTCCCTCAAGACAGCATGCCTCGTAGAACAGTGCATGTGCACCCAGGCTTTACCTAAAAATACTAATATATTAACTAAAGAAACTCAAACCTTGGGTCCCAGAGTAGTGCGCTACTCGTTGTAAAGCGCTTCAACGCCTCGCTAGGGTTAGTAAACGTTACATAAACACAATTCAGTAGACAGGAGGGAGCTGAAGGGCCATATAACGCTTGGTGCATCTTACTGTGCTGGATGGCTTCAAAGGTTTGCTGCAGCACTAGAAAGACTTCTGCAGGCGTATCACCAATTACTGGATGGGGTTTGTCATTTTGACCAAAATTCAAAAGCGCACATCAGTTGTTCAGAGAAATACATGAACTGGGATAGGGAATGTCTGACTAACTTTTTTTCCTGATACTGCACTTGTCTTTTTTAAGTGATGTGAATATAAAGTGTTAACAATATCAACCTACGACTGTGGGGACTTTTGAAATGCATCTCAGAGCAGGCAGGGGTTCCCGTGCTTAGATTGTGACAAACAGAGACTCTTACCCTAGGTGTTCTGGAGGCGAACCTTACTGAAGAAGTTTGCACTGAGCACCAAGTACTCCATGGACAGTAATTTATTGTAATTTGATGTCTGAGTTCTGAGTCTGTAACTCATATTAACACACTGAGTAATCCTGGGACTGCTGGACCGCGCTACTTGGAGGGTGAAGTGCAACCCTTGGTGTAACCCCCCCCACCCCCCTACCCCCCAGCAGATATGCTTGTCCTCTGGCGCACCTGAATCTTGATTCATGTTTGAGGACCACGGACAGCGCTCCCACCTTCTTTCAGTGACACTTCTCAGTGGGACAACTGAGATGGCTATAAGTTTCTCGGTACCCTTGATCCATCATGGGAGTTTGAGGTTTGAAACCACTGTGGGGTCAAATAGGATGAGTGGCCTCACCCTCTTCGCCGGATGTGCAGATTCCTCCTGAAGGCAGCTCTTTCCGCCTTTGCTCCTTCACAACCCCTTTCCAACTGAACAGAGCTGTCCTCATGCAAGTGATCCACCGATGCCCTTCCCGAGCAGTGGGTCAGCTCCCACTGTTAAAACAAGATGGATCCATGAAGCCTCTTCTTGTGGTCTTGGTCGAAGTCCTCAGGTTACTTTTCCCAAACCTGGCATCAGGAGTTGCAGTAGTTGATCCATTCCAGGAGATCAAAGCATTTCTTAGTCACCATGGGTGTGGGGGCCTGGATTTCAGGGAAAGAAGTCTAGGCACCCTGTTTGGAAGTTTCTGTCTCATCTTTATGCTAAAGATGCAGACAGCTTTTATGTATTCCACTTGCCATTTTTGCTTATTTTACTTAGACTGGTCCAGTTAAGGCCTTTATCAAGGGTTGGTGAGATTGCTTAATTTTTTCCCATGGAATTTCATAAATGTTATAAAAATTTCACTCAATTACTCTTTGGATGCAATATGTGGTTTGCCAGTACCTTAAACGTATGTATTTCTCACACTAGCCTTCACTTTGGGTAAAAAAAAATATCTCATTAGATTCCAGCAGACAGGCAAGATAGTTCTGTACGAACGGGTCTCTAGTGTGCAAATCGTACACAAAATTGAGTAATGCAACATTTCAAGTAATTTCATGAAGAACGCCTGTCGTGAAATTTGAGAATAATGTGAATTTTGAAGCAGAATTACATTTTCTCTCAGGTCTAGTTTTTTTATTAAATCATAAGCAGGACATTGGGATAGAGTAGAGAGTTTTTTGTTAGGCGCAACCCACACACCAGCACAAAGGAAAGAGATGCTGCACCACTTAAGCTATTAACCTGCAGGATTAGCCGTTCAACAGCACAATGGGCCAGGAAAAGCCACGGGAAACTTCCAGCTTAACACACCTCAGTTTGACCTACTACAGAGAATCCATGGAACGTTGGTTGGAGGGGCTATTCTTTGAGTGAAGCCCTATAATTTACATCTGCTATCTGGGCTCTCCCTCCAACCACCCGTCCATTTTAGGTACCACTTGAATCCATTGAATACATAATTGAACCCAGTGT
This sequence comes from Triturus cristatus, assembly GCF_964204655.1. NCBI lineage: Eukaryota > Metazoa > Chordata > Amphibia > Caudata > Salamandridae > Triturus > Triturus cristatus. The sequence goes on along the minus strand of NC_140584.1, from coordinate 36,605,417 downwards.
GGTCAAACCCACATGTGCTATATGCATTCAAAATGCATCCTTTACACACATGTAAGATACACATGTGCACCTTCCGTGTCCCACAATGAAGTGTGAAATACCAGGTCAAAGAGGACTGGCAGACAATTAAAATAAACGCTGGAGAGAACAGTGGGCTGCTCTCTCTAGCGGGTGACTAGTAAAAACGCCTGTCTTGCTATTATAATAATTTTGCTGCCATCTCGGTCAGTCCTCTACAGCCTGATGAGTTGATGGTACCCACAGACAGCATATATACTGCACATTGTGTACATCTCTTTAGAGCTCAATTACTGTTGTAAATGTGCCCCAGCAGGGTCAGATTGGTAAGGCGGGCACTCGGGCCATGGCAGAGGGGCCGGTATCAAAGTTCCAGCTGTGGGCTGCTTTTTTGGCAGCCTGGGGCCCGATTTGGGCTGTGTCTGGTGTGTTCAGATGTCACCAGGGGCCCATTGGGTGCCCGAGTGGCCTTTCTGGAAGCAGATGGGCATCCATTACCTCCCTTTTATCTACGGGAAGAGGTGTCACTTCCTTTGTCTCTCTGGCCCGGCCAATTAATGTGTGCATACTGAGCGGGGCAGGGGGCATGAGCAGAAGTGGCTTCACTTGTTTTCAGGTGTTTATAAAACTTTGCCGAAGCAGTGTTTTGCGGAAAGGCAATATGCAAATGTGGGCCACTTTTTTCGAATCTAAATCCAACACTGGCAACCAGAACACATGAAGGACTGCCATGTGTGCTGAGGCAAGCAAAAGAAAACACTACCTCGCTTATGATGAGTGAGGCAAAGGACCTTCATCCCATAAATGGCACTCATTTTTTCATTTCATTTAATCTTTATTTCGGTAAAACGAACCATAAAAGGTTTTTTTAAAAAACAAAAAAACTCAAGAATTTCCACAATACATCGTATTAAGCATAGGATACAATACTATTAATTTAACTGAATTCTACATGGAATAAACAACCAATTTTGAGATGTTAGAACAAGTATATCGATTTTTGCAATTTTACAGACTTATTAAAAAGTTAATAAAAAACAGGTTTGAGGAATAAACATATCAGGACATTAAAAATAATTAGACTGTACAGTTAAATAAATTCCTCTAAACACGTATATTAAAACTTACATCAATAAAATCTTTTTTTAAAACTGGTGTATAAGTGTACCGCCAAAACCAGCCTCCAGGAAGGGATGAAAGACGTTGCCGAATGGATGAAGAACAGCCGCCTGAAACTGAACTCAGACAAGACGGAAGTCCTCATCCTGGGATCATCGCCCTCTGCCTAGGACGACTCCTGGTGGCCCCCTGCCCTGGGCACCACTCCCAAGCCAACGGACCACGCACGCAACCTGGGCTTCATCCTGGACTCCTCCCTCTCGATGACCAGACAAGTCAACGCCGTCTCATCATCATGCTTCAACACCCTGCACATGCTCCGTAAGATCTTCCGATGGATCCCCCACTGAAACCAGGAGGACGGTCACCCAGGCACTCGTCACCAACCAACTGGACTACGGGAACACCCTCTACGCCGTAACCACAGCCAAACTTCAGAAAAGACTCCAACGCATCCAGAACGCCTCCGCACGATTCGTCCTGGACATCCCCCGACACAGCCACATCTCCGGCCACCTGAGAGACCTGCACTGGCTCCCCGTCAGCAAGAGGATCACGTTCAGGCTCCTCACCCACGCACACAAGGCTCTCCACGACCTGGGCCCGACGTACCTCAACAACCGCCTGACCTTCTACACGCCCACCCGCCAGCTACGATCGACCAGCCTCGCCTTCGCCGCCGGACCACGCATCCGCAGAGCCACCGCCGGAGGAAGATCCTTCTCCTACCTGGCAGCCAAGACTTGGAACTCCCTCCCCATCCACCTTCGGCTGACCCAGGGCCATCTCTCCTTCAGGAAGCAACTCAAGACCTGGCTCTTCGAGCAGTAACGGACCCCTCTCCCCCAGCGCCTTGAGACCCTTCCGGGTGAGTAGCGCGCTATCCAAATGCTATGATTGATTGATTGATTAATAAGTCAATATATATTTCATGTTGTAATCATAAAGTGCACGTGCCAAGTTCATTATGATTTTACATTTTTCAGCCTAGAGTTTCAAGCCTTCCCTTTTCCTTACCAAGCTTACACCAAACAAATACCTACTAACACTAAAAACCACTGTTTGCGTGGTATCGGATCGTAATAATCTTTCTGCTTCTTGGCAGGATCTGATACCAAGCAGACGACAAATAGGTTTAATCCATTTCTTCCTACATCGCGAATAGGCTGGACAGAAAAACAATAGGTGTAATTCATTCTCTATTGCACCTGAATCGCATTATACACATCTGCCCTCCTCCTCTTCGCCTGACACCCATTTCACGGTATTTCCCTTTATCTGTAAAATACCATAACGATATTTAAGGTATAAGGGTAATGGCATTCAATTTACAGATCTAGGAAGGATGGAGTAGATGTCAGGAGTGAGCATGTAACTCACTGTGCCATCTTGTTGGTTTGATCCTCTTAAGACGGCGCCCAAACACTCTACATTAGATTACCAGAAAAGTAAATCATCAGGACATGCAAGTCCAAGCCCTGGGTGTTCATCAATCAGATTAGATTATGAGCTGGTGGTGTCTGTAGTTTGGTTTGAGCCAATTAGAGTAATACAGCTGAATATAATGATTTGTAAAAGGAAAGCACAACTAGGATAGTGGTGTCCCGGTATCATGTAGTCCTTTGATAACCATAATAAATAACATAGTAAACAAGCATTTTCAATGCAATAGGTCTCGCATTTGCGAGATTTTAAGCTGCTGGCATTGTAAATGACAATGTTTTTTATTTATGTGTTTTTAAAACCAACACACATATACAAGGCATTGTTAATAATAATACCAATAGCTCAAACTCTCGCAAATGCCAGACCACTTTAATGGTGGCTGCGCCCCTTTCTTTAGACGTTGCTTGCCGTATTCAGGTTACAGTGAGTAGCATCTAAAGAAAGAGACACGGACAACATTAAAATGAAAGCGCTGTATGGGGCGCTTTCGCCCAAAAATAAAAAATAAATAAACAAAGGTTCTGTAAAGTTAAAGCGGACAGCGCTGGAAAATTAAATAAATAAAGAAGAGCGTCCACTATAGTTAGAGCGGACTCACAGTCATTACTATTAAAAATATATAAGCGGGCGGAGGGCTTTGTTGTAGAAAAGTACGTAGTGGGTGGAATAGTGGAAGATCATTAAAGAAAATAGTGCTCACAGGCTAGATAAAGCAGACCATGTAACAACACAAGTCCAGTCCTTATGGGAGGTTACAAATGTAAACAAGATGGTACCAAGGAGGGACTACTAAGCCTATTTATAAATCTACAGCAACGATTTCGAAAGGACAGTAATAGGAGTCAATTGAAAAGATGGGCGGGAAATGGGTGGAGCTTCGATTCCATGCCTGAATACAGCATGTCTCGCAGAAATCCTGAATGCCGAACCATGGAAATCTAACATATCTAGTTCCCAAAAAAGATCTTCAAGCACTAGTCCAGTCCCAAGACTTGACTCTTAGACTGCCTGACTTACAGGGTTACCAACATAAAGCCTGTCACCTCAAAAGAGTCTGAGCATGGCTATAGGACTAATCTCCAACACCAGGAGGACAGGACACGACAGCCCTGTCCACAGAACAGTAGCCTGATATCGATGGACTGCCACTGCTTACTAAGATTAGCGTGCAATATGTTGAAAGATGTGTATCATTACACTCCAGCCAACTATCTCAGAAATAAAAAGGCCTAGGCCAAAACGTTTGAACAGCATCACCACAGAAATCACAAATACCCCTCCGTCCATTGTCAACAAATGAAACAATACTTTCTAGAGAGACACAAAGTGCTGTCTTAAAGTGTCCTAAGCCTTCTTGACATTCAGAATTGTAAGTGATCTAAGCCTAACTCAAGAGCACAAGCTATCATGTGAGATAAAAAAACATAGCCTCCATTGTTGAAATGATGACAAATTATTCCATATGGAATTCTGTGAAGTATTGTCAAAACCATGAATACTTTACTCACACATAGGAATACGCTGATGTATCTTTCACTTTTAAATCACCTAAGGAATCCCAGAATAATCCAAACTCTAGAGTCACACTGTGTTATATGTTTCTGATTGATATAGCCCTCATTGCAAATTGGCCTTTATTTCTGATGGAGCAAGGAACGAGTTATTGGCCACAGGAGATTACAAGATACCTGATATAGGCTACTTGAACTAAATCTCTGCACCTGCTAAATCGGGAGATGTGAAAACAAAGTATTTATTTAGGAGTAAATACAAAAGTTTCTTAAATAGTGCAGCAACCACTTCCAACAGCAGAGCTTAATTTGTGCCGGTGGTTGCCAGTGGACACCACTGACGTAATTTTGGCTACTGGGACTCCCTCATGCAGGTGGTGGTCGATATGCTCGATTCCTATCCCTTTGCCTCGCATTGGCAGGCAAGTCTGGGTTGACACTGTGTCTCCTGTCCTCTTGAGGCGGCTCAGGAATGCTAGCATGCCACTGCCTTCAGACCCTAACTGCCCCTCAGAGGAGGTCACTGCAAAATCCCTGCAAATGCTTACAGTTCAGACAAATGCAAAAAACCCTCATTCAGTATCAGAGATTTTTTACCCCACCACAAATCACATATGACAAAGCTGCATTGCTTCCCGACACTTGGTAAATGTCATAATGCAAAAAGTATCAACAACCCTCAAGACTAATTATGTAAGAAGACAGCCGACCCTGGATCTTTACCATCATTCCTCACTCCTAAAAATAGAAATAGTAGTGCCTGTCCTTCACTACTTAGTCTTAAATTGTATTAGGACTGGCTGTTCCCTTTACTCAGACACAGAAACAGATCTACCCCAGCTTTCAGGCATAAACAAAATAGAAACATGTCAGCCATGGCTCACCACTTGGTCAACACCCCATTACCACCCACCTCATATCTCTCATCTCCAAATAATTCTCACTTTGGGATCACAAGCCCGTCCGCCAACGGGGTGTTCCTACTCAGCCCACCATTCCAACCACTTAGCAACACTGATATCCTAGTGATCCCCCCATGTCCCAACCTTTGGGAACTCAGAAACAGGACTTCTCACCCAAGCCAGACTTCACTGGCACAACCCTAATGCCCTACAGATTTATTCATCTTATAACTACCCTCCCCATTGTCAACCTCTCTCTGCCTCGGTCTAACACACAAGGAGAACTCTTGTTACATACCGTAAGTCCACTGGGACAGCTTTAATCCCCATGCCATAACAGTTTCTAAACACATGAACGGTGAACCTCATCCAATGCTGCTTAGCCCTCATAGCTCTCCCAATTCCCCTCACTGGCTCCTAATGCAATCTTTCTGATCTCAAACTACAAACCATCTCATGATACAATTTCTTCCCACTCCTCCTTACACCATTCCTTACCTCGATATACTGCACAAGAAGAACTCTATCCTCATACCGAAAACCCACCTGGACATTTTTACTCCCTCTACACCATATCAGTTCCCTCACACATGAATGACCAGTCTCACCGAATGCCGCTGAACCCGTACAGTATACACATCCCCAATGACTCCTGCTACAAGCCCTCAATCATAACACATTATCTCATGATAATATACCTGCTTGTTAGAAATGGAGATCTCTCGGCAGTGGTTTGCACCCTGTCCAAGTAGGGACCCCTACTTTCATCAAGGTAAAGGGATTACACACCCAAGGTAACCCCTGCTCAGCCCCTTGGTAGTTTGGCACGAGCAGTCCGGCTTATCTTAGAAGCACTGTGTAAAGCCTTTGTACATACACACACAGTAACACAATGAAAGCACTACAAAAGGACACCACCAGATTAGAAAAATAACCAATATTTATCTGAATAAAACAAGACCAAAATGACACGTATGCAAGTAAAGATATCACTTTTCAAAGGTAAAATAAAGTTCAGTCCATGGAGATCTGTGGATGCATTTCTTTTTAGCACAAAGTAACTGGGATGTGTTAAAATTAAAGAAAAAACAGGTGCAGGGGAGGTGAGGCACTGGAAAAACAAAACAATGCATCAGTTCCTTTCTCCCAGGGGAGCCGATGCGTCGGTTCCTTACTGGCAGGGAAGATGATGCGTCGGTTCCTAACTGCAGTGCAAGGGAGGTGATGCGTTGGTTCCTTACTGTCAAGGGAGGTGATGCATCAGTTCTTTACTGTGAGTGGAGATGATGCATTGATCTCCGGACACTCAGCCTAAGTTCCTTACTGCTGGGCGAAGTCAATGAAGAACATGGTGCCCAGGGAAGGATGTGTCTAAAATATAGATGCGGCAGAGCAGGCGCAGCGTCGATTTCATAATATCACAGCCACGAAGCAAGTGATGGTTAATTCTTCAGCTGCACAGCAGGGCCCATGTCGGAGCCAGAGCATGTGCAGCAGACACTGGTGACAGGGTGCTCGTGACTTGGATTGCTATGATCTTTCAGTCGTTCATCAGGCGCTGAGAGTTGGTGTTTGGATTTTCTTCTCAAATCAGCAGATTCTACTTCCAAGGGCCCAAAAACTGGATTTGACAACACATGGAAAACCAGAGCTCTCAGCAGAAGAGCCCAGGCACTGGTGGTAGATGAAGTCTTTGATGGCCCTGACACTTCTTAATAGGAGGCAAGCCCTTGAAGAACCTTGGTAGCAGGATGTAGAAAGCAAAGTCCAGTCCTTTTACTCCCAGGACAGAAGCAGCAAACAACAAAGAAACAATCTGAGTGTCAGTCCCTTCTACAGCATCCACCTCTTCTTCCTGGCAGAATGTCATCTTAGTCTAGAAGTGTTCCAAAGCTATGGTTTCACAGCTCAAGTACTTATACCAGTTTCTGCCTTTGAAGTAGGCAAACTTCAAACGAAAGTCTTTGTCGTGCACACGTTTCTGCCTTTCCCTGACCTGGCTCCAGACACACTACAGGCGGATGGAGGCATCTTTGAATGAGGACAGGCACAGCCCTGTCCAGGTGTCAGTGACAACTTCTTCCACCATTCTGGCGCAGGAAGTCCCATCAGCCTCGTGATGGGCCATCAGGATATGCAAGGCACACCCTGGCTCCCTTTGTGCAACTGTCTAGAGTGAATGCACAACAGCCCTCCCTCAGACATGGATTCACACAGGCAGGCAGAAGCACAGAATGGTAAAGCAAGAAAACTCCCACTCTCTAAATGTGGCGTTTTCAAACAAGTAAATTAAAAACCATCTTCACTAAAAGGTGTATTTTTAAATTGAGAGTTCAGGGACTCCAAACTCCAAATCTCCATCTCTTCCCAATCGGAAGTTACACTTATAAGAGGGTACAGCAGCTCCGATGATAACCTATGGGAGATATAGCCCCTGCAGCAGCAGGCCTGGACAGGTTTGCAGGGCTACTTATGTGGGTTTGCACAATCAGTGCTGCAGGCCCACTAATAGCATTTGAATTACAGGCCCTGGGCATGCACAGTGCACTTTACAAGGGACTTACCAGTAAATCAATTAGGCCAGTTACAGATAACCAATTACCGATACAATTTACACCAGGAGTACTTGAACTTTAGCACTGGTCAGCAATGGTAGAGTGCCCAGAGTCGTAAAACCAAAAAAAACTAAATGCAACACAGTCAAAAACAGGAGGTCAGAAGCATAAAGACAGGGGGAAAACAAGCAAAGATGCCAGGACTAACACTGCTCAACCTTCCTTGTACACCTCCTCACATCGATCAATCACCCCCCCCCCCCCCATTAAGGCCATCAACTGCAATCTCACGGTTATCATTCAGTACACACCAAATATTGGTTGCCTCTTCACTCGACATTACATGCCTCCCCGCATCTATTGACAGCACAAAGTATTCTCTTTCTGCATGTTAAAATCCCATGTGGAGAATTAAACTACCCCCACAGCTTACTGGTTACTGGTACCTATATACTTGAATGGCCAATCCCACCTAAACCTATGGAGCTCCTGCAACATGCACAGCACCACCTGGTCAATGAAATCCATGAAGCAATCCTAGTACGCTAATGGGATGACTCAATCCCTAAATGAAATTGTTGGACTAGCATCACATAGCGAGTCACTGGTCTACCAAGACCTGCAACTCTTAAATGCCATTAACAACAACCATCATCCATTGACAAATGCCCCCAGCGTACATCATAGCAAAGTTTCCTCCATAGCTCAGCAGCCCCTAGAGCACAAGTTAGATGTCAACAGAAAGAGGCATATGTACAAGCCCTATCGCCACTGGTGCGTCACTTTTTTGATGCTCCGGTGGCTTAGCTCCATTTTCCATATTTACAAGGTGGCTTTATGTCACTTAACGTGGCTTAACGCCACCTTATAAATATGCCCCTTTCTGCTGCAGTCCTCTGCGGCAAAGTGGTCTGCAATGGGTGTCGCAGTGGGCCTTCCACTGCAACAACCATTGCTTTTTGAGACTGCGCCAGATTTACAAGGCTGAGGCAGCACCAAAAACTAATGCCAGGGAATATCTTGTCTTAGAATGGTGATACGAGGAGAAATTATTAATTTCTCCTTGTTTTTTGCTCTTTCTATGTGTGCTACATTCTGCAGCACACATAAAAAGAGCAAATTGCCTTTATTGATTGTTTATGTGCAGGAAGGTGTTCCTTCCTGCACATAAACAATTGCACCGGTCCCCTTGCAACAAGGCAGCTAGATGCCTGCGCTGGCGCTAGACAGCTTTTTTTGCACCAGCGCTAGGCGACACACATGGGTGTGCCATATTCTTGTGAATACGGCTCATCCCTGCATTTAAAAATTATTGGAGTGCAGAGTTGCCAAATTTGGTGTAGGACCGAGCTCCGAAATTGTTTTGTAAATATTTCCCAAAGTTTTCCCAGATAAGTGTTATTATATCCCAACTTAGTTCTAGGTTCTCTGCTCTCTTAGCCTCTCTACTTCCCATAATTCCTGAACTGCAAGACAACGGAGCAACTTTCTACCTCGTTTTAAGAGACTCCTACCCAATCTCTCTCAGGCTGATATTGTCAACTTACTTTGCTAGTTACAAATTCAATGTATCCCCGACCTACTCTACCCCCTCATCTGATTAGCCATTCTAAACCAATACAGAATACCTACTATTACATTGATAAGGACTACAAAACAGCCTAAATCTCTTGACACTCCCTCACCAAATTGGTCACCTAAGCCGTGTCATGTATGCTCCATAATTGTAGATCAGCAATGGAAAACGCAATAGAAATTGTGGACACTATTTCACAGTATAATCTTGGACTATTAGTCCTTATTGAGGGCTCGTTTAATGATACATCTCCAACATAATGGGCTGTTTACTTCCTCCAAACTACTCCATCATCAGAAACATCCATTTAGGGAGAGTTTTGGAAGGTATAGCAGCAATATTCAGAGACTCTACACAATTTGGAAAGATGTCTAACTCCTTGTTTTCCTTATTTCAATGCCTAAATCTAGATTTACATGTACAACACATTTTCCTCTTCAGCTTATAAGCCAATTATCACCCACACAGCTTTTCTTGAGGAATACTTGGATCTCGCAAATATTCAAGACCGAAGACCAACACATGGTAAAGGAGCCATACTTGACATAATCTCCAAAGAAGACCTGCTCTCAGTGAATGAACCCATGCCAGTAGACCAGTCAAATCTTTTTTATTCCCTTCTATCTGCAGCGCTCACATTCTGTGACCCTAGTCAAATGAAAAAAGAGCAATAACCTAGGTTTGTGACATTAAGAACATTGATATCAACACAACACTGCACAGAAATTACTACTGCTCATCAGTGCTGTTACGGATATCAATGGCTTGACCATTCAACATTTTGAGCGACTTTCAGATCTGCTTGATGAGATAGTTCCACTTCAGAGCAAAAAGAAAAGACCTAAACCATCAATTCAGTTTTAACAAGGCTTTATATGAGGAAAAAATATTCTGAGTTTCTTGGATAAGAATTGGAGACAATCAACCTTCACCTTTAACCTCACATCACCAAAATTCAAGATCCCTGTACAAAAGAAGCATTTTCTATGTGAAATCAAATCACTTCAGATCTCTACTTGACTCAGCCAACAAACAACCTATACAACTCTTTGATCTGGTCAAAACCGCCAACAACCCCTCCATGTCCATCAAATTTGATGACTCAATCAAGAAAACAGAAGAAGTTGCACAGTTCTTAGACACCAAAGTTAAAACGCTTTTGTGTTGGGATCACCACCATTTTCTGACCATTATGTGCAAATCAAAAGATCTACTATAAACCACCATGAAAACCAAACCATCCAACCATTTCGTTGATCCAATTCCGAGCAACATTGCCAAAAATCTTTACACATACATGCTCCCCTACTGGACTAAATTGGTAAATCTCTAACCCAGCCAGGGAATATTTCCTGACTACCTCGAGACTGTACAAGTTATTCTGCTCCTCAAAAAACCCTCTGATGTTGCAAACAACCACAGCAATTTTCACAGTCTCAAACTTCCCTTTCCTCGCAAAAATCATTGAATGATGTGTAGCTGATCAATTTACATAACACATTCAGGACAACATCTGTATAAATACCAATTGGGTTTCGTGAAAGGCTGGAGCACAGAAACAGCTTTGGCCAGGTGGTTGATGATGCACTCAGAGTCCTAGATTCAGGCAACTCTTGCCTTCTTCACGACCTATTGACAGCCTTTGACACAATCACTATAAGCTCCTTAATACCCTCAATAATGGATTGGGAATTGTTGGCGTGGTCCTTAAATGGTTTATGTCATTCCACTGGGCCATGTCACTGAAAATAAAAATTGATGGTTATTTTTCAACATCGATGGCTGTAGATCAAGGGGTCCTTAGTGATCTATCCTAGCTTAGACCTTATTCAGTCTTTATTCTGAGCCTCTCACAGTCTAAGAGAAACAGGAATAATCTGTCATCAGTATGCAGATGACAGGTCTCCTCTCCACATAACATCTTGCTCCACTCCAGCATGTTAAGTGCTTTTCAAAACTGGATGAGTAAACCTGATCCCTTTTAAAACTGAATTCCATCTCATTATCACCACTTCTAGTACAATCATGGATGGACACACTCAACATCCTCAAGAGCAACCCCAGCATTGTCAACTGTGCCAAATCCCTGGGAGTCATCATAGATAAAAGGCTTAACCAACAAATGCAAATCATCACCATGGTCAGAAATGCACGCTTTCAAGTGTGTCTTCTTTGGGGAATTCAGTGCTACATTCCAGAATAAAATCTGAAAACTCTTGCTTAATGAATGGTGCTGTCCAGGATTGATTACTGTAATTCACTTGTGACTGGTCTCCCCAGGATACATCAGATTGCTCTTAAATCAGTCCTACATTTGGCAGAGTGCTTAACATATCTCATTGATACTGGTTAGAAATGGGGTCTCTAGTTGGCAGTGGTTTGCACCATGTCAAACTAGGGACCCTCACTCTAGTCAGGGTAAGTAAGTTACACACCTAAGATAACCCCTGCTCACCCCTTTGGTAACTTGGCACAGAGCAGTCACAATTTTCCCAGAGACAATGTGTAATGTATTTGTACACACACACATAGTAACACAGTGAAAACACTACAAAAGTAGTCCACATCAGTTTAGAAAAAGAAAATCTTTATCTGAATAAAACAAGACCAAAATAACAGATATCCAACATACACAAGTCAAGATATGAATTTTCAAAGATGAAATAAAGCTCAGTTCTTAAGAATCAATGGTTGTGCTTGGTTTGGACAAAGTACCTTAGATATATCAAAAATCAAAGATGATGCCCTGAAAAAGCAACCAATGCATTAGTTCCTTACTGCTACAGGAGAGGTGAGGTGTCGGTTTCTTACTGCTAGGTAGGGGAGGTGATGTGTCGGTTCCTTTCTGTCCCAGGGGAGGTGATGCACTGTTTTCAGACACACGGCCTCGGTTCCTTGCTGCAGTGTGGTGTTGATGAAGAAAATGGCACCCAGGTACAATGTGTTGATGATGCTTTGAAAGTCAAGTCACGCTGTATTAATTTCACAGCGTTGAACCAGGCCCTGCGCTGGAGTTGGGGCAATGCATTATGAACATTTGAGATGCGGTGCTCGAGACTCATGCAGCTACAGTTCTTCAGAAGCACTGCGAGGAAAAGCTGGGGCCTGCGTTGTAAGCTGCAGTCATTGCGTTTAGCAGGAACCATGCTCCTGTGCAGGGAGCGGCGATGCATCGAGTTTTGGAGGTGTTGTGCCAACTCGGAACAACACTTTGAGGTGATGCATGGATTTTCTTCTTTGTATCACCAGAACTCACTTCCAAGGACCCAGGAACTGGATTTGGCACCACTTGGAAGAGTAGAACTCACAGCAGCAGAGCCCAGGTGATTGCAGGTGAAGTCTTTGATGCCCTCAGACTTCTCAACAGGAGGCAAGCTGAAATCAGGCCCCTGGAGAACCTTGGAAGTGGGATGTAGAAAGCAAAGTCCATTCCTTTCACTCCCAGGACAGCAGCAGCAGGCTATCAAAGCAAAGCAAACAACACAGTGGCAGTCTCTTCTGACAACTATTTAGCTATTCTTCCTGGCAGAATGTCCTCAACCCAGAAGTGTTCTGAGTATACAGTGCCAGAGGTCCTGTACTTATACCCATTTCAGCCTTTCAAGTAGGCAAACTTCAAAGGGAAGTCTTTGTAGTGCACAAGATCCTACCCTTCCTTGCCCTGGCCCCAGACATACTACAGGAGGTGTAGACTTATTTGTGTCAGGACAGGCACAGCCCTATTCAGGTGTCAGTAACAACTCCTCCCACCACTCCAGCTCAGGAAGGCCCATCAGCCGGGTGAGGGGCTATTAGGATATGCAAGGTACGCCTCAGCTCCCTTTATGTGACTGTCTAGAATGAATGCACAAACAGCCCAACTGTCATCCTGACTCAGATGTGCAGGCAGATACACAGAATGATTAAAGCAAGAAATGCCAACTTTCTAAATGTGGCATTTTCCGACCTGCAAATTTAAAACCAACTTCACTAAAAGATGTGTTTTTCTAAATTGTGAACCCAGAGACACGAAACTCCAATTTTCTATTAGCTCCCTATTGGCAGATACACTTGCAAGATGTTACAAGGCAGCTCCAATACTAACTCTTGGGAGGGATAGGCTTTGCTGTCCTGAACAACGAAATTAGTAGTATTTTTCTACCAGGACATGTAAAACACAACAGTACATGTCCTACCTTTTAAATACACTGCTCCCTGCCAATAGGGATACCTTGGGCCTACATTAGGGACACCTTACATGTAATAAAAAGGAACGTTTAGGCTTGAAAAGTGGGTGCACTTGCTTAATCGAAATGGCACCATAAAACTGCTCACACAGACACTGCAGTAGCATGCTGCATGAGACATGCTTGCAGGGCTTTTCATGTGTGTGGCACCAAAAGTGCTGCATGCCCACTAGTATAATTTTACTTACAGGCCCTTGGCACACATGTTGCACTGTACTAAGGGCTTACTAGTAAATTAGATAGGTCAATCATGGAGGAACAAAATACTATTACATGTAACTTGCACTTTAAAGCAGGGTTCAGCAGTTGCAAAGTATCCAGAGTCCTAAAACCAGCAAAAACTAATAGCAGCACACTGTCAAAAATAGGAGGACAGAGGCATAAAGACAGGGGAAACCATGCCAAAAGATGCCAGGTCTAACAATACTGGTTACATTTCACTAGCCCATTGATGCCAGGGCCATATACAAGATGGCTTTTAATGCTTATAAAGCCCTACACCAGCCGTGGCTTGTGCAGGTAAAAGCGGTTGGGCGGGGAGGCCGGGCGGGGAGGGCATTTCGACAGATTACTAGGGAAAATTCATTATTTATTTAATTTTCCCTCGTCGTCTGTCGAAATCCCCCCCCCCCCCCCGGCCCAACCCCCCCAACCCACCACTGCTCTTACCTGCACGAGCTGTGGCTGCTATGCACACATCCATTCCATGTTACCTGAAAGAAAAAGTCAAACTATCTGGAGCACCAGATCATCATGGAATGCCAAAGTATTGCTGCTAGAACCCACACCATTCAAAAAGGAAAAGCTCATGGCTCAATGCTTTTCAGAAAGCGCAAAAGAATATTTAACTCCTTGTCTCTTAACCTACGCGCCACTAGATTGAAGGCTGTCTTTAAATCTGAGCTGAAACCACTTCTCTCCCAAAGGCATCTCAACTAATCTCTCCTCCCTAGTTCTGACCTCTCTGGCTTAAGCTCCGTAGTAATCAACACCTTGATATTTACCGCACAACCTCGTTTTCCTTTACACTCCATATAGCACATGGCACCAGTCAAAATCCTGTTACGTAACTTCTATGAGACTGCCTAACTAACACCGTACTCTAATGTTTCTGACTTTAACCATGTTTATATCTTTTAATAATGTAATTCTATGACTTATGCAATGATTTAATAAAATTTTAATGTTCTAGGCGCACTCAAATGTTTCAACATCCTTGGATGACATAATTTTGCACTTTATGTAAAGATCCATTCCTATTGTAAAGGGATCTAACACATTTGGGTAATGTACGCACCATATACAAATACAGAAATAAATAAAATCAATAAATGCTCATGTATAGCTGAAAGGGCGGAGATTGCATGACCTGCTGAACGCTGTGAATTCTGGGATTTGATTTTCAGGCCCCCTACCAGTGCAAACTCATGCTGTGCATCCCTGAAAGACCCCCGAGACACAGCCTGAGGAAAAGTAGCTGGACAAAGCATGTGCATCTCAGTCCCAGCATAGGCGGAACGCTAGCTCCTCAAGAGAACTGCAGATGAAACCAGGGACGGGCTGTTGACCTTTGAGAAGGGTAGTCAAACACTTTTGGGAAGCAATTGACCCACCAGCCTATCTCTCTTGCACTTGAGCCCATTAACTGCACGTTACATATATATCAATGCAGCATATACCCAATCTTCTGAGCTGTGTTTTACCTAGTGCTGACACTAAAAATAGCTGCCTAGCTCCAACAGAGACACCTTTGCACCATAGTGCCAGGGTACCTGCGTTGCAGGGAATGATTGTTTATGTGCAGGAAGGTGTCTCTTTCCGCACATAAACAATCAATAACAGCGATTTGTTACTTCAATGTGGGCTGCAGTCTGCAGCACCCATAAAAGTAGCAAATTGTCAATATCTAATGATTGTTTACGTGCAGGAAGGGACACCTTCCTGCACATAAACAATCTTTAAAGGCGATTTGCTCCTTCTATGTGTGCTGCACAATGCCTTAGAGGCTCTCCCTGGTGATTGCTACTGGGGCTGCGAGCTATTGTGCATTATCTACGAACTTACTTGTGAATTTACTCTGACGGCATCTTTAGAAGTTTTACTCTCGTAGGTAGTTTTTAGACTTTTAAATTGCTGTGAATTGTATCTTGGGGGGTTTCATTTCAGATTAACTGGGAAACGTAATTCAGGAACTCTAACACTCTTCACACGCTTCCTACCTTTTACTTGACGATCTGTTCAGGCGTCTGGCGGCAGTGGGCGCCATCTTGGGAGTAGCGGGGTCAACGCTCTAGTCGCGCCGGACTCCCACCCTCCTCTCCCCATATAATGTGTGTCAAGGCCAGACGGCGCAGCGGGCTGGCGCAGCGGGCGCGCCGGGCGCGCCAAAGCCGCGCCAAAGCCAAGCCCATCTGTGCCCGTCTGCGCCCGTCTGCGCCCGTCTGCGCCCGTCTGCGCCCGTCTGCGCAAGTCCGAGCCTCGACCGGGCCTAGGGCCACCCCCCCTGCACCTCGTAAGTCTGCAAGGTTAGTGTACACAGCGAACGACCTTATCAACCTAAACGATACCCTTCGCCAGAAGCATGATCCTCCAACATGTTTATTCACTGATCCTATTGGAGGGCCGTTTCGCTGTACTCTTTGTAAAAAACATAAATTGGAAACAGTGATACTTCAGAAGCCAATACAAGCGGCACTTGTTAACGCTCGCTCGCTTCCATGCCACAAAATTGACATACTAGAATTACTTAGTACCTATGCTATCGATCTCTTGTTTCTCACTGAAACTTGGGGAGACGATGCATCAGGACCAGATTTTAAAGCGGCCATGCCAGAAGATTACTGTGTCTACAGGCAGGATCGTATCTCAGCGCATAAAGGTGGAGGGATAGCAATACTATACCACAACAGCCTCCGCATTAAAGCTATTGATCTAAAACACACGAGCTGTGAGGCACTTGCATTCACCGTGACACTCACCACCAATCAAACACTTACGGGTGCCCATTTATACCGACCCCCAGGCTCCCGTACCACATTTCTTTCACAACTTCATCAACTCAGTGAACTAGCTGTGGAGCACAAATATTTCACCATATTGGGTGATTTCAATTTTCATCTAGAATCCCACACCGACAAAGACACTGACCAGCTCATCAATGATCTTCATACTGTGGAACTGAAACAACTGATAACGGTTCCAACACACAAGGCAGGACATACACTTGACGGTATTTTTACTAATAACCCACACATTACCATTAACCAAACACTGCCTTTAACATGGTCTGATCACTCTGCCATTTTATTCGATATCAAAACTACAACACCAGCTATTAAAAGAACAGCTCAGAACTCCCACCTAACCACTAGAGATTGGAAAAGTTTGGATTACATTCAGCTTGCACAGACTCTTACTGAGGCTTTTTTGGACATAGATACAGAAACTGATCCTAACATTGCAGCCACAAGATATACTTCTACTCTCGACGAGGCTTTCTCTACACTAGTTCCATCCAGAACAGTCAAGCACACCAGGAAGACCCCCTCGGCCCCTTGGTTCACCGAACAACTTAGACTACAGCGACAGTATTGCCGTAATCTAGAGCGCCACTGGCGCAAACATTACATCGCATCAGATAAAACTATGTACACAGCTGCACTCCATAACTACAAGCAGAATATAGCCACAGAGAAAAACACTTATTATACCACCCAAATAAATCAAGCTAAATGTAGCATGAAGAAACTGTTCGAAGTCGTAAATCATCTTGCTGAACCATCCAATCCACCCACTGAAACATCTCAAACTCTTTGCAACACTTTGGCTGACTTCTTCTCCGGAAAGGTCACTTCTATATTTAAGGACTTTTCCCTAAACCCGAACCTAACTGAATCATCCAACACACAACTGAACGTGAACCCTACAGTATTAACGGAATTCACTAAAATACAGTCGCACCATATTCATAAACTAATTCTGTCAATCAAATCTGGCTCCCCACTGGACCCTTGTCATCCTTCTATATTCAACACTATTCCAGACA
The DNA here is from genome assembly GCF_964204655.1 of Triturus cristatus. Taxonomy (NCBI): domain Eukaryota; kingdom Metazoa; phylum Chordata; class Amphibia; order Caudata; family Salamandridae; genus Triturus; species Triturus cristatus. Next base: position 36,588,019 of record NC_140584.1, on the reverse strand, counting down.
CTATTACAATTCCACTGACACACATTTGTAACATTATGTTTTCAACAGGTCTATATCCAACAATCTGGAAAAACACTATAATCAAACCACTTGTAAAAAAACCATCACTTGACCCTGCATTACCATCTAGCTATCGCCCTATTGCATCTCTGCCGTTTCCAGCCAAAATCGTTGAATCAGTCATGAACAAACAACTGTCTGACTACATCCAAAGTAACAACCTTTTGGATGATACTCAGTTCGGATTCCGACAAGGACATGGAACAGAAACTGCCTTGATTAAGGCTGCAGATGAAATAAGAACCACTATGGATAATGGAGGACAGGCTGTCTTGATTTTGCTGGATCTATCGGCGGCCTTCGACACGGTCGATCACTCTACTTTGATCGGCCGTGTCGAGGCCATCGGTATTAAACATAAAGCCAGAGATCTCATTACTTCTTTCCTGGCGGATCGCAAGCAGGCAGTTAAGCTAGGCACTTTTACCTCCCCCACTTTCAGCCACCCTTGTGGAGTTCCGCAGGGTTCCTCGCTAAGTCCGACCCTTTTTAACATCTATGTCTCGGACTTAGCGAAGGGTAATAAAAGCTTACAACATCAACTTAACAACATATGCCGACGATACCCAGTTGGTACTATCCATACATAAAAACGGTTCTCAGATAGCAGCAAACTTCAAAGATGGCATGCGGGCTCCAACTGTTTAAAACTTAATTCATCTAAGACGGAGGTCATGCTTTTTGGTAAGATTGAGCCTTTGTGGTCTGCTCTATGGTGGCCGGAGGAAATGGGGACCCCACCCCAACCAGTCAGTAAAGTAAGAAACCTGGGAGTAATATTTGATGACAAACTTTCTTTCCATCACCATGTGAACGCCGTAGTTTCATCATCATTTAACATCCTAAGGAAAATAAAGAAACTTCTCCCATATCTTCCCACATCCACAGGAAAAACATTAATCTCTACATTGGTGTTCTCACGCACTGACTATTGCAATGCCCTCCTCCTCAATGCTAAAAAAAAAATCATTTCCAAACTACAAATGATACAAAACGCTTCAGCCAGAGTTCTACTAGGCATTCCAAAATTTAGCTCTGTCTCAAGATACTTGGACCAGCTGCATTGGCTTCCGGTTAGAAGTCGGACGAAATTTAAGGCCCTTTGTATCGTCTACAAGGCAGTAAACAACACGGACCAAAATTTCTTAGGACGTCACTTAAGCCTTTATCAACCTCTAGAACGCTTTGCTCCAACACTGCTCATCTGCTTCATATACCCAGAACAAGGAAAGTCAACTGGGGAGACAGATGCTTTACTATTGCAGCTGCAAAACTATGGAACTCCCTTCCTCCTAACATAAAATCCAGTCCTACGTTGATTATCTTTAGAAAGCAGCTAAAAACATGGCTGTTTTCTCAAAGCAATGACTGTTCTTAAACCAATCTAGAACTGCCCAGAGTCCCACTTCATTGGTATCATTTATAGCTCTTAGCGCCGAGACACCCATGGGTAATTGTAGCGCTTTAAAAATCGCATAAATAAATAATAAAATAAATAATGCTGCACACACAGAAAAAGCAAAAAAACGATGAGAAATAAAAGTATTTCTCTTTATTGTGCCAATCTAATGCCTGCTTTTCAGTGGCGTTAGTTTTTGGTGCTGTCTCATACTTATACCTCCTTGTAAAACTGGGGCAGCATCAAAAAGCAATTATTTTTGCGATGGAACTCCCAGAGCAACACCCATTGCACGTCACTTTCACGCAAATACCTGTGTGAAAGGGTAGGATATTTACAAAGCAGCATTAAGCCACGCAAAGTGGCTTAACGCCGCTTTGTAAATATAGAGCGGGGCATTGTGCCACCGGAGCATCAGTAAAAGTGACGCTCTTGTGGCCCTTGTAAATATGCCCCCTAGTATGTCATCTCGCCTGGTGCCTCTTCCTGACTGATGTCACCCAGAGGAGAGGTTGTGGCCTAACATGTGACTTCTCTCTTCTGGCCTACGTGAAGTGACTGACGCGAGAGGTCCCTCTGCAAACCGTTCTCTTTCACGTATTACAGATTGAAAAAAGTGGCCACAACGTGAGATTACTCTTCACCAATCTAGGTGAAGTTACAGAGCAGCCTGTCTCTTCTCACTTCTCCTCACCGGAGATTCCTCCAGACTTCTTTCTCTAAACTACAGAGGTCACTTTGTGGCTTCTTTCTTTGCATGCTTTTAAAGTGAAGCTGACAATGCTGACAGCCACGGTTACTCTTCCATTGCCCACCTTATGAATTAACAGGACATGCCACTCTGAGACCTCTCAGAATTACAAACAGAAGGCCCTAAGAGGGAAACCTCTTGTGCCACAGATGTAACAAAAATCAGGACTTGTGACTCAACACTGGCTTGAAACACTCAGGAATTTTAATGCTCCAAAACTTGACATCGCTACCAAATTCCTTGGTTTCCTTAGTTACAAAATCGAACATCTCAAATCTCTTTCACTCAGGTTTATTCGTGTCGGTTAGACATCTCCCTCAAACAAATTTCAACAATCTGAAACATACTCTCTGCAAAGGACCTGAACCTGTTAGTTGAAGCCACAGTAAACTCCCGAATGGAATATTCACCATCCCTGCTCGCTGACCTCCGAAAACCTAGACATGTCCAGTTAGAAGCTGTCATTCACCGGCTTCCAAATTCATAATCAACTCCTAAAAAGGTGACCCTCACCATCCTTCTTCCTTCCTTAAATAGCTCCCGATTGAGACACGCTGTTCCTTGAAAACTACACTTCAGAGCCTTAAACTTCCACATTCCTTTGGTAGTTAACCGATAAGCTTTCGATTTTGTTAGGCTAACATACAAAGGTAAAATATGTTTTTTCGCTCTTCTTTTCGAGAAGACGCTTTACAGATCCTTCTTGTTAAAAGCACCTGCAATCTGGAGCTGCCACATTGATTTCTCTCTAATCTCCCTGAGCAACATCTTCATGTGCCTTGTATTATTCCTCCCAGACAATCTCACTCTTATATGATTATGATATGTGGAAAAGTGTGGCTCAATGGTTAGAGCGGCAGACCCTCATGCAGAGGTCTGGCTCAGACCAGGGTTCAATGCCCACCTCGGCGGGTCTTGGGTTCAAAATTCCCCGGATCGATAATTCTCGCCTTGGTGCCTATTCTAATCATGGGTCTCACTCTGCAACTCTGGGCAATAGCTTGCTTAATCTCCACAACGGCCCCAAAAGCGCTAGGATGTCTGGCTTTCACCTTGGGGGTGCCCAGGAGTGGGCACTTCACAGGGAAAGGCCAGAAAGGGTTCCACAGCGGTATGTGCTCAGCGCCTGAGAGACCCTTTTGGGGGTGTGCGGAGCGCTATATAAATGCACTACATTTATATGATTCATGATTATGGCATTTTTTGCATCGATTTATGCTTGACACAGTTCAATTATTTCATGTTTATCCTACTGTCAATCTGTGTTCCATTAATGTGTAAACCTCCTACATGCAATGCACAGGGCTCTACTTCCAAGGTTGGAATGAATCCATGTTTTTTTCTGTCATGTGGGCACAAAACGAATTAAAGTCTTTTAGGTTGAACTGACCCAAAGAAAGATCATCATCCTCCTGTAGACACTGGGGGATCAATTAGCAGTGTCTGATGAGAAGGGCCACCGAGCTTTAAGAAGAGGCAAATGAAAGGCAGACAAAACTTCAAAGCAAGCAAGTGGTGGGCAACTACTGAGGAGGCAAAGTTCTGACACAACACTGTGCTGTAAGGCAGGTTTGGATATGGCAGGGAACAGAGGTCCATAAAATATCTGGGGGCTTGAGCAGAAGCGATAAGCTGGAAGAAAAATCCAAGGGACAAAAAATAAAGATGAAAGGGAGATAGAGCCGGCGAAATGTACTTTTACTGCACTTAGACGCAGTGGTAAGTATTTTTCAGTGCTTATCATAGACGAGGGCACGAAATGAAGCTGACAGGAGCCAATAAAGGGATACAGGAAGAGCAGAGACTATTTTGCATAAGAAAGTTTAATTGTATGTCTAAAGACATCAATCGTGGAGCAGTCAGAGGGTGACTGGAAAACTCTTCGCTGAATCAATGACAGAGAGAGGATTTGCTTTACACACTGCAGATCAGAGAAGCCTCCTGATTCCAGTTCTCAGGGAACTGCAGCGCCAAAGGAGATGATTGCCCCAGTCACCTCACAGCAGAGGGCTACTCCCGAGAAAACCACCCAGCAGCTCCTGCCATGCCCCAGACACCTGAAACCTTCCACCGCCACCTACTTTAGTTCTAATGTTTCTCAGCAAATGCTTACCGGCTCCTACTCCTCTGTCATTTGTGCTCATCTAATGAGTATTGTTTATCAATATTGTTTCACAGCTGTGTCATAGCTGGTGTCACATGAATGTCCCAAACCTCACTCAAGACAAACACGGATAATTTAAAGATTCTGATTATTGGTATGTCTGCCTCTACAGAGGCCTACACGTGGCGGACAGTGTTACTCCGTCACATGCATGACGGATATCCTGTCCGCCACTCTATACTTCCATTATATCCTATGGAACTTGTAATACTGTGGATGGGATATCCTTCATGTTTGTGACCGAGTATCCCATCTGCCAGACTCCTAATGGTGGATAGGATACTCGGCCTTCCTCCAAAACCAGTACGAAAAGTAAGTTATTTGGGATTCTCTTTTGACCTATCACTGTCGTTCTTCAAAAATCGATACAATATAATCTTCCTGTTTCCTTCATCTGTGACTACTCTGCAAAACCATTCCTCTTCTACCGCTATCTTTGCATCAGTTGGTTGTTCAATAAATCATTCTCTCTCACTTAGAGTACTGCAGTTCTCTCTATTTTGTCACCTTGACTCCTCATTTTTAATCTCCCTAAAAATGCTCACAACTCCCACTATTTGTCCCTTGTTTACTGGATTTGTATCCATCTCCTATCAGTTGAAATCTCTGCGCATTGTTGACCGAGCCTGTCATACCTTGGGTCAATCTTCCTACAAGACAAAGTTCAGTCCCACTGTGCCCAATGGATTAGGCTTTTCAATGCTTAGGTTACTTAACTTGTCCTAAATTTCTCACTCCCTCATTGGAGGCATTCCTTGTCCTATCTCACAGCCAAGCCCTGGAACTTCCTCCCACTGCCCATCCTCCAGACAGATCCATCACCTTCCCTGCAGAAAGTGTCTGAACACTTTTCTGTTCACTCTGTACCCTTAACCTTTGCTTTGCTTGTTTACCGGATGCCCTGCTGAGTGGCAGTTGTGGGCTTTACAAACATCTGCTCATCTTACCCATTAAACACATGTTTTTCTAGTTTTACAGTCACCACTCTGAAACTTGATCCGGTTAAGTCTGCACTATATAAAACAGTGGAAAAATAAATTAAATAAATACAATTGTTCAAAAGGCAGCTTAGATGAGTTTTGGAAACTACATGCTCATTCTGCTAATCCACTTGGCTGCCCTTCAACCGAGATGAATTGATCTCTGTATTTAGAGAACTCTGTTTGGATGGTGAGGACAGCTCCGAAAGCTGAGGCAAGGCGGGTTCCTCTCAGAGGGGAGGGATCCACCCTCTCTGCACAGGTCCTTTGGGGAATACACAGAGGTGTGGTGTCTCTTTGACGTCTGAGGCCTACGACTGCCATTTCACTGATTTTACCATGTATATGTCAGAAGGAAGCAGCTTCCCTCTGTGGAAAGACTGGAAAAGAAGGTTGTGTTCAGAGCGAATGAGTGGGAGCGGGCGTGGACTGGCAGCAACAAGGCATCAACTCAAGAGGCATTGGAGTCCGGCATCTGGGCCCCCACTGTGTGGGGGCAGGCCCAAATAAGCATCATCAGTAGTGGTGCCTGGTGCAGTGGCAATCTGCATGATGCCTCCTCAACAAGGCATGCGCCGGGCTCCCCCAGGAGCAGCAGCGGTGCCCAAAGAAGTAATTTGTAAAGTAGATTGAACCTCAAAGTTGAGGGTCCACGACTTGGTACCACAAGGAATCAAGGAAGGGGCAGACCCGTCCTGAAATTGCCAGGCAGGCCACGATCTTCAGAAGGGGCATGCCCCATGAGAGATGTGGATGTTCCTGGTGCAGCAAGTGGTCAACAAAGGACGGTAAAAGGCAGCCAACTCAATGGGGCATTGCACCAGGAAGGCTTCTAGGATACCCATAATGGAATGGAAGGGTACATGGAGATAGGTTGGTAGCAATCCCTAAAGGAAGCAAGGATCCAGGAGGGGAGAGTGCACACCTCTTCCTCCCCCACTAACCCTCACCACCATCGCAACGTTAGCACTTTAGATACACTCTGGGCTTGGAGTTGTAGAGGAAGGGCCCACCATGGCTATAGTGTGGACTTTGAGAGACTTACCTAGGAGATAAGGTCTGAGAGAAAATAGGGACAGAGTGCCCACAAATGGGTGGACAGTCTGACAAGAGGGAAGGGTTGTGTGGTAACTGAAGTTGAAGGCATTGAGGAGATGTCGGGTACGTCTTTGGACAAAGACAGCAAGAGTGACTACAATTAAGTGTCGGCCGAGATGACAACAGGCAGAAGAAAATAATGACATCATTGGTGATCAGGCCTGGTATGGAGAGCTGGGTTGGGTTGCAGGGCACACAGAGGTAAAGGCATTGTGGAGAGGCAAGGAGAGAGTGACGGCTCTGGGTGTCGCCTGATAGGTTCTTGGGTCGGAGGGGCAATTGAAGAGAAGCTGGTGATAACAGGCAGAGCCTGGCAGCATCCCCAAATATGGGGGTGAAAGGCTACGCATTTGAGCATGGAGATGGATGGTGTTTCACTTGAGAGGGAGAGGATGGCAGGGGACATGGTGATGCAAGGAGTGTTGGGGAAGAATCTGGAGTCTGGGAATAAGAGGCAGCAATGGAGAGATTCCCAGGGAGAATAGAGGTTTGCTGATTAGGTTTTTGGTGAAAAAATGGGGTGAAGGGCCACGGAAATGGGTCTTGCCAGGAGGTGTGGGTCGCAGGCTGGATTTGGCAAAAGGCAAAATGGGAGAGATGGAGAGATGGAGAGGCAATTGGAACTCACAGTGGGGTGAGCGATGGCGTTGTGGTGCCAAGAAGTGTCAAGGGCATGCTTGATTGGATAGTATTGCCAACAGGATAGCCAGATGGTGAGCAGAAGGTGAGGAAAGTATCAATAAAAAGGCGAGCAGGACTGCCAGAAAAATTGCCTTACATGGGAATAGCAGCGCCTTTGGTCAGTGACCTATTGCGAAGCAGAAAGAAAAACACTGTGGACTAGCAAGTACCTGCGCTTATTTAAGTTGTTACACAGGGAAACCCTTAGTAAAGGAACCAAGGCGGAGGAAAACACTGGTTCGGAGTTCTAGGTACCCACCAATATTGGTACATAGATGGCAGTGTTTCCACTTTATGCAAGCATTCTGTGTGAGAAATTCCCAGAAGGCAGTGTGTCTATGTTCAAGTACACAAGCCTCATTAGGCTGGCCCACATTGGTTTCAGAGACTTTTCTTGGCTCCACTACACTATATTGAGAAGTTTAGATTTCTAGAGCCAGGAGGGGACTGAACCTAGCAAACTCCTGGGGAGAAGTGGATAATGAACGGTGGCTTTAATACAGGTCATGGACTAGGCTCACTCCCATGGTGCACACAGCTAGTGGCCCGTCCCTGCTCCATACCCTTTTTCAGAACAGACCTAACCCGGAAGGGTTGGGAATACACACAAAGGCAAATACTAATGGAGTGTGTTGGAATTACAACAAGGGGGGTTGCTATAGATCCCATTGCTGATTTAGACACAAGTGCTAAGGCTGCTGCTGGAGACACACATCACTGCACAACTTTGCAGGCCAATTACAGCAGGGAGGGGGGTATGGGCAGATAAGTTCAGATGTGGATTGTGAGAAAGGACCATTACACCAATTAAGATGGAGACAAATCGTGGTTGGCTAAATATTCAAACAGCCTGCTGCAGCAATGTTGCAGGGAGCAACAGATCAATGGGTGTTGTGGCTACTAAGAGCAATGCCGCTGAGATGTCTGAAGTTGAATGCTTTATGCAGAGTGCAGTATGTCCAAGCTCTGGAAAATGAGATTGCATTTGCTATCTTAATTTCAGTGGTCAAGATTCTGTGGTTTAGAGTCAAAAGCAAAGCATTCTGGAGAGAAGGTACAGATGACCTGAAAGCAGAAGCTTCTCTGGCATCATCCTCGAGGAACGCTTACAGGCAAGCATGGGTGTAGTTTGTGTGGAGTGGAACCAAAGGAGAAAGAGTGAAAGGAATGGCATCGAACTGCATCAGGAAGCTATAGTTGAGTATATGATGACTCTGGTGACGATCTAACTGTCTATAGCCAGGAAGCTGTTAGGATTGATCTTTTATGGGAAATGTTTTTGAGATTACGAGCTGCAAGTGGGGGGGATTTATATGATGGATTTTGTAAGGTCGTGCTAGGAAGAGGGAAGCTAGGTAGGATGGGAGGTGAGACATTAAGGTAGAGTTATTGAATGATGTCCTGCACCAGTCAAGACATATGTGTGCTTCCGCCTGGAAAGGCAGGTTATTCTGAGCAATCTTTACTATGATGTTCTTTGGAACTTTCAGGGTGCCAAAGGCAATAGGATCAAAGATGTCAGAAGATTTAGATGTGCAAGATGTAATGGTGGCAAAGACCTGTGTGGGCATTGGGGTGCATAAAATCAAGCTGGAGCAGCAGGAGGAGGTGTTATGGGTATGTTGAAACAGATCTGTTGTTATGATGGCTGCCTGAAGACAGCCTGTGAGGAATCTTTGACCATGAGGGGAAATTGGCCCCAGTGTTTCTATCTGCATGAAAAGAGTGAGAATGTATATAATAGGCAGGTGTTTGCAATCTTTAGGAGGGTCTAAGTTTGGGTGGTTTGTCTAGTGGAAAGTTCAGGATGTACTCTTTCAGGTTGGAAGCAGTGACGGAGGATTTCCAGCTGGGACAGCAAGAGAAGAAGCTGAAGAATTTAGACAGGTGATAAAATCCAAAAAGATGTCGGCCTATGTGAGACCAGTAGTCATCGGTTGGGGAGTTGATCAGTAGGATACATTTTATGTCTTTTTCAGAGGCACCAACTGAAGGGAGAAAAAGTGAAATATGGATCTGCGGCACTCCATTGTGAAGCGGGCAATGGGCAAGGAAACGCCTAAACAGTCAATTCTATGGCCAACAGGTGGGTTTGGAGACTGGCAATGCAGCAGTGGTGTGGAAGGGACTTGGTGGGTTAAGAAGCAGACAATTACTGCAGATGTTGTGGGACTCAGGTTGTGGTGCAGGTATGTGAGTTGGAACTGTTGAAAGTAAGAATGTAAGATTTGTCGTGGTTCAGGAATGGTGGGGGTCAATAGATTTGATGTGGACAAAGTTGTTACCAAGGTGTGCCTGGAGGGGAGCTATCATCAGTCATAGGCAAGACTACCAAAGAGGTTAACAGAGAGATAACTGTTTTTTGCTAATCAAGGAACATGATTATGGTGCATAATGTAGACATAGTGTACTAGATCCCAATGTTAATTAGGCCAGACGGACTGCCTTTGTTGGTCTTGGGGAACAGGACTTATTTGATGACAGTCAGGGAGTTCATGGAGGAATGGTGGAAAGCAAAGAATGTGAAGTTGATTTACAGAAAGTGGCTGGGACAGGAAGAACACATCAGGGGTCGTTTTCTTCTGGTGGAGGAGAAGAGAACGCAGATCAAGGTAGGGAATGTGGTGGAGGAGAGGAGAGTGAAGCAGGGAACGAGACTGCAAGTTTAGGAGGAAGAAGAGGAGAGACAGTAAAAGAATACTAGGGTTTTGTGTCCTGGACCAGTGCAGGGAGGCGTAAGAAGAAGAGAAGAAATTGCAAGTGTGCAAAGGTAAACAGCTTTTGGCTGTTAAATGTATATTTGAGGTGAAAACTTTCCAATGTATGGGAGAGGGATGACTCAGGGGTGAGCGATGTGCAGTGAAGGCAGATTTGAGGGTAGAACATTTTGTCGGGTAAGAATTGAGGCTTCTACGATATATCATGATCTCTGCTTGTTCCCAACAAAGCAGCCTTTGCACATGCACAGGAGTATGGCGAGTGGATTTCCCCAAGCCCTAATATCCTGCACCGCTGTCAACAGCGCAAAGGCTGCCTGAGCAGGAGAACATTCCATGGAGCACAATCTCTCCGCCCCAGGGAAGAATAAAATCTTCCCTTATGGCAACCTAGAAAGACAGATTTTGCTATATTTGATGCACATCTGTAGATTGGTTTCTCCAGCTTTACTTAATACGGCAACAATACCTGCATCCATTAGTTTGGGGGAGATAGGGGCAATGGCGCTGTGAGATGCAATAATTTATACAATGTCCGAATTAGTACACTTAGGAAGCAGAGACTGGAACTCAGATTAAAGTTACATGGTTCCAAAACCAAGATGTTATGTACTAAACCATACTCCTCTTTCATTTTCGAACAGCTGAAACAATCTCCATTAATTTATGACGAGATGTGCAGGAAAATACCTGTATGTGAAATAGTATGAACGTTTGGGCAGTTAAAATCAAATAACCTAATAGATGTATAATACATTTGTTAGCTATTTTAAATGCGCACAATTGGTTCTTCCAGTCATCATGGAATCTGGCAAGCTAAGAACACCAAAGAACTTGTACAGAAAGTTTCATTTTTTTTCTCCAAAGTACTCGTCTGAAATCAATTACTTTATTGCTTGAATGCATGTTTAATATGTCATAATACTTACAGACGTTGTACCTTCCAATTTCAAAAAGGAAGCCGTTCAGTTAAAGATATCATTGTGATTAAATCAATACATATAGGACTTCTGCAGTGGATTTGTGAAAAGGATTTGCGCATTGGTGTAGCTAAAATCATTGTTTTTATGTTTATAGTTGCGTTGCTGATTCGATTTCTAATAATATTCAAAACACAAATGACATAAAAAGTGCGGGTGTCGTGGGCATTATCGCTCCCTAGCCTGTCGACTTAAAAGAAGGAGTGCACTTTTGTACGTGGGGTAAACAACTTACACACGCGCTGGCAAATAAGGCTTGAAGACAAAGAGAACCTTAAACTGGGAGCCATTGACGTTAGACACTGGGACATGGTGGCATTGGAACAAAGAGTGAACAAGACAGACTGATCATGACACAAGGGGTCCTCCATCATCTGCTTCTGTGCACATGCATCTCTCCCAATCAGCCCCCACAAACAACGTCCATTAATACTGGGTAACATTGGACGCATTTTACTACACCCCGTAAACAGGAAATGCCATTCTTCACAAAGCTGGCCAAAATTTCATGACCTTACCTGACACACTGAATACATTCTGGAAACTCCAACCTGTCTTCCACGTGTCCGTTTCCTGTTGAAGGATGTCCCATGGTGGATTTGCTAGAGCAGGACTACATCGTAGCCTACAGCCATATCCCCCCAACCCCCCATGTCACCATCTAAGAGCTGGCTCGGGTGTTAGAGAGACAAGCAGAGTACAATGAAGAAGCAGACAAGGGTTGCAGTGATCTGGACAGGGATGTTGGGAGCACCTCAGTGTTGGGTGGGCTGGCGAGCGTGAACCCGTGATGCCATTGAGAGAGGTAGGGGCATAGCAGCAGACAGGGGCTCACGGTTTTGTCACTGGAGGATCTAATGGGTCTGAGGAGCTAGACGAGGGTGGCATGGGATGGCATGCACCTGATTGCCAGTCAGAGTGACAAGTGATCGCCTGCACTATCTTACACAGATTGTGGGGGGTCGGAGTGTGAGCTACAAGGACTTGGTGCATGGAACAGTTCTAGGTTGCCAAGAGGTAAACTGCCTTCTGTGACTTGGGATGCCCTCTTGTGACAGAAGTTTTCCCTCTGTCTTGAAGGGCTGCTTAAGCGGGCCCTACCTCCTTTTAATATATTTGCGAGCTCTGCATTTTTCCAAAGCTTGCAAACTCCTAAAATAGATCGGTGAACTTGCGAGTCATGCGACTTTGTGCATGACTACATCCTACAGTGCAGTTCCTCTCTGCCACCATCATTGCATCCATCGTCACTTCCCTGAAAAGTTTCCATGTTTCCAAAAGGCCCCAATAAACAAACTTCATTATCAGCCGTCAAGTCAGCTCAGGTCCTCACGCCCTTCTTACCCTCCACTGCAAAGCCCTATTTAGAGTACATTCAAGTACAAAGCTAGGAAACTTAGAAAACTCAGTAGGGGTACATTTTAGCTTGGAAAACGTGATGGTTACCAACTTCCAATTTACGTATCTTGATTAGAATAGATTTTTCACCAAGGACAAGTGAGAAATTATTGTAAGTGGGTAATTTGAGGTTACAATGTCATCAATAGCCCACGCACTTGTGATTGTTGGATTTGCCATCATGTTTTAATGCTCACTGTGCCATAGGAACCAAGCTGTGCCCGAATGAAGAATCCCAACTAAGCCAAAACTGGGAGGCCAAGATTCAAGCTATGATGCTCCTTCCCTTCTTGAACAATAAATAGCATATTATACTTTGCACGTCTGTATATAGGGTAAATGCCATGGCATTGTTTCATGTACATTCGTCTTAACAAAAGATATTTAGCCAAACCCGTAATTCAAGGGTTACATCAGTGGTGGCTGGTAGGGAGCGGGGGTGGCGGGGTAAAAAAAAAATATAACACTTACCTCTGTATGGCTGCAGTCTCTCCTCCATCGTCTCTCCTCCGCTCTTCTTGAGCCCTGGAAGCAGGAAGCACACAGGCTCCCCAAAGCCAATCACGATGATCCTGTCACCAGCATGGCAACACCATTGTGATTGGTCTGAGCGGCCTGGTTCGCCACTCAAACAGGGAGGGGGAGCCTGTGCATGTTCTCCACCCACGCAGCGCAATACAGCCAGGTGGAGAACATGCTAAGTGAGCATGACTGTTGGCCGGCACAAGATGGCCAGCCAAACTGTCATGCGCACTTAAGTGCACATATTTCCTCCTCCCCCTGCTCTGACAGCCCCGCCCGTCTCAAACTGGCTCGCTCTGAAAAATAAAATGATAATAACATTGTGTTTTTTACAACTTTATTTTTCCTTTTTTACACTGCTGAAAAGCAGTGGGGGCGATTACCTCTGCCTTAGTGGAGGAACCGCCACTCGGTTACATTTGTGCAACTAGGTATAATGACACTGATGAGATATTGTAACTCTTAGGGAAGTCATTTCCCAGTGTAAAGTAGTAGTGACATGCATTCTGTATTGCAGTAAAAAGTGCTTCTCTCATATAAATGTTGCTATACTGTGGTAATAAACTCAAATTTGATCTTTGCATTGTAGTAATAAATATGAAAATGTGCATTTATTATAACAGGCCCTCTAGAAAACATGTTGTTTGGATGCATTTATTTTCACTGCCATGGCATACATCTAGTTAGAGTATCGTCCAGACAGATTTAGCTGGTCCAGAGCACCCTCAGACTACCCCCAGTGATTTATAAATAAGAATCAGCTCACAGGTAAGAGGTACACCTTAAAATCCTCAGGTGGTGTGATGCCAGCACTCTCTCTTCATCAGGTTGATGTGGGCAATTCCTCTTTTTACGTTACCTTCTTCAAAATTGGTGGAATAATGAATGATTTTAATGTGCGCTTCATTATTGTCTACAGATCTGAATAACCAACTGTCTCGCCTTTTTAGGGACATACTCAAGTTTGAGGCACACAAGTCCAGTTTTTTTTAATGTATACCGCTTTTGTTTTGACCACTTACAAAGACTTCTGTTCAAAGGATTTGCAACATGCTTCGCCTCTGATTCAGTATTTTTTTTAAACCTTCGGATGTTATGAGGTATTTTTGAAGGTAGACTGGGCGTGGTTTGCTGCTCCTATTCCAAAAGTACATTTGAATGATGGATGTATAGACCAAAGAACAGTTCAGGTACATTTTGAATAAGCAGTGTTATGCTAGAAATAAACCATTACCAGGTTTTGGAGCTCTGTATTAAACACATTCGAAACAGTGCATGCAGGTAAAAACATCCTTTGACGCAGCCCGCCCCGTCGCATTGATGGAATAATTGTGTCTAGGTCTTCTACGTAATAAAGTAAGGAATATTCCTCCTACTTAAAAGTATATCAGGCCAAAATGGCGTCACAATTGGATCATTCTTTGCTACCGAAAGCATCCAATCCCTCTATTGGCTCGAAATCAATCAAGCCCTGATGCATTTTATCAACAGGGACACACCCCAATAACCAGATAACAAAAGCAAGGTGCTGTGAAGATCTTATTTGCAGAATGTAGCGCTTTGTAAACCCCGGTAATAATTAATAACTCAATGTGACTTGCATAACAATCACAATCAAGCAAATGGTGATCTGTAAGTGGAATTAATTAATGCTTTTGGGGACATGAGCGATAGAGGGGCCTGGTTTACAGAGATGTTTGCACACCCAATTTACGCTCATGAATTATTTGCACCCCGAAGTTCAAGGCGTCTAAAACATGGATGAGCACTTGTAAATGGATTAATTGGCGGGTGATATTAGACCGTCATGGTGTCATTCAATATGTGAGCAAATATGCTCCCTTAGTGGGATTTGGGAATTTCAGGGCAGGGTTTCTATAGAAAGAATGTAAAAATATTTAGCGACTGCCATTGCACTTGGGCATTACACATGTATGTACGCCTGCTCCAGTTACACAGGTGGGTAGAATTTCACATGGAAGGGATGTGAAATGCACAAAATAATTGCCAATCTGCTAGGAAATTGCATATTTTTGCCACTTGCTAGGAGAACTCCAGGGACAATTCTGCGAATCCCAAAAAACTTCAGAAATGTACATTATAGATTGGCATAAGTCTATGGAAGTAAATGTCAGACTTCTTTTAGAAAGGACCTTTGGAGGACAGTTTGAGAGCATGAGGCGTTTTAACCTGGTGGAACCGAGTTGTGTTGCTACTTACACTGTCATACAAAAGTTCCTCCTAGTCCCTTGATATAGGTGAGCATCCAGTATTGCATTGTTTTTCCTTCAGTCGAAGTGGGTGTAGCATGCTCTATTGTCGTACTGCAATAAAAAACACAATGGAACTCAGTAGCTCACTTGCAAATCATCTAACTTAATACCCAAATAAAGACCATCCGTGCATTAATAAAATGGCACTTACAAAACCTCCCTTTTAAAAATTGCATTTCTAATGCATGCATTTAGAATTGTACTTAGAAAACTTCCCTTCCAAAAATACTTTCAGTATGCAGACACTAACTAATTAACTATTCCGACCATTAAAAATTGGTTAACTAGTTCAACTGTGTATGGGTAGGATAGACCTACCTTGGTTCCGTAGTGGCAGCCCTATCTACCAACTCTGAGACTCCAGAATACTCCAGAGCATCCCATGCACATCCAAACACCTTATATCCTACATCCTACACCCTACATCAGCAGGTCTTTTCAAGGTCTTCACTGGATGCCCATGACAGTACATATTTGAATCAAAGTTCTCTGCTTCACCAACTGGGCCATGAGTGGCACTAGTCAGATCCTACTTCAATTCATACTTTGCATCTAATGCCAAATTAGTATGTATTGTCCCAGAATAGCTCTTGGCTAGAGACCATGGACATCAATTTCAGTCATAATTAGCTTATATTTGCTGAAGATCATGCACTTGATAGGGACTACACTGGAATATATTCATAATTCATTTGTATTTATTGATTTATGTATTACTCATGTTGGGCCAAACTAGACACTGGGCCAACAGATCACTGCTAATGTATATGATACTAGTGGACAACAATCAGTGGATTCATTCTAGTAATGTCAAAGTAAAACCTATGGAACCTCTTAAAGGCAAACATTTTGCCTACATCGGCAGTTGTCAACACATAGGCACTCCCACTCTACAGAAGGCCACCAGATGTGTACAACCATCAGCCAGATTAGACCTGGCTCGACAATGCCAAATTCCACAGCTAGACTTGTAACCTGCACCAATGTGGGATTCTAAACAGTAGACAGGATACCACCCTGCCAAGCAACTAATCAGGTCTATTATGCATCCACCTGAAGAACCAGAAACCTTATGGGTCTGGCGGCGCAGGGTATGCCTTAATCTCCTGGGTTCACCTGCTTCAGCTAACAGAGACACGGGGACACTCTGTCGGCGTAAAAGATCAGATTTTATTAGCTGCAGCTAGTACAGTTGTCCTAAAAGTACACACGGTATGTTCTCAGGAGGCTGCCACTTCACTCCGTGGCGCACAATCTTATACAGTACATAGATAACATATACATTAACAAAGAACACACCTAAAACATACATAGAGGACCAATAAGGTAAGGTTAAAGACAAATCATGTCCAATAGAAAAGGTTGAAAAACAAAGATATCGAGTAACTCGAAGAAGCCTCTCCTCCAACGGTGTTTGCCATCCCTCCCAGAGGTTAAGGTACTAACATGTCTGTAACTGGCTTGCAGGTGGCGAGATACGTTCGTGTGTTTTGGAGGACAGTTGTGAAATGAGAGAATACGAGCGGAGGACAGCGAAGGCCAGAAGATGAGATAAGGTCAGAAGAGAATAGTGTGAACCAACAGATAGTTAAGACAGGGATAAGGAAAACCAGACAGGGATTAGTGTACTCGGCCAGTCTCTAACACCAGCTTCGTAAACAGAGGCACAAGGCTATTTTGACACAATATTGCAGGAAAAGCAGAAAAGACTTCGTTCGTCTTGCTGCCTGAGTGAGGGCAACACAAAATGGCGGCGGAGCACAAAATGGCGGCTCAATGCGATCGTGATTGAAAATCGAATTTCCTCAGACCCTCCTTTTGCCAGAACTCAGGCAAGATACACAGACTCATGTTAATCTGAGTCGATGGCCATGAGGTAACATCATTCTAATATTCTCTGTCCTTTGTGTCTTAGGTTTTGGGATGCACATAGTAGCACAAAGGTCGCAGATGGCGGGACCACAGTGCATACAAAGGCAACAAGAGAAAATGATGGTTAAAACCATACCGAGGAATGTTAGCACCTTCCAACCCCATTTGGACAGTAGTCCCCAAAACCATCCCAATAACGACCAATCTCCTTCGTCCTGATGAATCGACTCAGAGATTATATGTAATTTAGAGATGGCCTGGTATACTGTCGGAGCGTCATCAGGTATATAAATACAGCAACTTGATTTGATCAATTTACAGACTCCACCACGATCTGCAAGAATAACATCTAAGGCAACTCGGTTCTGTAAAGTCATAAGACGATCCGCTTGTAGTTCTGCTGTAATATTACTTAAAGCTCCTACAGTGATGTCTATGGTAGTCTCTACAACACGAACCAGTTGTCTCATATTCCTGCTGTTTGCCATAGGACCCCAAAAAGGAAGAAATCCTTTAAGGAAGTCTCCTCCCTCTTGTCCTGCTGTGTCTTTGGAATCGATAATTCCTCTGCCATATCTGTTTTTATGGAAATTTGAAGAAGCAGTGTATGTAGGGGGAAGAAGAAAAGCTATATAGCAAGTTCCAGAAAAACCAGTCGGCAACCACGTATAGGCTCTATCGTGACAGATGAATTACGTGCCCTGAGATGGCACTAATGGCGGCGAATTCTGAGAGGAGTGGATATAAGTATGGGAACAAAAGCTTTTTCTTTGTTCGGAGTCAGTAGTTTGACCATTGATTTGCAAACAGAAATTGCCTTGATGAGGTACAGTCCAAATCGGTGGAGATTTTCCTTGTTTAACCTTATCACTAAGACTTGTGATGTAATGAGTGACATTCCAATTAGCGTATGCTTTTCTTTCATCGACAGCAATTTTGCTATTTTCCATGATTTTAGCCATAGCTACCATTTCCTTTATCAATGAACTATGACTGAAATCTGGTCCACCAATATAAGAACTGACAGGTCGTTTAAATCGGCTTTGATAGGCGTTAGAGAAAATTACAAAATAAGCCCAAGCAGAACCTTCATACGAGAATGGAAGGACTAAATATGGCATCCCTTTTTCTGTGGTATGAGGCATTAATCCACACATCCAACAATCAGTTGTATTAATTATTAATTGGTGTTGGTATAATAATTGAATAAACGAATTATTGTAATATTCGATTCTTCTAACGAGTTCATGTTGAGGAAGTGTATGAAACAGATGTGGAGAGATAGTAGAATAAGAAGGCACAGAGATAGAAGAAGGGACAACTTTTTGCTGCATAGCGTAAACAATCCAACCTATACACGCCAATAGAATAAATAATAATATGAAAACACATAAAGTTATACTACAGCGACTGTATATTATTTTACAATGATTGTTTTTCATTTTGTTCTTTCTCTCTCTTTCGCCTAATGTAGTTTCCATCTTCTAAATGGATGCTCACGGCAATCTTCCTTAATCACTTGATCACGATTGTCTGCCGTCCTATGACACTGCAAGTCCTGCAGGCCTATTGCCACTACTCAGGTCACAACCAAGACTCCTACCGTGACCCTGCAACCGGGATAGAAACCACATAGAAGAGAGAATCTCAAGTTTTCTTCTTCAGTCTTGGTCTTAAATCGTAATGAGCCTTATCAGGTACAGTCTGATCCTGAAACAATGTTCGTGGATTTGTGGTGTTCAGACGAAAAAAGGGTGGTACAGCTTCTTGGAGAATGTTGTCGCTTTCTTTTTCCGACAATGTTCCATTCAAGTGTGCATCACTAAAGGGTACAAATCGTGGAACCTTCACGCTTTCAGAGTCACTTATACCCTTGCGGACCCACTGATCAAAGGGCAGAGGCAAAGGAACCTTCTTGCAATGCACGCTGTGGATCCAGTTCTTCTTTCCTTCAACCTTCACTGCTGTACGAGTGGCGGGGTTCTCTCCAGCGAGGCTCCAAGTTCTTCGTCCTTTGGAAATTCTTCACATAGACCCAGTCACCTGGTTGGATGGAATGACCTGAGTCTGTGGAGGCCTCTGGCAGTGCGCTCTGAACCTGTTGATGAAGAACACGCAATTTAGTTGTAAGGTCATGCAAGTAATCAATTAACATTGGGTATGGTAAGTCTGAATACTTCTCAGGGCAAGGGACTCCCCATATATTAGCTGGGAGTCCGAAAACTATCTCATAAGGGTTAAGTCCCAAACGAGAATGCACAGCCGTTCTGGTAGATAGAAGAGCCAAAGGTAGTGCATCGGGCCAACTAAGGCCTGTACTGGCCTATACTTTAGCAAGTTTGAGTTTTAGGGTGCCATTATAGCACTCCACTAGACCCGCTGATTGTGGATGGTTTGCCGCATGGAATTTTTGTCTTATACCAAGACCTGCACAAACCTTTTGCATGACTTGGCCCACAAATTCGCTCCCATTGTCACTCCAGACAATGCGTGGCAAACCAAATCTAGGGAAAAACTCTTTTAGAAGTACTTTGGCTGTAGATAAAGCAGTATTATCTTTCAGGGGGTAAGCCTCTATCCATCGGGCAAAGGCACATACCACCACTAGAGCATATTTGAGATTGTTGCATCGTTCCATGTGAATGTAATCGATTTGCAACACCTCAAATGGATAGGTCGGAGGAGCAAAGTGACCTGCTGGAGTTGGGGTTCCCTTTCCCGGATTGTACATTAAGCAAATAATGCAATGTTTCACTATATTGTCTGCACACTTCAGTATTCCTTCGTTTTGCCATACTGGAGCCAGAAGCTTGCATATTCCTTTCGCACTTAGGTGGGCTGGACCATGCGCCATAGTAACTACAGGTAGTACATAAGCGTCTGGTAACAGCCAACGTTGGTGCTTGGACAATTCTACCCAACATCCCATCTCATCTAACATTCCTGTACTTTCTTTCCACCTACTCAATTATTTTTCTGTAGCCTCTTCTTGAATTGATTTCACACTTTCTACTATATCCTCATACATTCCTCTTTCTCTGACCCAATTTGCAGGGCCTGCAACATACATGTGACTTGTAGCATCTCTGGCTGTCTTTTTCGCTACCTCATCCGCAAATGCATTCCCGCGACCAATATAGTTAGTAATCTTCTTGTGCGCACTACACTTCACAATTGCTATCTGGGTAGGCAAAGCGAGTGACTCAAGAAGATCAGTCACCAACTGACCATGTTGTATCTTAGTGCCGTGGGAAGTAAGGAATCCCCTTTCTTTCCACAAACGTCCAAAATTGAACGCTACACCAAAAGCCGGTTTCGCCGGTGACCTGAGAAAGCGCCCGTTTCGAAAGAAAAATGGAGCCTGTACATTGGGCCTAAATATACAACAACAGGGTTGTTCTATTTTTACCTATGATACATATGGACTGAACTAAGAGTCCGACTGATATTTGAACTAGCCGGTGACGCACTTATGATCGCATTTATACAAACACCTTTCAGCTACTTGGAGAGGTTATATACAATTTTATATGAACAAACATACCACTTGGAAGCCGGCCACTTTTGAAATTTGTGGAGGTCGTTCCTTAGAAACAATCTATGCCCTGACGAAGTTCGTAAAGAACGAAACGCGTTGGCTGAGTCTGATTTTTCTGAGAGTTGAATGAGAATAAAAGAACAACAATTGGAATACTTGAAAAGACTTTTCCTTTGGTGCACCGTCTCTTTGTAAAAGAGTTTGTATATCTGGTTTTCCAGTAGAGCACAAGTACGGCCTGCTCTGGACGTGTTTTTGCACCTATCAAGAAATTGTGTATTAATTTGGGATTTGGTGGGCTTAACATTGGTCAGCCGTACGTTTTTTTTGTCTATATGCTACACCAAAAGCGTATTGGCTATCGGTGTACACGTTCACTCTTTTTCCTTTGGATAACACACACGCTCTGGTTAAGGCTATCAGTTCAGCTGCCTGAGCTGAATTATGTCTGATGCGTGCTGTTTCCACGATTGTATGCAAAGTAGTAACAGCATAGGCTGAAGTTGTCTCTCCATTAGGAAGCTTAAAACAAGAACCATCTACCCATAGCGTTCCATCCGGATTCACTAATGGCGTATCTGTTAAGTCAATTCTACCCTTTGTCTCTTCCTCAGTACGAAAGAAACAATCATGTTGTTCCTGAACACCTTTCTCTTCTGGAAGAGGCAATAAAGTAGCTGGATTTAAAGTATTACATCGTTTGATATGCACGTGACTAGCCAAGAGCGTCAGCTCATATCCAGTCAAACGAGCACTCGTAAGATGCTGTGTTTTTGTTCTGTTTAGCAAAGTATCCACTGCATGTGGCACCATAACAATGAGAGTATTATCTAGCACCACTCCAGCAGACTGTCGAATAGAAATTGCTGCTGCTGCTGTCGCTTTAAGACAACTAGGCAATGCTTTAGCTACTGGATCTAACGTAGCCGAAAAATAGGCACATGGCCGCTGTTTATCTCCAAATCGCTGTGTTAAGACTGACAACGCACAACCTTCTCTTTCATGAACATAGAGCGTAAAAGGCTTACTGTAATCAGGAGTACCTAGCACAGGAGCAGAACACAGAGCAGCACGTAAGTCAGTAAAACTCCTCTGACATTCGTCAGTCCATGGAAGGGGCTGAGGCGTATCTTTCAAAGTGAGTGCCAGCAAAGGTTTAGCCAACAGAGAGAAGTTAGGGATCCACTGCCTACAATAGGAAGTAATGCCTAGAAAGGCACATACCTCTCTTTGTGTGGATGGCACAGACATTCGCGCAATTGCTTGGATACGTTCTGGGGTTAATCGTCTTCCCTCCTTTGATAAGAGATGACCCAAGTAGGTAACCTCTCGACGAACATATTGTAGCTTAGAAGATGAAACCTTATGATTAAGATCAGATAAGTGTCGCAACAATGCAACCATCACATTCTTACATACATCCTCTGAATCAGCAGCGATTAACAAATCGTCCATGTACTGAATGAGAGCAGCACCAGACGGCAAAGAAAAAGCATCAAGATGACATTTCAGAACTTGACTATAAATAGAGGGACTTTCACAATAGCCTTGAGGTGCGCGTTTGAACCGGAAGCTTCGGTCTCCAAGAGAGAAGCCAAAAATATCCCTACTCTCTTCGGCAATGGGAATACTAAAGAAAGCATTTTTCAGATCGATAACAGAAAACCAAACCGCTGTAGAAGGTATCATCGTTAACAGCGCAGTGATATCTGGGACAACAGGAAACTGTGGTACAACAATTTTGTTTATCTCCCGAAGATCAATTACAAAGCGATAAACAGGAGGTTGAGAAGGATCAGTGCGTTTAAGAACAGGAAGAATAGGGCTATTACATATGTTACCTCTCGTTTCCTCAACCACATCCTTCTGAATCAAATCATGAATGATTTCCAAAAGCGCTCTTTCACCTTCAGTGGAAATTCTATATTGAGGAACGCGTGGCAATTCAGCATTGGGCTTGAGAGTAACAACATAAGGTGGAATTTCAAGACAACCAACATCGTTTGGACCCGTAGCCCAAAGCGTTGTAGGAAGAGAGAGCAATTCAGGTGGGAAATGATCTTTAGACAAATACATTGGAGAAGTCAGTTTCTGTCCTAAAGTAAGATATACACCAGAAAGAGAACAAGATATTGTGGCATATATTCTTTTCAATATATCCAAGCCCGATAGATTCTCGCCGCAACCATTCGTTAAGAGAAGCGGAACTTCTAAATCATAAGGGCTAATTGAAATAGGCAAAGGGCAAGAAACCGGATTACGAACTGGGGCGCCAGAAAAACCTACAGATACATTCGTTAAGCCAGACAAAGGTGCCCCAGGGAGTTTTGAATGAATGATAGAACTTCTCATCGCACCAGTATCTAAAAAGAATGGCTCTGAAATACCCATTGTAGTGACATTAACATAAGGTCCATTCTGATCTACTGGAATCGACACAATTCCCTTACTTTGTCCATGACTGTCCTAGTTAACATGAAGACTTTCATTCTCTCCTTCAACATAACAATCCTCATTGTAATACTGTGTAGACCGAGCGTTTTGCTGATCAAAGTAGTTCACAGAACTAGAGAGAGGAAGGGAACGCTGTTCTTGGGTCAATATACCTCGACCTCTACCTCTGTTTGCTGACTGGAGGCCAGCATGACCTCGTGGAGCAGATAGTGTCCCTTTGCGCTGCAATAAAACCGGACAACTATTCTTAAAATGACCTTCCTCTCTACAATAGGCACATTGATTAGGACCTAGCAAAGGTCGCGGAATATATGGCTCAGGCTTTTGATACACCCTCTGAAACTGCGGAGGCTGTTGAAACTGGGGCTGAGCATAACGAGGTGGATAAGCCTGTTGCAAGAGAACCTTAGTTTTCAATTCTTTAGTCTTTTTCTCTTGCTTATCTTTTTCTTCTTTATCTCTATTTTCATAATATTGAGCAGTAGCCAATATCTGAGCTGAATAAGAAACAGCACATGAACTTTCAGAGTCTTTCAGCTTATGCGACAGCTCGGGAAGCAAATTAAATACGAACTTATCTACAAATAATCGCTGTCCACCCTCCGTAGTCATGTCCTGACCACTGTGATCAATGAATGTCTCCTCAAAACGAGTAAAGAAATCGGAGACACTGTCATCTTTCTTCTGTTTACACGCGGCTAGTTCATCCCAGTTAACTCTCAAGGCAGGCATCATCGTTTTCATTAATGCAATAATCCTACCAGGGAGTTCTGAAATCAAATCATCAGGCTTCGCACCACCCACTTGGGCTCTATCTGCGGCAATTATAGCATCCCAGTCTCCACCTAATTCTTGAGCATGATTCTCCTTACGAATCCTAGCCCATAACGCTTGTGGGACTATATTCCCCATCAACATATCAATATCTGCTAAATTCATGATGCAAGCATCAACAGTCTGTGACAATTCTTTATAATAACCTGCAGGGTTCTTACGAGGATCCGGTAGAGACTGTTTAAGGGCCAAAACTTCAGATCTTTTCCAAGGGACATGTACCCATATTCGTTAGAAGTGAGCAGGAATAGCTGGATTAGCACCTACTGCTGCAACCTCTTCTCTCCATACCGGAGGAACCTCTCTCATTGGGTAATTTTTCAGTGTCAACCTAACTGAAGGATCGGAATCAAGAAAAGTCTGTGAAGTAAATAAGGTTCTAAAGGAAACAAGTGTCTTTACAGCGTCCTCAACCTTAGAACCCACAATGAGTCCCTTATCAAAATTAGCCTGAATATCTAACAGACCTTGAGGGACCGAACCCAAGTCCATATCCTCCCAACCTTTAACAAGAGTATCACACATAGTATTGAAGACATATCTCTGCGTAGGCGCATTCCACTGTGAGAAGGTAGGCATAATGTAGAGTACACTATACCGAGGACCCTTCTCAATCCATTTGCGAGCGAGAGAGTCCAACCTTTCTCGTTCTTCGGAAGCTGGGAACTGACTACGAGACTGTCTTCGAGAAAAAGCCGGAGACACATTTAATGCCTCAAATAAAGGTGATAAAAGACCAGAGACCGTTTCTGTAAGTCGTTTACGCATAGACGGAGAATTGGACATAAGGATAGGGGACAAGGTATTAGGCGAACTAACGGAAGGGAAATCAGTAATTACCGGAGGAGCGGAAGGCGTAGAAGATGAAGGTAAAGGAGTCGAAGGTAAAGCTTGCAAAGGCGGCAATACTTGAGGGGGCAAATGTGGAAGAGCCGGAGCAAGCGGAGGCGCAACTGGCGGCCGAACATGCTGTAACAACGGGGGTGCATTAGCACCTTGTACATAGGGCGGAGGCAATCTTAGTAGGTGAGACATCAAGGGATCTTCCTCTAAATCCTTTCTTTTATCAGAAGGGGAAGCTGAAAACATCGGATAGCATTTATCTATCGCCATACGATGCTGTCTCTCTGAAATTTCCATCGTATTATCAACTTCATCATCTTTAAACTGCTGAGCAGCCTGTATAATTGTCATACCCTGTGCTTTCTTATCTCGTTTTTCTTGCTTAATTTTTCTCTGTTTGGCTTCCTTATGCCAAAGGCGGAAAGAGTCAAACATTGCCGGCCGGGCTTTTCTTTTAAATAAAATAGTTTCCAAATTATCTAGTATGTCGGGCTCAAAGCTACCATTTTCTGGCCATTTTAAAACACCATCATTCTTCGTGTATCGGATCCATGCCTCGTTAAAGGCAATGGGGCCAACACCATGTTTAGAATAGAGCTCATAAGTGGGAGTTCCAACCGAAGGAATCGGACAAGAGTCCTCCAGCTGGGAATCCCTATTATAACCAAAACAACAAAGTTTCTCAAACTTAGTCAGACCAGGCATCGTTATTTCACTGGACTGTTCACAAACATCAAGGGGGTTAAATACTTAACATAGCACAAGTGTACTTACCCCTCGGCTTCGGTTATTGCAATACCCGAATCAAAGACCCAAAGAACCTAAGAACCAAAGAACCAAAGAACCAAAGAACCAAAGAACCTAAGGACCAAAGAACCAAATGTGGGAGCGACCCACCAATACTTAACTAAGATGTCTTCTTACACCAACAGAGGCCCGTCTATACCGCTTTACCATACATCACCAAAAAAGAGGGCCAAGGCAGGGCGGCAGTCAGGGCAGCAGTCGTCAGTAGCCGTCAGGAAGGAGTAACCACACTGCAAAAAAGACCTTCGGACCACTTTCGACATACAGGGGTCGCTTGACGTGGCTCGCGATTCCTCCAGAATTTTCTTGCGGGGTTCCTCACGACCTTCAGGCAGAACCACTACCTCTGAAGCCGCCCCACGTTGGGCGCCAGTTGAAGAACCAGAAACCTTATGGGTCTGGCAGTGCAGGGTACGTCTTAATCTCCTGGGTTCACCTGCTTCAGCTAACAGAGACACAGGGACACTCTGTCGGCGTAAAAGATCAGATTTTATTAGCTGCAGCTAGTACAGTTGTCCTAGAAGAACACACAGTATGTTCTCAGGAGACTGCCACTTCACTCCGTGGCGCACAATCTTATATAGTACATAGATAACATATTCATTAACAAAGAACACACCTAAAACATACATAGAGTACCAATAAGGTAAGGTTAAAGACAAATCATGTCCAATAGAAAAGTTTGGAAAACAAAGATATCGAGTAACTCGAAGAAGCCTCTCCTCCAATGGTGTTTGTCATCCCTCCCACAGGTTAAGGTATTAACATGTCTGTAACTGGCTTGCAGGTGGCGAGATACGTTCATGTGTTTTGGAGGACAGTTGTGAAATGAGAGAATACGAGCGGAGGACAGCGAAGGCCAGAAGATGAGATAAAGTCAGAAGAGAATAGTGTGAACCAACAGATAGTTAAGACAGGGATTAGGAAAACCAGACAGGGATTAGTGTACTCGGCCAGTCTCTAACGCCAGCTTCGTAAACAGAGGCACAAGGCTATTTTGACACAATATTGCAGGAAAAGCAGAAAAGACTTCGTTCGTCGTGCTGCCTGAGCGAGGGCAACACAAAATGGCGGCGGAGCACAAAATGGCGGCTCAATGCGATCGTGATTGAAAATCAAATTTCCTCACACCAGTGAGATACCAACAGATGCAGACTCTCCTTGCCCCCTTATCTCACTCTTGCAGGTTTCTGATTTATCGTTCGGTGCCCGTATTTCAATTTTTCTCTTTCTCCTTTTCACTTCGATTATGTATTTTCCCTCTTTTGCTCTCAAGAAATGTCTGAAGAGACAAATAAGTGCTGGTGCCTAAAAACGAGTGCCGGTGGACCCCCCGTCAACCACTGGCTCAAATTAACCACTGCATGGAACCCTAGAAAACCCAGGGCCATATTCACAAGGACCCATCTCTGATTTATCCCCACATTAACGCACCAAAAGTGGAGATAGAATTAACACCCCGTTCACAATCCGGTGCAAACTGCAGACTTCGCCAGTATTCATGCGATAACTGCCCCAAATTTTAACACCATGGTGGACACCACCAACTAACACTAATGAGAAGCAGTGTAGGCGTTCCAGTGCAAAAACACAAAACACCACTTTCACGAACGAACTGCCGGTTCAAAGATGCGAGTCAAAACCACGCGATAAGCTGCGTTAGCCGCAGGTATTTAACAGCAGCCGCAAGTAGGTTTAAAGACGGACGACTCCCTGCAGTAGGCAACGGAGCCTCGCACAGAGCCACACCCGAAGAACAAACGACGCTATGGAGCCACTCATCATGTAGCTCGGAGCCCGCACAGGGCCACAACACCCACGGCCACCACCCCCAGGACCTCCACCACCCCCTGGACCTGGATCCACCACCCCCCACTCCAGATCACCACAGAGGCAGTGCAGAGTAAGATAGCGGACCTACTGAAAACACACCACTCTCACAGACCTAACGCCTGCGATAGTCATTGCCCACTACAGGCTCAAAAGGGCCACCATCCTCCGCATCCTGACCCACATCGCCCACAGGTTCACTGTCCCAACACAGCGGAGGACCAACATCCCTCCGCAGACAAAGCTGCTGGCTGTGCTGCACCTGTTGGCCTATGATACCTTCCAACCAACAACTGCCAGAGTCGGAGGGGTCACACAGCCAGCCCTATCAAAGTTCATCACACCTGTCCTGGATGCCATCCTCAGCTTCATACTCCAGTACCTTCACTTCCCCAACACTACGCAGGAACAGCTGGAGACAAAGCAAGGGTTCTATGCCATAGCCGGATCACCGGCCGTGTTGGGGGCAATCGACTGCACACATGTCCCACTTGTGCCCCCTGCGGATACTGCACACCACTACCGCAACAGAAAGCATCAGCATTCCATCAATGTGCAGGCAATAGTGGACCACAGGGACCAATGTTCTCGCCAACTACCCAGGCAGTGTGCATGATTCCTTCATCTTCCGACAGTCCATCATCAACCAGCGCTTCCAGGATGGTACATATGGAACGAGACTGCTCATTGGTAAGTGTCAAATCAACACATCACACACCCCAAAGCCACCAACACACAACGCACAACTGTGGAAATGCACACATGACCAAACTACATACATGTCAAACTACACGACCACCTACCAGACACGACAACACCACTCCATGGTCATCCTGGGCTATCCCTGCACCCAATACAGACATTACATGGCACCACAGCCACACAACAGCTGAACGCGTGGAGATGCGGAATGCAGCCATGTGCGAGGATGCATGTGACCCGTGAGGTGTGGATGTGCAGAACAGACATAGCTTTGCAAACCACAGACATGTCCATGCAGACCACAACTGCTGGTGACAGGAGAGTAGTGAGCAGTGGAAGCAACAATGTCACCCCAGGCTGTGGAACAGATAGCGGAATTGTCGCACACTGCGTCCCCCGCTGTGTGCGTGAGCATAGTGGGTTTGCCCTGAGTACGCCAGGGCTGTGCAGGGGTGTGGTGACAAACCCCGTTGCGCAGGGCGTGGTCCACTCCCGGAAAGGCCAACATCACTGATAGTGCGGGGCCGCGTGGCCTGCAACGAGGCCAACGCCGTGAGCAATGGGGCCTGCGACCCTGTGCGCCTGCTGCACCCCAGGACGCTGATGAACAGACCAGGCCTTCTCGCAACAGCGCACCACGGCCGCACTGCTCAGCTGCCGACACCGTCGTGTGTCGAAGAGGGCCCAACACGTGCTGGTGCAAGCTCCCGACCCCTGTCACACAAGCTCAGCAGCCTCCGCAGTCCATTGCTGGCCCCCCGACCCTGGCCCACATCACTTCTTACTTATTGACATGCTCCACCAGCGTCCTCTTCGGACCAGTAGATCCCACATGTGGAACAGTGTCCTGAGTCTTGAATGGCAGTGACCCCAAGTCCGTGGCAGCAGCCACAGCACCAGACTCCCTTCGATCAGTGTGGCATAATTCCATTAAGCAGGCCTGCGACACGTGATGGCACTAACCCTGTGCGCCATGAGTGTCCGTCATCCGCCGGCAGAACATCGTTGGTGTCTGAGCCTGTGGCATGGCGGTTTTCATCAGCAACGGGCAGGTACGGACTTGGTGTCGGGCCTGAGTCTATGGCATTCGTATGCTCTATGTTGCCGGACACAGCTGGCATGTGCCCTCTGCATCATGCCCTGGGGGTAGGCCCCCATCCTCCCCCGTGACACTCCGCAGAAGGCACATATGACACATATGAGACCCTGCTATGCCCTCATGACCCTACCCCAGTCTCCTGCAGGTCAGCATCCTGTGGCAGGGGGCCCGTGTTGGCCGCTGTGCATCTGGGGCCACTAGCCTTGTGCAACTCGAGTCGTTCCCCCTTGTTGTACTGACATTGCATTTCTGAGTGCCTGATGACTGTTGGAGTTGTTGCCAGCACCAGCTACTCACTGAGGGCTGGCTTACACTCACCCCACACACAGCCAGCACAGGCGTCACTGTATTGGTGGGCCTGCCATCACATCCTGCCGAACCAAGTATTGACTCTTCTCCTGACAGACTACCTCACCAAAAAAGCAATCTCTCTTACATACCGCAAGCTAATAAATAATCAGAAAGATCCCACGCACTCCCCGAGAGAGAAGTGGCGGGCTGAGCTGGGGGACATGGACGACCAGGACTGGCAGGAGGCCCTGGCATCCCCGCGGGAGGTGGTAATTCCATCCCGACTACAACTCGTGCAACTGAAAATATTGCACAGAACATATTACACCAGGAAGACACTTTACAAGATTGGATGGACCGAAACACCTTTGTGTTTACAGGGGTGTGGGCTGTTGGGCACATTTTATCACACGTTATGGGACTGTCCCAGCATAGCACAATACTGGACGACAGTCATGGCTACGACCACTCGGTTCTGCAGCTTTGAGGTCCCCCCGGAACCACAGAGGTGCCTTCTTAATATTTGGGAGCCAACCGACCTCAACCACGCAGCACAGGCTTGGGTGACCCTGTAGATTACACTGGCTAAGCGAAATATAGCACAGCGCTGGGGAGAGTTCACTGCTCCCCTGCATCAACATTGGTGTCATGACTTAGATAAGGCAATGGTGGCAGAGAAGGCAGTATTCATTCACAGAGGTTGTCCCCAAAAGTGGGGGCGGGTATGGGGCAGTGGAACGCGTTTCGAGGTAATATTTGCACCCCCCCAACTGAGGAATCGGACCCAGAACTAAGCGACTAATTCACACAGAGCCACACGAGCAGCCTAGGTTGGAGATTGCGAATATAGTGTTTGGGGAGTTGGAGAATAAATCACATCTGTACCCTATACCACCCAATAAGCTACCTTGTAAACTGTATACTACGAAATTTGCAAATGTCATATGTTATCAGTAAGGCTCCCTGTTTTCCGTTTTTACTGATTTTTACAGATAAATACAGACAGAAAACCATTTATTTTCTTGTCTGTATTTATTTTTAAATGTGGATAAAAACGGCAATTGATTGCTTTTTGAGTGCTTCTAAATACACTTTGCCATGAGTGCCAGGCCAATAACTGTGTGGATTGATAGGTAAAGGGTTTAAAAAAGAAATTAATTTTAGTAAAGAGGCTTAACCAGCAATAGATATACACAAGGCTGATAGTGAAATGTGCATATTATCATATAAGTGCATTGATTTATCTTCTGCGGGTGTTCACATCACTGAACCCTGGCAGGAATTAAAGCATGACAGAATATTTTTTGGTTAAATAAATGTGCAAATATACCAGTTTTAGCTTTATTTTTTCACAAAACCCATAATAAATATGGATAAATACAGATAAAGTTGACAAAAAATAAATATGGATAAATACAGACGGAAATGTCAAAAAAATAAATACCAT
The DNA here is from genome assembly GCF_964204655.1 of Triturus cristatus. Taxonomy (NCBI): domain Eukaryota; kingdom Metazoa; phylum Chordata; class Amphibia; order Caudata; family Salamandridae; genus Triturus; species Triturus cristatus. The sequence continues at coordinate 36,557,279 of NC_140584.1, read as the reverse complement.
AAAACCGGGATCCCTAGTTATCAGCAATGTTGTCGGCATACATCAATACATTTCTTTTTTTTAACAGTATTGACTCTTTTCTCCCTGCACTGTCACAGGTGATCCAGGATATGCACTGTGCCCTTGAATGATGACACCCCTCTGAGACCCGGACACACCTGTCCAGAGGCAGTACAATGCAGCTCACATACGCACCAGGGGCATCGTTGAACGCACATTTGGCTTGTTGAAGTCACGTTTCAGGTGTCTGGACGGCACAGGTGGAAAGCTCCTGTACAGCCCGGATATCGTGTGCAAGATGACCATTGCTTGTTGTGTGTTGCACAACGTCTGTGTTTGCACCAATGGCCCATGGATCCCAGTTCCAGAGGTACCGGACGATGATGGTGACGATGGGGCAGGTGGCCCACATCCCACTGCATCTGCGGCAGGAATGGCCCCTAGGGACTCCATCATTCGCTTACTTCTCATGAGCACATCATATTGTGGCCGTCCATGGCAATCATGGGACAATTGAGGATGTCCAATAGCGCTGCATGTGTGATTAAAACATATTTGCAGGTTACGGGTTGTACTTTTACATTGTCATGTTACATATTCCTGCAGTTTCAGATGTGATTTGCCATGGTGTGCACATTTGCGGAACCTGTCGTGTCCTATGTTCTGTTGTGGAGGGGTTGCTGTTTGTACCGGGATGTTGTCAATGTCGAGGTGCACTTCTGCTTATGTGAGTATGCTGCACGGTGGGCGAGTCACTCCTGCGGCTCTGATCTGTCTGCCACTGGTCTCTTTCATGCGGTGTGCCTGTCGGTTCTGTTCTTCCACGGTGCTTGGATGTTGTGGTGTACATGCTGTCCTCTGCAGTCGGTCAGGGTGCATTCGTGGTACTCCGCTGTTGATGTTCTTCTTCTGTGGCATTTTGCGTATGCTGTTCTTATGCTTTTTCCCACATTACGCGTGTGTATTGCTGCCCTCGTGCTGGTTGTCACTGTTTTCTTTTCACTCTTTGCCCCATCGCATGTTTTTTGGTGTTGTTGTTCGTGTTTTAATCTCCATCGAGGTGGTTGTATCGCGCACATTGTCCGCGGTTCCGGCAGACTATCGCATGGTACCGCCTTGTTGTGAAGTCCAATTGACACAGGGTTATTTTCCCACGATAGGCTGCGATGTGCAAAGTTGCGTTAACATTTTTGGTGATGTTTAGCACACGTTCTTGTGAATATACCCCCAATGCTTTTCCTATGTAAGAGTTTCTTGAGCCACCATGTAGAGCCAGCACTGGCTGTCTGCTATTTCAAGAAACATCTATTTCCTGAACAAGCATGCAGACCCAGTACTAAAGGGCTATGCAACATGTCCTGTCATCAAACAGTCTTTGGAGGAAATCTCTATCTTTGAATATCATATTAAAGCCTTTTAAACTGTGATCAATAAGATATCCCCTTTAACATGAAAAACAACCTCACAAAAGCAGAGAAATACTTGGTATACTGATGTCTTGCTGATGAAAAGAAAAAATCTCTGCAATATGGAAAGGATCCAGTGATGTAACGATTCGAAACAGTTATCAACATTCACGGCAGCAAGAAAATAAAAGTACAAGAAAGATAATCTTTCTGCCTAGGCCAAGTTTCTTGAAAAGATATAGAACACTGTAAATAAAACTATATGACTTTTCATGACATAGAACTGAACACCAAACCTCTTTTAGCACACATTTCTACCCTAACCAAGAGTTCAGAAACTTCATTCTCACTGAAATCTCCTCCACCAAGAAATCAATTATTTCACATCAACTCAGTCTGAATACTTTTCACTCCAGTCTTCCACTCCTTAGTTATACTGGGCCAATTTCCTGCCCATTTTGGGAGGACACTTAGTAAAGGTACTAAAAAAGCTTTCTATCATAATTCTTGTGTCAGTTCATGACTACCAAAAAATGTATACTAGTATGTGTTTCTGCAATTCAGGTTTGGCTGTCAACAAGAATTATAAAGAACTTTAAAAATGTCTACAAAATATTGTGTCAACTACACAAGCTTCTTCTCTAAAATAGCATCTTTCTCCATACCTACAATCCAAATTAATCACTGCCCTACTGTGAAAGTCTATGTCAGCGGCAGCTCCTCCACTAAGATGGAGGAGCGTCACCCAACTGCTTTCCAGAAGTCCATAATAGGAAAAATAAAATGACAACACAATTTTATTATCATTTTATTTTTCAGTGCGTGCCAGGTTAGGGCAGGTCTGAGCTGTCAAAGCAGGGGAGAAGGATATATGCACATTTTAGTGAGCATGATGGTCTGGCCGGCCGTCTTGGGCCGGTCAAAAAGTCATGCGCACTTAGAATTTTCTCCACTTGGCTGTCGTGCACAGTCTGGGTGGAGAACATACACTGGTTTCCACTCCCTGTCTGAGCGCAAACCAGGCAGCTCGGACCAATCACAATGCTGCTGTTATGCTGGTGACAGCAGCGTTGTGATTGGTTTAGGGGAGTCAGTGTGCTTCCTGCTTCCGGGAGTTAGGAAGAGAAACTTAGGGGAGACTACGGAGGACAGATGGCAGCCGTGTAGAAGAAGTGTTATATATATATTTTTAACCCCCCTGCCCACCACCTCCATTCTGTACCATTCCCTACTTATGTAACCCCTTGAATCACGAGTTTGGTTAAATATCTCTTGTTAAGATGAATGTACATGAAACAATGCCATGACATTGCCCATATATGAAGATGTGCAAAGTATAAAATGCTATATATTGTTGAAAGAGGGGAGGAGCATCATGGCATACTTGAATCTCGGCCTCCCGACTTTGGCTTAGTTGGGCATCTTCATTCGGGTGCAGGTTAGTTCCCGTGGCACAGTGAGCATTGACCATCATGGCAAATCCAACAATCACAAGGCTATTGATCACTTTGTAAACTTAAATTACCACTTACAATCATTTCTCATTTGTCCTTGTTCAAAAATCTATTCTTATCAAAACATTTATTTGGAAGTTGGTGACCGTCACTTTTCCCAAGCTAAATGTACCTCTACTGAGTTTTCTAATGTTCTTGTTATGTACTTGAATGAAGTCTAAATAGGGCTCTGCAGTGGAGGGTAAGAAAGGCGTGAGGAACTGGGCTCACATAGAGGCTGTTAAAAAAAGGAATTTAGGCCCAGATCTCTGTACTTGGGTGAAAGTTTGATATTGTTCAGCTGTCTGTCCATTAATTGTTCTTTTTGCGTTTGTCCCCCTGAATGGGTCATGTATGCCCAGACTTGGGTCCTGTGCTCAACACGCCACTTGAGTCAAAAGCTAGCTTGGCTGATGAGGTGTGAACCCCTGAAACCCGTACCAGGATGCTTGTTTCCAGTCCAGAGAGGACCTAGCCTGGCAGTTCGGCTGGACTGTTCCCACGGGGAGCACGGTCAAGACTGATTTGCATATGGCTGGGTTTAAACTGGAATGCCATGGGGAGGAAAAAAACAATGGATTTAGGCCCAGATCTCTGTAATGGGGTGAATAATTGACATTGTTCAGCATTCTATCCATCAATTATTTTTTTTGTCATGCTGGTAACAGCAGCATCATGATTGGCTTTGGGGAGCCTGTGTGCTCACTGCTTTCAGGAGTCAGGAAGAGAAGCAGAAGAGAGATGACAGAGGAGAGACAGCGGGCGTGCAGAGGTAAGTGTTATATATGTTTTTCAACCCCTGCACCATCACCCCCATTCGGTACCAGCCGCCACTGGCCTACATTGGAAGCAAATCAATGTGACATTTATCAGACAGTCACAATCCACAAGCGGGCAGGCAAAGTAATCGGAAAAGGTATCTAAGAACAGCAGAACTTCTCCACCAAAATATATTTAAATTCTAGCACCTTACTCATATAGTGTCTGCAAAGGGTGAGCAAACAAACCTGCCGTAGTGAAAAACACTCTGCATACTGTACCAAGCCAATGCTTGTCACTTCATGCTTTTAATCCTGTTGGTGGCTTTTATTTCGATTGATCATGGGAAGCTATTACACATTCTGGTGTCACACATGGCTTTCAAGGGCAATATCATTGGTCGGTCCTCCTTAATCCTACACAATCATAAATATTTGGTCAGAGTGGAAGTCTTTTCCTCTGACTGGAACCTTTTAACAAGCAGCGTCCCCCAGGGTTCTATCTGAGCACCCACACTTATCAACTTTTATGTGGTGCTCCTGAGACTTTCGAGTGGAGTAGGCCAACATCTCCGATAGACCAGGGCAAAATTGTAACTACGTCACTAAAAATTACAAAATGTGTGTAATTTCTTGACATTTTGCCATATGCGATTTTTAGCCACGTGAGACAGGTTCCTACTGAAGATGAGTTGATTTTGTTGAAAACCAAAAGCAAATCATGGAAAATCTTGTGCTCTCATTTTTTAGACTGCATCTTTCACATATGAAATCTTGTCATTTTGTAAGTGAAATTTAGTAAATTGTCCTGTAAAATGTATCATTTAGCACACTTTTGTTAGAATTTTCGTAGCATGAGGTTGCAAACACATCACACAACAATGGTTTGGGATATTTCTGCAGACCATAAAGATGTAGTGGAAGATTTCTAGTGTTGTATGAATTTTCAAAGTGTTTTGGTTTGCAAATGTTTTGTAAAATCTTTGCGAGCTTCTACAAACGTGAACCTTTGGATGATTTGTTTTTTTAAGAAGAACAATTTCATCACTCTTTTCAGCTGCAAGAACTTCAAAATACCTAAGAAAATCAATGACCATTAATATATGCAATTCTAAGGGTGTATATAAACCCTTTGCTTGCCATAAATATTTCATGAGCATCCCTTTGGAGCTTCTAGATAAACGTATTGTTTTGTGCAGAGTTGTAGCCAAAATGATGATGTTAAAAGCACAATATTTAGGGTGACTAGATTCTGAAAAACCAAAAAACTGGGACAGACCAGACATAAAAGTAGGACTAAAGCCTCTAGTGTTACTTTTATGTGTGGCCTGCCCTGGATTTTGTGTAGCCTTTTAAGTAGGCTCAGGTTTCACTTGTACAAAACCAGAGAAATTCAGCAGTTATAGTTAGCTGAGCCAACTATAACTCGCGCCTCCGCAATCAATGCTTAGGACCTCACATAGTGCAACACTCATGACATGGTCAGTGATATCACTCATGACATCTCAAATGATATGACCATCATCCACAGAATCTCTGACGCATCCACTGACACCCCTATTTCTAAAGTTTTTCATCTCCTAACTATAACATCCATGTTTTTTCAGTGAATTTCTAAGGTTTGTTAAATAATAATTCCTAACTATAATGTCCCTGTAACCTTTGTTTTTTTCAGTGAATTTCTACGGCTTTTTAACTAGTAGTCACGTTTGCTGAGTGGTGGAGAAAGGGGGCTAGGCCTCAGACCAGCTCTCGGGTATCTTGATGTGTAGGACTTACAGGAGGTATCAGAAGGGCATCTTGGCCCACAAGGTCCCTCAGGAGTGAAGTGGACTTAATCCCCAACCAATGGTGCACCACAAGCCACCTTTGCAGAGTGGTGGAGAAAGGGAGCATGTCCTCTGGCGACATCTTAGCAATCCCGCTGTGTGGGACTTATTGAAGATAACAGGAGGGGTAGTTGGCCCCTAAAGACGTTCTTGGGGGACAACTACCCTTCCTGTTACCTCCAGTAAGTCTCACATATCAGTATTGCTGAGACCTAACAGGAGCACACGCCCCCTTTCTCCACCACTCTGCAAACGTGTCTCCAGGTACACTGCTAGTTTGGGATGAAGTTCCATTGGCTCTCGAGGGTCCTTGGGGGCAAACTACCAATCCTGTTACCACCAGTAGGTCCCACACAGCGGGAGACCATGCCCCCTTCCTCCACCACTCTGCAAACACCCCTCCTGGACCACTGCTACTTAGGGGCAATTTTGTTCAGCAAACTACTACATTGGAAGCCGGCCCGGGGGGGGGGGAACTGTCCCTCGGGTCATTACTGGCTCCAGGAGCGGGGCTGAGAAGCATCCCTCCTTTGTTTAAGTAGGGCCAGCCCCTGGAGGTGGGGGTCGCTGGGGCCGAACCTGGCCCAGGAGGGAAACAGTGCTCCCTCTTCCCAGTTAAAATGTGGCCATACCCCAGGGAGGTAGTGGTTCCGGGGCCAAATATAATATGGCCTAGGAAGGGTGCTGTGCAACCCTATCCCCCCTTGAAAATTACCTTGGTGAAGTAGTGGACCCCGGGGCAATTTAGTAGTAAGGACAGGGGTCTCCCTCTTATTTTAAGACCAAGCCCTGGGGAGGTAGTGTTCCCTGGGAGTAATACAACTCTATCTCTGGGCCATCTAAAAAACTGGAGAATTGTGGGATCGACTGCTGCACTGCACTTGAGGGAAGCATGTCGGTCAGCACAAGTGTGGCTCTGATACTATGAGAAGTGGTTCTGGCAAATACAGAGCCCAATGACAACTACTAACTGTAATGATGAAAGCTAGGAACTCAAGGATAAGGATAAGGGAAGCAGCTGATAAACTGTTTATGCAACTGCATGGCATCTTGAATACCACTGTCACACATAATGACATAGCACGTGATGATGGATGCACAACGAAACAACTGTGGGACAGCCTGTTTGGCTTGCCTCCGAACTAGAGCAATCCAAATGGTGGGTGGCAGTCCCGCATAAAAAGTACATTGACTGCGGTCGGTTGCCCAGAGGGCGGAGGATTTTTACTATTTCTATATTCAATAACCCTGACCCTGAAATGATTGACAAATGGGCTGCAAACAACCACGAGTGTTCAACAAATATGCTCATAATATTAGTTAAACATGCACTGAAGGATCGTGAGAGACTTTTGACAGAAACTAGCAGAATACCAGGAGTACTAAAGGACAAGTGCACTCAATACCAGACTAGACAAAGTGAAAGAAGAAATGAAGTCAAAAAATCCTTGCTTGCAAACTCGACTTTTATAGAGCTTATTTCCGTCTACAAATTCTGCATCACTGCAAATGTTTGAATTAATTCAACAACAAGGATCCAATGTGTGTCTTTTGACTACTCTTCAAGAATGTACTTCTTTCAATGAATAATTACCACAACTAGGGAATAAACAAATATTCAATCTTACAGCAAATGATAAAACAGAACACCAAGAAGTGACAATACTGTTGACTGAAAAACTCCAATCAAAACTGAATTATTTGGAAAAATCGGTTTAAAAAACTGTGGGATTACAACGTTTACATGTTTATGAGAACTGTAGGGTAATTTTGCAACATAATTTAAATGTTGAGGAAGGGTTGTTTAATGGAGCCATGGGTAACATTATTGACTTCATTTTGTATCCAAAAAGAAATGAGGTTGAATATATAGCTGTTAAGTTTGATCAACTTGAAGGTGTAAAGCAGATAGCAAAATCTGTTGGATGTTTCTTGCTTGTAAAAGACTTGTATGTCCGCAGAAAGTAGTTTCTTGTATCTCTAGCATATGCTGTAATAATACATAGGTCACAAGGTTTAAGTCTAGATGCAGCATTTATTAAAATTGGTAGCACCGTATTCAAGGAAGGTATGTCGTATTTAGCATTGTCACGGGTTAGAACTTTGTCCAGTTTGTATCTAATAGAGTTTTATTGTAAAGTAAATGCTGATTCGACTTGTGTGATAGAGTATAACCATTTGAGAAGCTTCTATGCTCCTCATTTAGGACACTACCTGGTTTACAAAAAGCCTAGAACCTTACCAAAATGAAAGATTCCAAATGGTTCATAATTACATATCTCCTGAAAAAGAGTAAAAAACAAGAAGAAAAATGCATTGGATAAAAAAAAATATACTAGTGAAATCTCAAACCTCCCTGGAGTCGACTGTTATGCCAATGTAGTTCTCAATGTACTATTCTCTTAAACTCCTCTTGTTCATGCAATTAAATGGAAAAAGGATAGATACAGATTGTGCTCTGCACTCTTTAACTTGTTAGAACGCTTGTGCAGTGACAGAAAAAAACAATCTGCATCTTGTATTAGAGGTCTTGCAGATCTGTGTACTGTACTTGTACACTTCACAATAAACACTCAAAAAGATGCACAACCATTCTTGATGGTCCTACTTGTTATCTTAGAAGAAGAGATGGTACCTATTGATGATCTAGTTGGACTAAGCTACTCATGGCAGCATGAAAGGTGAAAATTGGTCTTTTTCTTCAAAAACAGTGCTAGATTCAGAGCTATTTGTTTTAACTCTATCAGACTTTAAAATTGTTCGTTTTGAGAAATTGTTGTAACTCAGATCTTCTATCAACTTTGAATATAAGAAAAAGAAGTGACAAGTATATTCTCCTAATTCTACAGAGATGCACTGCAGTTGGAACTAAATTGGAAACGCAAATTACAAATTAGAAAGCTGCACAAATCTCTGTTCGGGTAAAACATATACATACATAGGTATTATTTTTCATGAAGGAGTAAATGTTACATCTTGCCACTACACCATCTACTCAAAAAATACAACTGGATGGGTAGAGCGTAACAATAACAACCATACATTCAAGCAGAGATTGACATATAAGCTGATGTCTTCATAAGGGAGACCAAACATTGTAATGTAGCTACTCTTGCAAGAAAACAACAAATATAGGACAAACTTGGAAACATAGATCACAAACTACGATCCAGGACAAACATGTACTGAAAAGAAAATGGAATACTGTTACCCTTATTGATCTTAAAAATGTTTTTGGTGATTATATATTTTTTTTTAACTTAAAGTGGATCCACAAAACATTATATGAAGAACATCATAATTCAACATATGTTTAAAGAACAGCTGGAAAATTATACAAAGAATTGGACCACTGGTTAGGCCTGGGCGGTGAACTCCGCTCTGTTCACTGAGTTTGCGGAGTTTTGGGCACTCCATGGAGCACGCAGAGTTCCTAAAAACTCTGCTCTGCATAGTGGAATGGAGTTTCATCCTCACTCACACTCACCAACTTCAAGTTGGCATGTGAGAGTGAAGAAAATCCACCTCCCGGAGAGATTTTTCAATGTACGCAGTCGGAGTTCTCAACGCGGGCAGTCGCAGATGGTCGTAACTGCTCAGATTGAGAACCTTCCATTCGCGTTGAGAAAGCTGCGTCTCTGGTAGAAAATCTACTTGAGCGGCAAGAAAAGAAGCAGAGCCCTCTTGCGCTGCACATAATGCAGTTTATGATGATTTTACAGTGCGGGACAAACACACGGCATTGAAAATCAATGCAAACGTCATGGCCAAACTCAGTCCGCCGCTGAAGGACCTATGTGCAGCGCTGCAGTGTTTTTTGGTCCCACGCGAAACACTGCAAACTCGGCCCAGGCCTACCACTGATATACTTCACTGCTGATTAATGGATTGCCAGATTTTATGACATCATTAGGCCTACCAAGAGTAGTGTCTTTCTATGCCCTTTCACCTACCACTACTATTTATTCACATTAATGGCATTATAAAACTATAATATATTATTAACAAGTATAGGTAAAACAGTTAGGTACATATTTGTAGTGAGTGTGTTGCATAGTAATGTTAATTTTAAATAACGTGCTATGTACTATGTTTTTTTTTTACAGTCTATATGACTGATTCCTCCCCCCACACTGTTCAGTGGTGAGTATCTATACACACTTAATTTACAGTTTAGAAGTATAGAAGCTGAGAACAGTAAAGGAAGGGAATATGAGATGATTAAATAATATGTATAACTGCTATACAATGACATACGTTTCTTGTGCTTTATTAATAGAGATACCATTTTTTATTACAGATTATCAACTCTAATAGAGAATTTAGAATATAAAACTTTAACTTCCATTCATCTTTTCACTCTTTCTACACAGAATAAAGGACCTCTTTTGTGCCATATTGTAGGAAACTAATTATGTTTTTCTTCACTCGTACACCATCTATACATATATCTTTTACATGTAATTAATTATACTAAAAGAGCAATTCACACTGATGAAAACATACCCTAGCATACACATATGCATACTCAGTCAACCAAAGAAGCAAGCAAAAAGTCACTCACTTACCACTAAAACAACTGAGAAAATCACACACTCACACATACAACTAGTCACACATCAACTTGATTAGCCATACAGGTACACAGAAACCCATTCACTCAGTAAGGCAGCTACTGACACAGCCAGTATCCCAACTGTACAGCCACTCACACAAGAACTCTCATACAAATGCAGACACATTCATATCCACTCATATTATGTATATTAGAAATACTATCACTGATCCTTAGGTCTGTAGGAATACCAAATTAACTTATGCAATATCTTAGTATGTATCTAACTCACTTAAAAACATTTGGACACACTTACACAGACTGAATGATGTCATATGGGATGTAATATGTGATGTCATGAATAGTGCATTGTGGAGGTGCAAGTTATAGTTAGGGCTGGTAACTATAACTGCTAAATTTCTGTGGCTTTGGGCAAGTAAATTCAGCTCCTAACTATAACATCCCTTCCCTGTGACCTTTGGCTTTTTCAGTGAGAAACCTTAAAAAAAATATATATATTAATAAATACATAACTTAGCATTTAAAAAACCGTACAAATTCACTTAAAAAACCATAGGTTTCACACACGTTATAGTTAAGAATTAGCATTTAAAAAACCTTGCAAATTCACTTAAAAAACCATAGGTTTCACACAGGTTATAGTTAGGTGGACATTTCACTCGTAAAAAACCAATGAAATTCCCCCGTTATAGTTAGTTCAGATAACTATTACTCGCGCGACCGCCACTCTATCACAAGGATGATGTCATCAGTGATGTCATGAGTGATGCCACTGACCATGTCATGAGTGATGTAATATGTTACGTCATGAGCAGTGGATTGTGGGTGCACGAGTTATAGTTATCTGAACTAACTATAACGGGGGAATTTCATTGGTTTTTTACGAGTGAAATGTCCACCTAACTATAACCTGTGTGAAACCTATGGTTTTTTAAGTGAATATATATATATATATATATATATATATATATATATATATATATATATATATACACAAACATATGTATGGATTGATAGATAGATAGATAGATAGATAGATAGATAGATAGATAGATAGATAGATAGATAGATAGATAGATAGATAGATAGATAGATAGATAGATAGATAGATAGATTTTTTGTGTTGCTAATAACTTTGGCACCGTTTGATGAATCTTCACAAATCTTCAAAAAGGGGCTATTTTTGGACTACGACTACTTTGGAAAGTTTCAGGGAGATCCGTCAAGCGAGGGCAGAGAAAACAGGGGAGCCCCAAAACTCAAAATCCCCATGCATTTTTCATACATGATTCACAACAGGTTAGCTGCAGGACAAAATAGCACCAAATTTGGAAGCTAGATCTTGGTCTGCAGACTGGGCTTTTGCAATGTGGCTTTAGTCTATTCAGAAGTTGTTTTTTTTTAGAAATTAAGGGTAACAAATAATTTTATAACTGGATGGTTGGGCCTGTAACAGGCTCAAGAGAGTCTTGCTGGAGCGCCAATTTAAAAATAGAGCGTTCTGATTATCCCAGGGACTTTAATTTCCCTTGGGCCATCTTGCACCTGCAGAAGTCAGACTACCGCCGGTGTGAGTGCTCTGATTGGCTCTCACAACATCAGAAAAATGCTGCTAGCATTCATTACTTGACTCGGGGACTTAGTCTCCCATGCTGAAAAATAAAGAAAAACAACATAAATGTCCCATGGAACCCACCCAGGGGTCAATTACTTTAAGGGAGGAGGGGCATTAATGGCCTCTGAGATCCCATTACCGGGGCCCGCTCACTAATTATGTTCTGGGGATCCTACTCCAGGACATATTGGTTTCCCTGCATGCGAAGGCAGGGCAACCTGTGTTTGCTCTCTTCTAGCTGGAGCATTTTCAAATCACCCGTCAAGTGGGAGCAAACACCAAGTCCGCTCCCAGTGGCAGGGAGCTTAAAAAATGCCCCCTCCGCTTGGAGCAGAATTTTAATCTGTTTATCTACCTGCATTGATTTGTGCAGGGTAGCAGATCAAACTATTTCTCCTGCCCAGAAGGAGCAACATTAGTAGCTGGTTCCTTGGGCAGCATGTGGGGAGCCGGCTAGGGCTGTGAAGGCCTTGTGTCTTCCCAACATCTCCCAACGAGTATATGGCGTGGGCCCTAGGTGGGCACCAGGGCCCCCAAATATAACTGATGAGGGGCCCTTGGAATGGGGTTCCTGGGGCTGATAATAGTTAAGGGAGGGGGACCACAGACCCCCTCCTCTTTATTCAAATGAGTGGTCCTGGGGGGTGGAGGTCCCCAGGTCTAACAAGGCTTGAGGATGGGGGCTATGTGCCCCCCTCTCCTTAATCTTTAGTAATGACACCGGGGGATGGTGTCCTCAGGGCCTAATAGAGCTTGCGGAGGGGGGACATGCAGCCCCCTCCCATTCAATTAAAATCTACGGCCGTACAGGATTAAGTCCCCATGGCCTAACAAGGATCAAGGAGGGAGCTGTGCGGCCCTCCCCTTTGGTTTTAGTAATGACCCCGGGGAATGGGGTACCAAGGGCCTTAACAAGGCTCGGAGCAGTAGGCTGCAAGATTCCTCTCCCCTTTAAAAAAACAGCCCTGGGAGATGGAGTCACCACGATCTAATCAGACTTGCAGGGGATGACCAAGCAGCCCCCTCACTTTTCATAAAAAAGGCCATGGGGATGGGGTCCCTGTGGCCCAATAAGTAGGCCTGGGCTAAAAATCGGTTCCGCTCGCGGAAATTGCGATAATTTGACATTTTTGCGTTCCGCAGAGAGCGCGAAAATGTCAAAATTTCCGCAATCCGCATTTTACCGGAAATTTTTTGCTTGCTCACGCTGTAAAATAATACATTCTTGCGTGCGCGCGATCGCCTTACCTGAATCCCCGCGTTCGCTGACAAGTTTTCCCGATCCGGTCGCGTTCTCCACGAGATGTTGGATTGTTGGTAGCCATTTGCGCTGTCTCGCGACAGTTCGCGCCCGCAGTAACATCATTCGTCGCGCGATCACGTCTTTCTTCTCGCGATCATGCACCGCGAGACAAGTAAAAACAAGATGGCCGCGCCCGCGAGCAACCGCATGGGTAAGTTGGCGAGCCGCAACCACGCAGAACATACCGCGAACGGGCAGGAAAAAAACTTCCGCATCTTCGCGATATTTCCACGTGTTTGCGGAGATTTTTAACATTTTCGCGATAATTTGCGAAAGTGAATTTCGCAAATTCCGCCCACTCCTACCAATAAGGCTGGGGAAGGGGGGGCATAAGGCCCCCCTCCCCTTTACTTTAAAAAAAGGCCTTGGTGGATGGGGTCCTCAGAGCCTAAGAAGAGTAGAGGAGGAGGGCCACTGGCCCCACTACCTTTTCATTGAAAAAAGCCCCACGGGATGGGGTCCTCAGGACCTAATAAGGCTCAGGGAGGGGGCCACTGCCCCCCTCCCCTGTAAAACACGTGGTCCTCAGGGCCCAATGGGGTTAATTAGGCTTGGGGAGGAAGTCTTGTGTACCCCCTCTCCTTTAATTCTAAAAAATAGGCCCTGCAGGATGAGGACCCCAGGGCCTAATAAGGCTTGATGAGTGAGGCCCTTTGGCCTTCTCTTCAGTTTCATAAAAAAGGCCCTGGGGGTTGGGGTCACCAGGGCCTAATATGGCTTGGGGTGGGGGGGGTTCAGCACCCCTCGCCTTTATAAAAAGAGTTCTTGGGGATGGAGTCCCCAGGGCATAATAAATCTTAAGGAGAGGGGGGCACTTCTGAAGAACCAGAACCAATTGGGCCTGGCGGCGCAGGGTACGCCTTAATCTCCTGGGTTCTCCTGCTTCAGCTAACAGAGACACGGGGACACTCTGTCGGCGTAAAAGATCAGATTTTATTAGCTGCAGCTAGTACAGTTGTCCTAGAAGTACACACGGTATGTTCTCAGGAGACTGCCACTTCACTCCGTGAAGCACAATCTTATATAGTACATAGATAGCATATACATTAACAAAGAACACACCTAAAACATACATAGAGGACCAATAAGGAAAGTTAAAGACAAATCATGTCCAATAGAAAAGGTTGAAAAACAAAGATGTCGAGAAACTCGAAGAAGCCTCTCCTCCAACGGTGTTTGCCATCCCTCCCACAGGTTAAGGTATTAACATGTCTGTAACTGGTTTGCAGGTGGTGAGATACGCTTGTGTGTTTTGGAGGACAGTTGTGAAATGAGAGAATACGAGCGGAGGACAGCGAAGGCCAGAAGACAAGATAAGATCAGGAGAGAATAGTGTGAACCAATAGATAGTTAAGACAGGGATTAGGAAAACCAGACAGGGATTAGTGTATTTGGCCAGTCTCTTACACCAGCTTCGTAAACAGAGGCACAAGGCTATTTGACACAATATTGCAGGAAAAGCAGAAAAGACTTCGTTCGTCGTGCTGCCTGAGTGAGGGCAACACAAAATGGTGGCGGAGCACAAAATGGCAGCTCAATGCCATCGTGATCGAAAATCGAATTTCCTCAGACCCTCCTTTTGCCAGAACTCAGGCAAGATACACAGACTCACGTCAATCTGAATCGATGTCGATGGCCATGAGGTCATAAAGCTGTTACTGTAACATCATTCTAATATTCTCTGTTCTTTGTGCCTTGGGTTTTGGAATGCACATAGTAGCACAAAGGTCGCAGATGGCGGGACCACAGTGCATACAAAGGCAACAAGAGAAAATGATGGCTAAAACCATACCAAGGAATGTTAGTACTTTCCAACCCCATTTGGACAATAGTCCCCAAAACCATCCCAATAACGACCAATCTCCTTCGTCCTGATGAATCGACTCAGAGATTATATGTAATTTAGAGATGGCCTGGTATACTGTCGGAGCGTCATCAGGTATATAAATACAGCAACTTGATTTGATCAATTTACAGACTCCACCACGATCTGCAAGAATAACATCTAGGGCAACTCAGTTCTGTAAAGTCATAAGACGATCCGCCTGTAGTTCCGCTGTAATATTACTTAAAGCTCCTACAGTGATGTCTATGGAAGTCTCTACGACACGAACCAGTTGCCTCATATTCCTGCTGTTTGCCATAGGACCCCAAAAAGGAAGAAATCCCTTAAGGAAGTCTCCTCCCTCTTGTCCTGCTGTGTCTTTGGAATCGATAATTCCTCTGCCATATCTGTTTTTATGGAAATTTGAAGATGCGGTGTATGTAGGGGGAAGAAGAAAAGCTATATAGCTCCAGAAAAATCAGTCGGCAACCACGTATAGGCTCTATCGTGACAGATGAAATATGTGCCCTGAGATGGCACTAATGGTGACGAATTCTGAGAGGAGTGAATGTAAGTATGGGAACAAAAGCTTTTTCTTTGTTCGGGGTCAGTAGTTTGACCATTGATTTGCAAACAAAAATTGCCTTGATGAGGTACAGTCCAAATCGGTGGAGATTTTCCTTGTTTAACCTTATCACTAAGACTTGTGATGTAATGAGTGACATTCCAATTAGCATATGCTTTTCTTTCATCGACAGCAATTTTGCTATTTTCCATGATTTTAGCCATAGCTACCATTCCCTTTATCAATGAACTATGACTGAAATCTGGACCACCAATATAAGAACTGACAGGTCGGTTAAATCGGCTTTGAGAGGCGTTAGAGAAAATTACAAAATATGCCCAAGCAGAACCTTCATAAGAGAATGGAAGGACTAAATATGGCATCCCTTTTTCTGTGGTATGAGGCATTAATCCACACACCCACCAATCAGTTGTATTAATTACTAATTGGTGTTGGTGTAATAATTGAATAAACAAATTATTGTAATATTCAATTCTTCTAACGAGTTCATGTTGAGGAAGTGTATGAAAGAGATGTGGAGAGATAGTAGAATAAGAAGGCACAGTAACAGAAGAAGGGACAACTTTTTGCTGCATAGCATAAACAATCCAACCTATACACGCCAATAGAATACACAATAATATGAAAACACATAAAGTTATACTACAGCGACTGTATATTACTTTACAATGACTGTTTTTCATTTTGTTCTTTCTCTCTCTTTCACCTAATGTAGTTTCCATCTTCTAAATGGATGCTGGCGGCAATCTTCCTTAATCACTTGATCACGATTGTCTGCTGTCCTATGACACTGCAAGTCCTGCAGGCCTATTGCCACTACTCAGGTCACAACCAAGACTCCTACCGTGACCCTGCAACCGGGATAGAAACTACACAGAAGAGAGAATCTCAAGTGTTCTTCTTCAATCTGGGTCTCAAATCGTAATGAGCCTTATCAGGTATAGTCTGATCCTGAAACAGTGTTCGTGGGTTTGTGGTATTCAGACGAAAATGTGGTGGTACAGCTTCTTGGAGAATGTCGTCGATTTCTTTTTCCGACAATGTTCCATTCAAGCGTGCATCACTAAAGGGTACAAATCGTGGAACCTTCATGCTTTCAGAGTCACTTATACCCTTACGGACCCACTGATCCAAGGACAAAGGCAAAGGAACCTTCTTGCAGTGAATGCCGTGAATCCAGTTTTTCTTTCCTTCAACCTTCACTGCTGTACGAGTTGTTAAGAGAAACTGACGGGGTTCTCTCCAGCGAGGCTCCAAATTCTTCGTCCTTTGAAAATTCTTCACACAAACCCAGTCACCTGGTCGGATTGAATGACCTGAGTCTGTGGAGGCCTCTGGCAGAGCGCTCTGAACCTGCTGATGAAGAACACGCAATTTAGTTGTAAGGTCGTGCAAATAATCAATCAACATTGGGTATTGCAAATCTGAATACTTCTTAGGGCGAGGGACTCCCCATATATTAGCTGGGCGTCCAAAAACTACCTCTTAAGGGCTAAGTCCCAAACGAGAATGCACAGCCGTTCTGGTAGATAGAAGAGCCAAAGGTAGTGCATCGGGCCAACTAAGACCTATACTAGCCTGCACTTTCGCAAGCTTGATCTTTAAAGTACCATTGTAGCATTCCACTAGACCCGCTGACTGTGGATGGTTTGCCGCATGGAACTTCTGTCTTATACCAAGACCTGCACAAACTTTTTGCATGACTTGGCCCACAAATTCGCTCCCATTGTCACTCCAGACAATGCGCAGCAAACCAAATCTAGGGAAAAACTCTTTTAGAAGTACTTTGGCTGTAGATAAAGCAGTATTATTTTTCAGGGGGTAAGCCTCTATCCATCGGGAAAAGGCACATACCACCACTAGAACATATTTGAGATTGTTGCATCGTTCCATGTGAATGTAATCGATTTGCAACACCTCAAATGGATAGGTCGGAGGAGCAAAGTGACCTGCTGGAGTTGGGGTTCCCTTTCCCGGATTGTACATTAAGCAAATAATGCAATGTTTGACTACATTGTCTGCACACTTTGGAATTCCTTCGTTTTGCCACACTGGAGCCAGAAGCTTGCATATTCCTTTCGCACTTAGGTGGGCTGGACCATGCGCCATAGTAACTACAGGTAGTACATAAGTGTCTGGTAACAGCCAACGTTGGTGCTCGGATAATTCCACCCAACATCCCATCTCATCTTACATTTCTGTACTTTCTTTCCACCTACTCAATTCTTTTTCTGTAGCCTCTTCTTGAATTGATTTCACACTTTCTACTGTATCCTCATACATTCCTCTTTCTCTGACCCAATTTGCAGGGCCTGCAACATACATGCGACTTGTAGCATCTCTGGCTGTCTTTTTCGCTACCTCATCCGCAAATGCATTCCCGCGACCAATATCGTCAACAATCTTCTTATGCGCACTACACTTCACAATTGCTATTTGGGTAGGCAAAGCAAGTGACTCAAGAAGGTCAGTTACCAACTGACCATGTTGTATCTTAGTGCCGTGGGAAGTAAGGAATCCCTTTCTTTCCACAAACGTCCAAAATTGAACGCCACACCAAAAGCATACTGACTGTCGGTGTACACGTTCACTCTTGTTCCTTTGGATAACACACACACTCTGGTTAAGGCTATCAGTTCAGCTGCCTGAGCTGAATTATGTCTGATGTGTGCTGTTTCCACGACTGTATGCAAAGTAGTAACAGCATAGGCTGAAGTTGTCTCTCCATTAGGAAGCTTAAAACAAGAACCATCTACCCATAGCGTTCCATCCGGATTCACTAATGGCGTATCTGTTAAGTCAATTCTACCCTCTGTCTCTTCTTCAGTATGAAAGAAACAATCATGTTGTTCCTAAACACCTTTCTCTTCTGGAAGAGGCAACAGAGTAGCTGGATTTAAGGTATTACATCGTTTGATGTGCACGTGACTAGCCAAAAGCGTCAGCTCGTATCCAGACAAACGAGCACTCGTAAGATGCTGTGTTTTTGTTCTGTTTAGCAAAGTATCTACTGCATGTGGCACCATAACAATGAGAGTATTATCTAGCACCACTCCAGCAGACTGTCGAATAGAAATTGCTGCTGCTGCTGTCGCTTTGAGACAACTAGGCAATGCTTTAGCTACTGGATCTAATGTAGCCGCAAAATAGGCACATGGCCGCTGTTTATCTCCAAATCGCTGTGTTAAGAATGACAACGCACAACCTTCTCTTTCGTGAACGTAGAGCGTAAAAGGCTTACTGTAATCAGGAGTACCTAGTACAGGAGCAGAATCCATCTGTGACCCTGACACCGTGGCACTAATTAATGACCTAGCAGCAGCCGGCCATCATCAAATTGTCAATCAGCCTACTCATAAAGCTGGACATACCCTTGATGGGCTATTTACCAGTAACCCACACATTTCTATTTCTAAGGTGATCCCTCTTACATGGACCGATCACGCGGCAGTCAGTTTCTCAATGAAATTGACTTCCCTTTCACTCCCGTCCATTTCCTCCTCTCCTATTACCTTCCGAGATTGGAAAAATGTCAATCCTCCTCAACTCGCTGCTTTACTGTCTGACAGTATTATCACCACTGGAAAATATCCCTCATTAGCCTCCATTAATTATCTCAACAGTCTAAATATAGCTTGTCACAACGTAGCTCCCCTAAAAACCTCCAACCGTAGTAGAAAATGCCCCTCGGCTCCTTGGTTCACGGAATCTTTTCGACTGCAGAGACAACACTGCAGAAATTTGGAAAGGCACTGGCGCCGTCATTACAATCTGACGGATAAATTAGTGTACAAAAGCGCCCTCTCCAAATATAAAGATCTAATTATCGCTGAAAAGACTTTCTATTTTACTTCCCAAATCAACCAAGCCAAAAATTCATCAAAAGAATTGTTTCAGGTGGTTACCCACCTTTCTAATCCTTCTGCCCCCCACTTCAATGGAACTCAATCACTCTGTGATTGCCTTGCTAATTTTTTCAAAGACAAAGTCACCGCCATCTTTTCAGCCTTTACTCATGACCCCTCCGTAACCACAACGAATTCACCTTTAAATAGTAATACACTCAGCTTCCCGGCTTTCGAAGCTGTCAGGATCACCTCTAGACCCTTGCCCTCCTGCCATCCTTAATCTAATTCCTGACGCTGTTTCTCCCGCCTTGACAAACATCTGTAACGCAATGTTTACGACGGGTATTTACCCGCCAGTTTGGAAGGAGGCTATCATCAAACCTCTTCTCAAAAATCCTACCCTTGATCCCCTCCTTCCTGCCAGTTACCGACCCATTGCATGTCTTCCATTCCCAGCTAAAATTTTTGAAAAAATCATGAATACACAACTATCAAAGTTTATTGATAACAACAACCTACTGGACGATACCCAATTTGGGTTTAGACAGGGTCACGGTACAGAGACTGCATTACTAAAAGCTGCAGATGAAATAAGGATGACACTGGACAAGGGAGGAGCAGCTGTACTAATACTATTGGATCTTTCTGCAGCCTTCGACACGGTCAATCATTCAATCTTGATTGACCGTGTCTCAGCTATAGGAATTCAAAATAAAGCGAAACAACTTCTTGCAGCTTTCCTTGCCGATCGCTCACAAAAAGTAAAAATGGGCCACTTCATCTCCCACACCTTCACCCTTCCATGTGGCGTCCCACAGGGCTCATCGCTAAGTCCGACACTATTTAACATTTATGTTTCGGACTTGGCGAGGGTAATAAAATCCTATGGAATCGCCCTTACTACATACGCGGACGACACACAACTGGTGTTATCGGTACATAGTGACGGCTCATCGGTTGCTGCAAATTTTCAAGAGGGAATGCGGGCTATCAGTTCCTGGATGTCATCAAATTCTCTCAAACTGAATTCTGATAAAACAGAAGTGATGACATTCGGGAAACTGGAGCCTGTTTGGTCCCCTCAATGGTGGCCACCTGAGATGGGAGCTCCTCCTCAACCAGTAACTAAGGTTCGCAACCTTGGAGTTCTTTTTGACGACAAATTGACTTTTGTCCACCACGTCAACTCTGTGGTCTCCTCATCCTTTTTCATTTTGAAGAAAATCAAAAAATTACTGCCATTCCTTCCCCCCTCAGCAGGTAAAACGCTAGGGGAACAACCTTTACAACGCAACTTTTACAACGCACTACCTTTACAACGCATTTTTTACAACGCATAATCCATTACAACGCATGACATTACAACGCATGACACTACAACGCATTTTTAAAAACTACCTTTACAACGCATTCCATTACAACGCATACTACCATTACAACGCATACCATTACAACGCATAATATTACATTAAAACCCCTACACTATCCAACAATTACCCTACTGTTGCACCCCCTGGAGTTAGAATAGTAATTTTTACCCCTATACTATCCAACACTTACCCTACTGTTGCACCCCCTGGAGTTAGAATAGTAATTTTTACCCCTATACTATCCAACACTTACCCTACTGTTTCACCCCCTGGAGTTAGAATAGTAATTTTTACCCCTATACTATCCAACACTTACCCTACTGTTGCACCCCCTGGAGTTAGAATAGTAATTTTTACCCCTATACTATCCAACACTTACCCTACTGTTGTACCCCCTGGAGTTAGAATAGTAATTTTTACCCCTATACTATCCAACACTTACCCTACTGTTGCACCCCCTGGAGTTAGAATAGTAATTTTAACCCCTATACTATCCAACACTTACCCTACTGTTGCACCCCCTGGAGTTAGAATAGTAATTTTTACCCCTATACTATCCAACACTTACCCTACTGTTGCACCCCCTGGAGTTAGAATAGTAATTTTTACCCCTATACTATCCAACACTTACCCTAATGTTGCACCCCCTGGAGTTAGAAAAGTAACTTTTACCCCTATACTATCTAATACTTACCTTAAATGCAATTTAATATTATGCGTTGTAATGGTATGCGTTGTAAAGGTAGTATGCGTTGTAATGGAAATGCGTTGTAAAGGTAGTTTTTAAAAATGCGTTGTAGTGTCATGCGTTGTAATGTCATGCGTTGTAATGGATTATGTGTTGTAAAAAATGCGTTGTAAGTGCATGCGTTGTAAAAGTGTGCGTTGTAACGACATACATCCAAAACGCTAATCAGTACTCTGTTTTTTTCTAAAACGGATTATTGTAATGCCCTTCTTATGAATGCCCAGGAAAAGGTCTTAAACAGACTACAGCTAGTCCAAAATGCTTCAGCCAGAATTTTACTGGGAATTCCTAAGTTTACATCTATTTCACCTTACATTAGGCATCTACACTGGCTCCCATTCAGAAGCCGGATAAAGTTCAAGGTGCTATGTATTGCGTACAAAGCAGTTAACAACGTTGGTCCACAGTTCCTCAGAAGAGCTTTCCGCCCGCTTGAACACTCTAGAATACTCCGCTCCTCCTCCGCTCATTTACTCAAAGTTGCGCGAACCAGGAAGGTTAACTGGGGCGACAGGTGCTTTACGGTCTCCACAGCTAAACTTTGGAACATATTGCCCTTTCATGTCAAAACTCCTCCTACCCTTTTGAGTTTTAGGAAGATTCGGAAAACTTGGCTCTTTTCACCTTGATTTACTTGCTGTAGCACGGTCTCCGTTTCCTGAGCGCCGAGACACCCCTGGGTATTTGCGCGCTTTAAAAATTGCAAAAAAACATAAAACAAAAAAAAACAGAGCAGTACGGAAGTCAGTAAAACTCCTCTGACAGTGGTCAGTCCATGGAAGGGGCAGAGGCGTATCTTTCAAAGTGAGTGCCAACAAAGGTTTGGCCAACAGAGAGAAGTTAGGGATCTACTGCCTACAATAGGAAGTAATGCCCAAAAAGGCACGTACCTCTCTTTGTGTGGATGGCACAGACATTCGCACAATAGCTTGGATACGTTCTGGGGTTAATCGTCTTCCCTCCTTTGATAAGAGATGACCCAAGTAGGTAACCTCTCTACGAACATATTGTAGCTTAGAAGGTGAAACCTTATGATTAAGATTGGATAAGTGTCGCAACAATGCCACCGTCACATTCTTACATATATCCTCTGAATCAGCAGCGATTAACAAATCGTCCATGTACTGAATGAGAGCAGCAGCAGACGCCAAAGAAAAGGCATCAAGATGACATTTCAAAGCTTGACTGTAAATAGAGGGACTTTCACAATAGCCTTGAGGTGCGCGTTTGAACCGGAAGCTTCGACCTCCAAGAGAGAAGCCAAAAATATCCCTACTCTCTTCGGCAATGGGAATACTAAAGAAAGCATTTTTCAGATCGATAACAGAAAACCAAACCGCTGTAGAAGGTATCATCGTCAATAGCGCAGTGATATCTGGGACAACAGGAAACTGTGGTACAACAATTTTGTTTACCTCCCGAAGATCAATTACAAAACGATAAACAGGAGGTTGAGAAGGATCAGTGCGTTTAAGAACTGGAAGAATAGGGCTATTGCATATGTTACCTCTCGTTTCCTCAACCACATCCTTCTGAATCAAATCATGAATGATTTCCAAAAGCGCTCTTTCACATTCAGTGAAAATTCTATATTGAGGAACGCGTGGCAATTCAGCATTGGGCTTGAGAGTAACAACATAAGGTGGAATTTCAAGACAACCAACATCATTTGGACCCGTGGCCCAAAGCGTTGTAGGAAGAGAGAGCAATTCAGGTGGAAATTGATCTTTTGACATATACATTGGAGAAGTCAGTTTCTGTCCTAAAGTAAGATATACACCAGAAGGAGAACAAGATATTGTGGCATGCAGTCTTTTCAATAGATCCAAGCCCAATAGATTCTCGCCGCAAAAATTCGTTAAGAGAAGCGGAACTTCTAAATCATAAGGACTAATTGAAATAGGCAAAGGGCAAGAAACCGGATTACGAACTGGGGTGCCAGAAAAACCTACAGATACATTTGTTAAGCCAGACAAAGGTGCCCCAGGGAGTTTTGAATGAATGATAGAACTTCTCATCGCACCAGTATCTAAAAGGAATGGCTCTGAAACACCCATTGTAGTGACATTAACATAAGGTCCATTCTGATCTACTGGAATCGACACAACTCCCTTACTTTGTCCATGGCTATCCTAGTTAACATGAAGACTTTCATTCCCGTCTCCAACATAACAATCCTCATTGTAATACTGTGTAGACCGAGCGTTTTGCTGATCAAAGTAGTTCACGGAACTAGAGGGAGGAAGGGAACGCTGTTCTTGGGTCAATATACCTGGACCTCTACCTCTGTTTGCTGACTGGAGGCCAGCACGACCTCGTGAAGCAGATAGTGTCCCATTACGCTGCAATAAAACCGGACAACTATTTTTTAAATGACCTTCCTCTCTACAATAGGCACATTGATTAGGACCTAACAAAGGTCGCGGAATATATGGCTCAGGCTTTTGATACACCCTCTGAAACTGCAGAGGCTGTTGAAACTGGGGCTGAGCATAACGAGGTGGATAAGCCTGTTGCAAGAGAACCTTAGTTTTCAATTCTTTAGTCTTTTTCTCTTGCTTATCTTTTTCTTCTTTATCTCTATTTTCATAATATTGAGCAGTAGCCAATATCTGAGCTGAAGAAGAAACAGCCCATGAACTTTCGGAGTCTTTCAGCTTATGCGACAGCTCGGGAAGCAAATTAAATACGAACTTATCTACAAATAATCACTGTACACCCTCCGTAGTCATATCCTGACCACTATGATCAATGAATGTCTCCTCAAAACGAGTGAAGAAATCGGAGACACTCTCATCTTTCTTCTGTTTACAAGCGGCTAGTTTATCCCAGTTAACTCTCAAGGCAGGCATCATCGTTTTCATTAATGTAATAATCCTACCAGGGAGTTCTGAAATCAAAGCATCAGGCTTCGCACCACCCACTTGGTCTCTATCTGCGGCAATTATAGCATCCCAGTTTCCACCTAATACTTGGGCATGATTCTCTTTACGAATCCTCGCCCATAATGCTTGTGGAACTACATTCCCCGTCAACATATCGATATCTGCTAAATTCATGATGCAGGCTTCAACAGTTTGCGACAATTCTTTATAATAACCTGCAGGGTTCTTACGAGGATCCGGTAGAGACTGTTTAAGAGCCAAAACTTCAAGATCTTTTCCAGGGGACATGTACCCATATATGCTGGAAGTGAGCAGGAATAGCTAGATTAGCACCTGCTGCTGGAACCTCTTCTCTCCATACCGGAGGAACCTCTCTCATCGGATAATTTTTCAGTATCAACCTAACTGAAGGATCGGAATCTAAAAAAGTCTGTGAAGCAAATAAGGTTCTAAAGGAAACAAGTGTCTTTACAGCGTCCTCAACCTTAGAACCCACAATGAGACCCTTATCAAAATTAGCCTGAATATCTAACAGACCCTGAGGAACCGAACCCAAGTCCATATCCTCCCAACCTTTAATAAGAGTATCACACATAGTATTTAAGACATATCTCTGCGTAGGCGCATTCCACTGTGAGAAGGTAGGCATAATGTCGAGTACACTATACCGAGGACCCTTCTCAATCCAGTTGCGAGCGAGAGAGTCCAACCTTTCTCGTTCTTCGGAAGCTGGGAACTGACTATGAGACTGTCTTCGAGAAAAAGCCGAAGACACATTTAATGCCTCAAAGAAAGGTGATAAAAGACCAGAGACCGTTTCTGTAAGTCGTTTACGCATAGACGGAGAATTGGACATAAGAATAGGGGACAAGGTATTAGGCGAACTAATGGAAGGGAAATCAGTAATTACCGGAGGAGCGGAAGGCGAAGAAGTTGAAGGTAAAGGAGTCGAAGGCAAAGCTGGCAAAAGCGGCAATACTTGAGGGGGCAAATGTGGAAGAGCCGGAGCAAGTGGATGCGCAACTGGTGGCTGAACAGGCTGTAACAACGGGGGTGCATTAGCACCTTGTACATAGGGCGGAGGCAATCTTAATAGGTGAGACATCAAGGGATCCTCTTCTAAATCCCTTCTTTTATCAGAGGGGGAAGCTGGCAACATCGGATAGCATTTGTCTATCGACATACGATGCTGTCTCTCTGAAATTTCCATCGTATTATCAACTTCATCATCTTTAAATTGCTGAGCAGCCTGTATAATTGTCATACCCTGTGCTTTCCTATCTCGTTTTTCTTGCTTAATTTTTCTCTGTTTAGCTTCCTTACGCCAAAGGCGGAAAGAGTCAAACATTGCCGGCCGGGCTTTTCTTTTAAATAAAATAGTTTCCAAATGATCTAGTATGTCGGGCTCAAAGCTACCATTTTCTGGCCATTTTAAAACAGCATCATTCTTCGTGTATCGGATCCATGCCTTGTTGAAGGCAATGGGGCCAACACCATGTTTAGAATAGAGCTCATAAGGGGAGTTCCAACCGAAGGAATCGGACAAGAGTCCTCCAGCCGGGAATCCCTATTACAACCAAAACAACAAAGTTTCTCAAACTTAATCAGACCAGGCATCGTTATTTCACTGGACTGTTCACAAACATCAAGGGGGTTAAATACTTAACACAGCACAAGTGTACTTACCCCTCGGCTTCGGTTATTGCAATACCCGAATCAAAGACCCAAAGAACCTAAGAACCAAAGAACCAAAGAACCAAAGAACCTAAGGACCAAAGAACCAAAGAACCAAATGTGGGAGCGACCCACCAATACTTAACTAAGATGTCTTCTTACACCAACAGAGGCCCCGTCTATCGTCTCGCTTTACCATACATCATCGAAAAGAGGGCCAAGGCAGGGTGGCAGTCAGGGCAGCAGTCGTCAGTAGCCGTCAGGAAGGAGTAACCACGCTGCAAAAGACCTTCGGACCACTTTCGACATACAGGGGTTGCTTGACGTGACTCGCGATTCCTCCAGAATTTTCTTGCGGGGTTCCTCACGACCTTCAGGCAGAACCACTACCTCTGAAGCCGCCCCACGTTGGGCGCCAGTTGAAGAACCAGAGCCAATTGGGCCTGGCGGCGCAGGGTATGCCTTAATCTCCTGGGTTCTCCTGCTTCAGCTAACAGAGACACGGGGACACTGTCGGCGTAAAAGATCAGATTTTATTAGCTGCAGCTAGTACAGTTGTCCTAGAAGTACACACGGTATGTTCTCAGGAGACTGACACTTCACTCCGTGGCGCACAATCCTATATAGTACATAGAGAGTATATACATTAACAAAGAACACACCTAAAACATACATAGAGGACCAATAAGGAAAGTTAAAGACAAATCATGTCCAATAGAAAAGGTTGAAAAACAAAGATATCTAATAACTCGAAGAAGCCTCTCCTCCAATGGTGTTTGCTATCCCTCCCACAGGTTAAGGTATTAACATGTCTGTAACTGGTTTGCAGGTGGCGAGATACGCTTGTGTGTTTTGGAGGACAGTTGTGAAATGAGAGAATACGAGCGGAGGACAGCGAAGGCCAGAAGACAAGATAAGATCAGAAGAGAATAGTGTGAACCAATAGATAGTTAAGACAAGGATTAGGAAAACCAGACAGGGATTAGTGTACTCGGACAGTCTCTTACACCAGCTTCGTAAACAGAGGCACAAGGCTATTTGACACAATAATGCAGGAAAAGTAGAAAAGACTTCGTTCGTCGTGCTGCCTGAGTGAGGGCAACACAAAATGGTGGCGGAGCACAAAATGGCGGCTCAATGCGATCGTGATCGAAAATCGAATTTCCTCACTTCCCTCCCCCTCCCCCTTTAAAAGACATATGGCCCTGGGCATAATTTGGCTCAGCGAGGAGGCCACATGGCTGTTTTTCCCTTTCAAAAACATAAGGCTCTGTTGCTGAAACCCCATCGCACACGGCCAAAGAATGGTACACTACTCTCACACAAAGCAAGTCTAAAATGGCACCCTCTTCAACTTTCCACTATATCATCATGAGAAAGGCAGCAAGTGAAATCATGTCTTTCATTTTAGACTACTGCATCTCCACTTGTAAATGGTTAGCATCTGTTAACCCTTTCCCTCTCTATCGGAATGTGGTTCCTGTCACCATGTTTTTGTGATGCTTTAGCGATCATCACAGAATATTTGCAAAAAAAACCAAGAGTTCAAACCGATATCTAGGTTCATTTTTCTGAAATTTAAATACTACACAACAGTTTATTACATAGTCCTGAGTTGGAAATTAAAACTTGTCTTTATCTTGATCTCCCAGGGCTTGTCCATCATCCCCTTTGGTTTTGCTTTACTTACATTGTGTCATCACTCCTCAACTTTTCAAAAAAATGTTCTGTCTCTTTAACACCCTTCCCCACAATACAATCTTAGCTCAGTGTAGCTAGCAACCCAGAGGAACCAGTATGTCACAAGTTCACAGCACATTCTAGAAGGAACATGCTGCTTCCAAATAAGATACAGCAGGTGTGCTTTACTCCACACATTCAAACGCATTTCCATGTCTGTATTACATTTCTTTTCATAAACAACAGACAATAATAAGACTTCTTGCTAAGGCATCCAACACACTACCTAATTTTGTTCACTTTCATGCTGACAGCATCCAATGAAACATATCTTTTTTTTAAGCACCTTTATTTTAACTGTTTTTTCTTTGAAAAACTAGTTCATTCAGCTCCAGTCTTTTCCTGACTACTATTGCACCTTCACTTCAAAATGCTTAGAGTATGGATTGTGGGTCATATCTATATCTATTAGGCAAATTCTGTCCTCAGATTGACAAAGCCAGGAAACATGTTAATACAATTGCTTCTGCATTCCTCAGAGACCATTGCATGGGCTGTATCTTTAACAACAATCTGCGTTTTGGCATGCATGGAATTTATAGAAATGATGGAGTGCACTTTACAGTTGAAGGCAACAGGGGGTTTCTAAGTAACCTGAACTCAGCACCTGGTCTTATGTGTAGCAGCCATATACACACAACCAAGACAATGTTCTTGTCAGAGCCACCCTAGTACCTGAAATATTGTGAAGTGTTTTCCTAAAGGTTTTGTTTTCCTTTAGTTTTTGGGGATCTTCGCGACGATGTCGTGATCACCGCGGATACATCACGAAAACAGAAAACAAAAGCAGGCATTCAATGGCCCGCAGCACATCCAATATGTAAAAAAAAAGGCATTCTGAATATTGACCTACACACATTATTACATATATACTTCTTTCAAAGCATGTTTAGACTCATATTTTTCTACTAAGTTTCTTTAAAAACCATCTTCAAGACCTATTTTCCATTTTCGCGATTATTCAGGACATCACAACAACGTCATTAACCGAGACGATCACGCCTTTCCCATAAAGTAAAAACACATATATGGACAGACATTACAGTATTCTCCACACTAGAGGTTTATTACTGTACACTTCAAACTCATGATTTTCTAGTGTATTTCTAGAACAACTATCTCTAAAACCTAATTTCTGTTCTTGTGGTGACTCCGGACATTGCGATAACATCGCTCATCGCGATACCTGCAGGTACATTGTGAAAGCGGAAAGTAAAAGCAGTATTTCAATAGCCACCATCACATTCACAAATTATAACCATGTAATTAATTCTAATCATCACAGTAAATAACTCACTATATAAATAACTCTATAAAATCATTTATCAGAATCTTAATATCTCTATAAGAATGTGCATTAATGATTAACAAATATTCCTGATGTCGTTGATAGTCACGATAGTCCTGCGATGGTACACGGGGGGCCGTGCAGGCAGTCAAGGCATCGCTGCAAATATTGCGCCCGATTATAAAGTTCTATTTTGGACACATAACTTGTGTCACTAACACCTTCATGTCTCAATCATGAGGTCAGAGTATCTTCACCCTGACCCCTTATGTGAGCTTTCACACACATTTCCAGCCCGGGAACCATTCTTGATAGATAAAAGGGCGGCCACAACTTTCTATTCAGCCAATCAGAGCATTCCCGTTGGCCTCCGCAAAATATCCGTGGCCGGAGATATCACTTTAATTTTAAAAACTACTGAACGGATTTATACCAAATAAGCAAAAGACACTTCCTTGAATGGACATCTATCTCCCTGCCAAATTTGGTGAAAGTCCGTTCAGCTGTTCGGGCTGTAGAGGTGGCTTAAAGTTCCTATGGGAATTAACATTACAAACCCAACCTTATTTCATCCCCCAAATTCTCAGTCCCCACTGCATGGATCACCCCCAAACTTGTTTCCAATCAATAGTACCCAGATTGGGCAATATATTTATATATATATATATATATATATATATATTATCTACTGGCGGTCGCCAGTAGATAGTTATAGTTAGGACCGTGTTTCCATAGGAAATCCGCAACATTCTATTTGGAATAACTTTGGCACCGGTTGACGAATCCTCACGAAATGTTCAAAATAGGTGGGGCGCTCCGCTCCGCTCCTACCCTGAAAGTCTCGGGGGGATTCGTCAAGCGGGGGCTGAGAAAAAAGGGGGGTCCCAAAACGCGTTTTCCCCATGTAATTTTCCATAGGGACCTTTAGTCCAAGGTACAGCCCGAACGGCTGAACAGAATTACTTGAAATTTGGCAGAGAGGTAGTCCTCAGGTCAGGGATGTGCCTTTTGCAGGTCTGGTGTCAATCTGTTCAGTAGTTCCTGAGAAAATCAAAAGTAAAATCATATATATATGTGGGCGGAGCCTAACCACACATCTCATCCTGAGATCTGATTGGCTGTCAGCACTTCATCCAAGAAGTGTTGGCAGCCATCTTGGGACCAATATACATGATAGCACCTCATTAAAAAGCATTGCAGTTAATAGAAGGTTTTAAGACTTTAGTTACATTATAAATCATTTGTTGATGGTACCATACTCATTTTAGGAATTGTGGTATGTTCTAAGGTGATTTCACCATGTGAAAAAGCCTTCTGCTGGGATATCATGATTGAGGGAAAAATATTTTCTCATGCTTTTCCCACAGAGGTTTGGAAGGTGATCTATAAGCTAAACTGAGAGCTTATATTCTGTAAATTCACATTATCTTTCTCAGTCATTTGAGAATGAAGTCTGACATTCTCAGTAAAACATGTACATCCAACAAGGGCAGAGACTGTCAGTTGATTCCTTTGTGTTCTACTGCAGCTTCCCAGAGTGTTCCAAAGAACAACTAGAGCGCTAACAGTCCTACTTATGATAAACGTATGGCACACCTGAAGCCATCTTGCTTGGATTAAAGTGGTAACTCTTAAAACATTTAATTTAAAAAGGAACAAAATGAGGGGGTTCATTTTTCCATAAAAAGTATGATTAGTACTGCAGAAAGAAAAATTAGGGCACATTTTGAGTGACTTCTCAAATCCTCTTCTATTTCATTAAAAAATTCTGACATGCAGACTGAAACGTGCACTTTCAATACCAGCAGCAGTTTTCCCTGGTGAGCAGTAGCTTTACTACAGTGATCTAATGAGCAAAAAAAGTGCTAACATTCTGAATTTATGGCAAATGTGTGACACATCTGAATGCCTTTGGAAGTAAAAAACTGAAAGTATTTCCTACTGAGGATACTGCAGTAAATGAGGAAATTAGGAAACTTCATAACAAATAAGTCTGCCAAGATGGCCACCAGACACAAAAGAGCCCAAATGTAGCCCAAAATCACCCAGATGTAGCCCAAATATAGCCCAATGACAGAAGTGTGCAAAACACTTATTATTTTGTGTTTTTGCAGTGTTATATAGTGCAGACTTGTCAGGAATTGGAGTGCTTTACATGAGCATTGGTTACATCACACAAGAACAAATTCATTTTGGTTGTAGACATGGGGAGACTAAGTGATTTGACCAGAATCACAGAATGTCGAGCTGAAGCAGAAACTCCAACCTGGTTCCCCAGTAGCAAAGTCTGCAGTTCTGGAAGTAACACCACATCCTCTCCCCTAAGTGCAACATTTAATCAAGTGGTCAACTGGATAAAAAAACATAAAGGTAACAAATAATTTAAAAGTGCTTTCTCGCTATTTGAAAACTCAGAAAAGATGTCCTTATTTTAGTCTTTTAGAGCACTAACCATAATTTTGATGCCAATAAGACCCTCTCATATATGTAATTTCTAAAGGAAATGCTCTAGGTATTACAGTTTTGATTACATCAAGATGACGTCAGGCGTTCCACACTTTTGTAATAAATATAGAATGTTAGTAATCTAGTTGTTCATTAGGATACTGTTGAGAGGCAGAGGCCAGGGGCACGGACTCTGAAAATTGAAGGCAGGTAGGAGGGTGCAAAGGCAACAATTTAACCACACTGAGCAGGCAGGAAGGGCCGTGGCAGCACAACAGACTATGGAGGGCAGTGGAAAGGGGGGCAGGGGCAACAAACCAACAATACAGGACTTGCAAGAGAGGCTGTGGCAATGTAATAGACCATTGTGGGCAGAAGTAAGAGGCAATGGTAGTACAACCATACATGCCAACAGACCCGATTCAGCCAGGAAACGTCCAATGTTTTTAAACTCAAATGGGCTTTATTTTATCTGTCTCCTGTCTACAATCTCCTCTTTTTCAATGTAACTCAAAGGGGAAAATCAATACCCCAGTTTTTTTTCAAAATCTCCCTCTTACCAAGTTCAAAATGTTCGCAAGTATGGTACATTGGATCATGGAAGGAAATGGGGTAGGGACATGGACTTGGATAACAGAGGACAGGAGGGACATGGAGAGGTGCACCAAACTGACCCTGCAGGGCAGGCATCAGGGTTTGCAGCAGCACAATACACCACACAGGGCATGCGGGACGGGAGTGCAGCACAACAATCCATAGAAAGCAAGAGGGAGGGGACAGGACCATGCACATGGACAACAGAGAACAGAGGGGCAAGAGGCAGGACCATAATGGACAGACAGGAGAGAAAGCTGCAGCATAACAGACCTTAAAGGGCAGGAGGGATGGATCAGGGGCATTCCAATGGAACAGACAAGCCAGGAGGGAGGGAGTAGGGGTCTGCACATGTAAACAGAGGGCTGGGGGCAAGGGGGCGGGGCAGGAGCAGCAAGATAGCCATGGAGGTCAGGCAGGATGGGCACTAGAAGCAAGACACACCATGAAGAGCAACAGTGAGACTGTGATGGCATACACACAGACCATGGAGGGAAGGTGGGAGGGGTTCAGGGGCAGCTAACTGACCACACAGGGAAGGTGGGAGGGGCCATGGCAGCACAGAAGACCATGCATGGCAAGTGGGAGGGTTAGTGGTAGCACAATGGCTATGATGGGCAAGAAGGAGGGTGCAGGGGCATGCACAAAGGACGATGGAGGACAGAAGGGAGGGTCAGGACCTGTGCACAGACAAGAGAGTTCAGAGGAAGGGGCCTCACAACAGACCGCACGGGGCAGGCAGGAGGAGCAGTTGCAGCACAACAGACCAGGGAGGGCAGAAGGGTGTGGCAGTACAATGGACCATGTAGGACAGGAGGAAGAGGATAGGGGCATGGCATGTGGACAGGCAGGGTGGAGGTGGCAGGGACAGGTTACAGTCATCTGACAATGCTAGGCAGGTGGGAGGGGAGTGGCAGCTCAACAGAACACTCAGAGTAGATAGGAGTGCCAGGTCCATGGAACATGGTGGGCAAAAAGGATGGAGCAGTGGCATACACAAAGACATCGGAGGGCAGGGGGAAGGAGAATAGGGGCAGCAAGCTAAGCATAGATTTTAAGCAGGAGGTCAATGATGGGGCATAGAATTGGGCAATGGAGGGCAGAAGGAGTGGACTGGTACATCATACTAAATTGAGGGCAGTGGCAGCACATCAGACCATGCATGGCAGGAGGGAGGAGACTAGTCCATGAATTTTTGTCGAATCCCCTTTGAATGGCTTGGTGTGCATGTGTATTAAATGTGCCCGTCAATAGCTACCCATGTTTGTATAAATAAACGACAAGGGTGTCTACCGGGATTAGGCATGGTAGGGCATCAGACATGTCAGAGCTTCACTAGTGGTGTAAATACATTCCACGTGGATTCATTGTATGCATGGTCGCCTTTTAATGAATATCACGCAAATCGTCATGGTGATAGGTACGTACGGTTTGTCCAGCATGTCCTAGGTGTGTCTATAAATATATATTTTTTAAAAATAATAAAAAACAATGGCCGGCCCTGGGGATTGGGGTCAAAAAAATATAATTAGGAGACAACCCCCTGGGGGATGGGGTCATCAGGGCCAATAGATTAGAATAAGAAGGGGAACCACACAGCCCCCCTTCTTAAAAAATTAAAATAAATAAAAGGCTGGCATCATGCCGGAGGCCACGCCCCCTCCTTGCAGCACTCTGCAAACGCGCCCCCTGGCGAGTTGTAAGTTGGGGAATTAATTCCTCTTCAATACTGAGGGTCCCTGAGGGCCAACTAGCCCAACAGGCATCTCCAGTATGCGCCAGGGAGCTGCGCTGCAGACAGGTGTTCTGAGGCCAAGCCCCTTTTTACACCTCTCTGCAACACAGCTCTGTGGCGCTTACTGGAGGTACCTAGTGGGCTAGTTGGACCCTAGGGACCCTCAGGATTCAAATGAACTTAATCTCCCAACTAAAAACGGACACAGGGCGTGTTTACACAGTGGTGAAGGGAGGGGACGGGGCCTGAGTTAACGTGTGCAAAAACGCCCTGTGGCCTGTTTTAAGAGGTAGTTTTAATCCCCCTGCCCTATTATATACTAGGGGCTTACAGAGGAGGTCATCCTAATCACAGGGGGACCCCAACGCATAATGTTCCCTAGTGTATGTAGGTGTTTTCACTGTATTCTAAGTGTCTTTTAACATAGCACTGGCTCTAGGACTGGTTAGTCAGACTCAGTTACCACCAGTATCCGTCTGAAAAAGTTGAGGGTACAGGATGATTTTGCAACAAGGCTTCTTTCTGCTCTTCTTTTTGTTCTTTCTGCACGTTATCCTTCTTCCTGCACTTTTCTTCGTCTTTGAGGACTTCTGTTGCTTCTTTCTGCACTTCTTTTCTTTCTTTCTGTGCATTTTTTCTTCATTCTTCACATGTCCTATCTCTGTAGGCATAGTTAGAAATTAGAATTTAAAAAACCTTTGAAATTCACAGAAAAAAACATAGGTTTCAGGCACGTTATAGTTAGGAATTAGTATTTAAAAAACCTCAGAAATTCACTGAAAAAACCATAGGTTTCAGGGGTGTTATAGTTAGCTGGACTTTTCACTTGTACAAAACCATTGAAATTCCCCCGTTATAGTTAGTTCAGCTAACTATAACTCGCGCGCCCGCAATGCACTGCTGATGACGTCACATATTACATCACTCATGACATGGTCAGTGACATCACTCATGACATCACTGATGACATCTCAAATGACATCACTGATGACATCACTGATGACATCATCCTTGTGATAGAGTGGCAGACCTCCTCTCACCCTAATATAACCTTTGATACACACATTCAAAAATAGAGACTAAACTTTTCAAAACAATGGACATACCAATACCAGTTACAACAACCTCTTCAGTAATTCTAAGATCCACATACACATCCACTCATTCACCAACAGTCCTATACAGTCACTCATACATGTATTCACTCATCATATGTACTCATACACCTATACATCCTGTTACACAATGCCACTCATCCATAGAGTTACTCACACACATAGTCACTCATGCTAATAAAGAATCAAACATACATTTATTTGCATATACAGTTATACACACACCACCACACTTACTTCTACGGAAACTTACACATACTTAGTCTTTTAAACAATCACTTATAGAACCACATACTTATTCATACAGGTACTCTTTCAATCTCTCACTCTCACATATACTCACTTATATACACCAATAGTCACATATACTAGTTTAAAACATATGTAGTTACTCATAAAGACACTATTGAGACAGTCATTCACTCACTAACACACCCATACACACACTCATCCACCCATACAGTCCTGCACACATGCTGTCTTCAACACATACAAAGAGTGAGTCACTCATTCATGCACCTATGCACTACGTAATACCCCCCACCGAACCATGCAGACACTCAGACTGATACTCAAAAAACCAACTAATAACCTATATAGACACCCATGTAGCTACTCACCAACCCATGCAGCCACTTATACACAAAGTGAGAGACTGATACAGATATTTACATATTTAAACATTACTCACTAAGCCATGTATTCACTATGATACACTTAATCAGTCAGTTACACAATCAATTTTTCAAAAACAAATCATCCATTTAGACACTTATATACCCATTTATTCTTCCATCGACCTTGAGATATACATATATATAACATATTTAATTTTCAGAAAACCACACATTCACTGGATGATGTCATCAGTGATGTCATTTGAGATGTCATCAGTGATGTCATGAGTGATGTCACTGAACATGTCATGAGTGATGTAATATGTGACGTCATCAGCAGTGCATTGCGGGCGCGCGAGTTATAGTTAGCTGAACTAACTATAACGGGGGAATTTCAATGGTTTTGTACAAGTGAAAAGTCCAGCTAACTATAACACCCCTGAAACCTATGGTTTTTTCAGTGAATTTCTGAGGTTTTTTAAATACTAATTCCTAACTATAACGTGCCTGAAACCTATGTTTTTTTCTGTGAATATATATATATATATATATATATATATATATATATATATATATA
Source organism: Triturus cristatus (assembly GCF_964204655.1). Lineage (NCBI taxonomy): Eukaryota > Metazoa > Chordata > Amphibia > Caudata > Salamandridae > Triturus > Triturus cristatus. The sequence continues at coordinate 36,521,252 of NC_140584.1, read as the reverse complement.
TATATATATATATATATATATATATACACACATACACACATATCTATGCCATTAACAAGGCTATGTTTATAGAGCATTAGCTATGGCAGGACCTCCTCCCCAAGTCGCCTTGCCCACCTCCTCACTTTGTCTCGTACTCTACTGGGAGCATGCAGCCGACCTCCTGCGCTGCCTGAAGGAAACAGATAATTACTTAAATCATTTCAGGCTTTAGAGGCACCTGTGGAAAGGAGAGCATTGTTTCAGTGTTGCTTTGTAGGATGACCAGGCCTTTGTCCCAATAACCCGGACATGTTTTGAAAATTAAGAAAAGCGTTGGGACACTGGGACAATCCTGTGAAAACCGTTACTGTTTGGGGAAATACAGGACATTTGGTCACTCTAACAATACGACCCTTAATGTTTCAACATTTCCCCTGGAGGGACCCCACTTATCAAAACCCTGGCAGGTGAAGGAGCAGAGTAAGCCTTGCTTTGCTACTTCACTCTGCAAAAGTCTTGCTGGGCATTTATGCCATTACAGGGATATAATTGTAGAGGTGTACAGGCCTCGTGGTGGTGGTGTGGCACCCAGTTGAACACACCAGACATGCAGGTATACTATTTGGGTGTGGCCATGAGCAGCACACAACCCCCGTTATTTATACCCTTCGGCCAAGCCTCGAACTCCCAGTGTGCATGCAGAGTGGCTGCAGGTCATGTAGAGGCCGGGTGGCACTCTACAATAATGACGCATATGTAGCCCCTGTGAGCTGGTGTGCCAGTGCTCCTCAAGTGGCCTCCTTTGAGCTACTGGCCATCCTATAAGAAGGTTATGCCTAGTGATCATTTAATGGGATCCTCGCCCAAAAATATTGGGAGTGATGGAGCGGGTAGTACAAAATTTTGTATACCTCCCCCATTTCTGCATGTTCATACTAATTAGAATAATCTATTAAATCTAATAATATTAGTGCGTTTTGAGTGGTACCTAACCAACCTTACTAATGTATGAATTACACGTGGGATTTGCATCCTGCATGGCTAAAATAATTTGTAAACTAATATACGTACGCATACTAATACTAGAAAAATAGAATATTGCATGATGTATGTTGCTTTTGTGACGTAATTGTAAGTTGTACCAGATGACATCATTGGGTGAATATAAACGCTTTAAATGTCGCCATTATGCTAGATAATTACATACACATAGGGGAATTAGTGAGGGTTAGACATTTTATTCGTTATTTCCATGTTTTAATTACTTTTTATGTTTGTTTCGCTTAAGTTGACCGATTGGGCCTATGAGAAAAAGGCCGACCTACGCACACGACGAGACAGCTACCATTCCACGAGGTTTCAGACCAAGTGCGCATGTCACAGGCTCCAGAACAAGTGACCTCAAGATGACCTACACAGCCTGTACCCGAACAAGGTCGCGACTGGACTACGGCCAAGAGCTTTAACAATGGACAATTTCGACAACCGGATGAATCATGTCTGATGGAGTGACATCATAGACTTTGGGAAACCAAAACGGACGATCTTAACCAACCAATCAGAAGTGCCTAAAACTGACTTTCGTTACATTTTGTCATTAATTTAATTATAAAAGATGGTAGACTAGTGAGTTGTGTAGTGTGTAGCGGACCTTTTCTTTTTCCTGACGTTATGCTGACGGAGAGGACGGTGACACTGCAGGACAACTGTTTCCCTGAATCTTTGACAGACTAAATTGCTGCCCAATCTCTTGATGAACTGAGGACACTCGAACTGATGGGCATTGATTGATGCGTACACGCTTATGGTCCAGACCCAATCTTTGGGACTGTAGCGTGCTGTATGACGACTTGATTGACTTAGAGGACGACTAATAGCCAGATTAGGTAAATATGGTGTTCTGTGGTTTGATTAACGTTTTATAAAAATTTTGCATTAATTAGATAAACAATATTATTGATTAACAAGCAAATGTGTTGGGTTATTTATTGAGAAGGAATAGATTAAGATTTGAATATACATGAAAGAGGATTAAAATCACTTCTCCAACACAACTAATTGATCCATCGGCTAAGTGGAAGGAATATCGCGAGGGTCAGGTATTAAGATGTGCTGGATTAAGGACATTTAGTGTATGTTTATGTAAATAATTTTTCTTTAGGTTATAAGGTATTCCTTTCATGACAGCGTTTGGAACACTCATCTCTCCCGTAAAAGCAGATCAATGATGTGTGAGTGTTGGTGTTATGGGCCCCACCAATGAATGCATTGAGTTAGTGTGATATTTGGTCTGTGATGAAGGGAGGATTTGAAATTCCACGCTGCAGCAGGAGCACTCATTATTTTGTCTCAAATCACTCTTCCACATTTCTGAAAGTTCAACACCCCCATTGTTAACACCAGACACCACCATGTCTTGTCCACCCCCATAACAATCTGAGGCCTTAACAATGCTATTTGTTGTGTGCCACACATCGATAAATAGCTAGATGAACAAAACTCGCTCATTGAATCTCTGTGCCATATAGTCACGTCAAAAATCTAAAATACAATATTGGGAGTAGCTATTATGCGACTTTCATATGTCAACGTATGGTGACCTGCTGGTTGGAGCTCTCACACTTTTCATCTGTACAGTACACTGAAATCGAATTGGGGCAAATGAGTGCTTTATAAGACAACATACATATATAAATAAATGTGGGATCTATAATGCTCATTCCTTTGTAACCGCCTTTTTTATTCTCGCCATGCAGCTTGCCGGTACTTTTGCCCAATGTTAATCTGTACTGCTTTCACTGGGCTAAGCACACTATTGCAGAATCGCCTAACATGGTAGGATATAAAAACGGTATTGGCTGAATGGACCCAGGAATTTGGCTATTTTGCATGTTTGAGTCAAGTTTGTGTTGGCTAGAGAATGTGACTTTGTTGACGTCTGCTCTAAAATCTGTCTCTTATACACGCTTTCCTTATTTGGCCATTTAATATGATTTCAATTTTGCAAAATTAATTTAGGTGTCGGTAAAGGTTGTAACCACAAAAATGCATTCAGAGCGTGCTTAATACACATGTCCTCAGGGTACCAATTACGCAAATTGGCAACTTGTGGAATTAAAGAAATGTTCTCTAATATTAGGGATAAAATAAATCGCTTTCCAGTACTAAAGCATGTTTTTGTCAGTGCCAGAGAAAATGTTCAAAATCCAACTTCAAACTTTTTAATCAGGTCACTAAGACATACTCGATTTACAAATTAAAACTTGCTATTCCTTCTGTAAGCTTTTTAACTTCTGCTGGATATGTCAATATCACACTTTGTCTATTTTGTTTGTATCTTTTTGTTATAAATATTGGGGCAGATTTACAAGGTCTGGCGCATCTCTGCAAATCAGCAGGGATGCACCAGAAAACTTACGACACGCAAAACTACCCGTGCGCCACCACGCGGGTGCGATGCAACTCCATCACTGTTCCAACCCGGCCTATCTCTAACATGCTGCGTCTCTCACCTTACACCTGCTTCAAGCAGGCGCAAGGTGTTGACGCAGTGGCGTTGGAAAAGTGACTGAGTGAAATCTTGTAGATTTCACTCAGGCACTTTTCCGAGGCTTTCCTGTGACAGACCGCCCACACTACGACGGTACACCCACATTATACCAGACGTAGGTATAACGTGGCATAGGGGTTTACGGCGTGACGCATCTCCCTAGATGCGTCACGTTGTAAATCCGTCGCAGCATGGTGCTTGCTTTATGCCGCTGCTGCGTCACAGAAGTGACGCAACGGCAGCGCATATGCGTCGCAAGTTCCTAGTAAATCTGCCCCATGATCCCCTGTAATCTGCCTTCATTTTGTAAACTGCCTTCGACCACTGAAACAGGAAATGACAGAACTAGGCCCGGAAAGGTTTGAATTTCCTGTTGGAGGTAGGTGGTCATCTGTACCATTTTTTGAGGAATTGTCTTGCTTCAGCCCTGTCTGTCCCGGTATGTTACCTTCACCACACAACCCATTTCAGGTACTTTATAATGAAGTAGTTTGCAGCGCAGGTAAGATATTTCCATTTAAAATGATATAAGCACATGTTAATGAATATATATATAAATATATATATTGCCTACTGGCAGTCGCCTGTAGGTAGTTATAGTTACAACCTAGTTTCCATAGGAAAATAATTTTTTGATTTGCTAATAACTTTGGAATTGTTTGACGAATCTTTGAGAAATTTTCCCCCCAGAAAAGCCCATCCAGGACAGCTCATATCCTGAAAGTTGGGGGGTGATTCATCAAGCGGGGGCTGAGAAAAAAAGGGAGGTCCCAAAACGCGTTTTCCCCATGTTAATTTGCAAGGGAAATTTTGCGACGAGCTACAGCCCGAACTGCTGAACGGAATTACCCCAAATTTGGCAAAAAGGTGGAGCTTGGTTCAGAAAGCGACCTTCTTTTTAAATGGTGTATATCCATTCAGTAGTTTTTGAGAAATTAAAAAAATAACAGGGAAAAAATCAATTTCCCATAGGAAACTTTGTGCAAGGCTACAGCCGAAACTACTGAACGGAATTACCCCAAATTTGGCAGAAAGGGAGTGCTTGGATCAGAAAGCGACTTTTTTTTAAAATGGTGTAAATCCGTTGAGTATTTGCTGAGAACATTGAAAAATAAAAGTTTCAATATCTGGGCGAGCACAAGCTTCACTGTGATTGGCTGCCAACACTCAAAACCAGGAAGTGTTGGCAGCCATCTTGTGACTCGATAGAAACGAGTCACCAGAAACCTGAGAAACAAAGATATGAAACAAGAGAAGGGGGCAGGATAGAAACACCCTGACCCCCTAGGCCTGCTTAGGGGGTCCCAGAAGGACCCCCAGGGCCAAAAAAAGCATTTAAAAAAAGAATCGGCGCAATTTGCGCTGGGGTCACAGGTTCTCGCGTTTTAATTTTATTAGGCTCCTGGGTGGGCTAGGTCCAGGGGTATTTCTTAAAAATATAAAAGCGGGGGCTTAATGGGGCCCCGCAGTCCCAGGGCTTCACTTATGTTGGGAGAGGGGGGGTTCAGTAGGCTGTGGAAATTATATCTGGAAAACAACAATGCGCCATATTGCGGCCTTCCTTTAATATAATGTGGAATGATGTTTACTTATTATGCAGTGTTCACTGTTATCACGGCTAGAGTCACTTTGATACAGGAAATGTATTAATATGTGGTTGGGAGTGTTCTCTATCCCGGGGGCATTTCTTAAAAAATAATAGCGGGGGCCCACTGGGGCCCCCGCAGCCCCGGGGCTTCACTTATTTTGGGAGGGGGTGCAGTAGGCTGTGGAAATTATAGCGGGAAAACAACAATGTGCCGTATTGTGGCCTCCCTTTAATATAATGCGGAATAATGTTTACTTATTATGCAGTTTTCACTTACATCACGGATTGAGTCACTTTGTTACAGGAAATGTATTAATATGTGGGAGGGCATGTTCTGTATCTGTGCGCGGAACAAAATTAACGTTTAATTGGATGTGGTTTTCTAACAAGCTTAATGTTCATTGGCTGCGAACCATCGAAAGTAGAAGTGTTTCCTGCCATTCACTTTCCCTCCGCAGAGTAACAAGGACATCTAACTGCCTCACATGTTGTAAGGAGGACCTTTCAGAGCTTAATGTTGATTGGTTGCGAACTATTGAAAGTAGAAGTGTTGCTAGGTATTCCCTTCTCCTCCGCGGAGTAGGAGGGACATCTGATTGGCTGACGTGTTCTAAGGAGGAGCTTCATGTTGATTGGTTGCGAACTATTGAAAGTATACGTGTTGGTAGCCATTCACTTCCCCTACGCGGAGTAGGAGGGACATCTGATTGGCTCACGTGTTCCAAGGAGGACTTTCCCAAGCTTAATGTTGATTGGCTATCAACCATTGAAAGTAGAAGTGTTGTCAGCAATTCCTTCCCTCTCCGCGGAGTATTAGGGACATCTCATTGGGTAATGTGTTCCAAGCGGGACCTTCCCAAGCTTAATGTTCATTGGCTGTTAAGCATTAAAAGTAGAAATGTTGGCAGTCATTCCCTCCTCCTCTACGGAACAACATGGACATTTTATTGGCTAAAGTGTTCAGAGTACAAGTTTGCTTCTTATTGGGCGGGAACGGTTCACTGTTGTCAGCCATTTTGTGACGCACTTCCAAAGGAGAACAGGAAAACAAAGTAGTAGAGGGGAGGGTAGGAACACTATTAACTCTGTACAGTGGTCACACGGTGGTGGAGAGGGATTGTGAAGGTAAAAATTGTTTTTTTATATATTTTAAGGACCATTTATATAATTGCCATAGGGTTCTCAAATCATGGCGGAATAATAACAGAGTGTGTTGCGGTCTTCTTTTTATTAAGTTTGCGGGTGGGATACTTCCCAGGAGCACTATTTACTTATAATGTGGTGTTTACTTTTCAGACGGGGAGGTGTGGTTGTGCAGCAAAAATTTCAGTTTAGGTTTCAAACTGTTTTTATTTAGCAATTACAAATTAACTTTCTTCAGATACTGACTCTGTATATATTAAAGGGGTGACAAATAAAATTGGAATTTCATAAAATATCACGTTAGCGTGGCCAAACCCTCCTTTTTTCTGCTATAGTTTGTAAAAGCGTTGCCTCATATTCTTGATAATATAAGAGGGCATCAGTTACTTTTAGATAAAGTAGAAAAAAAGTGCTACAACAAACACTCCCACACTACATCATCTGAGGTCAGAAGAATAAGTAAAAAACAGTTGATCACAAATGACTTCATATTACATAGAAATGTATGCAGTTTCATTTTTCAAATTTGTATTTTGTAGAATTCGGGAACGTTCTGTCATAGTGCTTAGAGGTCGCACACTGTTCCACTAACAAATCACGTATTCATTTAAGAATATATAGGATAGTACTATTATAATATACAGTACTGGTCTTATATATTCTAAAGGAAGAAGGTGAATAGGAACCGCAACTGAGAAAAATAGAAATTAGAAAATAACATTCAGAAATGTAGGGTTTATCAAATGTTTAAAGTAAGAAAGTATGTATGAAAGCTATATTTTTTTAGACTGCAATTTCGTAAAATATGCTCACTGAAAAAATATCTGATCAAGTATGTTATTAAGCTTAGTAATCTGTATTTCAGATGGCGCTGACAAATCTCCAATTCCTCTTCTGTAACAAAAGGAAAGTCTATTACAATATAACGAGTGACACCATTGTTACAGTAAAAAGAAAAGGAAAATAAAGTTATGAATACAACAGAAGATCAATAACGAAATACTTTTGAGCGGTGAATATTTTCAGAGCTTCTTTTCTCCGGGACTTCGAAATGTTTGATCTTCGTGGCGACGGGTCATAAGCACCTCTGAGATCATTATGACTGTGAAAATTATAATGTACATATTCACAATATATGATCAAAAGGGGGGAACAGACTAAAAACCGGAAGCTGGTGACCTTGCTTATATATCTTTACTCTTTGCACCGACGGGTCATGAACTCCTCTGAGATCATCATGACTGTTCATATTATAATATACATATTTACAGCATATGATCCCCAGGGGAAAACAGACTAACAACTGGAAGCTGGTGACGTTAATTATAAATCTTTAGGGTTTGCGCCGACGGATCACCAACACCTCTGAAGTGAAGTACAGTGTCAATATTGTAATATAGAAAGTCAAAATATATAAGCTGAAAGGAGCCAGAAAAGGAGCAATGTTTGATGTAATCTGTCTGTTTGTGAAAACAAGCCGCTGACGTTACAGAAAAAAAGGCAAAAACATCCAATAACACTTTTTTCTAGATATAAATGTTTTAAATATTGACAAATACCTACGTATTATAAATATCTACTATGCCATACTCAAACAACTTACAACTCCGGAATATGTTTTAGTGCAGCAAAACAAGAATCCGACGCTAGAAAAGGGAACCTGCATCACAGAATGGACACGGATAAATAACTCGCAAAATCAAAACTAATCGAACAACGGGTGTGGTTTATATACTTTTTGGTTATTGAGTAGTCTATGGAAGGAAGATGCTGCTCCGCCTATTTAGATGTCACATTTTATAATTTACACGTGCTCCCGTTTTAACTGTTTAACTTGTGCACGTGTTGGGAAAAGTTAAAAAATGTGAAGCTGTAAAGGTTTTGATTTCCATCGTAACACGTATAAGGTCCTTAATATGTACATAAGTTGGAGAGTTTAAAAACTGCTACCCGGCAAGCTGTGTCATTTGCATTCTCATGATTAAAAACATCCAAATAGAAGACATAAAAAAAAATATTGTTCACATTAGAAGAAAAAAAATAAGTGCTAATATTTGTCATCACTATGCTGTTAAATTAAAAAAATGCCAGCATTTGTAAAGCGTACAGCTACCCCCGGAAAGGTGTGCCGGCGCTCGGGGACGTTGGGAAGATTAAGCAAGGTGTTGCCCACAGTGAGATAGTGGTGGGCTAACATGCTGCTCGAGCCGGGAATCGAACTGCGAACACTGTTGTTCGAAGTCAGTTATTTTTAAGTGTGCTGCGTCTCACTTTTACTACACTTATATGTTAATTACTGCTTATTAGGTTGTAAACATTATTAAATTATAAGTAGGGCTTCCTGTTTTCAGTTTTTACTGATTTTTACAGATCAATACAGACAGAAAACTATTTATTTTCCTCTCTGGATTTATTTTAAAATGTGGATAAAAACGGAAATTGGGTTATTTTTTGAGCGATTCTAAATGCTGTCAATCATGACTACCAGGCCAATAGGTCTGTCGTTCTAAAAGTAAAAGGGTTAAATCAACAAAAGAATTTTAGTAAAGAGCCTTAAACAGCAATATATATGCTCGTAAAAGAAAACAGTACAAAAGGGGGTGGTGATGGAGGGAGCATCAGAACCAATCAAACACTCACACCCAGTCAACAGATCTGGGTTTGATCCATCACCGTTCTTTAGCCCACTCTGCCACCCCAGTTCAGACATGGCCAGATGCAAATCAGTCTGACCCTGTGCCTCATGGGAACAGTCCAGCCCGAACTGCCAAGCCATGCCTTCCCTGGACCGGAAACAAGCTACCTAGGACCGGTTTCTGGCATTTCAGCCGTCTTCAGCCAGGCTTGCTTGAATCCAGTGGCAAAGTGAGCAAGGGACTCAACGTCTGAGCATACCCTGCCAACTTATGGCGAACAAAGCAGTACAAAAGGGGGTGGTGATGGAGGGAGCATCAGAACCAATCAAACACTCACACCCAGTCAACCGATCTGGGTTTGATCCATCACCGTTCTTTAGCTCACTCTGCCACCCCAGTTCAGACATGGCCATATGCAAATCAGTCTGACCCTGTGCCTCATGGGAACAGTCCAGCCCGAACTGCCAAGCCATGCCTTCCCTGGACCGGAAACAAGCTTCCTAGGACCGGTTTCTGGCATCTCAGCCGTCTTCAGCCAGGCTTGCTTGAATCCAGTGGCAAAGTGAGCAAGGGACTCAACGTCTGAGCATACCCTGCCAACTTATGGCGGACAAAGCAGTACAAAAGGGGGTGGTGATGGAGGGAGCATCAGAACCAATCAAACACTCACACCCAGTCAACAGATCTGGGTTTGATCCATCACCGTTCTTTAGCCCACTCTGCCACCCCAGTTCAGACATGGCCATATGCAAATCAGTCTGACCCTGCGCCTCATGGGAACAGTCCAGCCCGAACTGCCAAGACCTAACACATTTGTTAATTAGAAGACAAACAGCTGCAATGCTTGCTTCAAGGGCCATGACGTTTCCACTGTAGTACGTTTTGGTGAGGAGATCTGAAGACTCAGCACAGTCTCCCCGGGGGTACTATCAAGTGTGTCCTGTGGTCTAGTCCAGTCTTTTAATGCCAAACTTAGTAGCAGGTTTTAGCTAAATGCTAAGAACAGCTTATCTTGAAAAAAACTGAGCGGAGGTATACATTAAAAAATGATGGTCCAAAGAAACACAGTTTTGTCAAATCAGGAAGTCAGAATTAAAAATCGACTGCTCCTGGTTTCCAGTTTTCAAGTTGCTCACGAAACCATAGCTGGAGTGTAGTGGTTCTGATGGTAAGGCCAAGGAGCTACGCTTCCCAGGGTCAGGCCACTACACAGGGGGCCCCATTCAGATTGCATTGCTTTTTACTAGCAGTTTTAGGTTAAGATGTAAAACTAGGATTAGACATAAAGTCTCACATGGCCATGACTAAAATGGTCTGGGCAGCATAGACTGGTAGTTGGCCATCAGGTCCAATCAATATATTTTAATAACACTGGCAATCTGAAATGATCTTGTTTCCATGTGAACATGGCACCGTTCATCATTGGTTCCTGGGGCAGAAGGAGATAACTGAACAGCATTGTGGTGCACACTGCTGTTTGCTATTGGGGTTTCAGGATGTAAGATTCTCTTTTATCTAGTAGGATAACAAAGTTATTTACCTTATAAACTTCTTTTTCCTAGGGCAGCAATAGCGAGGAGCCAAGGTTTACTCCAGAACATGGCAGAGGGATTGGCTCTTGAATATGGCATGACACTGTAATCACACTCAAAAATACAACATCTGATTTAAGGTGTATATCTTTTAAAAAGTTTAAGGGCCTCGTTAAGAGTATTGCATTAGGGAATGAAAGGGGGTAGGTAGCACCTCGACTTATAGCCCCCTCCCCAAACAAACGTATTAAGTCTCCACCTGTACAAAGTATTTCCATGCAGACAGTGTCTCCAAATCTGCAAAGTGATAACAGGAAGTTGTCTACCCCAGTTGAAGGGAGTAAATGAAAATGTAACCTTATATTTAGCAATTTGTCACACTTTCTGTCCTACTCTGATGCCATTTCCTATTATAAGGATTGAAGGTCATTCACAAAATGGAGGACAGTCTACTAAGAAAGACTTACAATAAGGAGGACTGTTGGGGATATAAAAGCACGGCATAGGTCGTTAGATAATGTACATGCAACACTATTGTACAGCCTGTAGTTTATTGGCTTTGAAAAAGTTCACTCATAGCATTTTAGAACTTCAGGCTGGTCTAAAATAAATTAACTCAGAACTTTGTAGGGCGACTGATAACGATTCTGTATCAAACTCAATTTTTTTTCATATCGCATGCAGTTCTTCAGTGTCTCACACATACTTATCAACGAATATGTATCATTTGGGCTCCTATACTGTATTCTATCCACAACTTCGATCAAACACCAGCTGCAAAAAAATGTTGCTGTGTGTACTTTATTGCTCTTGAAAAAGAATTACCTGTAAACTCCTCCTCTAGATTTACCATGGCCTCTACAAAAGTGAGAAATGTAAAATTTCACCTGTGAAGAATACTGGCAAAAATGTTTTACAAAAAAAGTGTGCAAATGTTATTGTGAGAGAATGCCGCCTTTAAAAGTCATTTTCTGAGCCGGATTTTTCTGTAACCTTTGATTTAATAATTTCCAAAGTTGAGGAATGTTGCCGACTTTTGAAAAAACTTTGCAAAGTTTTTAGAGAGAGATGTTTAAACCTACACACTCCTTTACTGGCTTCCAGTCAACTGCTGTTTAACACTTCGTTCTTCTGGGTCACTACTTTGATCATGTACTATTTCCAAGAGAATCTGATTGGGTGGGAAGTAATTTCCTGTGCAGGCAGTCCCTGTGTGGATCACACCTCTTCATGTACCCTCTAAGACTGACCAATCGCGAAAATCTTTAAAAGTCTGGTTGCATCTATTTTTAAGTTCTGTCCGTCATTGTGCTCAACAGCACAAGCGACCCTCAATTGAAAGCGAATTTATTGAATTTCAAACACAAGTACAATAAATAGTATCAGTTTCTCGGCCTAATTAATACAGTTATTGAGGTCAGAGCACAAGGCAGCTCACCAGCTTCAATGCCAGGAGGTGTGTCCTGCTTGTTGTAAACAGACCAAGCAAAATCACCGGGGAGAGTGATATCTAACGGGATCAATGTTCTAATATAATAAAGCATGTTTTTAAAGAAAATCTTCCAAATGGAGGTCAACCCAGATTAGCCACACTGTCCTCCTTTGCCAAGAGACCTGCAAGGTCGAAACAGTGAGTTTTCACAAAAAAACACAATAAAAATCTGATGTTGCAGATGGGTGGCCCAGTTAGCTGCGAACCACATTACAGTTCTTATATAAACATATGTTATGGCTCAGTAACCTAGCGCTATTACAGACCTGTACTTACAAACCAGAAGAGACTGCTCTACACCGTTTGCACCAGCATTGTTGCCACTGTCCCTGCCCTTGACCACCAGACCAGCACTGCAGCACTTTGTTACAGCCCTTGGAGGTGGGCGAACCGGATAAAAACACAGAGCCGGTCCCGCATCGCAGGACGTGCGCGGGGCAGTCCCGGGCTCGGCGCGGGCCAAGACGGGCCCGTTTTAGCCCATCCTAGACTGGACTAGGCTGGGCTGGGCCCACTCTCTTTGGCCTGTGTCTGGGAGTGCCGTGAACCGCAGATAGATTCTGTAAAACAGCGGGGCGAGTCATATTTGTTACCATTGTTTCTCGCCACCTGGGGGGCCGGGACATTGGCTATTGTGAACGAAGGTCATCCTCTGTATACATACGTTACGGGACTATATATTTTAACTGTACTGAATCTATATCCGTTAGCCCATTGGACGGCTGCTTGATTACCTCAGGTGGACACTAGTAAATATATTCCATTGTTATGTAAATAGGCTGTCTTTGTTCAAAGAACCTTAAGTGTAATATTCTGTCTCCAACAAACAATAATAAATAAGGGTCATAGGGAAAATAATTAAAGACTGAGCAATCTCCAATCCCCATACACAAGATTTGACAACAAACATGAGAGGCTCAGTCTATTCTTAACTAAGCAGATACCAAATGAGAATCGTGAAATAAAGGTTAAGCTAGAAGTAGAAACCAAATGGATCAGATAGTTTACTCATAAATCTGTAAGGTTATAGAGTCCATCAGCCCACCCTTGTTGGCGGAGCTTCGTCATCTGGGCCTCTAGGAGAGCAGGATCTACGGCCACAGCCTTGAGCTACCAGGCACAGCTGGAAACCAGATCCTGATGCTCCTGAATAAACCCTTACCCAGATGTATGTGTGAACTATGTGAACTCTAAGAAACGTGCAGTGCTCTAGTGCATGTGCTAATTAAAAATGACTACTCGGGCAAAAACATCGTTATTTATTGTGAGATTGTCCAAGTGTCATATCTAAAATAACCTAATAGTCTTAAGATATATAGACTAATTCCTGGCTAAATAAAATTGTGGTCGACATGTTTCAGCCGGATTGGTCACTCGACCCGGCTTTCTTCAGGACCTCAAAAACATTACATATATAGCTACTGCAATGAATGAACGCAAAGTCGTGCAAGTGCATATATAGGACAGTTTTGTAAATAATAATATTGTGTATGCTGCTCCGACCAGTCTGTGGCAATATCCACCCTACCAGATAGACGGACCCAATATTTGGAAGGTAAGAAACAACTCTTCTTTCCTGGAAAGAGAAGAGTCAAACCATCACAAACAAAATAGTTGCAAAAAAATCACTATCTCAAAGAGTATCTGTTAATTAATGCCAATTGTGCATAATCATTAGATGAAAACCCCACAAGGTGGTCACATTCATCAAATCAAAAAATAAATTGTGACTATTTGGACTTACCCAGCTTTGTGTGGGAGAAAAACCTCACCTCAGCTCGTTTGAGTTTTATTGGTCTGAACTGCTTTCTATTGAGCTGTACCAGCTCTCGTTCACCAAGTTCATAATTAGATTGGGATACAGCACTTTTTCCCGTTGTTCCAGTGATTAGTGGCTCTTTCTCGAGCAGGACGAGTGACACAGTTATGAATGAGATCCTAACTTACTATCGTTGTGCGCATGTGTAAGAACTAGTGTTTCCTGTTTGCGCACTAATCATTTCAGTCGCATGCGCACTAACGAGCTACACAGGGGCAGCTGTTACAGATTAGGTTTTCTCGCGCCAATCCCGGCGGGTTTAAAAGAGCTCCCCTCCTGCCTGCCGTCACCTCCCAGACTGCTCGCTGCCTGGTTCGAAGTACCGACGGACAGGTAAGACAGGAGAGCTTCGAGTTCTGACCTTCTTCCTTTGGTCTAATGTTAACTTGTAGACTTATTTTTTCAGGCTTAACAATTCCCTTACATAATGCTGTGCTGTTCTGAACTTCGTTCTGAACCTCGTTTGTGTCTATTTCTAGCAACAAGCATTGAGGGTTTACCTACAGAGGGCTATCTGGGCTTTGGAGTTCTTCAATTTGAGGAACTTTTTTAACATCAGACTTTTTCAGCTTTCTTTAATATATTAAAAAATTGAGGTGTCATTTAGGTTTCTTTTTCCTGCAATAGTGCACCAATCAGGGGTTGTGTGTTATTCTGGTTTCAGGCTTTTTTAGGGTCTTTAAAATGTTTGATATAATGGTGTAGTGTGCAGTCAGATTGGTAGCAGTATGCAAACTTTTCTGTTTCTACTCCACCAACTTACAGAGCGGTGCCTCTTCCTCCGAGCAGCTAGCCCGGTGAGGTGAGGTTTTTCTCCCACACAAAGCTGGGTAAGTCCAAATAGTCACGATTTATTTTTTGATTTGATGAATGTGACCACCTTGTGGGGTTTTCATCTAATGATTATTGCACAATTGGCAATAATTAACAGATACTCTTTGAGATAGTGATTTTTTTGCAACTATTTTGTTTGTGATGGTTTGACTCTTCTCTTTCCAGGAAAGAAGAGTTGTTTCTTACCTTCCAAATATTGGGTCCGTCTATCTGGTAGGGTGGCTATTGCCACAGACTGGTCGGACCAGCATACACAATATTATTATTTACAGAACTGTCCTATATATGCACTTGCACGACTTTGCGTTCATTCATTGCAGTAGCTATATATGTAATGTTTTTGAGATCCTGAAGAAAGCCGGGTCGAGTGACCAATCCGGCTGAAACATGTCGACCACAATTTTATTTAGCCAGGAATTAGTCTATATATCTTAAGACTATTAGGTTATTTTAGATATGACACTTGGACAATCTCACAATAAATAAAGATTTTTTTGCCCCAGTAGTCATTTTTAATTAGCACATGCACTAGAGCACTGCACGTTTCTTAGAGTTCACATAGTTCACACATACATCTGGGTAAGGGTTTATTCAGGAGCATCAGGATCTGGTTTCCAGCTGAGCCTGGTGGCTCAAGGCCGTGGCCGTAGATCCTGCTCTCCTAGAGTCCCAGATGACGAAGCTCCGCCAACAAGAGTGGGCTGATGGACTCTATAACCTTACAGATTTATGAGTAAACTATCTGATCCATTTGGTTTCTACTTCTAGCTTAACCTTTATTTCACGATTCTCATTTGGTATCTGTTTAGTCAATAATAGACTGAGCCTCTCATGTTTGTTGTCTAATATTCTGTCTCACCTCGGCAGGATGGGTAAAAGGAAAGCAGTAACCTCCTAGGTTAAAACATAGCCAAAAGCAGGGGGGGGGAGACTTGCCAGACTCTGTTGAACTACTTAACGGGGGCTATGGGCGCAATCGAACAACAGATTATTTGCGTTGAAAAAGCCTTGAACCCAGTAAAAACTTGTACCGCTCTAGATCAAACTACTGATAAAATTGTTCAGGACCTAGATATCCCAACAAAAGAAGTATCTAGTAGTAAGATAAGCGCAAATGGTTGCATATTGAACGTGTCTGATTGCATTTCAACGAGTGACCAGGAGAGTGACACCCAACCACCCACAAAGCGTTCTAGAAATCCAGATCCCATGTCTAAAATAATACTGCCAGAAGCAAGACTGATACCCCTTAAACCCCGCAAAAAGGCACCAGAAACACCTATAACTCAGTCTCTAAGTCATCAAGCCAATAAGAAAACCTTGTACTAAATACTAATGGGAGCATTCAAAGTGACCTCGCTAAATTAAATGCCAAATTGGATTACCTGGATATTTTTATCAGAGAAACCCTAACTAACTTGACTAGTCGAATTGGAGGGATAGAAGATCTATTAAATAGGCGTCTAAACAAATGCCGGCCAAACATTGAAAATACGGACATTACTTGTCATATTGGCCAGGTCTATCCAGAGGCAAGTAGATGGATAAATACAAAGTACCTCCTGAAGTACCATGCAATAACTCAAACACTGGGGAAATACAGCTCTTTAATCAATCCTCCCATGATCCATCAGTAAAGACAGCATCGGTTGGGCCTTTACATATTAACTTGCTCACTGATAATACCAGCACCCAAGTGGCGGAGCAAACAATTCGGGGAGAGGACTCACTATCAACCATAGGTGTAAATGCCTTGAGTTCAATCACAACTCCGTACAGTCAGGAGGTTGATTTGACTTTTTTGGACCTTCCTCCTGCTGTAACCCCGTATACTGTGGTACTTGCTAATGTCCCTAGGTTACCCCCTGGGGGCGTCGAGTCATGGGACACTTTGCAAAATAAGTCACTATTTTGGTTGGGAAATAAATTGGTTTAACAGAGAGGCTCTTCTCTGAGTTTAAAATGGCCAGAAGGGTGAGTTGGATAGGGAGAGGGCGCACGAATCTCCATGGAGATTGCATGGTTCTGACCTTTAAAACTCCACAGCTAGCCCAAACTTTGTTATCTAGTTTGGCATCAATTTAGTACCTCTGGGTTACTTTTATCAGCCTGCTAATAACAACTATATGAAAGTGATGCAGCGCGGAATGCAAAATCCCTCCCTTCGTCACAGATCATAGATCACACACAATCACTACATTCGCTGGTGGGGCCCATAACACCAACATACATCCTTCTAATAACCTGTTTCAAGGAGGTGATTGTTCCACTCGCTGTAATGGAAGAGAGTACTCACATATCCCTAGATCTAAATTTCACCTTTAGTACTCCTCCCATCGATAGGCCACGGATCTACTAGCTGCAGGTTGGAGTGATAACAAAATCTATAACATCATTTACATAAATATATTTCCTCAATTAATAACGACCCAACACAGTTCTTGTAATGAATATAAATTTTATCTAAATAATTGAAATTCGAGTCTCTGGTTTTAATCAAGCAAAATAGATCATCATAGTTACCTATTCTGGCTACAAGTCGCCCTCTAAGTCAAAATCTTGGTCATCGGTTCATACTGTCAGAGTCTTAGGAAACAGCTGTCCTGCAGTGTCACCGTCCTCTCCGTCAGCATAACGTCAGGAAATCGCAAATCTTCTGAAGGGTCTCAACCTACCAACCTCTCTAGTCTACCATTTTTATAGTAAAATTTACATTCCAGAGTGTAACAAATGATATTTTGAACGAATCTCATTGGTCTGTTGGAGAAAGTTCGACTTCTTTCCCATACATATAATGTGTCTTTAGATATAGTTCCAATCCACGCAATAGTATCTTTTCATTGTTTCTTTCAGAGCAGCTGGCCGAAAGCCCGGTGTAACCTTGGTTGGCACAGTTGAGTCGGGGTCGTACAGAGGCCGCGGCAGCTGATGGCGACTCATGCGCACTTCACCCAGAGATGCTCATAATGGAGTTGTTCTCGTCTAACAGGGACGTCGGCCATTTTGTGGCCACCAAATGGTCAACTTAAGCAAAGAAACACAAAAATATAATTAATACATAGAAATGACTAATACCCATATGTGTATGTATTTATCTAGCAGAAGCAACACTTAATGCAGGTTATATTCACATTAATAAAGCACAAATCACGAATACATCACGAAAGCAACCTATAATCATGCAATTTCTGAATATATATTATTAATATGGATACAAATTTAATTTACGTCATTAATTAGGCCATGCAAATGCAATTCCCACGTGTATTTCTTATATTAGTAATGTTGGTCAATTCACACAGCAAACCATTAGTACAATTACTTTTAATTAATTATTCATTTTAATCTAAACATGCAAAATGGAGAGGGTATAAAATTTTTAAAGAAAACCCCACTCCAGCAATCCCCCCTTTGGTGATTTTATCACCACCACAACACTAAATTGATTCACCCTTTTACGGAAAATTGAAATGTATTCTTGCTCTTAATTATAGTTCAGTTTCTTCTTCATCTCTTTTTGCCTTTTTACACAAACTTTCTTTCCACTCTTCTAAAGTTATCTCTGTTAAGTCTCCTTCTGGATCCTTCTTTCTTTTTAGTTTTTCTCTTTTTCTTTTATTCTTTGTTTTCTTGTTTTTACAACACATACATCCTAATCTTAATAATAGTAACACAAAAATCACACAAGTTAATGGAAATAATATTTTACCTATAACTGTACTACCTATTTTAACTAAGAAATTTTTAATAGCAGCAATTTTCTTGCCAATCTTTTCCCAAACACCTTCAACCTCCAGTGGTACAATTTCGTCATGCAATTCAGTAATATTTTTGATGTTAACTTTTAGATCTTTGCTTTCGTCTGGAATGTAAGTGCAACAATGTTGAACTTTCAGCATTCCACAGACTCCACCCTCTTTTGCCAAAAAGATATCAAGGGCAAGTCGATTTTGCATTACCATAGCACGCTTGGTAACCATTTCAGTATTAACCAATAAAAATCCTCCAGCGGTGCTTGTTGACCACCGATCCACTACTGTTGATAATCTTCTAATATTGTTCGCATTCAGAGATATTCCCACTGCTGGTATCAATGCTCCAAAAATGTCACCTACAATTTCTGCCCAAGATTCTCTTTTACTACGTGTTAATTGATTACCTAACCTATGTACACCATATTTACCTCTGTCCATGTGAAAGATTTTTGGAAAGACAAGTCCTATGTAACATGTGCCATACCCATGGTCTGGCAAACGATAATATGCCCTGTTCCCACAGATAAAATAAAGTCCAGGAAAAACTGGATCTCTTCCACCTTTAAATCCCCATCCACCTATGATTCGGTATGTATCATGGCACTCACTATTCCCTACTAAATGATTATCGTACGCCGTTTGATTCCTTCTTATACACAGTTTCCCTTTCTGAGGCCAATCTAGAGCTAAAGTGGGATTAGGCTCTCCCTTCATGTGTTTTTCCATTTCTACATCCCAGACTGTTTTCTCCCCTTTTCCTTCAGATCCCTTTCTTTTCATTTTCAATCTCCTTTCCTCGACCATGTCTAGGAATGTCTTTTCTTCATTCTTCAAACTGCATGTCAAATTATTTTTCAATATATACTCTAATGTTGGCTCTTTAGTTACTAAGAAAAATTCGCCTAATACCTTAGCAGGTCTTACTTTGTTTAGTTTGTTATTAGCAGGTACTTGCGCAAAAATGTTATTTACATCTGAAAAATGATATATTCTAATTTACCTGTTTCATAAAATAAGCTTGCTATCATACTACATGCTATTCCATACGTTGCTGGAGGGTGATGATAAGTCACTCCCTCTGACACAGATGCAGGTAACTGCATACATACGTAGCAGTCCCTTACGTCCATGGTCTTTACATATTCATACAATAACTTTGAAAACACATTATTTGAAAAATCATTAATAGACCTATCCTTATGTAAATAATTATTATCTATTCTAGTCGGAACTACTTTTGGAATCTTCTTTATGTTAGTAATGTTTCCAGTGTGTCCTTCTAGTGTATCTATAATGACCTTAAAAGAAATCAGCAGAGCAAGTATACTCCATAGAAGCATTAATAATCCTGTACAACAACACATTTTACACCATCTCTTCATGAATGCACATCTACTTTTACTATTATCTATGTTAGCCATCTTGTTAATTTTGGACTGTGTCGTTTGACTTAGCCTCTTTTCTTTCGCAACTAGTTCTCTAATATTAGGCCTCTAAGGCCCTACTTAATTCTACCAGTATCTATCGTTTGATTCAATTGTTACTTCTTCATCAGTAGTTTTCTAGATTTCCTCAGTTTGGCATTTCATCATTTTTCACTTCTTTCAGTTCATCCAAATACAGTATTTCCTGATCTTCCATTTCTTCTTCTCCGAAGTCGGATAAGATAACTCTCAGGATTCCTGCTTCTTCCTCTTCTTCAACCACTTTCAGTACAACCTCCTCTGGATTTCCGTGACTATCTGCCTCTTCCTCCGTTTCAGGCAGTGCCACGTACGTCCATTCTGGTGACTTATACTTCTGGTTAGGTTTCCTTGTTCTTTTTCCCTCTTCTTGATTAATCTCTTCTTCTTTTGATTTGTCTTGGCTTGTCACTTCATTCACCTGATCTGCTCTTGGTGATTTCACTCGTGTCAGCCGATATCTCAATCTCTTTATTTTGTTTGGCCACACTTCGTCCTTTTTGACTCTCTTCTGCTTACTTTCTTTATTGTTATTTTCCTCTCTCCAAGCTCTTTTTCTTAGAACTCTCTTCAGATTCTGTCTCAACTTGCTTTTTCTTTTCGACAACTTCTTTTTCCACCACTGTTTTCCCTACTTCTGTCCCTCCTCGGGTCTCCGACACGCAATCTTCCTGCTGGCTACTTGTCCCTTCACCTAGCTGGATGTTGCAGTTCCCTACACCTCCTCTGGGGTCTTCCGCAAGCTGTCCCTCTCTCTCTGTACCTGTCCCTGTTTCACTTTGATCTATTATTTCAGGTGGAATTTCTCTTGGTCTTTCATCTGAAACTTCTTTCTCTAGAATTTCTTTCACTGCTTCTTCGTTGTCTTTTCCTTTTTTCTTTCTGTGTTCTTTTCTGGGACCTTGTCTTCCCTGTTCGTCTTCAGAATCTGAACTGATATCAGAAATCTGCAATCGTCTTCGCAGAGAGATACTTCTGGGGACTAGTATTTGATCAGGTTGTTTTTCCCCCCTTTCAGGATTTTCTTGTGTTCTTGGCTCTTCGTTATCTGATTCAGTACTTGACTCTGATTCATCATAGTACTCTTTTCCTTTGCCGTCAACTGGATTTGGTATCCTCAAAGTATGGCTGGCATGGATCCAATTTTTCACTCCAGCACACTTCACAGCTGTTGTTGTGGTCAAAATGACTTGTCTTGATTTTCCCCACCTTTCAACCAAACAATTCCTTCTTCTGTGGACTTTTATCCTTGCCCAGTCTCCTGGGCTCAGATCATGGGCTGGCTTCCTTTCAAGGGTGGTGGCATCCGCTCCAACCTGATGAAACACAGAATGAACTGCGTCAGCCAGGCCTTTACAGTACTCCAACACCATGTCATCAGTTATTGTCATCAGCTTGTTGACTGGAATGTAAACATGCCTCATCGCTCGTCCCATGACTATTTCATGAGGACTTAACCCTGTGGTTCTGTCTTGTGTTGCTCTAATGGTCATTAAAACAAGAGGCAAGACATCAGGCCATTTCATACCAGTGGCTAAACACATTTTCCCAATTCTGTTTTTGATTCTACCATTCATCTGTTCAACCACACCAGAAGCCTCTGGTCGGTAGGCACAATGTAGTTTCTGTTGTACATTCAATGCTTCACAAATCAATTTTACAATCTCATTATGAAAATGTCCTCCTCTGTCTGATTCAAGAGTCACTGGGAACCCAAACCTAGGGATGAATTCTCTCAAAAATAGCTTTGCCACTGTCATCCCATCATTTCTTCTTGTTGGGAATGCTTCCACCCACCTGGAGAACAGGCAAACTACAACCAGAACATACCTCAGTCTGTTACACAGAGGCATTTCAATGAAGTCAACCTGCATTCTGGTAAAAGGTCAACCTTCCCGGCCTATGGTTCCTAGACTCACCACTGTCTTTCTCCCAGTATTGTATTGCTGACATATCAAGCATCTCTGACACAGGCTTTCTGCTACAAGTCTGAATTTTGGATTGTACCAGGTCTGCTCAAAAGACCTTATCATGGCGTCTCTCCCTATGTGTCCCTGGCCATGATACATCCGTGCCATGGTAGACATCATGCTATCAGGCATTACTGGTCTTCCATCTCGATAGACCCACACACGGTCCTTCTCTCTTGGTTCACACCCTGCTTTTATCCATTGTTTCATTTCCTCATCTCCTGACTGTTCCTGCAATTGTCTCACTTCTTCCCAGGTTCCTACTGTGTTAGTAAACATTACTGAGCAAGAAGACATTTCTCTCTCCTTGGCCCGATTGACTGAATTCTGGTTCCGTGCACAATACTGTACCATATCATTAGCATACCTATTCCCAGTAGTGTATCGCCTCATTCAACTTCCCAACCACTTCAGCATTCTTTATAGGGGTTCCACTTGAGGTCAGGAAACCTCTTTGCAGCCAAAGCTGGCCGAAATCATGGACGACCCATAAGCCATACTGGCTGTCAGTTATCACAGTCACTTTCACACTTTTCCCAATTTTACATGCTTTGGTCAAAGCAACGAGTTCAGCTACTTGGGCTGACTTCACTCCTTTCAAATAAGATGCTTCCATCACTGCTGCAACCGTGCATACTGCATATGCTGCGCTTAGCACTCCTTCATCTGTTCTCAAACATGACCCATCAACAAACAACACAAAATCACTTTCTGGCAGAGGTATATCTTTAATATCTGGTCGTGGCTTTGTACAATACTCAAGCACATCCAAGCAATCATGATCTGCTTCATCTCTCACTTCCACATTCTCAGCATCAGGTAACAACGTTGCAGGATTCACATTCACACATCTCGCAAGGCTCACATTCGTTGCACCTAATATGACCTTCTCATACTTAGTCAGCCGACTATGTGTCATATACTGAGTACGACTCCTTGTTAAAAGAATCGCCACATCATGAGGTACAAACACTTTCAATGGATACCCCATCACAATACCTTCACTCTGTTCCAAACTTCGACATGTTGCAGCCACTGCTTTCACACACCCAGGTAAAGCTGCAGCCACTGGGTCAAGCATTGAGAAAAAATATGCAATTGGTCTCCTCAACCTTCCATGCTTCTGGATCAACACAGAGAGTGCACATCCATTTCTCTCACTGCAATATAACTCAGACTCTTTCTCATAGTCAGGCATGCCCAGTGCTAATGCTTCACACAAACCCTCTTTTAATTTTTTGAATGCTGCCAATTCTTCCTTGTTCAATTCAAGGGGATCTTTTACATCACTCCTTGTTAATCGTACCAAGGGTTTTCGAATCAGGGAAAAGTTGCTAATCCACTGACGGCAGTACCGCACCATTCCCAGAAACATTCTCACCTCTCTTTGGGTCATGGGGGCTCTCATCCCTTTTATAATTCTGATTCTGTCTATTGTTATTTTTCTCAGTCCTTTCTCAATTTTATGTCCCAAATATTGTACTTCTTTCTTACAATACTGTAATTTTGCTGGTGACACCTTCAATCCTCCATCTGCCAAATGATTCAGTAGTGCTATTGTGTCTACCTCGCCAGCTTCACGTGTTTTCGACGCCACCAAAAGGTCGTCGTTATACTGCACTAGTACTGAACTTTCAGGCATTTGCAGACTTTCCAAAGATTTCTTCAACAATTGATTGAATATTGAGGGGCTCTCTGTATACCCCTGTGGGATTCGGCACCATGCCAAAATCCGCTCTCCAAAACGAAATGCAAAAATTGGCTGACTGTCGTGGTGCAATGGGATAGAGAAGAATGCATGACATAAATCAATCACTGTATACCATTCCGCATCATGGGGAATCTGGTACAGAATTACTGATGGGTTTGGCACAATAGGACAACATGATACCACAATTTTGTTTATCTTTCTCAAATCTTGCACTATCCTGAATTTCCCATTAGGCTTTTTCAGTCCCCTTATCGGTGAATTACATGGACTACTCATGATTTCCCTCAAAATTCCTTGCTTGATCATTTTCTCAATTATTGGAGTAACCCCTTCAATTATCTCCGGTGTCAATCTGTACTGAGGGACATTTGGATAACTTATTCCTTCCTACATAGTTATCCTGACTGGATCTACGTTTCTCATTAACCCTACATCTTCTCCGGTAAAATCCCACACTTCTGCATTCACTGACTGTTTTAGTTCATTAGGTAATTCATCAGGGTTGAATATTGCATAAGTCTCAGTTACCTCATTTTCTCTGTTAGCTATAGTCATTTTATATAGCACATCCTCATCTGGTGTTTCAAATGCTATTCCATCTGGAGTACAGAATATAGTGCAATTCATCTTGCACAACAGGTCCCTACCTGATAAATTCACCGGACTGGTGTCACACACAACAAAGCGGTGCATCTCTGTAAATTTCCCTATACTAACTTTCACTGGTTCTGTCAAAAACGTTTTTAACTGTCTGTTGGACACACCAACCACTTGGATTGTTTCATCTGAAAGAGGAAGATTCTTAACATCAGCTGATCTAACAGTTGATCGAGTAGCACCAGTATCCACTAGGAAAGTAATATTTTCATCATTAACCTTCCCATCTACAAATGGTCCTGTCTGGTCTACTTCTAGACTCGCGCCATGTACGCACTCTTCTTCCTCCTTTCGGCACCGTCAATAGCTTTCCTCTGAGTCACTCTCATCGCGTTGCAGACAATACTGTGAAACGGCACGAGCGCGCGGCGGTTTATTTACCTGTTCTTCATAGTAGAATCCCGATTCATTACTATACTTCTGAGTGTTTCTGCTCTGCGGGAAAGGTGGTTTTGGCACCTGATTCTGTGAAGTAACCACCTGCTGCTGTTGCTGCAGTTGACCACTCACCTCATTCTGCACCTGTGGATTCAATGATGCATTTTCATTATTAGTATTTGGAGGGTATTTACACTCGGATTTCCAATGCCCTAACCTACCACAATTATGGCATGGGAACTTCTTTTTAGCTTCTTCTATATTACCTTTCCCTTTTCCTGGGCCAAATCTTGGTTTAGTTCCTGGGTTATTTGCTTGTTCGACCAATTGAGCTTCCTGCCTTTCAGCTACCTTTACTTGTGCCCACATTGCCTTTTCTTTTAATTTTCGCTGTTTAGCCTCAATTTCGTCACTGAAATATTTAGCATGTCTCAGTACTTCATTTATTTTCTTATTCTGCCAATCAACTGTATGCTGCTTTATCATGTCACCAATTTCTGGGCGTAAACCATATACAAATCTGTATACGAAATGACTCAAATCCTTATCACTCAGGTTCTCATCTCCACTGAACTGCTTAAAAACTTGAATTAGTCTCTCATAGTATGCATGTACTGATTCCTTTGCTTCCTGATGTGTTCGATCAATCTTTACCCAATCTGACTCTTTAGGGGGCACTTTGTTTTTCAAAAATACCATAACCTGTTCATACTTTTTCATTACTTCAGGGTCTGGGGCTCCTGTCTTAGGATCCCTAGGGTACTCCTGAGTTGGCCAGTTGATCATCAACTTGCACTCAGTCCACAAATCTGCCGGTACTATTATATCGAACAGACTATTCAAATCTATCCACAGTACCTTTGACAATTTTACAAATCTGTCTAACTGCCTGTACCACTCGACGGGCTTTACGCGTAGTCGAGGAAAATCATTTGTAAATGACAAAATGTCCTGTCTTGTCCATGGGACATGTACATATCCTCCTCCTGGGATATCCCTCATTGGGTATTCAGTCACTACCTTTTCTTTTTCTCTAACAGGGAATGCCGAAACTGTCCTGTCTGGGGCATCATTTCGTTTTCTATACCATTTACTTCTCCATTTATCCACATCGCCCCATTTTCTCAATACAATGATTATGTCCTTAATCTGACCTATCTGTCCTGTGGTGTTCAGATTTTCAATGTCTTTTTCTGTAAAATCAACTCGATAGGGTTTCTGTAAGGCTTTTACCTTATCAATATCTATACCCATTTCATTCGCAACTTCTCCTAGTCTTTCATGCAGATTCCTCGCTCTCCATGTCACACTTTTGCACAGGAATAACAGCTCCTCATCCTGATAAAACTTTAATTTTTCTACCGGAATAGTCCCTACAATCAATTCTTCCAATACCATCCGCAATTTTGCCACATCTATTGACTGGGAATCTTTATCTGGTCTCTGCAACCCTTTTAACCATTCACTCAGTTCTTCCACAGATGGTCCTACCGGGTTCTCTATGCTACTCTGTTCTGGATTTCTCTGGGGTTCCAACAAAGTTTCTACTGTCGTTCTACTCCTTTCAGCATAATTCTGATTTATAAAGGAATTATTTGAAAGATGTGGTTCAAACATATTTACTGTCGGTCCCCATGGATTCTCCATTTGAATTCGTGCTGGACTCTCACCCACATTATTGTTCCGGTATGGTACCGTTAAACAATGTTCGCTATCCTTTAGCTTCTCAAAAATGGGCATTACTGGACCTATAGTCACTGGAACTGTTACAGCTTCTAGATTCTTGGTTAATTCTCTTATTTTCTCTGTTAATTCTAGAGTTGTTTTGGCCAATTCCGCTGAATTTTCGCTATCTATTTTATTCTCCGATCTCTTTTCTACCTCTCTGATGGACTTTCTTTTCTCTAAATCTGGTGACATAGTCTCAGTCTTGATAATTCGTAATGTTTCTCTCATTGGGGCATTTGGTGTCAACCTTTCTGGTTCTGGTCGGTACGGTGGTGGATTTTTATAAAACACATCATCCAACACATCATCATCCGAATCATTTGCTACGTAACTTCTTGATTCCACATTATTCCTTTTTTCCACACATTTTCTACCTTCATTCTCTCCTACCTCTCTTACAGGAAACATACCTTCAGTCAAACTTGCATTCCTCCATCTTTTCATTCGATCATCATGCGTTTCATGTCCATATGACATGCCAAACAAATATCTGTAACTTCTACTATTTCTTTGCTTTTCTCGCTCATGTGCTTCGTCTTCCCACTCTGTCAATGCCTCAAACTGCGTCGGTCTAGGTCTTGGTTCTACATACATAATTTTCTGGCGCAAATTACTTAAAACAGCTAAATTAAAGGAACCATGTTCTGGAAATGCCAGGACTCCATCGTCCTTGGTATATTTTACCCAATTATCTACCCAAATACAAGTATGATATCCATACTTCGCAATCATTAAAGCTGCGGGGGTTTTCGGTGGAGGAATTAACTGTCCTTCCCTAGTTTTGACCTGCTTATCTTTCTTGAACCACTTTTCAACTTTACCAAACCAGGATTTCTTTTCCCTATCTGGTGGCTGGTAATACATTTTCTGTGTATCGCTAGTCTCTTACAGCTGTACCGCTCTTCTGTCCACTCACAGCGCGACTCCACGCTAACGCACCAATCAAGAACGTCTACGTCACTGTCACAGTCCTCTAATCCCAGCGCGACTCACATTAACGCACCAATGAAGAGCGTTTACGTCACCCTGTACTTCTCCAATCCCAGCGCGGCTTTACACTAACGCACCAATCCGGAGCGTTCTACACTTCTGACCCACTGTCCAATCCCAGCGCGGTCGTTTGACATCAGCAGCCGCTGCGGCAGCTCTGCTCCTGTTTACCCCTCCTTTACAAGACCGCTCCTTGAACTCTTACTGCAACTTTTACAATTCTATTAGTAACAACACTGAAACATCTCCATTGTCTGCTTCCCTAACCAAAGAATAGCAATAGACCTTTCTCACCAGAATTCCGTCTTTCCCGAGAGCAGCGCTTACCTCTGCCCTACTACGGAATCGTTACTTCCGCTGATAAAGTAGCACATCCCTCTACTTCACCCTTCTAGCAAGCATTAGCTAATTGTTTCTCTGGTATTTTAGAAATAAACCTAGAGTTTCGCAATCATTTGAATGCCTTTACATTCACACTCGTTCATACAAGAAAATATAGTACATACGCACAGAATCCTGTCTTTGCCGAGAACAGCGAACAGTCTGTCCTACTACAGAATTATGACACACGTTAACAAAGCAGCACTTCCCTCTACTTTGTCCTTCTAACAAGCTCAGAGAACACCTGCTACTTTTTCAGTGATAAGCGTTATCGGTATGCCAATTGGTTTCCTGGTACTTAAAGACCAAAATTTCACAGGTAACCTTCGCTTTCATACACACTTCTCTCACACGAGAATATTTCTAATGGCAACACACGACGATGCCGCCGAATCGAACCCAGACAATGCGCCGTGAAACTTCACTTGTCACACGTTTCCCCTGTGTACCTACAGAGCAACAACAATTCCGTCTTTCCCGAGAGCAGCGCTTACCTCTGCTCTGCTTCGGAATTGTTACAAACTTCCGACTTCCTACATCCCAGAAGCCGTGCTAACAACATATAACTCAACGCAACTCAACATATAGTGTTAGTACATAAATCAATACCAATCAATAATCAATAAGCTATTTACAAGCAATGATCACTAAACCAAAACAGTAGTAAACCATATCTCTGCTACCAAGAAAAACTGATGCAGCGCGGAATGCAAAATCCCTCCCTTCGTCACAGATCATAGATCACACACAATCACTACATTCGCTGGTGGGGCCCATAACATACATCCTTCTAATAACCTGTTTCAAGGAGGTGATTGTTCCACTCGCTGTAATGGAGGAGAGTACTCACATATCCCTAGATCTAAATTTCACCTTTAGTACTCCTCCCATGAATAGGCCATGGATCTACTAACTGCAGGTTGGAGTGATAACAAAATCTATAACATAATTTACATAAATACATTTCCTCAATTAATAACGACCCAACACAGTTCTTGTAATGAATATTAAATTTTATCTAAATAATTGAAATTCGAGTCTCTGGTTTTAATCAAGCAAAATAGATCATCATAGTTACCTATTCTGGCTAAAAGTCGCCCTCTAAGTCAAAATCTTGGTCATCGGTTCATACTGTCAGAGTCTTAGGAAACAGCTGTCCTGCAGTGTTTATAGTAAAATTTACATACCAAAGTGTAACAAAATATGTGTATGTATTTATCTAGCAGAAGCAACACTTAATGCAGGTTATATTCACATTAATAAAGCACAAATCACGAATACATCACGAAAGCAACCTATAATCATGCAATTTCTGAATATCTATTATTAATATGCATACAAATTTAGTTTACGTCATTAATTAGGCCATGCAAATGCAATTCCCATGTGTATTTCTTATATTAGTAATGTTGGTTAATTCACACAGCAAACCATTAGTACAATTACTATTAATTAATTATTCATTTTAATCTAAACATGCAAAATGGAGAGGGTATAACATTTTTAAAGAAAACCTCACTCCAGCAAAAGCACCTAGAAGGCATCTTATAGTGAATTATGAACCTGCATATAATATCCCAGTCTTCAATCATTTCAATGTTCTCCCAACTCTAGATTAAGTTGATTGACTGCATTTGGAAGATTCCAGGTTGACTGTGATGGGGCCAAAAAGCTGAAAAAGCTGAACTACACACATATAACACACTCAGATAACTTGTTTTAAAAAAACTTAAGCGCTCCTGTTGACAACCAACACTCTAAACCCAGCCTGTCAATATCTACTAGAGAAGCCATGGACCTCCCAACTGTGCATGTAGATCCAGAGTCAGATTGTGATCATCTCCCATTTTCAACATTAGCTGCCGTCCCCAATATACCATCTACTAGAGAGAAGGTGGAGATGAATATAAGATATGAGAAGAGGGGTATTTGTCAGATTTTGTTTTGGAACATGGCAGGCCGAAAAACAAGTGTGACTAACCAGATATGGCTCGATTTTGTTGGGGAATATGATATTATTAGCCTCAATGAAACATGGTTGGTATAGCCTATACATATGAATGGTTACAAAACTTTTCACACGGCTGCAGTTACTTCAACTCATGGGAGAGCCATGGGGGGCTTATGTACATAAGTTTCAAACCGTATTAACACAAGTAAGATTGTATCGAAAGCTGTAAACAGGTACTTCCAATTCATCACTATAGATGTTGATAATTCACTTAGTATTGCATTGTTAAATTTCTATCACAATATTTCCCAAGATAGGATTGAGGAGGTATTGAGGAAACTATGTTGTTACCTACAAAATTTGCACCCTTCATCAACAAAGGAAATAATTACTATTTGGGGAGGGGATTTTAACTCTGCTCTTTGTCAGCATGTGGAAAATGAGGTATGCGGTATTTTGATTGAGGAAGGTATGAGTCTACCACATTTCCCTCACACGACTTACTGGGATCTTTTAAACCAAATTATATTCACTATGAACCTAGGATTTGCCAACAATGTATGTGTCCCATCAGTTCCTTTCAGCCCTACTTTCAATGGCCGAGGAACATTTTCAACTAAAGACTTTATTTTATTGTCTAGTAGACAGGCCCCTAGAGCTCAGGACTTTGTTACTCATTCAATCCCCCTGAGTGAATATTTTCCTCTGAGCCTAGGATTAGTAGTACACAGTCAGGCGATAAGTATTAGAGACAGACAAACTCATACAGTTGAAAACATAACCTTGAGTAGGCTAAATGGTTATGCTCTTCGTTGGGAAAAAGTGGATCTCAAAAAATTTACAAGAAAGGTTGTCGTAAATTGTAGGGATGCCCTCCATGCCTGCCTCGAGGAGTCTACTCCCTATAATGATGTTATAATAGGCTTCCGTGCACAAGCTGAATACATTAAAAAAGCCCTTTTTGTCAAGACCAAAAAAAGGCTATTCAGAATAAAGGATGGTTTGACTCAAAATGCACCAAGTTCTATTCAAAATTAAAACATACTTTACACAACTCGAACAAAAACAGAGATGATATTAAAGAGGCCAGAAGGGAGTATAAGTGCACACTAAAAGAGAGGAAAGAGGCATTAAAAGATGCGGCTTGGTACGCTTTACATTCAGCTTCTGAAACCAGAGACACAACTGCCTTCTGGAAAGCAGTTAACGCACCCTTTTTGGCTAATAAAGATATAGTATCAATAGAAATAGTCATCAGCGAGGCAGAATGGGTGGATCACTTCCTCAAACTGTACAATGATCCATCAAGTGTCTTACCAGAAAAAATTGCCTCAGACGATGAGCTGGAATTACTGACAAGTAGGTGTGATTTACAATTTGATGGTTAACCAGGCCATCATGTCTAGTATGGGAGGGAAGGCCCCAGGCCCAGATGGTATCCCTGTAGATCTTTTTAAGGCTAACATCTGGCTATGGGGACCGCTTTTAACACAAGTTATTAATGCAAGCTGCTCGACATGTTTTCCATCAACCTGGGCAGTGTCGATATTGGTACCTATATTTAAAAAAGGGGACAGGGAGAACCCAGCATGCAATAAATAGACCAATATCATTGCTGGATTCTACAGTGAAAATAGTGGGGCGAGTTATTTTAAACCGATTACAAGAATGGGCCAACGATAACTCCATTATCAGCGATATGCAATATGGTTTTCGTAAGGGAATGGGCGCAGTGGAACAGGGTCTTAATTTAGCTATTCTTTTAGATAAGTACACAAAATTTTTAGCGTTTGTAGATTTAACTGCTGCCTTTGACTGTGTCATACACGAGAAGTTATGGCAGATTTTAGAGGGAATGGGGTTGGACAAGTCGCTTTTACTTTTTTTAAGACAGCTTTATTTAGAGGCAAAAGCAAGAGTTCGTTATGGAATAGGGGGAGTGCGCAAAACTGTTTAGTATTAAGAGAGGAGTGAGGCAAGGTTGTGTCCTGGCGCCCTTTCACTTCACCCTGTATATAAACAATTTAGGACGGGTGTTAGAGAAGGAGTGCCAGGACCTACCACTAGTGAATAAACGCCCCATACCGGCATTAATGTACGCGGATGACGCAGTCCTCAAGGCACGCACCCCGCTGGGTCTGCAGCGGGTAGTTACCAGCTTTGCAAAGTTCATGAGTGATCTGGGTCTCTCTGTTAATACCTCCAAAACGTTTATAATGAAGTGTGGGACAGGTAGCTACAAGACCAGAGATTTTTATATTGACGCAAAAAAGATTGAAATCACAAAAATCTTTTCATATCTGGGGATTTTAGTTGACCAAGGGGGGACTTGGACTCAGGCCGTTAAAACCAGGAGACCATTATTTACAAAGGTGCTTGCAGCTCTTTAAAATTTTAGTAGAAAACTGGGTAGACTGCCACCACTAGATTTGATACAAATATATAAAGCAAAGTGTGTCTCGATAGCTACCTATGGCACTGGCGTTTGGGAGCATGCCGACATTAACCCCTTACAGATTACAGAGAACTCTTTTTTTAGGTTCCTGTTGACTGTTCCTGCCAGCCCTTCTACACACATTTGTCATACACAATTAGGCATGCCATGTTTGTCGGACATTATAAAACTCTGGCGCAGGATTTGGACCACGGAGGAAACATTACTCAATCGCCAAATTCAGCAGAGGCACATATAATTGTAAAATAGGAAAATGTCTACTTTTTAACAGTGGCATTTTCAAACATACAATTTAAAAACCATCTCCCTAAAAAGAGGTGTTATTAAATTCTGTGTTCAGAGAGCCTAAACTCCATTTCTCTATCTTGTCCCAATGGAAAGTTATACTTGTTAGATGTCACAAAGCAACGCCCATGTTAGCCTTTCAATAGTAAAAAACGAAATTGGCAGTATTTCATTACCAGGACATGTAAAATTCACCAATACATGTCCTACCATTTACATACACTGCATCCTGCCCATGGGGGTATCTTGCACCCACCTGAGGGGTGCCTTACATGTAAGAAAAGGGAAGGCAAGGGCCTGGCAAGTGGGTGCACTTGCCAGGTCAACATGACAGTTTAAAACTGCACATGCAGACACTGTAGTGGCTGGTCCGAGATGCATTTACAGGGCTACTCAATGTGGGTAGCACAATTAGTGCTGCAGGTACACTAGTAGCACTTGATTTACAGGACATGGGTGCACGTAGTACACTGTACTAGGGGTATACCAGTAAATCAAATGTGCCAATCATGGATAACCAATCATAGTAACAATTTACACAGGGAGCACTTGCACTTTGACACTGATGAGCAGTGGCAAAGTGCCCATTTCATCTAAACCAGCAAAAACAAAATCCAACATACCCTTAAAAATATAGGAGGTAGAGGCAACAATGATGAAAGCAAACATGCCAAGGATGCCAAGTCTAACACGTGTCATCTCCAGCTGAAAAGTGGGGAGAAGTACCCACCCTGTTGAGTGTTCTCATCACTAAGTCAGAAGAATCTGGGCAGACCATCAGCATTGGCGTGTTGTGTACCATGGCTTTGATTCACTGTAAAGTCCATTCTCTGTGGGGAGATGGATCACCTCAACAGTTTTGAGTTCTCATCCCTCATTTGCATCAACCATCTGAAGGGACTGTGGTCTGTTTAACCCAGAAGCGAGTCCCAAACAAGTAGGGCCATAGCTTCTTCAGTGCCCAGACCACAGCAAAAGATTCTTGCTAAATTGCACTCCAACTCTGTTCCCTGGGGATGAGCCTCATACGAAGGAAAGCTACAAGTTGGTCCAAGCCCTCGTCATTCAATTGTGAGAGAATATTTGTCTGCACAACACATTCTTGGGAGAAATTGGGTAGCTTGAGCACGGGCGCAGTGCACATGGCAGATTTTAGGGCATCAAAAGCAGCCTGTCAGGCATCAGTCCAAATAACTTTCCCTGGCTGCGTCCTTGAAGCCAGCTCTGTCAGGGGGGCCACAATAGTGCCATACCCGTTGACAAACCGGCTGCAGTAGCCGGGGAGAGCTAGGAAGGCCCTTACCTCTGTCTGGGTCTTGGGGGGCTTCCTAGCCAGAATTGTGTCAATCTTAGGTTGTAGGGGTGCCACCTGGCCACTTTCTACCTGGCGCCCTAGGTACACCACAAACTCTTGTCCTGTCTGGCACTTACTGGCCTTGATAGTGAGGTGTGCCTTCAACAGGGCAATCAACACTTCACAGAGGTGTAGCAGGTGTTCCTCTCAACGGGAGCTGAGCACTGCAATGTCATCCAGGTAGGTGACACTGAATTCTTCCAGCCCGGACAGTACCTGGCTGACCAATCTCTGGAACGTGGCAGGTGTATTCTTCAACCCAAATGGCATGACCCAGTACTGCCACTGCCAATCTGCGTTGAGAATGCAGACCTCTCTTTAGGCCCATCAGTTAAGTCAATCTGCCAGTACCCAGACCTTAAATCAAACGTGCTGATGAACTGGGCAGCTCCCAACCGATCAATGAGTACATCAGCTCTGGGGATGGGGTGCGCGTCAGTCCTGGTGAGGGAATTGAGCACACGGTAGTCCACACAGAATGGAAGTTCAGGAGTGGCACTGTGTGCAGCAGCATTTGGAACCAAGACTAGTGGGCTAGCCCAGGGGCTGCTGGAGGGCTCTATCACCCCTAGTGTCAACATCTTGGAAACTTCTTCCTTGATGCTAGCCTTGACCCGGTCAGTCAACCTATACATTTTGTGTTTTACAGGTAACTTGTCCCCAGTGTCCACATCATGGACACACCAATTGGTGATTCCTGGGGTCCGGGAGAACAGGAAGGTGACAGTCCCTCTTGAGTCAGGGTGGGAGAGAGGTTCACACCCTCCACTGACCCACCAGGCTCTTGGGCAGACAGGAGGTCAGGAAGAGGGTCACTATCCGCTTCCATTCCATTATCTGTAGCCAGGAGCATAGTCACTTCAGACCTCTCAAAGTGAGGTTTTAGGCAGTTCACTTGTAGGACCCTCAAGGGGTACTTGGAGTTTGCAAGTTCACCAAGTAGGTGACTTCACTCTTGCGCTCCACCACCCAGTCCACTTGTCTTGGAGTGCACTAGGCTCTACTGGTGCCCTCACCCACACTTTGTGGCCCGGCTGAAACTCTACCAGAGTGACATTCTGGTCATACCAATGTTTCATCTCTTCCTGGCTGGCTTCTAGGTTCTCCTGGGCGAGTTTCCTGAAGCATTGATTCTGGCTTCTGAAGGGTAAATACATCCTGGGGAGTCTTACCAGGAGTTTTCTCCCAGCCCTCCTTCACCAGACTAAGAGACCCTCCCACAGGGTGCCCATACAGCAATTCAAAGGGACTGAACCCTAAGGATTTCTGTGGTACCTCCCTGTAAGCAAACAACAGGCATGGTAAGAAGACGTGCCACTTTCACCTGATGCGTTCTGTAAGACCCTTAACAATGCCTTTCAGGGTTCGGTTGAACTGCTCAACCATCCTGTTCCTTGGGGATGGTAAGGAGTGGTGAATTTGTACATTACACCACACTCCTCCCATAAAGACGTCATATACCTAGACATGAAGTTGGTACCCTGGTCAGATACCATCTCTCTGGGGATACCCACATGGTAAAAGATTGCCAATAACATATGGCTCACCACAGAGGCTGTGGTTGTCCTGAGAGGGACAGCTTCCTGGTACCGGGTGGCATGGTCCACCAAGATGTACTTGTTCCCTAAAGCTGTATTGCGTTCCAGTGGCCCCACAATATCAATTCCCACCCGCTCTAAAGGGTTGCTCACCACAAGGGAAATGTTGGCAAGGAGCCTTATACTTCCCCCCGACTCTTGCCTGGCAAGTATGACAAGACCTACAATGAATATCAGTGTGTCTTCACATTTGGAGCCACAAGAAGTGGGTTACAGGCCTGTGAAAGTACTTGTCACGCCCAAAATGTCCTGCCTAAGGCACATCATGACCTAGACACAGTAGGAAGGTCCTGAAGGGCTCGGCTCGGTACATGGGCTGACCCCAGCTACCAACCTTAAGCTCACCATAAAGGCTACCATTATCCCAATAAAACCAATGTGATCCAGCCTGATCACCTGCTGCCTGGTCTACAGCCTATTGCTGCAACCCAACAGGAGTATAGCACTCCATATGCACCTTGCAGAACTCCTCCCTGGTGGGAACCCCTTCCTGCTGCCAATGGGTCAGCTCAGGTAGGTCTCCCAGTTCGGCCACTTAATCTCCTGTAGGTAGATTCCAGGGCATCCCCATCAAAGTCTGCCTCCTCCTCCTGAACCGTGGAAATGTCTGTGGCGGGTTTCCCATGCCCACGCCCCTCCTCCTTCTAGAACACACATGGGCCACTGTTTCAGGCTCCAGGTTCTGTTGATTACCCTTACTGGCTGCCATTGACCAAGTGGTCACACATGCCCACTCAGGCAGACCCAACATTTCTAAAAGAACCCGACGTTCCACCTCCTTCCAAGGGGAACTCTCCAGGTCATTGCCAAGTAGACAGTCTACAGGCATGGATGGACTCAAAACAACCTTCAAGGGACCTGGGACCCCTCCCCACTCAAAGGGAACCTGCGCCAACTTACACAGGCGCTCAGAGTTGTCTACAGCAACTAAAGGGTGAAGTACATTGGGGGATTATCTGCTCTTCAGACACCTACTGACACCTCACAAATGTCATACTGGCTCCAGAATCTCTCAGAGCTTCCACCCTCCTCACATTGATGGTCACCGACTGCAGGTACTCCTAAGTGTTATTCGGCAGACACGTATCTCCTAGCGAGATTAGGGTCATCACAGCTGGCTACTCCCATAACTAGAAAGCAACTCCTCCCCAAAGCACTACACTAACTAACCCTGGTGACGGTGCACCAATGCTGTTGTGGGCTTGGGACACTATGGGTCCCCCTTCAGGTTATCCTTCTGACCACTTGGTAACACCTGCGGGACCCCTATCACCTTGCTTACCTCTAGGCGGCCATGGCTTCTTGATGCTGGAAGGCTGGGAATCTTTACCCTGGGAACTATTTTGGAACCCTTTAGACAATCCTTTTGGTCACCCTTTTCCACCCACTCTTCTGCTGGGGACCCTTCCCACCCTTGGCTACCTTCCTCACATTCCCCTTGTGGACCCTGGTACTTGTCCAGCGGTCCTCCTCCTGAACAAGCTTCCTGGGATCAGTCAGCTTACTATCCATCAGATGCTGGCGCAGATCTGGAACACAGAGACTATTCAAGTGTTCCCATGGAATTAAATCATACAGACTCTTGTAGTCAGTTACTGTGCTGCCCTTTATCCAACCATCCAGTGCTCTGCAAAAGAAATTCACACATTCCTTCCAAGTGTTAGACTCAAGCTTCATAAAAGATCTAAACATTTACCTGTACTGCTCAGGTTTGAGCCCATACCTGAGGCATAAAGCCTCATTCATATTGAGATAAGTGAGTGTACCTGCCTACTCCAAAGGTGTCAGGGTGTTTCTCCCATTGGCCTCAAGGTGTTTCCACTGCCCGCCCCCAATGTTTCTCTGGGAACTCATTCATTCGAAGTGCTGCCTCATAGGATGCAAACCAAGCATATATATCCTCCCACCTTTTGTTTGCACTAGATCCTTAGGAATGTAGACCTTTCCCCCAGACTGCACTGGCTGTACGCGGACACCATTTGCACTGGACTCTGCCTCCTTGGCCTTAATGTCCAGCTCCCTCATGATCAACTCTTAGGACAAAAGTAATTATTTTCCTTCAAAGGCATGAGCTGTCTCATTCTCAATTTCTAGTTTCTTCATCTGAAGCTTCAAAACCTCCAACTCATGGCTCCTGATCCCTCTGCCTTTCCTGCATCTCCTCTGGAGACACATTTCTGGAAGACACACTGCTGCCAGGCCAAGAGGATGCACTCCCCACAGTCAGATCCTGAGCTTCACAGCTATCCAAGTTTTTGCAAAATTGTTTGAGTTGATTCACTTTGTATGTATGCAACATTCTAATATCAAACTCCAATTTTGCAACCTCATTTGCTGGTTTACCACTCAGAGACATGGTGTGTGGATACTTTATGGTTCAATAAAAAATAGAACCAAAAACCCTGTATGTGGTTATGTAGTGGTCTACAGAAAACTAGTGATTTAACCCAATTACTGTGTGTCAAGTACAACTACAAGTTCAATTCTCACCGCTGCCCACCAATGTTAGAAATGGAGTCTCTAGTTGGCAGAGGAATGGACCTCTGTCCAAGTACAGACCCTTGCTTTAGTCTGGTAAAGGAGTTACACACTTCAGATAACCCCTGTTCACCCCCTGGGTAGCTTGGCTAGAGCAGACAGGCTTATCCCAAAGGTAATGTGTAAACTATTTGTACCCCAAACACACAGTAACACAGTGAAAACACCATAAATGGACACCACACCAGTTTAGAAAATAAGGGATCTTTATCTACACAAAACAAGACCAAAATGACAAAAATCCAACATATATGTGTAAAAATATAACTTTTAGAACGGTTACTTAAAAAAGCTTGTGGACACAAATAGCTCCACCTGGAGCTATTACAATGTTGTGACAGGTATAAATCCAAAGTACGGCCCCCATGCACAGTGCGTGGCGTCGGACACGGAGTCACACATACCCCCAAACCACAGTACGTTGGAAACAAGGTCTATGAATGATGCATGGCGTCGTGGAGGTCAGGCGTCGGTGCTGACGCGAAGCTGGTTCCCTGGTTGCCACAGGGGAGTCGAGGAGTCAAGTGCAGGAGGAGGTGAGGTGGCAAATCCAGGACAGGGGAAGATGGCCGGCGGCGGTGAGGCGTTGGTTCTGGTGAGGGGATGCGAAGTCAAAGAGTTCATGCACGTCACCCTTGTCGTTTATCGGCTCTATGATAACAGGATACAGGCACTGGCGGTGATGGTGTCAGTGCAAGCACTGGCGTCGGGAAGGCCAATAACTGCAGGCGTCGACACGTGTCGAAGCTGCAGTGCAGGCGGGGTGGTGCGTCGTGCACTTCACGAGTGGTGGACCCAGCCTCGGTGCAGGTAGTGGAATCAGTGGTGGCGGTGCCGACCGCGTCAAAATAGTTTTTCTTGCTTTGCAACACCAACCACAATAGTTTAATGGCCCAGGAACTGAAATTGGTGTCCCTTTGAATGCAGGAGTCCACAAAGGACTCCAGGTGCTGGTCAGTGGGTTGCAGGTGAAGTCTTTGTGTCCCTGAGGACTGCAGAACAGGAGGCCAGCACACACAGGCCCTTGGAGATTCTTCTTCAAGCAGGTTCACAGCAAAGTTCCAGTCTTTGTGTTCTCCTTGGCAGAAACTGCACCTGCAGTCGAACCCAACAAAGCACACACAGCGAAGGGACAGTGCCCCTGCTTACAGCTCTCCAGTTGTTCTCCTTGCAGAGGTTCCTCTTTAGTCTAGAAGTAATCTAATTCTCTGGGGTTTATGGTCCCATACTTATACCCCATTTTCTCTTTGTTTTCTTTGTGGCTAGGGTCTAAGAGCCCAGTCTAAACCAGTTCTGTTCGCTCTGGTGCAGCATCACTACAGGAGGTGGAGACAGCATTGTGCAGAGGAGATACTGCCTATTCAGGTGCTAGTGAAACTCCTCCCACCACTCTAAATGCAGCCAGGGTGTATTCAGCCCAACTATGACAGGAAACACCTCAACCTCCCTTGTGGCTGTCTCCAGCGCAGTGCTTAATTTGAGCCAGTGATTTCCGGTGCTCAGCGCCGTCGCTTAATCAACACCGGCCCGTGAACATCAGTTAAGGAAGCATTTTTGGTAGGCACGGGGAGATTACGTGAATCGCCCAGAATCACAAGATGTTGAGCCGACACTGAGTCTCGAACCTGGTTCCCCATTGCCAAAGTTGGCAGCTCTGGCCATTACTCCACATCCCCTCTCCACTTGTAGGGTTTGTTAGTTCTGTGTTAGGCAGCGTTAACAGGAGAAATGGGTATTTCTAAGCCTTTCCTGATGAGAGCCCAGGCACTTCTTTTCTTTTTATTAACCACTGCTACAGTGAATGGACATCCCCACTCCCTGCCACTCCAAAACCAGACAGTCAATACACAAAACAGCAGAGGAACACAGAATGGTTGAATAAGAAAATAACCATTTTTAAAGTAGGCATTTTATATAGGAAAATGCCTACTTTATAAAAGTAAATTAGAACTAGAGCGCTATGATCTAGACAGGTTTTGCACTACCATGAACACTCATTAAGAGAGTGTAAATGAATGCTTCATCATCGTTTGTATATGATTAACTAGTTCAAACATATAGTAACACTAAATGAAAACAGAACAATTTACATTTTGTTATCAGAAAATTATTCAAAGAGTCCAACATAAAGAGTCCAAAATAAAAGGATGCTTAAACGAGTTCTTCTTGTTGATGTGTTGCCTTTTATTGACACATCAAATTTTTCATATTGAATCTTTTCCAGAAGTCCAATAAATGCTTGTGATAGAGGAAATTAAATCAATCCCAATGCATTTCGGGTGTTGTCATCACCCTTCTTCAGGGGAAATCTACAAATAACGAAAAGTTCACATTTACAATACATTACATCATTGCTTGATTTATTCTAATGAAAATCTTCGTTTTTGATGTGAATAGGTTGGGGAAATAATGGAAATGAAGAGAGGAATGGTATGTCATTTACCAGGAGGAGAGTAAAAGCTTGAAGTATCAAGAGGAGTTGTTAGTAAAGTTTTCAAAGTGAAGATGAAGAAAACTAGCATGGAACAACAATGCCCACAATGCACCAGCATGCTGCGTGCCGTAGTGCGCAAAAAGAAGAAGCGCGGTGTGTAGAACTACGTAAACTACCTCGAATGAAATCCGTGGTGTACTACGATATCAATAATGGAGCGCTAGTCCAAAAGTCTGACTCGCTACCTAAAGGATAAAATAAACGTGAATGTAAGTTATGCCTGTATATCTGGAGTGGAGTTTTAATTGCATGGCCTGCAAATGAGGACTCACCCTGGATTTCCTCATGTAAATACTGAAAAGCGCAAATGTTTCTTAAAGGGCTGGTGCCCAATAACAGCGTGCTCGTTTCCTCGTTGCTGTGCTGTAAGGCATAATGCCTGTAGAAGAGGCAAAAAATCCAATCACCGTGTGCTCGTTAGTAACGTGGTTTTTTACCTTGTCTCTCGTGGCTAAAAGATCGTAGCTTAAGTTCACTGCAAAAAATGAAATCAACAAACTTAGGTGTAAGCCCTCGTTTGTTACGAAAAGTGATGTATGTTATCCGTTGCTCAGAAAAGAGAGGTTCCTTACCTACATACTAAGGGGCATAACTGCATTTTCAGGAAACCGCTCCAGTGAGGAAAAGTCACGATATGAGAACCGGAACAAAAGGTCAAATATATATTCCCGTGAGAGTCACATGCAGATTAGTGGAAAGAGGTGATGGACAATTGCATGAATAGGAAATCCGTGTCAGCCATATTGAAATGGTGTCACGGTAGTTGTGTGGTTCTAATAAAAACATAGAATTTTGACTGAAGATTAGGAAAGTAAACGTCAATTCGAATGAATACATAGTTACAAATGTCAATTACAGTTGCACTCATGTAGATTGCCATACGGTTGACACGTGTAAATTATGGCTGTTTCGGCAATTTGCTGAGAGTGAATCGTGCCTGTTAATAAAAACAAGACAGAGAACCTGCATGTAAAAATACATTGTTATACATTATTTTATCGACAAAGTCCATTTGTTAACGCGTATCTGCATATGATATAGCAGCATAACAGATTCTCGTGGTTTTGCAAGCAGTATAATCATAATAAAAAATAAATCTTTGTGTGAACATGTGTAAGCATATGCATATAATAAATTCGTATATTGACATGTATAACCATTGCATATAACTGATTATGATATGCTGACAAAATTATGTACTAACAACCTGTACAACAAAAATATACTGAAATAAATCAAAAAAGCTGAGTGCTCGTAAACCCAATGCGCATGAGGTAAAGGACTATCCTGGCTGCTCTGTTAAGTGAAGTGGTAGATTGACTTGAATCACATGCATGTGACGACCTCTATTGCTCAATATTTTGAAGAACTCCTGATTAATAAAGGATCATGTGAATAAGGTTATGATCAAGTGGAATCTGGAAATATTGTTGTGAACAAGTAATTTGTTCGGCTAGCTTGTGAGCAGCTGATGGCGATTACAGTGGGTCCAAGTTATGTGGTTCCATAGGATTAAGCTGAAAAATACTAGCTGATAAACTGGTACTCATAGGGTTATTTGTAGATACCCCTGAAGAAGGGTGATGACAACACCCGAAATGCATTGGGATTGATTTAATTTCCTCTATCACAAGCATTTATTGGACTTCTGGAAAAGATTCAATATGAAAAATTTGATGTCAATAAAAGGCAACACATCAACAAGAAGAACTCGTTTAAGCATCCTTTTATTTTGGACTCTTTATGTTGGACTCTTTGAATAATTTTCTGATAACAAAATGTAAATTGTTCTGTTTTCATTTAGTGTTACTATATGTTTGAACTAGTTAATCATATACAAACGATGATGAAGCATTCAGTTACACTCTCTTAATGAGTGTTCATGGTAGTGCAAAGCCTGTCTAGATCATAGCGCTCTAGTTCTAATTTTCTTTAATAGGTGGCAGGGTAGAACCACCTCAGGCATTGCACACAAAAATCAGAATAACGTAAACACGAATAGATTCTTAGTTTACTTTATACAAAACGAGCGCGCACATAGCTGTTCATTTTCTTACTTTATAAAAGTGGCATTTACAAGCACACAATTTAAAAACTATCTCCCTAAAAAGATGTGTTATTAAATTATGAGTTCAGAGAGCCTAATCTCCATATCTCTATCTTGTCCCAATGGAAAGTCATACTTATAAGATGTTACAAAGCAACTCCCATGGTAGCCTATTGGACAGAACCTTTTAACAGTGAAAAAGGACATGTAAAACCTACAAGTACATGACCTACCTTTTACATACACTGCACCCTGCCCATGGGGTTACCATGGGCTTACCTAAGGGGCGCCTTACATGTAAGAAAAGGGAAGGTTAGTGCATGGCAAGTGGGTGCGCTTGCCAGGTCAACATGGCAGTTTAAACTGCGCGCACAGACACTGCAGTGACAGGTCTGCAATGCATTTACAGGGCTACTAATGTCGGTGGCACAATCAGTGCTTTTTTTAAAATAATTTTTTTTTGTTTTTTATTTGCCACAAAAAAATGCACAGAATAGTAAATATAAAACAACATTTTCAAATAAAAATACATCAGTATGCATATGCAGAGCGCAAAGGAGCCTTTATGGAGAAGAAGAAAAAAATGAAAAGAAGGAAGAATGAAAAAAGTAGAAGGAAAGAAAGAGGGAAAAAGACAGGGAAGAGAGAAAAGAAAAGTACGAAAAGAAACAAAAAGAAAAAAGAAGAGGATACATACAATCATTAATCCCAATGAAGACAGGACCAAACTCAATCAGTCCTGCAGGCCCGTTAGTGGCATTTGATTTACAGGCCCTTGGCACAAATAGTGCACTGTACTAGGGACTTGCCAGTAAATCAAATGTGCCAATCATGGATAATCAATCATAGTAACAATGTACACAGATAGCACTTGCACCTTGACACTGATCAGCAGTGGCAAAGTGTCCAAATAATCTAAGCCAGCAAAAACGAAATCCAGCATAGCATCAAAAATACAGGAGGCAAAAAAGTCAGGGGAAACCACACCAAGATGTAACGTGTTTTATTTCATGACAATAATATTTTCAACCTCTGCACTGACCGAATTACTAGATAGTAAGGTACGTAGATTGAGAGTAGATGTGGAATTTAGAACAATAAATATACACTTACCTAGACAATGTAGTTAAGGCCATTTAGTGGATGTGATATCAATGTACTTTGCTGTAATGGACCTCGATAGAGTGGCATACTACTCAGCATTGATTTGCATATTTATAAGGTTGCTCCAAAAGATCTGGCGGAACATCCCCTCTGAATACCAATAATGAGGGCTGCTTACATTTTGTTTTGTAACTACTGAGCTGTAGCCTGTTTTCCTCCATCCAAGTTTCAACATTACCAAGAAATTGGAGGAGTCCTGCCTCTAGTGTCTAAAAGGATGTTCGGCTATAGATACCGGCTGGACTATCATGTTCTTCAGCGCTTGACCATGTGTGTGCTTGGGCATAAATGTATCGAACAAAATAAAGTAACATTACTCTGTTCAATCGAAAAGGCTTAATTGTTCCTCTCTTCCTGGCTTTTCATAAGTGAATGACTGGAGGGTAACTTGCTAAGGAGCAGCTGGCGCAGCAGGTGCAGAGGGGGCAATGCACGATACACTTTATAAGGGGAATCTGGAAAAACTGAGAAGGTTGGCATGGGTTCCTGCTTCTTGGTTTGAGCCCAAAGGCTCCACAGGATGAATAGTGGAATTATCGTCAAACACAAGCCTGAAAACATTGAAGAGTTGGCAGTGTGAAGTGTGGCCGATGCCAGCTTCTCCAGGCAGGAACTGGGCTAACGCCCAGGCTGCCCCGTGCCAGCACTTTAACAGGCCTGCTGAAACAAGAAATTGGAGACCCGGGGGCATTTCAAGTGCTGCTAGTTTACTCAACTCTAAGCTTGCTCCCCCAGTGAGTACTGGATTGCCAGTGGATCGCACCCTTGACCTGCAGCACACACCTGGTGAAACAAAGCCTTACCGATGTTAAACATAGGGCAATCCAACTTAATCCTTTTCCGATAGGGCACATGTAGCATTGACATGCAGCTGTGCTAAGACTTTTCTTTCGCGCAGAGAGTTTTAGGGAAAATTGCCCAACTTGAAGAAGCTGCAAGGATTTATGCTTTCCCCAAGCGAGTGAAATTTTTGACCTTTGCTACAAGTTAAGTTGCAAAATGTAAAATTACAGTGACAATTCGGCATACATGAATCATCACGTGCAAAAAACTGCATCAGGTAACTTGCAGGGGAAAAGTCTGCATCTTTTTCCATCTTGACTGGGTTGAATAAGACTGAAAATGATCATTAACATTATTTTTGGAAGACACAGAATATCTTTGCAGGGAACAATGCTATCTTGGATTTGGACAGTTCTCAAAAATCCTGAATACCAAAAAGTGGGTATGTATGAGGTAATTTCCGAAAGCTGGCTTGGAGACTTCCCAAACTTGGAGGTAAGTTGCGGAGTGCCGATTTAAGCTTAGCGTTGATCCCCCAGGACTAGAACTTTAATGTAAGCTTGTTTTCATCATGGTCCAAACGCTTTGCAAAGGTTGGTTATTTTCCAGACACATTGCAGGAGTTGATGAGAATTTGTTTGCTGTAGTCTGTTACCTGATGCACATGTTTCTTGTGACTGTTGAAGAGCAGAGGTGAGGACCCCT
Source organism: Triturus cristatus (assembly GCF_964204655.1). Lineage (NCBI taxonomy): Eukaryota > Metazoa > Chordata > Amphibia > Caudata > Salamandridae > Triturus > Triturus cristatus. The sequence goes on along the minus strand of NC_140584.1, from coordinate 36,476,269 downwards.
TCCGCATTCGGCATGAAAACCTATACAGGCTGACTACATCTGATGTACTGAACATTTGCTGGTATTAGTTTAGGAAGACAATTCATAACCACTTAAATGGCAACCTCTGGACATCTTCAGCAGTGCAGCATGGTCCACCACAGTGTAATTTACATACAGATTGAGGTATATCAAGCGTTGGGTGGACATTGGTGATGATGATTACAAAGTTCCAAATGAAGTTTGCCAATGCCAATTTTTTCATGAGCTTGAAAACGAGTTTAATAGCATTCATTTTTACAAATGACCGCTCTAGTAAAATAGAAACTACCTCAATTCATTTTGTTTCCTAATTTTTATTGATTTATCTATATCAGCAAGCTGAATTGCTCGTCCAATTACAGATCTTCTCAACATTTTTTAAACTTCTCTTAACTCTAGGGACTTGTCTCTAGAATGGATAGAAGCCCCCAAACCGTTCGATCACCTTACTCCTTAATTTAGCTTTTTCATTAAACAGGCATTTTTTCTGCTCAGGAATACATCTGGCTCAACCGAGCAGGGCTTCATTTGTTTTGAAGATTGCTCCTTGGGTTCTGCTGTAGAAAATGCCACACACCAAAATTATCAGCATTCTCAGAAAGGAAGGCTAATACCTCACCCCAAACAGGCTTTGACACAACTGATGGAAACATAGTTCAAGGCCTTTTTACCTATAGCCCTGCTACAGAGACTGTCTGCTGGCCCTCCATTTTATTTATAAAGATCTGTAGATTGAACCACTCTCTCTCCTCCATGGGTTAAACCTATTGGCTTATGTGCTTGTGAGCGAAGTAAAGAGGGATTTCACTTCGCAGGATCCCCAATGTTGTTGCTTCAATATGTTTATTTACCATGCGAACAGATGTAAACTGTTCTGGTAGCTGTTCTATCCCTCCACCCTGCATCTCAGAAGTGTCTTGTTACTTACTGGTAATCTTCATTACCCCGATGAGGGTCCTCCTTGTCCCAGTCCTTACATAGTGAGGCAGTCCTGCCTCCAACCAGCCAATCAAAACTCTTGAAATACAAAAAGCCAAAGGTCACATAAACCCCTCCCACCCACTGCCATGCCTGGTACCAACAAGTCCCAGACACAAACACAGCGGGAGGGAGGGAGGGAAGAGGACTGGGACGAGGAAGAGGAGGTCCCTAATCGAAGTAATGAAGATTAACGGTAAGTAACAAGACATTACCCCCTCATGGGTCCCCCTCGTCCCAGTTCTTACATAATGAGGAACTCACAAGCAGAGAACCAGGAAGAGAAAACACAGGACACCAGGGATCCATGCAAACAGTACAAAACTTTAATCAAACAAAAGATTAACGAACAGTGTCATTCATAACGCCAACAGCAATACTGTCAACAGAGGCATGTAAAACATCAAGTCAATAATGCCGAACAAACGTGTGATGGGACTGCGAAGTGGCCGCCCCAACAAATCTCCTGGATAGGAACCCCCGCCGTCTCAGTCCAGGAAGCAGACACAGAATGTGTCGAATGACCCTGCACTTGAGACGGAGGAGGCAGACCCACAGCCTTATAGGACTGGCAGACCGCCAAACGCACCCATTGACTCATCGTAGAAGTAGAAACCTTCTTCCCTTTAGCCACACCCCCACAGGAGACAAACAGAGCAGGAGAAAGCCGAAATCCTGGTGAACGCTGGAGGTAAATCTGAAGAGTCCTGTGAACATCCAAAGAAGAAGGAACAATGGAATCCCCCTCCGTAGGCAAATGAGGAAGGATCACCTCCTGCTGTAAATGGAACCTGGAAGAAACCTTAGGCAGAAAAGCCGGGTCAAGCCACAAACAACTTTATCCTGTAGGAACTGCATATAAGGGAAAGAAATAAGCAAGGCACCCAACTCACCCAACCGATGAGCGGTGGTGATAGCCAACAAAAAAGCCACCTTAGCGGACAACCACAACAAGTCCGCCTCCAACAAGGGCTCAAAAGGGGGCAACTGCAGACCCCGCAGAACAGTAGGCAAATCCCAAGAAGGCACGATCACAGGAGAGACCGGCCGCCGAAGCGTAAAGCTCCGAAGAAGCCGACTCACCAAAGGGGCAACAACCTTCAAGGAAGCTCTCGGACCCCAACAAGCATGAACCGCACCCCACTGAGCAGACAACGTGGAAGGGGAAAGGTCCTTAAAAAAACCATCCCGGAGAAAATTCAGCACAGAAGCAGGATCCCCAAGCACAGAATCCACACGATGCGAAGAACACCAAGAGACAAAAGAGCCCCAATGTCGACCATAGCATTTAAGGGTTGAAGGCCGACGCGACAACTGGATGTCACGGGCCACCACAGAAGAACAGCCCAAATACTCCAGTGTCAACCGTTCGAGAGCTAGGCCATCAGATGCAAACGACGAAGACAAGGCAGAGACAGGAGCGGAAACTGAAGTGAAACTGGAACCAAGGGAAGTCGGACAAACCGGCCCCCGCCAGCAGCAGCAGGAGAGGAAACCAAAGGCAGTGAGGCCAAAAGGGAGCAATCAACAGGACCAACACTCTCTCCCCCTGAATCTTCTGCAGCACCCTCGGGAGGAGGGGAATAGGAGGGAAGGCATACAGAAGGCTCGAAGGCCAGGGAATCGAAAGAGCATCCACCGCCCAAGCCTGAGGACACACCACCTCCAAACAAAACCTGGGGAGAGGACCATTGCGAGGGGAGGCAAAGAGATCGATCCAGGGAGCCCCGAACCGAAGGCAAAGGTCCTGGAACAGAAGAACAGAGAGATGGTACAGAACAGAGGATGGAAGGTTGCGGCTCAAAGCGTCCGCATGAAAATTCAACTGCCCCAGAATGTACACAGCTGTCAAGGCCAACAGGTGAGATGATTCTGCCCAGGCACAAATCATGGAGGTCAGCAGATTCAGAGACGCGCACTTGGTCCTCCCCCTGATGGTTCAAGTGACAACGAGCCACCTGATTGTCGGTACAAACCAACAGATTTGTCCCGTGGAGAAGAACCTGAAAGAACTGCACCGCCTCCCAGATGGCCGCCAACTCCCGCCAATTTGAGGAACGGGCACTGTCCCCCCGAGACCACCCACCCTTGGCCTCCAAGGACCCCCAACGTGGCCCCCCAATGCCAAAGACTGGCATCCGTGGTCAACAAAAGTGGAGGAGGAAGACAAAACCGCGTCCCCTTCTCCAGATTGGGAGTGCAAACCCACCAGTCCAAGTACCGAACCAGAGCAAGAGAGAGAGGAACCAGAGTCTCGTAATCCACCAGGGAGGAGTCCCACCGAGCCGACAGATGAGTCACCAAGGGCTTGAGATGCAGGCGAGCCCAAGGAACAACAGCAGTGGTGGCAGCCATCAACCCCTAGACCCGCAGCCAAACATGAGTTGGGCAGAGGGGCGACTCAACAGATCCCGCAACAGAGTCTGCAGGGAAAGGATCTGAACAGGAGGGAGAAACACCGCCCCCAGAGTGGTGTCGAACAGACCCCCGATGAACTGAAGCCTCTGCACAGGATCCAGATGAGACTTGGCCAGATTCAACTTGAACCCCAGATCCTGGAACAAGGCCTCCACTGCCAGAAGAGCCTTAGAAAAGGAGGAAGCAGAGATCAGACATTCATCATTATAGGGAAACATGGAGTAACCCCGATGTTGCAAAACCCCCACAGGGGGAGCCAATACCTTGGTAAGAGTCCTGGAAGCAGTGGAGAGGCCGAACGGCAAAACCTGAAAATTGAAATACATCCCCTGGACTGCAAACCTCAGGAACCGCTGACTGGCAGGATGGACCAGAACGAGAAAATGGACGTCTTCCAAGTCCAGAGAAGCCAAAAAATCACCCTCCTGGATGAGGGGAACGACGGACTGCAAGGAGACCATCTGAAAATGATCCAACTGCACCAACTTGTTCAACTCTCAGAGATTCATGAATCGGATGGAAGGAACCATCTGGCTTTGGGACCAGAAACAGATGGGAATAGAACCCCAGTCTCATTTCCTCCACCGGAACCAGAACAATAGCTTCTTTCGACAACAACATGGCAACACCAGACAACATGGCAGACCGCCTCACGGGATCTCTTAACAACAGGGTAACTTGAAAGAAATCCAGAGGGGGAGGACCCTGGAAGGGAGTCTGGTAACCCAACCTGATGACAGACAAGACCCACTGGTCGGAAATCAGAACTGACCAACGGGCCAGAAACAAATGGAGCCGAGCCCCCACCACGGCATAGTCACTTTTGCCCCGCACCAGGGGGTTGCTGCTGCTGTTGCTGAGGCCGGGGCTGATAATGGAATGCGGCCTCCGACCACGGGCCCAACTACAAAAGGGCTGAGAAGACAAAGCCCCCTGAAACTCCTGTTTATGAAAAAAAAGACTTCTTCTTAGCCACAGGCTGAAAAGGCTTCAACATCCGCAGATTGCTGCACCATCATATTCAAATCATCCCCAAAAAGACGGGGGCTCTCAAAAGGCAGCTTATGGACCAAGGCCTTCTCAGCAGCATCAAGATGCCAAGGCTTGGTCCAGAGAGACCTCCTACCAGCCACCGCCGCCCCGGCATCTGAGGAGAAGGCCCACAAAGAATCAAAAGTCACATCCGAGAGGAATTGTGCCAAGTCCTCCATCTGAGCAAAGACAGAAGTAGGGTCCCCTTGATCCTGCAGACAGTCAAACAACTTCTCAAAATCCTTCAGAAGGACCTGCAAAGCATAGGCCGCATAAGTGCTACCACGCACCCCAAAAGGAAAAGCTGCATAAGAATGCTTGAGAGCGGACTCCACCTTCCGCTCCACAGGGTCTGCCACGGAAGCCTCCTCCGATGACAAAGAGGAAGATGAAGAAGAAGTCATAGAGAACAAAAGAGAATTAACTTTAGAAACCGGAGGAAACTGGGTGTCAAAGTCTGCCAGGCAATACCGTTTTCCCAGAAAGCAAGGAATACCCTGCTTATCAACCTCAAGCCATTCCTTAGTCAGGATATCCTTCAGGACCGAATGAAAGGGGTGGATATCCACCACAGAGGAACTATACTGGGAGTAAAACCCCTCATCAGAAAATGATTTAGGATCAAAACGAGTACCTCCCTAATATGGACCAGCATGTCCGAAAAAACTTTGCCCTGAACGTACTTTCCCTTAGGGGAATTGTCCATGTCCTCATCATCATTCTTATATTTGATCAGCTCCTGCAAATCAGCCCTAGAAATCTGCAAAACGTCATCCTCCTGCAGGTCCTGGACATTATGCTGCTTCGACAATGCTTTTGCAGGCACCGGGGAAGAAGCCCGTCACTCATGGGCAGAGTAAAAAAGGAGCAAACCACACAGGAAACTCCAAACACACAAAAGGAAGTGCCCAGCAATGCCCAAGAAATACTGCCCCCAATCAACCAAGTTTTGTGTCGTGAGACTTGAAAATCAGAAAAGGGCAGCCCTGCAGTCTCCACCCACAGCCACACACAAGCAACATAGCCTTGGGGGCCGGATCCTGCTGAGAACTCCCAGCGCCGGAACGACCCGAGGCCAGGACAACAGGAAATACTCCCCACTTCAGCCCAGCACATGCGCGGAGAGCTTCCTGACCAGGGTGCAGGAGCGCAGCCAACTGGAGTACCGGTACGGTCACGCAGGAAAATGGAAACAAATACAGTGAACAAAAGCACAATTCAAGACCAATAAAGCATTATGCATAAAAAAACTCACGGCACCGCAACACTTCCTGCCAAAACCGGTGACATCAACAGGAGACACGGAGCACCAGCGTTCCGACCGCCGGCGGAGCAAGAAAAAAACAGGCATGGCAGTGGGTGGGAGGGGTTTGTGTGAGCTTTGGCTTTTTGTATTTCAAGCATTTTGATTGGCTAGTTGGAGGCAGGACTGCCTCACTATGTAGGGACTGGGACGAGTAAGACCCATGAGGGGGTAATGCCTTTCATTGGCCCCTTCTCCCAGCAGAGGACAGAGTAGTTGTGTGTTTTGAGTTTCTCGGTTGGATTGACAAGCACTACAATGGAGTGGAGAACAGACTTTTTGATTTCACTAAATGTACTCATGCAATATCTAACAGAGGGTCATGCCATGTAAAATATGTCACTTTTTACTCATGTCTAACGAACATGTGATCTGTGTCCATCACCCGTATCTGTGTCCATCCCAGATTGAAAACCTGTTAAAACATCCTCCGATTGCCTGGAACCATCTTAAGGAATCCAAATGAATTTCAAGTATAGTAGATTCCTCCAATCTCCATGGATTCTGAAACACTGCAGCTATTATGGGATCCCTGATCACTATACCACGGGCACCTTACAAAGATATTGAATTTCGTTGGTTCCCTCCTTTTAGTGCACACAAGTGTAACTCAGCACCTTAGTGGATCGCTGGCCTGGTACCAACCATACAATTTTGGAATATAAGCTGTGGCCTCAAATCACCATATGTGGAAACTTTGATTGCTTGGATGGTCTGTCCAGCTTGCCGGAGAAAGGAATGAACCAGGGGAGGACACCACGTTCCTGTGCTATTTGACAACCGGAGATAGGCTCTGGAACCCGAGGAAGAAGTCTGCTGTAGTGGAGAGCTAAAGGGAATGAGGTAGGCTGCCAAGGCATTTGGCTGACCGGACCAACCTCTAGAACTGTAAGCCTTTGCTGCAAAACATGTGCCACCAGGGCCTGATGCTCTCTGTTACAGTAGCATGTGCTAAGACTATAGTCTTACTGTTACTACTCAGGCTAACAAAATTAAATTGGGCTACAACAGAAAATGGTCTCTCTTCAACTTTTTATTTCCTCTGAGGGAGAATGTTCCCCTCTTGCTAGGCTGCATCTTCAGTGGTAAGACCTCAAGAAATCTCTAGGCCAGACCAATTCCTTTATCGTGAGGTGTCTGAGGTTTTCAACCGCGCCTGCATTTTGCTTCATGCTGTCCATTGCAGGCACTGTCCTATGAAGGCAACTCCATTTCCTTCCCACTGAGGAGGCTGAGCCACCAGCCTGATCATCAACGTCGATCTCCAAGGCTGAACCACCAGACAACCTTGTGAAGTAACCCCACAACCCTTCCCACCATAATTGTTCATGTAGGAGCCCCTTCAAATGGGATACCTTGGCTCCGGTGCAGGCAGCAGCATCGATGACAGAGTTAGGGTTGCTTTTTTTGAGTTGTGACACAAACCACTTGACTCCAATTGCCCAGGAACTGTACTTGGCACCACTTGGTAAGACAGGACCCTCAGTAGGTGACGTCTTTAATGTCCTGAGACTTCTTAACGGGAGGCAAGCTCAATTCAAGCCCATGGAGAACCTTGGAAGCAGGAGGTAGAAAGCAAAATTCAGTCATTTCACTCCAAGGACAGAAGCAACAAGCAGGAGGCAAACACAGCTTATCCAACTCTTCTTTCTGGCAGAATGTCCTCAACCATAAAAGTATTCTGAGTATATGGTGGCAAAGGTCCAGTACTTATGCCCATTTCAGCCTTTAAAGTAGAAAAACTTAAAAGAAAACTCTTTGTAGTGCACAAGACCTTGCCGTTCCCTGCCCTGGCTCCATACACACTACAGGGGGTGGAGACATCTTTGTGTGAGGTCAGGCACTGCCCTATTCAGGTGTCAGTAACAACTAATCCCGCCACTCTAGCTCAGGAAGGCCCATCAGCCTAGTGATGGGCCATCAGGATATGCAGGGCACACCTCAGGTCCCTTTGCGTGACTGTCTAGAGTGAATGCACAAACAGCCCAACTATCATCCTGAACCAAATGTGTATTCAGAGACAGGCAGAGGCACAGAATGGGTAAAGTAAGAAAATGCCAACTTTCTAAAAGTGGCATTTTCAGACCTGTAATTTAAAAACCAAAGTTACTAAAATATGTGTTTTTAATTGTGTTTCCAGAGACACCAAACTCCAATTTTCTATCAGAGCCCTATTACCAGATACACGTGTAAAAGGTTACAAGGCAGCTCCAAAGTAAACCTATGGAAGTGATAGGTCTTGCCATAGTGAAAAACAAAATTTGCAGTATTACTCTACCAGGACATGTAAAACACAACAGCACATGTCCTACCTTTTAAATACACCATGCCCTGCCAATGGGGCTACCTCGGGCCTACCTTAGGGGTGCCTTATATGTAGTAAAAGAGAAGGTTTCAGCGGGGTGCACTTTCCAGGTTGACATGGCAGTTTAAACTGCACTTGCAGGCACTACAGTGGCAGGTCTGAGACGTGTTTGCAGAACTACTCATGTGGGTGGCATAATCAGTGCTGCTGGCCCAATAGTAGCATTTGGTTAACAGGCCCTGGAGACACATAGTGCACTTTACTAGGGACTTACTAGTATATCAAATATGCCAATCATAGAGAAACCAATTACAGTACATTTTAGGGAGAGAGCATATGCACTTTAGCACTGGTTAGCAGTGGTAAAGTGCCCAAAGTCCTAAAGTCAATAAAAGAAATGTTCAGAAAAATGGTCAGAAAAATAGGAGGAGGAAGGGGAAATGTTTGGGGATTGTGCCATCCCAATGGAAACATGTAAGGGTTAAAGCACTACTAAAGAAACCGAACCTGGATCCAGAAAATTGGGGAAATTATCGACCAATTTCCTTACTGCCAGGAGTAAGTAAATTAGCGGAGAAATACATCAATTCGATTCTATCGCCCTTGGAAAACAATAATCGTCTCCATCCTATGCAGACAGGATTTAGACCCCCAACAAGGTACAGAAACTGCTCTTCTGGCTGCAGTAGAGGAAATAAGGAAGACCCTGGGTAATGGAGGCTGCGCTGTCCTTATCCTATTGGACAGTACCGCAGCCTTCGACACTGTAAATCATCAGCTAATGATGCAAAGACTGAGGGAGGCCGGAGTGACCGGACTGGTTCTAAAATGGCTACAGTCTTTCCTTCAAAACAGGGTTTTCACAGTCTTCAAAGAGGAAAACTCTTCGAAACAAATACCGTTGACATGTGGGGTCCCACAGGGATCTTCCCTTAGCCCCACTATGTTTAATGTTTATATGAGCTCGCTGGCTGAAACGGTATGCCCATTTGGTGTACAGATCCTCACATACGCTGACGACACGCAGTTAGTTATCTCTTTAAAGCAATATAACCGCCTTGATCCTGATCTAGCCACTTGCCTTGAGAAAGTCTTTAACTGGATGAATGATTCCTTTTTGAAACTCAACGGTTCAAAGACTGAACTCCTGGTTTTGGGGAAGTCTGCTCCCCCAAACATAGACCACCTAGCTGCCTTGGTTCCCCCCGTCCCAAAAAAACTAATCAAAAGTCTAGGAGTCTGGCTTAATTGTAACCTCTATTTTAAAGAACAATCACGCATAGTGGCAGCGAGTTGTTATGGTCTTTTAAGAGTGATTAGAAAGATACTCCCCCTGCTACCTTTTGTTGCTAGACGGCTGCTGGTACAAGCCCTTGTTCTATCACGACTGGACTATGCTAATGCCTTATACCTGGGAGCCCCCCAGGCCACCACCAAAAGACTTCAAATAGTTCAGAACTGTGCGGCCCGCATGCTGCTGAACATTTCTAGATGCTCCTCCGCAAAACCCACTCTTGATACCCTGCATTGGCTCCCTGTCCAGGAAAGAATTTGATTTAAGGCTCTGTGTATCACCAATAAGTCATTCTCTGGAAAGGGCCCGCCTCTGATCCGTCCCTTGATCCAACCTTATGTACCCAACAGAGTCCTTAGATCTGAGAACAAAGGTTTAATCTTAGTTCCCAAGATTAAACGTGCGCGTAGTGGAGGCCGACTGTTTAAGTACAATGCATCTAGACTTTCAGTCTCCCCCTCCACATACGCTCCAAACCGGATTACCTCAAGTTCAGAAAACTACTGAAAACATTTCTCTTTCCTTAATCTCCTCACAGTTTACATGGCGTCGTAGCGCTGGGACGCCCCTGGGTAACCACGCGCTTTATAAATGCTCCTTCATTCATTCATTCATGCAAAAAGGGCCAGGTCCTACACATACCAAGACACAGTTGCTAAATGGGACAGGTGATTACATGCAATTTTCCTGATTGGTCAGATCATTCCTTGCTGCTATTCAATGTTGCTTTGTGCGCTTGTTGTTTTCTTGCAAATATCCATTTAGGGTAATTTAGGATGTTGTTTATTTCCAATTTTGATGATATACAATGGCCTGAATTTGAGCACTTTGAAGAAACTGACACTACCTTTAGTGACCTGTAATACTCCTCATCCCATCATTACCAATGACAGGCAACACCAACGGATCCTTCCAAATCCTGAAAAAAAGTGGAGATTTCTGGATCGCCCTGAACATTACTCATACATTTCCAATCTGTGCTACCATTATCGTTCAACCTGGCAATGCACCATTAAGCCCAGGCCCTCAAGTGACACCACCTTCACTTCCAGATGCAAGAGTCCTAAATGGGTTTAAAAGGAGGTTCTATTGGTCTATGACGGCAGGTCTTAGTCAAATACATTTATATGAGCTTCCTCTGATTGACCAGATGTAAGACAGGACACTTTGATGGGCAGTGGATTCCGCAACTTTCTTCCATCTGTATGGTTCTGTTCTATGGGTCAAGCCCATCACTACTCCAATGCAGAAAGCAGGAAGTGTGGAAGTCTGTTAATGGCAATATTTATTTAGGAACTTTGTAAATCATGGCAAGTGTCCTAGCCCCGGGTACCCTAAGCACATCATGGTCAGTGAGCCCCTTTATGAAATGGAGTGTTGGTATTATGGGACAGATATTCAGCCAATGGTTTGGTTCATTTTCAGCAAAGGTTGCCGCAAACGAAAAAGACAACACATCTGTAATCACTTTCCAATTGAATCTTTATCCCACAGTGTCAGTCTGTTGAGCTCGGTGATCCAACTTTCAGCTGCTGATTTCATCCGTGAATTGACCTCTCATCGATTGGCTAAGACACGAGCTCTGAATCACGACCCACTTGATCTTTACAAATCAGATCTTGGTTTATTGGCCCAGTTTAAGGTCAGGGCGGTGTTGTGGTGCTTCATCCAGATTGAATACCATTGTCGGGTTACTGATTTTATAGTCACTGGTCAAAAGAAGGATGCCAAAGACTAGTCTAAGGACATACATACCATTTCTATCTCAGGTTGTATGAGAAAATACCTTTAGTCAGTGGACTCTGTGTTGATTCTCCAAAAAATGCTGTCAAGACATGAATGTTATCTTCCATAACCAATTGTTAACTAACTTTCCGCCAATGGAGCAAGGGGTTTTATATTACAGGCTATAACAGCTCCTCGGTTTGCTGTAAATCAACATTTTAGGCCTGTTTGCTATGGCAAAACTGTCATGGACACAAATAAAATGTTCATTTCGTGGGCGCCTCGTGTAGTATTGTGATCAACAGTGCCTCGCACGCTTCCCGCGTGTGAACCAAAAGTGTATACTATTGAATATGGCCCGCGCATGGGGTGGTCACTGGTCAGGATTCGAATGGCATCTTGTCAGTTGCCGTTCGATCACCGGGCCAGAAGGTCTCTCCATGTAGTTGGTGGAAACCTTGTAATAAATTCTACTGAGTACGGGATCCATTCCACGTTTTGCGAGGAGCACCGAGCACAGAGTTGAAAGCGGCTGTGAGCAGGCAGGCCGGCCGTGAACGTTGTAACGCCACTGAGACGCCGCCGAGCCGCAACCAGCCACAACCACCGCAACCAACGCAACCACTGAGAGAGGAGGCGGGAGACGTTGACTGAAGCCCCCCTCGCCAGTGGCAGCGGCAGAGGCACCTGGCACCTGATCCTCAGTGCAGAGCGGTGCTTAAGGCGGTGGGAACAGCGGTGCTTTACGCGGTAGGAACCGCATATTGGTAAAGTTAAACGTGCCGCTTACCGGCGTATATTGGAAAAGCCACCCTAGCTCTGGTTAAGCTCTTGTCTTGACTGACTTTAACTCCCATTTACTCCCATTGACTCCCTTTGACTCGCGCTGTGCCGCTGTTGGGGGAACTTACCTGAGTGCTGCCTGAGTGTTGCCGCCATCACTGACCTCCCTCCCGCTGCCGCAGTTGGTCATTTAGCGGCCGCCGAGTGGAGGGAGACTACACCTCCCAGCCTGCTTTGCTTCCCCGCACCGCTGTTCCCGCGCCCGGAGGCGCTTCAAATTCCCGACAGGCTCGGGGGACCGGATGCTGTGCCGCTGTTGGGGGAACTTACCTGAGTGCTGCCTGAGTGTTGCCGCCATCACTGACCTCCCTCCTGCTGCCGCATTTCGTCATTTAGCGGCCGCCGAGTGAAGGGAGACTACACCTCCCAGCCTGCTTTGCTTCCTCGCACTGCTGTTCCCGCGCCCAGAGGCGCTTCAAACTCCCGACAGGCTCCGCGTCGAGGGTTCGCGCGCGGGTCGCGCAGGGCGAAGCCCGGGCAAAGGGCGGGCCGTCTGTGGCCATCAGGGGCCGGAGGAGGCTGGGACGGGCCACCCCCTTAAACACTGCTATTGGACACCCTTGATAGCCTGGACATTAACCCAAAGGTACTGTTATCACTGATTATTATTTTTTCCTTGGGCTTCTCAGCAAAGGCTTTGTAGGAATGGACTATCTTTCTTAAACATCCTACAAAATGGGTAAAAATCAAAAGGTCGCAGTTTCCCGCCCCGTGACGAGACAACAGGTGGCTAAGACACTACCCCTCCCTACGCTAACGGCTATCGATAAGATGCTTCAAAAAACCATCGGGTAGTGGTAACTGCAATTGAAAACACAGAGCGAAGGCTGTCAATTACTCCCGCTGCCCCCTTGGTAGAGCAAGCAGGGGACTATTCAGCAATTGTAACAAACCCTCCTGACGTAAGCTTGTTTCTTACGTCGTCATTTGCTGATTTACCCTGTGCCCAGGCCCCTACAGATGCAAAATCTAGCAATTCATCTATAAGTTCACCCCCATCTCCCCCAAATACCATCATAATAAATAAACCGGGCCCTAGAGGCAAGAAAAGGAGACCTCTAAAAAAGCCAAATAAAAATATAGGGCGTAAGTGCGATTCTGTATTAGCTACTACCGGCCCTTCTCCAGCAAATGTGGGAGCTCCGCTGTGGGTTACTAGCTTAGTAGCTGACTTTCAGTCCCTTTTGGATCAGATTATTGGCAAACACATCAAATCCATGGCATCTAGGATCGATAGATTAGTCTCTACTCTCAATAATATGGGTCTGGGGAAAACGCCCCTAAAGGTCCTACATGGGAAGTCTGCCTCTAGTGAAGCTGGCGGTTTGGTTTCTCAAGTTAGGACTGCTCTAGTAGTTGATAGTGTTACTAGGAGCCAAGGAACACGATTGGCCCCCACCAACAATGAGCCAGCTTTGGAAATTGCTAGCCCCCCTCTATGTATAAATTCAGTTGCTGACGGCCCCCAGGTGATTGGGAACCCTGCCCCGGTTTCTCCTAAAGCAAAAGTCACTCCCAGTGATGAGAAAACAGGATGCGAAAGATATAGATTGGAAAGGGGGTCTTCTGATGTTTTGGTCCCAATAAATATAAAGCCATCATCTTCTATAGCTACCTCATCGGAGTTGCAAACCATTGATCTTCCCCCAGAATCTTTGCCGTATGTTGTAGTCTTAATGGGGGTACCACCTCTAAGCCAGGGAAAAAATGAAGGTCATACTGACTTAAAAAATAAGTGCATCCAGTGGCTAAATGTACACAGACCTCTCCCCTCTCATATTTCTGAGGAAATACTCTTTGTAAGACGAATAGACTGGATTGGGAAGGGACCCAAAACTATTACAGGGAATTGTGTAGTAATACATTTTAGGGATATCGCTGCTGTTGATTACATTTGTGGTATGTCTCCCTCTAGAATAAATACTCAAATCCTCCCCCTCCACCTGTCTTATTTTTATCCAATGCCCCATCTGAAACCAGCTCACTGTAAAAGTGCTAATTATGATGAGGGCCAAAATGGTCGTCTACCTAGAGTGCAACAGGGGCAAACAAGCTGGGAGGACTTTTATGCTCATACTCCCCCTTTGTCATCCTTTACGCATAGAAATAGGTTTAGTGTACTGAATCAGGTAGATTGACGCTCACTTGACAAGGAATTAGTCCTGAACAACACTAGTGAAACATCTACCCCTTTAATTGTATTGGAGGGAAATATCAAAACCCTTACCTCAGCATAAGGTATTGGGGTGGGAAGGAGTGAATTGGGGCGGGGAGTCTCTATTGCAGGAGGGGAAGTTCCTAGTATAGACAAAACGGATAGGAAAGTTCCGTCAGAGACTCTTACCTGGGAAGGTTCATCCACTATGGCAACAGGGATTTCAATAGACACTGGTAAGATAGATGATGGAACTATAAAAATTATTTCGTGGAATGTAGCGGGGCTAAAAAATAAATTACTTATTCCTGACTGGGGCCCCTTCATGGCAGCACACGATATTTGCCTGATTCAGGAAACATGGGCTTTAGAAGAGAGTGCGAGCCCAGGTTACGCAACTTTTCAAATCTTGGCAGTAACTAGTGGCAGAGGTCGCCCATCTGGTGGCCTATCAATTTTGATAGGCCCCCACTTGAGCGTTCATGCTACCCAAATACCAACTGACTCCCCCGATGTTCAATGTGTGCTATTGACACCCCTGAACTCACCAAAAATAGCCATAATAAATATTTACTCTAGGCCAGTCAGGAGCGGGCAGGAGTCAGACACGATCAAAGCACTAGATCTTTTTATTCAGACACTTGACCCCTTAGTCACAATAATTCTTGGTGGGGACTTTAATTGTCAATTCGAGCCCTTGGTTCACCCTGATTTGTATGAGCAGGATGATGAAGACCTGCTCTGGTGTATCCCGGAACCAAAGATCCCTCCTGTCAAGGCATGGACCCGGTTGGTCCTTCAAATAAAATCATTCTCACTTGCAACGTCTCTGGGGGCGTGTAAATGGGAGACTGGACCCTGACCGCCCGGGATTTCCTACATTTAACAGGGTAGAACAAACTTCCACCATTGATTACATCTTGGTGGAAGTAAGACACTGGGATAGGTTGTTGGAATTCAGAGTGCAACCGAGACATGATAGTGACCACACGCCCTTGTCTTAACATTAAAGCCGGGGACCTTTGGGCTGACTAACCCTGAAGCTGGTCTTACCAGCATGATCATGCCCTTCATGGCTTCGAACAATCAACGTAGGGTCAAATGGCCTTATTTTCAGGATTCCCCGTCTAGGCTGAATAAATTATACCAGCTTGCTATACCATGGATAGCTGAGATGGCCGACTTGTCCTCAAACGGCCATGCTGCTGTAAAAATTCATAGGCAGTTGGCCAGTGCGTTGGGGGATGCTCTTTGCCCACTTAGTAAGTCTAGACGAGGTGGGGCTAAGATACACCCATGGTACAATGCTACCTGTAGGAATGCCAAGAAGGATCTCCTTACTGCAATCAAACTTAAGGACAGTTTAGAAACTAGGTCATCCCGTCTGTTCTATAAAAAGGCAATCGAGGGAGCCAAGAGGGACTGGGAGGAAACAAGGTGGGAAGAGCTGGAAAGTGCGCTCCTGTCTAAGGACGCAAAGACATTTTGGGCCATTGTTAGTACAGGCTCCAAGGTAGCCGGGCAAGCTATCTCCCCAAACATTGCACCCTCAGTGTGGGAAGCACATTTCGGGGCACTATACGCATACTTGGAGTATGATGCCACATTTTGTCTAAGCCCTAAGCTTGCCCCAGGGCTCCAACAGGAGGGAGCCGCGACACTTGCCCGGCCACCTGCCCCAGACCCCCGTCATGAGTATCGACTGGCGGGGGCCTCGGGTGGATGGTCGGGACCGAGCTTGTACCCTTCTGACCCTCCAGAGAGCATCACTTTAAAGGAGGTAGAATCTGCCATAGCTAGATCGCTCCCAAACAAGGCTCCCGGCCTCGATAAATTGCCGGGGGACCTGTTCCGATCCCAGCCAAAAATATGGGCGCCATATCTTGTTATCTTGTTCAACGCGATTCTTATGGGGTCTGATCCACCGGACACCTGGCTGAGATTGTCCCCATCTACAAGAAGGGATGCCCACTTACCCCCTCAAATTACAGGCCCATTAGCCTGTTAGACACAACACAAAAACTAATGGGTAGAATCATATTGGACAGGATACAAGCTTGGATGGAGGAACGGGAAATATTGTCTACCCTCCAGGCTGGATTTAGATCCGGTATCTCAACCTTGGACCAAATTTTCCGGCTCCAGGTCCTTTTTTGGAAAACCACAAGGGTCGAGGGTGGCAGCCTCTACCTTGTTTTTGTGGACCTGCGGGCTGCTTTTGACCTTTTGGGAGGTTTTGGCTGACCTGGGCCTTCTTCCATACCTGCTTAATATACTGACCCGTTTGCATGTTGGAAATTTTGCACGGGTCAGGTGTGGGAGACACGGGGATCTCTTGGACCGCTTCCCTGTTTCCAGGGGTGTCCGGCAGGGGTGCGTTTTAGCCCCTACCCTTTTTAGCTTATTTATTAATGGCCTTGTCGACACCCTAAATGATGTAAAGGACAATGATGCTCCATGGTTGACGACCGGTCGGGTGCCCGCATTAATGTTCGCGGATGACACCCTGTTGCTATCCCGAACATCTTCGGGCATCCAGCGTGTCTTGGATGGTTTCGTGTGCTTTTGCGCCTCGAGGGGATTGGAGATCAATTTGGATAAAACCAAGTTTATGATCTTTAATCCCCAGAGGCGTACGCGCTCGAACCCTCTTCTGAATAGTGTTCCGTTGGAACGAGTCAAGACCTTCATCTATCTTGGGATCACTTTGACGGAGGATTTTGGCTGGGGCCATCAGATTACCAGATCCGCCCTTAGACTTTCACAAATAGCAGGGGGTATTGGCAAGCTTCAGAGAGTATCGATCTCCAAAACGGTTGCACCCGCCCTTGATATCTATGGCCTCCAGGCTCGGACCGCATCCATCTATGGCGCCGAACTTTGGGGCCATAAGAACGTCCTTAGCCTTCTGAGGGTGGAACAGGCCTTTATGAGGAATTTGGTGGGCCTACCGAAAAGTACACCCCTCATCCCCTTGCGAATGGACTTGGGTATGGAGTCCATTGAGAAATTGGCAGCTGTGCGACCCTTGCTCTATTGGAGGAGGCTCTGGTCAGTACCTGAGCTGGTATCCTATAGAGCTGAATTTCGGGAGGTCTGGGAACAGATAAAAAACAAAAATATTCCATGGCTTTCCCATATTAAGGCTCTTTCTTTCAAAATAGGCTTGCCTCAGTTATGGGGGACCCCTGAGTTGAGTTGCCCGAGAATATCTAGGGCCCAGTTGTTAAATATGGTGAGGCAGCAAAATCTAAGTGCACTACAACGGTCAACATCCTATGGTAGGCTTTCTATTGAGTTCCTCTCAGTTAAATCTGAAATGGGGTGGGAGGAATTCTTTGATGTAGTCGAACCCCCTCTTGCGAGGAAACTATATGCTCAATTAAGGTATGGTTCCCTACCTATTAGGTCATTTACTTCAAAATGGGCAAAAACTGAAAATGAAACTTGTCCGGCGTGTAACTACATTAGAGAAGATGTCACTCATGTTCTATTTTTCTGTCCAGCATATAGCAACATACGCAAAACTTGGCTTATCCCAATATGTAGAAATCTGGGTTTTAGACATTGTGTGCAGGCATGTAGAGTTCTTAAATATGATACCTCGCCGCCCATTGTATTTGCTCTCTCTCGTTTCCTGTATGGTATGTGGCGCCGTAGGATAACTTTTAAACCAATTTAAACTATCGAAATACGTCTGATTGCTCACTGTTTAATTCTTTTTTTAATAAGTGATATACCTATATTTATTATTTTATTTCATGTGCTATGTATGTATGTATTTTATTTGCAACTTCTGAAACCAGACTTTCTCTCTTATTTCACTCGGAAGAGGCCTTGATCCATTTGTTTAATATCCTTGTCAAAATATTTGACACTGAATTAAAAAGCCCTTATATCAACACACCGTGGTTGGGTGGTCTCTAAATTCGGGTTTTGTTTATGTAGATGTTCTAGTTATTTTCACTGGAACAAAGAACATGCTAATTTTCTTGACCTAGCTTCGGATTTGGTGGTAGTAACTTGAAGCGAGGCACCTTCATAGTGGGCTCAACCCCCTGGCAGGGGGCATGGACAAGAACGGGTGAGGCACTGTTACTATAATGTCGCCTGCAAACATGATTAATTTAAAAGTGATGACTCCACTGTGTATCCCCTTAATTTGATCTTGGCAAATGGTTCAAGTAGCAGTGCCAAAAACAGTGGTGCACAACATCACAGCACACCCCTTGCGTCGACTTTGATGTGACCAATAGGCAAGTGGGAGCCAGTGAGCAATCGTTTGGTAAAGTGTACGCCAAATCAAGAAACTTCCATTAATAGAGTTATGTATGTCCGGTTTCTCTGCCAAATGCCTTCTATATGTCCAGTAAAACTAGCAAGACACTTTTATGAGCTTTTTGAGAATGTTCTATGGTGTGTAGAAACGTTTAAATACTTTTAGTATTGTATTGTTACCATATTGGTGCCCAGACATGGAACCCAACTGGTCTTGGCCTACTAAAGCTTGCATCAACGGTCCAAAATGAGAAACAACCAGTCCAAGGAAAAACTTTGTTTCAAGTTAAACAGGGAGAGGAGTCTGTAGTAACAGCACTGGAAGGGTCTTTGCCATCAC
Source organism: Triturus cristatus (assembly GCF_964204655.1). Taxonomy (NCBI): domain Eukaryota; kingdom Metazoa; phylum Chordata; class Amphibia; order Caudata; family Salamandridae; genus Triturus; species Triturus cristatus. The sequence continues at coordinate 36,457,577 of NC_140584.1, read as the reverse complement.
CGCTGCATCTAGCATTGGGTCAGCCAGAGAGACCAATTCAACAAAGGAATTAAACAGTCACATAAGCAAGGAGGCATGTGACCTGCAGAAGGTTTTATCAAAGGTTACTGTGAAATCGCCCGGTCCTGACGTTTTGCCTCATTTCAGTCGATGGATGGCTGTGAGAAGTTGGCCTGGCATATGCTGGTCACTAGTTATAGTGGCCACCTTTCACCAGTCCAATTCGACTCTTGGTAGATAGGTTTAAAGACAACCTTTTAAAGAAAGCTATCCTAGTGGTAGCTGTGGAGAGCAACCGTCAGGCTAAGTCTCTGAGGAATGTAAAGCAGCTTGTTTTACCTTATAATCTCTTGAATTACCAAATGAAAAGACACCACACAGGTTTATATATCAAATATATATGTATTTATTTCTAAATATACTCTACTAATCTCTTTATGAGATTAGAGCCAGGTGAACATTCAAAATAGTGGTGTAACAAACTCGACTTGCAAAAATAAGAGGCCTAGGACCTTGGGAATCGCTGGGGCTTCACTTCTGCAGTGTTAGCAGGTAAGTAGCCAGCCCACAGGAGACGCGTGCAGTGTCTAAACACACACGCGGGTTTTCAATGCGTTTCAATGGCAAATGTCGCGGTTTGTATTTTACAGTTCTAGGGCACTTCGGAGTGGACAACAAGCAAACAACTTACAGGGTAAGTACTTCGATAGCCAATGCACACTTGGGCACCGTAATGCCAGAGTTACCTCACCCAGGGAAGCCGGGTGCGTAGGTGTCCTTTGGTGTCGGGTCGCGATGCTGTTTTCAATGGAGATCGTTGAAGACTTGCTGCTTGTGTCGTCGAGAGAAGTGTCCGCTGGAATCCAACGATGGATTGGAGTTGCAGGCGACCTAGAAATTGAGGGGACAGAGTTCAGAGTCACTTGCCAGTGACTGGTGGCTAGCAGGATGGATGACCCCAGCTGTCGTGTCTCTTCAGGTCGCTGATGTCGTTTTGTCTCTTCGCTCACGAGGTCCAGGAGAGATCGATGAAGACCAGCAGCTGGGCTCGGAGGGTCCCACGACGTCTGCAGCTGTTGGCGGTGTCGCCACTCAGATTGGAGCCAACAAACCTTGGCAACTGCAAGTCTTGTGTGGATAGAAGATTGTCGATGGATCAGACCAGCAAGGTCTGATTGACTTACCCGGCAAGGGTAAGTGAGGGCAGGCCCAGGGCAACCAGACGAGCCCTTGAAGTGGATGAGAAAGTCTTCTGAAGAGTCGCTAGCCAACGGGCAAGCAACCGCGAAGACGCCTTTGCAGGGAAACTTCACCAACAGCCCACGGTCACTCGAGACAAGGTAGGCCGCTGATATTCAGTTCCAGACCTGCTAGGGACTTGGACAACAAGTGGTCCAAAGCACAAGTTTGTAGCTCGTCGTTTAGGGCTTGCACTCGAAATCAGTGCACGGTTCCCTGGTATCGCGGTTCCTCGTCACTCGTGGGGTTCAGATGCCACAGCTTTGCTGGGGACTCAAAATGGCCGTCGAGAGGTCAGGAAATCTGCTTCAGGGGACACAGGGACTTCGGGCTCTGGCGGGAGCGGTAAAGTTTGCAACCGTTGTTTAGTCCTTTTGGTGCCTGCCAAGCAGGGGAGTCACTCCTTGACTCCAAGGGAGATCCTTCTGTCTTCTAGAGGTAATAGAACGTCGAAGGGCCAGGATTCTTCTTCTTAGAGCGTCGTCCAGGTGTAATCTAAGTTGCATTGGCAAGCTTTGGTATCTTATAGTGAAAAGATGGGAGGGACTAGCTCTATGACCACTCCTCTAGGAGGGTCAGGGTAGTGGGTGGTTACACCCACTTCCCTTTGTCCAGTTTCGCGCCAGAGCAGGGGCAGGTAGCCCCTGAACCGGTTTGAGCTGGCATATGCACAGAGGAGCCTCCTGCTCTCCCAGTGCAGGACTTCATAGCACTCTAAGAGTGCACCCACCCAGCTCCAATACACTAAATCCTGTCTGGGAGGTGGTGACACCTCCCTGTGACAGGAAACCCTTTGTTGGGTTCCCTCCACTGCGAGTTTCGGTCAGCAGCAGGAGGGCAGCCCGGTGTCTGTGCTGATGGCATCCATTTTGTGATGCCAGGGCTCTAGATGATTTCTACCGTGTAGTAAAGTGTGTACATGTCGTCCCCTCTAGAAGGGTGGGATCCTACTCCCACACCAGTTACTGGTGTGGGGGTAGGATTCCAAGTTGTTTAACACCAAACACGACATGTTTTGATGCAGTCATTCCAAAGTTAGCATTTACCGCGAGGTTATACTGCACTTAAGAGTATATAGTTTAACCGCATCCACAAACAGCAGCAGAGAATAGACTCTGCCAGCTGCAGAGGGGTCCTGCTCAGGCAGAAGCACCCTCTCACATAGTAAACCAAGCACCCTGCCCTCAGGATTGTTAGGGCCTGCTAGAGGGGTGACTGATAGGTTTATATGTGTGTGTATGGTGAGATTTAGGAACCTATACCTCAGTGAGGAGTGCTAACACTACCTCACACAGGCTGCAGTAGCAGGACCTGTGGTGTCAGATTGTGAATGCTTCCCAGGGGTGGCATAATACATGCTGCAGCCCCTGGTAGGCCTGTGAAGTACCAATGCCCTAGGTACCTAAGGTACCATATACTAGGGGCTCATAAGGTACCACAGTATCCAATCACTAGTGCATCTAATATGCACACCAATCATTTAAGGGAGTAAGCAGATAGGCTGGGGTCCTGGATAGCAGGATCCCAGCCAGACTAGTCAAAAACCATTCAAACACCAGGAAAAAAGTGGGGGCAACCATATAGTCAGATTCCAACTTCCTACATAACCCCCCCCCCCCAAACAAAAGGAGATAAGGCTAACCTTGCCCAGTTAAGCCTTTACTTCCTGAGTGGCCATATAAGGAAGAACCTGCACTAGCATGGTTGCTCCCTGTCTCATGGTCCACTTGGGAAATCCTACCCCAAGGGGTTTTGGAGTTTCTCCAAAGTCTAGGGAAATTACCTGTATTGTTTTCTGGTACAGAAGTAGGCTGGTGGGGTGTCTGAGTCTGGAAGTGAGGCCCTATTTGGGGTGGTCTCAACTTCCTCAGCACACTGGTCACCATGGTAGCCTTTCTGTCCATGACTGTGTCATATCTGGCCCTAAGGGTCAACCTCTGGCTGCCTACAGCTGGGGGTTGGGTCCCTCTGGTTGGAGTAGTGGAGGGCATTGGAATGTTTGGGGCAACTATGCCCCAGGTTTCCCTGTGCCCAACAAAGTCCATCTGGGGGGTACCTGTACCTAGGGGTAAGGGGGATCCCTCAGTTTGTAGAGGAATATTCACCTGGCTAGAACTACTCTGCTGGGTGTCCCTAATCTGCTGATGAGGGGGTTCCTCTGGACAGGGGCCCATTAAGGGTCCACTGACCTCCCTGACCTCTGCAGCCCTGGGCTGACTGAGGCAGGGTAGAGAGGGGCAGGGTACCTGCTCCAGACTGGGTGCAACCTTGGAAGGATCCCCTGCCATCAGAGTTGTGGCCAGGACAGGCCTGACCACTTCTGGGGCAGTTACTTCACAAGGGGCAGGGGCAGTTCCCTTAGAAAGCTGACCCTTACCTTTAGTGTGGTGGGGGGAGGACTGTTCCTCACCCCCTATGCTCTCTGTTTGTGTGGAGTGATCCATAGTTTCAGGCTTCACTCCCCTTAATTTCTCCTGGGGTGGAGGTGAGGCCCTCAGGGTCTCATCCACTCTCTCAGGGATGCCTAACATTCTTAAATGGGCATTGTGGTCTACCTCAGCCCAGGCTGATATTTCCAGATCATTCCCCAGTAGACAATCCACAGGCAAGGTTGGGCACACTGCCACTCTCTTTGGGCCAGTGACCCCTCCCCAGCTGAGATTTACCACTGGCATGGGATGGTCTGTCCTAATTCCATCAATATTGGTCACCTGGTAGCGAAACTCAGGTAAAAGCTGTTCTAGGGGCACTAGTCTCTTTGTCACCATGGTGACACTAGCCCCTGTGTCCCTGTAGGCCACAGCCTTCTGACCATTGATCATAGGCTCTTGTCTGTACCTGCCCAAAGTATTGGGACTCATGGTAAAGTTGGCAAACCCCATGCCACCATCACAGACTAGAGTTGCTTGTGTAGGGGACCTGGTTAGGCCAGAGTCCACCTGAGTTCCCCAAGAAAGCCCAACTAACTTTTTGGGCGCACTCCCACCACCTGGGGGATTACTACTGGTAGTAAAAGGAGGTGTTGGAGCTGCAGAGGGAGGAACATTTTCTTTATTGCCATTCTTTGGACAGCTGGAGTCAGTTTTCCAGGAGCCAGGTTGCTTGCACACATGGCAATATGGTTTCTTAGTGGAAGAGGAAGGATTTTGGGACCCACCCCCAGAACTGGGTTTTTGGGGCCCTTCAGAGGACTTTTCTGTTTTATCATCCCCACCTTTCTCTTTGGGATTAGTGGAATCTTTCTTCTGGTCACCACCTTGGTTCTTGGGTCTAACCCTGGTTCTGACCCATTTGTCTGCCTTCTTTCCCAATTCTTGGGGAGAGGTCAGATCAGAGTCCACCAGGTACTGGTGTAAGAGTTGGTTTTGACAATTATTAAGGATCTGCTCTCTCATAATCAAATTATACAATCCTTTAAAGTCAGTGACCCTACTGCCAACTATCCAACCCTCCAGAGCCTTGGTAGCACAATCTACAAAGTCCACCCAATCCTGAGTCTGTGCTTTCTGGGTGTCTCTGAACTTGAACCTGTACTGTTCAGTGGTTAAGCCAAACCCATCTATTAATGCACTCTTCAGGGATTCATAGTCATTAGCATACTCTTCTCTAACAGTGAGGAGCTTGTCTCTACCTTTATCTGAAAAGGAGAGCCACAAGATTGCTGCCCACTGTTTCTGGGGGACCTGTTGAACTTTACAGGCCCTCTCCATAGCAGTTATCCATTTGTGGATATCATCCCCACTCTGGTAGGGAGGAACAACCTTGGACAGGTTCCTATGATCTGGCATGTAATCTCTGCCTCTAGGGACACTGTTGCTACCACCAGGGGCATCTAACCCCTCCTTCTTTGAAGCTCTTTGGAGCTCGAAGGCTTCCCTATCTAAGGCAAATTGCTTGGTTCTGAGGGCAAGCCTAGCTTCCTCATACTGCAGCATCTTGAACCTTCTTTCAGAGGAGGTCTCCCTGGGAAAGTTGGAGTTCCTCTGTGGAATAGATTCTCTTCCAGAGTGATATGACCTGTCAGAGTCCCTTGAGAGGGACCTAGGCCTGTCTTCCACTCTGTCAGTTCTCTTAGGGAGATTTCCTCTATTCTCTTCAGACCCTTCTGGGTCTGGCCCTTCACCCACAGAGTCCAGGTCATCTTGATTGTCATCATCAGACCCAGAGACTATGTGTGACCCACCCCCTGATGCAGACCCACTAGCTCCTAGAGCTTGTTTCAGGTCATCTGCTACTAGCAGATCTATCAGGTGTTGTGATGAGGGACTCCTGCCCACCCTCAGATGTCTTTCAAAGCATAAGGCCTTCAGTTCAGTGTAGGCTATATCTTTGTACTGAGATGGGGTGGACCCACTGGCTCTACCCTGGTGAAGCATACTAGTGTTGTGTAGTGTTGTACTACCTACACTAGTTGAGGCCTACTGAACCTAGCCTAAGCTGTAGCAAGGGTGTGCTTGTCCCTTCACAAACAGCTCTAAGTTCAGTAGAACTTATTGATACTAGCTTGACTTTATATGTACCTTGAGTACCTTAAGTGGTTTTCAGTTAGTAATTCAAATAGAGATTTTCTGGTAAAACAATGGCAAGCTGGAATCCCACACGCTGCCCACCAATGTGAGAAGTTGGCCTGGCATATGCTGATCACTAGTTATAGTGGCCACCTTGCACCAGTCCAATTCGACTCTTGGTAGATAGGTTTAAAGACAACCTTTTAAAGAAAGCTATCCTAGTGGTAGCTGTGGAGAGCAGCCTTCAGGCTAAGTCTCTGAGGAATGTAAAGCAGCTTGTTTTACCTTATAATCTCTTGAATTACCAAATGAAAAGACACCACACAGGTATATATATCAAATATATATGTATTTATTTCTAAATATACTCTACTAATCTCTTTATGAGATTAGAGCCAGGTGAACATTCAAAAGATCAACAGTTCTCAATAAATTAAGCACAATTATGGCTGTAGCCCTTGGGGCGTACCAGACCATATACTAAAATAGTGGTGTAACAAACTCGACTTGCAAAAGTAAGAGGCCTAGGGCCTTGGGAATCGCTGGGGCTTCACTTCTGCAGTGTTAGCAGGTAAGTAGCCAGCCCACAGGAGACGCGTGCAGTGTCTAAACACACACGCGGGTTTTCAATGCTGTAGGATCCAAATTAAAATATATGATTAGCATAGCGTAACTAAAACTAGCTTATTTGATTCAGCCCCGTAATAAGGCCCTTTTCGTCTAAATTAAGTTAGTACGACGGAAAGGGCCGAAAACAGAACCGTGGCCATCTTGGCCCTCAACTCTCTCGTCATGTAGGGACTACGATCACGTGGTTCCCTGAGCCCATATTTTCCTTAGTTAGCATGCACCAGTTTAGAAGACAGGCTGAATTGTATTTACGACCGAGAAGCAAGGTCACATCTGCTAAAAGGGAGTACCAAGCAAAATTCCTTCTGAACCTGGGACGAGAAGGGAGTCACCCAGCCGACCTTCTATTCTTAAAGATAGTAGCCTTTTTTGTATCGCTGAAACTAGATATAGGATGAGCTCATTAGAAGCGCCTGGACGGGCTGGTACTTTTCCACTTGTAAGGCTTTGTATGTTGCGCTGTAATGTATAAAAGTATGAGTTTGACAAGGAGCCAGCAGTCTTCCTCGGCGCACCTCCTGGGTGAGGATCGATGAGGCTCCTCTATGTAGAGTTTTCTGTCTGGCCAATAAACGCTTGAACCTTCTACGTTGCCAACTGCTCATTATTTGACTTACATTGCGGGCCACTGGTAAGTGTGGCCCTTGAGATGAAAAATTGGATACAACAGTTGGCGACCACGAAGGGACCCCGTGATAGGGTATGACCTCCCCCGTAATCGGGTGGTAGGTTCGAAGGCGTCTTAGCCGGGCGAGCGGAGAATGAGCTCGAGGGTTCCGCTCCGCGTGCTCGAGCGGGATGCCCTCTGCTGCTAGTCACCCTTCACCGGGGTCCTACGGGCTCAACCCAAGAAACGGACCGTGTTGGTCAAGAGGAGTTGGCAGCGAAGAACGGACATTCGTACCAGGGTACACCCGGTGAGTAGAATTTTGATTTGAAGCACTGACTATAAGCAGTGCCTGTTTGATTTTGAAACACGCGAAGGTGGAGCGTGTAGTTGTATTTGAAGCACAGGCTCTAGGGCGGTGCATTGATTTTGAGGCAGGCGCTGGAGAGCGGTGCCACTGTTGGAAATACTTTGGTTTGAAGCCCGATTGGAATGGCCGGGCATTGATTTGAAAGTACATGTACAATTGGTGCGATTTGATGGGCCCTTTTTCCTGATTCGATGAACCGCGCGCGGAATATAGCCCGATTGCACCTGGGAGACTCACGACCCAAGCTGGGTAGCTGCGAGACATATCCTCGGTGGGGCACAGACCTCCCCGGGACAGGCCTCAGTGGTGAACCAGGAAGGCAGTGAGAGGATCCATGGTATAGTCAGGGATGTCTATTGTTGGAAATATTACGGATTAGTGTGGGACTGGCTCACTGAGGAGGTGGGAAAGGTTGTAACCTCTTGGTTGTGGTTTATGTCTTTTGTGTCTGTATTGAACTAATCACCATGCCTTGTTTTAGTAAGTTGAATTGTTTCAGCTGTTGCTGTCGGACGGGTGACTCTCGGCTAGCTGAGAGTCAGCCTGCCCCGCCGGAAGGCAGTCCTAGCCACTATATGTATGTAAAGCATGGAATTACCCCTTTATTGTTTTGTACTCTGTGGCATAAATATACTAAAAGTAACGAAGAATTGCAATGGCCAAAGACAGGCTCGTTTGACGAGAAAAAGATTGCTTTCTTACAGGAACAACTGTTCTCCAGACGTAGCCGCCAGGCTATGTTTGATGCCCTGGGTTCGTGGCTGAAAGAATCCAAGCAGCGTCGGATAAGGGAGGAGAAGCAATCTAGGGCTAAGGCAGGACAGAATGTGACTCAGAAGGCCATAGCTTATGATAAGTCTCGAGCAGAAAAGGGGATAGACTGTATGAACCGTGAATTCCGATTGAAGGTAGATAAGAGCTCTGTGACCCGGTCCAATGCTGAAGATGAGATAGAGGACTTATTGGATATATGGCCACCGCCTCCTTATGTGCCTCAACGGCTGTATCTGGAGGTGGCTGGAGTCTCGGCTCCAGCCACGGCTGCGCTCTTAGGAACCTCGGGAGCCTCAGCCCCTCCGGCTCCCCCCAGTTCCTCTCCTTTGACAGAACTCTCCCGACTGTCCACATCCGTGTCGGAGGTGATTACTATGTTACCAGCACTGTTAACTGCTGCAGCAGCTGGGACAACACAGCTGCCATCCGGGTCAATGACTTTCCCTTCTGTCCTGCCCTCCTCCTCCGCGAGTACTACGCCAGTAGCAGCCGTCACCACTCCGGCGCGTCCGGTTCCTTTGGCTGAGGGTAAAAGGTTGTTTACTCGTTCGGCCCTGGGAACCGAAGAAAAAGACACTATTGCTGCACAGGCATCCCAATGGATGCGGCAACCCATTTATTCATTATCAGACATTTGGAGCACCATGAGAGATTACGAGCCGGTAATGCAGCAGCATGCATTAGAACATATGGCGAACCGCCTTATATCATTATGGGAGCAGGTACACATGGAGGGAAGGGCCCCGGCCATATTATACGATATCGTCACTCAAGCCCATAAATCCCGCCTTACCCCAGAAGAAGTGTATGGGAATGTGCAGACCCTGGTGGTGTATAGCACCCGTCTGCAGTCAACTAATCCTACGGGGCTATCTCAGTACCCCATGCGGGAAGTACATCCCATCTACCATCCAGAAGTCACGGAAGTGGTAGACGCCCTTGGGGTAGTTACTCGTCCCAGAGTGGAGGCGCGTTTCCAGGAACAATGGGTGTATACTCCCTGGAAACGAAGTGAGGTGCTCTCACTAAAAAGTCAGTTACCAGATCCCAGGAAGAATCCCACCGCGTATTATAAAGAGCTTACTGAAGCGGCTTCCTCCGCTGTAATGACATTGGCGGACATTGAACTATTCTTCGCTTTACTAGTACCAGTGGACATTTGGCGCCAGGTGCATGATCAAGACCATGCAACCGAATTTGGGGGAACCTGGGAACAGCTACGGGGATGGGATAGAGATCGTAAACCGGGAAATAAGCCCCGGGCGGAAATATTGGCCCTTCCTGATAGGATAATAAATTATATGCATTCACTGATCCCTCCCCGGAAAGTGGATTGGGATAAGTTGACGGCCTGTAAGCAGAAGAAGGATGAGAGTGTATCCTATTTCTTTACGAGATTTGAGGGAGTTTTCATCGACTTCAGTGGACAGGACCTAGCCACTGAGGGAGGGGTACGGTTGTTCGTGAATCGATTCGTGACCAATCTGTTGCCGGAGGTGTCGGCTCGATTACAGGCTGCTGAAAGCACCTGGACAACCACCACCCCGTCGACAATATTGAGTATGGCTCAATATTATGAACATCGGGAGAATGAAAGCAAGGACAGGACAGAAAAGAAGTCGAAGGACTTGAAGACCCGAGTATTGTTACAGCAAGTAGAGAGAGGACGGGGAAGAGGGAGAGGGTCACAGAATTTTGCTTCGAGAGGGGCGGGTCCGCCACAGACGACGGGACGGACAGATTTGGGCATAAATCAATGTGCCTTCTGTAAGCAGGAGGGGCATTGGCGAGCCCAGTGTCCGTTATTATATGAACAAAAACAGTGTTCCGAGAGGTCGGGGAAGGGGACGTTTTGCTGGACAGCGAGGGGGATCTACGAGACCAGAGCATTCGGCGACAGGTGAGATGGGTCAGAACTGTTTTGATCACGGTCAGGGAAAGCAGTATTACAATGATGATTATATGACAGGCGAGGGTTCAGGTTATTCTCAAGCATAGGACAGCCAAAGACAGAGTCAGGGGCAGGTGTCGATTCCAATTGATCAAGCTGGACCTTATGTCCATGCACGATTACTGAACCCATCAGGTAAGTTCCTAGTTGACACAGGGGCCATGAACAGTTCTGTTTCACGTGCCCTAGTCCCGGGGGCTGCTCTGTCTGGCCAGAATAATGTGTCTGTGGGGTTTCTGGAACTCCGGTGGTAAGCCCCATCTCACAACCGCTTCCCCTTACCTTGGGGCCGGTATCAATAGACTCACCTTTCCTTTTGACCTCCCAGTGTGGGGAGAACCTTCTAGGCATGGACATATTGAAAAGATTGCATGCTCACATCTATTGTTCCCCGGAGGGGGTTTATCTGACCATAAAAGACCCTTCTCCCCTCTCCGCTCAATGCTTATCTAAAACAGAATCTCTACCACCAGAACTGGCGTACATCCCGAAAACCCTCTGGGCGACTGGAGACACCGATGTGGGCCATTTGAAAATTCCCCCATTATCCATTACTTTAAAACAGAACGCCCAGTTGCCGAAAATTCCCCAATATAAAATTGCCCCTGCTGGGGAACGAGCTTTAATGGCTATCATTCATGATTTGATTAAAACCGGAGTAGTGGAAGAAACGGCCTCCAACACGTGTAATAGCCCTATTCTTCCGATTCTTAAACGAGCCCCGGTACAACAAACTCCTGATTATGCTGATACCTATCGATTTGTGATTGACCTGCGAGAGATCAACAAGATTGTGGTACCCCAGTATCCTGTGGTACCTGATATCAATTCCATTTGGACGATGATTCCTCCAACTGCGCAATTTTTCTCAGTCATAGATTTAAAGAACGCTTTCTTTAGTATCCCCATACATCCTGATAGCCGCTTTCTTTTCGGCTTCTCATTGGGGGGCCGTAGCTTCAGATTCTGTCGCGCCCCCCAGGGGTTTACAGAAAGCCCCAGTATTTATAGTCAGGCACTGAAAAGGATACTAGACACCTTGAGTTTGCCGCCAGGTAATGTATTACTCCAATATGTTGATGATCTCCTGGTGGCCTCTGACACTGAGGAGGGCTGCCGGACGGCAACAGTGGATTTACTACAGCATCTGGCAAAACATGGTAACAAGGTATCATTGTCAAAGTTCCAATATTGTCGACCGGAGGTGACCTATCTCGGTCATCTCCTGTCGAAGGAGGGAAGGCGATTGACCTCGGAGCGTATTGCATCCATTACTAACATGTCTGTTCCTCGCACGCAACGTGATGTCCGTGCTTTGCTTGGCATAACCTCTTACTGTCGCCAGTGGATCCCTAACTACTCCCTCATCACTAAACCTTTCTTGTATTTAATCACCAAAGATGTGCATGAACCCCTACCCTGGACCGATGAGTGTCAAATGGCTTTTCTTTCTCTAAAGGCTGCTTTATGTTCTGCTCCTGTGCTTGGCACCCCAGACTACCGGAAGCCTTTTGTGCTCTACGTGCATGAGGTGGACGGTTGTTCGCTTTCAGTGTTAACACAGGACTTTGGAGGTAAGCAAAGACCCTGTGCATATTTTTCAGCGGTTCTGGATAACGTCGCCAGAGCACTTCCCAGCTGCCTAAGAGCCACGGCCGCTGTAGCGGTGGCGATCAGGCAATCGGAAGGGCTAGTCCTAAATACGGATCTCACAGTGATGGTACCACACGCTGTGGACGTATTGTTAAACAGGACACAGACGCAGCACTTAACCAGTGCGCGTCTTACGGGGTACGAATTGACCCTGTTTGCACCTCACATAACAATCAAGAGATGCGTCACTCTGAATCCTGCCACGTTGCTACCCCTCCCCTCAGGAGAAAGTGGCCAGGATGTACATGATTGCATATTTCGGACCGAAGAAGAAACAAAGGGCCGGATAGATCTAACAGACACCCCCTTATCGGAACCCCAAGGGGAATTGTATGTTGACAGCTCATGTTTTAGATTGCCCAACGGTACTATGGTTGCTGCTTATGCAATTACCACCTTGCAGACCGTGGTCGAGGCGGCCAAAGTACCATATCTTTCCGCCCAAGCGGCTGAATTAATTGCACTATTAAGAGCGTGTGAGTTGGGTAAGGGTTTGAGGCTGAACGTCTACACCGATAGCCAATACGCTTTCGGTGTAGCCCATAGTTTTGGGAGGTTGTGGGCAGAACGAGGGTTTCTTACATCCCATGGTGAAAAGATAAAGAATGGACAATTGGTCGAACGACTGCTGGCTGCATTACCTTTGCCAGAAGCCCTCGCCATTGTGAAATGTAGTGCCCATAAGGCTGTAACTGATGATGTCGGGAGGGGAAATGCTTTTGCAGATAAGATTGCTAAGGAAACTGCCCAGTCCGATACCCCTTCCATGTTTGTGGTTAGTCAGTGCAGAAGGATGGTAGAAGCAGACATTTTTCGAAACACTGTAGATAGTGTGGAAGAATTGCAACAGGAGGTCACCCCAGAGGAACTGCAGTATTGGCAGGAGCAGGTGGGGCGGTTAGACGAGAATGGGTGTTGGATGGACGTGTCAGAAAAATGCAGATGGCTGCTACCGAATGCATTTGTGAATGCGGTGGTGGCCATGGCACATGGTCCCGCCCACGTCGGGGTCCGAGGCATGTGTGCAATGTTGGACCTTGTATGGTACAACATCAATATCCAAAAAACGGCCAGGAATTTGGTCCAGCATTGTATGATCGGCCTTCAGCATAACCCGGGGGGTGGTGCTCCTGTTTTGTCAGGTAGTTTTGCCCCACCCACCTTGCCTTTCGAGGTACTCCAAATGGATTATATACAGTTGGAACGGGTTAACAACCTCAAATACGTTCTGGTGGTAGTCTGTACCTTCAGTAAATGGGTGGAAGCGTACCCCACTAGAGAAAACACAGCTATAGCAACTGCGAGAGCCTTAATAAAGGAGTTCTTTCCCCGGTATGGGTTACCACGAGTAATCTGGAGTGATAATGGGACACACTTTAATGCCAATTTAGTTCAACATGTATGTAAGGGTTTGTCAATACGGCAGAAGTTCCACGCCGCACGGCACCCTCAATCGGCAGGCCTAGTTGAAAAATATAATGGGATCCTGAAGTTAAAATTAGCCAAACTACAGGACACGACTAGCCTGAAATGGCCTGATCTTCTACCATTGGCCCGGTTGTCTGTAAGAACGACCCCTCATTCTCGGAGTGGGATTTCCCCTTACGAGGTGGTTTTTGGGAGACCTGCCAATGTATGGGGGGTGCCCCGGCCCAAGTCATTTAGGGATATTGAGTATCCTATGTTAGCCGACTACCTCTATGCGTTAACTAAAGATCTCCGTTCTATCCACCAACAGATTTCAGCAGTACTGCAGCCTCTGCCGGAGGGCCCCGGACACAGCATCGAACCAGGTCAGTGGGTCCTAATTCGGAACTATCAGCAGAAGTCAAGCCTGGAACCCCGCTGGACTCGGCCACATCAAGTGCTTCTGGCCACAAGGACGGCGGTAAAGATCGAAGGGAGACAGCATTGGATTCATGTTTCCCATCTGAACCGTGTCCCGCTTCCCTTGCCCGAGGATTGCCAGGGCCAGGAGGAGAACGAACAGCACAGAGGTGAGAACGACACCGAAGAGTCACCCTCCCCCGAAGCCCACAGAGAAACGGAAGGGCAGGGAGAGAGGGCCACAAGTTCGGGGTCAGCTGCGGCAGATGAGGCCCTGCCTGGGGATCAAACGCGTGACCAGGAGGGACACACACCTCGTTCCTTATCTGATCCCACTGTGCCCATTTTGTTCATAAATCCTGAAACCCCTGGTCACACTCGATATCACCTGCGGCCCCGCAAACGGAGTGAGATCCCCCGGTCCGGCTTACAATAAATGGTGAAGTCTGAGCCAAGGGACCTAGGGATCATATAAACACTGGACTGAACTCGTGGAGGGCGTGGAACTTTAAGTGATAGCCCTGTTCAGAAAGAAGGTAGAGACACTGGTAGCAAAAAGGGGGCCCAGGTAACCTTCCTCCTCGACCAGAGTTGCGTCAAGTGCAGCTCCCACGCGAGAAGTTTTTGCACCCTTGATTTTTTCTTTTCTTCTTTGCTGAGTCTGCCTGTGAGGCTCTAACACGGACACAGGAAAGAAGCACCCTCCGGCAGATTGGACTGCTTGTAAACTTTTTTTTGTTTCCCAAGCTTAGAACTGGACTTTTAGTGAGAATGTATCCCATTGCTCGTTTTGCCCTTGAAGAAGAACGTCCCATAATCCCTCGCCCTAGATACTCATATTTACCAATGTTTTCCACATGGAGTTTGCGTGCTAAAATTGTGTTTATTTCTATAATAGCCGTGTCATTTCTATTATGTTTAGGATTGTTCATTTATCTAGAATTCCGCCACCCAGTCCATACCCTGGTGTTAACTACCCCCACTCCTCAGGAACACCATTTTCAGACTTTGGCCCCTCACAAAGAGAGGCATCGCCAGACTTATGTACATAATGCCTTCATAGAAATGCTGCATCAAACCCACAGTTCCACGAATGTTACCGATTGCTGGGTATGTGGCCTCCTCCCTTCAGTAATGCATAAACATGATTTGTTTATTTCAATGCCGTTGTCACATTTAGGGAGCTGTGAAGCTTGGTTTAGATTGTTGTCTATGATATACGAGCATTATACTGTAGACGCACACAGATTCTCGGAGAAAGATTATGACTTAATCTTGGCCTACATAGAGAGGCACCAGGGATTTACTCCCAATGCAGAAGGTACTGACGGCACTTTAGATCCAACAGCCTGCATGAATGTGTACATGGACCATGAGAATGATACTTGGCTAAGGGATGAGATATTAGATTTTGTGTCCTTCAATTTTACCGAATACTTCAGATATTTTCAGGAACGCAATGTCTCAGAAGACAAAATTATACCAGTCCCTGTATTAAATACGTCATCCTCCTTTTGTATCCAGGGGTCCGGCCATTTGTTCGTAGGATTTAGCAGATGTAATTACACTTATCGATTACGGACTTTTAGTAGTACGCCAATATTGACTCCCCCGAACATATATTTCGTATGCGGGGAAAATGCTTACACCTGGCTTCCCAGGGGATGGTCGGGCAGGTGTTATCTGTCCTTCCTCTATCCTCCTGTTTATATTGCCCCATCAGATTATCACAAATCCCATTCACTAAATAAAAGAAGTCTGTTATCCACATCCACTGATAATGATGTCACTGATCAAACAGATACCCCGGCCCAACATTTCGTAGACATTATGAAAGGGGTCCTACCTATATGGGGCCCTATCCTAACTAGTAAGGAAATTAGGAGGCTGTCCAGGGTGGTGGAAGGAGTAGTCAATACCACTGCTGGAATATTGACTAATATCACTGTTGAGCTTCAGGTGACCCGGCTTGTGACCCTTCAAATTCGTCTTGTTCTAGATGTCATATTGGCCGATCGCGGAGGAGCATGCCGGGTGATCGGGAGCTCCTGTTGTGTATATATACCTGACTCCGCCCCTTCGGTTCATTTAGCTATTCAGAAACTCCACCGACTGGCATCAGAAATCCATACGGAGACCGGTACCTGGTCCCTGTCAACTTGGTTCTGGGACCTCCTGACCACTTGGGGGTGGAAACTATTCATGGTCCTGTTGGGTATCGTGGGTTTCCTTTTCACCTGCTGTATTTGTGTCCAGTGCGGCCCTGCCTGTTGTTCTTATTGTGCCACCCAATTTCGCTCTGCCATACCTAAGTCCCCACCTACCCAAGCTCATGCCCAGATGACCCAGAAAGAAATTCATTACCTAATGCAGATAGATGAGGGCATTTTTGAGGAATAGTCATATTTGTTTTTTATTTTATTTTAGATACACTATGCTAAAAGGGCCGTTCTGTGGGATCCAAATTAAATATATGATTAGCATAGCGTAACTAAAACTAGCTTATTTGATTCAGCCCCGTAATAAGGCCCTTTTTGTCTAAATTAAGTTAGTACGACGGAAAGGGCCGAAAACAGAACCGTGGCCGTCTTGGCCCTCAACTCTCTCGTCATGTAGGGACTACGATCACGTGGTTCCCTGAGCCCATATTTTCCTTAGTTAGCATGCACCAGTTTAGAAGACAGGCTGAATTGTATTTACGACCGAGAAGCAAGGTCACATCTGCTAAAAGAGAGTACCAAGCAAAATTCCTTCTGAACCTGGGATGAGAAGGGAGTCACCCAGCCGACCTTCTATTCTTAAAGATAGTAGCCTTTTTTGTATCGCTGAAACTAGATATAGGATGAGCTCATTAGAAGCGCCTGGACGGGCTGGTACTTTTCCACTTGTAAGGCTTTGTATGTTGCGCTGTAATGTATAAAAGTATGAGTTTGACAAGGAGCCAGCAGTCTTCCTCGGCGCACCTCCTGGGTGAGGATCGATGAGGCTCCTCTATGTAGAGTTTTCTGTCTGGCCAATAAACGCTTGAACCTTCTACGTTGCCAACTGCTCATTATTTGACTTACATTGCGGGCCACTGGTAAGTGTGGCCCTTGAGATGAAAAATTGGATACAACAATGCGTTACAATGGCAAATGTTGCGGTTTGTATTTTACAGTTCTAGGGCACTTCGGAGTGGACAACAAGCAAACAACTTACAGGGTAAGTACTTCGATAGCCAATGCACACTTGGGCACCGTAATGCCAGAGTTACCTCACCCAGGGAAGCCGAGTACGTAGGTGTCCTTTGGTGTCGGGTCGCGATGCTGTTTTCAATGGAGATCGTTGAAGACTTGCTGCTTGTGTCGTCGAGAGAAGTGTCCGCTGGAATCCAACGATGGATTGGAGTTGCAGGCGACCTAGAAATTGAGGGGACAGAGTTCAGAGTCACTTGCCAGTGACCGGTGGCTAGCAGGATGGATGACCCCAGCTGTCGCGTCTCTTCAGGTTGCTGATGTCGTTTTGTCTCTTCGCTCACGAGGTCCAGGAGAGATCGATGAAGACCAGCAGCTGGGCTCGGAGGGTCCCACAACGTCTGCAGCTGTTGGCGGTGTCGGCGCTCAGATTGGAGCCAACAAACCTTGGCAACTGCAAGTCTCGTGTGGATGGAAGATTGTCGATGGATCAGACCAGCAAGGTCTGATTGACTTACCCAGCAAGGGTATGTGAGGGCAGGCCCAGAGCAATCAGGCGAGCCCTTGAAGTGGATGAGAAAGTCTTCTGGAGAGTCGCTAGCCAACGGGCAAGCAACCGCGAAGACGCCTTTGCAGGGAAACTTCACCAACAGCCCACGGTCACTCAGGACAAGGTAGGCCGCTGATCTTCGGTTCCAGACCTCCTAGGGACTTGGACAACAAGTGGTCCAAAGCACAAGTTTGTAGCTCTTCGTTTAGGGCTTGCACTTGAAATCAGTGCACGGTTCCCTGGTATCGCGGTTCCTCGTCACTCGTGGGGTCCAGATGCCACAGCTTCGCTGGGGACTCAAAATGGCCGTCGAGAGGTCAGAAAATTTGCTTCAGGGGACGCAGGGACTTCGGGCTCCGGCGGGAGCGGTAAAGTTTGCAACCATTGTTCAGTCCTTTTGGTGCCTGCCAAGCAGGGGAGTCACTCCTTGACTCCAAGGGAGATCCTTCTGTCTTCTAGAGGTAATAGAACGTCAAAGGGCCAGGATTCATCTTCTTAGAGCGTCGTCCAGGTGTAATCTAAGTTGCATTGGCAAGCTTTGGTATCTTATAGTGAAAAGATGGGAGGGACTAGCTCTATGACCACTCCTCTAGGAGGGTCAGGGTAGTGGGTGGTTACACCCACTTCCCTTTGTCCAGTTTCTCGCCAGAGCAGGGGCAGGTAGCCCCTGAACTGGTTTGAGCTGGCATATGCACAGAGGAGCCTACTGCTCCCCCAGTGCAGGACTTCAAAGCACTCTAAGAGTGCACCCACCCAGCTCCAATACACTAAATCCTGTCTGGGAGGTGGTGACACCTCCCTGTGACAGGAAACCCTTTGTTGGGCTCCCTCCACTGCGAGTTTCGGTCAGCAGCAGGAGAGCAGCCTGGTGTCTGTGCTGGTGGCATCCATTTTGTGATGCCAAGGCTCTAGATGATTTCTACCGTGTAGTACAGTGTGTACATGTCGTCCCCTCTAGAAGGGTGGGATCCTACTCCCACACCAGTTACTGGTGTGGGAGTAGGATTCCAAGTTGTTTGACACCAAACACGACATGTTTTGATGCAGTCATTCCAAAGTTAGCATTTACCGCGAGGTTATAATGCACTTAAGAGTATATGGTTTAACCGCATCCACAAACAGCAGCAGAGAATAGACTCTGCCAGCTGCAGAGGGGTCCTGCTCAGGCAGAAGCACCCCCTCACATAGTAAACCAAGCACCCTGCCCTCAGGATTGTTAGGGCCTGCTAGAGGGGTGACTGATAGGTTTATATGTGTGTGTATGGTGAGATATAGGAACCTATACCTCAGTGAGGAGTGCTAACACTACCTCACACAGGCTGCAGTAGCAGGCCTGTGGTGTCAGATTGTGAATGCTTCCCAGGGGTGGCATAATACATGCTGCAGCCCCTGGTAGGCCTGTGAAGTACCAATGCCCTGGGTACCTAAGGTACCAGATACCACATTATCCAATCACTAGTGCATCTAATATGCACACCAATCATTTAAGGGAGTAAGCAGATAGGCTGGGGTCCTGGATAGCAGGATCCCAGCCAGACTAGTCAAAAACCATTCAAACACCAGGAAAAAAGTGGGGGCAACCAGATTCCACCTTCCTACAATGGCGTCATCACTTCTTCTAATGAAATAGGGTTGTCTAGGCTGTGTGTGGAAATCCTTGGACCAAGATGAGTTCCCTAATAGCCCTCATATTAGCCTCTGCCACACACTCATCATATGGTGCTTATTAAAAGTCCATGTTTCTGTTTCATTCCTTTATACTTGGCCCCGTCCAACCCTGATCTAACCTATCATTTCCTTGGTGATGTTAACACTTGACTTTTTGGTGAAATGCCTGCCTCCTCTTTCGCCTATTGCATAATATTTCTGTCACATTTTGCGCAGTTGGTACAACACCCTATCTAGGTCTAACACCCCTACTTGGACCTTGAGTTTTGTGATCTTATGCTATGGTTTTTTGACAGGAGAGTTTTGTAAAGACTTTTCCGACGTACTCTTACTTCAGCGCCTGCCACGTTTAGGCATGGTGCTGTTGGGATAAAAGCCTTTTAAGCACCATTTTGAGTGGGCCCCAAAGGGATTGCTATCTCATCCTTGTCGTTATCTAGGAGATAATCCCAAATTAATTCATTAGTCTCTACGCTGAGAGCCATATCTTGTAATAAGTGTTTGCTTAATTATTGTGTCTTTCGTTTGAGTTGGTCTGATCATCATTACATAAAATAAGGGTGAGTGGAGCCTGGCCTGAAAAGGCAATCTGGCCGATTGCAGAGCCCTCCCGACCATTATTTTTAAGCTAGATTCAATCAAGAGGCCAATGTAGGAGAAGGGAGCTGGTGAGCAGAAAGTAAAGTCAGGCTCCTGACCATGTTGCATTCTCCAGGCCTACGGAACTCAGCCGTTCTCTAAATGGAGGGCAGATAACACCACTATTCCTAAACCTAGGGCGTGAGCAGGGCCGGCTTTAGCGCCGGTGGCGCACGGTGCGACAATCATTTTTGGCACCACCACACCCCATGACCACCTCCCTGGATCCTCTCACCACCACCGGGAAAAAGTGCCCCTTATTTCTCTAATCATAAGTTATTCCTAAACACAGTGCCCCCTCCACAGGTCAGCACCCCCTCCACAGGTCGGCACCCAGTGCGGCCCCACCTGTCGCACTGCCCTAAAGCCGGCGCTGGGCGTGAGCAGTCCCTGGCCTCATCCAAGAAAATGTTCAAGTACCCACCTCCCACAGTTCACAGCTCCTTAATCAGTGGCAAAGACATCAGGCATTGCAGCATTAAGAAATCGCTCCTGGCATTTTAATCTATGGTTGTATAAGTAGAGGAGCCCAGTGACACCACTCCACCACTGTGTCTGCCGGCCAACCCTGACTGCACTGTCAGTGCAGCACCGTTAGAGCTCAGGGCACATAGGATGGCCACTCAGTCCTCTGTGGTGCTCAGATGTAAACTACAGAGGTAACCACTTTGTTCTCATTTTAGTCACGTCTCCTTTAATTAGGTGAACCTGTGGAACAAGTAGATATTCCCCTCTGACTTGGAAAGGAGATAAATCACCACCAATGGTTTTGTTGGAGCATTCAACCCCTTCCATTGAGGCTTAGTTTTAAGCATTTTGTCAATAATACCAGATATTAGCTCTGCAAGACCCAAAGCTCTCTCGTACTAGCTTACCAAATTGTATGTGGGCTGGAACTCTGTGTGTGGTGTCTCTTTATGAAACCCTCGATCCCTCACTTCCATGTACCATGTAGCATACAACCTGCAATCAAAACATAAAACTTGGCATGGAAACAGTGTCAACTTTTTCCCCCTTTTGACTTCTTTTGGGTTGGAATAGCCTGATTCACTTAATCGGAGAGCATTTCCATCTGTAACATTATATGTCTCATCCTGGCTGTGGTTGACATGTCATTAAAGGCTTTCTATATGATGATGTTGTCTCCATTCAACCTGTGGTATTATTTGGGTCTTCTGGTTGTGCTCCACCTTTATTTGGAGGTCTGCCAGCGACACACTAGACTTCCCCGACACCCTCCATTCTTACTCCCTCTTTTTCTTCTCTGTGGGCTGTTTTTTCTGTCCTTGCACTGAACTCTGCCGTGTAGGTCGCTATTTGTTTGCGTTGGACATGCTTGTGGATTTAGGATCATCAGGTGCTTCTTTACAAGTTTCTCTACAACATGCTGCCTTGTGGGGGTCCCGATATAGCGTTTTACTTTCTTTCAGGCAACAATTAATTGCAATACGTGATTCCATTGGTAGGGAGCATCTTGCACTTGGAGGACCACACCACCCATCTGAATTTTCTTAGTTTTCCCAGGGTTATGGACGTCGGTTCATGGAAAAACTGGAGTTTATGTCCATCAACGATTACAAGATTGTTTTGTTCTCATTAGATGTTTGATTACTTCCCTTTCATGACAGCAGTGGCCTTGCGTGAAGATGTCAAATACAGCCCCCATTGAGTTCCCATGCCATTACTCTGTGTGTAGGATGAATATGATTATATGGATCCTTCTGCCGGTTTGTGATATGATGCAGAAGGCTTGTTGTGATCTGCTGACGAGCATTGTGTACCTGGGGTTGGAAGCTGGTCTAGGTCATCGATGACTGGGAGACTGTAACATTCTAAGTGGTCACTGATGGCATTACAATATAGAGACTTGGGTTTGTGGTAATCTTTTGAACTGTAAATCAGTTATGCCCAGCTGCCTGTAGAGGTTGGTGGCCATCTGCTTGAGCTCAATAAATATACCTGAGGAACAGTACTGGAGTATGAGTGGCAAATTAATCTTAACAAGGCTCTTGAAGCGTTGGAAGTCCTAGCCATAGACATTAGTGGCTGGATCTCAGACCTGTATGTTGTTATGTCTGGATCTGCTTTTTAAGACTTCCTGCTTGGTTAATAACTCCATGTATTTCTCTTTCAGTGCTAATAACCATGAGCTCATAACATGTCATCCACTAACTACCCTTTATAAGTCGTCTACTTTGTTGCCTAGATTGTCCACGACTTTTTGTGGTTCTTGATGGCTTTGAGATATAACCTGATTGTATGGACTATTGCCTCCAGCAGACATGTTGGGAGTGATGCACCTGAGCTATATTGCTCATCTCCCTTTTCCCTCCTTGGTATTTCTTTCCATTTGCAGGTTTTTAACTTGTGGGGTCTTAGCACACTGTTTGCAGCCATGGCAGTGCTCACTTTAAAGCATGGCTGTTCCTTCCACTGTGTTAAGTTTTCCCCAGGTGATGTTCTTTTGCGCCCAATGGTTTATTTTTTGGGAGCCGATCTCCAGATATAGTTGTGGAGAAAAATGATGTGTTGTGAAAGATTTTACCATCTCTAAGGTAGGGTTAAATCTTTTTACCTGTGGATTTGCTGTTCGGCCAGGCAGAGTGGTATTGAGACTCAGAGAAGCAGTCACCACTGTGGGGATCAGACTCATCAAATCTGGCAAGACCATGGGCCTTATTACATAAAGTGCCCTGGGGGCGCAATTGGCATTTGCGCCCACATTGCATGCCCCCAGGGCACTTTGGCATTACAGAAGGGGCCGCAGATCCTTGTGCGGCTGTAGTACGTACTCATATCTTGCCTCAAGAGTACATTTTCTTTGTCACCTGCTTTCACGTGAATGTATTCTTATCTTGTTATTGTTTAAGTGCTGTTTCACGAGCCTGGCCAAACAGCTGTTGGGAATCCCTTAGTAATGTCATAGTTGGCGTTGGATTCGTTACAGCTGGACAGCTCCGGTCTTGGGTGCTTCTTCCTCAGAAATAAACTTCTGTTTCACCTACCGTTAATCCCGTTCTAAATCACTTATTATGGACACAATTAAATTAATAATTACTACATTGCTCATAAAATTATTTTCACTATTCAATTAATAAACGTTCTAGTACTACAACGTACGAACTTATTCAGCATGCAATATATGCTGACATCACATAAAGTTGATAATCAGTCAAAACATAGCTAGTAGAATTTATTTAATAAGTTTTTATGTGGGTTTTCACAATAAAAACAGTTTCATTAATTTCCAACTTGAACACAGTCCGCTCTCAACCTCTATACTTCATCTGATCCCAATGAGTTAAAAAGATGGCGCTTGTGCTCGGCAAATGCTTAGCTGCCGGTCACTACTCTACACACATGCGAGAAGATTCAGGTAAATGCAATTGGACTTTAAGCATTTTAAAAACTGTTGTTGATGGATACAATTAATGGTATAATAACCCGCTTTTTTTACATAAGATACTGAATATAGCTTTTTTCCTTTTCTTTGCCTTTCCCTTTCTGTTCCTCTGCACTTATTTTTAGAGTGGACTTATCAAGGTCCGATTGATTTTACTAGAGACAAAAAGATTGAAGTGGTCCTTGTATCTGTGGGGCAACGCACGGAAAAGGATCAAGCAGTTTGCAAGAGGGTCACTTCTTTACCCGACTGAGGTGATACCAAATCCGCAAAATAGTCGGGTAAGGAGCCCTGCCTTTATATTTATAATCGTAATTTCACTGCCTCAATTGATACATTTGGGCACACCGTGCGCCGATGACTGACGCATTCACTTTAAGAAAAATAATGTCAGGTTGTACCTCCTGATGGAGACACTTATGTTGTGTTTTCACAGATAAACTTCTTATTACGGAGGCCAATATATACAAAGCAGGTTCGAGAAGAATCGGACCTGACTACTTTTGAATTAGAGGTGAGGCCGGGTGCTTATTTCATGGTCGGTTAATAAACAGGCTGTTAATAGGGAGGAGGATTCTTATCCTCATTTTAGAAATGGTTTTTAATGGTGATGGATTTTTTACACAAATATAGTCCATAAACTGCTTTCGCCTCAAGCACGACTATGGACATGGTTATAGAAATGGTTTTAATGGTGTGGATTTTTCTATACAAATACAGTCCACGGACTGTTTTAATTTTTAGCACATCTATAAACACAGTTATAGGGTTGTGGCTCTTTTTTTCTATTCATATTTTCTTTTCCTTTTCTTTTTTAACTTGTAACTGTTCTATAATGTTATGCTAATGTTTTATCTGTGAGAGTTGCTACACAGCATACAAGCACATTAAATAGGTTGGAGATGCCACAGGGTGCTCCAGCACATAATTATGTGCGTGTTTAAAAAAACAATGCTACGAATTTAGTGTAAAATATAACTGTTCTCTCGCATTTTGAGTTAAATCATGTATGAGGAGGGCATTCACATGTCATGTTGTCAATTGTGACCTTAAGGTTGTCACAGTGTACAAAAACAATATGTATATGTTTTTCTGCAGCCTTGATGAAGCCCAGGGGGCGAAACGTACATCGGCTGCTGTTGTTCTCCGTATTTTGAAAAGTGGAAATAAAAATTAACGGAAAGACCTGATTCAAGAGTGTGCCTGGCTCTCAATTGAAAGGACATTTGATCATTGGCTCAACTGAAATGTTTTGTGTGGAATTTTTTGTTCTTTTTCCCTATTCTCCTGTGACTTCTGTGTTGAATTAGAGATATAATGATTGGGTGTGCTCTGGTGTATTGCCCTTCATTCATTCGTTGGGCTTGCGGAATACTATGCCAGGTTTGTGCAAGGTTACACACAGATTGTGGAACCACTAAGAGCTCTTTTAAAAAAAGGAGTTACATTTGTATGGTCCAATGAGCTTTAGATTGTGTTTGAACATGCCAAAAAACTTATTGAGGAGTCCCCAGCGTTACATTCATTTCGAGATGGTCACAAATGTTTTTTGACAGTCGATGCCAGTCTCACTGGTCAGGGAGCGGTTTTGGTACAATGAGTAGCAGGTAAAGAACACACTGTTGCCTTTGCGTCCAGAATGCTACAACCAGATGAAACACGATACAGCCCTATTGAGAGAGAAGCTCTTGCATGTGTTTGGGCCATTCACAAGTTTAAATCATACATTTAGGGTGATACAGCGACCACAAACCCCTTATGGATATGCTCTCTAACAGTGGTTCAAACAAGGCATCTGCCAGACTTATTCACTTACTTTCTAAACTTCATGAGCTTAATTTCACCATCAAACACAGACCTGGTGGGAAACATTTCAGAGCAGGCTGTCTTTCAAGAATGGCTTTGAATGAAGCGCCCAGTGAGGCAGTTGAAACTATGTGAGTGGTCGCAGTTGTGGACGCTGTATCTGAATGTCCACCCATTACAGAGATTGATTGGAACATGGCATATGCTAGTGATGTGACACTTTCCAAAGTCAAAACTTTCATTACAACTTGCTGGCCTGAGCGCAGAACTGTATCTGTGGAGTTCAGATAATTTGCAAATGTCGCTGATGAGTTGTCGGTGGATCAGGACATGGTCTGTTTGTTCCTCCAGAATCCCTACGCAGAACGATCATTCAGACTGCTCATCAGGGACATTTAGGCATTACAAAGACCTGCCAACGCTTAAAAAAGTATTTTTGGTGGCCGTCCATTGATTCATAGGTTAGGGCTATGATTGACAAATGTACTGAATGTCTTTTGTCAGACAAGCATTGGAAAACACTTTTCACGCCACTTCATCCCATTGCCATTTCCAGACAATCCGTGGGACAAGGGGGGACTGGACTTCTCTGGTCCATTTGAAATCTTACAATATGACAACAGATATTTAATTTTGCTCATAGACTATCATACCAAGTGGTTGCACTATTGTTTCTGCAATGGGGCAACCACTGAAAATGCCATTAAATTCTTGCAGAGTGTATTCATCATAGAAGGTCCTCCCAAAATCATTGTGACACATAACGGTACTCATTTTGTGTCTCAACATATGTGTTCTTTTCCTTAAGTGCATGATATTCATCATTTTAAGGTTGCATTGTACTCACCTTCCTCTAATGGATTAGTTGAGAGAGGAAACAGAACTATCAAAGAAGGTTTACTAACTGCAATTTCTTCTGGACAAGATCCTTTGGAATTTGTACGTAGCAAGGTTTGGGCATACAACAGAACTCCACACTCAACCACAGGTGTTGCTCCTTTCATTCTCCTTAGAGGAACTGATCCAGCGGTGTACCAACAACAGATACTCCATTACCATATACTCACCTGGGCCCATAAACACACAATTGAGTAAACCGCTGGTGTCAAAGTTTATATATATACAATATTCAGGATTGGTTATTTAATACTCCTAACTAACCTTTCACTGATCAAAAGTTCTTTCCTCTGGTCAATGGACCATTAGTTGAACTAGTTGATGGTAATAATTAACATAACTCTTAACTATTCTTTTATTTAAAGTAAATAATCACAGACTCAGGAAGGTTTCAAATCTTTATCTAAATTAAATGCATGTGAACCATTTCAAAATACAGTGCAGTATCATTCATAGGAGAGAAAATAAAATTCATTAAATCCAAAGGAAACATTTGCCTCGGACTCATACAATAATGAATGCTCAGAAAGGGAGAGGACAGAGAGAAAAGAACATTTGCAAATAACGTGAAATTAGATTTACCAAGGATGGTGTGAAAGACCAACCCCCTGCCAAATGGCTGGTAGGGGTCCCCCGGGAAAGATCAGGAGACAAAGACTTCAGGACAGGATAGTTGACTTCTCTAGAATACCGACGATTGCGCCGTACCCCTCTCTGACACTCTCTTCCTCCTCGAGATTCTGCCGCGATCTTCTGATCTAACCCAATTAAATTAGGATAGAAGGTTCTGCTTCAGGTTCTGCATTCGGCTCTTCATCAGCATCTCTCCCAGCATCAGCATCTCCTGCAGCATAGACAGCATCCATGACTCACAGCATCTGTCTCTCTGTCTAACTAACTAAAGCTATCTTAATTATACCTTTCGTTCTTCATGTTCCACCCATTAAAGTTTCAATATCGTATAAATATGAAATATGATTGGTCTGGCAAGGGGGGAAGCTCTATCACACCATGCTTACATGTCATTAAAATTGGTTCAACTATTGTTCGCAAACCCATCCCCTTAATTTATGTTCATAAATTTGATTCTCATACCCTTTCACATTTCACTTTGAAACAATATAATAACATTCTGAATAAGAGTCTTCATCGTTGAACTCTTCACCATCCGTTCCCAGGGTGTAACACTTGTCTTTTGGCTCGCATTCAAACTTTCAGTCATCGTCCTGGGCTCCCTTTCAGTGGGCATCCACAGACTTCACATTACTCAACTTAATTCATTTATGCTTGAAAGGCCCAAATACGCACTAGTAATAAAGTCAGAAAGACAAATATTAATTTTACAAATAAAGTGGTCGCACTGTATACCACCCACCTCTACTCTATTCCCCTTTACTTATTAATACTTTTCCCGCATTAGCATTAGTAAAATAGCTTGTTTTCGTTTCAAGTAAGCAAATGTCATGCACGCGAGTCTTCAAGACTCCATTTTAGTTTCTTCTGCTCATGCGCCAGAATTTCCCTCCAAGCATTAGTTCATCATACTATGTAGATGCAGTTGACGCATGCGCACAACACTTCCCCGTTTAAAGTGATATTAGTCCGTCTTCATTGTTATCCGCATTAGTACACACATACGCAAGCTTCACTAACCCGCGTGTTCATGTGGTGCGTATTAGTTATTCACGAAACAATGATTAATAACTTTTGTTAGTGAGTTAAACGAGTGAATTGCTTCCGTGCAAGTCTCTTTCTTACGAGACCTTGCTCCATCAGAAGGAAGGCACACACTCGTTTATATCCCAATTGGTTGTGCGAGAGAGGCATAAAAGGTGATGTTGCTGTTGCATCCAGAGGACATGTGCAACAAAAGCAGGCTAACATGAACGCCTGCTTCGATGTAGGTAAACACTCCATAGATCATTCTTTACAGAAAGGAGAGTGTGTGCTTATTAAGAGTCTTAAGAAAGTGGCGAAAGGTTTCTCCAAGTTTTTATCACTGGTAACTGTGGGACAGGTGAAAAAAGGTTTAGCTCTTCTTAAGAGCAAAGCTTGGTGGAATAAAGCATCTCTGGTCAAATCTCTAGTCCTCAAGCTGACATTATTAATAAACATGCTGCCTGTAATACTGAGCACGGTGACTGGTTTGACTGGCACCAGGAAAGAGATGTTGGGTCTAGTTCAGGTATGGGGTCTAATACACCTTCACCTATTACAACACAACAAAGTGTGACCACACCAGTTGCTCAACAACATGTCACAGACATAGCAGAGATGTGTGATACGTACCGCACAAAAGGTGCGTGCCAGAGACAGATGCCATGTAAGTTAAGAGACTATGTATTAGATTGAATTGTTTTATCTTGTGCATGTTGTTATTTACATGCACTTGTTTTTACTAGTTATTTTATATATTTAAAAGATGCTGTGTAAGTTAAGAAAATAGTATTAGATTGAATTGTTGTATTTTGTCCATGTTGTTCCATACCTGCACTTGTTTTACTAGTCATTTTGTATATTTTATTTGGTTCTATTCAAGTCAATTTTCATGCTGTTTGAAGGGAAGATTTTGTAGTATGTACTCATATGGCTTTGGATTTGTTACAGCTGGACAGCTCCATTTGTGGATCCTTTTTCCTCAGAAATAAACTTCAGTTTCACCTACCTTCTGTTGTCATCAGTTCATCACAGCGCCCCTTCTATCATACCGATAGCGCTGGTGCACTTAAAGCGCCAGCACTATCTTCAGGGGGCATTCCCTCATTTGCATGGGGGTGTGCCCCATGCAAATGAGGGAATCACTTTGCCTCCGCTCCCGTGCCATATTACAGACTCGGGTGCAGAACAAAGAAGCTATCGGGATCTAAAAGGTGGCGCACTGTCAGTGCGCCCCCTGAGAGCAGCCCTCTGGAGGAGGGAAAAGGGGTCCTATGGAACCCTCTAAACACCCCCTTGCAGGCAGTTGCAGTCACTGATTGCACCCACCTACAAGGAGATCTCTAATCCCCTTTAAAGGTGCAGGCAGGTTGCCACCTGCACTGTGAAAACATGGAGTGGCTTCAAAGCAGCCACTCCGTTTTTCATATGAATGCGCTGGGCAGTGCAGTGAGAGTTCGCGGCTGCCCTGAGGGCAGCACATTCATCATAATATGGCACATTCTACTTCATTGCTCTGGATGCACCTTTTTAAAAGGTACACCCAGCGCAATGAAGGAAAATGCGCTGCATGCATAATGCGGCCCCATGTGTCCCACACCTTCTTTGTACCACATTTTGGTGTGATGTGTGCAGTAAATCCAGAACCATCGTTACTGTCATGTATCCCACTTCTTTAGGCCATGAGAATGTGGACAGGTGAGGCTGATTTGAGATATTACAGAGTTTTCCTTATGTGGCAACGCTTCTATATGCTAAAGATGCATGTTGTATGCAAGATTGGCATAACTGCTTGTAAACATGACAGGGGTTAACATTAGAGAATGTGTGTATAGGCATGGAGCCTTGAAAAACAAACTAACAGGTTAAATTAAAGCTAAGACACGTGTGTGTTCGATTGCCATGTTATTAGTTAAACTCAATCGTTTATGTCACCATGGAAACTAACTGGACAGGGAAGGAAAACTTTTCACTTTTCTTCTGCACACGTTGTAATCAGAGCTGCAAGGGAAGATGGCCCTTGCAGAGAACAGTCTTGGAAGGAAAAGGGAAAAGTAGCATTCATTTCAGTAGCTTATGTTTGCTTCAACAATGGGACAGTGTTTGCCAATTTGTGTAGCAAAGCAGAAGCTGAGCATGAGAGACCTCTCTTCATTCCTTAAAGCACAATTTGCTATAAAGGTATACACGGTACCAAGCAGGGCCGGGGATAGACACAAGGACTGGTGGCCAAGGGTAGATGCAGAATTGCTGAATTCCCACTGATGACCTGATGACTGCATAAGGTATACAGAGAAACTGTTCTTGGCTTAACTCAATAAATCTTGGTGAACAATTACAACCATATAGGTTGGATGACTGAAACCATTATAGATATATTGAGTTGGTAACAGAGTATGATAAAAGATTCTCTGACAGGATTGTCAAACCTCTAGCACTCCTCATCTAGCAGAGCATAACTCACCTATCAGTTCTCCTTTTCTCAAATATTGGAACATTTCCTTTTGGAGGATTTATTGGTGTGACCCCAATAATATTGGGGTGAAGATTACATTTCTTAGTTAATGGCATTCCTTTAGAGTTGAGGGCTTGTAAGATCTTTGATGACAGTGCACCCCTAGTTTGCTGGTCACTAGTGAGGACCCCAGGTTTGGACTTGGCCTAGTTGTCTCTTGCAATTCTCCACTGTCAGTTGTGGGTCCCCCACAACCCTAGCTGCTTATTTTCATGACCACCCTCGGTCACAGGAGGTCACTTACCATAGTCTTGGCTTTCCTGCCCAAGGCAAGTCCATCCCTGCCTCAGGACAGTCTGTACTCTTGTGGTTGAACCCCTTTGGGGTCTGGCGGCACCCACAAAGTGCTTCTATGGCACACTCACCATTGATTTCATCAGGGACTCACGCCCTTAGGCAAGCTATATCCTTGTGTCTGAGCCTTCAGATGGGCCCATGCTGCTCTCACTCAGCACTTCATTGGTCTTCAGCCTGAACACTTAAGAAAAAGTCTTGGCTGGCTCTGCTCAGTCCGCTGGTAACTGGGCAGCAATGAGTAGCTGCCCAATAGTGGTCTGAAGTGCTATGTTTTACCAGCAGCACCAAGCATATCTCTGTGGCCTATTAAGATGGCAACCACTGGCCTAGAGGTTTTTCTGCAGCATTTGTTGTCTTCCATTGTACTAGACAATTATCCTTGCTCTGTCCGCTAGTGTTTTGATTACGACCTTTGCTTTATCGGTTGTTCTGTGCTCTTGACTGGTCACAGAGTGCTGATATAAATAAACTGTGGCAATATAGGAGCAGGGCTATAAAACTCACATCTTTGCCGTTCCCGATTCAGGCCATGCCCTCAAAATAATTTAAGGTCTCTGTTAATCTAATTCATACTAACAACCACACTGGCTTGAGAGCTTAACAAGGTATATGAGGGAATCAACAGATGATTTCCCTTTTTCGGTTTCCTTCTTCTCGAACATGAATTTGGGCAAGAGTTGAAAGTGCTTTTTTCGGCTTGCCTGGAGACATCTTCTGAAAGTCTGCAATTGCTGATGCATATCAGTTATCTGAACAGAACTTGAGGTGGGCAAAATTGCATTTTGTTCACTAAATTTCACGACAGTTCCTGAAAATTAAGTGAAATTCCATGAGATGTACCTGCTATTATCTCACTTCAGTGAGCACTGCCTTGCCATTATGTAAATCTATGACACTCTTGGAGTACATCATGTTGTGGCCCTCTGTATCCAACATAATTTGTGTGGGCACATCCACATGTTCTTATTTTAGATCCTATTATCAAAGGCTATTCATATTTAGTGGCCAGCCTTGGTGAATTTTCATAGATTTAACCATTGAAAGCTGCATACACTTACAGTTTAATGTGGGATTCTGCCCTGCCCATGAAATCATAAAATTGCAGCCATGACTCTGGTGTTAGTCTCTATCTTTTCTTTTTCATTATTTATTTGTAACATTTGTTTGTGTATTTTCCCATACTGAATAATTATCCTACTGAGTGGCTCATTGAATAACCATGAATGACTGTATACTATGGTCACTTAACCAATAACATTCAAGTGAACCCCAATACACTTAGACACCCTACGTTTTTGGCATCACATATCTTTCGTTTCAGTAGATCTAGCAGTTAGAGATACCACCCTCTTTCCTTGTCCCAATCGAATAAGCAGAGTAATAAACAATATGATCTGTAAGTGACGAATGGGACCACTCAATAAGTGGGATTTAGATCAGAAATACATTTTAAAGATTTATTACAAGAAATTTCATAAGGCTTTTCAGAAAAATATAAAAAGAAAAGACAAAGACTCTGAAACAGAGAATACAAAATCAGGATCAGAAATATTAATCTTAGTAAGTAGCTATTCCCTACATTTAACTGTCACAACGAGTTCCAACAGCTTATTTGCAGGGAAAATCTCAATACAATTGGACAGAGTTTCAGGAGTAGAATGAGAAGTCGCCCCAATTTATAAAACCTGTTTTCTTTTTACATATTTTATGCATCAGAAATTAGAAAAACTGCAGATTTGAGCATGGCATGATCAAGGTTAGCGCACTATGGTTGAATCATAATAAGCAAACCCACAAAATAGAATTTAGCACTAACCCATTTCTTAAGGTAAGTTAAATCGAAGATGCAGTAATGCAATGCAAAACATTTCTAGACAAAAGCCCATTCAAAATAATGCCTTCAGCAGGCCTACATCGGAACTTTCAGTGGAAGTCTTTTAAAATTAAACATGCGGAACACAAAGAAACTTTCATTCACAATACACACTTTCTAACCAGTGTTTAGATTAACATCACAACTGCCATGTTTGCAGAAAACTGTGAGGAGAGAAAGTTTGCAGTGGGTCTCTGATTGGGAGGGGAATGAGCAGGGTAAAAAAGAAAACAGTGAACCAGCGGAATCTTTTTCTACTCCATTCACTGTGCTGAGCCAATAAATTATCTATTTCTAAATTATTTCTAACTCAGATTGATACTGTACCCACAGAGGTACCATTCTTTGACGTAGTGAGGGGTGAGAAACCAGTATGTCTAAAACCACTGGCCACCCAATCAGGACCATAAATTGGCAGCCAACTTACAAGTTAGAGATGAGGTTCAAATACACTACTCTCAGAACCATGCTATAGAAAGAAAGTATTGAAATGGGAAGACCCAACTTCCTAAAGAAAAAGAAGTTTAGGCCAACCAAGATTATACAAACTACAAGATCTGCAGCCGCCACACGAAATAAAAGCAGCAGAACCTGATGTTCTTAAAATAATCTAGGATTCTCCCTGTCACCCATTTAGAGTCAATATCCAACAAACACTGCTTCTAACCAAGGAGCATCTAGACACAATAACAGACTCGGGCACATTGTAGATGATTTGGGTATTGTGTAAAAGATCCAAAATCAATGCATATAAGCAACATTTTAACCAGCTCATTTTAGAACCTTACAGCACATGTTACAAAACCACACATTTCGTCAAAGTATTCTATTCATAAAGAGGATGGTTAATATTACAGATTCCTACTACCAACGAAGGCAGGAGGATGGTTCCAAAGAGCTTCATTCCGAAAGGGACAAAGTGATCAAGTTAAAGTCCACTAGGGAAAAGTCCATGGGCATGAGCAAAAAGGGGAATGGAGCAAAATCAGGAAAGTTCAGATCTGGTTTCTCACCAGACGGTCCAAAAGAGTTCAGCAGGCAAGGTCATTGTGAAGAGAGAAAGGCAGGAGCATAGAAAGAAGGATTCCAAATTGATCAGCTAGGAACCTCAGTATCAGCAGAAGTCTCAGAAAAGAAAAGAGTGTTCTCTCTTGCACCTCCTTTGAGGAGTCACTTTTTATAGTAGGTATGATTCATATATGACATCAAATGATAGCAAAGAGCTATATGCTTTTTTGCTCATCGTGGTTTTAGTCCAAAGGTTAGGTTCTCACTAATTCACTTCATAATGAACACTAGAGAACTGTCCTATTGATAAAAGACACATGCCTAAACACAACAGATGAAGCAATATTTTAAGAAACTTCTCAAAAGTCCATTGTACCAAGCTGTGAAATAATGCAGCTTTGGAAAGAGGGCAAATTAATGCATTTAAAGTTAGCATTTCTTATTTAGTAAAATAAACTCATAATTAAGTTCAAACATACTAAAATATAACAAGCATTCCATATACAGAAATAGTGGTAACACTGTCAGTGAAAATTGCATAGAAACGACTAAACATTAATATGGCCTACTACTTAATTTTCAAAGTAAATACATGTAAATTATTCTTAAAACTCATTTTACTACAATCGTTTTTATATTTTAATGATCCTAACAATGTCAAGTATTAATAATATTGTTTATGTAATATCTTGCACCACATTATTTTTAATGATGCATTACAATGAAAACTATAGAGATGCTGCCTCATCATTAAGAATTGAACTACTTTGTTAGTGAAAGAATTGTCATCATTAATTTTCATAACTGTTTTTGTTATCACACTCAATTAATAAGCATGTTAATCTTATTGCATTTAAATTCTTCTGTTTCTACGAAATCAAGCATGCTTTTATGGTGCTGGTACTTTAACTATTCACGATTTCAGTGTTGTTTTTCTAAACGTGTGCAACCTGCACATTAGAGTTTTAGTTTTAAATCAGTTGTTATACCATGTAAAGAAGAATCAGCCTTTGCGCTACTTCAACAGAGAACAGTTTCCATTTAGAATAAAATGGTGTCTCACTCGAGAATATGACATGACTAAATTACATTTTAAAGATACCTCTAAACTACTTTTGCTTGTTGTCCAATGCACTATATCATCATTGCATCAAATACAAATATATATAGCTTAAAAAAAACAGAGGAGATTCGCACAAAGCTTGTCATGCACATTTTGCACATTTTGTAATTGTCTACAATGCTAAATGGACCATAGACCCCTGGAAAGAGTCCACTGCTATCATTCTCTTCCACTCCCAAACCCAAAGTCAAAAAGGAAGTCGAGGGTACTACAATTTTCAACTGTACGAGTTCACAATCAGTTTCTCAGTGATCCTAACTAATAATTGCCAGGAATTAATCCTGTAATTGATCTATTGATGCTAGATCAGAGACACTTTTGTTATATTTGACTCTTTAAATTGGTGGCTGTACCAAGCCCAGTGCCCTGAACAAACCACCACTAAATTCCCAAACAGCAGATTGTTCATGCTCTTTGAGGAGATCAAAGAGCTCAGACAACCCCTTTCAGGTATACCAGAGTGAACAAAGGCCCAGGGTTAAGTGCATCCCCTTTCTGCGGGGATGTAGCCGGATGATCCTAAGCTGCTCATCAACTGAGGCCTTCTTTGGGCACTTAAGGCACACCATCCAGAGGTGTCAGTCTTGTTTATTTTGTATTTATTTGCAAAGGTTTTATAGAGCATGAACAAGACCCGGCAAGGTTTCAGAGCGCTGCACAATCAAAGCCAGCTGATTAGACTGGCACAGGAGAAAATAATGCATAGCTACCCATATGCAAAAGCAGCACAGTGTAGACAAAGTTGACATCTAAACAGTTAACAAGATGAAGATTGCATAGTAGACAAGGGAAGGAAGGGTTGTAAGGTCAATACCATTGGTTTGTAAGGCCA
The DNA here is from genome assembly GCF_964204655.1 of Triturus cristatus. Lineage (NCBI taxonomy): Eukaryota > Metazoa > Chordata > Amphibia > Caudata > Salamandridae > Triturus > Triturus cristatus. The sequence goes on along the minus strand of NC_140584.1, from coordinate 36,422,578 downwards.
CAGTCCTCTTATCACATGTAGCTATTCCGGAGCAACCCTTTGCCTTCTTTTTTAAATGCATAAGTAGAGGGGTTCATCCTGATTTCTGGCGGCTTCTTAGTGAGCGATTCCACCCAAAAGTTCAAGTTTATTTACCAAGTACGTGGGTGTGTTATGATGGAGTGCTTTATGTGTCAAGCAGGCTATCTTATACCTGACCCTTGTGTCGATGGAGAGCCAGTTGAGGTGCATTAGGTCTTGTTAGATGTGGTAATGCTTTCTTGAGCCTGCAATGAGTCTTGTAGCATAGTTCAGAGTGGCCTTTAAAGTGGCCAGTTTAGCTTTGGGTATCCCTGCCAGGGTCATAATTCCTAAATCTAAATGGGAGATGACTAGGGATTGGACAGCTTGTTTCAGATCAGTAGGCGGCAGGAACGCTTTTATTTTCCTTAATGTGCATAGTTGGAGATTGGCTCCTCTTGTTGTCACACTGATGTGAGCTTGCATATTTAGGGATTAACAGGAGGCCACCCTTTGACGAGGCACTTAGCTACACATCCAAAGCTACTACCAATTTTAGGTCTCCATGTGATGCTCAACCATACTTGGGGTACTAGTAGTGCCTCCACAGTTGACAATCCCTGGAGTTTAACTCTCTGTTAAATTCCCAAATTAAGGTCCTCCATTTAAACTCAGCTTTCACTTACCTACAATAGCATCTCCAACTGCTCCCAAATTGCATTAAAATGGCAACAATCATCTGAACAAATTCCTGTAATAAAAACACGACTGGCGGGTACTTTGTAATGCCACACCGCGGAGAGAGCATCAACCCGATGTGAAAGAACCCTGGCATCAGAAAGATTGGCTAACAAGATGGAATTCCATTTTATGAGCAGTCATGAGGTCACTCCTTCTAAAACTGGAGACACATGAGCAGTGCAATGTTAAGTAGTTATTTAATCCTCTTATTCTGGTTTTATTATGCGTGACCGGGAAGGTCTTTAGGGCTTGTCTGATCAGGCTAATGTCATTTGCTGTTGCCTCAATGACTGTTGCATTGTTTTCTTTGGGTACTGCTCAGGCCCGTCTGTTTCCCTTGCTGAATTTGCTGTATTCTCTGGTAGAGATATGCTGTTTACTCAACTTTAAAAAAAAACACTACCATTGCGAAAATGTTATGAAATTCATAACAGTTGCTAACTGCCCCTGTGTCACTGATAAAGAGAATAAACAAACCCTTTCCAATTATGTTCGTTTGCATCCTCACATCAAAACACTTTTGAACAAGCACTTTTACAAAGATGGGCCCCAGTAGCACATTTCGGCTTCTGGACTCTCATAAGAATGTAAAAAATAATTTTAGAAAATGGGAGATAATGCAGTGAGGAAGTAACAGAGAAGAAGGAGTGTGGTGTGGTGTGAGGGAACTATCAAGTAAACCCAGCTGACTACTGGTGGGCACCGGTGAACAGGGAGGGGCAAGAGAGCTGCGCAGAGCTCTGGGTTACGTAAAGAAAAAACACAAGCCACACAGGAAGGAAAGTTATTGAGAAAGCAATGAACAGAGTCTGAGAGCAACACTGAGAGCACAGTCAATGCGATGTGTGTGTAGGTGGAAGGAGCACACAGGATATAGGAAGAGAGCACGAAAACACATGCACTTGCATGGAGTTCTAAAAACAAAAGAAAAATGTAGTTCCCTGAATGTAAGCAGTGGAAGGATACAAGGTACACAACCAAACAGATAGTAAAGATGATATGACTCAGGGGAGGCACAAACACAAGGAAAGGAAGGAAAAGCATTGATTAAGAAGCAAGCAGTTAAGGTAGACAAGAAAGGAGTCCACTCATAAGCAACAGGCTGACTCAAAGTCTACTGTGCCTATTTGTTTTGTCCACACAATATGTTTTGACAACAGACAGGTGAAAATGTTTTTTAAGTAAACTCTAAATATGCAAGCCAAATTAAGCAATTTAAAATAATATATTTAGTCAAATAAAGAGTCATTGATGTGGGAGGCTGTTCTCAAGTGAAACTACTGAAATAATTTAAGACTAGGTAGTCTATTGTAATAAAGAGCAACATTAATTATCGGTAGCACCAGAAATCTAGAGGCCACACAAATCATATTGTGCCACAATTAGTCTGGCATCGACTTTTAACCATCAAAGATAAGTTTGGAAGATAATCAAGGAATTACAGCCAAGGACAACACTGAAAGAAACACTTCTGTGTCCTAAGTTCTCAGTGAAGTAATCTCTGTTTTTGCCTCGCAAGATCTGAATTTATCAAAAACAATAATAGCCATGTGGCATACCCGTTGGAGGTCCAGGGAGCATGTCATCAGCTTATTCCAAATTCGAAATAACGAAATGCTGGGTTGAACTGTTAGAATCCATGAGTAAAGAAGAATTACTGGAAGAGTCAGTAAGTCCATTTCTCATCTCCCCGCCAGTTCCTTATTTTTCCCCAGAGATTGCTCCAGGAGAAACATCAGAGGTCCGCTGTACCTCCTTCGAGCTAATAATTCCAGGGGCGACTGGTAATAATGTTGCCAGCACTATTGGGAATGATGGGCCTCTTGCGATTAAGGTCCCAACACCAGCGACGGCCCGTATAGGGCGTGTTACTGGGGCGGTGACTTGGGGCAGAGGAGGGGCAGGGTGGGGGGTTGCAAAATGCGGCATACGGCCGATTGCAGGTAAGTTACGGGAAAAAAAAACGAATTTCGTTTCGCGCACAGCATCGCCAAATGCGATGCAGCGTGCGTAACAAAATTTGTTTTCTTTATTTTTTTCGTCATTTACCTGCAATCGGCCGTATGCCGCATTTTGCAACCCCCCACCCTGCCCCTCCTCTGCCCCACATCACCGCCCCGGTAACACGCCCTATACGGGCCGTCGCTGCCCAACACACTCCACTGGTTAGCGAATATATGACGTTACATCGCGGTGTTTACACCGCGATGCCTTTACAACGCAGGCATTAAAACGCAAGTCGTTAAAACGACTTGCGCTGGAGGGTGCTGGATTTAGGAATAGTATGATTTACTATTCCAACTCCAGTCTACGTACAGTAGGGAAGGTGTTGGAATAGTAAATCATACTATTCCTTAGGTTAGAGCGCCATCCAGCGCAAGTCATTGTAATACCCGTGTTGTATAGGTATTGCGGTGTAAAGACCGCGATGTAAACGATGTTTCCCCTGGTTAGCTGTACAAGCCAGGGTTGACTTCTGTTGAGCTTATGGACCATAGGTATTATCATCAAATAGCCCTGCGTTATTTGGAATCAAAGGTCTACAGGAGGTAATTCAAAGGTTGATGCCAGATATAACATAAAACAATATTGCAGATGTTAAGAATGATGTACAAGACTGATATTTATCTTGAAAAGGATTTTTTTTAATACAGAAGATGATTACAAGGGTAAAATAATAAGGCAGACAGAAAAAATAGAAATATGTAAATGAAAACGTTCTTGAGTATGATCAGTTAGGGTGAAGGTTAAGACTACATTCCGTGGAACACAAGTTAATGGTATATTCTGTATGCAATGTTATCCAATCAAAGCTTAGAACTAAGAGTAGCACACACGGTGGAGCTGCTAAAAGTATGTTTACAATATAAGTAACAAGGGAACCCGATAAAGGTAGCTAAGGACCACGGGTAAATTCGTATTTTTGAGAACAATGGTCCCTAGCGTAACCTTAATTAGGAAGACTAGTTCAACATAGACTTTAATGAGACCTATGTGTGTTCCTCCTGTGTCCAGACGGACAGAGGAGCATTTAATCTTGAGTTTCACAAAATTATAAATTAGAATAGTGAAGACTGATGAAACAAGGGCACAATCCTGTACCAAGTTTTCAACAGCGAGAAAAGGGGAAGATCAAAAATAGAAAGAAATACAGAGAAACAACAGGCAAAAGGCTTTGGAGCGACCATGGGGGCTTACAATACAATAATCAACTTAAGTAAGCTTTGGCCAACAGCATCCACAATACATTTTCACAATGGATACAATGTGGAACTGTTATAGAAAGTCGACGTGACGTTTCGATCCCTAGCTCCTAGTATAGTGGGATCATCATCAGGACTAAAGAGTTTACAAACAATTGCCTGGTATAAATGCAAAACCTGTGGAAGTTAATGAGGGAAGGAAGAGGAGAACAAGAAGGGTAATCAGCATTTCGTTTAACAACGTTCACCAGAACAGCAACAGAACAACATTTGTGTGCTCAGGAATAGTGCCTCATGCGACAAGTTGTGATGGAAGAGTTGCCAGGTTCATGCGACGATGCGACGAGTAGGTCGTGTGGTGATCGTGGCAGCGATGGAGTGCGAGGCAAAGGATAGTGACGGGCAGTCTTTCAGTAGAATTTCAGCGATTGGTTTCGCGAATGTTAGTTGCCTGGAGAAGTGCCTGATCACCACACAACCTACTCGTCGCATCGTCGCATGAACCTGGCAACTCTTCCATCACAACTTGTCGCATGAGGCACTATTCCTGAGCACACAAATGTTGTTCTGTTGCTGTTCTGGTGAACGCTGTTAAACGAAATGCTGATAACCCTTCTTGTTCTCCCCTTCCTTCCCTCATTAACTTCCACAGTTTTTGCATTTATACCAGGCAATTGTTTGTAAACTCTTTAGTCCTGATGATGATCCCACTATACTAGGAGCTAGGGATCGAAACGTCACGTCGATTTTCTATAACAGTTCCACATTGTATCCATTGTGAAAATGTATTGTGGATGCTGTTGGCCAGAGCTTACTTAAGTTGATTATTGTATTGTAAGCCCCCATGGTCGCTCCAAAGCCTTTTGCCTGTTGTTTCTCTGTATTTCTTTCTATTTTTGATCTTCCCCTTTTCTCTCTGTTGAAAACTTGGTACAGGATTGTGCCCTTGTTTCATCAGTCTTCACTATTCTAATTTATAATTTTGTGAAACTCAAGATTAAATGCTCCTCTGTCCGGCTGGACACAGGAGGAACACACATAGGTCTCATTGAAGTCTATGTTGAACTAGTCTTCCTAATCAAGATTACGCTAGGGACCATTGTTCTCAAAAATGCTAAAAGTATGTTAGCATTGAAGACACAAGAGCAAGTTGAGCTCTCAAACAGAAATCAAGACTAGGAGCCTCTCTAGTGGCGAATAGAGCCTTTTGGCAGTTTAAGGCGCTCGAAGTAGCAGGCACGTCTGGAGCAACAAATGCTTACAAGTAGGCTAGGGAGCAAGAATACTCAGTGCTGTGGAGCCTGTGAGAAGCTTTGAATGAATAAAATAAATAAAGCCCAGTTACCCATAGGGCGCCCTAGCTCTGTGCCTTAATTGAAACTTTAAAGTTGCATAGTGAGAGACAGCAGCCATGTTTTAGTTCTCCTTAGATCTCCAGAGAGGCAGAGATGAAGGAAGAGAATTTCAATTTTTAGCAGATTAAAAAAATAAGTGACTGAACACATATAGCACTGAGTTCGGATCTGCTTCTTCAAGGCCCCTCCTATTCATGTTTCAGGTTCGGGGCAATTGTGGACTGCTTCCACACAGCTGGATTACCACTTATGCCTGTGCTTAGGCTTAGGGTTAGGCCGAGTTGGGTTGCGTGGGGAAACCTACCTGGCAGGATAGCTAATGTTCATTCAGCTTCTAAATATGTACTAATGTGCCTTCTGTTCTCAGCCCTAAAGATAATCTTCTCGAGAGAGAGGCTTTGGTTACAAATGTTTAGCAGGCTAAAGACAACTCTGCAGCCCTTTAAGAAGGCTTTACTCTCTGGTGGGTGATACTGGCAACAATCAGTCCAATAGGTAAGCAGTTAGAGCTATTTTGAGAATACTTCTACAATTATTGTGGGAGGACCGGCAGGGCTCTGAAGGAGATGTTCTCAGTAGAATCATATTCACACACTGAACAACTCCCATTCTATCACACAGGGCAGCCGCAAACTCATCCTGCCCTGGGGGCAGCACATTCATGTGAAATACGGAGCGGCTGCTTTACAGCCGCTCCATGTTTCACTTTGTAGGCAGCAACCCACCTGCATTTTTAAAGGGGAAGAGAGAGCCCCTTGCAGGCAGGTGCAGTCAGTGACTGCACCCACCTGCATGGGGATGTCTGGGGGGGGTCCATGTGACTCCCTTTCCCCCCTCCAGAATGTTGCTCTCAGGGGGCTCTCTGACAGTGCGCCATCTTTTAGATGGCACACTGTTAGTGCGCCTCCTGGGCGTTCTTTGGTTCAATACCCAGGTCGGTAATACGGCACGGGTGCAGAGGCAAAGAGATTCCCTCATTTGCTTTGGCCACGCCCCCATGCAAAATGAGGGAACACCCCCTTGAAGATAACACTGGTGCTTTATATGCACCAGCGCTATTGATAATACAGAATGGGCCGCAGACGTACCAAAGTGCACTGGGGACCCGCAAAGAGGGCTCGAATGCCCTATGCAACCCCGGGGCACTTTATGTAATACGGTCCCAGGTGTATTGCAGATTTGGGGAAGTGGTGAGTGGTGGTAACATGAAGACAGAAAGCATGAGATGAGCTTGGAGGTTGTGGTGAATGGAACACTAGGTAAAGAGTGGCTAGTGTGGGGAACAGAGATAGAAGTACAGGAGACTCTTCCATTTGCAGTAACTGGGTGTATTTGGATGGCCACCCGTGACAAACTGATCTAAACTGACACTAAACCAAAGCGCAAACTTAATGCAAAGGCTTATAAAAAAAAAACACTTTAAAAGCTTTAATCTTTCACTACCTCCAAGGGACTATTTCACTATATCATATTCAACTATTTCGCAGGACCCATTGTTTATTCATCTCCGACTACATCGAAATGCTCCACAACTCCCCCAAGTTTCAGCTTTTTACTGATGATACGGAATCACCAGAGCGCACTTTTTCCTTAAGTTTGACAGACATCACAGACTCACAAGCAAGCACCACGGAAGTATATGCACCTACGGAAGTGAGCAAACTGAAAAAAATGGATGCATAGCTAATGGCTAAGGCAGACCTTAAAAGCTGCACCTCATTTTACAGACTTTTTCAGATTCAGATGGCAGAGCTATTTCTTGCACTACCAGGCCAAGGACAGCAGGTCTCCCTTTCTGGTTACTCTGATTACCTATGCTCAGCTTTGGACAGATGTACTATCCTGAAGGGTGCTGTAGGAGAGTAGAGTCTGCTATCCTATGGTCACCCCAAATTTTTGCTTTTTGCTTCACTGGTTTTCAACATATTGAGGCTGTGGGCCTGCTAATCAGACCCCCAGCCTGCTGTTCTCTCTGCTAAATTGACACTATGCACTTTAGGTGCATGACCCATTGGAACTGGATCACCCTGTGAGCCCCTGTACCAGTGTACACTAGGTACCCAGGGCATTGGTGCATCTGAGGCCTACCAGGGGCTGAAGCATGTATTGTGCCACCCCTGGCCTGGCCTAGCAAATTTGACACAACTGGCTGATCACTCAGCTGGGGTAAGTTGGTGTATCCACCTCTTACTTAGGTGTAGCATGCCTATACCTAACCTTAAATGGGAAACATGTTAACCTATAAGTCACTCCTATGGCAGGCCTTAACAATCCTGAAGGCAGAGTGCTTGGTTTCATGTGAGATGGTGCTCTGGCATGAGCTGAGCCTGTCTGCAGTAGTCGGAACAACTTCCTTCTACCATTTCCAGATATCGCCATACCATATACTCTTAAGTGCATTATGAACCTCGCGGTTAAATGCTATCCTTGGTTTGGCTTTATCAAAACATGTCGAGTAAGGTGTCATACGAATTGGAATACTAACCCCTCGCCAATTCTGGCGACGGGGTTAGCATTCCACCCTTCTAGAGGGACACGACATGTACAGAACCTGACACCCGGGTAAAATCAGACATAGCCTCAGCTCCACAAAATGGACGCTGCCACCACAGACACAAGTCTGCCCTCCTGCTGCTGGGAGTCCTTCCAGCTTGGGAGATGTGGACAAAGGGTTTCCTGCCAGGGGAGGTGCGAGCACCACCCCAGACAGGATTTTGTGTATTGGTCAGGTAGGGCTTGAAAAGAAACAGACATGCCTGAGGCTCACAAGGAGCCTCGGTGCATATGCCAGTTCAAACCAGACCTGGGGCACACCAGCCCCAGACCTGGGGCGAGCTGGACAAAGGATTGGGGGTGTAACCCCCCCCTTCCTGGTCCCACCCTTAGGGAGGGACCTAGCAGGTAGTCCGGCCCCTAGAATCCGCTTAAAGGTAGGAGCTGTGTCCAAAGACTTCAGACATCCTGGAATCAACTTACAACTAAGAAGAAGACGGGAACTTCGACGTTCTGCTGCACAGAAGACTGAAGGAAATCTCCCCTATGGTCAGGGAGTGACCATCTTGCTAACGCAAGCACCATCCAGCGAATCGACGTCTGCTTTGCCGCCGCCTCCTGCCAGAGCCCGAGCCCAGAGACCAACAAGGACTGGACCTCCAGACCTCTCACCGCCCGATCCACAGTCCCTGCAAAGAAGGAACCCGTGGAGGCACCGAGACACGTGGAGCCAGCCATCTTGAAAGACACTCGACAAGCTGCAAGCGCAACAACAGAGGCTCCCTCGGAGTTGTGCTTTGGGTCCTGAGAAGCCCAACACCCGAGCAGCATCTGCACCAAAGGTGAGCCCTCCAGCATCTCCACGATCTGCGTGGGGCCCCTCTGCACTTTGCGACTCGATGCGCCTAACCGGTTACTGGTCCGTTGACTAGTGGCCATCTTGGCGACCATCTTGAAAAACTACGATGCTGGTCTGGTTTTTCCAGACTGGCCCCTGCTTCCCTCCAAGAGAGCAGCCCCTCTGACCTTGCTGGTCAGAGCTACAAGCTTTCTTCACTTCCTGCAACTCCTGCTTTTTGCCAAGGCTTGTTTGCTTCTTCTGAGTCGCGGACACCGCCGACAGCGAGAGCCTGCGTGGGACAGCTCGTGAACCGACTCCTGGATGTCGTCGACCTTCAGGGACCACGTGGCTGTAGAGACAAGCTACACCTCTTCACCTGTTTGCACCCGACATCGCCTGGTACCTACCTGGTGCCACGCCGGTCACTGGCTAGTGACTGTGAACACTGTCCCCTCTGCTTACAGGTCTTCTACACTTCCGATCCACCCTTGAATCCACCGCATCTCTTCTGGACCGACCGCCTACAGCATCTTTGTCATCAGGCTCCATTGAACAGATAGACGAAACCCGACGCACTTCGAGCCCTATGCACCCGCTTCCTGTGGGTGAGGTAAAGCTGGTACTCCGGTGCACAAGTGTAGAGTAACATCTCTAGTGTCTAGGTTTGAAGTCTTGAATTCGTAGTCCAACCAGAAGACCCTTCTAGCAGTAACTTTTGAACTATTACGCACCCATTGAAAACCTATGGGCGCCCGCGTGTAACTTTCCTCACTGCACACGCGACCCGTGGACCTCCTGGTCACTAACTAAAGTTCGCTCCTTGTAGGCCCAGCGATTCTAGAGGCCCTAGGCCTTCTCCCTTTCCTGTTCGTGGTACTTATACCACTATTTTAGTATATGGTTTGAGTGGCCACCAGGGCCTATCCATATAAAGTGCAACTTTCGTATATTGTGATACTTTCTTGTTTAACGATTTGAGCTCCTGTGCTCATAAAGAGTCTAGGGGATACTTTGAGTAATAAATACATATATATTTTGAATATATATCTGTGTGGTGTCCTTTCATTGGTATAAAGGGGGGTTACATATGGTAAAACAGCTTGCTTAACATGCCAAAACGAGTTTAGCCTGAAAGACTGCTTAGCCTACGCTACCACTAGGGCAGCTGGTCCGAAAAGGTTGACTTACAACCACACCCTAAGGGTTGCTTGGCATGGTACAAGGTGGTCACTTTAATTAGTGAACAGCATATACCAGGCCAACTTCTCACATTGGTGAGCAGCGGTTGGATTTGAGCTTGCTGTTGTTTTACCTCTGTAATCTCTTTGTTACCAATTGAAAGATCATACAGGTACCTTTAGGTACATATAAAACAAGTAAGTTATATACTTAAGTTCTACTGAACTTAGTTGTTGTAGAGCAAAGGGAGTAGCACACCCTGACTACAACTACTAGATAGGTTTAGTAGGAAAACCCAAGTGTAGGTAGTTGCAACACTTCCACCCACACTTAAGAGCAATGGCTGGGGCAGAGGGGTCCAAGGTACCCATCTCTGTCGAGAGTGACCCCCAGAGGGCACCATCCATCTTTGCTACCCTAAACTAGAATGAGCTCAGGCAGTTGGCTAATTCAAGGGGCCTTAAACAGCCCAAGAACCCTACCTCTGCTGAACTCAGAGAACTCTTGCAAACTGATGAAGATCAGAGAGCTCTCAAGAAAGCCTCCCAGTTAGACCCCTCAGGGACTGGAACAGGAGGCCCTCCTTATGAAGATGCTACTGAAGCACCCCTTCCTAACAGTCACCCCTTAGGTGAAAATCAGAATACAGATGATGAGGATCAGCATAGGGACGAGAATGACAAGGGGGATGAGTCTGATAGTAGTAGTAATTCTAATGGGAGAAATAGCCCAGTGCCAAGTGTTATACTTGGCACAGCTAACTTAAGACTATTTGGGAATGACAATTGGTTCCCCCCATCGAGTTTCCCCAGTGTACTTAACCAGGGGTTTGGGAGACAGAGGAATCACTCAGGTGACTCTAATGCCTCTCATGCCTCTAGAGGCTCTCAGGGTCAGTCCAGAAGGATGACCAGCCCTCAGAGGAGGGAGCATGAGGCCAGAATGCAGGAAGCTCTGCTGAGAATCAGGAAACAGGAACTAGAAGTAGCCCTGATGGAAGAGAAACTGAACAAGGCTAGGCAACCTAGAGAGAGTGGGTCTATACCCACTGGTGGCAGCATTGTCCCAAGGGACAAAGATAGGGCCTTTGATAATAGGAACCTGTCCAAGGTTGTGCCCCCCTACAAAAGTGGGGATGATATACACAAGTGGATGACTGCTCTTGAGAGAGCCTGCAAGGTACAGCAGGTTCCTGAGGACCAGTGGGCAGCAATCTTATGGCTCTCCTTTGAAGGTAGAGGCAGAGATAGACTCCTCACTGTTAGAGAGGAGGATGTCAGAAACTACAGAGTCCTGAAGAGTGTCCTGGTTGATGGGTTAGGCTTAACCACTGAGCAGTACAGGTTAATGTTCAGAGATACCCAGAAGACACAGACTCAGGACTGGTCTGAATATGTTGAATGTGCCACTAAGGCTTTGGAGGGTTGGTTGCTGGGAAGTAAGGTTTCAGATTATACAGGATTGTACAATTTGATGATGAGAGAACAGATTTTAAATAACTGTCAGAACCAGCAACTGCATCAACACTTGGTTGACTCGGATCTGACCTCTCCCCAAGAATTGGGAAAGAAGGCAGACAAATGGGTCAGAACCAGGGTTAAGCAAAGGAACCAGAACCGGGGCCAAGGGGGTGATCAGAAGAAAACAGACCAAAAGGGTAATGATCAGAAATCCAAAGACCAGAAGTCTTCAACAGGGCCCCAAACTAGTACTAATGAGGGTGGGTCTCAACAATATAAAGGAAAGAAGAAAGAAGGTCCAAAGAAACCCTGGTGCAAATCTTGCAAGAATACAACTCACTGGACTAGTGATTGTAAGAAGGGTGGAGCCCCAAACACTGTTGCCCCTAAGGCACCTCCTCCCAGTAGTACTGTTAGCAGTGTTGGTCCCCAGACAAAGGGTGTAGTGGGAATCACTATGGGAACTGAAGGAGATTCTGACCTAGACAGAACCCTTACACAGGCAGTCTTGATCTGTGATGGGGACATGGATTTGTCCCTGACTGTGAGTCCCAGTAACCTGGGCAAGTACAGACAGACTCCATTGATCAATACAAAAGTGGCTCAAGCCTACAGGGACACATGTGCCAGTGTCACTATGGTGACACCAGGCTTTGTGGATCCTGGACAGTACATACCAGGTGAGAATTACCTGGTGACCAATGCCAGCAATACCACTACTTCCCATAGTGTGGCTATTGTTAACTTCTCATGGGGAGGGGTAAATGGCCTCAAAAGGGTTGTGGTTAGTGCAGACCTCCCAGTAGAATGTTTGTTGGGCAATGACCTAGAGAGTTCTCTATGGTCAGAAGTGGAGTACAGGACACATGCAGGGATGTTAGGTATATCACCACATGTCCTTGCTGTGACCAGGTCACAGGCCAAAAAGTGCCTTACTGAACCTGAGGTCTTGGATCCTGGAACAATGGACCAAGCACCTTCCAAGAAGAAGAACAGGAGGGTTAAGGCTGTGCCTTCCCCCCTGCCTCCAAGTGGTGATCAGTCTTACCAGGAGGATGATCTCGAGAACCTTGAAGGAACTGTCCCTGAAGAGCTTGAACCTGACCAGGTTGAGTTTCTGGGGACAGGGGGACCTTCTAGGGCTGACTTGGGGCAGGCTCAGTTATCCTGTCCATCTCTTGAACCCCTCAGACAGCTGGCTGCTGCTGAGGCTGCTGGGAATGCTCAATGTACCCATAAAGTATATTGGGATGATGGACTCCTTTATTCAGAGGCTAGAGACCCAAAACCTGGTACCACCAGGAGGTTGGTTATACCTCTGCAATTTAGGGGTTTCCTTCTTACCTTGGCCCATGATATTCCTCTAGCAGGACACTTAGGCCAGAACAAGACTTGGGACAGGCTTGTCCCTCACTTTCACTGGCCTCACATGAATGAAGATACCAAGGAGTTTTGTCGCTCCTGTGTGACCTGCCAAGCCAGTGGCAAATCAGGTGGCACAACAAAGGCCCCCCTTATACCACTACCTGTGGTGGGGGTTCCCTTTGAAAGAGTGGGGATTGATATTGTGGGTCCCATGGATCCCCCCACTGCATCTGGGCACAGATTTATACTGGTGGTAGTGGATCATGCCACCAGGTATCCAGAGGCAATTCCACTTAGGACCACAACAGCCCCTGTTGTGGCCAGGGCCTTACTGGGAGTATTCTCCAGAGTGGGGTTTCCTAAGGAGGTAATTTCTGACAGAGGTACCAACTTCATGTCAGGATACTTGACAGCTATGTGGAAGGAATGTGGTGTCAACTACAAGTTCACCACCCCTTATCACCCACAATGCAATGGGCTTGTTGAGAGATTCAACAAGACCCTAAAGGGTATGATCAAAGGATTACCTGAAAAGCTCAGGCGAAGATGGGGCATCCTTCTACCCTGCCTTCTGTTTGCTTACAGAGAGGTCCCACAAAAAGGAGTTGGCTACAGCCCCTTTGAATTGTTGTTTGGGCACCCTGTAAGAGGCCCACTGTGTTTAGTGAAGGAAGGATGGGAGTTACCTCTCAAAAAGCCTAAGCAAGACATAGTGGACTATGTACTTGGTCTCCGCTCCCCGATGGCTGAGTACATGGAGAAGGCATCCAAAAACCTTGAGGCAAGCCACGCCTTACAAAAAGCTTGGCATGACCAAAAGGCTGTCTTGGTTGAGTTTCAGCCAGGACAGAAGGTATGGGTGTTGGAGCCAGTGGCCCCAGCAGCACTCCAAGACAAATGGTCTGGACCCCGTACAATCCTGGAAAAGAAGGGAGAGGTTACCGACTTGGTGGACCTAGGCACTCCCAGGAGTCCCCACAGGGTACTCCATGTTAACAGGTTAAAAGCATATGTTGACAGGGCAGACATGGGCTTGCTCATGGCTACAGACGAGGGACAGGAGGAAGAGAGTGACCCTCTCCCAGACCTGTTGTCTCAGAACCCTGAAGATGGTTCAGTTGAAGGAGTGACCCTGGGAGGCAACCTCACTGAGCATCAGCAAATTGAATGTAGACAAGTGCTACAATCATTTCAGCATATGTTCTCACTGATACCTAGTCAAACTGACTGGTGTACCCATGTGGTGGACACCGGTGACAGTCTTCCTGTGAAGAACAAACTTTACAGACAACCTGACCATGTCAGGGACTGTATAAAGACTGAGGTACAAAAGATGCTGGAATTGGGTGTCATTGAGCCCTCAGAGAGCCCCTGGGCTAGCCCAGTGGTTCTGGTCCCCAAACCTCACACCAAAAATGGCAAGAGAGAGATGAGGTTCTGTGTGGATTACAGAGGACTCAATGCTGTCACTAGGACAGATGCACATCCTATTCCAAGGGCAGATGAGCTCATAGATAAACTGGCTTCTGCTAAGTTTTTGAGCACATTTGATTTGACAGCTGGCTATTGGCAAATCAGGTTAGCTGAGGAGTCTAAGGCCAAAACAGCATTTTCAACCCCAGGAGGGCACTACCAATTTGTGGTGATGCCCTTTGGTCTGAAGAATGCACCTGCCACCTTCCAAAGGTTGGTGAATCAAGTCCTTACTGGGTTGGATGACTTTTGCGCAGCATATCTTGATGACATTGCTGTCTTTAGCTCCACCTGGGAGGATCACCTGATCCACCTGAAGAAGGTACTTGAGGCTCTGCAAAAGGCAGGTCTCACTATCAAGGCTACTAAGTGCCAGATAGGGCAGAGTAAGGTTGTGTACTTGGGCCACCTTGTAGGTGGAGGCCAAGTTCAACCACTGGAGAGTAAGATACAATCCATCAAGGACTGGTCTCCTCCAACCACCCAGACTCAAGTCCGAGCTTTCTTGGGCTTGACTGGGTACTACAGGAAGTTTGTTAAGAACTATGGGTCCATTGTGACTCCTCTTAATGATCTGACATCCAAAAAGATGCCCAAAAAGGTTCAGTGGACAGTAAGCTGTCAAAAGGCATTTGATGACCTGAAGAAGGCCATGTGCTCTGCACCTATCCTGAAAAGTCCTGACTACTCCAAAGAGTTTATTGTCCAAACAGATGCTTCTGAGTTGGGTGTGGGAGCTGTGCTGTCACAACTTAATGTAGATGGTCAAGACCAACCCATTGCTTTTATTAGCAGAAGGTTGACCCCCAGAGAGAAAAATTGGTCAGCTATTGAGAGGGAGGCCTTTGCTGTGGTGTGGGCCCTGAAGAAGCTGAGGCCATACTTGTTTGGCCCTCACTTCAAGATTCAGACCGACCATAAGCCCCTCTTGTGGCTAAATCAGATGAAGGGTGAAAACCCCAAACTGCTTAGGTGGTCCATTTCCCTACAGAGGATGGACTTTACAGTGGAGCACCGGCCAGGTACAGACCATGGGAATGCAGATGGTCTCTCCAGGTACTTCCACTTAGGACATGAAGACACGACTGGTCAAGGCTAGCTTAATGTCCCTGCGTTTGGGGGGGGGGGGGGTTGTGTAGGAGAGTAGGGTCTGCTATCCTATGGTCACCCCAAATTTTTGCTTTTTGCTTCACTGATTTTCGACATATTGAGGCTGTGGGCCTGCTAATCAGACCCCCAGCCTGCTGTTCTCTCTGCTAAATTGACACTATGCACTTTAGGTGCATGACCCATTGGAACTGGATCACCCTGTGAGCCCCTGTACCAGTGTACACTAGGTACACAGGGCATTGGTGTATCTGAGGCCTACCAGGGGCTGAAGCATGTATTGTGCCACCCCTGGCCTGGCCTAGCAAATTTGACACAACTGGCTGATCACTCAGCTGGGGTAAGTTGGTGTATCCACCTCTTACTTAGGTGTAGTATGCCTATACCTAACCTTAAATGGGAAACATGTTAACCTATAAGTCACTCCTATGGCAGGCCTTAACAATCCTGAAGGCAGAGTGCTTGGTTTCATGTGAGATGGTGCTCTGGCATGAGCTGAGCCTGTCTGCAGTAGTCGGAACAACTTCCTTCTACCGTTTCCAGATATCGCCATACCATATACTCTTAAGTGCATTATGAACCTCGCGGTTAAATGCTATCCTTGGTTTGGCTTTATCAAAACATGTCGAGTAAGGTGTCATACGAATTGGAATACTAACCCCTCGCCAATTCTGGCGACGGGGTTAGCATTCCACCCTTCTAGAGGGACACGACATGTACAGAACCTGAAACCCGGGTAAAATCAGACATAGCCTCAGCTCCACAAAATGGACGCTGCCACCACAGACACAAGTCTGCCCTCCTGCTGCTGGGAGTCCTTCCAGCTTGGGAGACGTGGACAAAGGGTTTCCTGCCAGGGGAGGTGCGAGCACCACCCCAGACAGGATTTTGTGTATTGGTCAGGTAGGGCTTGAAAAGAAACAGACATGCCTGAGGCTCACAAGGAGCCTCGGTGCATATGCCAGTTCAAACCGGACCTGGGGCACACCAGCCCCAGACCTGGGGCGAGCTGGACAAAGGATTGGGGGTGTAACCACCCCCCTTCCTGGTCCCACACTTAGGGAGGGACCTAGCAGGTAGTCTGGCCCCTAGAATCCGCTTAAAGGTAGGAGCTGTGTCCAAAGACTTCAGACATCCTGGAATCAACTTACAACTAAGAAGAAGACGGGAACTTCGACGTTCTGCTGCACAGAAGACTGAAGGAAATCTCCCCTATGGTCAGGGAGTGACCATCTTGCTAACGCAAGCACCATCCAGCAAATCGACGTCTGCTTTGCCGCCGCCTCCTGCCAGAGCCCGAGCCCAGAGACCACCAAGGACTGGACCTCCAGACCTCTCACCGCCCGATCCACAGTCCCTGCAAAGAAGGAACCCGTGGAGGCACCGAGACACGTGGAGCCAGCCATCTTGAAACACACTCGACAAGCTGCAAGCGCGACATCAGAGGCTCCCTCCGAGTTGTGCTTTGGGTCCTGAGAAGCCCAACACCCGAGCAGCATCTGCACCAAAGGTGAGCCCTCCAGCATCTCCACGAACTGCGTGGAGTCCCTCTGCACTTTGCGACTCGACGCGCCTAACCGGTTACTGGTCCGTTGACTAGTGGCCATCTTGGCGACCATCTTGAAAAACTACGATGCTGGTCTGGTTGCTCCAGACTGGCCCCTGCTTCCCTCCAAGGGAGCAGCCCCTCTGACCTTGCTGGTCAGAGCTACAAGCTTTCTTCACTTCCTGCAACTCCTGCTTTTGCCAAGGCTTGTTTGCTTCTTCTGAGTCGCCTACACCGCCGACAGCGAGAGCCTGCGTGGGACAGCTCATGAACCGACTCCTGGATGTCGTCGACCTTCAGGGACCACGTGGCTGCAGAGACAAGCTACACCTCTTCACCTGTTTGCACCCGACATCGCCTGGTACCTACCTGGTGCCACGCCGGTCACTGGCTAGTGACTGTGAACACTGTCCCCTCTGCTTACAGGTCTTCTACACTTCCGATCCACCCTTGGATCCACCGCATCTCTTCTGGACCGACCGCCTGCAGCATCTTTGTCATCAGGCTCCATTGAACAGACAGACGAAACCCGACGCACTTCGAGCCCTATGCACCCGCTTCCTGTGGGTGAGGTAAAGCTGGCACTCCAGTGCACAAGTGTAGAGTAACATCTCTAGTGTCTAGGTTTGAAGTCTTGAATTCGTAGTCCAACCAGAAGACCATTCTAGCAGTAACTTTTGAACTATTACGCACCCATTGAAAACCTATGGGCGCCCGCGTGTAACTTTCCTCACTGCACACGCAACCCGTGGACCTCCTGGTCACTAACTAAAGTTAGCTCCTTGTAGGCCCAGCAATTCTAGAGGCCCTAGGCCTTCTCCCTTTCCTGTTCGTGGTACTTATACCACTATTTTAGTATATGGTTTGAGTGGCCACCAGGGCCTATCCATATAAAGTGCAACTTTCGTATATTGTGATAGTTTCTTGTTTAACGATTTGTGCTCCTGTGCTCATAAAGAGTCTAGGGGATACTTTGAGTAATAAATACATATATATTTTGAATATATATCTGTGTGGTGTCCTTTCATTGGTATAAAGGGGGGTTACATATGGTAAAACAGCTTGCTTAACATGCCAAAACGAGTTTAGCCTGAAAGACTGCTTAGCCTACGCTACCACTAGGGCAGCTGGTCCGAAAAGGTTGACTTACAACCACACCATAAGGGTTGCTTGGCATGGTACAAGGTGGTCACTTTAATTAGTGAACAGCATATACCAGGCCAACTTCTCACAGGTGCCCAGATCCTACAGGCACTATCCTGTCACACCCACTCAAACAGATTGTATAGGCCCGCCCTGCAATTCCTGGGTAACACCATGGACATCATTAGGGGTTGTCTGTGACACCTGTCTCGCCCCTTGCGACTCCTGGCACTCTTTGTGACCCCTGTCCTCATGGCTGGTAAAGCAATGCCAAGAACACGGGGCAGCTTCACATTCTTTATTTCTAGCCTGTTGTTCTTAATACTATTATTTAATAATGCTCTATTATTCACTATTAGTGTAATAAAAAAAGGGAGCACAATCAGCTGGAACTAGACCGTTGGTGGAAGCTATGGTCAGTAAAAATGTTTTCAAATCTATATTGTGTGCATGCTTACGTGTGAGTGTGTGTTTATAAGAGTGAGAGCGTGTGTATATGTGAGGGTGCGGCTGTGTGTGTAAGCATGTGTCTGTGAGTGACAGTAAGTGAATGAGATTGTGCGATACTGAAGTCTAGATTTACTATTCTTTGATGGAGGGCAGCACTGCAACAAAGATGCTGCTCTACCTTGTGTCAAAGGGAGATAAAACAAATGCACTATATCTACTAAGGTATGATGCATTGTTTCTCTCCCTATGTGCTGGTGTACTTTTGTCAGCCGAACGCCAATGTCAAATGCTTGAACCATAGTGCAAAGGCGTGTGCATTCTCTGAAGCATAGGTTTTGTCCTGGAAGGGGTCCTTAAATTAGGAATAGCCTTAAAACTATTATTTAAGGTTTTTACCACTTTGTATGCGTATCGTAAAATGCAGCCAACATGGAAAGTTGGATAGACGTGGAGAAATTAAAATAATTTTCCTGGTTATGCCTCTCTCAAGGTGTCGTAAGATTTTGACACAAATTCTTTGCTCCAGTGTTTGTGAATGGGGATTTTTGTCCAAACTCATGGGTGGCTGCATGGGAACACCCATGCACCACCCATGGAATGCCCACTAGACACAAAATAATACAAAGCAGTGCATAGCGCAATTTTCATTACTTTGGCATATTATCCGACGCAAATTAAGATTTGCACTGGATAGCAAATCCCACCCTAACACTTTGTGCAAGGTTGGCATCACAAAAGTGATGCAAACACGATACAAAGCATTAGTAAACCTGGTCCTGAGTGTCAGTAAGTGTGAGTATGAGTGAGATTTAGAATGAATGCAGGTGAGTTAGTGAGAATTAATATGAATGAGTGTTTGGTAGTGTAAGAAAGTGTGAGCGTGATATTAGGATCATGTGCCATGTCTTAGTGGAAAAAATCAGGGTCAATGGTCATATGTTGTCACTTCCTGTGATGTCATTAAGGTTAAAGAGAATGTGATGTCACCTCTGCTACCCCTAGCATTTTTGTGAATTGACACCCATAGGAAACACAATAGATTTGAGATATGAGCAGCAATCTCTGCAATGGGTCTCATCACCTACACACTGACTAAATCAACAAGCATTTACAATGCAATGGTCTCGGCATTGTTAAAGTTAGAGCTGTTGGCATAGTTCATGACATTATTCTTGTTTATGTTTTTGTTTTTAAAACAACATTAGAAGAAACTGCATTGTTATTTACAATGTCAATAGCTTAATCACTCTCCAATGTGAGACCTATTGCATTTGCACCCACACACAGAGCCACACACACAAAGCCAACCACACACAGCCACCCACACATACAGAGCCACTCACATAGAGCAACCCACACACAAATAGAGCCACCCACAGAGCCACCCACACACACACAGAGCCACCCACACACACACACAGCCACACACACACACAGAGCCACACACACATACACAGAGCCACATACACACAGTGAAAGCTCCAAAGGTCCCACACACCCTCAGCATCATGCCCTTTCTGCCAAGGATATTAAAATGCAAGCATCACAACAGGTAGGCAATGGGGGCCTCTGTTATTCCCGCCTCCTGATGCTCCGCCCATAGTTCCCCTACTTCCCCAGCCCCCCGCCCCCACTTCCACCACTAGCTACACGGGCAGTGTTTGTAATTATGGTAGCCATTTTGATTTTACAGGTTTTCCATATTAGTATTAGTTTATACGATTAAAGAAAAAAACATCAAAGGACAAGCCCTTTGAAGTTCCCATATCCAATTTTAATGTTGATAGGTAGTATTAGCAAACATTTCTCGTTTATATACCTACCATATTCATTTCATTAAAAAAATAACACACACACACATTGCGGATTCTCTTTAGTCCCGTTTCAGTCTATTGATTAAACCAATCTTCCGTGAGTCAGATGCTCGGTATTTCGCTCATCGCCCACGGAAGAAGGACGACGTTGCTCGGTCTCAAATTGTTTGGCTTGCACCTAATCGCCATGTTGGAATTTCCATATTATCCAACGTTCACTGGATGTCAAAAGTGAAATACGCTTTGCCTTGATTCAATTTGAATGAAAGAAAGTGCTGTTTTATTTCCTTAAAAAACACAGCACTTCCTATTAAAATGTATTAGTTTTAGCAACGAGTAATAGTCAACTAGTACTATAATAAAATATTGACTATTTTCAACTTTGTGTGGGTATTAAATAAAAACGTTCTTTGTGGCGGTTCAATTCATCCAATTTCAGAATTCAAACATTTCTATTCCGCTAAAGCTTTTGGGTGCGCTCTGAAGTAT
The DNA here is from genome assembly GCF_964204655.1 of Triturus cristatus. Taxonomy (NCBI): domain Eukaryota; kingdom Metazoa; phylum Chordata; class Amphibia; order Caudata; family Salamandridae; genus Triturus; species Triturus cristatus. Next base: position 36,401,919 of record NC_140584.1, on the reverse strand, counting down.
ACGGAAATGGACTGGGACGTTACTGTCTGTTGGTCCGTCTTTTATGTCTACACATCCCTTTTGAGAAACCGAAATTGGCGGGTACTGAGTAGAGCGGCAGTTTTGGGACTTGCTTCGAATTTAGTGAACTGCAGTACCCTTGTTTATGGAACTCTGTTAAACCTCTCTGGATTCGTAATCTGTCTGTTAAATACTTCTTCGAAGAAAAGAGGCAGTTGTGCGAATTCTGACAACCCCGGGAGACTCTGAGTTAGCTCGTGAAATGGTAGATCGTGCTGCCCGCCTGCGCTCCGCCACCTGCGGCCTCTGAGCCGACCCCGATCGTTCATATCTGGTTTGTGAGCTCTGTTTGTGTTCTTTTGAAGCATCATGCCTGGAGTGGTTCCCCCCAGCGTTGCCAGCAGTGCGCCTCCCCTTCCCAAGAGCGGAAGTCCCACCAAGAAGAGCCGCCTCTCCCTAAAGTTCTTCCAAAAGAAAGGCACCAAAAGAGCTCTAGATTTCACCGAAGGGCGACCGGGAGAGCCAATGGAGCCGCCGACCGACAGGTGGGTGGATATTCGCCATTTGAAGTTGTTAGCTATCCATCAGGCTTCAAGTGATCCAGCCTTCGTATCAACCCCCCCACCAACTTATCCCACAGTCGATAACATTTTGAGTTTAGTGGTATCTGCTTCCTCAAACAACGAGTCCATCCATCCCGTCTAATTGGCGTTTGAGAGATAAGTTGCCACTCGTAGAGTGAGCATACACACTGGTGCTCGCAGACAATGGCACCTTGCACAACCATGTGTACACTGCATGCCGGGCTTCAATGGAAGCGTAACGCATCACTATTTACAAAGCTCTGAGGCTTTTCCAGTGTGGTGGGTGACTCTGAGCTGTGCACTGTTACCACGAGCTAACAAGCACACCACTGCCTTTCTCCGAGGCGAAGCAGAAATGCCTCGGAGAAAGGCAGCGGTGGATTCGGATTCGGGGGCGTGTTTTTCTTTTCTCTCCTCTTGCCATTGGCTGGAGGAGATAATTAGAAAAGTTGCAAAAAACACGCCCCCAAATCCGAAAAGGACGGGGCCTGTTCGGAGTGACGAACCTCTTCTCCAATGGCTGGCCAGCATCCAAGAGGCCAGCCAATGGAGAAGAGGGGAGAAGAGGGGCGGGTTCAAGCCCCTCTTCTCCAAGTCATTATCTCTCGCAAGCGAGACTGCGCAAGCGCAGCCTTCGCTAGCCGAGACCTAAAAACGACTGACCTCCGACTTCCTCCATGTAGCTGTGTAACCCACTGCTTGAAAAAGCTATGGGGGTAGCCCTCAGATCTAGGGCCAGGGCCAGTCTTTGGTGCGCACACAGGTGAAAGAGAGAGTCATTCTATGAGTGATCTTATGTGGTGTCGATAGGTCCTGCAGGCTTGCTTGCCACTCCACCTTGAGCCACTCCCTGCTTCTAACAGTATGTCCAGTAATTTGTTGCCACTGCCTGATTCACAGAGAGAATTCAGAAGGAAAGGAACGCTTTATAGAAGGAAGCCAACGAAGCTGCCGGCACCATGAATGCACTGGAATGGGTGACTGCTGCAGCTGTGCCACAGTGACACCTGCATGGACTCTGGTGCGTCACTTCCGGACCATGCTGTCCTGTGCTTCGCCTACACGGAAACCGTAGACGCCACAGAAAATCACCCTTGGTTTTGACCCACCTGATGGCCTTGCTTTTGTTGCCCCAAATATTACATGACACTACTTTACATAATTGGCTAGTTCAAAACATGCAAATGTAATTAGTTCCCAAGATAGCAAGGCTGTTCCTTCCCATAACCGTGCTGGAGGTGCATTCCAAGTATGAACGTGTTGTCTGTTCTCGTGAACTGAATGAGGAATATAGCAACTGGTTCATAGAAAACCTCGCCTTGAGGGGAACGTGGTGACGTTTTTAACTGCGTCGTGATACTTCACACATTAAAGGTCGTTGCGGTTCCACACTACACGTGCGCATCAAGCAGAGGTTCCTTTTAATAGCTTCTGAAAATGTTCCTTGTGCAGCCTGGCAATTTCTATCTGTTGTTTACTTCTGCTATAAAGTGTAGGAAAGAAGACAAATAAGGTTTGTAACACGAAAATGCAGCGGAAAGAGCTCCTGATCGATGCTTTCAAAGGGTGAATTTTATATCAGCTGATACCTCGTCTGGAAAACTAAATGTGCCCCCCTTAAAAACCCGTCTCTGGATGAAGGCAGCACAAATTGGACACAATGCAGACATTCTAGCTAAAGATTTGCACCGAATGAAGGTCACTGAGGCAACTTAACCGGGATCCGCTGTGCTGGTCTTTCACTGTGGTGAAGCCTGGAATACATTCCAGAGACGTTGCTTTTTGCAAAATGGGTTCACATACTTTTTAGGTTCACCTGAACCAGCGCATGCGCTGTTGGCGAAATATTTTGCTAAAAACTTAAAACGAGCTTACAGCCCGACCATTACTAACCACTGTTCAATCAATCAAGGCTAAATCGAATATCTGAGACCCTTGCAGCTCCGCCTCCTTTCCAATCTTGATTTTAACAGATATATAACAAAAGGGAAGCAGATTTATATACTAGATATTTCGCATATCCATTTAATATTGAAGGAAGAGAAAACAAGAAAAAAAGTAGGGAACAGAAAAAAAGCATCATCTTTTTAGATAAAATGCATAAGATCTTTATTATCCACAATATGTGATCACAGTAAAGGGTGCTTAGAAATATGCCTCATATAGATTTAAAAGCCCTAACTGGGTGGGTCTCAAGTTATTTCCTGAAGAAACTAATGAAAATCATAATTTGCTGGAAATGTCCACAGCATCATCACCTCATAAACCCAATCCTCCTAATAATTTGAACCTTGGATATTAATCAGTCAGCCCGAACACTAAATAGACCTGTCCATATTCAACTGAATGCTCAGTCGATGAGCCGAGCCAACGTGTCTTTCGAGGAATCCTGCTGCTTCCTCACTCTAGATTTTGCATAATTCAGTCACGTCCACTCCCTGCCCGGAGTTGTGTGTTGTGCGTGCCCCTTTATGTTACTCCGTTGCCAGCATGTCCACCCTCTTACAAGTATTTGAAAGGCTCACACTCTAGACAAGGCAACCCAAAAACTCAACCATTCACATTTTATGAACAGCACAATAAAAGTGACCGTCCGCATCTCTGTCTAGCCCATACCTTTTATAGTTCTAATACAGTTCTTTAGTTTTTATATGTGCAAAAGATAGACAGCCCTAAACGATCACAGAGGTATAGTAATCCATACCTGGAGGTCGTGCCCTGCGACCTGGGAAGAGGACATGGTGGCCATTCAGAGCATCCTGGGATAACAGGCCTAAGAGTCGGTGACATTGATGCTAGCAGGGGTTGGGCTCCGCCAGTCTGGAGTTGTGCTGTCCATGGTGCGAACATTTCTGTCAAAGCTTCTCCTAGTGGCAAAAATGATACAGGCCAGTGTGGAAAAGAGGAAATACATCTATAAAAATGTGATACCAGATGTTCTGCTATACAGTGGCAATGGAAAGGCTTCATGCGCACAGTAAATAGGGTGACCAACTGGCATGGGTGCAAATTCAGGACGGTAAGGGTTAAAATTCAGGACAAAGGGTCAAAATTGAGGACAAAAATTCAGGACAGAAGGTCAAAATTCATCACAAAACTTCGGGACACAAGGTAAGTTTTACAGACACATCAGAGGAAGTTGTGCGATAGTATAAAAGTACGTAAATGGAAAACCAATTAAGTACAAGTCAAAATAAGTTTTCTATTAGGTTGAGACTATTGTGCACTTCACGGTTTTTCGGTATGCATGCAGCTTGGAGCAACTGTGTGGGTCTTTTTGTGGTATTTCATATGATAATAATCTATTTATATGGTTACTGCACTGGGTTGTCCAGTCTGATATTTTGTTTACAACTCATGGTCCTGAGAAGGCATGTTGGGTGAGGGAAGTGGTCAGGAAGATCTGCTCAGATAGACTTTGTTACTAGCATCTCATATCTGAGTGCCATTGTGAGATGTAAAGCGGCATGCATAGGTGAACTAAAGGGAGGACTGCTGTGATGAACCTACTATAGGAAATGCATTATGGATGTTTCAGCAAGTGGAACTTAAAATATGGAGTCTGACTGCTTATGGGGGCTTCGCAGAGAGTTGCACAAGTGGACGGAAGTCACAAAGGTGCTTTTCACTGCAGCTTTCTTAAAGAATGCACTGTCAATACACTATTACAGAGTTTATTTTTGACACCTTGCCTATTGCTAGAAACACAATATACATCTTAAGCACAGCTCATGGCACTATGAGACTCTCCCTAAGATCTTACACCCAAAACAAAACATGCAAACATTTACAATTACTAGTGTAACATTCAAGTAGCAGTTGGGTGTCACTCAAAATGTCATCTATTAATTCTTTCATCCATCATTCAGTCTTTCACCATTCATTCTGTCCTTCCATCTGTGTGCACATCCATATCCAAAGCTTTTCAACCATTTGTACACCTATCCATCATCTATCCTTCCATCCATCATTTCACTCATCCATCCACCCTTTCACCCAATCCATCCTTTCATTAATCCATCCACTTTTCCACCCATCCATCTATTCCCTCATCCATCCAACCATTTACCCTTACACCCAAGCCATCCTTTCACTCATCCATCCGCTCTTCCACCCATCCATCCACTCATCCACCCAATCATTTACCCTTTCACCCATCCAGCCATCCTTTCACTTACTCATCCATGCACCCAGTCATTCATCTGTCCACCCATTCACCCGTTCACTTATCCATCCATCCTTTCTTCCAGCACTCCAACCTCCCTTTCACTCATATATGCATTTTTTCACTCATCCATCTTAACATTCTTTGTTTCACTCATCCATGCATCCATTCGCCCATCCATTCTGTCAATCATTCATCCATGCTATCATTCATCCATCCATCCTCCCTTTCTCTCTCCAATCCCCTTTCAATTAGCCACCCATCCACCCACCCATCCAGTTGCAAACAGAAGGGGCCCATCTAGAACTTCACCCATGCTGTATTTCCTAAAGCAAGCGGTGGGGTGGGGAGAGTTCACTATGCCCCAGCACATAGGCAATCTGAAAACTTGGAAGTGATGAGTCATGCATGATGCACAGTGCCAGGACACGAGGTGACTGTGATATGGTGTTGTTTCCAGGGCTTTAAGTGGGATGAATAATCTGGGGGTCTCTTCAAGGGGCGTATTTGATCTAATTAAGGGTGTAGCTCAAAACACCCCACCGTAAAATATATACTGAGCATAATGTGCCGCCCGACTGGTATTTTGCTGTTTCTATCATTGCATCTAGTAACATTAGACCCACAACAAGCCAGGACTATTGGCTTTGTCAATGGATGTTAGTTGCATAAAATAAATAAAAAAGCAGCAACTATGTCTTCGTTTTATAATAATAAAAATGCTTCAGTTCTCATTCGGCAAGAGACGTAGAGTCAACCGAGACCCTCTGGACGAGGCCAGGGACCTAGAACCCGAAATCTAGAGGCGGAATGAAGAGAGTTTCAATTGAAATCCGGAAGAAATAGCAGGCTGGGAGAGTTGAGCTTGACAACCCTGAAAACAAGCCCTGGATTAGGAATGCAGAGATCAGACACGCAGCAGCCCATGAACGTCCTCCTCTGACAGCCCCACTATGAGGATGCCCCTGGTTCGCTCCCTGATGCTAGCCGCCAGCTGGGCAGGGGGCGCCACAAAGCAGATCGATCATTTCTCTAAGTTTTCTCCCTCCCCGCTCTCCATGAAGAAATTCCTGGACTTTGGATATAGCAATGCCTGTGAAAACACCTCCTTTGCCTTCCTGTGCCAGGAGCTGCCAGTGCACCTCGCCAACATCATGAAAGAGATTAACTTGCTACCAGATCGACTGCTGGGAACCTCTTCCGTTCAGCTGGTGCAGAGCTGGTATTTTCAGAGTTGTTGGACATCCTGGAGTTTCTTCATAAGAGTCCAGAGGACCAGAGCACCCTTGAACAGTTCACAAACGCACCATCACCATCAGGAACCGGCACAATGATGTGGTCGCAACTATGGCCCAGAGGGTCATTGAGTACAAGGAAGCCTTCGGCATCGACCCAGTGACAAATCAGAATGTGCAATACTTTACGGACTGCTTTTACCTGAGCCGCATCTCTATCCACATGCTGATCAACCAGCACACTTTGATTTTTAATGCAACAACGAACCCTGCACATCCTAAACACATTTGAAGCATTGATCCGAACTGTGATGTGACTGACGTAGTGAGAGATGCCTATGAAATGGCGAAGATGCTGTGTGATAAATACTATATGGCTTTGCCTAATCTGGAAATCCAGGCAGTCACTGCTAATGATCCAAGACACCCCATTCACATTGTATATGCCCCATCTCATCTTTATCACATGCTCTTTGAGCTCTTCAAGAATGCCATGCGAGCCACAGTGGAACACCACAGCTCCAGTCCCTAACTTCCACCCATCAAGATGATGGTGGCTCTGGGCAGCGAAGATGTCGCTATTAAGAGGAGTGACAGAGGAGGTGGTGTCCCACTATTTAATATTGAAAGGCTTTTCAGCTATATGTATTCTACTGCACCCATGACACAGCTAGGTGCAGGTGGAACACATCTGGCTGATTTTGGATATGGTCTTCCTATTTCTAGACTCTATGCCAAGTACTTCCAGGGTGACCTGCAGCTTTGCTCCATGGAGGGCTTTGGAACTGATGCAGTCATTTATCTAAAGGCACTGTCGATGGACTCAGTGGAGCACCTTCCTGTCTACAACAAATCTGCCCGGAAGCACTACCAGTCAACTCAAGAAGCAGATGACTGGTGCGTCCCCAGCACAGAACCTAAAAATCTCTCCACATATCGGCTCAGCTAGCTGGCAGCATTTTTCACACCGGCCTGGCACTATGTCAAGGACTAGCTTCGACACCCTCAAAAGACTAAATCATGAACTAATCCCACACCTGCTGCAATAATGAAATGAAATGAATGAAATGAAATGATTACGTGCTTATATAGCGCACGACTACCCGGAGGCATCTCGGCGCTTGCTTAGGGAACCCGTCCTGGTATTCCCCTGTGAGATAACCCCAACAGGGCATCCGCAAGGTGAAAGCCAGGCATCCCGCCGCGAGGGGCCGTTGTGGAGATTAAGCAAGCTATTGCCCAGAGTTGCAGAGTGTGAACTCGTGATTCAAGTAGGCACCGAAGCGAGAATTATCAAGTCCGTGGACATATGGAGTCAAGACCCTGCCAAGTCGGGAATTGAACCCTGGTCCCGGGCTGACCTCTGCTTCAGGGTCTGCCTCCTCTAACCAGTGAGCCACACTTCTCCACTATAGAGGGTGATGTATGCAAGTGGCATGGGGAACCTCACAGCGTGAGGTTTTGTGCAGTGTTTATCTGTTTTTTGTGTCCAAATCCTTCACTGTGGGACCAGTGTGTCCGATTATCTCACATCACGAGTGCTGTGGCACTTTAAAGAACATGTCTCAAACCTTCATTTGAACAATTTCCAGCACTTTGAACACTCCAAGTATTTTGACCTACCTTTTGCAGCTGTTACCACTAAACTGAAAAGAAATCTGATGGAAAGGCCTTAAAGGGGCATTTGAGAATGTGAAGTTTTGAGACTGGTGATGAGAAATCGAGAGAACAGACGTGCGAGAAGTGGGATTTCATCTCTCCAGACAAAGACATTGGATGATCATAATCCGATTTTAATTTTGCTGGAAAATAAATCTTTCTTCATTTAAAAAAAAAAAAAAATGCTTCAGCTGTGAAATGATGAGACTATGTAAGAACTTTAACCTCTTCTTTTTAACTTTATAAGTTTGTTTTGTACATTTTAACCCTAACAGAATGCCCTGTCCTAGACGGAGGCAAAAACAACAGTTGATGGACAGAATGCAGAACAATGTCATACATTCACCCCAGTACAGAGATCTGGGCCTAAATCCATCGTTTTTTTGCTCACCATGCCATTCCAGTTTGAACCCAGCCATATGCAAATCACTCTTGACCCTGTGCCTCATGGGAACAGTCCAGCCCGAACTGCCAAGCCAGGTTCTCACTAGACTAGAAACAAGCATCCTAGGATCGGTTTCGGGGTTTCACCCCTCTTCAGCCAGGATAGCTTGATTCCAGTGGCATGGAGAGCACGGGACTCACGTCTGAGCATACCCGTCCCACTCGGGGTGACAAATGTAAAAACAACAGTTGATGGACAGAATGCAGAACAATGTCATACATTCACCCCAGTACAGAGATCTGGGCCTAAATCCATCGTTTTTTTGCTCACCATGCCATTCCAGTTTGAACCCAGCCATATGCAAATCAGTCTTGACCCTGTGCCTCATGGGAACAGTCCAGCCCGAACTGCCAAGCCAGGTCCTCACTGGACTGGAACCAAGCTGGAGTCATGCTATCCTGGCTGAAGAGGGGTGAGGCTCCGGGGCCGGTCCTAGGATGCTTGATTCCGATCCAGGGAGGACATGGCTTGGCAGTTCGGGCTTGACTGTTCCCATGGAGACTGATTTGCATATAGCCATGTCTGAACTGGGGTGGCGTGGTGAGCAAAATAACGATGGATAAAACCCAGATCTGTGACTGGGGGTAAATGTTTTGCCAATTTGCAACATTCCGTCCATCATCTTGTGTGTTTTGCTGTCTGCCCTAGACGGAGGGCACCACATGCTGGAAGAGCCTAAACTGGCCCACTGTCATTCTGTATGTGGCAATCTGCCGCAGACAGAATGACAATGGGCGGGTGGGGCTGCTCTTGTGCTCCTAAGATGAGTGCGAGACACCCCAGCAGGGAGCAGAGGCCTCTCGCAGGGGAACAGTTCTGTTCCCCTGCAAGGCCCAAAATTACGGACAAAAGGCGTCCGTTAAAAGGATCCTCACAGACAACGGACGTGAGGTCCAAATTACGGACGGTCCGTGAAATTTACGAGTGGTTGGTCACCCTAACAGTAATGCCATTTAATCAATATTATTTAACGTCTCTACGTGCGTACTGGGCAGAAGTAACAAAGAGTGGACGTGCCTGTCACTTTTGAGGACTTTACAACTGTCTGGCCACATCTGTGAGGAAGTAGGGACGTTTACTTCTCTTTCTTTTGTTCCCCTTCGATCGCTTGGCATAGTGTTGTTGAGCACGATGGGTGGGTCTGCGAGACTTCGGCATGGACTGTCTCAGAGGAGTGTCTTGTACGGGGTGCAGCGGAGAAGCAGGTGGCTAGGGACTAAGGCGTGGTTATGCAAAATGGTTAGTTTTGGAGAAAAAAATCCAGTATATGATACTGCAGTACATCTTGTTTTAAAACTGAATTAAAACAAAATAAATAAAAGCAAGGCTATACAGGAATACCGTGGCTACTATAGGATCCGTGCAGGATTACACACTGTTTACAGTGCTGACTTTATTCCAAATCAATGGTACCAGATGGAAACCTACAAGGTCTAAGGTACCCCTTTAAAATTAATTTGCATGGTCTGGGAGAAAAGGGGATATCAAAATATAATAATATATAAAGAACCTCCCACTCGACCAACAATTATTTTCTCAATGGCTAATTGTAGCTCATACGGGCTAACCCTTTGTAATGGATATGACTAAAGACAGCAACAGTTCATTATTTCATATATTTTATTTGTCTTGTTAATCTTTTGTTTTAATTTTATTTTAATAAACAATTTTTTCCATTTTGTATTTTTTAAGTTTTAAAAGACAAAATCTTTCTGTGTTTTTATATACAGTACACAAAAAGTAATGGATTGTTGCCCGGTACCAGGTAATCGCTACACAACCAAGCAGATTACAGTTATCAGCACAAGACGTACAGCAGTGGATTTACCACTAACTAGCATATGCTTGAGGCTTTCGGACTGCAGATTACAACAAGCACTGGCAAATCCAATTGGTTTTGGCTTTTTAAATAAAGAGTTTGTGCTAATGTTATAAAAATGAAAAGCCGTATCATTATTATACCAGTGCAAGCACACCAGGGCTGGGTAGTATTGTGCCAAGATTATCCATATTGTATAGGGGATATTCTACTGACTGCCACCTGTACATTATAAGGATGTTTGCAGACCTCAGAAGTAAGTTGAAATATGTACTTTTATAAATGGTATGTGTGTGGGGTATATTATTATGCATAATAAGGAGGGTGTTTCTAACACACAGAGTTCTATGTTGTCCTAGGAGAGGTGCGAGTAGCTCATTTAGGGCCAGATGTAGGTGGCCAAATACCGATCGCTAATGCTGAAATTCGCAGTATTTCAGCGTTTACGATCGGTATTTGGCTGAGAGCAATGTAGGTGAGTTTAAACCTACTAGTAAAATAAGGAATCGCAAAATCAGCGATTCCTTATTTTGCTCTTGCATTTAAGGAATCGCAAATTGCGATTCCTTAAACGCAATGTAGGTAGCACAAAAGAAAGTGCACTTTAGGCTTAAGGAATCGCTAATTACCACCAACTTCAAGTTGGTGGTAATTAGTGATTTCCTGTAAAAAATTACTTTTTTGCTTTTTTTAAAGTGCCATGTGGCACAGATTCATGCCCTTAGGGCATGTATATGCGCCACATGTGCCCACATGCACATTTCAGGGGTGCAACAGGGTGTCCTTTTGACACCCTGGCACCCTTGAAATAGCGCCCGCTATTTGCCATTCTTTAATACCGAATCGCTAATAGTGAATATCTACCCATTCATTCATATGGGCCTCCTAGCCCATAGGAAAGAATGGGTAGGTATTCCTTATTAACGAATCTCAATTTGCGATTCGTTATTAAGGAATTTTAAGGAATCGCTAATATTTTAGCGATTCCTACCTACATTCAATTTAGCGAGTCCTTAATAGCGATTCGGTAAAAATCGCTATTAAGGACTCGCTAAATTGAATTTACCTACATCTGGCCCTTAGTCCTGGATTATTATTTGCAATCTGGGACTTCAGTTTTGTTGTTCCGACTATAAATGCCGAGCAGCAAACTACAAAGCAAGGGGACAAACGGATCTGTATTCGCAGCTCGCAGCTGACCTGGGATAACTTCAGTGATTAATGGGTCTTCAAAGACCTGTCAAGTGTTTTAAGGCCGCTCGAGGGAGCAGCACATCACACGATTTAAGGATGGCTGATGTGCGTGGGTACAACCTGGCTGGTAGTTGTCCCAACTCTGCCAGCGAGCACAGAACCTCCTGTCTGGAGCAATGGGAGAGGGGGGGTCGAAACCCATGAGGGTGAAGGCCTTTTTAGAGACTTCTTGGCACGACATGCAAGCTCTGACTGACAGTCAAGTTGCTACCGCCCTGATTTACTGTACAGTCAGTTCTCCCGGTGGTGGAAACACGGAAGGGGAATAGGAGAACGCAGAATCTTAGCAGCGTTAAGGAGCAATCGATATGATGCCATTACTAACATGTAATAAACAATTACAAGTGAGAATTGACACAATTTTCATAACAGACATATTCTGATGTCAGAACGTGCATTCAAGAAAAGCATAAATGACAGCCATTTATAGGCAGAAAGCAGTCTCTCAATTATTATATATAGAATTAACAACACTCTGCGGGTGCCGGTATAAAACCTGTAGTCGACACCATCATGCGAAGAGTCCCCACCATATGTGAAGAGCTACCTCCATTGTGTCACTGCAGGCATAACGCGGGGGAGGGCAGCATTCTGCGAAAAATGCCCACAATGGGACAAGATTTATCATCATACTAAATGATAAGTGCATTTCTAAATGTGTACGACAAATCAGTAATCAATAACTAATGTTCAGCTTTGCACTGGAAACTCTCACGGCTGGATTCGAAGCCTCTCTCCCTTTTCTGTGATGGTTCCCCATCTGCTCCTATGTATTCGTCATTGCTGTCTCGTAACAAGAGCATGGCGAAGCCATCTGAGGTGCTTTTGGAGAGATGGGGAGAATGGGGCAGAAAGATAAAGGGAGCAAATACACTAAACGCTGGGACATGTGGAGTGGCATGCAGCAGCGCAGAGTACAGAGGCAGCACGTGCAGGTAACCTTTGATCTCACTGCCCAACCTCGGTCTCCGTTTTAGAAACATCGCATCAGCACCGACATACTTTACACCTGCATTTGCACTGGCAGAACACGTTATATACAATGTTTACGCTGGACGGAAGGTGTAAATGTCAGTGCATAATGGCCCAGCACGGAAATAAAATTACTCACTAATGATCAATTTCCATTATCTGGCCAGGTGGCAAGGTTGTAGGCGAAGATGAGAGGGATCCGGACTGAGGAGGCATGTGTGCCCATCGCTATGGGTATGTGTGGGTTTGACTGCTGTGCAAACATGTGTGTGAATAATGCAAGTGTCACATCTGAGTCCCATAGGATGGCCCATTCTTTCTGCACTCTAATGTTTAGAAACGTTTTACGGAGCAGGGGCATAGTAACACCTGTGACATGATAGACCAAAGACACCAGGTCTCATGATTCACAGAAGGCCTAAAACCAGCATAATTTACCCTTTCCAGCAGTTGAGAGCAGTCAGACATTGGTGGGGTTTGAGGGTGATTGTAGTGCTTCTTTTATATAGCGCTTGGTACCAAGTGCACAGTTTTCGATGGGTAACGTGCGACACTATGGGAAGTGTGCGTTGGCAGAGTGTTGTATTTGTTGTGATCCTATGGGGAAGCGGTTTGGTGTAGTGCGTAAGGGATCAGAGAGGTGCGGTTTTCTTGTCTTGGGGTGCAATGCCAAGCACTGTTATGAAGGAGGTGTGAGTGATGGGAGTAAACCTATGGGCAGCTACATAACAACAACCTAGTCAGAGGGGCAGAGGAGTGCATGTATGTACATCCTCAAACCAAGGGGGTTAAGTATGGAACCTCAGTAATCCAAACGGCAATGGACACAAGGCAGAGAAGCTGTCAAGTTAACAAAATGGTGCCACATGACCAAGAATGTTAGTTGGTGGCACGAGCAGTAGCCATGCACTTTTGTCAGGGTGGCCCCCTGCACATGTAAGTGTGAGAGAAGTAGTGCTTGGTAGGTTAATGCCCTGACAACACAGACACATCAGCCAGCCAAGTCACCCTTCGGTCTGCACTCCTCCACATTTCTTTTACTTTCCAGAGTCCCACGGTCTTTCTAGCTTTACCTGCGGTCCTACCTTTCTAAAATGTCCTCCCAGACAACTTCCACTTTCATTATTAGTAAGGGATGACATTTCAGGGTACAAATGAAACAATAGAGTAAAAGGAGACTTACCCTACTTCCCTTAGTTCTGCTACAACAGCAGAAGGAGGTGGGCAAATAAAATGAAAATGAAACTGATTTATCTACACGCAGTACTGGGTGCACGTTGTAGGTAAAATGAAATTGAATTAAATATGCACAGTATGAGGCACACATTTACAGAAATGAAGTGTATTCAAATATGTACACAATACATCACGTGTTGTTGACAAAATAGGTTGATTGGAATGTGCACCCAGTGGGAGACGGAGGGATGGTCTGGACTGATGGGCACACTGCTGCTGCTGACATTTAGTAAATGGTGTTAATAAATAAAGGTATTCAGGGCTGTCTGATTACACATCTACTAAACCAGACTTCACACTACTGAACTCAGGGCTAGCGATGGATGGTTATAAATCTATTTCCAATATTCACTTCTTCAGCACAGATTACTATGGTCTTCTGATAGTTGGATATTGTATTTTGTAGATCAGAATGTATTCGGTGTCTGTTACAAGACGGAGGCGCTGGAAGTGGGAAGCCAAAAGCCCTAGATAGGAAGGCCGGAGAGGAACAGGCCACTAGGAAAATGCCGGACATCCTTCCATTTAAAGGCTGAACCACCATCTCCAGGAGGGGAGAGGCGGGAAAAGGGCCGCGCCCCATGGTACAGCCTTGTCAGGCACCTGAAAAAAGCGTACCACCTGTGGTCTGAAAGGCATTCACAACACAGCCTATGTGCGGTTTCAATACAAGTTGCTTAAGCAGGAATACGTTTATTTAAGTGTGGACCCCGTGTGACACACGCTTAGTTTATAAAAGAGGACTCGATTTACCTATTAACCCAGCGCTAGGCACATGTGGTTTAAGCAAAATAGTAGTGGCTTTAAATATGCACACACTGTGAGGCACGGGCTTTTAGAAAAAATAGGTTATTTTAAATGTAAATACTTCGCGAGGCACAAGTTTTAAAAGAAAATTGAGTCGATGTGGATTTAAATGCGCACGCAGTGCAAGCCACCGTTTGTGGGCAACATGCGGCGACATCACCCAGAGTAGAGTGCCACGGACAGCTTATTGCTGCCGTACACGCCCTACTGGAGCAGGTGTGCACAGTGTTATATTGGTGAATAACAAGCAAGGACAAAATAACAACTAACACCAGGGCCCAAACTGTCAAACCACGTCTAGGATCAGAAACCAACCTGCGATGCTTGAATGGAAAACAAACTAATGACGTCACCAGCTTTAGTGACATTTCTAAGTTACTTCAAAGTTGGCGAGCCGTGGAAATTCAAGGTTTTGCCATTCCTCTCGTCTTCTAGAGAATCACAAATAGCGCTTAGAGGATCTAATCCTCGTCTTCTAGAGAATCACAAATAGCGCTTAGAGGATCTAATCAGTTTTTGACATTGAGGCGCAATAGAAAACAACCCTCTTCTGACCAAAATGCGCAGCATATTTTGATTAGGGAAGACGCCATAATCGATTGCTCGGGGAAGATAAGAAAAACGGGAAGATTACCACCAACCACCGTGACCAATGCCAACACACCTGAGTGGGTTCATTTGCAGCTCCTCGACACCCGCGGCCTCATTTTGGAGGCGTTGTAAAGTGCCCGCCTTCTCATGCCTTACTTCAGCGCTGGCCTCTTGTACTCTTGTTTATCCTATTAAACTTGCAATAGGATTACAAGAATCAGAATGCAAAGGAAAAATCTTGTCAGAATGAACTACTCAGGCACGGGGTAGGGAAACTCGAGAGCTTGCCTGTAAACTATTTCAGGTTTAGGACTTCCCACATAATCCACCACAGCCTGCAAGTCTGCGTTGCACATTCAATAACTGTTAATCAGTGGCATGCTGCACTTAATAAAGCGTGCATCAATCTCGTGTAACGAGGCTCTCACGGCATCTTGTGGCTCCAGTGACAAGAAGAGAAACCACAAGAATGTCCTAGGGTTCCCACCAGAGACCCTGTAGAAATCGAAAATAATTGCTGTTAGGATGAGCTGAAGCCATCTTGTTTGCAGCATCTATTTTGTTGGCCTTGTGATTCTGCCGTCTTCACTGTTGCCTGCTTTTCTATTCTACTTGAGTCATCAGCTTTAGTTAATTCCTTCTGTACTAAGCCGGAGCAATGTATGAGCTCAGAAAGGCCTGTAGCTGCTAGAATGCACCTGTTAAGAATATAATTGTCCACCATGTCTCACTGATGTAAGCATTTTTGTCTCCCATCCCATTTTGCTGACTAAGTGGTGTGCATCTGTTCATGTTAGTCGATAGCTATTCCTGTGTATGCTTGTACCTTCTATTTGAGTCTACATGCTTACTCTGCAACAAACTGTGTATAAAAGGCCCATGGTTTCTGTATTCCATGTACTGCCTCCTAAAGTGCCCGAGGGTGTTGTATTGATGTAGTCTCACTCATGAGTGATTAATAAACTTGTTATTTTGAATTCCAGCTTCAGTGCCAATCTCTTCTTTGTTGGTTTAAGGACCCGTGGACAAGAGAAGGGTGACCCCTGCACCGGTGTGCCCCTAAAAAGGCACATTTCCACAGTTTGGCGCTCGACTCGTGAGGTTCATCGGAGACGCGGCCGACCGAAGGAGTGGTCTTGACGGAGGAATGGAATCTTACTGAGGAGACGTCCTGCATGAGGAGACCCTTGTCTTTGCAGACCGAAGTGACTTTTCTGGTTTTCCCGATTTGATCCTCCAGGTGGTGGCCGGTCCCGTCTGAGATCTCCTTTGGCGCAAGTTTTGCAGTGACCATTAGGTTGGCCAAGAGATTGGCAGTTGGAGGTTGGATAATTTTGTTTGGTAAGGTCGCGGAAGCGGCACTCTTTGGATTTGCTTGGCCAAGATTATGGTTTTGTCTGTTTGCTTCTCTGTTGCAATAGATAAAGGCAGGTAATGTGGAGATTTTTCTCTACTTTGATATATCTGGGATAAGTAATATTTTACAAATTTGGTAGCATGCCTGCTCCTAGCACACTCCGTAGGTTGTGTTGCTGTTTTGGAGGTACCAAAATGGATTTAGAAATAAGTCAGCCGGCTCCCCTAGAGGGGACACCTAACAGGTACATGTATATTAAATACGGTATTTCTTCCATAATGTATAGTACACTGTGGAACAAATATCCGAAAAAGGATCCTGATCTACGATGGCCAGTAAATGGGTCATTTGATTTTAAAAAGATTCAGTATGTAGAGCAGTGTCTGTTTAAACGAAAGAGTCGACAAGATAGGTTTCATTGTGTACGAATGTGGGAGAAAGAAATGCATTAGAGAGTGAGGAAAGAAGAAGCTATAGCAGAAAAAGAACAGTGAAAAACGATATATCAAAAAGTATTGGAATTGAAAAATAAGGAGTTGAAGGAAATAAAAGATAAAGAAGATAGGGAGCGTCGTTTAGAGGTAATTGGCCAGTACCCTATTAGGCGCCCTATTTATCCCATACTTAACCCCTTCAGTGCCCGCCCCTTTCCCCGCCCTGTGCCGGCCGTTTCATTAGCGGGTGGGGTTTATGACGAGCTGGTCTCGTCATGGGCACAACGCAACCGCGGCACATGACGAGACCAGCTCGTCATAGGCATTGAAGAGGTTAATAGACCTCAGGATGATTCCATCCTGTTAGATAGACCTCCACCGCTGCATAAATTCCCTAGTGCCCCTGAGAATGAGGGTTCTGATGAGGAGCATTTTTCTTCAGAAGAAAAATATATGGATAATCAAGACGGGCGGAAGACTCGCTCTACTTTGACTACTGAATGCAAGGCCACTCTTAGATCCGCTGCTCGTAAGGCAGCTCGTGGGAATGCCTCTGCTCCAGAGCTTATGGCAATGTTTCTGCAGTGGACAGATTTAGAGCAGTTATACTTTGTATAGACGTTTACTTGGGAAGTGATACTCAGTTTTAGAAAACACTCTGATGATCTAGATCCCTCTGATATAAATTCTAATTATAAACAATTAAGTGATGGCACCTTTCTTCCTTTACAGGTGCCTGATCTAATTAGGCGAGTGGTTAAATTGCGGACTGACACGTTCCATCTGCGAGAGGAGAAAAAAGCAGCTGGTAAAGCTACTGAACAAACAGTTCAGACCTCGGAGCAACAAGAGGGAGCTACGGGGGCAGATAAAGATACTAGTGATATTGAAGCTACAATGAAACCCATGCGTGAAGCAGCACCACTGTATATTCCCCCAAAAGGAGCGGGAACGAATGATGATCAAGATTCAGATGATGTAAAGTGATATTTTGTTTAGAATTGGGTCTACACTCCTTGGAGTAGAGCAGATGTTATGGCCCTTAAAGCTGCTTTGCCCGACCAACGGAAAAATCCGGCCGCTTTTTATGAAGAAGTGGAAGGAGCTATTAGCTCCTGTACTATGACTCTGCCAGATATTGACATGTTTTTTGGACTTATTTTGCCCCCTGATATGTGGAGATCAATTCGGAAGGTAGATGATAATGTAGCCTATGGTGATACTTGGGTGCATTTAGAGCAAATAGATGTTGCTAGAGAGCCTGCGCAGAAACCATCACAAAGTCTCTCGGAAGAAATTGCAATATTGTAGACAGCAGGTTACCTGCTTAGGTCACCTCCTGTCTAAGGAGGGACATGCACTCACACCAGACCGCATTCAAGCTATTATAGACACGCCTGTGCCCCGTACTCAGAAGGATGTTCGTGCACTGATTGGCCTTACTTCTTTCTGTAGGCAGTGGATCCCTAGCTTTTCTCACATAGTTAAACCCTTGTTGGCCCTTTTGACTATAGGCACTCTGATGCCCCTCCCATTGACTACTGAATGCCAGAATGCTTTTCAACAGTTACGTTAAGCTCTTTGTTCTGCACCAGTATTAGGAACTCCAGACTACACTAAGTCCATCACACTCTAGGTACACGAGAGGGACAGTTGCGCTCTCTCAGTTTTAACAAAGACACACAGTGATAAGCAGCGCCTTTGTGCATATTTCTCAGCTGTCCTTGATCCAGTCGCCCGTGCGTTGCCCAGGTGTTTTCGAGCGGTGGTGGCGACACTGTGTGCATACGTCAAGTGAGGGAATAGTCTTGTCACATAGATTGCTTGTGCTAGTACCCCATTCAGTTGATGCTCTTTTCAATCAAATGAAAACACAACATTTGAATAGTGTCCGCTTGACAGGATATGAATTGACACTTTTGGCCCCTCATATCACACTGAAAAGATGTTCGACTCTGAATCCTGCTACGTTATTGCCATTTCCAGCCACTCAGTCCCAGTCACAAGAGTTACATGACTGTTTATCCCTTACTGAAGAACAAACAAAGGGTCGTGTTGACCTACAAGATACGCCCCTTTTTCATGTTGATGGGGAAATCTGGGTTGATGTGTCCTGCTTGAAGTTGCCTGATGGTATGAAATCTGCTGCTTATACAATTACAACACTTCAGATATTAGTTGAGACAGCTCGCATTCCACCGAAGTCAGCTCAAGCAGCCGAGTTGATAGCACTGACAAGAGCATGTGAGCTTAGTACAGATCTACTTGTTAACATCTACACCGATAGCCAATATGCTTTTGGAGTTGCTCATGATTTTGGGCAACTCTGGAAGGACACAAATAGTGCATGGGGAATCAGTACACAATCTCCTTATTGCCTTGACATATCCTAAGAAAGTGGCAATTGTTAAGTGTAGTGCAAACATGAAAGTGACTGATAAAATAGGAAAAGGTAATGCCTTCGCAGATTGTACAGCTTGTGAGACTGCATTGCAGCAAAGTACTACACCCATGTACGTAGTTAAGTCACAGGCTGAACTTTGGCATGATGCCAGGCAAGAAGTACTGGATATGCAACGGTCTGCTTCTGTTGATGAATTAGACCAATGGTCTAAGGAGGGAACACTGGATGATGAAGGCTGTTGGAGGAATAAAGAAATGACAAAATGGAAGTTACCCACAGCATATTAACATCCTATGATTTATATGGTACATGGCCTGGCACATGTTGGAGCATCCTCAATGGCAAAGCAACTTATGCAAGTTTGGGATCATCCAGATATTGCCGGCACAGCTAAAAAGATAGTCCAGTCTTGTCTGATCTGTCTCCAATATAATCCTGGAAAGGGAACACGAACTCCAACAGGAGGGTTTGCTATACCTACTGCACCTTTTGAAGTCCTGCAAATGGATTATATCCAGCTTGAACGCTGGAATAATCAGAAGTATGTTCTGGTAGTGGTTTGTGTCTTGAGTAAATGGGTGGAGGCATACGCCACGAAAGATAATACAGCTCTTACTACAGCAAAGGTGCTCCTAAAGGAGTTCTTTCCCCGATTCGGTATTTGTCGAGTTTTGTGGAATGACAACGGACCCCATTTCATTGGGCAAGTTGTTGATTACCTCATGAAAGGATTGGGAACTAAGCAGAAGTTCCATGCTGCTTTTCACCCACAATCAGCAGGGCTAGTGGAACAATACAACTCTACCCTCAAACTAAAATTGGCCACAATACAAGCTTCCACATCTTGAAATGGCCTGATGCACTGCCATTAGCATTGCTATCTATTAGATCGATACCACATACATGATCTGGCCTCACACCGTATGTGATGGTTTTTGGAAGGCCAGGGAATATATGGGGGATTCCTAAGCCATGCCCTATACATGATGTGCCCTATGTATTGATGAACGACTATTTGTCTCAGTTGACTGAAAGTTTGTCTTCTATCTATCAACAGGTTCGGGAGACTCTTCCAGACAGGTCGCAGGGTGAGGGCCATAATCTACGGCCTGGGACTTTGTCCTAATGACGAACTTCCAGAGAGCCAGCTCCCTAGCACCGAGGTGGCGCGGACCGGAGCAAGTCCTTCTGGCTACCAGGACAGCAGTGCGAGTGACCAACCGGAAGAACTGGGTGCACGCAACCCATTGTCAGAAGGTGTTGCAGGACCTAGTGAGCCCAGCTGTGTTGGCAGATCATCGCGAAATCCTGGACACAGAGAAAGGACAAGCCAAGTCACCTGAAGGACCTGAGGAAAACTTCCCGGACCACACAATCCCTGGCACATCTCAATATCAGCTGCGACCCAGGAGGAAAGACACTTCGTTGCTGAAAAAGACTGTTTGAGCCACTGTCCTGGGTAGTGAAAGACTGAGTTAAAAGGGGGGTACTCTATTAGTGGCTACTCGTCTCAACCTCAGCGAAGAAACCAACGTCTGCCCAGGACCTCAGGGCACTATCTGTTCCGTTGCTGAACGGCAATATGAACATGTCTGCGGAGAAGAAATCAATTGCTGCAAGAATCTGTGATCGAAAGAGTATGTTCATTATTGGACTTACTTCAATTATTGTTCTGATTGCAACAATAACATGGGTTTGTAGAGGGAGCAGCTCCTGCTCGCAATTTACTGACTGCTACTACTCCTGTCCCCATTGAGCACCATTATGTCACTCTTCCATATCATGAGCAGAAGCACAGAATGTTCCATCTCAACAATACGTTCATTTAAATGTTGCATCACACCCATAATGCTACGAACATTACCAACTGTTGGGTGTGTGGAATGATGCCAGCTCATCAGAAAAAGGGAGGAACACCTTTTATTCCTTTGCTGTGGGCTTCTCATATTGGTAATATTACCAACTTTGATGTAGGAAGACTTAACGCTCAGTTAAATAGAGTCTGTTACCCTGACGAGGAAGGAGATCCACAAGCTAAAGGAACTGTATGGGAAATGGAGGAGTATCGTCAAGGAAATTCCTCCACACACTATGTTTTCCCCAACATTCGAACTATCAAGGTAATGGACCTCCTGTTATAGCTGTAACTAGAGCTCGAGCAGACCTTTGTGTGAGCAGTATTGGCAATATCCCTGTGGGAAAAAGTGACTGTACCTTAGTGCTGAATATTACTGGAATGAACAATGGCAGTTTTTTGTTCTCACGTAACACCTATTTCATTTGTGGAAATAAAGGTTATTACCATCTACCTATTGGTTGCTCAGGTAGCTGCTATGTGTCCTTTTTGCTACCACCTGTGTTCTTGGCACCTGGATCTTACCATAAAGACTATAAACTGTTTAATGACATTTCCAAAAATAGATTCAAGAGGACAATGAACGAAGAGGTGGATCAAACTGATACTGCACTACAGCAGTATATTGACTTTAATTTGGTACTGTTCTTCTTTGTTGGCGTGGTCTTAAACAGCAGAAAGATAAGGCGCTTAACGTGTTGTAGAGGCTGTAACCAATCAGACAGCCATGGCACTTAGAAATATCAAGGAAGAACTACAAATTGCAAGAATTGTGGCGCTCCAAAACAGGATGGTCCTCGATGTGATCCTGGCCGACCGTGGTGGAGCATGTCACCTCATTGGGAGCAGCTGTTGTGTGTACATCCCTGACCACGACCCTTCAGTTTTTGAAACAATTTCTAAACTGCACAAAATAGCCACTGAAATCCATCAGGATTCAGGGACATGGACTTTGGCTGGATGGCTATGGACTATGTTTACTGCATGGGGCTGGAAAATATTGTCAGCCCTATGTATATTTTTTGCTATTCTTTTTACTTGTTGCCTATGTATTCAATGCGGCCTAATGCTCTGTTCCCTTTGTATCTCTACCCGTACCTCATGTACACCGACTAAACAAAATGTCAAGAATGTAAATGCCCACCTAGCAATGGATCAGGAAATTAATGAATTTATGAGAATAGATGTGCAGGATAACTTCCATGCTCCTTCCAAATCGTAGAGATGTCTTCATCTAATGCTAAAAGGGCCGTCTGTGGAAATTGAAAAAAATTGCTGTTAGCATGAGCTGAAGCCAT
Organism: Triturus cristatus; assembly: GCF_964204655.1. NCBI lineage: Eukaryota > Metazoa > Chordata > Amphibia > Caudata > Salamandridae > Triturus > Triturus cristatus. The sequence goes on along the minus strand of NC_140584.1, from coordinate 36,379,804 downwards.
CTTGTTTGCAGCATCCATTTTGTTAGCCTTGTGATTCTGCCGTCTTCACTGTTGCCTGCTTTTCTATTCAACTTGAGTCATCAGCTTTAGTTAACTTCTTCTGTACTGAGCTGGAGCAATGTATGACCTCAGAAAGGCCTGTAGCTGCTAAAATACACCTGTTTGAGAACATAACTGTCCACCATGTCTTACTGATGTAAGCAATTGTCTCTCCTCCTACTTTGCTTACTAAGTGGTGTCCATCTGCCCATGTTAGCCGATAGCTATTCCTGTGTATGCTTGTACCTTCTATTTGAGTCTACATGCTTACTTTGCAACAAACGGTGAATAAAAGGCCCATTGTTTCTTTATTCCATGTACTGCCTCCTACAGCACCTGAGGGTGTTGTATTGATGTAGTCCCACTCATGAGTGATTAATAAACTTGTTATTTTGAATTCCAGCTACAGTGCCAATCTGTTCTTTGTTGGTTTAAGGACCAGTGGACAAGATAAGGGTGACCCCTGCACCAGTGTGCCCCTAAAAAGGCACATTTCCACACCTCCGGTCTGCAAGAGACCCCGTAACGAGTTTTATCAGATTACAGTCTGAGGAGCTGGCAGCTTCCAACCCACAATACCCTCTGTGTTCTCAACAGCAACATCCCAAGCTGAAAGAATTAGGCAGCGAGAGGGGAGATGATGAATGAGGGCTTATTTAAAGTTTGGTGGAAGGGATGCGCCATCACGAACATGGCAGATCACGTCCGCCATGTTACAAGTGTATTATTACCTGTGTAACTTTTAGGATGGCTGGCAGGGCATCCACCAAACCTTAAATAAGACCCTCAACGTTTTCAAAAAACCCCAATGTAAGGTGCAAAATAAGATGCGTACAGCAGGCGGCGAGGTCAGGGGATTTATCATAAGCGACCAGATGGTGCTCTCAGTACCGGGATGGTCGCTTCATTGGTGGAGCATACTGTGGCTGATAAGCAGGCCTGTTGTGGGGGCAACAAACAGGTATCTTTTACCTTGACCGTGCCAGGGAAATTATTAAACAATCTTAAATCAAATTTATTTGAACAACGGCACGTAAAGCACAACACAAATATTCCAATCGTACTTTTGCTCCTATTCCCTGAGAAAAAGGTTTAAATCAGGCTTTACCTAAATAATGAAAAACTTAAGAGCTTAAAAATACATGTAAACAGATCTCTAAATCGTGGTTACAAGGGTGAAACTCCAGACACCCAGACATCCTGTAAAGCTGAACGGTTCCCTCAATTTTTCCATTGTCTTTGAAATAACCCATGTATTGTTTTCGCAGCATTTTGTGGTCTCATGGAACTTGAAAGATTCCTTGAACTGCACCTGCATGTCAGTGTTCCTTGGGAACCCCCTGCAGTCTTAAAAGGTTGCCCCTACTTCAGCCCTCTGTAAAGACCAGGGTGGAGTCAGAATTTTCCCATATGGCTTTGGTTGCAGTAGTTGCTGTCAGGAAAAATGCCTACCGGCCTGCCATCTCAATTAAAACGAAATGTCTGGTCATACAGAGGTCTCTGTTTTTATTTTGTTTGCTAACAATATTGTACAGATATTTTACAGTGATGATCAAAACGTCCTTTCATGGTAAATGCCCAATGACCACCAACTGTGCACTTCTTAAGCGGGTTACATTTAGCTGTTTGCAAACATTTATTTGTTGAACAGCAGTTGCAAGATGGGGGATAAATGTTGGCCAGAAAGGACAGCGAGGACTCTCCACTTCTTGCTTCCCTCTTCTGTGTTCTAGGTCTGTCTCATGGGAGTAGGCAAGGTTTCCTACCAGAGGGTGCACCTGGCCATCTTCACATATTCACTGGACGCTACAGTGCTTTCAGAGAAGCGGGCAAGAGACACTTTTCCCAGAAACCTTTCTGAGAAGGGAAACTGCTGCAAGCTGATTGCCTGGTTCCCATGAGGCACAGGGTTAAGACTGATTTGCATATAGGTGGGTCTAAACTGAGGGGGTGAAGTGAGCTAAAGACAGTGATGGATTCAACCCAGATCTGTAACTGGGGGTGAGTGTCTGAAAAGTTTCAGCGTTCCGTCCATCATCTCCTTGTGTTTGCCTGAAATGCCAGCATTTTTGGAAACAAAGACTCGAATTGGCAGTGGGCAGTTGCCCAACTATCAGGACATAAAACTATACACTAAATGTTCACACACCCAACCCGGATTAAGCTTACTGAACACCTTTTGATACACAGACGTGTGAGGAACAGTCTGCCATTGTTGCTTTCAGAATGCGTGGGCCAGTGCTTTATTTTAATGCAGTTTTATATAGCGCGAACTCGACCCGATGATATTGGAGCGCTTTACATGAGCACCGTTACGTTACAGAAGGACACATTCAGGCACAGGGAGATTAAGTGATTTGCCCAGAATCACAGGTTGTGGACGCGACCCCGAGGCTCGAACCTTGGTTTCCAGCACCAAAGTCGCAATCTAGCCGGCGGACCACATCCTCTCCCCTAAAGTGCTTGCCATTTCCTTCTGACAGAAAAAGGCGTGGGGCCTCCTAAACTCTTCTGGACTGCCCCATTGCTCACCCTACCTGCATGGAAACCACCAGGTAGATACAGCATCTTGAGGCCCTTCCTACTGCTCACCAGAAACTTGTAGATGGCAACTCACAAAGCCATTGCTTTAAGGGAAGCGGAGTCGTGACTCCGACTGGCAAGCTACTTCCACGCTGCCTGACCTTTGGTCGTTTTGCTCTTCATTTAGCCAGCTGTGTGGGTGAATGCCAAGGAGCCTGTTGTGGTGTGAGCTAGAAGGATCATAAGAAACATCTGTGGCCAAAAGCAAGCACTGTGTTTCTGTGGACTTGCATCCATTGTTCTGGTCCTGACCACGAGTAACCCCCAACCCTATAGGTTGTTCAAGGCATAATAATTATGATGATGATGATGATGATGCTAATAATAATAATAATGATAATAAAAATAATAATAATAATAATACAATGTATAGAGCAAATGGTTACTTCAACTAAAGTGTCTCAGATCTAATGTGATCTGGCTGCAGAAATGAACAAAGGGCTAAAAAGAAAGAAGGAGCTCCCTAAAAAAGCCATGCTTTGAGCTTTTTCCGAAATAAAAGATCATTTTTGCTTGTCGGAGATGCAACTAAAGAGAGCTACACAACTTGGAGGCAAGAAATCAAAAAAAGCTGCCCCCCCCTAGAACCTTCCTGAAAGTGCGAATCTCTGCCAGCAAGGAACTTGAGGACCTCAAGCACCTTGATAAACTGATGGGTTTGATAAACTGATGGAGATATCTGGCACCACCTTTATTAAAGGCCCTGTAACAATAAGAAAGAGCCTTAAAAGACAGACGCTTCTTGATTGGAAGCCAGTGCAATTTCTGCAAAGCTGAGCCAACCGAAGCCGTCTGGGAACATTCACCAATAGTTGAGCCACAGCATTCTGTACATGTTGGAGCCTCATAAATCAAGATTGAGAGACTCCCAAACACAGGATGTTATGGCACTTTTTACTACGATCCTCAACCAAGTTAATATCCCCTTCCATTTATATGAGGATGACACCCAGTTCTACATTGAAATCTCCTCACTTGAAGACATTTACAGATTGAATGCCACCCTCAAAGAAGTCCAACACTGGCTATCTCACATCCATCTTAAGTTCAACCAAAACAAGACAGGAATTCTACTCATATCAAATACAGGGCAATCCAGCCAGATGCCAAAATGGATATACTCCATTGACAATCTCAACTGCTCTATCTCACTAGCCAACTCTGTCAAACTCTAGGGATCACTCTGGACTCCAAAATGATCATGAAAGATCATATTAAGACCAATGCGAGGGGTGCCTTTCACAACCTGAAACTTCTGAACAGAATCAAACCCTACCTACCGCAGGAAGATCTCAAATCTGTCACACAAGTGCTGGTGTTGTCATGGTTAGACTACAGGAATGCCATCCTCACAGGCTCTGCCAAATCCCACCTCGCGCCCATCAGAACCACTCTCAACGCGGTAGCCAGAATAGTCACAGGAATCAAACAATTCAACCACATCTCCCAGACCTGAAAGTTCTGAGATGGCTCCTGAAAGAAGATTGCTGCAGCTTTAAAACTGCCCGTCTCACCCATATAGCCCTACACCCCGGAAAACCAAACTACCTCGCATCTAAGCTCAAAAGGGCAGGACAGACAAGAATCCTCAGAAGCACAAATACCATACTCCTCATCCTGAGCAAAACTCCCTAAAAAACAACCTCTGGCTCGCTTCTTTACAAGCAATGCCCCTAAAATCTGGAACTCCATACCAATACATATCAGTACCAACCTCTCCTTCCCATGCTTCAAGAGGCAGTTAAAAGATCTAATCAATAAGCATCTCAACTAGGCAATCATTACCTGCCCCATGAGACAATATCTCCACCTTCAGCTCTCCTTGGACCTCCCCCTACAACTTATCCTCTCCTATACTCAACCACTGACTTGACTTGATCTGACCTACCAGAGTTGATTTCTCTCACTACCTTTATGTTATATTTTCACTGAGTTGTTGTATCTTGTTACCTTGTTGTAAACATTTCATAATGTAAAGCACTCTGATTCCCTCGGGTCCTGCTAGTGCTATAAAATACCCTTAAAAAAATGTTTTAACAAAAAATAAGGCAGGAAGGAACCTGGTAGCATATTGGCAAGTGGCTGTTCATCCCCCATGGCACTTTTTGGGCATAAATATGGCATCTCTGGCACGCAGAACCTCAGACCACATCTGGCCTGGAGAGAGGACTGAAAAAGGACTGCGCTGCTGACCCCTGCACTTAGCAAGAGAGGCTGAACCAACTGCTGTACTGCACCTGCTGCTTCTTTGGCAAGTGAAAAGGAGTGTGCCTGGCTCATGGAAAAGTCGCTCCAGAGCTCCCAACATAAAAGGTGAACTTCAAGAGTCAGTCGGCTGACTCCCTATTCCAGCAACAGGGCAATAAAAGCCGAAGCAGCCCGTTCTTGCCAGTCAGGAGCGACCTCCATCAAATCACTGCTGATTGCCGATGTGCAGTCAAGAAGACCACTCCTCAGTGCTCAAAAGTTGCACTTGAGTCTGTCAGACCTGAGAGAGTCAGAGTACAGATTAGACACCAAAGATGGACACTAACACTCACCAAAAGAAAATGATGGACGGGTTGTGCCCGGAGACCAGTAGCGCAATCATAACTGGACTTCTTCTGCCAAAGAGAACTTTGAGCATCATCAACCCCTATTGGCCATGTCGCCCCACCTGGACCGTGGACCAAGGAATAAACCAAGGAAGTCCTCTGTAGACCGCACAGCACCCAGAACATCTTTCAGCATCTTGTATCCTTAGCATCAGGACTACTCCATTGAAATCTATGGTGGTCCTTGAATAAAGTGTGGAAGTGGACTTGAGATTGATTTCGTGACCAGATAAATGTCCAAATAGGTCTTATTGGTCCCCGACCTTTTCAAGGTCGGAATTGGTCGCCTCAAAGCAACAGTCCCTCTACAGTGATGAAGGCAACAATGTTGCACGGGGAGGTGAGGCGTCGCCGGGGCCGGAAGGCGTCGGTTTCTTACTGCCACAGGGGAGGGGAGACGTTGGTTCCTTACTGTTGCAGGGGAGGTGAAACGTCCATTCAGTATGATGGTGTGATGTTGATGAGTTCGGCAGGTCATCCCATGCCAGTTATCAACTCCGCAATGATGCAGTTGAGGTGCTGCTGTTGACAGGCACTAGGGCTGTGGTGTAAGTCGGGCGGTGTGTTGTCTCTTTACGAGCGGTGCCCTTGGCTTTGGTGCAGCAGTGGCCTGGATGATGAAGTCGATGTCAATACGTTGCAGGAATTGTGGCTGCATTGTAAGTCAGGGGTACGCTGTGCTCTTCATGAGCAGTGCCCTCCACTCTAATGCACAGCAGCAGCTTTACTGACAACATTGATGTTGCTTTTTTTGACTTGCAGCACCAACCACACTATTCCAAAGGCCCAGGAACTGGATTTAGCACTACTTGGTAATCAGGGCTCCCAGCCAAGACGCCCAGGTGCTGTCAAGCCCTTGGAAAACCTTGGAAAACAGGATTCAAAAAAGCAAAGTACAGTCCTTTCACTGCTCACAGACAGATGCAGCAACTGTAGGCCAACCCAGCAAAGCAACACAGCAAAGGGGCAGTACTCCTTCTGATAGCTCTTCAGCTTTTCTTCTTGACAGAGTCCTCAGTCCAGAAGTGGTCTTAAGTATGTTTTTTTAGGTCAAATACTTATACCCCTTTCAGCATTTGAAGTAGGCATTCTTCAAAGGACAGTCTTTGAAGTGCACAGGTTTGTGTGCTGCCTGATCTGGGCTCCAGATACACTCCAGGGGGACTAAGACAGCATTGTGAGAGGACAGACATGGCCATATTCAGGTGTTTGTGATACCTCCTCCTACCACTCTAGCTCAAGGAGGCCCATTAGCCTGGTGATGAGCCATTAGGATATGCAGGACACACCTCAACTTCATTTGTGTCACTGTCTAGAGTGAATGCACAACCAAGCTCCTGTCAGTGTAAACCAGACGTGGATTCCACAGGCAGGCAGAGGCACAAGATGGTAAAGCAAGAAAATGCCTAATTACGAAAATTGGCATTTTCAAATACACAATTTAAAAGCCATCTTTCCTAAAAGATGTGTTTTTAAATTCGGAGCTCCGGGAGACCAAAATCCAGATCTCTAGCTGTTTCCTATTGAAAGTTGTAAACTGTTACAAGGCAGCTCCAATGATAGCCTATGGGGGAAAAATCCTTTCGGATGAAGCCCCAATCACGCTGTGCCTTCACAGCGCCAGCAACAGAACAAACACATCATAAGCATGCATTCGTTCTGCATGCGGATCACTGCCATAATATCGACAGACACAATAAAGACTAACAAAAATATCGGGACAAAAATATCGATAACACTACAACGCTGTCGGCCTGAACTTGTGACTTTGTCCCTGTCCAGCGCAACCAGATAGCATCAGTTGACTTTTTTTGCTTTCAGGCACTATTTACCATTAAACCTTTTAAACTGCAGTTGTCCGGTTCTACTCATTGGACTTTTTCATTTTGGTCTCAAATAATTTGTTAATTTTTACTCTTTTTCTAAACTGATGTGGAATTTTTCTTATGTTTTATTTTCACTTTATTACTCTTTATAGTGCTGCATACATATCTCTCAATATGTCCTCTACATCCACTCTTACTCATCCCAAACCCCTTACCACTACTATGATCCACAAAATACCCTTTCTAGACTCTTCCCTCCTCTACCCCTCCTTGCATCATCTCATACCTCTTTTACTAGCCAGAACTTCCAATCAAGCCTTTCTAAACCCTTCCTTCTGACTTTTACCCCTTCATCTCCCCTTTACTCATCCCAAACCCCCTCTTACCACTATAAACTCAAAACAAAACAATTCTAGACCCTTCCTTTTTCTATCCCTCCACTATTCCTTTTATAATCTAAATAACATACTAGCATGTCCACCACCTAAATAAAATTAATTTAATATTTTCCTACACTAATTCACCACTAATTCTTTTTGGGGTCCAGAGTTGTCCCATAGCATGCAACTGCCCTCAATAGCCTCTTTGAAAAGAACTATAGCTAGAACTAAAAAAGCTAATGCTACCACCATACCTACCCCCAAAACGTTTGCAGAAGTAGAAATACCACCTGAACTCACAGTTACACATACCGAAGAACAATTTCTTCTGTATGAGAACAAATCATCAGACAAAAGAATAATAATGTTTGGGACCCCCACAAATGTACTTAAATTTCAAAACTATGAGACATGGATGATGGATGGGACTTTTAAAATATGTCCCAAACAATTCTACCAATTGTATACAATACATGGCCTATTTCAACATACAAACATCCCCTTCATATATGCTTTACTGCCAAACAAGCAAAAAACGACTCTGCATCACCGCACTGAAATGCAAAGCTACGCATTATAGCGGCCCCTCATCTTTCAAGCTGGGAGTGCAGTTACAATAAAGCACCATACTAGCTACAGTGGCAGAGCGCACTGCCTGCTGATTTCAGCATGCTTGGGGGCTCTCTGGCTCAGCTATAGCTCATCTCAGCTGCACAAGTTACAATGACACCAGACAGCGCTGCAATATCACTGACATCAGAGGAGCCTGGATGGGTGAGAGCCGATTTGCTACAGTGTGAGTTAGTTGACTGACATTTGAGTTTAGGCGGGTCTGGCTCCTGTTTCCTGTGGCAGGAGCTGGTGGGCCGCCTCACAGTTTAAAGTTGACTGCTGGCAATCATGGATTTATATATTGCAGTCAGTGCAGCTTGCACGCATGCTATGTTGGACCCGACTCCACATTGGCTGGGGCACACAGTTATTGCTTTCCTTTGAGAGAGCTTGTATCCGGTGGCTGCTACCGGGACCCAACCCCACCGGTGCTATCAAGGCTGTCTAAGATTGCTGCGGGAGACAGTCAACAACAGTAATAGGCACAGTTGAGAGACCTGCACTGGCTCCCCGTCAACAAGAGGATAACCTTCAAGCTCCTCACCCACGCACACAAGGCACTCCACAACACCGGACCAGTGTACCTCAGACGACTCAGCTTCTACGCCCCCACCCACCAGCTCCGCTCCGCGGACCTCCGGTGGCAGATCGCTCTCCCACCTCGCCGCCAAGACCTGGAACACCCTCCCCATCCACCTACGGCAGACCGAAGACCTGCTGACCTTGAGAAGACTCCTCAAGACCTGGCTTTTTGAGCAGTAGCAGCATTCCCCACCCCACAGCGCCCTGAGACCCTCACGGGTGAGTAGTGCACTTTATAAATGCCTTGATTGATTGATTGAGTTGCTGCTTGTGGCCAGTTGCTGCCCGTCGCTGTCCATGTTCTGAGTTAGGTCAGTGAGATTTGTATTTCTATCACCTCGTGGCCAATGGGAGAGAGAGATAGATGTGCGCCGAGTTGAGTTGTTGAGCCCCCACGTGCAGCTGTTTCAATGACTCTGGTGTCTCTCTTCTCGTGAAGCCTTAGGATAGCGGGTGATGGTCTGTTCTCTTGTCTGTTTATTTCTTGGTAAAGGAGCCCCACCTGATCGGAACGCCATGCTTCTTCAGAGCCGCAGGTCTCCCCTCCTTTACCAGTGAACTGGCCGACTGACAGGGAGGGTAAGCTCTCTGCAACAATCATGGCTCCACTCACCATTAGGCCACTCAGAGCCTGGAGCAGTTGCTGTGTTATGAGAGGGGCTGATGCCGGCCACCTCACTCTTGCAGTAACTTTAACACTTCCATCAGACAATGCTGGCCCCTAGTATATCATTGTGAGCCTTATAGAAAATAGTGAAGCCAGACACCACAAGTCATAGAGATAGATGGCTTTTTCAAAATGTGAAGTTAATAGTGAGACAGTGTACAATGCACTAAGGCACCCGAGTGCATGTCTCAATTAAATTAATTGGCAACACACAATCAGGCCACTGCCTGCAGTCAGTAGGTGCTGGTCGTACAGTGTGTTTCACATTACAACAGTTACTCTAAAATGACACTGCTTCTCATTGCTCAAATGATTGTAACTTATGAATATTTAAGTATTTCTATCATTGCTTGATTTTACTCACAAGAAAATGTCACTCATAGTCCTTGAAATGTGACTCATAATTACACTAAAATTATGGAAATGTCACATATAGCACGCTGAAACCTTGGAAGCTATGTGTAATTTAAAGAGAAACTTTGCCTCCTTTATGTGAAAAGCTAACCGTCCTGGGAGGGTTAATTCCGAGAGCTGACATGCTTCAGCTGCAGTGGGAGGCAGGGAGTCTCCTCTGCTATGAAACCGAAAGCAAAAGAACAGTCGCTTTTGGTTTCATAGCAGAGGAGACTCCCTGCCTCCCACTGCCTGCAGCTGAAAGCATTTCAGCTCTCAGAGACTCGGAATTAGCATTCTCTCAAAAACACAAAAGTATGGGCATGTCGTGCCGCATTAATTGGGAAACAATGAAATATGAGATCTCAGGTTGGATTGTGCATGTCCCACAGATTGAAGAACTCTGCTCTAGATCTAAGTTTGCATTCAGGCTGTCTTCGATGGACATTGTGGATTGGCATTGCTGCAGTGGCAAACCAAGTCAGCAGACATTGTTGATTGGCTGATATCAACTCATGTTTAGTAAACACCGCATCAGGAGTATGGCTTCCTTGTTAAGAGGACTTCTTGATGAGCTACACGATTCCCAGCATGGCCATGGAGTCCACAAATTGAGCTGTATATGCGTCTGTGTGACTGTCAAATTGAAAATTAAAGTTGTTTACAAAAGGAACTTAGAAAATAAGATAATGTGAGACACCAGCACAACTCACAAAATTCTGATCTGGGGCGGTAGACCAAAGCTCTAGAAATGGAGACTGTGACATTAAACATTAATCCTAAATATTATAATATCTGAACATGGAAACCTAACCAATTTTCGACAATCAATATTAAATCAGGCATGAGGCGGTCTATAAATTCCTTACATTTTGAAACTGTGTTTTACTTAGGATAGAGCATTGAATTGGGACCTGTTGATATTTCTGTCCCTCTTATCCTTGGCTGCCAAGTGCGACTTCCTCTGATACGCAGGGTCAGACTGGATCTTAAAAGGTTTTACTGTAAGTGTGTGCAGAGTTAAAGGTTAGTACAATGACACATGTCCTTACCCAAAGATTGCAGTGTTTTCAGATATTTTATTGTATACTGAATCCTACTGTATGAGCCAGGGCTTGTGATGTTGAGCACGATCTGGGTGTGGATGGGCTTGACTTTAACACACCTTTGTTACACCAGCAGCGCAGACACACAAGTGTAGTGAAGATATAGCATGCCCGGGAAATTGCCATGAGAAGTGTAATCATAAATATATTTAAAAGGGCACACAGGCAGAAGGATTAATCAAAACCCTTTCCAGGGTGAGCACTCAAAGTCACTAAATTAACCTGAACACACCCCATGGCAGATATGCCACAGATCAGACGGGCTTAATTTAGGGGCAATGTCTAAAGTATTTATAGTACCAAAACAGTGATAAAGTCAAAATGCAAAACAATAAAATCCCAAAAAGGTTTGGAAAATAGAGTACATGTTAAACACAATAGCAACAAAAAGACAAGACTGCTATACAGTGAACCAGAGATATGATTTATGTAGAAATAGTGACAAAAAGCATAAAGTGCTAATTGTAATTGATGGCCAGAGTAAACCAGAACCTAGGTGCAATTTGAGTCTGACTGCGATGGAGTGCAGGTTCAATATACCAGCCAGGTTATGCCTGGCACTAGCTGTTGAGAAGGAATGATTCCTGGGCACACGTTAACCAATCGGGTAAAAGTTTAGGGGGGGGCCACTGACCCACTTAGGGAATTTACAAGATTCTGAAAGAATTCCGCTTCACTAAATTTGGGCCTGGGGTTGGGGGGGGTGTGGGGAGTACACTATGGTATTCCTAGTGTCCTCCCAAATCTATTATGAAATTCCAGTTTGGGTCAGCCACTGTAGCCAAAATAAATCCAGAGACAGAAGTCTGGTAGAACAGAAATAGGGTTTTCTAGCAACAATATTTGCTTTGGCATCTGGTTTACCTTCCTTTTAAGTGTGCCTGCAGTGTTCCATGCAAAAACCAGCATGCTTATCAAGCAGAATTTGACATTAATGTCAAAAAGGAGGCTCACAGACCCCACTTTGCATATTTGGTGAGGCTCAGAGAAGTCACACGCTCATGCAGGTCAGAATATTGTTTGCTCCTGGGAAGTATTTCACACCTTCTTCACACCTATTCCGCTGATAGTTACTGGCTTGCATAAATTGGAGAGCAATTGCAACCTGTAGGAATTTCAGGCATGGAAAATGTAACTTTAAAAATGTTACTTTTCCTAAACAGTTATTAAAAATCCAACCTCACTATTGATTTGGATTTTTAATAACTATTAAAAAGTGTATTCATCTAACTAGCCCAGATCATGAGACACAGTATTAGGATTTTAATGTGTACTCTGGTTTTCTACATAGGACAGTTAGGCCTACAGTAGTGAAAAAATGGAGTTTGGGTGCTAGTCACTGTAAGAACATGTTAACATTCAATTTCTGCAAAAGGGTTATTTTGACACATTTAATTGTGTTGTTTATATTGCTAAGGTCAGGCTACAATGGTAGGTCTGCAGCTAAGCTTTACACCATCACTGTGGTGGATGGCGCAATAGGTGCTGTAGACCACTTATGACATTTAACTTACCAGCCCTGAGTACATTTTGTACCATATACTAGATAGTAAGTTAAATATACTAATTAGGAGTACACCATCTTCATCATGTTGGTAGGAGAACAGGCCCTTTACAAGTGGTTAGCGGGGTAATGTGCAGTGAGTTCTACAGCCAGCAAAAACAGTCAAGGCAATAATATGAAGGTACCTCATGCTAAAGACGGTCATTCCTACAGCATCCACTGCCACTAGGGAGCTGGTACTACTAATAACAGCAGAGCAGAAGCCCAGCTCATAAAAGGAAAGGTAATGGGTCATAGAAAAGCCAAATGGTGGAATTCTCAGGAAAGCATCCTGCCCCACTGTTAAGCAGAATTCAACATAGATGTGCTAGTGTAGTGAAGATATATCCTTCCAGTCAATGGATGTAGCTAAGATAATTACACAGGAGCATCTGAGCAACAGCAAACGGGGGAGGAAGAAACAAGAGTGGAACTGGAGGACAACTGCTCCTGTCCCTACTGGAAGGCCCCCCTTCAGTGGTGGGCTACGGGATAACTAAACATAATTAAAAGGAAAATGAGGAACACATCTGTAAAAACATTTAAAAGGCCCCACAGGCCATTACAAGATGGAGACCGCTGAACTCTAGGAGTCAAGCATCCGTCTACCACCATCAGAGCTAAAGCCCAACTCATACAAGGAAAAATATGGCTCACATAAAGGTCAGGTGGTAGAGTTCTCAGAAAAGTACACTGCCCTGGCTGTTCTCAACTTGACAAAATGCATATATGGCCTACGGATCCGTCCACACCTCAAGAAACTTGTGGGCCAGAAATATCCCAAGGAGACTCCCAACCCCACAATTCTTGGGGTAGGCAGAAGTCTACACTGGTGGGTTAGAGTTGATCAATAAAGAGACATCAAATGATGACCTTGCCCATCCAGCCTAGCGTAAGGTTCTCTAATTCTGGTACAGATAGGTGCATGCCTGCACCCTTGGTATTGTAATGCCATTGCATTTTCTTCTTCTATCTTTCTAAGACATACTATTCACATTCAGGGAAACAGTACCCAGATGTGCTGCAGTGGAAATGCAAGTTCATAGTGCTAGTAAGAGCAATTCCTTGATGTGCAAACAAAAAACCAGTGGTTTAGTTCCAACCTTCCATGTGCAAAAATGTGTTATCTTATGAAGCAAATGTGGTGCAATGCTTAAGATAATATATCCTCCGTTAGAGCACATGCAGCACTTACAGAGCTGGGTAAAGGGGGTGTACGAGTACTAGAGACACTAAAAGATAGTGGCTCCAACAACTGTGATAGCATGTTGCCTTCTGTGAGTAACTTTATTAATCAAGTCTTGTTCCCATAGTGCGAGCTCTGGACCACCAGGAGAAGCTAAGGGGTTAATGTGCAGGTTAATGTGCAGGGTGCATTGAACAAACACAAGAGGGGAGGAAAGTCCCATATGTGTGACAACATCTGTGTGTGAATGTCATAATAAGATTCTTAAAAGACTAATCCCATAACTGTGTAACTGTGATTCTTTAATGATACTTGAGATGGGCAGTAGTGGACAATAGACTTTCTGGCAATAACAAATGTAGGTATATATACCAACAGAGCTGCTAACATTGATAAGAAACAGAACAGATAGCCAACAAGTAAAGAACTAACATCACAAAGCTCTGGTCTTAAACACATGAAAAGTATAGGAAATTGGGATACTGGTTGAGGGGGTATACTCAAGCAGCAACCACAATTCTTATCAGGATGAAAAACAAGCAAACCCCAAATTAACCTGTGCTCAGCCCTCTGGTAGCTTACCAAAAAAGCAGTTTGGCTTACCTTAGAGGCAATGTGTGAACTACTTATGCAGCACACAAACAGTAATAACGTGAAAACACAACACAAGAAGAATCCCACACCAATTTAGAAAAATAGCGCAGAATCTAATAAATTATTTGACAGCACAAAAAAAAAAGAAATTAAAACAGTGGAACTGAAGATGTGCAATTTTAGATGTTTAGAGAAATATAGTGCTTAGAAGCACAAATCGCCAACTGGGGTTATCGGGTCACACCGGACCAGGACAAAGTTGCAAGTTCAGACCAGCCATAATTGAGCACAGGCATGATACAAGGACCAAGTTAGGCCCGCTGAACAAAGTACCATAAAACCTGGTTGTGGAACTTTGCGAGATTCCATGTCAAGGATGTGTTGCGAAGGAGGTCTTGTGTCGAGGATGCGTCATATAGTGGCGGTTCTGAGGAGCTGCAAGACCCTGCTTCAGGGATGCATTGCGCAGCGGCTTTTCCAATGTGAAGCTGCGAGGCAATCTGTAACGGTGCATTGGTTCTGCTTGGATCACAGCTAGTCTGCCAGAGTACCTTCAGGCCCACTTCCAAGGGTTCAGGGCTGGGGTGCCACCAGTTGCACCACTTGAAGGTCAGGACTTATAACAGGCAGAGTCCAGGTGCAGAGTTCGAGGTGGATAGAGCCTTCTCCGTCCCTGAGACTCTTATCAGGAGACCAGACAACAAGCGCTTAGAGTCACTCTGGTGGTCCTGGCTGCAGGTGCAGGTCCAGTCCTTCTCACTCGGGCAGTCGGGCAGAACAATAGCCATCCTTCTTGCGGCAGAGTAGCACAGCAGTACATCCATATCTTATACAGTTCCAGAGATGTAATGAAGAGTTGGTTCAGAGAGTACAATATTTATATTTGGTACCAACTTTGAAGTAGGAGAAGCTTCTAGAGCCCTCCCCTGACAGAGGTGTCTTGAATTTCCTGCCTTCCTACCCTGACACCAGCTTGTCTGGGGGTGCAAAATACTAGCATGAAATCCTGTGCGAATGTGCTGAGGCAGAGTCTTTGTGATGTACAAGTGTGGTAGGTGACAGTTCCGCCCACTCTATCAAGTCAAAGAGGACCCATCCCGTCAATACCCATCACCCTTTGTCTCACTGCCTGGGAGTAATACACAAAGACCAACTGCCAGCTACACCTGTATACAGGCACCAAATGATTAGGACAAAAAATACCAACTTTCTAAAAGTAGAACAGCAAAATGCCAGCTGTGTTGCACTCTGGTAAACAAATGTGTAATACAATGTGTACAGGAGAGACAATCTAGATTTCTAAAGTGTGCACCCTATGAGGAGGCTCCGCCTGCCACCCAATTCGAAGTAAAGGAGAAAAATAGGACCTATGCCCTAGGCACAAGGTGCACTTCTATGATTTATTCAAAGAGTATATACCATTTACATTCAGGTAATGAACAAGCTTAAACACTATGGAGCTGATCACGATGGCAGGTGGATCGCCACTGCCGGCGGCGATCCGCCCGTCATCGTAACCTAATTTACCCCGCCATATTATAATGGCAGGGGGTATCGCGGCGGACGCAAAGTGCGTCCGCTACTTTTCTGCCGTTCTGATTGCCAGCCGCGCGGACTTGGGTCACAATATGGTTGCGGTGCCTAGCGGCACCGCCATCCATATTGGGATGTGTGGCTTTTAAGGCCTTTCCATGGCGGCATCAGGCTGGCGGGGGATTTGCTTTGGGTGCCAGTTGCGGGCCCCCGCGGGGGTGGGGGGTGCAATTGGGGGTATCCATGGTACCCCCTCCATTTCCATGCACAAGGTGGCAGGCACCGGGCGGTGCCTGCCACCTTGTGCATGGAAATGCATAACATGGCAATTTGGCATTGCGGCGGGTGCTGCTGTAAGCAGCACCTGCCGCAGTGTTAAACTGCGTAATGCGACCGCCAGGGTGGCGGTTGCATCCAAATTCGTGGTGCGGGACCGCCACATGTCTGGCGGCTGGTCCTAACATCGCGGGGATGCCCGCCATCCTAATCACCCCCTATATGTTCAAAAATTGAAACCAAGAGCAACATTCCAATGTACAAAAGTCCTTCATTAAATCATCACTGAACCGATGAACGTAGCTCATTCATGTTTTATTGTACAAACGTAAGCATGTCACAGGGAAGTGTGTTCCGTATGAGTTAGATGGTATTTAAGCAATTCCCACGTTGGTTAAACAATTCCTAATGCATTTCGGGCATAAACAATAGCCCTTCATCAGGGAAATCTACAAGCAAATATTTGTTACAATGAGAATGCATCATACTGAACTTAACAAAACAAAAAGGGACAAAAAACGGCCACTAAATGCCATGAGGCGAACATCAAAGACATAGATTAAAGCAAATACCTCTCACCTGAGATCATAGAGAAAAGCCAGATTGTCAATCCTACTTAAGAAAGCGTGAAAGAAGATCATCACAGGACACAAGCAAAGCCATCACCAAACGCAATCCTTGTGTGGCATTAAAATGAACCATTGCAAGCCATGAATTAAAAGAGTCAAGTATAAAGAAAAGTACACCACTGTGCATGATAACTAAACTGATGTGTATCTTCGACATGCTCTACCATAATACTAGAAGCCAAGCACCCCTCCAGATGGTGTCACTCCATAAATAATCGTACAACTAACGCATGCTGTGTTTTAGCTATGAGAATAAATGTGTCCAGTGCCTCCGAACAGCAGGGTCTGGGGACGAGCCAACAGCTGAAAAACGCTGTGTACACAGGAGTGTGAACAACCTGCATTGAACAAAAATAAAAAAATGACAAAAGAGTGACCCCGTTAAAAAAGATAATGCTTCAATGAGTAAAAAAGTTTTAAAAGTGTAACACGAAGAGTGGGCTCAAAGTTACCAAAACTCAAAGTGGAGATTAGTTATTGAGCGCGGTCAGCCCACTACAACGCCTACTCAAAAAGCTGGTGCTCAAGTAGTTATGCAACCCAATACTGAGGTAAGGAGGGGGAGCCTCTCTGTGTGGAAACCGGTGTTAAAACACGACTCAACAATCTGGCGCATTGTCACATACAAGTGCTCCTATTAACGTGCAGCCCGCGACTAAGGCAAGGAGAGAGGGAAGCCTCCTCCTGGTTAGAAAGAATAGAACAAAGACTAGAAGAAAGACTATAGGAAGCTGTGGGGCATATATACTGAAGGAAACAGTGAGAGAAAAGCCAACACAAAGTTTATAAATTCATGCAAGTCGAACTAAGAATCACATGTTGATGACATGACTGTGAACAATTGTGAGACATGTCAACAAAATTCAAAAATGTTGTTGCACATACTTCAAGAAATATGTAGATACTGATTGATGAAGCATTGGTGAACACCCCATATTACAAACACTATGATGCAAGGAGAGAGGAGAAGCCTCCTCCTGGTAGAAAAGATAGAAGAAAAACTATAGAAAACTGCAGGGCATGAATGGCGAAGTCAAAGGGTACAGTGCAATAAAGGAAAGCAAGGGGTGTATAAAATTGTGCAAGCCAAACTGTGAATCACATGTTGATGGCATGACAGTAAACAATTACGAGACCTGTCAACAAAACTCAAAAATGTTGTTGCACGATACTTCAAGAGATATGTCAATGCTAAAGCATTGTTGTGCACCCCATATTACACACACTGTCATCAAAACAAATTTGGAAACTTGTGTTCATGATACAAAAAATATGAAATAACGCATGGTATTCATAAAATTTCAGTACGATGTAAAAAACCAATACAGTGAAAAATAACAAGATGGAACTCTGCGTATTACAAAAGCAGTAATCAAGGAGTCATCGCATAGTACATACCGCTGAACTGCAGTTAAACCTGGAAGAGCTTGATACAAAATGTGAGATGCTGAGAAGTGACCAATGATGCACCACAAATGAAAAGGTCCAAGGCAAGGAACCAATGTGTATATGGTCAAATGTGCCTGAATGCAACAAAAAAGTGATTTGAGAAGATGCGGACTGAGAATCCAAGAGATGTAAAACGAATGCCTATATATTACAGGAAACAGGAAAGTTTGAGCCTATTGTTAAGGTCTTTGGGCATGAGAGTATCCAAGAAACGAATCCAATGCGTCTCTTGTTGTGTCAAAAGCTTAGACATGTCCCTGTCATCTTGAGTCTTCACCACTTGTAGAATAGTAAACCTTAATTGTGCAATGGTGTGGTGGTTGTCATTCCAATGAACCACAAGTGTCGAGCTGGTGGTTTTGGTTCTAATACGGCTTTTGTGCTCTGTTATCCTCGTATGTAATACCCTCTCCGTTTTTCCCACGTTTTACAGACCACATGGGCATATAATCGTATAAATGACATTTTGTCCATTGTAGTCTGCTGTGAAATTTAAACTTATGTTTTTCCCAGACCACGGGTGGGATATGTTGTGACCAATCAACACGTTATTACAGTGAAAGCAATTGAAACATTTGTGCATTCCTTTATGTTCCAGTTCCCTATCTGTGTTGGGTCTCAAGAGGATTTCTCTTTGGTTACGCGATCTCTTGTACGCAAAAATGGGAGGATCTGTAAAAATGCCTCAGAAATCAGGTTCTGATTGCAATGATTCCCAACGATTCAAGATCACATGTTTGATGGCAGGTGATTGAGTGGAATAAGTGGGCAAGAAAACTTCTCTTTTGGCTACCTCCTTGCCCCGCTTCTTCAACAACTCTCCTCTCTACAAAGCTTGAAGTCGCTTTTCCGCACCATCCACCACCTCAACAGGATAACCTTGATCTAGGAAGTTTTGTCTGGATTCTCTCAGTGTAGTGTTGTATTGTGCCGTATCCAAAGTGATCCGTTTAAGTCTGAGAAACGAAGAGTAAGGAAGATGTGGAACAAACCTTTCCTGTGAAGTGCTTACGTTTATACAATAAAACATGACTGAGCTACATTCATCGCTTCAGTGATGATTTAATGATGGACTTTTGTACATTGGAATGTTGCTCTTTGTATAACTTTTTGAACATGTAGGGCCCGATTCCGATGTCCTGCGGAAAGCATCCCGACCGACTGATTCATAATGCTTTCCGTACGACTCAACTGCGAGCCCTCCGTTTGACGTAGTACGATGCATCCCGTGTGAAACACAACCGAAACGTATGGACCACCATCATCCTGAACCAAGGCTCCATAAACCACATCGATGCGACCGACACGCTCCATAAACGTTCAACATTCGCGTGATGGTCACGAGTTGGACTCGTATCAACACGCATTGAGTTGATTTTGCAGGAGAAACTGTTACGGAAATGTGTTGGTCCGTGTATGAATTCTCCCGGGGGGGTGGGGCAATCGAGGAGTCTAAAACAACCAAAAAAAAACATTGGCAAAAAAGAATTAGAAAAATCAAAACCACACCCACAAATGCATCTACATAAAAGGCTAACACCATTACCATGATCCTCTGCCACAAATGCCAATCCTCACAAGGAGCTTGCTCCAGGCATTCCTTGCTCTCTGCCTCACACACTCACACACCAAGCACAGATATAATTTCACACAAAAAAAAACACATATGCACGCACCTTGTTACTGATCCAGACTCACATCCACACTTACCCTCACCTTCAAACTCTCCCTCACCATGTACAAAAGGAAGCATCCGTGTTTTACTGATAAGGAGTGTGAGATGCTTGTAGATGAGATTGTCAGAGTAGAGCCACAGTTATTTGGTAACCTAGTCCAGCAGACCCCCCTCGCCCAGAGAAATAGGATGTGGGAGAGAAAGAATAGTTAACAAGGTGAATGCCCAAGCACCTTGCTTACTCCCAATGGAAGATATCAGGACCAGGTACTATGATGTGCGAAGGAGGGTCAAGAAGTTGATGGCCAGGGAACATTTCCAAAGTCAGCAGACTCGCGGTGGCCCTCCTGCACAAACTGTACACTTCGCCTCCTGGGAGGAGAAGGTGTGTGACATCCTTCCACTGGAGGGCATCTACGGAATCCCAGGATCACAAGGGTCTGGTGAGTACACAATCCACATTCAAATAAAGTTATTAATCACACCTCTAGAGACAGCACTTCAAAGGATACTGTTAAAGTAAGGCCAGTTGAAAATGAAAAAATGTACTAGATTCTAATAGCATATGATGTGTATGCCATATTACATACAAAAAGAACTCAAAAGTGATTGATAATGCAACAAGCCATAACCATGTACATTCTCAAAAACTCACAGATAGTCCATCTGCTCCACACAACTTGCACCAGTGTCAGACATCTTGGCCCAGTACTTTTCCACTCATTCACAGGAAAGCACAGTCACAGGTAGTCTGTTTGGGATGTCTGGGAAGGTGAGTCTGGCCACAGGCACCATGGGACTTGTAGTCACTGGAAACACTCTTCCACACACACAGCCCACACAGACATGCTGGGATTATGCAACCCTCACAATCAGTGGAAAAGTACCAGCAACATGGCTGGCACTGCTGCATGTTGTCTGGAGAACAAGGCCGGATGGGAGTTCTAGTCAAGTCAAACTACACGCACCAGTGTCAGACATCTTGGCCCAGTACTTTTCCACTCACTCACAGGAAAGCACAGTCACAGGTAGTCTGTTTGGGAGGTCTGGGAAGGTGGGTCTGGCCACAGGCACCCTGGGACTTGTAGTCACTGCAAACACTCTTCCACGCATACAGCCCACACACATACAGCCCACACAGACATGCTGGGATTATGCAAGCTTCACAGTCAGTAGAAAAGTACCAGCAATATGGCTGACACTGCTGCATGCTGTCTGGAGAACACTTGTGCATGGTGTTAGAGTTGTCCACAACTTCTCTCATGGCCTTGTGCTCATCACACCACTACCCAGATTCAGAAACCTTGATAATACAGTTTCCATTCAGCATCAGGTATAGCATAGATCCTGGTCTGCTGTCTGTGATGGATGGGAAAGTCAGTGCAAACACTCATCCTCACACACACACACCGACAAGACAACATTTAAAAGAGCTTACATTACAGTCATTTAAAATGTATTGGGAAGGTGTCTGGGCCTGCACACTGATGTTTAGAGTCCAAGGCACTGTTGGTGAGCAGTGGACAAATCGGACACCAGTCACCAGTGTCAGACATCTCTGAAGCACATTGCCAATCACTGTCTAGAAAGTAGACTCACAGTTAAGATATTCATGATGTGTAGGAAAGTGTGTGGATTACTGAGCATCATGGCAGATGGAGTCATGGCAAACACTCCTCCTCACAAACAGCACAAACAGACTACCAAGAACCATGCATACCTGATGGTGAATAGAAATCTACTGACTAAATGGCTGACACTGGTGGCATCTGCCTGTACTACGCCCTGCTTGTGGATACATAGGCACCACGTCTGTGCACGTTTCCCTGTATCTGCACATGATGCTTACATCATGAGGAACAGTGCCATCCCCCATTTGATGTCACGGGTACAACATGACCGTGCTTGGCTTGTTGGTAGGTGATGTGACATGTGTGCTTTGTTGTGTGTAGATTGTATGTCTGATAATGCTCTGTAACCAACTACAGATCATATTTTCTGTTTACAATGTAGGAGACTCTGGGTACGCTAACCAACCTCGGTTACTGATGCCACTCCATAACCCAGTCACCCCTGAAGAAATGCTTTATAATGAGGCACATGGTAGGAGCCGGAGAGTCATTGAGCGGTGTTTTGGCCTCCTAAAGACAAGATTCCACTGTATCGACCGGATGGGAGGAGCCCTACAATATGCACCATTGAAGGTGTGCAACATTATCAATGCTTACTGCATTCTCCACAACCTGGCTAAACGGAGGGAAAATACACTTATACAGGACAATGAAGACCAGCATCCGCCAGCAAGGGAAGATCCGGGACTGGGACATGACGACAGTGGGGATGATGATGATGATGGCGAGGATTTGAGGCAACAGCTTATCAACAACTTCTTCACATGAGTGTAGGTATGCAATGAAAGTAGGGGAGTACCCCCTGGTGTCTGTTGTGTTGCTGGTGCACAATGTGTATGTATTATTGTGACTGTATACATATGTTATGTTACATAAATTTGTAGCGCGCACAGCTACTCATAAGTATCCCGGCGTGGAGCCTAGCGGGGGAGAAAATGGAGTACTAGCAGGAGAATAGATGAGTTTTCAGTTTCCTCCTGAACACAGCAGTGTCCTGGATAGTGCATAAAGCAAGAGGAAGGGCGTTCCAGGCAGCCACCGCCTTCACCGTAAAAGAACTGCCCCCTATTCTCTGAAACTTAAAGCGAGGGATCAGAGCATAGTAAAGGGGCGAGGACCGCAAAGGACGTGCAGGAACATAAAAGGAAAAACGCATCTGTAAATAGAGAGGACCACAATCATGCAGGGCGCTGTGGGCCAAAATCAAGGATATAAATTTAACTCGCTCCAACATGGGGAGCTAGTGAAGGGAGCGTAACTGTTGCCGGACACTGTTTCTAGCCGGAATGCCTAACAAAAGTCTAGCTGCTGTAGTCTGAACAACCCTTTTTTCAGCAGGTACCCAGGCACACCAGCATAGAGGGAATTCGCATAGTCCAACCTAGACAAGATCAGCGCACAGGCAACAGTTTTCCTCGCTGCTAGAGGGAGGAGGGGGGAAAATCTTCTGACGGTTTTAAGCAGGCCAAAACAACATCCAGCCAGCTTGTTGATGTGTGTCGAGAAGGAAAGACGTTCGTCAAACCAAACCCCCAAGTTTTTTGCTGCATTCCCTGTTGAGGTGGGTGTAGGAAACTCAGGGGGCAAGAGCTGCTCTCTAAAATTAAGGGGGAATTTGCCAAAGAGCAGAACCTCTGATTTGTCTTCATTACATTTGAGCTGCTCCTCAGCCAGCCATTTGAAAATGGAGGACAGGCAGTGTTGAACCGGTAATACCGTGTCCGCCTCTTTATCCCAGGTAAAAAGCAGCTGGGTATCATCTGCATATGCCATCACCTTAGCCCCCAACTCCTCCGCCAAATAGATCAGCGGGCCACATAGATGTTAAAAAGAAGGGGGCTAAGGGAGGAACCCTGTGGAACACCGGTTGTTACGGGTTGAGGGGAGGAGGAGGATGGTGGGATCCAGATCTGCTCGGCACGCCCATCCAGAAATGACCGAAACCAGTCCCACACGATGCCTGACAGACCGATCTTAGCCAGACGTGAAAGAAGAAGTACGTGTGGGACCGTGTCGAACGCCGCCGAGAGGTCAAGCAAAATTAATGCTGCTCTCCCGCCGGCGTCCAAGCACTCCCGGATGGCTTCAGCCACCTCCACCATATTGCCATGATGTTAGTTGTATGATAAGTATGTGTGAAATGGAAAAGTTGAGATGTACAGTGGTACGGTGAATCAAAGATTGTTTACACACTGACAATCTTGTGCTTCAGCTGACAATCTTGTCAAAATTGAAGAGGCTCAGTCCTGTGTGACTAACTCTGTTCTAGGTTTCTCTTTGCCAGGGTACAAGGTCGTGTCTACCATGCAATTTTTAAGCCCATCAGACACCTGATGCTTTCACCAACTCAAACATTGGACTTGTTTGGAGTTTCCAGGACACGCTATTCCTTTTGGACTGATGGACATTTTTATTCATCTTACAGCTTTTTCTTACTGTGTTATGTCCATTTAAAAAGTGTTAATGTGCAAGGTTGTGTCAGGGAAATAATCCTATGATACACAAGGATTCATGCCTTGTGTGTTTTCACACATCCAAGGTAATTATATAAAAATTAAACATGCTCCATGGTGCACTGTTATGTTATGTTTACTGTGTCTTAAAATGGCACTAGTATTTTGACCAATATACTTGCTTTGCATCTGCGACATGTCCAATGGTTTGGGCCATGACCTAGTTGTGTCCCTCTATCATGTTGTGACAATGTACATATACTCACATGACAGTAATGTACTCCTTCAAAGTGATGTGTTACCAATGTTGTGCACACTTGCTTCTTTGCCTTTTTCAACATCATTACAGGTATTACCTTAGTTATTCAAAGTAACGATATTACCACTTTTTTGGGTGCAGAGTGATTTATTTGGGTGCATAATGTGAAGATATCAGTGCACATCATGGGGGTATCATCAACAAACCAAAACAAATTATATAAGTGAAGATAGTAGTTGGTAGTGTTTGTAGATGAGGTATTTTGAAGTGAATGAACAGTTATGTGAGTCCATAGTTCAACTTAGACCCTCCAGCAGACAATGTGGGAGAGTTATGTGATAGTCAACAAAGTGAATGGTTGCCACACAATGGAGGATATCAGGAGCAGGTAGTCACTTCCTGGGTGTGATGCGTAGACATCTGTCCTTCACGGTTTCTTCTTTGGACGACCAACTCCACGTTTTTCAGGGGGACACTCAGGTGCAGGCAGCTGCGGGGCAGGTGTCTCTCCGCCAGAGTCCACATCCCTCCCTGTGGCTTTTGCAGATGTTGTTTCAGTGGATGTGGTAGACACACAAGGAGGTGTGGTGGCAATCTTGCGGAGTGAGGTGGCAAAGTCCCTGTACACCTCAGTCTGTTCATCCATTTTTGACATAAACCTGTCCAGGTTTTCATTGTGGGCTGCCTGCTGCTGTTGCATAGTCCTGAGGATCCCTATGACCTGGCCCATCTCTCCTTGTGGATCCTCATATGCATTGAGGATTCTGGAGAGGTTTTGGATCTCTACATCATCAGCAACAGCTGCATGATGTTGCCGATCTGCACAACACCTCCCACCACCCCAACCTACCTGAGCAGGACCAGTTGGTGCTGGCACAGTCGACACGGAGCCTCCTTCATCACTGACATTGGTGTTGTTGGGCAACTCCAGAGTGCCCTGTGCTGCTGTGGTGTTGTTCGTCTCCTGGGATGCTGCGTCCGTGCGGGTAGGAGTCAGCTGGTTGGTGGGAGCTGAGGCAAGAGTGGTTGCAGAGGATCGGGGTCTTTACGCCACTGGTGCTGTGGGGTGACTTATACCAAAAGGGCCAGATCTCTCGTCATCAGAAGAATGATGAGAGCCATCAACGCTGGAGGGCTCTTGGTCAATCGGAGTCTGTGCTTGGCTGTCCTGGATGTTTCCAGTGTTGTCCTCAGTTGGCACTGTAGGTACAAACATAACACAATGACTGATGTGAATGTCCACTGCAACTCAAATCAAACAAATTAAATAGGCTAACTAAGCTCATGATAAGTACCTGAAAATGGATTGAACTCCTTGATCCATGATGCAGACATATCTTTTGTGATGGCTCTATTTTTGAGGCAAGAGGGGGATTGATGGACATGTCCATGTATGTGCATCAATGGGCCTGTTGTGTTTGATTTCCAGAGCATGTTGTTAGACATTGACTGGTCATTGATACACATTGAATGACACAGGTGTGTTTTGGTTGTCCACATATTTTCTTGCACAGTGAGATACATACACTTTCTTGCCTTTTGTGCTTACTCTTCTTGTGCCTGTGTACAGGTCTTAGTACATGTCTTCAACAGTCACATTGGTGTGTCTGCCTACACCATCACATTCTGTTGATGTAGCCTCATAGGTGTGGGAATGGAGTGATTGAGGTGCTTCTAGATTTCATCTCATTCTACACATGTGAATGGCTGTGAGTAGGAGAATTGTGTGACAGTTTAACTTTGTGTTTACACAGATCATGTACTTTGTGCATTGACTCCATGGTTAAAAGATTTCACAATCTTACCTTTGTGCCATTTTGTGGCAAAGAACTATGATTAACTGAGGTTTGAGTGATTGTTGTATATTTGTGAAAATTACAACCCTCCTCCCAGCCAGCCCCACCGTGCCACAAAAAAGAGTGTTGTGCAGCCAATGTTTCTGAGTGTCTGTGAAAGATATGTGTCTATGTTGGCGGGTCTTTGTGGCAGATAGGCAAATGTAGCAGGTGTGATAGGTTCAGACAACAGTCCCAAGTGTCTGCCATCTTACAAGTACACATGAACTCACTGAGAGATAGACATTGAAATGAAATGAAAAGAGGAATTTAATAAAGCGCACTGCGGCCGAAGCGGCTTCCTGGCGCTGGGGGCTCGAGCATGCTCACAGAGAAGAACCAAAAGGACTAGCCGGGAAAAGCCTGGGAAAAAAGAAAAGTTTTGAGGGCCTTGCAAAAATGACGGTAGATGGGGATGGAGCGGATAGCAAGAGGGAGGCTATTCCAAAGCCGAGGGGCCAGAACCGAGAAGCGAGTGCCCCCGGTACGAGTTTTACGAAAGCGGGGAATGTGAAGCAAAGACAGTGATGAGGAATGAAGAGTGCGAGCAGGGGCATGAGAGGTGATAAGGGAGTTAATGAACAGTGGGGCAGAACGATGGTGAGCCAGGAAGGCCAGGCAGGCGAGTTTAAAAAAAGATCTGAATTGTACAGGGAGCCAGTGGAGAGACCTAAGGGTAAATGAAGAATGAGTCGGGCCGCCTGATTTTGGATGGCCTGAAGACGGCAGGTTTCATAGGCCGGGATGCCAACATACAGGCCATTCCCATAGTCAAGGCGGGAGATGATTAAAGCGATGACTATAGTTTTGAGAGCATCAACCGAAAAAAAACGAGAGATCTTGCGAATGATACGAAGGGAAAGGAAACATGAAGAAACAACAGAACTAATTTGTGAGTGCATAGACAGGTCATTGCCCACAACACAGTGGTTGTGCTGTGTGTGTAGGAGTGTTTGCTGTTGTTCCAAGTCCCATCAGTGCCACTACTACACACCTTCATGCCCACTGCTAACAGGCAACCAGTACATGAGCTTAGCTCTCAGTGTGCCCAAATATAATGGTTGGCTGTCTAGCACTGGGAACTTGTTTCTGACTTGTACACAACTTGCCTCATGGCCTTGTGCACCACACAGCATGCCACAGTCTCTGCTATTTCATATTAGTATGTCCACTCACTGTCAGGTACTCACAGTTTTTAGTGGTCTTATAGGGCCTTTTCTGCAGATGAGTGTTCACAATGGACAGACATCCCATCAGGCCATGTAATACACACTCTTTCTTGCATACAAATGCTGAACACATGGAACTATGTTTTCCTGCAAGTGTGTGGATGTGTACTGACAAGTCTGGTGGACACTGGTGTCTCTTGTTTTGAGCAAAAGTCAGTGTTGCTATTTGTTGATAAGTCAGACACCAGTGCCCGTGTCATGCACCCTGCTAATAAAGTAATGTATATGGTGCATTACACACATATATTGTACTGAGATACATCATCCACACCAGTCTGTGAACTGATGACCGATTATTCAAAGAACGCGTTCATCGCATCCAAAACTATTTGTTTACAGCCATTGGTTCTCATCGTGAAAGATGCAGGTGAGAATTCAAAGGACGAGTTCTCCGCATCCAAAACGATTCCTTTACAGCCATCGGTTCTCATGCTGAAAGACGCGGGTGAAAATTCAAAGGACGTGTCATCCGCATCTGAAACGATTCGTTTACAGCCATTGGCTGTTTGTTGGCATGGTGAGCCATGCGTGTTTCGACTCATTTCTCCAACGCAAGAAAAACTACTCTGTTACCTCACATCACCAAAGTATTCATTTCAAAGAGACCACATGAAGAGTGTTTGAACGTTGCGGTGGGAGTGTCGATTGCTAGTAAAGTCATGCATTGGCCCGATTCGTACAATGCGACAGACGCAAACCTATCACTTTTGATGCATGTATTGAGACCGCCTCTGCTGTTTAAATATAAGTCTGTCGGTTCCCTAGAGACTTTACTTGCCAGCACTACTTGCTTCATTCCTGCACCTCCCCATCTCTCTGCTGCTGTGACAACATCCTCTGGTAGCCACAATGGCAAGGAAACACCCCAGGGCCCCAGCTTTTAGTGAGGAGGAGAATCAGGCCCCTCTGGACACACTCCTGCCACTAAACAGCCAGATGTATGGCAAACCAGAGGAGCAGGTGAGTGAGATTGACAGTGCATTGCCCTTGGACATGTGTGACAACTGTGCATACATTTGCAGTAGGAATCTCCATCAGAAATATTCATTTATGTTATTTTAAAACATAACTGGGTGTCTGGAACTGATTTTGGCAGGCACACTGCAGTAGAGGTGAGTGTGTGTCCTGGGTCAAACATGTAATCACTGTCCCAAATGGAGATTAGATTGTACACATGACTGATGCACATGATGCCACATGCATTACCCTTAGTTATTTGTTAAAACATGTAATGAGCTAGGTATATCAGTGTATGATAGAGACACACGATGCATGTGGACTAAGGGACTATCACCATGTCATTCTTATGGGTCAACTCCCATGAGAAGGACCGAATGTGGCTGACCATCGCCAAGAAGGTGCGTGATGTGGGGGTCACATATCGTCGTGTTTGTCATTGCCGCAAGAGGTGGCATGACCTTTGTGGCTGGGCCAAGAAGATTGCTGAGGTCCAGCTGGGCCTTTCACAACCGGGCAAGTGAGGCGGCCGGCGAAGTTTGACCCCCACATGCTACGCATCATAACGGTGGTCTTCCCTGACCTGGATGGGCAGTTGAAGGCCCAACAGCAGCAAGGAGGGGGTGAGTCACTTACATGTTCCATGTCTATCTTTATCCCGGCAGCTTTTGTGATCTGAGCTTGATGGCACTTTTAGTGGTTGTAAGTCTGCCAAACATGCAGGCATCCACACTTGATTAAAAAAAGCAGATGGAGCAATAGATGACATGTAATGACCCATTCATCATGGACATGTGAATTAGTCATGTTCAGGGATTGGAACAGTGTTGACATGCACATGTGTGCTTAATAATTTACACAAGACGTGTATATGAGTTTCTGCATGAATCCCATGGCTTTACAAGTGTCTGGACATCCACTGATGTGTGATCCTGTTCTCAGAGTGGTTTTAACAAATCACTGAAATATGTTGTGATGGGTGATTCCAATTTCGCAAATCACATGCAAAACATTTTGTGACAGAGGATTTCTCCATGTAGAGACATAGATTTGTTTGTCTTGGTCCGTGTGCAAAGGTTTTTTTCACTGACATGCTGCCAGTTGTGATCACACGTATCCCAGGGTACATTCACAGCTAGGGTGACTCGGGCCACATGTCACAATGTCCTTCCCATGATGTCATGTCAAAACATACAAACTACATTCTGAAAAGTGACTACATGTGTAGGAGTATGTGATGGTGAATTCAACAAGCCATTCATTGTCAAACACAGGTTGTCACTGATTGCATCATGTCATGATTTTTGAGGTATGATGTGAACTACACAGTCACAACTGTTCACATGTGTGTTTCTGGTCTTGATTACTCAAACATGATGGTTTTGTAAACAAGCTTTATTTTACATTACTGTCAGTTTCTGAGATGTAAAATGTGCACCAATTGAAAATGTGTTAACCACATGGTACGTAAGACATGTGCAATCTCAGTAGTGGAAAGTGGGCATACATTTTTATCAAAGGGAGGGACAGTCAGAGTTTGTCCATATGATGTTGGACTTGGTCAGTGTAGGCAAGATTGTTCAACACTGTAGACTGTACTCATGCTGGAAATGGGTTCAGTCACAACAATCCATGCAGTCATTGCACCCAGATGGGCCAGTGGAATGGTGTCCCGCCTAAGGCATTGTGAAGCTGAACATTTCAGACGTGCCCGTTTGTAGACCAGTAATTACATCTATGAAACTTTATTTTTTTTCAGTCTTCAAATATATATGATTCTGATACATGACACTGTGCATAGATGACCAAGGGCAGTGTGCTACATGCCTGTCGGACCAGCTATGCATACTGCCTTGGTGTCTCCATGATGACCCTCATATGTGTCTACTGACATTAGGTATGCAAAGCTACTGAACACGTTATCAATCACTGTGAACTATGTCACATGACCATTGCAATGAGTATGTATTGTGCATGTTTGACAAGGTAGACATGTGAGCCGTGACATATGAGCCAATGGTTCAACTATAGATGACTAATGATTTCAGGATGTGTACCATGTGTCAGTGACATCTGAGATTCATATAAACTTTTTGATGGCTTTACTCACATGCAAAAGAGGAGAAAGTAATACCAGTCCACAAATCCATCATGGGCACAAGACAAAACATTCCCTGCCACAAACTCCATTAGTCAACATTCTTGTTCTGTACTTTGATGTTAATACTTGCATAGTTGCTGACCACATCATGTGTCATTGAGGAATGTGAAAGTGGTAGGCTAACAAGTACCATTTCTGTTGATGCAGCATGTGCTAATAGCACAACTCAATGTGATGTTTGATATCTAGTTACATCTGTGTCTTAACTATGTGCCAACTAGTTATGGATGACTCATGTAAATCTTTTTATTATTTGATCACAGCATCACCAGCTGACATGGGAGCAGAGAGTGCCACGGAGTTTGTGGGAGCAGAACGTCAGACTGGGTCCAGAGAAGAGTCATTGGAGGGGGACACAGTGACGATGAGGGGAGTCTCACTGGCAGCGGATCTGCAACAACATCTGCAGCTTCTGAATCTGATAACAGCTCTGGTGAGGACTCCCATGTGGTGGTGGGAGACACAGAGGCTGCATCTACAACATCAGAGTCCACCTTCACCACCCATACCATCTCCTCCCTCCCTGCTGCTCCCAATTCCACTGTCCGTGGCCACAACCATGTTAGGGGCAAACTATCCTTTGGGCCAGGCACCTCACCCCCGGCACTTGTCTCCCCTGCTACCCTAAGTGTAGAGACCAATGACCTCCTGACGCAGATCTCTGTGGGGCAGACATCAATGCCGAGTATCCTCCGTGCACTCTTTTGACAGAAATGTCATCGTTCATGGAGGGCATTCACTCAAACATGTCTGCCCTACAGAGATTAAATCAGGCAATGGCCTCAACACTGACGGCAGCACTATCTTTCCTCCAGCAGTTATTCACCCGTCCTACCTCTTCCTCATCCACCGTCCCAAATCCCCTCCATGAACCCAACACATGCAAACACACACAGTCACACACTGCTACACACAAACACACAGACAAAAGTCACAAGCCACACCCGCGAACACTTATGCTACAGACAGCACACTCCCACCAAAGGAAGTGACAGCACCCAACACACATGCATCCAGCGACACTCCCCATACCTCACAACCCTCTGCCTCCACAACCCCTACCCTTTCCATTCCTGTACGTCCCTCAACCCAGGCTCCCAACCTTGTTCCCATTGAGTTTTTCCCCCACAGACATGCACCCCCTCCTAAGAAGAGGAAGAATCTTCAGGCTGTACTACCTGTAGCACCTGCTAGCCCCACCACATCCTCCAAGGAACAGAAAGCATCAACTCCCCATAGAAAACCCCTCTGGTCCCATTCCAAAGCATCCACTCCTTCACCCCATACATCCCCAGACAAGCCCGGTACATCAAAATTGGCTAAAACACCCACCAAAAAGACACCTCTCCTCTCCATTGTAGACTCACCCCTCACAACATTTAAAATCCCTAAATTAGTTAAGGCTACACCATCCTCAGCTCACACTGCCCATCCCACTGCAGCTGCACCCCCTCACAATCAGAGCCAACCACTGCAGTGGAGTCCCATACCCCACCATCAGACCCTACCACTGCAGTGGACCCTGAACCCCCTCCTGCTCCCATCCCTCCCAAAACACAGCCCAGTCCCAAATAGTTTGTCCCCTTTGGTGCCTGGCATGCCCCCAAGATGCCTTTCTCAGGGGAGGTGTCCCCTTGCAGGAATTGTGCTGGCAAGAAAATTTTGGCCTGATGTTCACGTCACATGGACACTAACCAGCAATGGACTGGCCAATGGCCTTTTGTTTATGACAAGAGATATATTTATTTTGCTGCAGAGTAAAGCAATTTTTTTTTATATAATCATTGTTGTTCAACAACTTGTTTCAGAGTTGACTGCATACACAACATGCTGTTGACCCATGTTCTGATTGTGATCACAATGATGCTCAGGCACTCAAAATATAATTTACACATAATCTGTGATCATCTCTTGACATGGCATGTATGTTTTTACTGGCCAAATGTTTTGTAGTTAAATATACAATGCTGCAGATCAATGTTGTAGTACATAGGTCAGACTGTCCAGTTGTGACTTCCCTCCCAGCAAGGTCCCTACATTGATGCCAAATCCCTGCACCTATCATGCACCGACAGTGAAGTTTGTGTGTTCAACATGATACTACCTCTGTCAATGCATGTAAGGCAGTGCACCATGGTGGTTCTGTCACAAAGGCTGACAACCAGCCTCTATTCAAAGAACAGATGTTATTCCATTGAATTTGTGACATGATGTTGCATTGTCCTGGTTGGGACTGTGTAAGTGTGTGAGTCCATTGTGCTGGTCTGTGAAGGCCCGCATAACCATGGTCTGCAGGTGACCCTGTGGTGAACCTGCATCTCCACTCTACCAATCCCTCAAGGTTAGCATTTTTTTTCGGCAACAGTGTGTGAATACCTTCCATTGACAATACCATGTGAGCTTGTTTTTTGTGAAAATACCTGCAGCATGTACTCCACATGTACTGATTTGAGATTTTTTTTGTGGAACAGAAGTTTCAATTTCCATATCCATTTTTAGTACTTTCTTTTTACCCCGAACCCAGGTATTGAAACTTATTATATAGGGGTATTTTTACGAACACCAGATAAGCATAATCATATATGGGGGTATTTACCCCAAACACAAGGAATACCTCTTCATGTATGAGAGTACTTTCCCCAAAACAAGTTAGTCATCTTCATGTATGGAGGTCTTTACCCCAAAATCAAGTTAGGCATCTTCATGTATTGGGGGTCTTTACCCCCAACACAAGTTAGGCATCTTCATGTATGGTGGGATATGTCCTGAAATCAAGTTAGGCATCTTCATGTATAGAGGGATTCACCTAAAATCAAGTTGGGCATCTTTATGTATGGGGGTATTTATCTCAAAATCAAGTTAGGTATTCTCATGTATGGGTGTATTTAACCCCAACACAAGTTAGGCATATTCATATATTGGGGGATAGGCCACAAATCAGGTTAGGCATCTTCATGTAGAGGGGTATTTCCACACAAAAACACCTATGCATATACACATATGTTGTATCCACCAAAAACGCACATATTTTCTTCAACATTGCTGTAGGTAGTTGCCACCCCTCCTATTGACTGGATATCTCTGTCGGTATTTGCCACCCCCCATATTGACTGGACATTGCTGTTGCCACCCCTTCTATTGACTGGACAGTGCTGTAGGTAGTTGCCACCCCTCCTATTGACTGGACATTGCTGTAGGTAGTTGCCACCCCTCCTATTGACTGGACATTCCTGTAGATAGTTGCCACCCCCCATATTGACTGGATATTGCTGTTGCCACCCCTCCTATTGACTGGACATTGCTGTAGGTAGTTGCCACCCCTCCTATTCACTAGACATTGCTGTAGGTAGTTGCCACCCCCCATATTGACTGGACATTGCTGTTGCCACCCCTCCTATTGACTGGACATTGCTGTTGCCACCCCTCCTATTGACTGGACATTGCTGTAGGTAGTTGCCACCCACCCCCCATATTGACCGGACATTGCTGTTGCCACCCCTAGATTGACTGGGCATTGCTGTTGCCACCCTCTCCTATTGACTAGACATTGCTGTTGCCACACTCCCCCCATATTAACTGGACATTGCTGTTGCCACCCCTCCTATTGACTGGACATTGCTGTAGGTAGTTGCCGACCCCACGCCCATATTGAATGGACATTGCTGTTGCCACCCCCTCCTATTGACTAGACATTGCTGTTGCAAAACTCCCCCCCCCCCCATATTAACTGGACATTGCTGTTGCCACACCTCCTATTGAGTGGACATTGCTGTAGGTAGTTGCCAACCCTACCCCCATATTGAATGGACATTGCTGTTGCCACCCCTCCTATTGACTAGACATTCCTGTAGGTAGTTGCCACCCCTCATATTAACTGGACAGTGCTGTTGCCACCACTCCTATTGATTGGACATTGCTGTTGCCACCCCCCTATATTGACTGGACATTGCTGTATGGGTAGGTGTTGTACTTGCCTTCTGCGATGAACGCGTCGGTTGCGGTGGTAGTAGTGCTCGAAGAGGTAGAGTATGGGGATTACATGCGTGATCTTTATGCCTGCTCGCCTCGTTCAGCAGGAATCGTGTTGTGGCGCGAATCGGTGCTGAAATACTCCCCTTCCAGCTGCTCTGACGTGTTGGTTGTAGCAACGGATTTGGCGCATGGGAAGTAAGCATCATACTTCGGCGTTTGTAATCGGACTTGGAAATGCCTCCGGACAGCTCCTTTCTGTGTTTACAGAGGCTTTTAGTTTTGTCTATGAGGACGGAATCGGAGTGACCGTCTTTTTCGGTGAGTGAAGATTTTTGTGCATCGTACTGCGTTGTTTGGTTTCACCGGCTTCCAATGCGTGTCGGTTGTACTGTTCGCATTCTGTGCGCATCTGGGAGAGCCTTCCAAACAACATTGGAATCGGGCCCATAGGGTTTAAGCTTTTTCATTACCTGAATGTAAATGGTATATACTCCTTGAGTAAATCATAGTAGTCAACTTTGTGTCTAGGGTATAGGTCCTAACTTTCTAAAAGTGACATTTTAAGAATTGTGACTTAAAATCCAAATTTACCATTAAAACTGGATTTAAATTACAATTCGTAAGAGAACAAAGTTCATTTTCCTACTAGTTCCCAAATGAAAGTTATCACTTATTAAAGGCAAAAGGTAACCCAGTGTTATGCTATGCGGGAGGAGCAGGCCTGACAGTAGTGAAAAATGAATTTAAGAGTTATTCACTACCAGGGCTTTTAAAAGTTAAATGTACATGACCAACATTTTAAATAAACTGCACCTGAACCATGGATTATTTAGGGCCTACCCATGGTGTGACTTTTATGTGTTAAAAATAAAGTTTCGGCTTTGCAAAAGGTTTATTTTGCCATGTCGAAGTGATAGTTTAAACTGAGAACACAGGCATCAATGGCAGGTCTGAGACATGTTTGAAAGGGCTACTCAAGAGGGTGGCACAACGGGTGCTACAGGTCCTGGGGACATGTAGTATCACTTTAGTAAGGTGCCAATTGGGTGGAAGTCAAAGTTACAATGTTTTAGGGAGAGGAGATGCACTTTAACAGTGGAAAAGTGTGGAGAGTCCTATGGCCAGCAAAAACGAAGGCAGCAAAATCAGGAGGATTGAAGGCAAAAAGTTGGGGGAAAACCACGTCATGGATGACAAGTATAAGCAACAAACACATATTATAATAGGAATGCTAGAAAAGAAGATCATGAGGTAAGTTCCCCTTTTTGCTCCAGCAGCCTATTGTCAATAGGTTATTTCCTCAGGGAAGGACTTTGACCTACTGGTGCAATCCCTCTCTGTCATAGCATCTGCAGGGTGATCCATTATTTGGAGCTGGTGCTGGTGTTTTCAGTAGCGGCTGGTACTAGTATAGAATTTACTTTCATATGTCACCTGATTGGTTGAGGCACTAGGACTTCCATCAATGATGAACCAATAGAGTTTTTTTAAAAACGTATCTGTCAAGGTCAGAGAGCTTGGAGGTCCTGCCATATATTCTGACTATCATGGTGGAAGGTTCCAAATTTCCAAAGTGTATATCCCAGTGTCTATTTTAGCATGTAGGGCTAAGAATTTCTTCCTCTTAATTTTAGCATTATGGCAATAGTCTGACGAAACATGAATGGACAGACAGTCAAGAAAAATGGACCCCATAATTTTTTGCTGTCTGTATTACAAGCAGTGTATGCTGATGGCACAGATAGCAGACAGTCACAAGACAGGGCGCCAGAGGAAGTGTCTGCTTGTAGAAACTGATCTTTTGCAACCTCTGGAATTTAAGTTGTTCTGGAAATTTCGAATCCAACTGCCAGGAGATCATGTCTCCCTTCTCCATCTGCTCTGGGAACCCATAAAATTGAATATTATCTCTTTTCGAGCAGTCTTCCAGATTCATGATTTTGCATCATAGATGCCAGCTATCCGTGTATCAGTCTCTCATTGCACTGAGGAGCTCATCAACTTTATGAAGTCGCCTTTCCTCAGTGTTCAGGTGTTTGTGCAGTGAACCAAAATCTGACTTTAGAGGACACTGCTATCATCATTGTGTCCTGTGTGCCCATCCTTAGAACTGATGGATGATTACTTCTTCATATCTCTATTGTATCACAGCCTTAACTTTGGGTGGGAGCTATTTGCTTCCCGCTAGCACTTTGGGAAAACACAAGCTGTCTAATGGATTTTAATGAGGTCGGAGGGTGTCCAGCGTACACATAATAAGCTGTGCATCCACAGTCAGCTAGAGATCAAATGATGCAGTATGTGACCCCTTTTCAAGTTTAAGAATGTACTTTAAATACAGAGTGCAGTGGGGGTACATGAATCCAGCCAAAGTATACACAGGTTCCCCAAATCGCCACTGTTTCAGTCACCCATTCCAATCTGGTTGGGAGTGCAGGTAAAATGCTCCATTCATTTTTCAGCCTGTGAGATATGGCACTGTGTGGTCTCTATAGCTCTCCTCTCAGATGTCTGTGGATGGAATTGTGCTAAGGTGTGTACCAGGACAGTTCTGTCTGCAGCTGTAACAGAAATGTCCCTCCTGGCCTGCTCTGGTGCATCAAGCAGAGGTGTGCGATACAATCTGTGTTATATCATGGCCTCTCAGTCCAGTATCCATGTCCTAACAGGCAAGGGTGCAAGCCAGTTCTCACGGCTGCCTCTAAGGCCAGCGCCCTGCTATTGCATGGCTTCATGGTGTCGATTGTCGTCCACTCAGTGCCATCTTAAGGATTTTAGGGGTCCTGTGCAAAACATACTTAAGGGGCCCCTGTTTGAACAACCTTTGTATTTTGTTATCCATTCTCTGCTAAATCATTATCCAATAATATGTTAAAGGGAGGGACAGAGAAACAGACTGAGGTGACAGAGAAACAGACTGAGGTGACAGAGAAACAAATTCACTTTTCAAGGGGCCCCTTGGAAGGTGGCAATAGCCCACGTTGCAGATGCCTTAAAACATCTGCCCCCCTACTCCTGCAGGGATCTATCTCTCCACCTTGGTGCCTAGAATTCGTTTCCTGCATCCACCTCGTGTAAGCTTTGAACGTTAGAAATGCCCTCGTGTTCAGTTTACATGCGAGTATCCTTAATGTGAATTTAACAAAAAATCGTTGAATTTAATTTCTCAAAACTCGCACACCCCATATACTCTACATGGGGCACTTGAGTATATGTTTTATGTCATTCCTGAAGTTTCTCACTGCCAGACATTAAACTTTACAGTCCCTTGACTCTCCATATCCAATCTCACGTGAGATTGGTCGCCCGTTCCGCTTCTACTTGGAGAAGAAGAAAGGAGGGTTGGGGGGGGGGGGTGACTTTTCCTCCCAAACGGAAAACGGAATACAAATGCATCTGGCGAACAGGGAGCGGCTGATCTCTCACCACTGACAGAGCTCGGTTCTGCCTGCTATTGCAAGGGTCGGGGTAAAAAGCCTTACAACGTTTACATAACTGACTGAGTCATTGTTCATTTCGTAATTCAAACCCATGAATCACAGCCCTCCAAAACATGAAATTACTGGAGACGAAAATTAAAAACTGGGAACACTATCCTCGATGATGAAATTGAACGGAATCTGTGTGTGTGGCCCGGCGATCAAATGTTGCTCCAAAGATGTATGCAGAGATTGAATATTATTATGAAATCATATTGCAACATTGAGGTCCTTTGCTCACGTGGACGTTTCTTTGGTAATCTCTGAACATACCAAGCCCTCGGCGTGTATAGCAAGGCCCCTTCGTGTTTGCATTTCATCAAACCTTTGGTAATTATAGCCTTATGTTCAGATAATAATCGGTTGTGACCTTTCCGATTAATGGTGGTAATATTGCTAACACATGGGATAAAGTGCCCCCTGACAAACATTATAAAGATATTGCAAGTCTCGAAGGAGTTCCCTGACCAAAGACAAGAACGAGGCTGAATCGCTTAACTCCTAGATGGCTTGCAGTCTATCAGATAAAGTGCTGCTAAGTGTACCTAGTCAGAATGCAGCACTTCATCAAGCAGTTTTATGAACATGTAAAGCAGTAGGCTGTAGGCAGTGCACCTTTATAATGCCACGGAACTCGGAGGTCAATTGCAATATCCTAATTACTTAAGGGCGGGGGGGGGGAGAAAGATCTGGGGCCCAATGTAGAAAATGATTTGGCAGTCACTTACTTTGTGGTTCCCAAAATTCTTGCATTGCAACCATAAAAGCACAAGTCGCTGATTGAGCAAGGACTCGAATAAAAGAGACTTGCTCGAATGTCATCTTCTCAAATAACTCGTAATACCGTAATAATTGTGTTTGTGAATACTAACCTGCATTACAGTTCACACATTTGAGTCTAGGGGAAGCTTGCATATGTGTCGTACTAACAAGTAACCCGAGTGTGACTCAAAATGGCTGCTAACGCAATACTCTGTAAGGCGCATGCATCAACTACATCTACGTAGCAATGACGAGTCTTTTGCTTGGAGGGAAATCTTTGCAGCTGCGCAATCGCTTTTAAGATGGTTGCTTGAAATTCACATGTTAAAGCGCATGCTTTTGCTGAAACTAAACCCTGCAACTTTATTAAAATGCTTATGCAAAAGGTTTTTATAAGTAAATGGGATTAGGGTAGAGATAGGTGGTATACAGTGAAATCATTTTATTTGATTTCTAACATGTTTCTTTGTCTCTTTCTATTTAGTTCGTATTTGGGCCTCAGAGCAATGCTAAAGTCTATGTATCACGTGATACCCAACGCCTGCGCACTAGTAACCCGCCAGGAACCATGATGATGTACTTGAACTTCAGCGAAGGCCTCGATCGCTACATGTCCTGGGAAAGAAGTTGTCTTCCTGACTGTTGAATGAGAAAATTATGAAAAGTATACTTTTATTGATAAAATGTGAAATGCGGGTGGGAAATAAAGCTTGGGAAAATAAATTTAAGGGGCGGGAACGCTGAACAATAGACTAAAGAAAGTTATTAACATTTTGCATGGTGTGATGATCATCCCCCCTGTCTTGTCCAATCAGAATTAGGAGTTTCATAAATCTGAAACATTTATTTGTGGTACATGCCATTAGAAGGGTATAATTGAGGTAGTTTAGTTAGTTAGTTAGTTAGGCTCATACTGCCGAGATGCTGAAAGACCGGGATGGTGTCCGAGAGCTGAATAATTGCTGAAGACTCGAATTGCAGACTTAGAGCCTAAACCCAGATTAATTAGAAGAAGATCACGGAAGAATTGAGGAGGCATATAATAGAAGAAGATCGCGGAAGAATCGAGGAGGAAGATAGTGTCTGAGAGGGGTGCGACGCAGGGGTCGTATCTAGAAGAGATCATCTATCCTGTCCCTGAATCCTGTCCTGGACTTTTGTCATCTGATATGTCCCAGGGGACCCTTCCCAGCTCCTTGGCCAAAGGGTTGGTTTCCACACCATCCTAGGTAACTATAATTCTGTGTAGTATGTCATTGTATTGCTCTCTCTGTTTCTCCCTATTCAGGTACTGTCATCATAATAACATTGTCTAACGATTATTCT
This sequence comes from Triturus cristatus, assembly GCF_964204655.1. Lineage (NCBI taxonomy): Eukaryota > Metazoa > Chordata > Amphibia > Caudata > Salamandridae > Triturus > Triturus cristatus. The sequence goes on along the minus strand of NC_140584.1, from coordinate 36,340,073 downwards.
GACTTAAATCTGATTTTCTTCCTTGGCGAATCGGTGTACGAATTGTATTTGGGTTCTTGGCTCACATGAATTTAACTAGATAAACATTTAAAAGTCTCCCAAGTCTGTGGTTATTTAAAGATTTTATTCTATGTCAATTTTTACCTACAAAAGTTAACTAAAAGGCCCATTGACCAGAGGAATGTACATCCGGTCAGAAAGGTTTGGCAAGAAATGATAAGGTAAATTCATCTTACAGGTATTAGTACAACAAATTGACCCCAGCGGTACTTTACTATCTCATGTGTATGCATGCGTAAAGGGCCCAGGTGAGTATGGGGTTTGTGAGTATCTCTAGTTAGTAACCCGCTGGAACAGTTTTTCTGGTAGCAGAGCTATGGTTATCTTATTAACTAGTTAGGTGAAAATATTAAATTTGAATTATTGATTATGTATTAACTAACCCGTTTGTATTTTGGTTTATGTTGTCTGGAAATTCCCACGAATATTGAATAGCGGGTGGTAAATGGAAACCACACTGCAGTGAGGTTACTCGTTTGCTAAAGACAGCGCTGTAAGGCTATGCAAGGTTGACAGTGCTGATTTAGGGATTCATTTGTATAAAAGTGAGAGTGATTGATAGTAAAGTGTTCACTGGTGAAACTTTGGTCTTATATCACCTAGAAAGGGTAATACCAAACGAGTAGCAGGTTCGTCGGCGCTTGAGTGAAGAGTAAGTGGAAGAGTTTTTATTCGTAGTGTGTGAAGAGTAAGCGGAAAGGTTTTACTCGCAGTGAATGTAAATTGACATTCTGATTTTAGCGGAGCAGACAGAGTAGCGAATGTTTCTATGTTGTCATTTAATGAATTTTGTATGTAAATTGTAAGAAAAATAAGTTATTTGTGTTACCTTGTAAAGGAGGGGTCAGTTGCGGGTGCTGCACTGACGTCACAGAGAGCAGCGCTGGGATTGGTTGGAACAGCGGGTGTGTGACTGATGTGAAATTGTAAAGGAGGGGTCAGTTGTAAGGAGTGATACTGACGTCACAGAAAAGCCGCACTAGTATTGGCTAAACGCATACCGTGAAACAGAATTTGATTGGTCGAAAGAATAGAAGCCCCCCTGGTATTGGTCAAGTATTAGAGTAAAAGCGAACATTTGATTGGTTAGTAAAATAGAAGCTACAATAATAATTGACAGTGGGCTGTGCATGTGGAAACACGATCCAACATTAATAGGGAATCGCCCAGAGAGAAGGTATTTAGGATTTGCCAGAGAACAATATATAAAAGGATCGACACCCAAAATGTATGGAGAAAAAAGATAAATGACATTTATGCAGAAAATGAAAAATTATTTTAAAAAGGATGAACCCATTAAGACTAGATAGGGAATTCTCATCCCTTCCCGGAAAACGCCCACATCATACATGATGATGGAAAGAGGCTATCATTCTTGTGTATGGTTGGAAAATTGGATAGAATATACAAAAAGTGATGGAGTGCTAGCTTTTCCAGAACATGGTACATTTAATGGGAGAATTCTAAATAATCTGAGGTTAAGAATGAATGAATTAGAGCCCCGACCACGATAACACAATATGAAATTTTAGAGGAATGGGAGACTGAAGCATTTGAGCGCGATAGATCCAGAAGTAGCAGAAGCTTTAGAGGGTTTTATCCTAGACTAACGCGCGAATCACGAGATAATCAGATGAAACAATGGAGACAAGCAATGGTGGCTGAAGGATTATATCCTGTATTAATGACTGAGGAACAGTCAGGAGGCAAGTGCACAGAGAAAACTAAACATTTAACAATGACAGGTAGTGGAGAACTATTAGATGATTTTATGGAGGACATTTTAATGAAAAACCCTCCACCATACCAAGATGGATCCAGTAGAACTAGTCCTAGTGCCCCGGTTTAGGGAACGCCATTGGTTCCACAAGTTATACATGACCCAACAAATGAAAGGGTACTTCAGGAAAAGGAAAGAGAGAATAAGAAGAATTAATACAGAAAATAACCCAATTGAGTACTCACCCTGAAGCACTGACTATACCAGTAACTATAGGTCCGGTGGTTCCATTATATGGAGATAAAACGATCGGTCACAAACCACCAGTCATGTCCACACCTACAAGTGAACCCAGAAAAGAGAATATAATAATTGATGATCAAGGCAGTGAATGTGATTCAGTGATATCATTAATGGATTTACCGATAAGAGGACAGATAAATGAAACCCCGAGAAAAGTTACACCTAGTAGTTCAAAGGAAGTACAAATAGAGACTTCAACAGGAGTCAAGAGTGCCACAATAGTATCTTCAGAAGAAATAGAAAGAGGGGCACAGGGAATAGAAAAGCCAAAACAGCCACTGAAAATTTTAGATATTTACAAATTGAAAGTGGAATTGGAAGAAATGATAGCTGGAAACGTGGGACTAGACAGGCTAAATACTTACAGTGAAGAAGAGTTACTGTTCATTTGCAGAAGTATCACTAGAAATAGAAAGATATTCCATAAGAAATTGACAGATCTAGCCTCTGAAATGGGAGTTGAAATAGGGAAATCCAAGGTATTACAGAAACCATACAGAGCAGAATTCAGTGATAAGGACTTGGAAAATATGAATGTTTCCGGAAGGAAACTACAGGTTAAAGAATTAATGACCATTTTACAAAAATGGCGTGATCTAGACAAATAGTAAGCTAGATGGATGAGAAAAAGGGAAGAAGCACATGCCAATCAAACAAATTCAGAATTTTTGTTGAAAGAAACAGGAAAGGTAGAAAGATTATGTCCAATGAGAGAGGTACCGGGAGGAGGATACGTACATGTTCCATGGACCAGACAAGATATTTTGTCATTTACAAATGACTTCCCGAAGTTAAGAGAAAAGCCAGTTGAATGGTATCAGCAAGTTGAAAGATTTGTGAAGGTTTCTAAAGTATTGTTAAAAGATTTGGATGGCTTATTTGACATAGTGGTACCTGCTGATTTATAGACAGAATGTAAAATTACTGTCGATTGGCCTAGTGATAAATACCCAAGAGATGAGAAAACAGGAGCCCCTTCAAAAGAGAAAATGAAGAAGTATCACCAGGTGATCACTTTCTTGAAAGGGAAAATTCCTCCAAAAGAAACAGACTGGGTAAAGCTAGATAGAACGACCCAGGATAGAAATGAGTCTGTACATACTTATTATGAATGCTTATTGCAGGTATTTAAACAGTATAGCGGTTTTGAGAACATTGGAGATAAAGATATGGGACATTTTGTGTATCGATTTGTGACAGGATGGAAACCAGAAATTGGAGTCATGATTCGTCAACACATGTTGTGTTGGTAAGCGAGACCAATAGATGACATTCTTAAATACGCAAAGTATTGCGGAGATGAAATTGACAATAGACAAAAGAAGTTAGAAGAAAAGGTGATGTGGGCCAAGTAAAATTAGCAGAGCAGCAGGAACTCCAACTAAAGTCAGACAGGAAATCAAGGGAAGGGGCAAGGCCAAAGTGAAAATAATGGGGGGAAACAAAAAGGACGAATGAGTAGAGAGGAGGCAAAGAAAAAGTTTCCCTGTCATGGGTGCGGAAAATTGGGGCATTGGAAAAACAAGTGTAAAAATATTCAGAATAATAATGGCCCAAATCAAAATTTAAATCCACTGACGCAGAATGAGGTGATAATGAGTCAACCGCAGCAGGTTATAAATCTACAGTGTCAGTTGCCACCTGCCCCTATGCCAAATTTTGTAAACCAGGCCACGTACAGTGCGGGCACCGGATTTCAAGAAGGAAGTGGTAAGAAAAATTCTGTAACATCACAATTTCTTTTACAGGATACTTATTTCGGTGACAGCGACCAATGACCGTGCCTGAGGGGGGAGGAAAAGGAGTGCATACATGGCGCATCCTTACCGGTAGATCAGTCAGGTCCATATATTGATGGTAAAGTAGAAGGAAACGATATTACCTTTTTGTTGGACACTGGTGCTACCCGTTCTACTGTGAGAACAGTAGATATCCCAAACCTACCCCACTCGGGAGAAGCGATCCAAGTAGTGGGCGTTTCATATAAACAGATTAGAACCCCTATTACAGAACCAATGGAGGTACGCATTGGCAATTTCAGGGAAATGCACAAATTTGTGGTGTGTGACTCCAGTCCCGTAAATTTATTAGGGAGAGATCTACTGTGCAAAATGAATTGCACAATATGTTGCACGCCGGACGGTGTTACAATTCAAACCCCAGATGAAGACGAAGTCTATAAAATCATGTTAGCTAAACAAGACACAGAGGTAGACGAGATGTATTCCATGATGACAAAAGACGATTTACCAGATGGGGTCAAAATGACAGTAAATCCTGATGTGTGGGTTTTTACAGGAAAGGAAGTAGGGTTAATGGCAAATGTAGACCCAGTGAAAGTAACTGAAGGAAGGTGCAGTTTACCCAAAAACTCGACAATACAAAATGAGTCCCGAAGTTAAAGCTAGTGTTGCAGCATAAATTGATCGAATGATTTAACAAGGCATTCTAAAAGAAATAATGAGCAGTCCCTGTAATTCACCTATAATAGGCATTAAGAAACCCAGCGGGAAATATAGAATAGTTTAAGATTTAAGAAAGATTAACAAGATTGCTGTACCTTGTTCGCCCTGTAGTGCCCATCCCAGCAGCGATTCTGTCCCAGATACCATGGAAGGCAGGAAAGTTTACTGTAACCAATCTATGCCATGCCTTTTTCTCCATTCCATTACACCCAGCCAGCCAGTATCTCTTCTCATTTAAGTTTGAGGACCGTATTTTAGTTTGGAATCGCGTTCCTCAAGGGTATACTGAAAGTCCTTCGATTTTTTAATCAAATATTGAAAAAGTGCTTAGATCAGTACTGGTACAGTATATTGACGACTTGTTAGTCGCGTCCAAGACAAGAGATGACTGTGTTACAGATTCAATTGCCTTGTTAAATCATTTGGCTGATGGTGGACATAAAGTGTCCCCAGAAAAATTGCAGTTTTGGAAAACCTTGAGTCAAATATCTAGGACACCAAATAGAACGCGGAGTAAGGAAAGTGACCCCTGAAAGAATAGAAATAATAAGACAAATGAAATTGCCGCAAACCCAGAGAGAAATAAGAATGTTCCTTGGGGTTGTGGGATACTGTAGGCAGTGGATTGTAGGGTTTTCTCTGCCAGCAAAACCCCTAATACAATTGATCAAGAAACAAGCAAAAGATCCAATAGAATGGGATGATGAAAGTATGGAAGCATTTGTGAAATTACGGAAGTGTCTGTGTGAAGCCCCTGCCTTAGATATGCCAGATTACTGTAAAGAATTTGCACTGTTTTGCTGTGAAAGAAAGAAATAGTTGTGCACTCTCAGTCTTAACCCAGAGACATAGTTTGATGCGACGTCCAGTGGCATACTTTTCTGCTACTTTGGACCCTGTAGCCACAGATTTACGTGGTTGTTTAAAAGCAGTAGCTGCAATCTGCATGAGTCTGGAACAAAGCGAATCAATTGTGATGGGACATCCGGTAAAGGTGCATGTCCCACATTCAGTTGAGATTCTTTTAACAAGAACTCGAACTCAGTATCTTACTCCTAGTCGGATGACTAAGTATGAAAGAATCATATTAGTTGCTGAAAACGTGACAATAGTCAGGTGTACCGTACTTAATCCTGCCACCTTATTACCAGATGTATATGGATAAGAGGTGAGAGATGAAGTCGAGCACAACTGTTTGGATGTGACTGAACTTTGCACCAAACCCCATCTAGACATACAGGAAGAACCTTTGAAGAATGCTGAACATGAGCTGTTTGTAGACGGCTCGTGAATGCACCATGAGGAGGGAGGACTAAGTGCTGCTTACGCTGTGTGTACATTGGCTGGAATAGTCGAAGCATCCTATTTACCAGGAGTCAAATCTGCACAAGTAGCCGAATTGATAGCTTTGATTACAGCTTGCAAAATTGGGAAAATTGGAAAGTAACCATCTTTACTGATAGCCAGTATGGTCACGGGGTTCTGCATGATTTTGGCCACCTTTGGATGCAGAGGGATTTCTTGACTTCTTCAGGATCCCTAATTAAAAATGGAAATTTTGTGAAAGAACTGCTTGAAGCAATATAATTGCCAAAAGAAGTGGCAGTGGTCAAGTGTGCCGCACATCAGTCAGGAGATGGCTATGTGACAGCTGGTAATAGGTATGCTGACCAGGTTGCCCAATACTGTGCCAGAAATAAATTGGCGGTAAAAAAGAAAATTGAAACAAGTGGAATTAGCTGCCCACTTATGCTACTCTTAGGATTGGAAACATGGGAAGAAGTAAGACAACTACAAGATGAGGGAGAATTGAGAGAAAGAGAAGAATGGGTGAAAGTAGGTGGCCAAAAGAGGTCATAAGACGACATGTGGGTTTACCCAGATGGCAGGCCAGTAATGCCAGACTGTATGCTTTCACAATTGGCTAGAATGTATCACGGAGATACGCATATAGGCAGGGATGCTATGATCAGACTCCTTAGGCATGATTGGTTTAATCCAAAGTTCAGGAATGTAGCAGAAAGTCTATGTCAGAGATGCTTAATTTGTCAACAAATGGTGTGATGATCATCCCCCCTGTCCTGTCCAATCAGAATAAGAAGTTTCATAAATTCGAATCATTTAGGGGTGGTACATGCCATTACAAGGGTATAATTGAGGTAGTTGAGTTAGTTAGGCTCATACTGTTGGAATGCTGAAAGACCGGGATGCTGTCCGAGAGCTGAATAATTGCTGAAGAACACTCGAATTGCAAACTTAGAGCCTAAAATCAGATTAATTAGAAGATGATCACGGAAGAATCGAGGAGCCACATAATAGAAGAAGATCGCGGATGAATTGAGGTGGAAGATAGTTTCAGAGAGGGGTACGACGCAGGCGTTGTATCTAGAAGAGGTCATTTATCCTGTCCCTGAATCCTGTCCTGGACCTTTGTCACCTGATCTGTTCCAGGGTACCCTTCCCAGCTCCTTGGCCAAGGGGTTGGTTTCCACACCATCCTAGGTAACTATAATTCTGTGTAGTATGTCATTGTATTGCTCTCTCTGTTTCTCCCTATTCAGGTACCGTCATCGTAATAACATTGTCGAACGATTATTCTGACTTAAATCTGATTTTCTTCCTTGAAGGATCGGTGTACGAATTGTATTTGGGTTCTTGGCTCACATGAATTTAACTAGATAAACATTTAAAACTCTCCAGAGTCTGTGGTTATTTAAAGATTTTATTCTATGTAAATTTGTATCTACTAAAGTTAACTAAAAGGTCCATTGACCAGAGGAAAGTACATCCGGTCAGAAAGGTTTGGTAAGAAATGATAAGGTAAATTCATTTTACAGGTATTAATACAACAAATTGACCCCAGCTGTACTTCACTAGCTCATGTGTATGCCTGTGTAAGGGGCCCAGGTGGGTATGTGGTTTGTGAGTATCTCCAGCTGGTAACCTGCTGGATCATCGCCATGTACTAAAGGTATTTTGGGTGTCAAAATATTATTTCTGAGTCACAAAGTGCCCTTTGACACACATTATGTATTGCAGTTAGGGGGTGACGTGACTAAAGTACCCTCTCCTCTTTGTAATTCAGAATGCAATGTATCAATGGTGTGAGGCCACAATTGCGGCTGTAAGGCATTGATCAGTAGACCCGCGTTAGTATCCAATTAACTAAGAGGCAGCTTCCACTTGGTGAAACGTGGCGAGTGGCCATTGGAGCAGCAGACAGTGGTCCAGGGGATTACTGCATAATTCTTTAAAGCCATTCCCTGTACGTCATATGAAAAATAGAAAATAAAATGCACAAACAACTCTGGGCTCCTTGTGGGCCAGAGGTGCTTTTAAAAAAATACTTCTGCAGTCAGGAAATGCAAATGCAGACCAGGTCTCCTATCCCTTGTAGATTTCCATTTCTGCCTTTGCAGGCATTCACAAAGGATTGAAAAATGCTTCCTACCTACATTCATTAAGCAGGAGGTTTTGTAGTCTCTTGTGAATGGGCATTTTGCTACATCAGTTGCATCACAAAATGTAGGCAAGTTAACAAATAAACTGTTAAAAAACAGACCGACTGTTTGCACCCAGTCCTTAGTACATCAAACCTTTGACACCTTATATTAATTTCATGTTGTAAGAAAGTGGATTATTAGTTGAAGTGGATGGTAGACCTCTTTAAGAAATAATGGCACTATTCTTTACCTGGTCCAGTTAGGTATAATTGATTTAAACCTGATTTAAACCTGAGCTCAACACTTGGCAGCTGTAGTACAGAGCGGCCAGGCTTAACTTAGGAGAGGCAAGAGCAAATCATGTATTAGTACCGAAACAGTTAATAAGTAGAAAACACAACACAATAAAAAAGTCCACTCCAATTCATAAAAATAGAGAACATTTTAATGTGTAAATAACAATAATCTGGTGTAGGGAACTGGAGATATGATTTAGATGCTTCTAGAGCCAAAAAGCACAAAGCATCAACCACGTGTATCTGGTCAAGCTAGACTGGGCCAAAGTCAAAAGCTAAGGTCAACCACGATGGTGTGTGGGTAACATACAGGGACCAGCTTTAGTTCAGTAGGGAGTTTGCCATCTGGCTTAGTCTTTTTCTTCTCCTCATCGATGAAGCAGTTAGCAGGTCAGATGACCAGGTAGATCTGAAGGAGAGTTTGTCCTCATCAGGCGTCTGGAATGCAGGAGCTCGAAAGGACCTTCAGCAGGAATTTTGAGAGTCGCGGCAACAACAGTGGAAAAGTTTTCATTGGGCAGCATCTGAAGCCAATGGCAGGGAAGGTCTTATTCACAGGTCAGTTGATCCCTAACATCGGCCTCTGTGGAATCCCCCTACATTCAGGCTTAGAAACTTTTCTGGAAGTCAAACTTCTTTCTGCGGGGCAAACCAGCATGTTCGATCCAATCTGTGATAAAATACTGGTGACGGTCCGATGGTAACATCGGGGTCTTTTTGTAGTGTCGTACTTTGCAGTTCTTGATTGGGGGAAGAGTCCAATCTTCACCAGCCAAGGATACAGGACCTTTTGAGCACCACTTGAGAATCTCCAAGAAGTTACAAGCAGGGTCGAGGCAAATCCATTTAATATTGGTCAGCTGGGCTCATCAGAGTCTTGGGCTTCTTGAAGCATTTGTGTTCCTGAAGCTTAACATGAGGTTAGTCACCTAGCCCTTGGAGACCACTCTTCAGTCCCAGGTACAAGTAGGAGTAAGTCCAGCTCTAAAAGTTTCTCTACAAAGGATACAGTAGGTGCAGCCTTCTTTCTGAAGTCCAGGGTTCAGCAGGTGAAATCCTTCTTCTATCTTCCAAAGGTCCAGCTGTGTTCTGAAGATGGCTCCGAGGCTTTTATGCCAGGCAGTAGCATGTGTGTGGGGGGGAGTCCCTAACCAATAGAGTAAAGGTTCCTGGGGCAATATCACTCAATTTCCTGGGGGTTTGGCCCTAAACAATGCTACAGACCCTTGGTGTACTAAAATCCAACACAACAGAACCCCTGGTCAGAGCTCTGGGCACACGCCTGAGATGTCTCTAGGGAAAGGAAGAACTCCCTCTGCAAGGCTAGTCCTCTCACAGGTTTCCCCCCACTTGGATTTATGACACTCTGGCTACTTGGACAATGGCACGGGAAGGCCCAGGTGTGGGTTACATCTGCTTGTGACAGGGGCTGCCCATTTGAAGCATGTGCAGTTGGTGTGACATCCCATAGGCCATCCTTTTAGGAGGCAGTCACATCACCACCCAGCCAACGTCCTTTTTTCCCCAGCGATTTACACCTCCCAGCAGGCTCCCAGGTGAGAGTTGGGGATGATCTTTGAAAGGGATATTAGAAGCTTCAGGCAGGAAAATGCAATATTGCTTTTAGTGTCATTTTCAAAATATTTATTTAAAATCCAACTTTATTATCAGATTGGATTTTAAATTCCTATTAATTTGAGTCCTAGTACCACTATTCTAGCTACTTCAAACTGATGTTATGCATTATAAGGTCTTATAATGTTATAAGTGTGTTTCATTAGGAGAGCCAGCCTTGTCACAGTGAAAAATGACTTAGGTTGTAATTGTCCCTGAAGTGAAATGCTCTACTTTTTAAGCACCATGCACCTTATCCTATGGGCACTTAGGGCCTACCTTTGGGGTTACTCATAAGTTTTAATAAAGAAGATTGAGGCCTCGTAAAGGGTTTATTTTGCCAGGTTGAATTTAGAGTTTGGAAACTGCACAGCTAGGCTTCAGTGGGAGGCCTAGAATTATGTTTTTACATATATAGGTATAGGTAGTGCAGTCCACTAGTGACATTTAACTGAAGCTCTGGATACAGAGAGTACTATATACTAGGGATTTATAGGCAAGTTAAATATGCCAGTCAGGGATTAGTCAATTCCACACGTTTTTAGGGGTCAGAGCACATACACTAGGTGCAGACAGATCGGCTGCACCCCACTGTTTAAAAAGCCCATACAGCAGCAGCATCAGTCCAAAAAGTTGGGATGAACATGCTGTTGAAGATTGCATTAATCTCTTAGCATGAGCTGAGAGCCATTTTGTACTTGGCAGCCATTTTAGTTAGCTATGTGCTGGACATTTGCTGTTTCCCTCTCCCAGAGTCTTGCACATGCTCAGATGTGCTTAGCTAGTAGAGTGCACCTGTTCCTAGTATAGAACTGTCAAGCTGTTCTAACTGATGTCAGCAACTTATTACTCCTCCTACTTGTTGACTGTGCAGTTTCTGTATGACCATCTATGTGCATAACTCTTCTCATGTGTACTTGTACCGCCTTTTTTCAGCCCCTGTGTGGGTATATAATGCCCCTGTTCTCTGTACTCCTTAGAAATGTCTCCTACAGTGATTTGAGAATTCTGTATGACGCATTTTTCCCTCTTTAGAGGTTAAATAAAAAGATGTCTTTTATATTACTGCTTCTGTGCCAATCTCTTCTTTGTTGGTTTAAAAGGACCAGGTGTATCAGTGAAGCCCCAGATTAGGTTTTGATTTCTACAATTGGTGCCCTCTGTGAGGCTCATCAGAGAAGCGGCTATCCAAGGGAGTGATCCTGATGGGAGACAGGAATCTACTGAGGAGGACAGAACAGGACTCTAGTAAAAAGGTACCCTAAAACTGAGATTCTGTCTCTGCAGCCCAGTATATTTCTGGTCTTCCTGATTGGACTCCTCCAACTGCTTACCACTCCTGACTGAGAACATTTTTGGCGTGAGTATTCTAAAAATGACCGTTTGGTCACTCAGAACTTGGCAGTTAGAATCTGGAAACTTGTGCTTGGTAAGGTCGTTTGTTACTATGCTTCATGGATTTGTATGGAAATTGGCCAATATTTGGAATTTGGAAATATGTAAACTGCAGTTTATGTAGGCAGGTAATGAGAAACCTTTGTAAACTTGTACAGCACACTTTGAGTTAAGTGCTACTTTGTGTATAATATTGTATATGCTGCAATATTTTTGGCATGCCTGTTCTTAGCACACATCGTAGAATGTGTTGCATTTGTGTAGGTACCCTTGGAACTTGTATTGAATTAGCCGGCTCCCCTAGAGGGGATACTTAACTAGGTTAAGGTATAGAAACGTATTTCTTCCTTGGTGACTAGTACCCCGAGGAACTAAATATGTACGTAGAAAGGATCCTGGTCTGTGCACTTAGTAACATTCATAAGTGGTGATATGCAGAGCGTTTTTTTCTTGGTGTTCTGCCAGCCAAATCTAGTGAATATGACTTACAACTAGTATTTACAAATGGTTTGGTTTAAGTACAGTCTGTGGGCTGTCTTTTGTTTCGGTCCCAAGTGTTGATCTGTGGGTTAAATGTGTGTTTAAATGTCTGTGGTTTGTCATTACTGGTACTTGTAAGTAGCGATTGCGCTCTTGGTGCAAGAATGGCTAGCCTTAAGTGCCCTGTATTATGTGTATGACACCGTTTTGAAAATGTCTGGAATGAGCTCAATGTTTTTTTTTGTCATCATTCTGTTATGCCAAATATCATTAAAATAAAATATATTTTAAAAGAATCCAGCAATGAATTATATAATATATGCTAAATAGCTGCACGCTATCATTAGATTGACAGAGTAAGACACTATACATGTGTGCAAATTGCCACAATGTTAAAGATAAAATTAGAATCCACATTGAATAGGAATAAAAAAGCTTCAAAAAACGAAATTGTGTGTTTTGCAATAGATAAAATTAAGATATAAAATGTCACAGCATTTATCCTTCTGTATTAGGTATTAACAGGCATTCACATTATCTGAGTGAGTTGGTTGTTGCAGACCTGAATACACATTACAGAACGACAGATTTGTGGAAAGGCTGACTTGAAAGGCGTGTGAATTCGACGCCTTTACGTGTCAAGCAGCTATGTAAACATTAGACTATTTCTGACTCCGGCCACAGAAAACAGCTGACGTCACTACCCCTTAAGTCAGTGCAAGCACGGTGTAAAATCCTTCATTTCAGACTGCTGTTTTAAAAGGTAGAAATATAGTTTCATTATTTTTGATAAACAGAGGACAGATTGACAGTAGGGATTTCTTTTCTTAATGCCTTTTTAAATAAGGATAAGAGTGGTTTTTGATGTTAAATAATAATGACTGTCCTTCATTTAAAAGTGGTGCAGACTTAAGATGTTTCAAGTTAAGTTTCTGTGCTTAGGGCTAAGAATGAATGTGTTTAAATATGATAGGCAAAGGGATGCAGCTTGCTTTTCATATGTGGACTTATCAAAATGATTGGATTTATTAAAAAAAAAATATTTTGATTATATAAAAAATGTTACTTAAAATAGGTGCATTAAATTCGTTTTGTAATATTTATAATGCCTAATAATGATGCTGTGACCTCCTAGCATCCAAATTGAATTTAAGCCGTGCAATACAGCAATAGGGGGTCACTTACATGTGAAATGTCACTTTACCCAGGCGTACAAAACTCATTTTTATAAGGGTATACATTATACATTTCTGATGCCACATCTCTGGGATATGTAGAGGACATTCTGGGGATGACTATTATACAAAAACCTTGTAGGATATTCATTTTTAAGTGCCCCAAACATCAAAGTCGAAATTGAATAAAATTCACTATTTAAATGAGGTTATTCCAATCAGAGCAGCTTTTAAACTGCCTTAGGCTCCAGTAAATGCACATATGTAAGTATAGAATGAATAGCTGACATCTATACTGCTAGACAAGCACTCAGCACACTGCTTACAAATATAAATATGTACAAAAAAACTGGCAGAAGTTATTAAGCTTACCTCTGAATTGCTGGTAGACAGGAATAGAGTGGGTTGCTGTTGCGCTCTCAGTCTCCAGGGTCACTTTGAATTTGTAAAACTGCATGAAAACCTTGCACATGAGATGGAACAGCTGAATAGGTTAAAGGTCGAAGTTCTACATTTAGAAGCAGGGCTCAGCGCAACGTTTGCTTTGACATTTCGACATTTGAAAGACGAAATGGCAAGCCAGGGACAGAAAGAGGTTTTGCTTACTTTTTTTTTGGCAAAAGCAAGTTTTTGTGCACTCATATGAACGGAGTAGTATAATGGTATATGTGAGCTCCTATTAAGACAATGGCTCTGTCATATGTATAGCACTAATGCTTTTAGGGCTGAATTCAGGAAGCAATGGGATTTAGTTGAATTCATGTGCCCTCGTGTTACACTTGTACATTTGCTAAAGGAATATGTTCTTTAGCTAGCTCAATGTGCTATTTAGCTCCTCAGAGTTTGTTTATGCCCAGTTGCTACAAATTGGGGTTGATAGTGTTGACAGAATGAAACCTGTTACAGGTTTCCTACTGTCAAAAATGGGGGGAGGAGGCTAGCTCCTCTACAAATTAAGGGTAGGCAAATTTATGTTTTCTCTCTCTTTTTCTCAAATTTCTTTTGAACCTGTCTAAACTGTCTGTGAAATAGCCATGAGACATTTAATTGGCAATTCAGTAATACTGTTTTAAACATTATTAGCATTAATAAAATGAATAAATAAATTTGCTATGTTACTTCCCATCCTGTCTGATGAAATTATGAAAGGATGAGTAGTCTAGATTGCTGTTTCCTTATTTGATCTTTAAGGGGAACTAGCTGTGGGTAGTTTCTGTTCTAAAATTCTCAGGTGATAACACCACTATTGTTTGTTATTCTCATGCTACATACAGTTTTGCAAGGGCATTGCTAGTTTTTATTAGCTAGTCTGTGTAAATAAACTGACAGTCCTTACAAGAGCTGATGTTGCATAGTTTGGATTGTGAAAAATAGAATGCAGGGAAGATGCCCATGTGATCCTTAGCAAACATTTTTGAGGAAAATATTGTTTTATAGGAGTCTGTTTGTCACAAGATGTTCTGCTGGAGAAAATGTACCCATTATGTTGAAGTTTTTAGTTCTTTATGTAATAGGAATCCCTGCTAAATAAGCAGTTTTAGATTTTCCTGTTGCTCCTATAACATGAGAGCATGGTCCTAAGCATACAATGTAGGTGCTTTTATTAAGAGAAATCATTTTAGAAGTGTCTGCAGTCCTGTACAAGTAATGCAAAGTCTATGAGTAAAGGTCTAGAACATTTCCTTTTTTCTTGAGGGTCTTTAGATGATTAAGATATGAATATACAGACGTAAGGATTTGGAGTATGTCTGTATTGTTTTTCTCTTTTCCTCAGAATTTAGTAAATGAACACAGACTTCCTTGGCTGCTTGGGATTGGGTGACGTATTACTCTTGTCAGTTCAGCAAAGAGTTCCTTTTATACTTGCCAATAGGTTGAGGCTGTTGTGTTTTTATTACTCTCACATAGATGAAAGTGGTTCTTGGGTGCCTTGTTAATATATGGGGCGTCCCTAGACTAGGAAGTATTCTGAAACTCACCTCTCTGTTGATAGATTATTTCTGTGCCTTGTCTAAAGACCTTTTGTTCTGTCCACCAATAGATATTTGCTGCCTTACAACCATTGCCAGAGGGGCGCGGACATCAGATCCAGCTTGGAGAGTCAGCACCAGTCCAGCTTGAAGTCAAAGTGAAGGTAACCAGCACAGGCATTGCTGGCAACCAGGACCTCAGTGAAGGTAGAAGGCCGGAAGCACTGGGATGTGAAGTGTGTACCCTCACATTCGGGAGGATCGAGCGGATGCATAGGACACAGGAGCAACCCAACACGTGTCATAAGGTGACAAACATTGGATTCCCTCCGCCCCCTCCCCC
Source organism: Triturus cristatus (assembly GCF_964204655.1). Classification (NCBI taxonomy): domain Eukaryota; kingdom Metazoa; phylum Chordata; class Amphibia; order Caudata; family Salamandridae; genus Triturus; species Triturus cristatus. Next base: position 36,324,809 of record NC_140584.1, on the reverse strand, counting down.
CATGGGACAAGTTGTCTATTTTATTAGGGCTTTACCTTTGGAAGCATTCTAGGAAGTGAAGTGTGGCCTTTGCCACACCCACACAGTGGTAACATCTTACCAACGTCTGGTAAGAACGGAGCCCCCATATATTACTAGGTCCTGATGAATGCCATGGACCCAACTGGGCCGCTTTGGCAGAAACATGTTGACCATTCACAAGACGGTTAGGGGACACTAATTACCCCAATCACCGTCACATTTATTTTAATATCATATAGTTTTCAGTTACATTAAAAAAACACTTCTGATTACTATAATGATTTTTAACCTCACTCACAATCTCACGGGCCCCCACTTAGTTATTTAGAAGTGCATCCTTGTCGTCAAGTGTATGCCCGCCCTCTATCAAACGAAGGTTTTAGAGGGTGAGGACTGGTCAATGATGAAGCATGACACCAGGTGGTGTGTGAGACCAGTCCGTAACTTTTTGTGAGATGCCCACACTCACGACGTTCTTGTAACTCGTTTGGGTTATCACACCAGGAGCAGCTCTTTGTGGAAAACATTTATAATTGGAGGCTGCTAGCTCCTAGAACCCCGTGCCTCTTGTTCCCCCCTCCACACATGTAGTGGAGTCCTTTTGTGATTTAAGTGTGTACCCCTGCCACTGTCTTGGGCGAAAGACGGGGTCACAAATCAGAAAGGAGAAATCGTGGATCAAGTTTTTGATGCCCAGCCGAGAGTCACAAACCGACCAGGAAGGCGAGAACATTTTTGCTTGAGGTAACCCCCTTTGAAACAAAGGTTGCTTCAGAGATCCTAGCATCAGGCCTCTGAATCCTGGTCCCAAAGTGGCTGTAAAGTCTTCACCTTTGTTGGTCCAGAGATACCTGGGCACACTGAATGCAATCTATGGCCCCAACGAAAGAGCAGTGTGCCAGCAGAGCAATACAGGATTTAGGGAAGGACTTGAGTTCAGGGTACAGGTGCTGTGTCTCTGGTGCCTGTTAGATTAAAGTGAAGAAAACTGGTGCACTGCCTGAGACACTGGACAGGATCGCTGAGAGCATTTGCCCTGGTGGGTGATTGCCCTATCCTGAAAGGAGAAACTTTTCCCTTGAAACGGGGCCGTGATTCCTGAGTTGCGAGTTGTGCAGCTCCACCGTGGGAACAACAAGAGCCTGCCTGTGAGGCTCAAACGGACACAGGGTGAAGACTCCCCTCTGGTTGGTTGTACAGCGGCTTTAATTTCCCAAGGACTTCTTTTTCTTTTTTGTTGAAAATGTACCCCATTGGTCGTCCCATTTTTGAGGAGGAGCAGCCCTTTGCAGCTCTTCGTCCTAATTCTCATGGTCCTGTGTGGTCCTCCTGGTCCTCTGGATCCAGGATCATTTTTGTAATAATATGTCTGACTGCTTTCATAATTGTATTAGGAATAATGTTTATTCTACGAGAGAAAAGTTCATCTGAATAGTTGACAAATGTTACTTTACCCTTTCCTTGATTGATACTCTTATCCTCATAAAGGGAACACTGGAAAAGTCTAGTGAAAATGTTTTTATTAGATATGTGCTGTTGGCTATTTTGAAGTTGAAATTGATGGTCACTGAAATGCATAGGAGCCTTGAAAATGTTTTTACTGGATGGTTCTAGGGTTTGCTTAGGACTAGAAAGCTAATAGTTCTGTTTCTGATGATAGTAATTACTCTCTCCTGCTATCTGTATGACCCAATGCTCTGTTCCCTTTGTACTCCTGCTTATACCTTATACATACCCGCTTAACAATATTTATAATGAGAAATGCCCACCTAGCAATGAATTAGGATATTGATAAATTTATGAAAAAAAATAATATGCATATTTCCTACTGGATTATAGGAATGTCTTTAGCTCATGCTAAAAGGACCATCTGTTGAAGATTGCATTAATCTCTTAGCATGAGCTGAAAGCCATTTTGTACTTGGCAGCCATTTTAGTTAGCTATGTGCTGGACATTTGCTGTTTCCCTCTCCCAGAGTCTTGCACATGCTCAGATGTGCTTAGCTAGTAGAGTGCACCTGTTCCTAGTATAGAACTGTCAGGCTGTTCTAATTGATGTCAGCAACTTATTACTCCTCCTACTTGTTGACTGTGCAGTTTCTGTATGACCATCTATGTGCATAACTCTTCTCATGTGTACTTGTACCGCCTTTTTTCATCCCCTTTGGGGGTATATAATGCCCCTGTTCTCTGTACTCCTTAGAAATGTCTCCTACAGTGATTTGAGAATTCTGTATGACTCATTTTTCCCTCTTTAGAGGTTAAATAAAAATATGTCTTTTATATTACAGCTTCTGTGCCAATCTCTTCTTTGTTGGTTTAAAATGACCAGGTGTATCAGTGAAGCCCCAGATTAGGTTTTGATTTCTACAATGCAAAGAGTGACATTTCCTTATAAAAGTTCACAGATTGTAGATTTTAACATATATATAAAAAAAATAGATAACAAGCAAATTTTCTATATATACGTCCATTTTATGAAATATGGCATATAACTCAAATTTCTGAGTGATTGCATGGATCATTCATACCCATCTACTTATAAAGAGAGAATAACTTCAGTAATATACAAAAATAAAAATAGTGGAAATATATATATTTTTCTGAATGTTACCTAATAAACTAACATACATACAGCTTTTGCCAGGTGCAATTCAAACTCATTTAGAGGTGGGGGGAACCAAAAGGCTTCTACCAGAACTGCTTTAACTGGACTCCCAGGATCTGGTCCCTTTGCTTCTTTTGTTTTTCCTCAGTGCAATATATTAAGTGCAACAGGTATGACCAGATGTGGGTCCGTGGCTCTATGTGCCAAAGGACTCCAGCTGCATCCTATAGACAAGGCCCCAATAGGCTGAAACCATTACAGGGTCCCTTGTGTTCTTGCTCAAATTGAGGCAGTACCAAGGCTGATTTACATATGGATGGTTCTTGTCTGAGATGTTACGGTGGGTAACAAAATGATGGGCTGGATTGTGGCCCAAAGTAATTTTCAGTGTCTGAAATTATTTAAAGCCATTCACCCAAAAATGGATGTTTAGAGTGTGATTATCACCAAATAAATACATTCTTGACATGTTAGTTGGGTCTGGAGGCATTGAGTCGGTCTGCAATGTCTGAGTCAGTTTTTCTTGTTGTGCTCTATGGTTAAAAGATAAAACAGTGACCTTTGATGCAAATCAGGAGAGAGACAGTGATATACATCTGGTGGCTAAATTTCAAAATGTGAAACCAGATAACCTGGAATTAATACCGGCTTCTCAGATTTTTCAAATTGCGTGATCCTAGACAAACATTTTGTGTCACAGAGCATCCTTTTTCTTTATTATAACTTATGGGAGCACTTATAAATATTTGAGTTCCAGATGTGTACAGTACAAGCACCTATTAGGTTTTATTTAATAGACTATCATGTTGCTCCATCGATAATAAGAATCTAGGCCAGGTTTAGGATTTACATGACTACTGGCGTGCCTCTTAGTTCATTAATTGCAATTTGGTGGGGGGGGGGGGGGTGTCATTCATGTTTCAAAGTTCATGTTTAAAAACTATCATGTTTAATAAATGTCTGTCCATGCAATGATATAATCAAGAGTGGGTGGAACTCACGGAGTTTCACTCCATGGATTCCGCGGAGCTACCCAATAAATCTGCGAGATTCAACGGAGTTCTGCAAGTGGCAGATTTTAGTACGTCGAGCTGCTAGCACTGATTGCTAGCACCGGGAGTTTGTCCCGCGCTGTAAAATTAGCACGACCCTCACCGCACGGAGTGCCAGAGGGTGCTTCTTCATTCTGCCTCGAGTAGATTTTCTACTCGAGTGGCAGCTTTCTCAGCACGAGAGGCAGCTTTCGCACCGTGAGCAGTAGCGACCGCCCGCATTGATAAATCTTGCCGGGAGGTGGTCTAGTATTCGATTTTCTCACTCACGCTCGCCAACTTAAAATTGGCGAGCTGCGCTCAAGAAAAAAGCGCGAAGTGGGCAGAACTCTGCAAACTCTGCCGAAGGACTGTAGTTTACCGCTCACCCTTAGATATAATCTGATGCACCAAGGTAAAACACTTCTGCAGTTTAAAAGAATATAGTTTTTTAAATTTTAAATAGATTGGTAATATTTTTAAATTATGTTTGTTGCACGATATACATGCTAAATGATTACTGACCTGGCTTGTGCATGGACTCTTAGAACCAAGCCACAGCCTTGGCTCGGCTCTGTCTTCGCTCACCCCATATATTTGCTAGTGCGCCCACCTCTATTTGTAACTTGGGCTTGGTACACCGACACCATCAGTCAGTTGATAAAATGATTTGTAAAAGGTGCAGATTGGAAACATGGCACACAGCCTTCATGCACTGATTTGACAAATCAGGGCTTCTTGTAGCAGTACAAATAAAAGTGTGTGCAGTGAATACATGAATTCAGGCTGTTCTGTTGCACATGTAAATGTAAATGTAATGACCATAGTCATGGGTTTCCAGGGAGGACTATCAGGCCCAGGTGGGATGGCAGGGGCACAGCTTCATCGAAGTATTTGTGGTGTGACCCCCCGAAATGTATTCTTGGTGTAGTAGTCGGTTCTCCTCCCCCTAACCTCCTATATCAGATTTGCTATGCCTGTGTTGGTTTTTCTCATTGCTCTCATTTCACAAAGAGATTTTAACTTGGCCATTTTTTGGAGTGGAAACTTAAATGATTATGGTGACTTGTATACCAAAAAATTGTAAATCTGCATCCATCGTAGTACTCCTTAAATGGGTGCAAGTTTACTACTTTTTTAATTCACAAAACTAGGCAGTAGTAGATGCGGAATCTGTGCCAGTCTCAGGCTACCGGGCATCCTACAGGCAATCAGACACCCTAAAGGTGATGGGATGAATGCTTACAAATAGGCTAACCAGTGGCAATCGTTCGGTGTAGCATTCCAACCCATCGTTTTTCACCCACTGGCCCACCTATTGCAAATCATTACTGACCCTGTTTCTGAAAGAAACAGTCCGCCCCAAGCCTTGGTCATTTCATCCATCCACCCTGCCGCCAACTACTTTTTTCATTGGTAAATTTGAGATTCACTCCCCCAAATCTCACTGACTAAGCTGCGCCTCTGCCCAATATACTCATTCTTGTAAGCTTAATAGTTGCCTCGGTAGCCAAAGAATCCCACCCGATTCCCTTGTTTACTTATCATAAATGTGCTTCTGAGCGATAACTCACATATATTTAAAGTCTTTTAGAAGATGTGGCTAATTAAAGTACCTCAATCTGAAGCACAATACCATTTATATGTAAACACCTAGACGTGTGTCAACTGGCAAAAACAATGGTTGACTGATAATGTTGATACTTCTCAGGGATAGAATCGATCTATCTGCTTGCTCCTATGATGTTCAACTTGTACATCTCTGACGTGCATGACTTCCTTTCGAAAGTGAATGGTTTCCCATTGAAACTGGGCAGTAAGCATATTCCTGCACTCTTTTGTACCGATGGCTTGGTTTTCATTAGTAACACTTCAATAGCATGTTAGGGATTGCTCAATGTTCTGGATTCTTAATACAACTCTTTTTTGAAGATGGCATGGCTTTAACTAGTTATACTTCATAGGGCTTCAGCAATTGCTCAATGAGATGGGTTCTTACTGTAATCATTTGTTTTGGCAACGGTTAAAAACACAATGGAAATAAGACAAATCGGGTCATAGCAGAAAATAGCTACTTGTGCATTAAAATAGATAATACATTGATGTGGAGAGTCTCATGGAAGGCTACGAGAGCAGTGGCTAAAACTGTCTTTGAGGTTCTAAGAAATGTAATCGCAAGCCATCAGAACCTTCATTAATGACAGTTGTGCCAAAATAAGCCCTCATCTATTATGTGGCTCTTCTACCCGGGCATAATCTCAGCTCCTCTGGCTAAATTTGAGTTCACATATAGCTCTATATGATTTAGTGTTACCTTGGTTTTGATGCTGTAACGCCCTGAACGTCTCGGGATCGTTTAACAGACACGATAATGAGGACGCAACCACTTGTGAAGGGTTAGTTATTTTAATGAAGGCAAAAATAACACAAAGAAGAAACAAAAGTTATAGTCACTGGAATCCTCCAGGCTAAGTACGTTACCAGCCCACAGCACGGGTGGTCCTAACCGTCCTCTGCATATACGCCGGTCCCGGCGTATGCCAACAGAGGGCAGAAATGAAATGGCCGACAATACCAATCGGTAGGCTGTGAGGGGCACGAAGAGTGTTGGGGAGAATCGAGGAGTCAGGGAAACACCCAGCCGGGGTCTCTACCTGAAGGGAGCAGACGCTCAACCTCTTCCTCAGACTGCACCGGGACGCGGAGTCACCTCCTGGTGATGCGTCACCGATACCCCAATCAAAACCAAGAAGACTGAACCGAGAGCAGCCGCTCGATCGATCCTGTGGACTTCCGAGTCTGTAACGCGGCAAACACCTCCTGGTGTGCGTTACAGCTGGCAGTCCCTGTATCTCTGGTCGGGCTGGGAGTTACGACTCCAACCAGCAAAAGCGCCACTGCGCTTTGACTCAGCCGAGTCAAAAAGCGAAGCTCAATGGTTGACCGGTAGAGCTTCCGGGTCCTTCACAGGTGACGATGGGGCAAGACACGGCCCAGGGAGTAACGACTCGACCTACCTCCGTTCTTGCCTTACTGGAGCTCCACTCCGGAACACTGCTCTTCACGAAGCAGGTACGTCGGTGTAAACACAATATCCGACAGCGTTGTACCTCCCGGTTCCTCCCTTTATAGGGCGTGTTTTCCTTGAGTTATGTAACAGCTCTCCTGTTTACATAAGGGCGTGTTTTCCTTGAGTTATGTAACAGCTCTCCTGTTTACATAAGGGCGTGCTTTCCTTGAGTTATGTAACAGCTCTCCTGTTTACATAAGGGCGTGTTTTCCTTGAGTTATGTAACAGCTCTCCTGTTTACATAAGGGCGTGCTTTCCTTGAGTTATGTAACAGCTCTCCTGTTTACATAAGGGCGTGTTTTCCTTGAGTTATGTAACAGCTCTCCTGTTTACATAAGGGCGTGTTTTCCTTGAGTTATGTAACAGCTCTCCTGTTTACATAACCTCTCAACCGCTAAGCATCCTGGGTGATGTAGTCCGTTTTCGCTGGTTACCGTTTTCCTCCCCTCGCATGACAGGAATTCTTGACAGATGCAAGGTAATAGGTCAGACTCAGTGCATAAGGTAACAAGATAAGTCCATATATGAAAGAGCCCAGAAGACTTCTCTACACCCAGAGATGTTTACAGAGCAGATATGACATGTGTCATGGTGAAGTAGTGGTCTTCTGCGTTGATAAGCTGCATGTTGGGGCCACTTTGTTTGTGATATTGTTAATGGGTTCTCTTGATCCACAAAACATTAAATGGTTCGCTTTTGTTTGACATCAGATGTACCTCTCTGGATGTGTAATATTCTATGTGAGGTTTCCCACTTTTTTGGCTTGTTGTGTGGTGACTCTTCACTGTGACAGATGTGTTGGTCCATTTCTTGTAGGAAACTGTATTTGCAGACCAAGAACTTGGAAAAGGGGGTATTTGATGTCCTTTGTGTGTGACAGGATATTTGGTTCACCCTTGATGCATGACGTCTTTTCCACTTTGTCACAGCATGTGGCACTCCCTGGTGTACTGTGGTATTTCTTTTGTGGTATGGTATTTGGTGACTGTTTCTGGTTGCATGATGTGCAAGCCCTTGCCCTTTGAGTATCTGTAAGTGGAGCCCATGTACATTGTGCAGTATGGTTGTGGGATCCACCTTGTTTTGTCAGTTTGATGGTGATCCCTCACCCTCCATTGTCTTATTGCATTATGACCTTTGCTGCATTATGTGGTGTGTAGATAATTTTCCTGTGGGGCATAGTATGTGGCGTCTTCACCGTTGTTGTGGGATATAGTATTTAAAGTCCACGCTTTTCTGCCCTGTGATATTTTGTTCTCCCTTGATGTGTGACATGGTGTATGGTTCCTTTTTATGGTGGCACTTCATGCAGAGCTTGCTTGGTTCTGTATTATGGTTAGGGCTCCCGGTTTTATGGTATTTATGCTTTTTAACATTTCGGTCTGCATTTATCCATATTTATTTTTTGGCCATTTTATCTGTATTTATCCATATTTATTTTGTGTGTTGTTTATAAATGAAGTTGTAAAACTATACATTTCCATATTTATTTAGCTGATAAACACGTACTCATGCTTTGATCTCTGTTGTGATATAGCTATTTAAGCTGCCAAATATTACGTAACAATACTTCCACTAAATATTAGCATTATTCCACAAATGTATGATGACATATGCCATTATTTAAAGAAATTTCATCCTGCTTTTTAATTTCCCATGCTGTACATCTGCTCAGCTGTTGGGCTACAATTCATGAAAGATAGCACAGAAAGTCACTAATAGAAGGACAATTTTCTGTATTTATCCACCTTTTAACATATATGCAGACAAAACACATTGCTTTTTGTCTGTATTTATCTGTAAGAATCCGTAAAAACGGAAAACAGGGAGCCCTAATTATGGTATGTAAACTTATCCTTGCTCTGTGCCACGGTATTGGAGGTAAGGCTCTTAGAAAAAGTGAGGGAGTCCTTGTCCCTTGTGATCTCATGTTAACTTCGAATGGGGAAATATTTCCTTCTGCTCAGATGTTTGACTAGTGAATGAGTCCTTTCCCTTTGCAGTACTGTAAGTTGTGCCCCCTTTGTGTAGTATGGCCTTTGTGTGGTATGGTAAGCCAGGTCCACCCCCCTGTGCATTACTGTTAGAAATTGAGTTACTGCTTCACTGGGGTGTGAGCCCTGATCAAGTAGGAACCACAATCCTAGTCAGGGTAAGGCACCAGCAAACCCTAAATTATTCTGTACTAAACCACCTGGTATCTTGGAAACAGAGTACTCAGGCTTACCTTTAGAGCCAATTTGTAAAGTATTTGTACAAAACGTCAAACAGTAAAATAGCTAAAACACCAAACCAGGTTATAAAAATAGAGCTTAGTTTAATAAATAAAACAAGACCAAAATTACATAAATCCAATTAGTAGAACCGGAGATATTACATTTTAAAGTTTTAGGTGAATATAGTGCCAAAAAGCACAATGCGTCAATTGTGGATATCTGGTCAAGTAGGACTGGGACAAAGTCAAAAGTTCAGGCCGACCACAAAGGAGAGCAGACTGGCTACAGGGGCCCAGTTAGACCCGCTGAACAATGTACCTTCATTACTAGTTGTGGAGCGTTGCAAGAATCGGTGTCAAAGATACACTGCGCAGACGAAGCGATAAGCAAGTTCTGAGATGCAGCGAAGAGGAGGTGCGAGGTCCTGTTGCGTCCACATAGACAATCCTGTCAACGGGGTTTGTGATGTGAAGTCCGGCATAAGGGATGCAGTATGCAGTGGGGTGATGCGGCGGCACCAAAGAGCTGCGAGGAGGTGATGTGGGGTCTGGTGTCATTGTCGAAGGTGCCATCGATGAGAGATGCAAGGGCCTGTGATGAGGATGCATCGAGCAGTGGCGGTTCTGAAGACATTGTAGGTCATGAAGGAAATGTGGGCCTTTGTGACTGGCCTAGTCTATGCAGCATCACAGCAGAGGAGATGAGTTGGTTTCCGCTGGATCCACACAGGCTGTTAAAGCACCTTAAGCCTACTTACAAAGGTCCAGGATTAGGCTGGGTAGACTCACAGATGGCAGAGTCCAGCTGCAGATGCAAGGTTGTTGGAAGTCTGTTATGTTCCTGAGGCTTCAGATCAGGAGGCCAGCCAACTAGCCCTTGGAGTCACTTTGGGTCTGGGTTCAAGAGATGCAGGTCCAGTCCTTCTCACCCAGGCAAGAGAGCAGCAGGTCAGCACAGCAAAGCAGTAGTCTAGCAGAGTGACAGTCTTTGTAGCAGAACAGTAGTCCTTTCTGGCAGAGTACCACAGGTCCAGAAGTATATTGAAGTGGTGGTGTCAGAGGTCCTTCTTTTATACTGGGGTGGGCGGAACTCATGGAGTTTTACTCCATGAAATTCAGCTGAGTTACATAAAAACTCAGTGGGATTCCATGCAGTTCCAACCACTCATCCGATACTCTATTAGGAACGTTTTTAAAATCCACACCACTGTATGGAGATGGGGATTGCGTCGTTTGTGGTACCAAAGGAATATTGTTACTCCTTGCGGACTACAAACAGCACGGTGCAGCGAGGTAGAATAAACACTGCCATGGAATCAGTGTGTGCTTGTGTGTGTGCGTGCATGGGTGCTTGCGTACGAGCCTGTGCACTGAACTGATGAAGCGTCATGCAGGCTGTAGTAGCAGAACCTGTGCTTGTTTACCATATTATGGACATTTTTCATTGTCTGTGACAGGTTTTTCTGATAGGTTTTCTTCTTGATTCTGAATTATGAATGCATGTGTATTGATGAGGGGTCGGTTACCTGTAGTTTGTTGTCAGTGAATGTGACTTATCAGGTGAAAAGGAAAGAGAGTTATTGTACAGGCAAAGTGTTTGCTATGGCACCATGGCGATGCCACCTCGTTGTGGTGCCTACAGAGTTGCATAAAGAGAAGCCAGTGCTTTACTGGTTAGTGTTGGAGACCAACAGGGAGGAATGACGAGCACCGAGCGCAAAACCCCTTCAAGGGAAACTGTAATGGCTCTCTTGAAAAATATTCTTGCTTTCTAAAGTGAACATTCAAACTGATCTTGTCATTTCTGATCAAAACACTGGTACCATGCACGTTAGGAGAACAGCTTATGAAAGAAGCATTTGCAATGCAATAGGTCTCGCATTTACGAGAGTTGTAGCTATTGGAATTGTAAATGACTATCTTTGATTTATGTGTTTTGAAAACCTGCAAGCGGTGCGTAAACACACAATTTGTACTTACAGTCCTTGCTTCCCAGGAGCAAGGTTGGCAGTAAAAGAGGCGCAGTTACTGCCAGCCTTGCTTCGGGTAAGCAATGACCATAAGTACAAAGTGTGTGTTTATGTACCGCTTGCAGGTTTTCAAAACATAAAAGACATTGTCATTCACAATGCCAATACCTCAAACTCTCGCAAATACAAGACCTATTGCATTGCAAACGCTTGTCTATGGTATAATTCTCTGGCGTGTGTTGTAGCTTCATTCTGCAGGACTCTAACCCATAGCTGCTAAAATTTCAGAATGCTTATGTATGCCAGTTCCTCGGTTTCAGTAACCTTATGAGTGACATTCAATGGCCAAATGCGTGACACTTGCAGTGACACTTGTGTTTTGGTGGGCTGCAGGATGTATTGGTTATCTTGTCGGCTGTATGCCCTTCAGCTCACCATCTCTCACCTTGGAATCATTTTCATCCTTCGGTATGTTTAATGCCTCCCATGGACTGTGGGAGGGTCACTGTTCTTGAAAACTTTCCCCCGTTGCCAAAACGTTTTTTCCACACTGACTTTATCCTCATAGCTGCCAAGTTTTGAATTTACATATGTGTGACATTTCTGTTCCTCATGTATTTCATTGCCAGAAAACAAAGGACCTATGTTCATATCATTAGATAAATATTAGAAATTAGCCTATTTGGTCATGTTGTGTCAAGAAAGTGACTTAACATCCCATAATGTAACCTCTATGAAAAAAATATCAAATCTGGCGGAAGATGAATGTTAGACAAGCCAAGTGGATAGTAAACAGATGTGGCATGAGTTTGCCACTCTCTCAGACCTTATCCTCTCAGTTGCCTCGCCCGCCCCTCCTCCCAACACAAAAGTAAATGCTAATTTCTCTATTTAGAATGCCACTGAAAAGTGAGCGACTTGTAAATATCAATTTATTGTCAGCAATGACACTTTAATATGGCACTTCAGGACTATTGGACAGAACCTAGAGTGCAAGTTGAAATTGCATTACGTCATTCTCTGAACACTCACGTGTGCGAGATTCAATTGTCAATAAAATATTGTGGCCACATTAGAAAAAAAATCTTTTTATTTTCTTGACTGCCACTGAAAGGTGGAGCAGTCCCATTCCGACTGTTATCTACGACAGCCAAGCATAGGTCAAAGTATAAACCGATAAAATTGAACAGCATCTCTCCAAATCTTGCTCAAGTTGTTACCATTACGGGAAAATCCCCTGAAACAGGCACTCCTATTTTAAGAATAAGGAGCACATATAGGCATGCACATAGGATGTAAGTTACTGAAATGTACAGCTCTTCCGGAATCCAGCTTTATAACATGGTCAGTCATTGTTTAAACTTGCCCTTTTCGTGTCCTCTGCTGTGTATTGGCCGCTCAATCTCCCCATATGCCATACCCCCATCAAACCTACATCACGCATTGCTTTATTTAGATGGGTGTGTATCGCTAAATAGCTGCAGCGTCTCCAAAAAAAAGCACATTGTTTGAAGCGCTTGCGACCTACAGTCCCGCCACAGGCGCTACCATCCCAATGTAGACAAACAGTGTGCCCCGACTGCCACGTGAAGGGGGGGGAGGCACAGTCTGCCCCCGCTCAGGTGCGCGCCTCTGGATTTTATCAGTTGTCTCGTGCTATTGCTCCTGATTTTATCATTTTCGCCTCTTGCTTTTCAGTGGTGGGCGATGTTGTTTATATAAAGTTAACCCACTGGGTGGTTTTTTCCATCGCTGGTGCAACAAACATGTCTGTCCATTTTGGGCAGAAGTCGCCAGTAGATAACTGATAGTGCTGGTGTCCGTTGTCAGCAAACGTGCCAGATATCAAGTCACGGCGGCTCCACGTGAACATGTTGTGTGATCCCACTGAAATCGCTTTCTAGTCCAGGTCCTTTTTTTTCCTTTATGTACTGAACGGGTATAATATGCTATAATGACGTGCTATATAAAAAGTAGACCTCTACCCCCGGGGGCTGGATCCATAATATGAAGTTCTTAACTGCAAAATGGTTCGACATAAAAACAAAAGGGTGTACACCCTTCGATGTGTTTGTAGGTCCATACTCAGATCATAAAATACCAACAGGGCAATAAATAGATGTATTTCAGTATAAATGAAGCCGAGGATGAGACAGTGACTCGGGCAGTCTCACAATCTGCCAAAGACACCCATAGTTCGGCCGGACCAGAGGTCCCGGTTCGGACACCGTGGTGCAAGACACCGGCTCCGAATAACAGGCATTTTTACACAACGCTGGCCACCACAGGACTTCTTTTCATCAACCACAAAAAAGATGAAAAGCGGTGCCGCCCTCCTTGCATTTCTGTTCTTGTGCCCTTCACATTAGACACAGGTTTGTGTGATCCCACGGAAATCGCTTTCTAGTCCAGGTCCTTTTTTTTCCTTTATGTACTGAACGGATATAATATGCTATAATGACGTGCTATATAAAAAGTAGACGTCTACCCCCGGGGGCTGGATTCATAATATGAAGATCTTAACTGCAAAATGGTTCGACATAAAAACAAAAGGATGTACTCCCTTCGATGTGTTTGTAGGTCCATAATCAGATCATAAAATACCAACAGGGCAATAAATAGATGTATTTCAGTATAGATGACGCCGAGGATGAGACAGTGACTCGGGCAGTCTCACAATCTGCCAAAGACACCCATAGTTCGGCCGGACCAGAGGTCCCGGTTCGGACACCGTGTTGCAAGACACCGGCTCTGAATAACAGGCATCTTATTTTACACAACGCTGGCCACCACAGGAGCTCTTTTCATCAACCACAAAAAAGATGAAAAGTGGTGCCGCCCTCTTTGCTTTTCTGTTCTTGTGCCCTTCACATTAGACACAGGTTTGTTTTACAGCCACATTAACCCACTGTGCTGGCGCAACCACAAATATTTCTTTCTGTTGAACTGTCTTTGCTAATTTCGCTTTTTAATTTCCAAGCGCAAAGAAGGAAGACACTTGTAAATATATCGCCGTTCGTTCGAATCCATATATCGCGATTGGCGATCAGGGGGTCATAGGAGCAGGGAAGAACAAGCTGTCGTCATCCCCAAAGCAGAATGAAAACAGGCGCACTTCTTACTGAACGCCTGTCTGGGCGCGTGGGCTGTCTGCTGTTGTGCCCCCGAGAGGGCACGTCGCAGCCTGCAGCCGGCTGCCACGCTGTGCGAACCACTTTCATTGCACTCCAGCCTGGAACGAAGGGCGTACCCGAGAGCCCAGTGTCAGGTGAGAGGGGACGGGTACTCCAGGGGCTGACAACTCCCACGAGTGAGGTGGATGGGGGATAGAGTTGGGCAAGTCAGCAAATTGACAAGAAGAATAGACCCTTGGCTCAAGGCCCTAGCTTTGTTCTAAGAGGCATGCACGGGCTGCCCCAAGAACCACGTCGCATATTTATCTAGCAATATCATGTAAACGTATGTTAAACTCTCTTCCAAACATTGCCTTGTCCTCCCTGTGACCCCTTGCGCCTCTGAGCTCCGGGCCTGCTTCACATCTGTGTGAAGACATTTCTTATCTGCTTGTTAAATAAACATGCAGATAAGAAAAGTCTTCACGACAGCCATGAATCAGGCGAGCCAGTCCGCCAAAAAGTCAAGGGGAGGCAACGATAAACCCTCCTTTCCAATGGGAAGCCAGCGTTTACCCAATGAAAATGAGGGGCGGAGCCCGAGTCCCCTTCTCGAAACTGACTACCTAACTATAGCTCTCGCAGGCGAGGAGCGCATACACGCTCCAACGCCAGGCGAGACCTAAAAAGCACTCTGTACCTTGTACATTGTATTTCCTTCAGTCTTGGTGATACAACCTCCCGCGCTGGACAGGGCATGTACTCCTTTGCTGCCTTGCGACAGGGACCCCTCCTGCTGCAAGCTGATGTTGGGCGCAGCTGGGTTTGGGATCCTGGTCAAGGTAATTTAGCTTACAGCACCGGCTTCAAATCCCTCTGGGAATACACATGCTCCCATCTGTCTGACAGTCAGCAGTGTGTCCCGGGCTCATCCACCCAGCGCCTCCTGCTGACACAGCAGGCGCCCTGCACAGCCCAAGGCTTCCTCCGGAGCATGGCTCACAGCCCACAACCTCCAAGAGACACATACTGCATGCATACCAGCTGACAGGCTGCTGCTTCAGCTTCACAACAGCAATCAGGCTCCCAGAGTCACCAGAGTCAGACACTCCATCCCCATGCCTCAGCCACAGCAGGTGTGACAGGCCACTGATCCAATTAAAGCCTTTAAGTCACAGGACCACCTTCTATCTCCGACAGCTCGGGCTAATATTCATATTACCAGATAAAGGACTTAGTGCTGCTGTGCTGATTAAGTCAATCAGAATTTATTAGTAATTCCGCGTTACAAGAGTAATGTTGAATTACTAAATTGTTCCAATTTTGCAGCAGAATTATAAAACGTCCACCCACCCCTATTTTATACACAGTTGTGCCTTTGAAGTGGGGAGAACCTTCTAAAGGCATGCCTTTGAAGCGCACAGATGCCCTGCTTTCCCTGACCTGACTCCAGACTAACTACAGAGGGTATGCAGCCTTTGGTGTAAGTGAGGCAAGACTCAGCTCCTCCGTTCCATCTTGCCACTGATAGTCCATCCAGTCATACCTAACTAAGCTCCTGTTACGTGGCTGCTTAAGAGGAATATACAAAGCCCAAATGCCAACTACACCCAGTCATGTGACCAGGTACAGACTGCAGGCACCAAATGGCTAAGGCAAGAAAATGCCAACTTTCTAAAAGTAAAAAAGAAGAGATTGGTAGTATGCACTCCCGTATTTCATAGTGAACAAAGTGCTCAAAGCAAGGATTATGGCGTGCACCCTCGGTAGTGCTTCTGTCCCGTAGCAGACAGTTGAAAACTTAAAGTAATATGATGCGCCGTCGCGCATCAATCCGAAGAGCACTGCCTGAACGACAAGCAAGTGTCCAATTTAAACCAAATAATCCAAAGTAGTCAAACTTGGATTCAACATTATCCTTCTTATTTCCAATTTTTTTTTTAAAGAGGCATAGTGATTCCAATTTGCAAAATGCTAATGGTGCGCCCATCCAGGCTTCTCTCCACAGCATGTCGAAATACACGTTCTCATCTAAGTAGACATCATGGTATAACTAATGCATTTCGGGTTGTTTGCCCTTCTTCAGAGGTATCTATAAAACACAAATAAACACACCAGCCCATCAATTACTTTAAGCTCCACAGGTGTAAATAGCGTAATATGTAGCATGCACTTTGTGAATCCATTCTGTTCTAACCTTAAGAGTCGTGCATAAAACAGTTACTCCAGTTGGTCCTATTTAACCAATCATCCTTATGGACTCAGTACTTGATTGAGACCCCAAAATCAAATAATACTAATCATAGCTCTAGTGTACTATAAATCTCGCCACCCCCGTCAGCACCCATCATGAAATACCCAGAAACAAAACCACAGAAGACAATTACAATCCAACGAAAGTGAAATCATGTACTTACAATCAAACCAATATGACGTGCTCACAGATAAACGTAAAAGTTTCAAAACAAAACCGGCCGAGAAACCTTCTAATTTCACTCATACATCTTGCATAGATGTCCTGGTTTCAAACCAGGTTTTAAGAGGCCCTTCTCGAGTGCCCTAGGTGAAATCATTAGTTCTAAAAAAGTACCGGGAGTTTTAAACTGAAGCCCACGTGACAACCACCCAACCCTTCACTAAAAATAGAAAACAGACGAAATCCCCATCCGTAAACAACAGGCACAATAATAAAGTGCAATG
The DNA here is from genome assembly GCF_964204655.1 of Triturus cristatus. NCBI lineage: Eukaryota > Metazoa > Chordata > Amphibia > Caudata > Salamandridae > Triturus > Triturus cristatus. Next base: position 36,308,081 of record NC_140584.1, on the reverse strand, counting down.
TGCTCCGCGTATGATCGCCAGAAGAGTAACTGAAAAGTTGAAAAAGTATTTCATAATACAGAATTATTATCCTACTGCCATACCCAAAACTTAAATACATACATAACTAATTCAGTTTAAAAAACTATCTAACCCAACCATTCCTACCCCACCCCTCGCAAAACAAAACAAGCATTGGAATAGCCAATAGGTCTCGCCTTTGGGACCTTATAAGTGTTTAGCTATGCAACAGTTGCATAACTAAATACTTACAAGGTCCCAAAAGCGAGACCTATTGGCTATGCAAAGCGGCCCTGCGGCCACGAAAGTGATCGAGATCACTATCAAACATCAAAGCGGCCGTGCGGCAGCCAAAGTGAAAGTAATCGCCGTAAAGCGCGGCGCGTGCGCCCGCGCACATGCACTGTATTTCTAGGCTGGCCTGGTAGCACTTTTCGGACCCCTCTCAATAAGTCTCGCCAGACCAGCGCATGCGCTGGATCAGGCGAGACCTAAAAAACAGCCCGTGAAAAGACACCATTATCGTAATATAAAGAGAAACAAAAAGTGCAATTTATTCAATTCCATTAAACGTACTTTTGAACAGGTCACTTGTGAGAAAATAATTCATGATTAAAACGCCTTGAGGATGGGTCGCATACATGCACATATTTGTGCAATCCAGTCTACTCAGATGTCCTCCAGTGAAAGTAATCTTGTAGTTTCAAGTTGCTGGGTGCAAACTATCCAGTTGAGACAGATTATATGCAAATGCCAAAGAAGAGATAGGTAGTATGCACTCTGGTATATTAATGAACAAAGTGTTCAAAGCGAGAATTACGGTATGCACTCTCGGTAGTGCTTCTGTCCCGTAGCACTGACAGTTGAAAACCCAATCCAAAGTGCACTGCCTGAGGATAACGTTGAATACAAGTTTGACCATTTTGGAATATTTGGTTTAAATTGGACACTTGCTTGTCGTTCAGGCAGTGCACTTCGGATTGATGCGCGACGGCGCATCATATTACTTTAAGTTTTCAACTTTCTAAAAGTGGCATTTTCAGAATTGTAATTTAAAATCCAACTTCACTATAAGTTAAGATTTTAAATTAGGATTCCAGCGACACCAAATATAAGCCGTTTTTCTCTTCCCATTCGGAAATTACACTTATAAAATGTTATAAGGTAACTTCAATGTTATTCTATGGGAGAGATAGGCGTTGCAGTAGTGAAAAATGAATTTGATAGTTTTTACTACCAAGATATGTAAAACTTAAACGTACATGTCAAAAACTTTAAATACACTTCACCCTGCCCCTTAGGGCTGTCCAGGGCCTACCCGAGGGGTGACGCATATGTATCAAAATAGAAGGTTTAGACCTGGCAAACAATTTACTTTGCTTGGTCTAAATGGCAGTTTAAACTGCACAAAAAGTCCTGCAATGGCTGTGGGACATGCACTCTTTTTATTGATGCACTAATGGACACTGTGATCTAACACACTCTGTTCTTAGCACAGTCCCAGCACATGGCCTCACTTAAAGTATTTTGTTTAATCAATTCTGGTCTACTAATTTGCTTCATTGGAGGTAAGAGAGAACAGAACTTGATCAAAGATGGGAGAAACCACATAACAATGGAGAGAGATCACAGGGCTGGTGACAAAGCAAATTCCTTCCATAGTTCCAGTGTGCTGGCAAACGTTTACGGTGATTTTCTCTATTTGGACTTTCTGCAAAAAAAAAAAGGAAATAGGCAAAATTTCAGTCGTTAGAGTTCTATACCTGATCAATTAGAGAATAGAGAGCGGAGCACTAAGTTAAGGAGGGGGTGAGTGGTGGTGACTACAGAGAAGCAGTAAGCCTTGGCAAAGCCAATAGGTCTGGCTATTTGTTAAGTGAAATTGCTTCTTTATTTATTGCCAAGTTTGTGTTTGACGTTTAAGTAGATGAAAGGGTGAATGCAAGAATGCCTATACACTTGGAATGATGCGTGAGCGCTTGATGAAAGAATTGGTGATTTAATTCATGGATAATTGGTCTTGAAGGTGAATGTATATATGTATGGCTGACTGAAATGGATGAGTACATGGATTAATGGTGTAATGCATGATTCTGCATTATGAGTGCAGCAACAGCAAGGTAATGGATGGAGTGCTTGAATTAATCTCAGTCACTGGCAATCGCTTGGGCTGCATCCCCATCCATAATTTTTCACCCACCATGCAACCTCAGTTTGGACACAGCCATATGCACATCAGTCTCCACCCTGCTCCAACGGGAACAGTTCAGCTTGAACTGCCAAGCCAGGTCCTCCCTGAACCGGAATACAAGCAACCTAGGACCGGTTTCGCCCTTATAATGGGTTCTTCAGACATGTAGAGCTTGATTCCAGTGGCAACTTGAGTACAGGACCCATCGCCCCTAGAACATTAACTGCAACAACAACAAGGTGCTTGAATTAATCCCAGCCACTGGCAACCGCTCTACCCGGTAGATGAGCCCATAACTAGGGCAAAACCGGTCATGGTTTGCTTGTGTTCCGATTCAGGGAGTACCTGGCTTGGCAGTTCAGTCTGGACTGTTCCTATTGAAACAGGGTCAAGACTGGTTTGCATATAGCTGGGTCCACACTGAGGTGGCATGGTGTGCGAAATCATAGAAGATTACCAGTGGCTGAGATTAATTCAAGCACTCCACCCATCATTGTTTTGTATTCTTATTTTACGGATGAGTGAGCATGGGTCAAGGCCTTAGCAGATGTGATATTGTTATTAGAATCCTAAAAATTACCAGAAGTGTGCCTGTTATGTGTCTGAAGTAGGCCCACATAGAACTGACGCCATCTTTTATCATGGACACATTTTCTTAAGTTGCCTTCCCTTTCACACAATAGCCTTTTATACATATTTGCATGCGTTACAATGTTGGATTATTTTAGCTGAAACTGCTTCACTTATAGATTCTGCTTCGCCTAACATTATCACGATTCCTTGAACACCACATACAAGGCCTTGACACACATTGTGCTAATGTTGTTCTATTTTTCATCCACGGGGTAACATGGCTATCTATAGATCAATATAATGCTGGCTTGCACGGGACTTGCAAGGATGCTTTTCATCATAAATAAACAAGCATTTGCAGGTTTAGGTAGAGAAGCAATTTGTTGATATTGACGAGGTCTCTATATTCTGAAGCTTCGGCCCAGCAGTTTGCTGACATCTTTGCAAAGGTGTCCCACTTGTGACCATGATGGGGACTTAAATTCTTTCCCATCAGGTAACCGGTATTGGCTCATCCAGTGCGGGCCTTCTTAGCTGTACATACACACCCTCGCCCTATACACTTAGGTTAGGGACTGCATAGTAGGAGTACAACCAATTCTCTATACTGTTTTTATGCCTCCATATATAAAAAAAAATTACCACCATGGTGGAACGTTTTATTCTGTTCACCGTTCTGGTGCTTCTAATAACTTTCATTTGCTTCTATCTATTGATCATTGCAGCACATAGATTTTATACAAGAATCAATAAATATTGAAAACGTCCCTCTGTGTATTCCTTGTATATTTCTCTGAGAGTACTAGAGAACAAGTGACTGAGCAAAAGGGTTCTAGATCTGTTACCACACTCCCTGGGGGACCAGGGTTGTCATGTTCAGTGGTTGCCAGAACCATTTGCTGCCCGCCTAGGTTTAGTGAGGCATATGGTGGCACTGTGAGTTAGATGGTCGATACTACAACATATCCTGAGTGGGTGCATAGAATCAGTCTGGCACCATCCCAATGTTTAAGCTGTCCATGAACATGCAGTTACTGCTGGAAATTACACAGCATACCCATATGAGCATTACATCAGGGCTGGGATTCATTGTGAGAGCAATGCCCACAGTCAATACAGAATTACTATCATTGTGTCAGTGCAGGCATTTTGCAGGAATAGGCACCATCAGTGCCACAGCTGTCTGTCTGGTAGGAATTACTGGGATTATGCCATGGTCAGTACTCTGCTTGTGGTAGGCATGAACATTATGTCAAGAATTACCAGCATTAATTCAAGAACGTCATTGTAATGCTGAGGTCAGCATTATGCCAGAAACAGTTGCCATTATGATGTCCACAGTGCACAAAGAACTACCATTGTTATGCCAGTATCTGCATTTTGCTGTGAGTGGGCACAGCTATGCCACAGATGCCTAAATTAGAACTATAATGTGTATTGTGAGGAAACGGGGCATTAGTTGTGTGAACTGCACGAGAAGTGGGCTCACATTCAGCCTCCACTCTGGGTTAAACACCCCCTTGTAGTGCTTAACTTTAGCGGAGCAGAGCAGTCCAAGGCCTTCTAAGGAGAGGTGGTGTGGGCTATTAATCACCATTCACAAGCACGCAATGATGACACTCAATAAGTGATTGGCCAGTCAGTATTTTTTCTTTAGAAAAAGGGAAAGTACATTTATTATACACACACACACACACACTACTAAATACCACGTATTATACATAAGGCCGATGGAAATACCTTTGGCAATATTATATTGGACCCTCAGGGGTCATTACCTCAAAATTCAAAGTACATGCCCCTTGCATACAATACAGCACATAACCATATATGGGGGTGTCATTTTGGATGCGGTCCCTGTTCAAGATTGGAATCACTTGTTATGGTAATGCTTCATTTCATCACTGACTTCAGTAACCATAATCCCTCTGCAATTTATTAAGAATAGTAAAGCATTGCAATCATGTGCCCACATTACCAGTAATACGGCATGACATCCTCTTCTGTACTTTTAAGTTACCAGGCATTGCAATGAGGTGCTTGCATCCTCATCAATAATAAACATTGCAGCCTATCAGGAATAAAGATTACTATCAGCATTAACAAAACTTAAAATAAAGCATTGTCATCACTATTTTGAATGACACTTTTGAATAAAGCAATTTCTAATAAATTATATGTCTGTGTCTTTTTTAACCATCCTTAGGCCACATAGACTGCAGCCATAAAGTAAGCCCCTACAGGGTGCTGCATTGCACTCCCAGCTGCACACCACATGCTCTAGCCTGGGGAGTCCTTGAAATCAACAACGAAACCCAGGATGGTCTCTCTTTCTGTGACCCTTCTAACTAAATGTCTCCTTTTTGAAAAGGCATTACTTTCCTTGGAGAAGGAGGAGATGTTGCACTCTTGCAGCTCCCCAGTGCTCTTTTTCTGCCTCTGGTGGAGCCCGTGCCATCCTGGGGCTGCCACCAACAGTGTAGAGATGTTTGGCAATTTCAGACCGGCAGGGTACTCTGGGGCGCTCCCTGAGGAACGTGCATCTGTTATTAGCGGCTCTCGTTGCTTGTTTTGAATGTGCTGCACTGCTTCGCTATACGTGGCTCGCATTTTCCTTTCTTTCTTTCGTTTTCTTTTCTTTTGTTGGTCCTTAGGGGTCCCTGGTCCCACGCAGGCACACCCCTTCATGCTGATAATCATTGGGGCAGCCCAGGAAGGCTATAACTGGCTGCCCTGCTAGATCCCACGTGGTAGCAGACAGCTTTGTTGTCCCCCCTCGCTCCTGATGGCAGGGCACTGGTGATGGTGGTGGCCACCCGCTCCCCGAGACATGAGTAGTTAGGTAAGCCAACCACCACTGGGGAGAGTGCAATGGCACTCTCCCATGCTTCAGGTGGCTATAAGGGGCCCAGAGTTGGGATCCTGGGACTTGCCTCTTTTTCTCTGTCGTTGGGGGGGGCAATGTCACTCCCCCACCCTTGGAAGACATTGGAGGCCTGGTTTGGGTCCTGTGCCCCACAATCCATGAACCAGCCTGTGCGTTGGGGTCCCCAGGTCTCCTGAGCTTTGGAGAGGGAGCACCATGTGCACCCCTCCCCAACAATTAAAAAGTAAAATAGCTCCCTGCATGCACTCATGGGCCCTGGCCCACCCCGGTGGTACTCAGTAATCTATCAGCAGAGCTCCACACACTCCGTGACTGCGGATTGGTCAAAGGTCAAATCCTTTGTTCTTGTGTATCGCATGCCCCATTGTACCGTTTTGGCATGTTTCTGGATTCATTTTAAATGAGGTGGTGAGCCCTAGCCACGTGGATCACTTTTCATAGGCCTCCTGGCCTTGAAGCTGGTTCCACTGGCTTCTTGCACTAGCCTTCCTGCTCTTTCTCCTCTGGGGCTTCTCTCATACTTGGCACAAAAGTCCAGTTCTTGTCCCAACAGCCCTTTGGGGAGTAAGGGGAGCAGGTGCTCTGGTCCTTGGGAGAGCGCCACTGTTCCTGTGGATAACTTTAGTCAGAGTACTTTGTCCAGATGGATGTCAGGGCGTTCCTCCTTCTAGTTGTCCATGACCCCTAGTCTCAGTTTCCAGCAGAAAAACACAACCAAGGGAGAGCTCTCCCCCTTGATCAAACCTTTTAAGTGGTGGAAGAAGGTTCCAGAAGAGTGGCACCTCCGGCTGATTGTGGGGGTGCCACATCACCTCTCCGCCCCTGTCCCAACCCTCCTGCACAGCATACTGAGACAATTCAAGATGGCGTCACCCAGTAGTCACTATTTACATCTCCACTGGGGCCTCCGCTCAACCCATCGCTGACATCACTTCCAGGGCCTTTCCCACTAAAGTCTCAAAAGTAATCCCTATTCTGTGTTGGCTCCAGTTGTCTGGGCTTCGCCCATTTTTCAGTGGGGTTGGACTGGCCCATCAGTGGTACAGTGGGACAGCTAATTGATGGAAGAAAATCTTTCTACCCCACCCCCATCCTGCTCAGAAGCTGAGTAAAGCACTGTTAATTGCTCTCTTTGTGGTGGGTGGCTTTTGTTCCTGCTTCTGAAGTGAAATGTAATTATATCTGCACAGCAGGATATCAAAACGCCTGGGCTCTGATCTGGAGCTGATTCAGAGAAATATAACGACCCTGGGTAATCCATAAGCTGTACAGATGTCTTTTTGGAACTCTCATATTTGTGTTTGGTATACAGATTCCAACCCAGTTCGATAGGTCACTGGTCGGTGTAGGCCAATGGGAAGCGAAACTGCATTCTAAAGCAGTCTTCCCCATAGTTGTACAAGAGAGTGTGACTGCAAACAAGACAGTAACCCACACTGACTTTCCCTATGAGTGTGCACTAACATGAAGTCTACCCCAAGTCAATATCCAATCCTACAGAGTCCCCTCTGTGCCAGGCTACCTGTGGGCAGTTACTGGGCTATGCACAACAGGAGTCTCACATGCGCAGCTCCCACACATGTGCACATGAGTTCATGTGTAACCATCCAGGTGTTCCTTACCGCGTTGCAGCACCCTTGCCTTAAAAGTCGGGCACTGGCGGAAAACACGCGCAGTCCATTTGCAGTGTATTTACCGTGGGTGATTCTCCAGTAGTGGGGCCCATCCACAGTTAAAAGATAGCATTCCAGGTGATCAAAAAGCAAGCACATTTAGGTGATTTTAATGGGAAAATCATCACCTTCAGGTATCCTTCTTACCTGTCACCTTCAAATACATATGTATGCAAAGACAGATGTGTAGTATACCAAAAACAACACACTGATTGCAAATCACCCTTACATAGCATTCCTAAAACAAAGGCAGGTATGCACATTGCCAATGCTCCTTTCTCCTCAGCACCAAAAAAAGTTAAGCCTATGGCACTTCCTTTCAACACAAAGTCCATGGTTAATTATGCCTTTAAAAAATGTTCACGGAAACCCAACTGATGCCCCATAATGCATTCATACACTAAACCAGTAGTACAACACAGTGTATCACAACAACACTCAACAAGTGGAGTCAGGAATGAAGAATTGGATTGTGTTTTTTAAGATGTTTAATAGTGGTGAGGGTGGTACTGACATTATAGGGCTTATTACAAAATTTGGGGGACTCACGTCTGCCCAACACTGTTGCGTATTGGGAACCTCCCGACCTTGGTCAGCGGTTCCAACTGGAGTATTTGGAAACATTCATTTTTCAATGGAAGCTTGTGTGGCGGGCAGAAAAGGCCCACAGCACAAGTTTCCATTGAAAAATGTGTATTTTTCAGGTGCCTGCCACATGGTGCAGGGATGTTTAGGAGGCACCGGAGAGGAAGGCCAGGTGAAAAGGGGGCCCTGATAGGGGCCCCCAGTGTCACTTTCCGACAGCCTTTCCATGTCAGAAAGGCTGACATGGAATAGCTGTCGGAAACCGACATCATAATCCTGATGGCGGATTTGCCGTCATTAAGGCATTATAAAGGGTTTCCAACGCTGCCAGAAAGTGTCAGACGGTCCCTACGCCTGCTGCCTCTGACCGCACGCATTATAATGCATTGGTCGGACAGCAGCAGCAGATGGTGGTCGGACCGTAACCAACGAGCCATTGGTTATGGTCCAACCACCATCGTAATTGCCCCCTAAGTGTTTAGTAGTATGATTGTGCAAGTGGTAGTTCAGTGATAAGTGGTAGTGTAGGGCTGTGGGTGTAGAGTGGAGCTGAGATGGATGTGTAATGACATGGTGGGTGCAGTATTTGGACTCATGCAAAACTGTTTCTGTGTCAGTAAAGATCTTAAACTTCACAATACACAAAAATTGCAAAATTGCACAACATAGATGTGAAATTGTACACAGTTTTTCACAAAGGAAGCTGGGTAGAACAGAACAAGTCTCAAAAGGGTATAAGTTCGACCAGAAAATGTCTACCAGATTCCATTATAGGGATCTTGCATGTTTTCTGGACTCTAAGTAGCCTCTCACATCCTATTATACACAAGTTATAGTGGAATTCATTTTGTGTAATCTCAATTTAAAAAGTCACAATTTTGTACACCCCAAGTAGTACTGAGATGATTTCAGATCGTAGTGTAAATGTGGGGAGTGTAGTATAATAGAAGTGTGTCGCTGTACCAGGGTACTAAATGGTAGTGCACCGCCATGAGGTATTATTTTTGTAGTGATGGAAAATGGTGATGTGATGGTGGAGTTTTGTAGTCTAGTGTAACAGTGTAGGGGGGAGGAACATGGCGGCAGCAGGCCAGTTGCCGCGGTACTCTGCTCTGAGCTCCTGCAGGGCGTCGCTATAGATACAGCTCTTTTTTTCCCTTTTATCGAAAATGCTGAATATTATCAGCGCAGGCATGTAATCAGCGACTTTTCGTACAAGAACTAACGAGCCTGCCTTTGTTTTTTTTTCCAATTAAGTGTTTCTTTCTTGCTTGCTGCTTGCCCGTACTGATGTAAAAGTTACCGTGTTAGAGCAGTCTTTTTTCTGTCTCCATGCGCCTGAGGTCGGGGGTAATACAGCCGTTCCCTGAGGTCTCGGCCCTGGTTGCGCCGTCGTCTGGAATTCAGCACAGCCTGTGGCCCTGGTTCCGGGCCGCCCTGGAGCTCCGTCGGGGGAGGAGACAGTGGAGCTGTCGGCGTGATCGCCAGGTGGATGTCAGCGTTCGTCAGGGCGGCAATAGCCTCAAGCTTCAAGGAGAAAGCAGTACGGAGTATACAGCTGGTAGACTCAAAGCAGCTGATCAGCTGACGGGTAAGGCTTTTGAAAAGGGGGTTTTCTTTGATCGAGAGGAGATTTTTCGTGTTGCGGGGAAGTTAGACAAATCCCCCCTACAAATGTCGAGTGAAATTTCTTCCAGAGCTTGGGTGGCGGGGATCAGCAACCCTACGAGGGTCACAACGAGAGTCATATCGAGAGCCAACACGCACGTAGTTCACACCCAAAAGCCAGTAATACCCTCGATTCCTAGTACAATCTTGGGAGAAAAAGTTAAACATAACGCAGAAAGAAGGCGCTCACGCAAAAGCAAAGTGAGCAGGAATCTTTCAGATGAGGTTGTGGCTGGGGTTGGTACTAAGTCTTCCACAAGACTGGATTGCGCGAGCGCTCCTCAGGGTGGTACAGAAGGGGGGTGGGAGTCGGTTGAGCCCCCCTATAAATTAAAACCTTCTGAACCCCAGATCTCCTCAAAAACTTCTTATTTGCATGTTGAAGTTAAGGCCAAACATACGAAGAGGTCTGGTAAATTAGCTAAGTCTAATAAATCTACCAAGTTAAGCAAACCGCTTTTAGATTCTACCTCAAGAATTACACCTTCATTACGATCATATTTTAAGGTCGTTCCTCAAATACTTGATTTGGCTCAATCCCAGCTTCAGACTCCTTCTGTCTCCATCTCCTCGTTAACAGTTTCTGACATGTTGGAACCTTCGGTCACAGGGGGCCTTCCTGAATTGTCACCGCAATCTGTAGCTTCAGGGCCTGTTGCTTCACCTGCGAAGTCACCGGCATGCTCTCCTACTAGTGATTTACTACCAGCCTTAGTCCCGGTGGATGAGAATGATCCATCTAAGGAATCTAAGGAATCTGGGGAATGCTCTAAGGAAATTAATCTAGGCTTAACTCCTCCAATTCCCTCACCTCCGCCAGAGCTTTCAATCTCTCTATCTGATGCTACTGGTCCTAAACTTAAAGTGACTCAGACACGGGTATTTCCTGGTAGTGAAACCGGGGGTAAGACAGTGCACCATAACCCCCTAGATTGTAGCAGCAAGGTCCCAAGCGATTTTGACAGTCTCGGGGTTGAGGGTGTACTTACTGGAGAGGGTCTTGGGCAGGGTTCGGATTTTGAACTCGTAAGCTCGAGGAGTGCTGTTCAGAAAGAGCTCCCGCCTGCCACTGATGCGGTACACTTGAACCTTAACTTAGGTAATACTATTGATTCTAACGGTGGCTTAATCTCAGACTCTCTTGCTTTAGATCTCCCAGTCTCTGCCTTACAGCTTATGTTTGCTACTCTGTCGGCTGATATTAAAAGGGGTTTTGAGGAGTCTGCATTAAATCAGCGGGAGATAAGAAGCTATTGCGAATCCTTAGACACAAAGATTGATGGACTCTGCACAAGAACAGGAGTCTTAGAAGAGACAGTGGCCAGCATGTCGATACACCTCGACAAAGCTAAAGAGGAGATTGAGAGGCTTAAGAGAGCCGACACCACTATGGCTGAAAGAATGGAAACCCTTGAAAACAATGCCAGACGGAGCAACATCCGTATCTTGAATGTGCCTGAGGGCAGTGAAGGATCTGACATTAAGCGCTATATTATCACCCTTTTGAGACACTCTCTAAAACTGGATCAATCTGAGGAGGAATTAACATCTGAGATACAGCGAGTACATAGAGAGCCATTTAGGCGGAATCCACAACGGACAAAGCCAAGGAAGATTTTGTTGAACTTCCATACCTACTCGCTGAAAGAACATATCCTCAATCTTGCACTTAAGCAATAATCCCTGGCAGGGGTGGGTGTTACGTTTCAAATTCGATCTGACCTGTCGAGGGTTACCCTTGAAAAACAATGGGAGCTAGGAAGCAGAATGGAGGCTTTTAGGAAGTTTGGTGCATCAGTTCAGATGGGGTTTCCAGCCTCTTTGAAAATGATGATCAATAATAAAATGCATAATATTCGTTCAGTACAGGCGGCGGATGATCTTCTGATGTCCTTAGGGGGTTCTAAGGGAGGTTCTGGCTCTGGTTGAGAGTCTTGTGTTACTATCTTTGGATCCTGACCTCTTTTGGAATTCTAAAGCAGTTTCCCCTACTGTTTCCTCCTATCCTTTTGTCTTTAAATAGTATTCATCACCCCTCCTGTATCTTGTTAGTAGGTTCTTATGTGTTTACAGATAAGTCTAAGTTAGATAGATTAGAAGGAAAATATATATATATATATATATATATATATATATATATATATATATATATATATATATATATATATATATATTAAGCAAATAAAAATAACAATATATAAAGAAATTGACAAACATGTAAAAAAAAAAAATAAGGGGGATTTCACAATGGAATTGGAGAAGATTGCTCTTTTATAATTCTTTTATTGCACTTAGCTAGTGATGCCCTGTGCGGGCTCGGCAAAGGGTAGGGAGAACCACAAACCGGGCTTGATCCAGTTAGGTAGTACCAGGGTTCCTCATGGGTGGGGGGGAGGTATGGGTTTGGGTGTGAGCGGGGGAGGGAGGGAATATAAGCAAAATTGTTCCTCATCTTTTTTTTGGCTGCAGGTATATTCTGTTTTTCTGGTGTTGGATAATTTAGTTAAGAACTGTAAGTTTTTTCTTTATAGACTTTATTGCCATGAGTAACCTTAAGATTCTCTCCTGGAATGTTAATGGCCTGCGCACCAAGCCAAGGGCAAATAGAATCCTACAATATCTGCGTGATTCTGATGCGCAGGTCATCATTCTCCAGGAGACTCATTTGGTGGAGAGCGAGGTATTTGAATTGGTTAAAAATAATAGGTGGATAGACTTATCAGTTTCTACCTCTCAGTCGCTTAATGTGAGAGGTGTATCTATTTTTTTTAAGAAAACTATCACTACTAGATTAGTTAGTCAGGTGGTAGACTCGGCTGGGAGATGGGCAATTGCCACGGTAGAGATAGGAGGTTTTCAAACAACATTGGTAGGGTATTATGGGCCCAATAGAGATGACCCCTCAGCATTAGAATCTCTATTTTCACAGCTTTTGCACTTCCCTGAACCCACTATTATCGCAGGGGATTTTAACATCGTGCTTGACTACGCTCTAGATAAAACGCCTTCGAGTCGACAACAAGTTCTTTCTAAGTCTAGAGCGTTTCTACTTAATTGTATGCAGCAATATGGGTATATTGACATCTGGCGGATAAGGGCAGGTCAGCAATCTGGATTTTCCTTTCGAAATTTTAAATTTCGCCACCTGTCTAGGATTGATTTCTTTTTGATTAGTCGCAATTTGCAGGGCTTCATAAATTTTTTTAGTTATTTGCCTTCTCATCTGTCGGACCACTCTGCAGTAAAGTTAGATCTCGCAGGCATTGTGCAGCTCCCTAATAGATCATGGTCTTTTGATCGTATTTTTCTTTCGTCACCGGATGATGTTGCTTACCTCAAATTGGAGGCACGTGAATTTATGCAACTTAATATAGCCACAGCAGGTACCAACACTGTATGGGGTGCGTTCAAATGCTTCCTGCGTGGAGCTATTAAAAATAAGGTCACATTTCGCAGGAGGCAGTATACTCAGGAAGTAGCGTCTATTGAAGCCAATCTCTTATTAGCACAGGCGGAATTAGACTCCTGTAGTAGTAGTACTCCCAGTCTTATTTCAGCTAAAAAAGAGAAACTGCTTGAGCTTAAAATGCAATTGGCTTCGGTTCTAAGTCAACGCCTGCTCCGTAGATGGGAAGTTAGCAAACTAGCCCATTTTGAATTTGGCAAAGGGGCTGGCAAACTGCTCGCTTGGAAATCCAGAACTGACCAGGTCCGTAATACAATTAATTCAATCACTTCCAGCTCTGGGACTTTAACGTCTGATGCAGAAATTAGAACGGCATTTAAAGATTTCTTTCAGGAGATCTATCAAGAGGACAAAGACATCTCCCCAGAATGCATTAGAGAGTGGCTAAATAATATATCTCTACCTTCGCTCTCGTCGGATCAAAGAGCTTTTTTAAATATGGCAGTTACGGAGGAAGAAGTGGTGGCCGCAATATGTGGAAGTAAGAGTGGTAAGGCGGCAGGGCCCGATGGCCTACCAGCTGAAATATACAAGAAGTTGGTGGAAGAGATCTCTCCTTTTCTTGTTCTGCTTTTTAATCAAATACTGCAGGAAGGGGCACTTCCCCCTAGCTCCTGGAACAACGTGTCTATCACTTTTATACTTAAGCCTGGCAAGGCTCCCACAGATTGTGGGTCATATCGTCCTATTTCCATTCTCAATGCCGACTATAACATTTTTGTATCGCTTCTGGCTACGAGATTGGGTAAGGTTGCTCCGGACATTTTACATCCTAACCAGAAGGGTTTTGTAAGGGGTCGCCAGCTCTTTGAATTAACCTATGATCTGGTGGGAGCTATAGATATGGCCACCACTAACTTTTTGCCATTTGCTATCCTCACGTTGGACGCCACCAAGGCATTCGACAGAGTCAATTGGTTGTACCTGTCGGGTGCCTTGGCTAAGTTCAATGTGGGTGAGGGCTTCCGTAGAGCTGTACAACTTTTATATCACAGTCCATCAGCATCCGTTCTGGTTAATGGGGGCCTATCTGAGTCCTTTAACATCACAAGAGGAACACGGCAGGGCTGCCCTCTATCTCCATTGCTTCTTGATCTCTACATAGAGCCTTTTGCTCAGACATTACGGGATAATAATATCATCAAGCCCTTTAAGTATAAGGCATGGGAGAAGAAGGTGGCCCTGTATGCGGACGATGTTATGATTTTAACATCAGAGATTAGTACTGCCTTTCCCACTGCCATCAATCTAGCCCTCGAATTTGTAAATGTTTCGGGGTATGAGGTGAATGCCTCAAAAACCGAAATAATGGCTTGGAATACTGATCTAACAGGATTTATTGTACCACTCAGCACAAGCCTGAGATATTTGGGGCTAAGAATTGTTAAGGATATTAATCTAATCGCATCTACCAATCTATCTGCAGTAGCTAAAAAGTGTCGGAAATTAATGGATACTTGGGGACACCTCCCCTTGTCGATTCTGGGACGTGCAAATCTGGTTAAAATGTCTATATTGCCAAAATTCTCGTTCTTATTTAATACAATTCCACTTTATTTTGATAAATTTTCTTTGACTAAATTACAAGCCAATATTAGTTCGTTTATCTGGAAAAAAAAGAATGCCAGGATTGCATGGAAAAAAATCAGGCGGCGTCGTGAGAAGGGGGGACTGGCAGGGCCTGATTTACAGATCTATGCTTGGGCATTCCAATTATCTCACGCCCGCATGCTGCTAAAAATGCCATTTGATCACTGGGTAGGGATGATGTTTTCGGCCATGTTGGAGGGTGAAGGATTTGGACAGTCTGGTTTTTTATTTAAGTTCGGCGATCCCAAGTACTTTAAGAAGGTTAAACTCAAAGTATTACAGAGTTTGGCCAAAACTTGGTCCAATATCAGATCATCGATTAAACTGGGATACTATTCGTACAGGGCACCCATTTGGGATCTACCGGTACCCCCGGTCTGGACAAGGGATACATTATCAGCTCCATTGAAGGAGGCGGGTATATCAGTTTGGGGGGACCTATTTGCTGAAGGGGTGATGCTCCCTTGGGAACTCTTCAGCAATAAAATAGGTCCCAATTTTTCTAGATTTAAATTCCTCCAAATGTCAAGTTGGGCACAGGCTCTTCACAGTCAAAATCCACGTCGTAAGAACCCTCCAGTGGGGGGCAGTAGCCAACTGGTATCTCTCTTATTGGACAAACCACCTGTCTCAAAAGAAATTTCCCTGTGGTATAATCTAATACTTGAAGAGATTGACGGGGAATTTAATCTACCTGAGCAACTTTGGGGCCCCTTGATATCCAGCTGTAATGTGCATGATCTTTGGACAAAATCCTGCACAGTTATGTGGGACATAGTTAAGCCAGCTTGGCTCCGAAGAAATCACCTATTCACTATTCACAGGGCATATTACTCTCCACAGAGGCTGTCCAAGTTTTCTATAGCCGACCAGGTGGCTTGTCCTCAGTGTGGTTCGATATCAGCTTCCGATGCTCATATGTTCTTTGAATGCCCTTACTTGTCATCTTACTGGGACGCCATCTGCAAGAATCTTACATCCTCCCTGGGTTTTCCTGTGGTAATCGATCTTAGGCAAGTAGTCTTCGGAATCTTTGATTTGATTCGGAGCCCAGTAAACAATCTCCTTTTTTATTGTATGCTGGCAGCGTGCAGGGAAATCTGTAAACGTTGGAAAGAACCTGATCCCCCAACCCTACTCGATTGGTGTTTATCAATCTCTCAAATTTCGAAGTTGGACCTAGCCGGGATTGGAAACCCAAGGAGGAGAGCTTTTTGGCTGTTGCTAGATGGGATTGCTTAGCGGTTGGGTTTTTTTTGTTGTTGTTTTTTTTCTTCCCCCAGTCCGATGATTATCTAGCCTTGATACAATCTCCTTGCTACTCCGCGTAGCTCTTATTTGCCTAGTGGTCAGTATTGGTGTCATTGGCACATGGTCAGCAGCTGCCGACTTAATAACTGGGCATTGGGCTGTGTATGATACTGGCTGTTGCTGTAGGGTTGGGTCTTCCTCGTTCAGCCGGCAACCCACACCAGCTCACTACTGAAACAGCACGCCTTTACCTAACAAGCCCTTGTAGCCTTGTTTGTATAGTCTGGCGATTGCAGCCATGATAGAGATGAGGACAAAAAAAAAAACAGTGCAGGGGTCTAGATGTGGTTGTACATGGGCTGGTAGTGTGGGGGCATTGGGCAGTAGTGCAGTGACAGGCCTGTAATACCATGGTGTGGAGTTGGTGATCCCGTTGGGTAGATGATATTGTGGGGAAAGAGTCAAATTTGTTCATGTGCTTTCAACGAGACTTGGCACAGGAGCGATGAGGATATTCCAGAGAATAGAAACCGACAGACACAAGTGTCTCTCTGATCAGGAGCTTACACAATGAGCTGACTACCTTCTTCAGCATCAGATGTTACGAATCACACAGTAGATTTGTGGGCCAACCGATAAAGAAACCAACTACCACACGCCCACGGCATAAGAAATCCAGATAGAATGAAGACCTTTATCACTGGCTCTTCCGCGTCTATAACTGGAATATCCTCATCACCCCAGTGCCAAGACTAGTTGAAAGCACATGAACAAATTTTACTCTTTCCCCACAATATCATCTACCCCCATGAAAGAAGATTACTAACCCAAGATCTTCCACAATGTAAAGAAATCCTGTTTTGTGCAAATTAAGAAGAGCACTGTTCATTCATGGTCCCTGTTCTGTTCCTGATGAGAGGGGCTCGCTTACAGCCTAGGGCAACACTCGATGCGCAGTTACAGCGGGGCATTAAGGGACACACACACAGGTACTGTATTCTAGGTCTGATCCGGATGTCCGGTCGCGAGCCCCTTTATTGCCTCGTACTCTTTTG
The DNA here is from genome assembly GCF_964204655.1 of Triturus cristatus. Lineage (NCBI taxonomy): Eukaryota > Metazoa > Chordata > Amphibia > Caudata > Salamandridae > Triturus > Triturus cristatus. The sequence goes on along the minus strand of NC_140584.1, from coordinate 36,291,142 downwards.
GGAAAGAAACGTGCAAACAATAGGGCTACAGTGTAGGGCCCCCCTCCGTAACAACAGCAGCATGAGGTGGTCCACATAACATAACAGACCCCAGGTCTCTTCTGTCCTGATGAGAGCCTCACACTGCATGTAGGATTGAAGCGTCGTCGACAACAGCAAAGGATAGTCGAACAACAAAAGGGCCAGAGAACAATCTGGCAGTTCCTTTTTTGTATCATGAAATAAATATTCCGACATCCTTGTCTATATCAATAACCCTTTTTTAAGTCACTGAATTGTCACTTATTTCTCAGACCTGGTTATGGTCATTTTACTTGGGGTTCTTTCTTTCCTTCTATCACTCCTTGTCTAAAACCACCACTCACGACTTTAATGTGTCAAAATAAATATATGTTTAAAGCAACAACATATATCTTGCTGAACAATTTCTTTGTGCTTTATACTTAATACACAAATAACTCAGTTCTGCTGAATTGAGTTGAAAGTTAGGCAATGATTGGGCTACTTGATTTAATTTGTGTTTAAATACATTTTTAGGCAGATATTTCTGTTCAATCATCATCTGTTTTTGATTTAATAAACATAGAAAAAAATCATGGCAACACATAATTGTTTCTGAAATGAGTTCCATGTGAACACTTGATACTTAATACCCAGTTCTCATGGACATAGTGGTTGCTCTTGTTTTTGGCAGTCACGGCCGGCGTGACCCGCCGATGGGGGGGGGTGCCGGGTCATGCGGGGAAAGGGGGGCACGCAGGGGTGGTTTGTTTAATTTTAAAAATATATAAATAATTAAACTTACCTTTCCGATGGGCGGGTCCCATGTCTGCTAAGCTCTCCTGCTCTCCAGGAACAGGAAGCAGAAACAGGCAGTCAGGCTTCCTCCCTCCTCTAAGCCAATCACAACGCAGCTCAAGCAGCGTTGTGATTGGTTGGGACACCGTCCAGCCAGATGCTAATGGGGAAGCCATTTTCTCCATGTAGGCTGAATGCCGACTACATGGAGAAAATGCAGAGTGAGCATGACTGGTTTGGGCGACCCCATGGGGCCGACCAAACAGTATGTGCGCACTCGGGAGTGGGCAGGCACATCACTCCTCCCCTCCACTCAGAGGATAGAATAGAGGATAGAATAAAAGTAAACACCAGCATGCAAAGTGCTATTGCTTAAAATAGCAGTCTTGGTCGATCAAATTATGCATGACTGTGTTTGCGTGTGTATAGTAGATTTAAGGGATTGCATGATTAGACGCTGTGCCTGTCATCAGGAAACAGCGTTTACAAAGTTGTCGGTACAACACGGTGCCATTACAACGCGGTCAGTACAATGACCGCGTTTTTACGACGCATCCCATTACAACGCAAGTCATTACAACGACTTGCTGCAGGGGGCTTTAGCAATCCAACACCTTCCCTTCGTTGTAAAGGCATGCATTGTAAAGGCATGCGTTGCAACCTCATATATTCCGGTCATCCCTTCTCCCGACCATCTTGAAAGCCTTACTTAGGACTTACAGAAGAAAGGAAAGATCATTTGTGCCGCCACCTTTTGCAGTTGTGTGTGGCTGTCGTGCAGCAGCCTTACAGTGCTGCGAAGCAGCAAGAATGCACACACTGCAGTGCAGGAGCACGTTTGCCGCCATTTTATACACTTCGCCAGCTACGCAGTTCGCAAAATGGACGTAGTTAAATAATAATAATCACAAAGTTGCGATGTCTAGGAACTTTTAACATCCAAGTGGCCATAAAGCATGATTTCTGATGCATGTAAGTGAAGTTCAAGGCCCTGTAACGAACGTATGGGACTGCATGCACATCTAGGTGCATACCCTCAATGTTCAGTAGTGCGAGGGACCATTCATTTCTCTCCAGTGGCTGGTGGACTGTTTGTTGCGCCATAGGCGCCTTCATACTGATCCTACACATTAGAGACACTAAAGAGGGGCGGTGACTGTGCCAGTCTGGCCTGAGCGGCAAGCGCTTGGAGGACCCCTGTGACTTGCACATTTCGCACAGCATCTGCCTCACCAGTTTCATATGCCATGTCGGGATCGCCAACGTCACGACAAGGTCATGCCTCTGCCGGCGCCAGCACCAGGCCGGACTCCTCTACATTCACCGGGCACATGGCTGGACACGGACTCGTGCGATCGGAGTCTCCTTTCTACGCCCACCGGAACCCCTGGCCCTCATATCGGGGGGAGGTATGGGCCTTCGCTGGCAGGAGTGGCTAGAAGACTTCGAAGACTTCATGAAGGGGTCTCGTGTAACCGAGGAAGAGCAACAACTGATTGTATTACGCAATTTAATAGGGAAAGAAGTTGGTCAGATTATAAAGGAACTTCCGGCCGCGGATGCTTCGTCCTATGTCAATGTGCGCGACGCACTAAACAGAAAATTTCTTCACAAACGGAATGTTGACTATGAAAGGTATACATTCAATTTGGCTTCGCAAGAAAAAGATGAACCCATGAACACGTTCATCACGCGACTCCGACGTTTGGCCCGCTACTGTGAATTTGATTCCTTCTCGACGGAAGACGCACTTCGCCTGCGAATCATAGAATGATGTCAGTCTGAGTCGTTACGTAGACGTCTGCTAAAGAAGAGCTACACGCTGGATGAGATCGAGGAAATGACGTGAGTATATGATCAGGCAGAAGAACATGCCAAGAAAATGGAGGCTGGAAGAGGCGAAAAACGTGAGCAGGCATTTCTGCTCCAATCCCGTACCACCAACAGATCCTCCCCTACGAAGCAAAGATCTTCTAGATCCAAAGTTCTATCACATTATGCAAACCGCCGGCGTCGCAGTTCGAGCCAGACTGATAAGCGACAGGCGCGTCAACTTAAGTGTTATTGCTGTGGATATGACTTCCCTCACACGGAGACATGCCCTGCCTTAGGCCAAAAATGCAGGAAGTGTGGTCGGGATAACCACTTTGAAAATGTTTGCGGAACCTCTCGCAAAGACACCCACAGAGACAATTACAGACAATCCAGACAGCCTAACACTCGCCATCATGCTAAAGCAGTGTGGGACTACAGAGATTCCTCCACTGGGTCTTCACAGTCCAGTAGTCAGTCTCATGGGACATATCGATCTCGTCGATCGCCATCTCGTGAGTCAAGGTCACTGTCACCAATATCTCAGGACAGTGATGAGTACGTCTGCATGGTTGCAGACCCGGACCGGCTGAAGAAATATCCGCGACTAGATATTAAAATGGACGCACACTGGGCTAAGTTTGTTCTGGATAGTGGAGCGTCTCTCAACTACATTTCAGTTGCAGAATACAAGAAAATGAATCCATCACCACACTTGCATAAAGCCAACGTGCGAGTGTACACCTGGATGTCGAAGAAACCTCTTCCGTGTTTAGGACAATTCCCGACTAATCTTACCTACAAGGACAGAACTCTTCCGGCTCACATACATGTAATTGATGGTCCAGAAGCAGATTGTCTTCTCAGTTTGCCCACGACAGAACGACTTCGACTAGTGGACATTTTGTATAAAGTAGATGATGAACCGGACATAGTCCACAAGTTTCCAAAATTATTCACCGGCCTTGGAAAGATGGCTCACTGCCAAATTCGACTGCACATAAACGAACGAATGACTCCCATAGCGCAACACCACCGGAAAATTCCATTTCATTTGCAACAGTCCGTAGAGGGGGAACTACAGGATCTTCTACAAGCTGACATTAGTAAGAGAACGTCAGGACCCACGCCCTGGGCCTCTCCGGTGGTCGTCGTGCCTTAGAAGGTCTCTCCTGGCAAAGTGCGCCTCTGTGTTGATATGAGGGTACCCAACACCGCCATCGAACGAGAAAGACACCCGGGACCCCATATCAGCGACATGATTGCGTCACTCAATGGTGCGCAAATATTTTCCAAATTAGATCTCAACAAGGGCTATCATCAATTGGAACTTCATGAAAAATCGAGATATATTACCACCTTCTCGACTCACCAAGGTCTATTTAGGTACAAAAGGCTCAGCTTTGGGGTCTCCTCGGCCGCTGAGATATTCCAGGAGGCCATCAGAAAGGTAGTCCATCACATTCCCAACACCCTAAATTACAGTGACGACATCCTGGTATATGGTGCAACAATGCAAGAACACGACACAGCGCTGGACCGAGATGCCATGCTCTATTGGAGGCCAATCTTTGAAGTTCTTTGGACACATCTTCTCAGGCGCAGGGATGAAACCAGATCCAGAAAAAATTGCCGCGCTAAATGACACTCCCAGGCCACGAGATGCGGGGGATGTACGTTCATTCCTAGGCATGGCAAGCTACTGTGCACTATGCCACCATTAGTTACCCTCTGAGAAAGCTGACCAAACAAGGACACCCATTTCAATGGACCACAAGATGTGATCAAGCATTTTGTGAAATCAAAACTGCGGTTGAATCTGCTAACAATCTGGCATATTTCAATACGAGAAGAAAAACCGAAATCACGGTAGATGCAAGTCCCGTAGGATTAGGGGCGATATTAGCTCAATATGACAATGAGAGTGATCAACGGTATATTGTCGCATATGCCAGTAGGAGCCTCACGGACACAGAGAGAGCCTACTCCCAGCCAGAAAAGGAAAGCCTGGCGGTAGTCTGGGCCTGCGAGCATTTCCACATTTTCATCTATGGCAATCAATTCACTCTTATCACGGATCACCAGGCCCTGCTAACCATCTTCGGAAATCCCCGAGCCAAAATGCCACCCAGAATAGAGCGCTGGGGCATCCGCCTTCAGGAATACACGTATACCATAATCCACAAGCCAGGAAAAGCTGCAAACCCCGCTGACTACATGTCACTACATCCCAAGGCAACGTCCAAATCCAATCCATCACTGGCTAAGGAGTACATTCACTTTGTAGTGGCTCAAGCCAAATTGCCTGCAGTTCCCTTAGAGGCCATACTGGAAGCTACAAATGAAGATGTTACACTTCAAGATGTAAAACATCGCATTCGGGCAAACAGCTGAAGGCATTTGGAAGAAGTAGGGCAGAGTGGACGGATCGACAAGCAGGAACTGGCTTCTTTCAAACACGTGAGGGAGGAACTGTCCATCACCGCTGATGGCCTCATGCTACGGGACAAGCGGATTATCATTCCGAAACAGCTGCGTCAAGGAGTCGTCAACCTAGCACATGAAGGACACAGAGGCATCGTAGACACGAAGCGAGCGCTGCGGGAACGGGTCTAGTTCCCTATGCTGGATCAAATGATGGAACTTACACTGAAGGACTGTCTACAATGTCAGCTAGTAAGTCGAGAGGATCCCCCTGCGCCGCTTCAGATGTCCAAACTGCCGGATGGTGTGTAGCATCATGTTGCAGTGGATTTCTTTGGACTGCTACAATCCAGCAAGTATGTCCTAGTCATCATGGACGAATACTCACGCTTCCCTATTGCGCATCTCATAGCATCCACCAAAGCGTCCACTGTTATACCGGTACTTGATGAGGTATTCGCAGCATGGTGCATACCGAAGGTTGTAAAAACAGATAACGGCCCTCCCTTCAATGGACAAGACTTCGCTGAATTTGCCAGACATTTCAATTTCAAACACCGGAAGATCACGCTTCTGTGGCCCAGGCCAATGGAATGGTAGAAAGATTTATGGCCACTTTAAAGAAGACAATACAGCAGGCAGAACTTTCAAAGTGTGAGGTACAAGTAGCTCTAAATGAAGTATTATGCACCTACAGAACCACACCGCACATGACCACAGGCAAGTGTCCAGCAACCTTAATGTTGGGTCGCACTGTGCGCACCAGAATACCAACTTGGGAAGATGCAACTAGTGGTTTGTCTCAAGACTCTGAGCACAAAGAATTAGCAGCCACAGACAAACTGAAAAAGGAGAGGATGAAGGAATATGCAGACCGACGGAGAAAAGCTGCACAGCCGTCTATCTATGAAGGGGACTGGGTATTGGTGAAACAAGAACAACAGAGAAAAGCGGACTGTCGATATCAAGCCTGCCCACTCCTGGTGACAAAACAAAAGGGAACCATGATTACGGCTGAGGCGGAGAACAAGAGGGTCACGAGGAACGTGATGCATTTTCAGAAATGCACGCCCAATATCCGAGAAGCGTTGACTGCGCCCATCAGTGTAGAACCAGGAAAGGCATCTGGGTCAGTAAGTGATCATCTAACGTCCATGCCTCCTGACGAAAGAGAACAGGTGGATCGGAATGGTCATCTCCGGCCACTACGAACTCATAGAAGACCAGCTCGTCTAATTGAAGAACTGTAACTATATTAGTCCATATTACATTGTACCTCTGACATGCATGGATATAGGTAACCCAGTTAAAAGTGTTTAAGAAGGGGGGAGATGTAAGGTTGTGACATGTGCTGGGTGCTAGGACCAGCACATGAGAAGAGGATATGGGAGGAGAGCGAGGGGCGGCGGAAGAGGAGGAGCGACGAAAGGGCAGAGTAGAGTAGGGTCAGGTAGACGAAGGAAGCAGGGAAATAAAGATCCTCAACTGAACATAGTGTCTGCATCATCTATAATACCAGGGCGACACTACAAGGACTACACCTACGAAAATGTAAAGAAAACCCGCGCTGGATGAACTAATTAAGCGTGAAAGTGGGAAACTTGAGATATCCTAATCAAAGTTGGCAAAGCTGTACTACAGCAAAAAAAAATGAGAATGAAAAATTCTGCGCAAAAGTATATCTGGGCGAAGCATCTGCAAAACCCTTTTTTTTTTACGTAAAGCGTTCTTTCTGAAAGAAATTGCGAGGAAAACATTTTTATCTCCAGAATCTTTCACTCATGCAAAGTCTCGGGAAGGTGACAAACTCCGAAATGACGTGAAGTAGGAAAGTATGTCACCTGATCAAAACGTTGTGGAAGGAATTGCTATGCACGTCCTGGTTCGTGTTAGACCTGTTCCCCCATAACAGGGCAAGGTACACCTAGAATTGTCGGGTTTTGAAGATCTACAACCAGTGCTTTAAATGGAAAAAAATAAGTGCAGGTACTCACCAAAAATAGACAGGGGACTGGGGGTGGTGTTTGGGGCGAGGCAATGTATTTTACTTTTCTAAGCTTTGTAACCATAAAATATGTATGCATTGTAAGAATGTCTAACCATTTATATAGTACTTACCAATATGTCCTTAATATCAACCAAAGTAACCTTTTTTTTAACCAACCTTATAATAATAAAATATTGAGAGAAAAAACAGCAAGGTTCCTAATGTTTGCCTTGAAGTTTGCATGCATATCCTTGATGCAGGATCATGAATCACTAAACTATATGACAAAGATTTTAACTTGTGACCTGCAGGTAACACAGTGATCTCTGCAGCAAAAACAGCAACCAACAGAGCTCTCTATATAAAAAACAAATATGTGATCTGCATGTTTCATGCTGTGCGTTACAGCAGGCACATTGATCCTCTATGCCATGGGTACTCACAAACTTTCTCTCAGGGGCAAAATTTACAGTGTGGTTTGTGGCCCAGGGCCGCACCGGTGGGGGCGGGGTCAGTGGGGGGGGCGGGACTATAGCATAAAAAAAACTGTGACCATGAGGTTGAACACAGGCCCCTGCACCAGACCCCGCATACACACATCTCCCTCCTTCTCCCTCTCCCTCCCCACCCTCCCTCTGTCCCTCCCTCTCCCTTCCTCTCTCTCCCTCCCCCTCCCTCTACTCCTCCCTCCCCCTCCATCTATCTCTCCCTCCTTGCTCTCCCTCCCTACCTCTCCTTCCCACTCTCTTCCTCCCTCTGCCCCTCTCTTCCTCTCTCCCTCTGTCTCTCTCTCTCTCTCTCTCTCTCTCTCTCTCTATCTGCCTCTGTCTGTATCTATCTCCGTCTGTCTTTCTCTGTCTATCTCTGTCTGTCTCCATCTCTGCCTGCCTCTATCTCTCTCTCTGTCTGTCTCTATGTCTCTGTCTGTCTCCATCTGTCTCTATCTCTGTCTCTAGCTCTCTCTCTGTCTGTCGCTATCTGTCTTTCTGCCTCTATCTGTCTCTCTGGCTCTATCTCTGTCTCTCTATCTGTCTCTATCTCTGTCTCTCTATCTCCATGTCTCTATCTGTCTCTATCTGTCTCTGTCTCTCTCGCTCTCTGTCTGTCTCTATCTCTATCTGTCTCTGTCTGTCTCTGTCTCTAGCTGTCTCTGTCTGTCTCTCTCTCGCTGTCTCTATCTGTCTATCTCTGTCTCTATCTGTCTCTGTCTGTCTCTATCTGTCTCTGTCTGTTTCTATATGACTCTGTCTGTCTCTGCCTGTCTCTGTCTCTATCTCTATCGGTCTCTGTCTCTATCTGTCTCTGTCTGTCTCTGTCTCTCTGTCTGTCTCTATCTGTCTCTCTCTGTCTCTATCTCTGTCTCTATCTATCTCTGTCTCTATCTATCTCTCTCTGTCTGTCTTTATCTCTCTCTCTCTGTCTCTATCTGTCTCTGTCTGTCTCTCTCTCGCTGTCTCTATCTGTCTCTGTCTGTCTCTGTCTCTATCTGTCTATATCTGTCTCTGTCTGTCTCTGTCTGTTTCTATCTGACTCTGTCTGTCTCTGTCTCTATCTGTCTCTATCGGTCTCTGTCTCTATCGGTCTCTGTCTGTCTGTCTGTCTCTCTCTGTCTCTATCTGTCTCTATCTATCTCTGCCTCTATCTATCTCTATCTATCTCTGTCTTTATCTATCTGTCTCTGCCTGTCTCTATCTTTCTCTTTCTTTGTCTGTCTCTATCTGCCCTGCCTCTATCTGTCCCTGCCACTATCTATCCTGCTTCTATCTGTCCTTGAACTCTATCTGTCCCTGCCTCTATCTGTCTCTGTCCAAACAGGAAGCTTCCTAAAATGCCCTTTAAAAGTCAGCTGTGAAAGCGCTTACAGCTGACTTTAAAGAGCATTTTGAGAAGCTTTCCCATGGTGCGTGAGGTCACAGAGGCCGGCAGTAAACACAGAAGATGGCTGCAGGAGCAGAGTAGTGAATGCGTAATCACTACGCATGCTCCTGCGGTCATCTTCTGTGTTTACTGCTGGCCTCACTAGAAACGTAGACAAGGCAAGGTCTGCGGGCCGCCAATGAAGGCCTGCCGGGCTTCTGGCGGCCCGCGGGCCGGTCTATGAGTACCACGGCTCTATTTAATTTTATGTTCAGTCAAACCTATGATTAGAAGAATGCACACAGATATTTTCAGCAAGTGCATTAACCACCAAAGTGCCATTGTACCCGGGAGTTTACCAGATACGCAAAGATCTCTGTACCAGGTAATATTTCGAAATGCAGCATGTTGTGATGAGTTAGTGAAGGCAGAATACATGCTTCATCACATTTGTCTTGTCACATTCTTTGGGGAAGAGTTTTAAAAAATAATTACATTCAGACTTTGCTCTTTGCTACTGCCCCCACTTTCTGCTGCAAACCCTTGGCCTTTGGCTGATTAATAAAGCTAGAGTTGGCCTGATGAGTAGCTATTTTTAAAGTACATTTTCCTAGAGCTGTGTGAGCCACTTACAGGTCAAGCCAGGCTTGAGCCAGATTCTGGGCTCTGGATCAACTCAAGGTTCTCTTTGAATTTCAATCCCAAAAATAGCCGACATTTTATGTGGCTTCTGCCTACTGCACTCGCTGTACCCTTATGCACAAAGTTAAAAATAAAACATTAACATTTGATGTAAAATGGAGAGATAAATAGATACTCATTTAGTGGCTGATATGTACAAAGTGAAACAAGAAAACCTGGGCTATACCCCGGCTTCTTCACTTAACCAAACTCTGCGATCTTAGGCAAATATTTTGTTAAAAAAATCTTACTTTTTCTTCATTATACCTCAACGTTGTATAATGTGACCTATTAATGTCAAAGCTGTACTATGTTAAAGAAATACGCTTTTTTAATTTGAAGAGACTTTATCCTATTTTAAGTGATGTTTGTTGGATGAATTACATTGCAAACAGTCCAGGGTTTTGCTCATGCAAGTTCTCTTAGAGCCCAACCAGACCCTTGGCTTGGCTCTCCCTTTAAATTTGTTGGCTCCCCCACCACTTCATTTTTCTTCTGAATGGTATACCTGCTGCAGCCTTTGTTAACATAGCTGGCATTTTCTTTAAAAAGATAAACAAAATTTCACAAAATCATCAGAGAAAACCATAAAAATCACAACATTATCTCTAGAAAAGATGGAGATGAACTGTTAACACACATTCCCTACACCCTGTCTAAATACATTTGCCCCTTTTACACACACGCGCCCCTCACACACTTAAAAGCCCATTTCATGCTCCCTGAATCACATTTATTCTCACACAAACACAAAGTACTACTTTTCATTCTCACGGTCATACCCACGCTTGCAAACTCACACACTTATTGCTTTTACTTCCTGGCTCTCACACATTCTCTTTCACACGCAGTGCCCAACAGTGGAGGCCTTCAAGAAAATTAACAGGTGCAGCACAAAGTAGGGGGTCGCATTTTGTGCGATGTACGTGTTCGCATATTGAAACCTTTTCAGAAACTGCCACAGGTGTTTCTCATTGGAGAAGAGATACTTAGGACGTTTATCAATAAATGGCACACTAACGAATCAATACTAGTGTTGCCGTTTTTTCCAGGTCGAGCTACAGTGCGCATGCACTGTCTGCAAGACCTGCTGTTATCAATAAAATTATGATATTCCTGCCTCCTACTTACAATTGGTGCAGTGCAGCATCGCTCTTCTTCGCTGCCTCCTGTCTCGTCCTGCAGCCGATATGTCACTTCCTTACGAGGCAGAGGAGCACCGTTAAAGTACAATGTAGTTACCCTTGTTTACCATCATATCTTCCTTTCTGCGCACTCGTTTTTTGCTTTCCCTCACTTCAATGTCAATCCAGCACCCATTTCCACTAACTTCACGGGGAATGTTCGATATGTGTAAACATAGCACTTTGAGAGAAACCATGGCCCACTGATCGCCACGGTAATTGGACACATAAACAATGTCGACGTTGCCACATGGTGGCGCTGTCTGCCAAATGTAGGTATGAGCACAACAACAGAAGTTGATAAATGTAATATACATTAACAATCACTAAAGAGTGCCAACAGTTTAAAACTGTACTATAATGAATTGAGAGGATTGTGCTGCAAATAAACAAGCATCGGTTTTCAGATCATTTTGGGTGTCAGACAAAAATCCTTTGATTTGTGGGAGAAGTGAACTCGGACTCGGTAGAATCCTCAATCCTCTGCCGGAAGTTCCAACCCGCATCCAGACTCCAATAGTGGAATGTACTCCTTCAAAGCAATAGTATTGTGTAGTTAATTCTACTGGTGGTTTGTATCAATGAGGCACTTCCACCAACGATCAGAGCATTTTTTGTCACCACCCAGCAATAAATTAGACAATGGCATACCTACTTCAAAATAATTTAGCAAACATGCAAAGAAGGAGAATTTTAAGGACTTGAGTCCTTGCCGTGTTTCCTCCTTCCCTCTCTGATGGGCAGATTTACAAGAAAGTGACGCATCTGCAGAGATGTGTCACTTTCCCTGTGCCACCCTGAGGAATGCTTGCGCCACCATGGATGAGCCATATTTACAATACGGCCCACCATGGCGCAAGGATTGAAAGATGCGTCAGGAATTCTGATACTTCTGTTGGGGCAAAAGTTACGCATTGGGATATTTAAGTCCGCGCCCCGCGATCTTCAGCCTCTTTCTCCCCTTGGACCTACGGCAAGCTGCAGGGGCGCATCGTCAAGGAGAGAGGTCTTCAGTCAGCGGCGGTGAAGTGCGGCAAGCTGGGTCAGAGGAGGCCATGGCGTAGTGTTGTTAAATATGAGATATTATAGTTAATAGCTTGTTGGGGTATAAAGGTTAATTTGTAGACTGTCATCGCGAGGGCAAATTGGTGAAAGCCAAGCATGATAAGAAAGATTGTGTAGTTTCGACTTGAGGTTGATAATACTTCATCTTTAATATTGATGTATTTGGAATAATGTTGTTTATAGGGTGTGCTACTACATAGTAATGAAGATTCAAACACTAATGAAAATGGCTGCCCGGTCGCTGAATTGCGGTACCCGTCACTTGACGAGGGCAATTTATTACGCTTTACTCGCTAACATCGCTTTTCCGATTCAAAAAAGTTGGTTCTGCGTTACGTGCGTGGGAAATTTTTGGGAATATATAAACGTAATTAATAAGAAACTATGCCCATTTTTGCGATGGCCGCTTCGCTCTGTACAGGCCATTTACAGCAGTTGTTACTCCAGCAATGCATTTTGAGGCCTATTCCCGCTATACTGCGTCACTTCTTATGCCTGCTTCAAGCAGGCGTAAGGTTTTGACACAGTGGCATCCTAGAAGTGACGCAGTGAAATCTTGTAGATTTCACTGGGTCACTTTTATGAGGCATAAAACAATGGGCATGCTAACAAGCTCTATTGCCCTGAACAATGTGTCCCACACTCGCGCCCATCATGTTTTTTAGTCACCTTCCGAACCCCTCTGAAAGGCACCCTGCAGCCATACTCCTCCTCTCCTAACTTCCAGAGGCACACGAAGCTCTATGTGTTGCACTGAAGACGAGCTGCTGTCCTGGCGCTTTTGAACCAGCTCAGCCCAGGCTTCAGCTCGTTTTGTAAGGCGCTTTAATCCATGCAGGGCGTGCAGAATGTGCAGCAAAGGATGGAGCTCAGGAGCACAGCACCAACTGCATCAAAATCAGGCCGTTATAAGTACCTGTACTCTCCTTGTCCGAGGAAAGGTCCCGGTACTCAAGAGGAGAAAACAAAAAAGTGGCAGCACTCAGTACCGGTGAGTACCGGCCCACTTAAAGCACTGAAGAACTTACAGTATATTGTACTGAATCCGTTATTTTTATTTGTGTTCTGATACTGATTTATGTCACTATAATTTTAGGACAAAAGTGCCAGAAAGCAGAGTAGAACGAAATGTGCACTGGATCGACTCACGCATGGAATTTAAACAAAACGATCAAGTTTAACAACACTCTGGATGAAAACATCTGCAATAAAGTAAGCTTTACAGGAACATACCTGTAAACCTGTGTTTTTAACGCACACAAGTAATCTCACTGTGCTCGAACTATAATGGGTTTTAGGCAACAGCCATCTCGGTAAGGAAGTTGGGGGATCAAGTGAGTGAAGTGTGACTTTTTGTTAACACTTAGGAAGTTCTAGTGTAGGTGCCTGCAGGTGAAAATATTCACATGGAGTAACGACGATAAAAATGAGCCAGCCCGGGCCTCGGACGGGACAGGTCTGATCTGAGTCACCAGACCCAGCAGGGCTATGAGCAGGCACGCAACACCCATTGGACTCAAAGGGCTTCAGCTCCCCCCGTCGTGTGTGGCAGCCCGGGATGAGACAGCTTCCCGGGCACAGACACAGCCGCACCCGAGCACTTCACAGGTCTTTAAACGACCATTTGCATGTTAATGAGGCCTCGCTGTTGTTTCACCCCTTCTAAGAGCCCCTGCAGCTCCACTCTGCCTATGGCTTAAAAGATTCAGCCCCCCCCCCCGAAATTTGCCCCCCCCCCGAAATTTGGTTCTAGTTGCGCCTCTGGCTATGAGGAAGAGCATATTAGCTGCCTCCTGCACGGCTCTCGTGCTTCACTACTCCAGGCATGAGGAGATATGTGCTTCACTACTCCAGGCATGAGGAGATATGCACACCCTGGCCCCTCTTATCACTCTGGCATTGGTAATCCTGGTACCTTTCAGAACTACCGGCCGAAAGTGCAAAGGAGAAAGCGCCAGGGCTGGGGGAACTACTGGCTATGGAGCCTCGAGCGCTCTGGTCGTAATTATTAATATTGCACAACTCCAGGGTCAGCTTTTTATTGTGTTTTGAGTATGCTGTGAATGAGACACAATCAGGACCCGCTAATATAAGGTGCACGTTAATGGAAACTGTTCCATTTTACGAGTTGCACTGAGCTTATAGTTGCAAAAAGCTTATTCAGTACTGACTTCATTCTGCAAAATCATGGACTTTCCCCCGCCCCCCCAGCATTTTGGATGCCGGACTACAAGTTGCAGAATGCAAAGGGAGGAAAACAGGATTGCCTGACCTGCTCTGACGTACCTGAACTGGCGTTGTTTATTTCTAATGCATATAACTTACGTAGTTTTGTTTTGTATTACCAATTTGTGTAGCACATAGGACAAGGCTTAAAAGTGTTTGTCGAACCACTTAAAAAAGAGTACATTAAACCTCCCCCTCTTACCACCACAGAAACAAACCTGTCAAATGTCACTGGTCCACGCATTGATTAACCCACCACGGTTAGTCCAAAACTACAATATGATAAATAAGGACTACTAGTCCTATAATGCAAAGCCAAAAATATATCTGAAGTAGATGAGCTACTCATGCAGGGACTTTGGAAATTGCGATCTACGTTGCATTGTTTTTAGTATGATTAAAATGGGTTTAAAATCCCAGTACGCAAAGTACTCTCAATTTTCCAAGGTCCATGTGCATCAGCTCAGACAGTCCATGGTTTTTTTTTAGAGTCTGCTACTTCTGTTTCTGATAATTTTACAATGGTGAAGGTGTAACCAAGGGACTGCATGATAGGACTACATTTCCCATAACGCAAAGCCAATATCCGGATCGGCAAAGCTCCTGCCTCTTGGACCTTGGAAACGTAAGGGCGCTTCATGCCAAAGTCGGCTGGCTGAAAAATCATGACTCACTGAAGATGTCCCACAGGACTTCCGAAGGGCAGGCATGCATTGGGGAAATCTTACTTACATGTGCCCAAAATGGGCTTATTAAAAACTAACTTCACAAGCTAAATAACAAAAGCGAGCTGTCTTTAGTGACAATCCAGGGCAGGGCGGCAAAGAATATGCTGCCTCTTACATTCTGGCACAGCAGGCCCCTCCGGCCCCTCCCCCCAACCACCATATCCATTGCTAAAGACACCTGCTTTGGATTGTTACGGGGCCTAAAGCCCATTCTAGGACTGTTCACTGCTCACACCCATCAGACGATCGTCCAATCCACTGTCCTGGCGAGACTGGACTACTGAAACATGTTGCTCCTCAGTGCTAATATGGAAGTGATCAAAAGGCTTCAGCACGCCCAGAATGCTGCAGCCCGCACCCTTTTTGCGTTCACCAGACGCCATCCTGTCTCTGGCCTCCTCCGCCGATTACATTGGTTACCAATGGAGCAAAGAATCCACTTCAAAGAGCTTTGCACCACCCACAAACCTTACACATAACAGCTAAACAGGAATCAAGTCCCCAAAAAAAGAAGTAGGGAGACTCACCAATTTAGACAGAATGGGTAACATCACTGCGTGTGGCATCACAGTGTGTGACATTGCATGTGGCATCACAACCCATGACCTCACAGGAAGTGA
This sequence comes from Triturus cristatus, assembly GCF_964204655.1. NCBI lineage: Eukaryota > Metazoa > Chordata > Amphibia > Caudata > Salamandridae > Triturus > Triturus cristatus. The sequence continues at coordinate 36,275,760 of NC_140584.1, read as the reverse complement.
GATAATAATAAAAATTCCACATTTGTGAAGCTCAACCTTATCACCCCTAACGGTATCCAGGCAGTGGGGTGCCGTCAGGGAAATTAAGTGAGCTATTGCCCAAAATCACATGATGCTGAGCTGAGCTGCCGCCGGGGATTGAACAGTGAGCCCGCACTCTGGAGTGAGCTTCTCTGGCCGCTGCACCACACCTCTCAGATCTTGAGACCTCCCATATGTTTAGCGGATCTTTGACATATTATCGACAGACACATTATCGAACTACAGAAATATCGCATCAAATATATCGACATCAAAAATATCGACATTGTATACTTATTTAAAAAACGACACTAATATCGACACTACAATATCGTAATACAATTATATCGATCACACAAAAATCGCACACATAAATATCGCAATACTAAATATCGACATGAGTAAATAAATATGACACATGTCACAAATATCGATAACCAAAATATAGACATCAATAATATCGTTTTTTTTAAATATTTCGACAATTTTAATACTAATAAAACCAATACTTTAAACAACATAAAGACAATATTTTCCCAAAACATACATTTTTCAAATGAGATTCTACTTAAACATAAACATAACATTTATAGCGATCTCAATATTTAACAACATAATAAAAAAACACTGAAATAATTATCACATTGGCATTTCGAACACATTTAAAAAAAATCACTACACATTATAAACAATCTTTTTATATATAATGATTTAAAACTCTCCTCCTTTAAAACTAAATATACTCTTACTTAGCATTTTCCATAAAAGGAAACCAATTAACTTAAAAAAATTCAAACCATCCAATAGAAAGGCCACATACAGAAAACAACCAATAACATTCAAGAAACAATTTAAAACCACTATATAAACCAATTAAAACAAGTCTTCTACTGTGCCTTAAACCAAAGCATTGAACGAAGAAGAAACTCTGCTAAACAGAAGAAACCTACATCCTACTACTATTCTAAAAACGTAAGTAAATATTCTTTTCTAACTAAACTGCCAAATTAAACTAAAACACTAATTTATCTTTACTCAAATAAATAACTAAATTATATATTCCATCTCTTTATGTTTCCACTACAGATATTACTCCAAACAGCTAAAGAAAATATTGAAGATTGCCAGAAAAGACTCACTAAAAAGTAAGTATACTATCAAAATACTTTATAAAATATTAATTAAATCCTACTCAAACCCCAAAACATCCTAAACCCCTAAACAAATCCATGTTCTCTTTTTTAAGTTTTAAAAAACCTGTATAAATTAACACCTATAGTCTATACCACTGGGCATGAGGGAAGACTCTGTTTGCTTAGGGAGAGGTTGGGCTACTCCATCTTATTTATTAGGGAGGAGGGGCACATAGTAAGAGGGGTAGGGGACGGGGGTACATTGACATGTGGTGGGGGAGGGGGGGGGTAGAGAACTGGGTGGGAAGGTTGTTCCTTCTCCTGAATAATTGGTCTTGATGATAAATGTGTGGTACTTCTGGGACAGATGAAGGCAGGGGAATGTTTTTTGAGTTTTTGATTTGTAAAACAATAAAATACGTTTCAACAAAAAAATATAGTCTATACCAAACAGCAATACCACCCCACTTAAAAAACTAAACCAACCAAAACAATATATTTTCTTTAACTTTCAGAGACTACATCAACTAAACAGCATTTTGTCTACAAACAACATCTTCATTCAAATACAACCAAAAACACTTGGTAAGTATATTTAAAAAAAATGCTTTTTTGCTATTTTCATTTAAATATATAAAGTACTAATGCATATATTTTCATATACATTTTTTCCAGATTTCTAACACATCACGATGACAGAAGAAGCCCAATTTATAACTTCGCAGAAAGGAAAATTCCTATTGTGTTACATGGGTTACACATACACCCAAGAAAAGCAGACGGACCGAAAAGTGAACTGGAAGTGTACTAAATATTATTCTAACAAATGCTACGGACGAGCAACAACAAGAGAAACAACTGTACTATATACAAGAGAGCATAACCATCCACCCAATCTCTCTGAAATAGAAGTCAGATCAACCCTTGAAAATATCAAAGAATTAAGCACTGGTTCACAAACTGCTACAAGTGTAATCCTAAAAGAACTATTACCTAGAGTGCCCAAAGAAGCAAGAGGCCAATTACCATCAATTGCTTCTATAAAAAGAACTATTGCTAGGACCAAAAAAGCAACCACGACAACTATACCATCCCCTAAAACTTTTCAAGAGATCATCATTCCACCAGAATTAACTATCACCCACAATAATGAACCTTTTATTTTTTTTGATAACAAAAGCACAGAAAAAAGAATCATAATGTTTGCTACTGCAAACAATATAACTAAACTGCAACAATGCCAAACATGGATGATGGATGGCACCTTTACAATATGCCCAAAACCATTCTACCAGCTTTACACAATACACGGTCAATATCTCAACACTTCCATACCTTTAATTTATGCACTATTACCTAACAAACGAAACACAACATATAATGAAATGCTAGGAAAACTAAAACAAGAATCAAATGATTTTTACCCTCAAAGAATTATCATAGACTTTGAGCAAGCCATGATAAATTGCATTCTAAAACTGTACCCCCATACAGCTATCCAAGGATGTTACTTCCATCTAAACCAATGTATATGGAGACATTTACAAAAATCTTCACTAAGTGTAGAATATGCCACTAACATAAGTTTTGCACATCAAATAAAACTTCTAACAGCCCTAGCTTATGTACCAACCACAGATGTTGCAGAACATTACAATCTTTTATTAGAAAGTCCATTCTACAAACAAAATGAAGTAAAGTTATCTCCCCTCTTAGATTATTTTGAGGATACCTGGGTGGGGAGACTACACAGATCAGGCCATAGACGTCAGCCCAAGTTCCAAATACCTTGGTGGAATGTATATGTAAGTACACTCAACCAACAAGCCAAAACTAACAACGCCGTCGAGGGCTGGCATAATGCATTCCTAACTTCTACTGGGAGAACAACTCCAACACTACAAAAACTACTAATTGCCATACAAAAGGAACAAAGTTTCCAAGAATTAAGAATGCAACAATCTGTCCTACAATTAAAACCAAAACAATCTAGACAAACTACTCAAATGTATAATTACCTACAACAACAGGTACAGCTATACCCATCCACAAGAGGACTTGAGTACTTAAATATAATAGCTCAAACTCTCTTCTAAACCCTTTCCTAAATATTAACCCACAATTCTACTAAAACAACTATCACAACATAAACAAACCACTTTATTATATCACATATTTAATTATGTGGTCTAAAATATATAAATCAATTATATCGACATATATTTAGACAACATAATTAAACAAACCAAGTACACAACAACAATATTAAATATATAAGGTTTGGCCACCAACAATTAAAATATTTAAATGAACTTACCTGTGTAGTTGCTCCAATGGGATAATAACATTCCTTCCAAATAAATCCAGGTAGTTCAAAATCCATAGGTATCCAAAAAAATTCCAAATAAAATGTAAAAATACAACTGTTTATCGAAAACAACGTCAACGCAAAAAAACGACTATGCATTAACCATAAAAATCCCGAAAAATATTAAAAAGGTAAATAACCGCTCCTGGAAACCCGAACAATAAAGGAAGTGTAAAATAAAGATTAGTAAACACAACTAATACACACTTCCTTTAAAAAAATAAGGTGTTTGAAACCTACGAAAATATCTTCTCCGTAAAACCTACAAAAGAGAAACAAACATTCCCACCCACACACAAACACACATAAGGCACCTAAAAACATCACTACAAACGTAATTCAAACACTATAAAACTTTAACACACCGAAATAACAAAACACTAACAAAGCCACAAACACGGAACACAACGTAAATTATAAAACCGTATACAAACTATTACTAACACCCTAACTTCTAAAACATCAATCCATACACACTTATTACAACATTACTACTTCCACAAAACACTTAAAACTATTTAATAATAAAGAAAATAACTCTTATCTTCTCAAACGCGAAACAGCTCCCGACCGCGACCTGGATTCGACCAAAATAACCCAAAACAACAGCGAGCGGTTACAAAATAAAAGACCCAAACAAACATAACAACTAAAAAAATTACTAATAAATGCCCTAACTATTTATTTAACATTACACATTACTTTAAAAATTAGTAAAACATTAGAATAAAATACTCAAAAAGAATACCTATTTTTTTTATCTATGTGAAAATTATTTAACGTATTAAAATAAATATAATAAATAAAAAAAATTTATTAATATATCAATAAAACTGTATATATTACCAAAATAAATAGATGAACATGATATAATTAATATATTGTATCTACAACATACCAAAAAAAAAGAAAAATAATACATATTCTAAAATGTAAACAATTTCAATATTAATTATGTAATATAAATATTAATAATTAAAATATATTAATCATATATTTCAAAACATACAATTTCTTATAAATTCAAATAAAGTCTAAAAATTTTGAGAGTACACAATATAAATTTATAAATATTAAACAGCTATAAAAATCAGATTTTTTTATTTTTAATTATTTTGTGTGTTCATATATTCATGTCCAAAATATACATTAAACAAATATATATCCATTATAAAAAAATTATGACTATAATACAAATGTTAAATATTAATAATTTTATTACATGTTTATTTCAATGATTTAATTATTAGAATATGCGTAATAATAAACAATATTTTCTCTCTAATGAATATACATTCCAACAACTATAAAACAAATCTTATTTTCCTTTCTACTATTTTATAAAAAAAATTGGAATTTGCATTCTGATATAACACTGAACTTAATTAATTAACTATTCCCACTCCAGTCTATATTTAATTAAGATAAGTGCTGGACACTTAACTTAATTAATTTACTATTCTCACTCTAACCTATATTTTATTAGAGTATGTGCTGGACACAGAACTTAATTAATTTACTATTCCCACTCCAATCTATATTTAATTAAGATAAGTGCTGGACACTGAACTTAATTAATTTACTATTCTCACTCCAATCTATATTTAATTAGGGTAGATGCTGGACACTGAACTTAATTAATTTACTATTCCCACTCTAGTCTATATTTAATTAAGATTAGTGCTGGACACTGAACATAATTAATTTACTATTCTCACTCCAACCTATATTAAATTAGAGTAGGTGCTGGATACTGAACTTAATTAATTTACTATTCCCACTCCACTCTATATTTAATTAAGATAACTGATGGACACTGAACTTAATTAATTTACTATTCTCACTCCAACCTATATTAAATTAGAGTAGGTGCTGGACACTGAACTGAATTAATTTACTATTCCCACTCCAGTCTATATTTAATTAAGATAAGTGCTGGACACTGAACTTAATTAATTTACTATTCTCACTCCAACCTATATTACATTAGAGTAGGTGCTGGACACTGAACTTAATTAATTAACTATTCCCACTCCAGTCTATATTACATTAGAGTAGGTGCTGGACACTGAACTTAATTAATTAACTATTCCCACTCCAGTCTATATTTAATTAAGATAAGTGCTGGACACTGAACTTAATTAATTTACTATTCTCACTCCAACCTATATTTAATTAGAGTATGTGCTGGACACTCAACAGAATTAATTTACTATTCCCACTCCAATCTATATTTAATTAAGATAAGTGCTGGACACTGAACTTAATTAATTTACTATTCTCACTCCAATCTATATTTAATTAGGGTAGATGCTGGACACTGAACTTAATTAATTTACTATTCCCACTCCACTCTATATTTAATTAAGATAACTGCTGGACACTGAACCTAATTAATTTACTATTCTCACTCCAATCTATATTTAATTAGGGTAGATGCTGGACACTGAACTTAATTAATTTACTATTCCCACTCTAGTCTATATTTAATTAAGATAAGTGCTGGACACTGAACATAATTAATTTACTATTCTCACTCCAACCTATATTAAATTAGAGTAGGTGCTGGACACTGAACTTAATTAATTTACTATTCCCACTCCAGTCTATATTTAATTAAGATAACTGCTGGACACTGAACTTAATTAATTTACTATTCTCACTCCAACCTATATTAAATTAGGGTAGGTGCTGGACACTGAACTAAAATAATTTACTATTCCCACTCCAGTCTATATTAAATGAAGATAAGTGCTGGACACTGAACTTAATAAATTTACTATTCTCACTCCAACCTATATTTAATTAGAGTATGTGCTGGACACTGAACTGAATTAATTTACTATTCCCACTCCAGTCTATATTTAATTAAGATAAGTGCTGGACACTGAACTTAATTAATTTACTATTCTCACTCCAACCTATATTACATTAGAGTAGGTGCTGGACACTGAACTTAATTAATTAACTATTCCCACTCCAGTCTATATTACATTAGAGTAGGTGCTGGACACTGAACTTAATTAATTAACTATTCCCACTCCAGTCTATATTTAATTAAGATAAGTGCTGGACACTGAACTTAATTAATTTACTATTCTCACTCCAACCTATATTTAATTAGAGTATGTGCTGGACACTCAACAGAATTAATTTACTATTCCCACTCCAGTCTATATTTAATTAAGATAAGTGCTGGACACTGAACTTAATTAATTTACTATTCTCACTCCAACCTATATTACATTACAGTAGGTGCTGGACACTGAACTTAATTAATTAACTATTCCCACTCCAGTCTATATTTAATTAAGATAAGTGCTGGACACTGAACTTAATTAATTTACTATTCTCACTCCAACCTATATTTTATTAGAGTATGTGCTGGACACAGAACTTAATTAATTTACTATTCCCACTCCAATCTATATTTAATTAAGATAAGTGCTGGACACTGAACTTAATTAATTTACTATTCTCACTCCAATCTATATTTAATTAGGGTAGATGCTGGACACTGAACTTAATTAATTTACTATTCCCACTCTAGTCTATATTTAATTAAGATAAGTGCTGGACACTGAACCTAATTAATTTACTATTCTCACTCCAATCTATATTTAATTAGGGTAGATGCTGGACACTGAACTTAATTAATTTACTATTCCCACTCTAGTCTATATTTAATTAAGATAAGTGCTGGACACTGAACATAATTAATTTACTATTCTCACTCCAACTTCTATCTTTTATCCAACCAAAACTAAAATCTAGAGATTTTTTGTAAATTAAAACAAATTAATTTAACTGTTCCTATTCAACTCTATATTTAATTCTAATATTTGCTATTTACCAAACTTAATTAACATACTACTCCCACTACAGACTGAACTTAATTAATTTACTATTCTCACTCCAACCTATATTAAATTATAGTAGGTGCTGGACACTGAACTAAATTAATTTACTATTCCCACTCCAGTCTATATTTAATTAAGATAAGTGCTGGACACTAAACTTAATTAATTTACTATTCTCACTCCAATCTATATTTAATTAGGGTAGATGCTGGACACTGAACTTAATTAATTTACTATTCCCACTCTAGTCTATATTTAATTAAGATAAGTGCTGGACACTGAACATAATTAATTTACTATTCTCACTCCAACCTATATTAAATTAGAGTAGCTGCTGGACACTTAACTTAATTAATTTACTATTCCCACTCCACTCTATATTTAATTAGGATAACTGCTGGACACTGAACTCAATTAATTTACTATTCTCACTCCAACCTATATTAAATTAGGGTAGGTGCTGGACACTGAACTAAATTAATTTACTATTCCCACTCCAGTCTATATTAAATTAAAATAAGTGCTGGACACTGAACTTAATTAATTTCCTATTCTCACTCCAACCTATATTTAATTATAGTATGTGCTGGACACTGAACTGAATTAATTTACTATTCCCACTCCAATCTATATTTAATTAAGATAAGTGCTGGACACTGAACTTAATTAATTTACTATTCTCACTCCAAACTATATTAAATTACAGTAGGTGCTGGACAATGAACTTAATTAATTTACTATTCCCACTCCAGTCTATATTTAATTAAGATAAGTGCTGGACACTGAACTTAATTAATTTACTATTCTGACTGAAATCTATATTTAATTATGGGATTAGTAAAATTCTAAATTATATTTAAATTTTCTAAATAATTTTTTTAAATTAAAAAATATATAAACATTTTAAATTAACTTCCCACCCTTATCCCCTATAACCCAACACTCCGCTCCTAAAATTATTTGTAAAATTCTAAATTTAATTTACAATTTCTAAATAATTTTTATAAAAAATTAACAAATATATAAACATTTTTAAAACACTTCCCACCCTTATCCCCTATCAACCAACATCCCGCTCCTAAAATTATTTGTAAATTTCGAAATTTAATTTACAATTTCTAAATAAATTTTTACAAAAATTAAACAATATATAAACATTTTTAAAACACTTCCCACCGTTATCCCCTATAAACCAACATCCCGCTCCTAAAAATATTAGTAAAATTCGAAATTTAATTAACAATTTCTAAATAAATTTTTTTAAAAATTTAAACTATATATAAAATTTTTTAAAACACTTCCCACCCTTATCCCCTATAAACCAACATCCCGCTCCTAAAAATATTTGTAAAATTCGAAATTTAATTTACAATTTCTAAATAATTTTAATACAAAATTAACAAATATATAAACATTTTTTAAACACTTCCCACCCTTATCCCCTATAAACCAACATCCCGCTCCTAAAAGTTTTTGTAAAATTATAAATTTCATTTACAATTTCTAAATAAATTTTTAAAATTTTTTAACAATATATAAACATTTTTAAAACACTTCCCACCCTTATCCCCTATAAACCAACATCCCGCTCCTAAAAATTTTTGTACAATTCTAAATTTAATTTACAATTTCTAAATTTTTTTTTTTTTAAATTAACAAATATATAAACATTTTTAAAACACTTCCCACCCTTATCCCCTATAAACCAACATCCCGCTCCTAAAATTATTTGTAAAATTCTAAATTTAATTTACAATTTCTAAATTATTATTTTTTTAAATTAAACAATATATAAACATTTTTAAAACACTTCCCACCCTTATCCCCTATAAACCAACATCCTGCTCCTAAATTAAATATACATTTCACATTTTAAATAAAATTTACTAATTAAATTTTACAATATATTAAAAAAATTAATTAACTTTTTTAAAACACTCCCCACCCTTATCCCCTATAAGCCAACATCCCGCCCCTAAAACAATATAAATATTTCTCATATTATATACATTTTAACTATTTATACAAACAACTTCAAAATATTTACTAAACATACGACGATATTTTCACATGTCGATATTATTACTAACGATATTACTTACATCGACATATAAGTAAAAAAAAAAACCGATATTTTTCACATCGACATTATCTATTTCGATATTTTGTACATTCGATATTTTTGACTCGATATTTCTGTCCCTCGATATTAAAAAGTCGATATATAGACTGCTCACCATGTTTAGCAGGTCTCTCATGAGTACATCTGAGCGCATTACAATATTTAACAAATTAGACTTTGCCTTGGGGTTGTGCCAAAATATTGATGCAATCCAGATGCAAAATCTAGGCCTCAATTTACACATTTTTTTAAACACACTGCCACAAAGAAATTGGCAGCAAGGAGAAACCTGGCAGAAAATCTGTTCTGCTTAATTGGTTGCAGTGTCTCCATTTTAAAATATTTTATGGGATTAAGGCACCTGCTACAGAGATCTTTGTGTGCCAGATAAATCTCAGGGGAAAATAAAAATGGTAAGATAACTCTGAAGGATAATGTATTTGCTGGAGAGATCTGTTTTTTGCTCAGCCCTAGTTTTGAATCAAAGTAGCATAGAGGGTTAATATGTCTCCTACAAATCACAATTCGTAAGGCACAGCTGACAGATTTTTAGTTTATATAAATGGGTAAGTGGGTCACTGCTTTTAAAACAGAGATCCTTTTGTTACTTGCAGTTCATTAGTTGTAATCCTGCTAATAAAGCACGGTGAGAAATGAAGGACATGTGGCTCCTGCACCTTGTAACCCTCACTGTCTTATGTAACACATCCTTTATACTGATGTACACACATATGTAGTAGTAGTAGTGGTATTAAACTTTATTTGGTTATGTGAACATAAAAGGAAACAGCACATGGCAATTCCTTCTGTGCATAGCCATGATCAACAATACATACTCATACAACAGATAATATAAAAATTAAAAGCAGTAGATAATCTAGAACAAGTATTTGAGCATTGTTAACAAACAGTAAATTACTATGCTCCTTCATAGTTGCCTGTCGGGACAATGTTGGGCATACCATTAGTGTACCATTGCTTTAAAATCTCATTAAAATAATAACACTAGGGGCCCGATTCACAAAAGTAATCTGAGACAAAATCCTAACTTTACGACTTTCGGTATTCACGGAAGGCATTTTGGAGTACTAAAGTTAGGATTTTGTCTCAGTTAATCTTAAATTTTGGTCTTAAATTGAATTTATGACAAACAAGTTTAACTGAGACAAAATCCTAACTTTACAACTAGGATTATGCCTCCGTTAAATTTAAGTTTGTCTTAAATGTAATTTAAGACCAACATTTAAGATTAACTGAGACAAAATCCTAACTTGAGTACTCCTAAATGCCGTCTGTGAATAATGAAAGTCATAAAGTTAGGATTTTGTCTCAGATTACTTTTGTGAATCGGGCCCGAGGTTCCAATCAAATAAATAAGTCCCATCCAATTGCTATGTACGGTGCAAAGTTATGGGGTATTTCAACTACAAGGTAATTCATCAAGAATAAAACAGATTTTTAAGGTGACAACTTGCATTTCCCAAGTCTGCTGCTAATTACATCACTCACAAAGAGCTGAAGCTGCAATACCTGCAAGACTTGATCTGAGTCCTGCCAGCCCTGCTTCGTTTATCAATATGAAAAAACCCTGAGGCTGTCCTAACAAGAGACATAATACTGGATTGTCTCTCCCTGAACAAAGGTTTGCTAATCCCTTGTATTTGTTATGTTAAGATCATTTATAGTCACATAGGGATGGAATCCTTTTTCCGGGGTCCCTCGACCTGGATTTCACTAAGTAAAAGGAGTTTGATGGACGCCTTTCTCCAGCTCGAGGAGTCCCAGCGGCTCCGGAGCCTCCAGACATGTCCAACGGTCATAAGATATGTCGACTTATGTGACACTGATAAAATCACTACCTATTTATAGACTGCCTGCAGCAGATGGGAACGTTCACTCTTATTTCGTTTTAGACCAGGCATTGTTAAGTACCTGTTATGCTTTCTCCTGGGCTATACCCAGCATCTTGAGTCCATATCTTGCCCATGTGACGATGCTTCTAAACAGATGCTACTTTGTATCTTTTTTTTGCAAACTTTACTTGCAATGTTCAAGGTTGTTTTTAACCCATGTTCTAAAGAAGTAGTGTTATGGCCTAAATCAATGCAGACATGCTTTTAGATTCTTATTACCTTTACATAATGATGAAGTGTTTTTTAATGTATGCGCATTTTTAAAGGCTGCCACCCGGCACAAACTTTGATTCCCTGATGAGATATGCTGCTGCAATTTGATACTGTACGATATATTTTATCTTTTTAGCAGTGGCATTTTGTGTACTGGTCAAATTTTTATTGTTATGCTGTAAAATGTTTTTCTCTTTTTCTTAAATAACTTTTATGGCTGCAGCAATGCTGCCGAATAGAATAAAATTGAATTGAATTCAAATAATTCAGGAATAAGAAAGTGCAACAATCTAAGTAAGCTAGCGCTTACCCTGACTATGTAGGTCGGCTAAACCTCATAGATATGTGAGCAAAACAAAAGCCTATACCTCGAAACAGCTTAGAATTAAAAGGTGTACTCATATACCAGTTTTATTTCCCCACAATTTTACGGAATGCAACGGAAGCTGCAATGTACCTATAGATTGCACAGCATACTAGTTCAGTTTGCAGCAATTGAAGGTACAGCAAAGCAGATCTCCACTGTCTGATATTTAGGGTTCTAAGCCTTGGAACACATATAAACTATCTGTGTGCACTATATAGGCCAGAAAAAACAAAATAATAATTTCAGACTGAGCCAAGTTAGAGTCACATGTGCAGGCTGCGAGATCATTATCACAGTGAGCTGGTGCTCCATATGAAACCAGCAAGAAACCTAGACAAAAGCAGCTGAGCACTGTACAGGGTCAATGACAAGTTTAATGTCAAGGAGTAACGGGAAAGGTAGCTGGTTTGTGGACTGTTAAAGTATTGTGATAGCTTTGCAGGTAATTCAGTTGAGCTTGAAGATGATGCGGACCAGCAAGGACGACCTGTGGAGTTCATTCAAGGTGTTGTGGTCATATTTCTTCATGTCTTGGTGAGGTGTGCTGCAGCTTGTAGAATGCACTTAAGGGAGCCAGTGTGGATTAAAATTCCAAGATGCTTTCCCAGATCCCCCGTTCAAGATAGTGTATGTTGAAAAACAGTTATGAAAGCAAATAAAACATTTGAAACTAGCTTGACTTCTTTTAAAGGTGTTGGACCTGGCCATTCTTGCAGGGCTATCTTCAAACTTTTTGACTTCTTCCTCCTATTTTTCTGACCCTCTTTTTGTTGGCTTTAGGACTCTGGGCACTTTACCACTGCTAATCAGTGCTAAAGTGCATGTGCTCTCTCCTCTAAAACATGGTATGATTGGTTTGCACCTGTTTGGCATATTTGATTTACATAGAAGTCCCTTGTAAAGTGGTATACCATATACACAGAGCCTGTAAATTAAATGCTACTAGTGGGCCTGCAGCACTGCATATGCCACTAACTGACAAAGCCTTTCAAACCTGTCTGATGCTTGCCATTGAAGAGCCTGCGTGCGCAGATTACTGCCACATGTGACTTGGCATTTAAAACTACTTGCCAAGCCTTACAATCCCCTTTTACTACATATAGGTGGCCCCTAAAGCAGGTCTTAGGAAGCCCTTTGGGCAAGGCGCTGTGTAAGTAAAAGGTATTTCAAAAAGCACCCCCAATGATTTGGGGTGTGTCCCCCAGGCACTGGTTGAGGACCGCGAATGCGGTTTCTAACCATTAAAGCGACAAAAGTTCATCCCAGGCTGAAGTTTTCTCAAAGTAAAACTTTACTGTTTGCTGTTGCTTCATCAAAATTCAAATGTCATTTGTATTCATAAGTGAAATTATCTTCGTAGCGATTGGCAATTACATTTTCATTCCCAATGCATTTCGGCAAGAACTGCCTTCGTCAGGGGAAATCTACGAATAATTATACAAATCATAAGAATCATATACGAGGATGCAGTGTGTATTTCTAGGCGACGGTGAATACGGGTTGAAAGGTGAATGGATTAACGCGAGTTTCCTAACGGCGAGTGAATGGCTAGATGTGCATTTGTGAATAATGGGTTGACGGAGGGGTGGGTGACATGCAACTGATGGTGAAATATGGTCAAAGGTTGGTGAGATGATGAATATCTATCGAATGTGCTTAGCGTTAATTGGAAGTGATAACGGAAAAAGGAGGGCGTGCGCATTTAGCGATCGTGGTACCGAGTGCGGCATATTCGGTTTTAACTATTAACAGTGACGGTTGTGACTGGTGTAACGAAATGCTAAAACCAGTGCTGGCTTAAACTGATATACGGGTTAGTGTATTCTTACCGAATGCGTAGAGCTTCAACGCGTAGGTTTGTTGGTGTGGTGGCTGTCCAATCTCATGCAAGGATTTAAAAGGGTGAAGTCACGTGATACTAATTCAGTGCGTTAGAAGGTGAAGACAGACTATGCGTGTGTAACTAATGGGATAAAACGACAATAGACATGTAATTTAAAATAAAAAATGTAACAGGTGTGAATTAAATGTGAAGTGTGAAAAATAATTACAATAAAAGAAATCAAGGTTAGGTTGTGGGTGAATAGTAAGAAAAGGGTTGAATATAGTGGGAATTGATAGTGAGATGTAGTGAGAGAATGGTTGAATGTAGTGGGAATGGAAAGAGCGTGGGAGAAAGAAAAAAAGAGAAAGAGGGGGAGAAAGAAGAGGGGGAAAAAAGGGGGGAAAAAATGAGGATGAGAGGTGTACAGCGTTTTGGAACAGAACATGAAATGTGTGGATGTAAAGATGTGGAGAAACATGAAAGTATGGTACAAAGCAATATTTGGAATTAAAGGTAACATGTAAATTCTATACGGTCATTCATTCCATGTGGTTTCATGGAGTTCAACAAATAAATCCAGTGGTTTTCCCGCTGCAGTAAAAATTTGTGATTGTCTCTCCCTTCTTGTTTTTCAATCGTTTCCAGTCAGACTCAATGAACATAAGTCCAACATCAGAACCAAACAGTTAAAGTCATCAGTTGCCCAACATTTCACAGAAGCAACACACACTGTTAGTCAATTGAAATTCTGTGTCCTGGAAACGATTGAAAAACAAGAAGGGAGAGACAATCACAAATTTTTACTGCAGCGGGAAAACCACTGGATTTATTTGTTGAACTCCATGAAACCACATGGAATGAATGACCGTATAGAATTTACATGTTACCTTTAATTCCAAATATTGCTTTGTACCATACTTTCATGTTTCTCCACATCTTTACATCCACACATTTCATGTTCTGTTCCAAAACGCTGTACACCTCTCATCCTCATTTTTTTCCCCTTTTTTACCCCTCTTCTTTCTCCCCCTCTTTCTCTTTTTTTCTTTCTCCCACGCTCTTTCCATTCCCACTACATTCAACCATTCTCTCACTACATCTCACTATCAATTCCCACTATATTCAACCCTTTTCTTACTATTCACCCACAACCTAACCTTGATTTCTTTTATTGTATTTATTTAATTGTAATTATTTTTCACACTTCACATTTAATTCACACCTGTTACATTTTTTATTTTAAATTACATGTCTATTGTCGTTTTATCCCATTAGTTACACACGCATAGTCTGTCTTCACCTTCTAACGCACTGAATTAGTATCACGTGACTTCACCCTTTTAAATCCTTGCATGAGATTGGACAGCCACCACACCAACAAACCTACGCGTTGAAGCTCTACACATTCGGTAAGAATACACTAACCCGTATATCAGTTTAAGCCAGCACTGGTTTTAGCATTTCGTTACACCAGTCACAACCGTCACTGTTAATAGTTAAAACCGAATATGCCGCACTCGGTACCACGATCGCTAAATGCGCACGCCCTCCTTTTTCCGTTATCACTTCCAATTAACGCTAAGCACATTCGATAGATATTCATCATCTCACCAACCTTTGACCATATTTCACCATCAGTTGCATGTCACCCACCCCTCCGTCAACCCATTATTCACAAATGCACGTCTAGCCATTCACTCGCTGTTAGGAAACTCGCGTTAATCCATTCACCTTTCAACCCGTATTCACCGTCGCCTAGAAATACACACTGCATCCTCGTATATGATTCTTATGATTTGTATAATTATTCGTAGATTTCCCCTGACGTAGGCAGTTCTTGCCGAAATGCATTGGGAATGAAAATGTAATTGCCAATCGCTACGAAGATAATTTCACTTATGAACACAAATGACATTTGAATTTTGATGAAGCAACAGCAAACAGTAAAGTTTTACTTTGAGAAAACTTCAGCCTGGGATGAACTTTTGTCGCTTTAAAGGTTAGAAACCGCATTCGCGGTCCTCAACCAGTGCCTGGGGGACACACCCCAAATCATTGGGGGTGCTTTTTGAAGTTCATATTTACACTCCACCTCGGAGAGTGATACCCCGTGTGCACGGTACACCCTCACAGAACCCTTGATACTCTCAGGAAGTGCGCGTACGGCTCCTTTTTTCTTTTTTAAGTAAAAGGTATGACATGTGCCTTTATTGTGTTACATGTCCTGGTAGTGCCAAACAGCCTATTTTGTTTCTCACTACTGTGAGGCCTACTCTTCTCATAGGCTAGCATTGGGAGTTCCTTTATATGTGTTTAAGTTGTGATTCCTGATCTGAAAAGAGTAGTGTTGCCATGTTTGGTATGTTTAGAATGGTAGTGAAAAATCCTGCTTACTGGTGTAGTTAGATTTTACATTACTACTTTAGGAAATACTACTTTTAGAAAGTGGGCATTTCTCTGTGCTTATGACTCTTTATGCTTCGCAGTCTGACTCCAATCCATGTCTGGGCCTGGGTGACAGCTACACTTTGTGCATACTTTGCAGACAGCCATCACACAGGAAGGGGTGGGTGTGACAGGGTTACATCTGCATTCATCTGCCTACTGATGGTCTTCCTAGGCTGGGAGAGAGAGCGGGGCATTCACACATTACATTGGTATAGGCTGTGTCCTGCCCTCACATAAACAGTTTATTTACCCTCTACCGATGTCTGGAGCCAGGTCTGGGGTTAAAAGGGAGTGTTGTGCATCTCTAAGGTTTACTTTGAAATCCCCCCTGGAACAAAGACAATTTTGAGCACGAGTACATGGGCTCTGACTCCATAATTTTAGAAACTGCAGGGATTTGTAACCAGAAGCTGATGGTTCTATACTTTGGATATTGCCAGAAGGAATTGCTGTGCTTCCAGGAAGGACTGCCCCTTTGCTAACTGCTCGGCTGTGCTGGCCTGTTACTTGCTGTGTGCTGTGCTTCAGGAGAGACCGCCACTTTCAAACCTGCTCCATGTGTTGGCCTGCTGCCTGCTACCTTTGTAGACTGTGCATACCTTCACCAGTGTTCTCCAAGGGCTTGTTGGCTTATCCTCTGTTTTCCTGCAATTTCAGGACCACTAAAGGTTGCATTGCAGCCCCTGTGCCATGAGACTCTGATTCTGGAGAGTCTGGCAGCAAGTTGCTGGTTAATGAGCCGTGCTCACTTGATCCTCAATATTTATGCCTGGTGTGGGTTGAAGCACTCCCCTGTATCTGGTGAGGTAGAGGCTCCAGGATTCCCTAGTGTGGGCGCTGTGTGACCCAGGAGAAGTTTGTCTTGCCTGCCTGCAGTGTCAGCATGAAGAGCAGGTGGTGTTGTGCTTTAGTGCACCTTCCCAACTAGGGAAATCATGACATGTGGTCAGCCGCAAAGAGGTGCAGTACGAAGGTGCCCGCTCTATCTACGCAGCATTGCTGTTGTTCCAAGGAAATCCCCATGTGAGGTCCCTCCTGTTGAGGAGCCGCAGTGCCGCTGAGAAGCACACTCAGGAAGACCATGTCAGTGACAGCACTCTGCCATAACCACCAGCCTATTTTCTGCCCAGAAGGGTTCCCAGACCCTAAAGTAACTGATGCCCAAGAATAACGAGTGGCCTGGGGCTGTTCCCCCTTCTCTGCCCAAGGTACTGCTCGTCTGCAACTGCTACGATCTGAGCTGAGTTGCGGTACCGGGGTGAGGCAGCCCAAAGCCTGGAGAGGTCTCCGACATACTTTCTGAGGAGAGGGGGCTGGAGCAGCTGCACCTCACAATTGTGGGCAGCTAGTTATCAGATTTGGCACAGGTACAGTGTTTTGAGGCAACTGTGAATATACGGCACAAGCGAGGTCTCCCCGCTGAAATCTACAGCATGTGCTCCCTACCCCTTTGTGACTTACCTTGAGGTTAATTGTTCTGTTCTTGTGACATTACAGGGAGGGTACTTGATGGGGCACCCCCACACCCCAATCAGGAACGTGCCACATCAAAAAACACTGGGAATACCGAATTGCTGATAATAGGCACGCAGGTGCTGTTGTGCCCTACATTTGGAGCCTACCCTATATATTTATTATGGTATATGGTGATTTATGTGTTTTCTCTTTCTCTTTCCCTAACCTAACTGCTGCATTACATGCCCTAATGTACTAATGTATGTTGTTTTGAGTCTGGCACTGTCAGAATAACATGATCTCCACTGCACTTATGACTCATGTCATTTTGTTCTACGTGTTATGTACAATATACACTATATTTTTATATAATCCTAAAATCTGACATATCTAACAGCATAGAGCTCCACACTGCAGCATCACTCAAAAAAAAGGATGGCCCGGGGTTGTTATCTATTGAAACACCCAGGGTGTGTCCTAGGACGTTTGGGGCCTGGGCAGGAAGGGAATGTGTGAGGCCCCCCTAATTTGCACACAACGTGAAATCATAGAAAATGACATCATAGGGAGTGCCATCAAATGACTATGGTTGAGCTCCTTTGCTAGATTCAACTTTCTTGGTGTGGTTATCAGTAAAGCAAAAACATAAATACTAACACTAATAAAAATAAGCACACATATTTTAAATTTCTATTAACTGGAAATACATTAATATTAGGGCTCCCGGTTTTATGGTATTTATTTTTTTGCCATTTCCGTCTGTATTTATCCATATTTCGTTTTTTTGCTAATTTTATCTGTATTTATCTATATTTATTTTGGGTTGTGTGGAAAAATTAAGCTGAAATTAGTATATTTCCACATTTATTTAACCAATAAATATGCACTCATACTTAAATGTCTTCCAGGTTTCAGTGCTATGAACACCCACAGAAGATAAATCAGTGCACTTATATGAAAACATGCACATTTCAGTATCAACCTTGTGCATATCTACTGTTGTTAAAACCTCTTTACTAAACTTCCTTTCTTTTTTCACCGCCTTATCTATCAATCCACACATCTATTGGCCTGACAGTCATGGCAGACAGTATTTAGAATTACTCAAAAAGCAACCTAATTTCCGTATTTATACACATTTTAAAATAAATACAGACAAAAGGAATGTTTTCTGTCTGTATTTATGTGTAAAAATCAGTAAAAACAGAAAACAGGGAGCCTTAATCATTATTCACAGTGTATGCCTAGGTCTCTCCAGAACTTATAAGTTCAATCAAATGTTAACAATTTGTTTCAAGAATAGTGCATTAGATACACATTTGTGTATGCAGTATTTATATAGCACACACCAAGCCGAAAGGCTGCTAAGAACTGTACAGGGTCAAAGACACAGTCAGCATGTGATGGGAGTAATAGATGGTTTGTGGATCATGACTGCATCATGATTTCGTGTTTTTTTTAACATTAGGTATTCGCAGTTTCCTAAATTGGAGCTGACTTAGGGCTGTCTGGATAGATATGGGAATAACATTCCAGATCCTTGGATCATAGATGGAAAATACCTTTTTCTTTTGTTATCTGTTTTTAGCACATCTTCTTTTTCTTCTTCATTCTGAAGGTTTCCTTCCTGCAGGTATGTGGAGAACCGTTAGAGAAGGCAAACTTGTCATCCAAGAAGGCAGATGTGTAAGACATATAGTGCAAAACTAGCCAAACCTGCTTAGCACTGTACAAGTTCAATGACAGGCATAAAGTCAAGGAGTGATGGGGGTTTGTGGACTGTTGACGTATTGTGATAGCTTTGCAGATAATTCCGCTGAGCTTGAAGATGGTGCGAACGGATAAGGAGGACCTGTGGAGTTCCATTACGGTGTTATGATGTGGTCATATTTCTTCACGCCCTCGTGATGTGTGCTGCAGTATGTAGAATGCCCTTAAGAGGGCCAGTGTGGATTAATATCCCATATACACAGTGCAAGATAGGGTATGTGTCAAAAAGATATGAAAGTTAATAATTAGCCTCTGAAACTACCAGAATACAATCATATGTAGGCTAAAAGTGTTTAATGTCATGTGCCTTGAGCCATGGCTACCACATGCCTATCTACGTCATCTGAAGCCTTAAAATGTTCTGATACTAATACTTAGTATAAACTTACATGGTTTCAGAATGCATTTCATTTTGAGAATTAGCATGATGCAGATTCAGTTAACAGATTTGAGATACATCTCCTTTCATTTAATGTCTCCTAATTTTGAACAACATCTGAAAAGATATGTTTAAATGAAATTAAATAATACTGCGAGTCAGGCATGCTAACCAGTCCATTTCTTTGTGCCTCACAGTTCTGGACTATGGTTGCAAGGCCCATGGGAGAGAGGACAGGCCTCTAGGGTTGTGTCTGGTCAGTAGTTTACTGTCATGGATATAATATTCATGTCTAAAACAGAGCAAAAAATCTAAATAGAATGCTAAGGATATAACAATATAGAGCAAAATATATGTTCCTAATCAGCTAAGTAAAATCTCTCAAATTGTAAGTGCACAATAAAGACAAATGGTGTAAGCAGACGTCTTAAACTTGGAGTGAGGCTCCCCTGGTAGACCTCGTTTAATCGTAGGAAAATCAGCCACAGCAGTGGCTGAGATTGTTTCAAGCATTCCATCCTTCGCTTTAGTGAGTCGCACTAAGTGGGATGGATATGGCCAAATGTGGGTTCCATGCACACTGTCTCATTGGAACCAAGCTATACCCAGCGAGGACCTGACCTGGTTGTTCAAAATGGATTGTTCCATTAGAATAGGGTCAAGACTGATTTACTTATGGCTTGGTCCAACCTGAGGTGGCATGGTATGAAAAATAACGATGGAGTGGGATGCAGCCTGTGTAATAACCAGTTGCTCTGAATAATTCAAGCATTCCATCCATCACTTTTTGTATACTTTTTTGTGGACAGTAAAATACAGCCATAATTTGGGTGCACTGGACCCATAACCTCACAAGGCCACAATCCCACTGCACTTGCCGCACTGTTGATAGCTATGCCCTTCAGACGGGCCTCTTGCCCTGGGCCTTGCAGCTAAGGACCAGTGCTGCAAGGCCCAAAACAGCAAGCTTCCTCGTTTGGGCCATCTTAGCACTGGACAATGGCTGGTAGGCCAAGGGAAGGATGGAGCTTTACTCACCTTCACAGCTCTGGATCATGACTGTGTGGTGCATTAGAAAAGGGACCAGTGGCATAGTAATGTAGCCATAGGACACTAATGCAAGAATATGATTTTGGACATTAAAACACAAGTAAAATCTGGGTCCATTTGGTCCAGAACATCTATGAGCCCTGGTGCAACTTCACCTGCTACAGTACTGATAGCTTCACCCCTGATAGAGGCCCCCAATGAGCCTCACAGCCATACTCCTGATCTGATAAGCTCATGGACTAGTGCCTCCTCCCCTGAGTGTCCATCCACGGCTGACTTCAATGCACAAGAGAGGGAGGGTCTCTCCCGGGCCTCACATCTCTTAAACATGGCTGTGGTATCCATGGAAGAGAGGCAAGTAGTACAGCAATGGTGCCATGGGTGCTGGTGCAAATTAAAAGTGCCCCCTCACTCTTGTCCACTGACTGCACAGTAAAATTTAACCATAATTTTGGAACATTGGGCACTTAATACCCCTGGGCCCAGTGCCTCTGCACCTGCTGCATTACTGACAGCTTTGGCCCTGACCGATGGCTATGCCTGGGTAGAAAGAGAATGTGTTAAGCTCCTCTAATTTGCCAACATTAGTCTGCACTCCCACACCCCCTGGGCTTCTCAGACATGGTGTAGCCCAGATAGGATTAGGGGAGGAAGCTCACTATCCCATAGACCTCGCAGCACATAAGCATGGCTGCAGGGCCCATGGAAGAGGGTCCCTCCCTATGTCCTAGTAATGCTACATCATGGCTACGAGGCATAGGGTAGGGCCTCCACTCCCTTAGGGCTTGCAACCATGGCCTAGTGCCACAAGACCCAGGAGAGGGACCCAGGATAAGGGAGCCCTCTACCATTGGTCTCACACCAATAGTGTAGCACTGCAAGCCCATGGGAAGAGTTTTCCCTTCCATGGACCACCTCACCATGATCCACAGCTGTAATGTCAATGGAAGTTTTGTTACATCCTCTGGCCTCACATCTATGATGTAGTGCTGCAAGGCCCATGGGATGTGGACCCACTGCCCTGGGCTTTACATCCATGGTCTGGCGCTGGAAGATCCAGGGAAAGAGAGTCCTCTTCCATGGGCCTCACAGCCATGGTCCCCAGCCATGGCTGCAAGAGCCAAGTAGGGTGGCCAATTTTCCATTATCACTTCTCATGACAATGTTTGCCTTTGGAGCACCCGTGGAGACACTTTTTGTGTGCAGAGGCTTTGGGAGCAGGGGAACTAGGAGTCACATAGTAGATTTTTGGGGTTTCATTTTAACTCACCCCTATAAAACAAGTCATGTTAAAGGATAATTCAGCTGGTGATTGAGTTTATCAACTGTGATTACTCTTCATACTATATTTGAGTTCTAAACTCTTTACCACCTCCGGGAGTAAACATTTACTGCTCGCAATGGCAAACACTGAGTGACAAGTTTAGAAAATGAACTCTCTTATTCAAACTGAATGAAATAGTCTTAAGCTTTGAAATACCAGTAGTACCTGGACCAACTGGTACTTTTTAACCATGGAACTAGGACATTTGACAACTAATCTTAATTTTTATGTTGGAAATAATCACCATGTTCTAAAGCTGAACAGAACCAATAACAGAGTGGCGATTCCCTGGGAGGTACAGCCCCTTCGCCTTGCCATCAGAGTCACTGAGACTCCAGTTGTGGTCAAGTGGACTAGTTGAAGATATGGAACCAGGAGATACGTTTTGAATCCTGGCCTCCAATTTGGCCAAATTGTGTGTTCTTGGGCAATCACTTTTCTGAATATATTGCCTTGGGTCACTGGAATTATGTGATTGTGCAGCCACTGCATTTCCACATAATTTTAGATTTGGTGCATTTGTCACATAATCCATCATCTGCTGCATAATCTGCAGGTTTTAATAAAAACAATATTTGTTTCATGGTGCAAATGTTCCTAAAAACACAAATGCACATGTTGCTGTGCAGCTGAAGATCCTTTGCAAAGCTAGACTGGTTACCTTTCTATTGCTTATTGCTCCGTTTGGATGTTGAACTACTAATTAAGTGCAACCAATGCCCAGGCAGTGTTAATAAGTGCAAAGAATGACAATATAGTGATGTAATACAACCATAAAATGTTACCAAATTACGCCACATAGTATGCCTTTTTTGGTACATAATTTACTCACCCCCTGCCCCATAATTTGACTCTCCCCTGCCACATAATTCCACTGACCCGGCTTATTGCTCCGCTACTCCGTTTTTGTCAAGATTGGGAGTATTTTGATTCAATATCAAAACTGCTAGTCACCAAGATGTTTAAAAATTTACTGAATATTTCCCGAGAGAAGGGAGGTCGCCTGTCATGAAATAGTCACCTAAATGAAGTACAGTGGTAAACACAGAGCATTTGTACCAAGTAGCGTTGTACTGTAGTCCTGGGTCTACTAATTTAAAAAACTGTTTGATCCTGGGTAAACCGCACTCTGCCTGTGCCTCATCCACTGATCTGACAATATGGCAGCACTTTGAAACAGGTTTAATGTGAGAAATAGACACTAAAGGCATACTCCTAGGCTCTGGCTCAGCTCAAGGTCCAGTTTGAACCACAAGTCCATAAAGAGCTGAGCTTTCATGTGGCTTCTGTCTGCCACCCTCCGTCTTACCAAGACGAGGCATTATGGCTAGTGCTGCCGACTTTGTAACTGGGGAACTACGTTCCAGTCTTGCCCTCAGCTCAAGTTCCTGTGATTCTAGGCAAATCACTTAATCTTCATAAGCCTTAAAAAAGAATGTGTCCTTGTGTAATATAACCTGTTTTTATGTAAAGTGCTCCAATACCTCTGGGTTGCGTTTGGGCCATAGAAAACTGCAAAATGGGGTTCATTCCTCATTGAAGGCTGTTTTTTGCTCCATAGAAAACTTCCAAAAAAATAGGTTTTATTCCTCATTGAAGGCTGTGTGCATCTAGGGTTGACTCCTGACTGGTTTTCTGTCCCGTTCCGTTTCATGTCCCAGACGATACAAAAATAAGCAAAAATAAGCAAATCACCTAAACTCATTATTTTTAGTCCTTATCTGTATGTAATCAAAACACCAAATATAAACAGAGAACTAATTTAAACGTGTTCTGGAGCTGTGTTTGATCCCTGAGTCATAATTAAAGTAAACAAAGACAGAAACGTCTTGTTACAAAGGAATACATATGATTTTCTTTAAAGTGCAATTTAGAATTGTGCCCCGGCCTTTGCAGACCCCTAAAGCAGCAATAAATGGCCTGGATTTTTCTTTTGGAAAGGTGGCAACCCTATTTGCATACAAATAATTGAAGGTGATTCTGAACCTGCATGGGGCATGACCTCTCATGTACAGCAATGCCCGCTCCCAAATACTGACAAGCATCTCTTTCACAGCTCATCAAGGGCTGAAAGAGTGAGAGTTGCTTTTAATTTTGAAGGGCCTTCCCCTATTCCTGGCAGAGCTACACATGCCTGCGAGGCCCAGGAGAGAAGTGCCCCTTTCCTGGGCCTCCCAGTGCTGGAGCATAGCTGCGAGGCCCAGCTCAGGAGGGACACTGGCGCGAGGTCCCATGTTGGTAGGCTGAGCGCAGGGCCCTGGGCAGCTGCCCATGACCAACGCCGGCCATGGAAACACCCACCAACACTTCAGGACACAGATGCATGCTTATTATAAGTACAAAGGGGATTGGTTGAGTTCTACAGGTGTGTCTTCAAATGTTTTTCCCTACTCCGTCTGGGGAAGTCCTCTTTACTCATTGCGGGCGCCTGCTTCCAGATGATGTGGCTGACTTTCAGTTTGTCCTGGTTTTTAGCCCAATAGTAGTAGCAATGCTTGGACTAGTCAGCTCATAGCGGAAACAGAGGAACTCAAAGTTCCACCAAGCTTAGTGCTTTGGCTGAAAAACTAAACTGGCTGATAATTGCCAAGTTTACAGCTACGTTTCAAGTGGTGCTGTGAAGCAATACCAAACTTGAAGCCCAGCCAAGTTTCCCTGGTCCTTGTGTGATGTGCTGCTCCAGGCCAAGTTTTATCTTTGATTCAGGGATATGTAGGCTTGCGTATTCCATTATAAAACAGGACAACAAGTTCCAGAGTTCAAAGGAAAAACCTAAGCTGGAGCAGCACCTCACGCATGGGCCCGGAAGCTTGGCAGCAACACAGCCGTGATGGGCTACTTTCATAAAGAATCTCCACCTTTTTTTGATCTCACACAGAATGTTCAGACACAATGTGTCCACACTGTGAAGCCATGGCCCCAAAGGTTTTTTGTGGCCCATCTAGAATTCTTGGCATTCTGTAGTTTACCTTGGCTTTTCTGTTATAAATTTAGGACACTGAGAAATGGACATGCTACTCACAGATAACACTGGGAATCTAGAGAACATGAAGGAGTTTCTTCAAGTAAAGCCAAGTGGGGCCATGTTACTTGAGCCAGGCTTGCTTTTTTAGCAAACATCACTTTGGCATTCAGGATCTTGAAGGTTCACTTTTGCCATCAGCAGTTTAGGGCTCTGTGATCCAGCAATCAATGCCTAAGCAACATTGGTTTGAAAGCCAAGACGGAGGGCCTAATTACAATATCGGGCGGACTTAAGTTCGCCCAACACCGTCTCGGTCCTGGGACCGACCGACCTCCGTTCCGGACCGCCTAATTAGGATGCGACCGCACATTGTTCGGTCACATTCCTACATTTTCCTATGGGAGCATGCATTAAGGGCATAACCGTCCATAATGCATGCTCCCATAAGGAAGTGGGAGGTGCTGTTCATTCATGAACCCCGTGGCAGGCAACTGAAGGTGCCTGCCATGGGGTGCAGAGATCAAAAGCGGGCATCATATGTGCCCCGCCAGCCCCCAACCAGAGGCCGCACACACAAGGGGGCCCTGCTGGGCTCAAACACGCTTTTCAACATGGTTTCCATGTAGGATAGGACGGCATGGAAACCATGCCGGAAACCGTGCATCATAATCCCAAGGGCAGAAAGACCCACCCTTTGGGAATATGACCGAGTTCTGACAGCCCGTCACAATCCGGCCCAAATGACCGTCCGGTTTCAATTCCAACCAGCTGATTAAGGAATTGAAACCGACGATGGGGGTCAGAAAGCCTCCGATTAAAGGTTGGAGGCTTTCGGACCTCCATCTTAATCGGCCCCTTAATGATGAAGTGCGGCACTTGTAAGGTTTTCATCTTGCTCATGGTAGCAGAATATCAGACATCTTTAGCTGCTAGGCTTACCGGGTTCAAGCTTGACTAGTCCAGTTTTTTTCTTAGAATTGTGGGACTTGTAGTCTTTTTTTAACCCAGTATAAAACCAGGACTACATGTCCCTGAATTCTAAGGGAAAATCGGGGCTGGATTAACTAGTCACTCATGGCCTAGTTAAATGTGCAGGTACTGTGTGGTACTGAACACCTGCACTTCTTTAATCTGAAAAGGAGAGTACCTGCACTTCTCATCACTGCTGCAATACATTTAATGGACGCGTAACAGCACTTCTCAGGAGCAAACAGGGACTTTAATTAGTGAGTACCTACACTTCTATATTTCCATCTAAAGTACTGTACATGGGCCTGTGAAACCTGGCAGCTATGGGCATCCAGGCTGAGGCTTCTCTTTCACAAATCATCCGTTCTATGTGTGTGACTTCACTTGGTTCACTGGAAGTACTAGAATACTACAACTTCCAGAATGGCGAAGGTTGTCAAATCAAAGCATAGGACTGAAGACATGACTTCTGACTGCATGAGCATTATGGCGATCCTGAATACATGAGATGAGGCCACTTGACTGACAGCATTGTTTTATGTTACCTACGTGAACTTAGCTGTCGAGTAGCCCCATTTTATGTGTGACAACTTCACAATACTTTGTTGAACGGGACTTGCAGTTCCGCTTTTCTTATTTTTTAAAAGATTCTTAAAACGAACCAGAAAGTAATGTACTTTGAATAAAAAAAGCCAGGATCGGCTAAGAATGTTACAGGTGACATCAAAGCACATGGCACCTCTGCATGTGCCCATTGAGTGAATGGTTAATTTTTTCAGCTTGTGTACACTGAAACCTAAACCACCCTGAAGAAAAAGTAACAGCAAGTCCTGTATGGAAGTTTTCAAGTTTCTTGATTACTGACAGCAGTCACTTCTCTGGGCCAGGTTTTTTTTCATAGTGTTACTAGTAGTACGTTTCATTGATTTTAAATTCAGAACGACAAGAATGCAAGGAAAAAACAGGGAGAGGAAATACTACTACCACACTGGATCAGAAAAGGTAAGAGCTCTGCTATATTCCAAATATAGCAGCTCAAAGCTGTCAACGGACCCTACGTCAGCAAAACACATTGTCGTGTCTTCGCAGCGCCAATAACGACAGACACGATGGGTTTATCTTAGGACACTTTATTTCTTGTCCTCACACCAGCGTGGCCCTACTCTCTACTGCCCTTGCTGACCCCTTGCTCCGCCCTTTCCTGTCCGGGCAGTCCTCCCCTTACTCCACCCACTCTGCTCCGCCCACGCAACTACTAGACCACCTCATCTCTACATCTCCCCCTTTGTTAGCAAATGAAATGAGTCACCAAGAATTACATCTCTTCAATCAGCCGCTTGGGCTGGCGGATTGTTTGCCGTGGTCTGAGTGTACGTCCTTCAGGCACTGCAGTGGTGCCGGCGCCGGGTACCTGTCCCGGGTGGCTGTCACCGTCGCTCTGTGCTTCTAACTGTCGAGTTCTCGAAGGTGTCATTCGCGACTCAAGCGTCTCTTGCAGAACTGGGCTGCACTTCTGAAAATGGGACACGTTTCGGGTTACGCGCCTGCTGTCCGACTCCGCTGTTAGCATGGTGCCTTTCTGTCGAGTGACTGTTAGAGGTTCCGCTCTGAATTTGCTATCCGTCTTCTTGCATTGCTCCTGCTTGACGACCACGCAATCTCCTTCGTGGAATGAGAGGGAACGAGCACGTCTTCTGCCATCCGCGTACGCCTTCATGCTTTCTTTGCGAGCTTTGTCGGTGGCTGCCACTTCCCGATGGACGCGGCTGGGGGAAATGGGTCGTAGTGCTCCCTCCCAGGTGGGTATCCGGGTCCTGACTGGGCGTCCCAGCATGAGTGTAGCCGGGCATTTGCCTGTGGTGGCATGCGGTGTCGTCCGATATGCTCGGAGTACATCATTGAGTGCCGCTTGCGGGTCTCTCTTGTCCAGAGCAGCCTGTTGGAATGTCTTTTTGAGGGTGGCCATGAATCTTTCCGCTGTGCCGTTGGCCTGCGGCCATAGTGGTGTTATCCGCTGGTGTCGCACATTCATGAGTGTCAGGAAGTCACTGAATTCCCGGCCATTGAAAGGGGGGCCATTGTCCGTTTTCACCTCTGTGGGTATACCCCAGGCTGCAAAAACTTCATCCAGGATGGTGAGCGTGGCGGCCGCATTGGTGGATGGTACGAACCGGGCGATGGGGAATCGCGAATATTCATCTATTATGACCAATACATACTTGCCCGACGGCATGGGGCCATAGAAATCCATTGCTAGTTCTTGCCATACTCCTGGCGGTAGGGGCGTCATCTGGAGTGGAGCTGGCGGGTCTCCTTGCCTTACCACTTGACATTGCAGACAGTCTTTCAGAGTGTGCTCTACCATTTTGTCTAGGAAAGGGAACCAGACACGTTCACGAAGGGCCCTTTTCGTCGTGACCACTCCTCGATGACTTTCGTGTGCCAGGTTGACGACTCCTTGCCTCAGTTGCTGAGGGATTACAATTCGGTTATCTCGTAACAATAGGCCGTCCGGTGTAACAGATAGTTCCTCACACACATTCCGGAATGCTTGCCACTCCTGGCGCTTTGTAGTGTCACCGCTCTCGTCCTCCGAGTCTTCGTGCCGCCACCGGTTCGTTCGAACTCTTCGGATCACCTGTTGCAGCATTGTATCCTGCTGGGTGGCGTCCAGGATGGCCTCTAGGGGGACCGCTGGTGGCCGCGCTTGATCCACCACAAAGTGGATGTATTCGTCTGCCATGGACGGTGTGTGACACTGTGAGTCTTCCGGGTGGCGCGACATATAGTCGGCCGGGTTGGCTGCCTTCCCCGGCTTGTGCACAATGGTGAACGTGTATTCCTGCAGACGGAGCCCCCACCGTTCAATGCGGGGCGGCATTTTGGACCGTGGATTGCCATAGATGGTGACGAGCGCTTGGTGGTCCGTCACCATGGTGAAATGCTTCCCGTAGATGAACACGTGGAAGTGTTCGCACGCCCACACCACCGCAAGGCTTTCCTTTTCCGGTTGGGAGTAGGCCTTCTCCGTGTCGGAAAGGCTCCGGCTGGCGTGGGCCACAATGTGTCGTTGGTCCGTGTCCTTGTCGTATTGGGCCAGGATGGCACCCAGCCCGACGGGGCTTGCGTCTACGGTTATTTCGGTCTTGCGATCCGGGCTGAAGTACGCCAGGCTCTCCACCGTGCCCACGGCCTTCTTTATGTCTTGGAATGCTTGCTCGCATTCGGATGTCCACTCGAACACTTGTCCCTGTTTGGTGAGAGCGCGAAGAGGGTGGCTGATTGTGGCATAGTCCTTAATGTATCTTGAACAGTAGCTCGCCATGCCTAGGAAGGACCGCACATCACTGACGTCAAGTGGACTCCTGGTGCTGTTCAGAGTACTCACTTTGTCAGGGTCTGGTTGCATTCCGGCTCCTGAAAAGATGTGGCCAAAGAATTTCAGTTGCGACTGGTGAAACTCGCACTTCTCTCTGTTGAGCGTGAGGTTGGCTTCTAGGAGGGCATGGCAAACCCTGTCCAGGGCCGTGTCGTGGACTTGGATGTTCGCCCCGTAGACTAGAATGTCATCGCTGTAGTTCAGCGTGTTCGGGATGTGATGGATTGTTTGTCTGATAGCTTCTTGAAATATCTCTGCGGCTGATGAGATGCCGAAGTTTAGTCTCTTGTATCTGAACAACCCTAGGTGCATTGCAAATGTCGTGATATATCGGGAGCTCTCGCGGAGTTCCAACTGGTGGTAGCCTTTGTTTAGGTCCAATTTAGAAAACACCCTCGCCCCGTTGAGGGCGGCACGGACGTGTGCTGGATTGAGCCGAGGCCGAGGGTTCATCTTCTTATACTCCGTCACTGGGATGTAGTTGAGGGATGCCCCGCTGTCCATCACAAACTTCGTGGGATGCGTGCCTACGCTGATGTCCAGTCGAGGGTATTTTTTAAGCTGGTCTGGATCGGCAATCATGTTGGCATATTCTACGGAATATTCATGTTCACTTGATGGTGAATCTGAGTCTCTCGACGGTGATCTTCTGGACCACCTTGAAGGCCGTGACTCCCTGCTGGACTGGGAGGATTTGGAGGAGGACTTCCGGCGGTCGCGTACCGCTCGCGCGTGATGGCGGCGCGTCTCGCCTTTCGGCAACCTCGTGGAGTCTCTTTCTTTCTCCCGGCGGTAGTCCCCGCACATGGTCTCAAAGTGATTGTTGCGGCCACACTTGTGGCACTGCTGTCCCAGAGCCGGGCACGCTCCGATGTGTGGGAAGTCGTACCCGCATCGGTAGCACCTTCTCAGTGGCGCCTTCTTCCCATGATCCTGACGCCTGCTTCTCTTCCCCGAATCAGGCCGTCGATGGCCAGGGCGGCGGTGTCTCGATGGCGGCCGGGCGTGTCGTTCCCGCTCCCTTGACCCCCGGCGGGGGCGTTCGGTGCGTACTTGACAGACCAACTCCTTGCGATCCACGCGTCCCGCCTCCAGTGTCTTGGCTTGCTCTTCAGTCTGATCGTGGAGCCTCGTGATCTCTTCTATTTCATCTAAGGTGTGACTCTTCTTCAGTAATTTCCTGCGTAGCGTCTCTGACTGACAGCCGTCAATCACACGCAGCCGTATGGCGTCGTCCGTCGAGAACTCGTCGAACTCGCAATGGCGCGCCAGTCGCCGCAACCGTGTGATGTATGAGCCCATGACCTCCTCCTTTTCCTGTCGCGCTCTCTGGAACACGTACCGTTCGTAATCCACATTCTTCTTGTGTACGAACTTCCGATCCAGGGCTGCACGCACTCTTTCATACGTTCCCGCGTCTGCGGCGGGGAGCTCCTTTATCATCTTGCTGACGTCCTTACCCACGAGGTTTCGAAGTGCGATCAGTTGATCCTCGTCCCCTGTCACCTTCGAGCCCTTGATATAGTCCTCAAAGTCTTCAATCCACTCTTCCCAGCGAGGGCCCATGCTGCTCCCGACCACGAGCGCTAAGGGCTCTGGGGGGCGCAGGTGCGATAGTCCCATGATGATCGGCTTCGCTTCTTGGCGAGTTGGAGACTGGGCTGGGGAACCATTGTTCGACATCGTGTTGCACGTGAAATGAGCGCAGCTTCAGCGCAGTACGGGCTCTGGGAATCCTGTAGGAATCTTGCGCGCTGTTTCAAGTAGTTTCCCTTGTTTTTTTTTTTTTTTTGTGTTTGCTCGTGCTTGTTTAAATTTTAGTGTTGCCTGACTTCAAAATGGCCGCCCGGGTCTGTTTGCATGGGACGTCTGGAAATCCGCCTGACTTCAAGATGGCCGCCGGCTGGATAACGCGCATGGACATCACACGTGGTGCCGGGCTTTCAGCTCACTCATTCCAGGACTGCGCGCTGCTCAGGCGGCCCCTCTCATCGTCCGCTTCACTCAGGGTTTTACAACAGGTAGGTGGGTGAGGGAGTCTTCACGCTCGCTGCTCTGACCTGGGGACGCGCGTGTCAGCGTCGTCGCTTTCTTTCCTGCCTTTCAAAGTGCCGGCCCTTTTCCAATGCAGGGCACGTTTCGCGATCTCGCTCCTTCTGCTGCTGGGCTCTCACACGCTCCGGGTGTGTGTCGCGAGTGGCGGCGCTTCTGCTGATTTCTTCGTGACCGGCCCTTCGCCAGTCTCGTCAGCGTGCTGGTGTTCTGGGAGAGCATCTAGCTCTATCCCACTCTCGTCGCCAGCTGTCGTGTCTTCGCAGCGCCAATAACGACAGACACGATGGGTTTATCTTAGGACACTTTATTTCTTGTCCTCACACCAGCGTGGCCCTACTCTCTACTGCCCTTGCTGACCCCTTGCTCCGCCCTTTCCTGTCCGGGCAGTCCTCCCCTTACTCCACCCACTCTGCTCCGCCCACGCAACTACTAGACCACCTCATCTCTACACACATGTATCCTGTTCTGGATTTCTAACCAATGGCACATTGAATCGTTACATATGAAAATCTATAGATTTAATGTGGAAATTGAAAGGACATGGATCGCACAAGCTGTTAAAATGTGACGTTTGACTAGGAGTGTACAGGGAAAATGGGGCTTTGGGGGGGCGGCCGACCGGTAAAGAGGCTCGCACCCCCTGGGTTTTTGGGCCGGGTGGTGCGGCCGAGCCCAATTGGGCTTGCATTGGTCTCCATTTGGGCTTTGGGGTGGGCGGTACATATGTGGCCATTTAGTGAGCCTCTGCCGACTGTACTGCAAGACAGGGAACATTTTTCTTTGTTTTAGGGAAAGTGTTTGGGTAGTTTAGAGTCCGTATCTCATTAGCGGGCATGGCACGCAACGACGCACGTGTGCAGGAGTCCATGAGGCTTCTGGTAGAAGCCGGCCGCATGGACCTCCTACGAGTCCCGGAGGAGAACGCAGCCCGGGTGCCACACCGGGCGGAGGGGGGCGTAGCCGCCTCGATTTTGTCGTGTTTGCTGCCCAGAGTCATTAATAAGAGGAAAAGTGCAGAGGAACGTAGGGGGGGGCGCAGAGCTAAGGCGGCCCCCTCAAAATGAGGAAAACGTGTGGGAAGCACTGCAAGGTGCCACCCACTGGCTTTTATGGAGGGGAAGGGTGGGGCAGTGCGCGAGGACAAGCACCATGAGGGCCCCGCAGCGGTTTTTGCTGTGGGTGCCACAAACAAAATAGATTCTGGTAGAGAGCATGGGGGGCTCAGGTCTGTGGGAGGTGCTCTTGCTTTGAGAAGTCAGGAGAGTTTTGGGGAAAAGGCAGGGAGGGTCTCCAAGGCAGATTCTGGGCCTGCTGGGGGGGGGCTGGGAAAGAGCAGGGTTGAGGGCAGGCCGGTGGTGGCTGGGGGGGAGTCTGGGATGCCACAGGTTTTTCAGGGTGTAGAAGAAAGGGAGGGGGGTCCAGGGAAGCTGCCATGGCGGCACTGGACATTAGAGGGTGGCTAGACAGGGCCCTCTGGGGGATGAGGGACAAGTGGTCGGTGGAGGGGGGTGAGAGCAAGGGCCCCTGGTTGGGGTGGAGGGGTGCCTTGGTGGGATGTAGGCCCCAGGGTCCAGTTTGGGAGGGGGAGGCCAGTTTCCCTGTTTGAATCGAGTGAGGGGTAAGAAGAGGGGCCTGAGAGGAGGTGGGAGAGACCCCGCTTTCCCGGGTATATGGGCAAAAGGGGGACAGGAGAGGGGTAGGCCCTGCAAAAAAGGGGTGTCACTCAGCGGGAACAGGCAGGGGAGGGTCAGAGCGAGGGGGTGTGGGGACGCAGGGGGGTTTTCCCAGGCACCCTTGGGGTCTCAGATATGGGGGGTATTGGCAGTGGTGCCCGGATCAGGGGCAGTTAGGGACAGATAGGGACACTAACCTCGGCAAGCCAGACCTTCCATTTTCTTTACAGGAGCACCGAGAGTGGGGCGCTTACATTGCGGGCGAGTCTCATACAGCTCCTCGCTACCGGGAAGAAGTGAAGGCAGGGTCCGGAGTGGCCAGCTGGAGGATGTCGAGGGACCATGGTGGCAAAGACGACCGGAGGTTTGACAGGGTCACGGCGGGGCAACAGCCTAGTGGGGCGGAGGTGCCCACTAGGGCAGTGGTGACAGTGGGGGAACACAAAGGGAACGCCGTGGCGGGCAGCATGGCAAACCAACTGGTAACAGAAAGGGTGGTACACAGGGAAATGGTCACGTCTGGTCAACAGCCCATGAGGGGCCCTCCAGGGCGGCGGTGACAGTGTACGGGCAAAAAAGGAAAACGGAGGCCACGATAGACAGATTGTTACAAGAGGCAAGGCACACGTGTGTAACAAGAATAAAAGAGGAGGGGGAGCGGGAGGACATCCCATTAGATTATGAGGAGGATAGTCTAGAAGAGGGGGAGATAGTGGAGGACAAAAGGGAGGGACAAGCAATTGTGTGCCTAGTGTGTTAGAGGAGGCGGGTCCGGATGCGGAGTACATGGATACGCCTCGGATGACTCAACCCTCTGCGACAATGGTTAGGCAGTTGGATCCGGTGAGGACACCGACCTTGACGCCAGGTAAGAAAGGGGGACAGGTTAATGCGGCTAGCCCAAAACAGAGGGATTCCACGGGGACGGATGCCTGAGGGGTTGAGGGGGACAGCGGCCTAAAATATGCAAGGGACAATACGTTAGAGAGACGGGGTGGGTACAGAGGGGCAGAAGGCAGAAAAGGAGGCAGGCAAGGGTAGTTCAGGAGGGACGACAAGGCACAGGAGGACTCTGAGGCGAGTAAGGGTTCAGGGGACGAAAAAAGTGACCGGAGGTCAGGTCAGTTGACGGAGGGCAAAGAGAGTAAGGAAGTCTGATTGCCCAAACTGTCATACATGGGGTTGACGAAACCATTGGGAGCACACCGCATGTTAGCCACGAAAGAAAAAATATGGAAGGGCAAGTATGTAGACATATTGAAGCTGCTGCATAGGGAATTGCAATCCAAGGAGGGATCGAAAGAGGAGGAGCTAGAGTTATCCCGACGACCTAGGGTCTCCATGACTATAGAGAACCTGACGGCAGCCTTTTTAATTTTTACAAGTGTGTATTGCGAGAAATACCTAGACAGGTCTGTGGCATTGTTTAAATGCGTGGATGTAGTCAGGAGAGCACATCTGATGTACGGGGGTTACGCATGGTCACATTATGACGAGGAGTTCAGTACCAGACTAGCTTGGGACCCCGATGCAAATTGGGGAGAGATCATCTAGGATCTCTATCAGCAGACAAAGGGGGCAGTAACATTTGGGAAGAAAATGTACACGGTCAATCTATTGCCGTTAGTCTATCGCCCCTTTCAAAGCTGTCCCACCCGGGAAGGCACCTCCTGGTACAGTGCTTTTGGCTAGGTTTCGCAGGACAGGGCCAGACAGGGGGGCAGGGGCTGCAGCATCATAATGCCAGCAGCGGACAGCATGAGATGGGAGGCAGGGGAGGACAAGGGGTGAAGGGTTACATGGGCAAAGGCTCATACACCCATTAAGCTGGATTGCTTAGAGGCCTGGCTAGCACATTACCCACGACAACAGGAAGCGCAAATTCTCAGTGCGGGTTTCAGAGAGGGCTTTAAATTGGGGTACGACGGACCGAGATTGGCAAGGTGGACGAAGAACCTGAAATCAGCGGCGGCTCATAAATCAGTCATTTGGGAGAAATTGCAAAAAGAGGTCCGGGAAGGACGCATGGAGGGGCCATTTTCAGTTAGCCCTATATAGGAGTTGATTATTTCTCCTCTCGGGGTGGTCCCAAAGAAGGAGAGAGGCCAGTATCGTCTAATTCAGCACTTGTCATGGACGCAAGGGGGGTCGGTAAACAACTTCATTCCTGATGACTTGACGTCAGTGTCATACTCTTCGGTGGACACAGCCAGGGCACTAGTTGAAAGGGTTAGAAAAGGGGCTGAGATGGCAAAATGTGTGGCCTTAAGGCCGCCTTCCGGCCAGAGGACTTCCAGTTGCTGGGCACTCAGGTGGACGGAAACATCTATGTGGATAAGGCTTTACCCATGGAGTGTTCCATATCATGTGCGCTGTTTGAGAAGTTCAGTTCATTCTTGCAGTGGGTTTTCTCTTGGAAAACGGGAAAAGAGACTGTGACACACTACCTTGATGACTTTTTCTTGGTGGGCCGGCCTGGTTCGACGGACTGCCAGCAGCAACTGGACAGTTTCCAGAAGCTCATGGGGACACTGGGTGTCCCTTTGGCACCGGAGAAGACACAAGGTCCAAGCACGGTGTTGTCATTTCTGGGGATTGAACTAGATTCGGTGGCTATGAAGGCCAGGTTGCCGGAGGATAAAAACTGCACATGAGGTTGTTGATCGATGACATGCTGGCCAGAAAGAAAGTGATGGTGAGGATGGTACAAGTGTTACTGGGGCATTTGAATTTCGCATGCCGGGTAGTGACAGCGGGATGGACATTTTGCAGGAGACTAAGCAGATCATTGGCAGGCCTCACGCTACCACACCACCACATGCGTTTGTCGGCAGGGACAAAGGAAGACTTGTGGATGTGGTGCAGGATCTTGGAGGATTTCAATGGGATACCCATGTCCGCGCCAGAAGAGTGGAAATGGGAGGCGCAGATATTCTCGGACGCCACCGGAGCAGGTGGGTTCGGCTTATACTGGCAGGGAAAATGGTGTGCGGAAGAGTGGCCACCTCATTGAAAGAATGGGTGCAGGAGCATTGCTTTCCTTGAATTGTTTCCACTAGTAGATGCGGTCACACTGTGGGCTCAAAGGCTAGCGCACAAAAGGGTCACTTTCAGGGTGGACAACATGGTAGTGGTGCAGGTGGTCAACAGGCAGTCCGCAAGGGATGAGCAGGTCTTAAAGTTATTGCGAGTTTTTATGTTGAGTTGCTTAAGGTATGACATTCAGTTTAGAGCAAAACCCATCCCGGGCATAGACAATGACATTGCGAATGCTTTGTCTCCTTTGCAGTGGGAGAGGTTCCGTGGGCTGGCCACGGATGCAGAAACTCAAAAGACGCCGGTGCCCGAAGGGATGTGGTCCGTAGGAGAAAAAGGATGCTGCAACTGGTGGTAGGGTCGTTAGCGCTTTCCACAAGGAAGGCCTACGGATTAGCGTGGAATGAATTTCTGCAGGGAGGTGCAAAGAAGAAGACAGGGAAGAGGACGTCGTTCAGTTCATCCTAACCTTGATTGAGAAGGGTTTGTCAAAGGTTACCATAGCAGCTAATCTGGCAGTTATAGCTTTAATGGGCAAGTTACTGTGGGGTTATGCGCCGACGGCAGGCGAGGTGGGTAAGAGGTTGCAAGACAGTTGGGCCGGAGAGACGAGTGGAGGACAGCGGGTTAGGTTGCCAGTGAATAAGGTGCTTTTGGGCAGAATGATAGAGGTGTTACATTGTGTATGCTGCAGCTGGTAGGAGGCGATATTGTTTGCGGCGTTAATGTCTTGGTTATATTGCGGAGCATTCCAGGTTTCAGAGCTGTTGGGAAAGAAGGGAGTGCCAGGTCTGCAATGGATGGAGGTACAGGGATGCAAAAAAGGGAGTGATGCAGTCTCCATCTTCCTCAGGCACTCTAAGACTGATCAAAGGGGGACAGGGAAGACAGTGGCTCTGTGGACTTGAGAGGATCCCATGATCTGTCCGGTACGATGGGGGTGCCTTTTGCAGGGAGGCGCAATGATGGAGGGGGGGCAAGATTTTTACAGGACCTTGGGTGGGAAGTCACAGTGGCACAGCTTCTATGGGTCATGAGGCGGGTGCTAAAATTACTGGGGGAGGTACCCGAGGCGTTTGGCACTCATTCTTTCAGGATCGGGGTGACGTCTGACGCAGCGAACATGGGGTGGGGCTCAGAGAGGTTGAAGCAACTGGGACGTTGGTCATCAGATATTTATAAGCGCTATAGTAAAGCGGGAAGGGTGGGGTTGGGAGGAAGGTGGGCATGTGAATTTTTCTCACGCATGTGCCTTTGCAGGTGCAGTTGCAGGGCCAGAGTCAGAGGCGCTCG
The DNA here is from genome assembly GCF_964204655.1 of Triturus cristatus. NCBI lineage: Eukaryota > Metazoa > Chordata > Amphibia > Caudata > Salamandridae > Triturus > Triturus cristatus. The sequence goes on along the minus strand of NC_140584.1, from coordinate 36,238,142 downwards.
CAATCTGGATTGTGGGGCATTCTTTTGTAAAATGGGTGGAAAGACACGAGCAAGAAAAAGGAAAAGGCGTAAATCTAGGATTGGACCCGGGATTGTTTGTTGCCACGGAAAGGGGGGCATGCGTTGGCACAAGCTTTTCTCCCTTTTAAATATGTGTGTCCAGATGTGCTGTTAATTCACTTGAGGGAGAATGATTTAGTGGTGTGCAAGGGGTTGTATCTGTTGAAACAGATGAAAAGGGATTTGCGGGAGAGTAAGAGGCAGTGGTATGGGTGTTTTGTAGTGTGGAATGAGTTTATTCCAAGAAGGCATTGGAGGGGGGGCGAGAGGCCTGTTGCCATTGATAAAGCCAGGAGGAAGGTAAACAGGGAGATGAGGTTTTTTTGCAGAGAGGCAGGTTTTGGTAGAGTAGAGCATCCAGAACTAAAGTATTCGGTGGTGGATGGTGGATTACCCAGAGCGTAAGTATTCAGCAAAAAAAATATTTCAGGGATGATGGAGTGCATTTGTCTCGCTTTGGGATGGAGCTGTACTTGATTCAAATAAAGGAGGTATTGGATTCAGCCCTGGATATAAGACGTTATCCTAGAAGGGGCCTAGAGGTTGGGGGTTCAGAAAAGTTGTAAGGACTTTTCTGAGTGGCGTTGGTTATCTATTTTTGGCCAGTTGTTACTGTTTCATTTTATAGTTGGGGACAAGTAGGTAATGAGCTTAGTATAGGTTATACTTAGTAGATAGATTTGTAGACAGGTAGAGAAGAGGTTACAGGGTATAAAGGGTTAACAGTTATTGATCGAGTAGATAGACCTTTAGATAGGTTTAGATGAGGTTACAAGGTTTTAAAGGGGCGAAAGTTATTGATCAAGTTGGGGTCTGTTAAATAAATTGCAATTGTGTTTTGGGAAAACATTAGGGGTGGGGGAAGGAGGATACATAGATGACGTTTGTATAGTTAGATATAGTTTTGTGAGGCAAAGGCCAAGGCTATGTTTTTTGTAAGGTGCCCCTGTCTTCAATAAAGCGGCCTTTTTCACATTTATGGTGAGTCAATTGTGGTTTGTTCTGCACACTGTGGCCCAAATCCTGTGGCTGAAATCCCATGGAGTCAAGGAATTTTACTCTTTTTGAAGAACACACCAAGGAACACTTTCACTTCATCGATCTCAACTCATTTGCTGCAACCGATGTCCCATCCAACAAGCATTGGCAAATGCAATATTTGTCACCTTTGGGACCTATTGGCTTCACAAATGTCTGTGGCGGTGCTGGACAGCATCCCCAATACTGTGCAACATTTTTAAAGAGTAAATGAAAAAAGGTGCTTTGATGCTTCCACCAACGTAATTTTCGTAATTAATTGTTTTACATTTATATTGACATTAACATGTAACTCGGAAATGTACTCAGTGTGTATTTTTTCATGTTTATATTGACAATAGCTACGGTAGGCCTATATTTTAAAGATGGCTAAAGTGTAATTGGCTTAAGTTTAGTTGCCATCTTGCTTTCATAACTTGTCTTTTTTCCTAGAGAACCCAACTCCAGATACAAGGTGCTCTTGATTTTCTGTTCTCATTTGAAAATATTTTCTTTTGCACAATCCTTGTAGAATGTGGTAACGAGTTGTTGCGATGCTCCTGCAGAGGACAGCTTTGTCCACTGTAGCTCAATGTGTCGCAACACGGAACGCATGGGTCAGGGAAGGAGGTAATATGGCAGCGAAGCAACACAGGGGGCAGAACCGACATGAAGGGCCGGGGGACGGAAACCAAGGCCTGACTGGACGTATCAGACATCAGGCATTTCCCTGGGAGGCTTAAAGGGTGTGGCCCGCTTTGATTGTTGGGGGCTGCTTTTGTAGCAGTGCATCAGTTCTAAAAGCACTGCAGAGTTCCTTGTATATCCAACAGTTTTCAGACAACAATAGAAATTCCTGAAGGAATTATACCAATGACAAATGATCGATTGAATATTATTTAAGTCAAAGGTATCCTCCATCAGCTGGGGGTGTACTATATCCTGTAACGCTTTCAATTATGATTCTTTTGTTGATGTATTTGTTTCTGAACACCTGTTAAGCGCTCTGATACCCGCAAGGGTCATGTTCGCGCTATATAAAACTTTCAAATAAATGAATAAATAAAAGTGCCAAGATAACTCTGGTGATTACTTTACCTGCTGTGGAAAGATCTGAGTTTTGTCTAGTAGTAGCTTTGACTCATCTCAGGTAGTGCAGAGGGCTAATATGTCTGCTGCAAGGAGCATGTATTATACAGCTCACAGAGCAGTATTTTCTGTGTATAGCTCAGTGGGTTACTGTGTTCGTCACAGAGATCATTTTGTTACTGTTAAGTTACAATCAGAATGTAGGTTAGAAAGTGATTTTTTTTGTTGCAGTCTTTCATTATCCTAATTTTGCTAAAAAGGATTTGTTTGGATAGAAATAAATTCTTATTAGTAAAGTAACCCCTAACCAGTGTGTTGCGCTCTGAATCCTGAGTTTGTGCTTCTCCAGACCAAGCACTGTTAAAAAATGCCTAACAGTAAATATGACATGGGAACCCTACACCATATAGTCCCCTTTGCAGCGAAGGCTCCTCCACAATGGTGAAGGAGCGTCACCCCACTGGCTGAGAGCCAGCAGCTGAAAAATAAAACAATATTTTATTAATGGTTTATTTTTCAACTGCTGGCTGAGCCAGCATATTTGCGGAGGGCCCAGGCCTTGACAGATGGGGTGAAGTGATGTGCACTGCTAACTGTGCTTGTCTGTTTGGCCAGTCGTCTTAATACATGCGCAGTTAGGTTTCTCCAAACTAGCTGTATTGCACAGCCCGGTTAAGTTCTGGAGAAGGAAGTGGTTTGCTGATGAGAGAAGCTCACTCCCCTCAGGTATGAAAACACACTCCATTGGACAGTGTCGCTGGACAGTAAGGGTTTCTTGATTTCTAAAGCATGCTGCCTCAGTAGTATGCTGCTTCTACATCAGGCTCCAGTGCTGCATGCTTTAAATGCTCGTAAGGCAGTGTAGTTGATTTGAACAATAGTACTGGAAAACATCACAAAAAGATGGGGCTTAACTGCTATATTGGGTCATTATAAATGTGTAATTTCATACAACACCAAGTAAAAAAAATAAAAATATATATATATATGTCAAACAAGAGCTTACCTTTTTTCTAATAGTAATATCAGATTTGTAATTTATTGCACTTGGAGCCTGTGAGGTCAAATATATGTGAGCCAAATTACCCTTAAAGGTAAATCAGGGGTGGGCCAGCATTGAAGCAGGATCTTTTGGATCCTTTTTCACAGTGAGGACAACTTTCCCAGTTAAGTAAGTGAATCTTTTTTTAAACAAGCCCTCTTTAGCAATTATTGTTTTATTAGCACTTAATAATTGATTTTACAACTTTTTCAAAGTGCTGATGATGACCTCATAAATCAGCTAGGTAGTTGAAACATCGAGAGGTCCTCGCATTGGTCGCCACGGGAGACAACCTTTACATGGCGGTCATCACACCGCAATACCGTTATAACGTGATTGCTACAACGACCGCGTTGTTACTACGCAAAGCAATTGCTACGCAAGTCATTACATCGACTTGCTGTAGACGGCGCGCTAACATTAGGAATAGTATAGTTTACTGTTCCAACACCTTTCCTACTGTTTCGTAGGCAGGAGTTGGAATAGTAAATTATACATTTCTAATGTCAGCGCACCATCTACTGCAAATCGATGTAATGACTTGCGTAGTAACGGCATTGTGTGGTAACAACACGGTCATTGTAACAACCGCATTGTAATGCCACTCAATGTGATGACTCGCGTTGTAACGAGTCATATTCGTTGCCACAAGATGAGTCTGTGTGTCTGCAGTGCAGAACTCAGACATAATGATGTGATTTTAGTAGATAGCTTGTGTGTATGAACAGACTTGTACTTTGCAGTCATTCCTCACTGTCTGTACATTTCTGGGCACTGAGCACGCTTCTTGATTTATCCACTTAGAGACTGTAATAAATGAGTTTTGACTCAGCCTTGTTGTAAGTTACATTGAATGGTTTGGTAATGGTACTACTACAGAATATATTGACTACATTAAAAAAACAAGTATTGGAAATGCAATCGATCTCACATTTGTTGGAGCTGTTGGCTTTGTAAATGGTAATGTTTTTACTTATGTGTTATGGAGTGTATGTATGTGGTGTGTAGTGGAATTATGTGGGTTGGATTGGAGTAGTTACGTGTGTAATTGTATGGTTTGGAATTGTGTGGAGTCGATTTATGTAGGGGAATTATGTGGCATGGTGTGCAGTGGAATTATGTTATTACTAAAAATATAGTTGCAATGAATTTTATAATAAACACTAAATCGCTGCGCATTTTGTTCAATGCAATTTTAAAATAATGACTTGCATATTCCCAATGCTTCCATTTGCAGGCTGTGACCTTTCAGCACTATACAAATATCACTGTTCTCCACTGCGCAAACCAGTGCTCAATTCTGTTTATGTCTGGTTACGCACACACACAACTGCATTGATTAACCAGCTGAGTTTTTATCAGGTAAATGTAAAAGAAAAAACGGTGCATTTTCCCAATTTCTTTAACCTGCATGATTTATCATTCTTTTAAGCAGTATGGTTATGTATATTATAGGAAAGTAGGATCTGCTTTTATGACTACCCCCACTTTTTACCAGGTGCTAATCTGTTATTGACTAGTCTGACTGGGATCCTGCTAATCAGGACCCCAGTCTCTCTGCTTTTTCCCTTAAATTGTTGTGGTCAGTACTTAGGTACATCCCAGATTGGATACTGGGGTACCCTTATCAGTCCCTAGTATATGGTACTAAGGTACCCAGGGCATGGCTGCTGCTAACTAGAGACAGAATTCTGCCCTCCTGCTGCTGAGCCAAGCTCGAGTAGAGGAAGGCAGAACAATAGGTATCCTGTCATAGGGAGGTGTGGCTTCCTCCCAGACAGGATTTAGTGTATTGGGGCCAGGTGGATGTGCTTGCCAGCGCCACTCAGTGTGCATGAGAGGCACATATAGTGCTTCCTTGCGTAGTCCAGTTAAAATCAGTTCTGGGAGGTGTTGGCTCCCACTCTGGCACAAAACTGGACAAAGGCCATGGAAGTAACCTCCCCCCTGTCCAAACTCTCCCCTGGGAGGGTCCCCTGAATCGCCCCAACTTATTCTTTAGGGTACTTAAGGGCTTACCTCGGTGTAGGTCCCTAGATTCGTCGTGGGACACGATTCAATTCAGACACCACTTTAACTTCTACCGTCTGGTCACTCTGGACTTTGCTGGACTTCGTTTGGGCTTGATGTCGTCCCCCATTCAGTCTGCTGCATCGTCAGTGCCTTTGCACCATACAGGAACCTTCTGAGGCCTGTGGGCATCCAAGACACTTGAAGGAATCTCCTTTGAAATGAAGGAGTCACTTCCCTGCATCTGCAGCCACCACAACTAAGCTGACTGGTCTGCTGATCCTGAGCTCCTACCGACTACGAAAGGTTGAACAACACAGGTGGTAGTACTCCACAGCTGTCGAAGCCTGCCCTGCCCTCTCACTAAGTTTGGCAGTATCCCTCGTGGGAGCCGCAGGAACCGAACCCCTGTGAACTGCATTGACTTGCCGTTGCAAAGGCTTGTGTTGGCTTCCTTCCACCAAGATCTTCGGGCTCCACGTAGCCCCAACCTCAAGCATCTCTAGGGACCAAAGTCTTTGTCCACAATGCATGGCCTTCATCTTTTGGTGAGCTGCTCAAGGTCCTCTTGCGACTCCAGTCACTCGGGCCTGTGGGTCCTGTTGAGGGTCAACTATGTTTCTTTTGGGCTCCCTTGATTGCTTAGGACCTGCCCTGACTCCCCTGCTTGTAGTGAGTCCCCTGGACCCTGCTGGTCCCTACATTGCACCTTCTTCGACTTCTACATTGTTTGCAGTTACCAAGGTTTGTTGGTGCTCCCAACGGACACTGACCCCTCAATTCTAGATATCAGATGTGGGAGAGCTTGTGCACAGCTCCTGGTCTTCTTCAGCATTGCCTGGTCCTCACAGCTGCAGAGTCAAGGTCACCGCCAACTCGCCTGCCACTACCGACATCGGTGGGCATTCGTCTTCCAGGTCTCCGGGTCACTCCTGAGTGACATAGACTCTGTCCCCTCTGCTTGCAGGTACTTTTCATCCTGAAACCACCTTGGGATTCCAAAAGACACTTTCTCCTTCTCCAGCAGCGGCACTTTTGCACCCGGCTTCCCTGGTGTAGATAACGTGGGTACTAGAGTATACATGGGTGAGGTGTCTCTCCAACCTTATGGCTTCCTCTGGGTTTCTTCAGGGACCACTGGGAAGGGTCCTTAATCTTAAAAATTGTAACCGCGACTTACACGTTGATTTGTACAGAAAACGCGGTTGTGTTCCCACAATGCATATGATCTCCGTGGGGCTCCTAGTCTCTCACCTTGGGTGGTTCCTTGGGTCCCCAGCACTTCTACATCCTCTGGACTTTGTCTTGACACATGTCGTGGTTCATATACCACTTTCTTAGTATATGGTTTGGTCCCCCCCTGAGGTCCACTGTGTATTCTGTGCTATTTACTTGATTTCTATGCAAAGTATTGTGTGCATTGTATATATCTGTGGGTAGGAGATATTTGTACGTATTAATGAGTGTTATATAATACATACATATTTTAAAAAATACATTGTATGGTTCTTTTTCACTTAATCTATACATATAAGATTGCATTCTGGTGAAACAAGCTGCTTTACGCTGCTCTCAACAGCTACTGATTACAGAGCTTTCTAAAGTTGTCTAAGACCTCTTAAATCATCATAAGGGTTGTGGTGGACTGGTGCAGGGTGCATACTTACATTAGTGGAATCATATACCAGGCCATCCTCTCACATATATTATATGTGTTTATCTGAAGATGGAAGGGCAAAATGTTTTGTCTATAAGCCATAATGTATTTGACCCTGCAGCCCTATTGGACTTCTTCAGTGCTCTGCTTGACTTTCACTTATGCGCCAGCTTTCGTCTTCAATGCATGCCAGGATAAGCCGTAGAGTGTCTTTGGCCTAGTGTGTGGCCATCCAGGGGGCACCCACGTAGAAGCATGCAGTGTGGTAAGTGGCAGCCGTCTCTCCTCTAAGAGAGGCCTGGCTGGCTTGCCTCGTTGCTACATGGCTACTCACTGGCATCACGCTAGGCTGCTCTCTCTGGTCTGTTACTGTCACTGAGTCTGTTGGGCACTCTCTGAAGAGTTCTGTGACAATGTGTGTGTAGCGTTGCCACCTTGTTGGGAAAAAATGTAGGCCATCGAAAGACACAAGTTTTAATACATGGCTACACCACGTGAGCTACAGAGAGACTACTGCTTTCCTGGCTGCAAATGAGCAATTGCTGCCCATGTCAGATATTTAGATGCCTCCTTCTAACTCCTCACCACCCGAGCAAAGGCACTAGCATCAGAAATGATGAACACTGATAGAAAAGCCACAAACTGACATTTTACGAGGCGGTTGAAATGAAAAAGTAATTAGTAAGTATTAATTGTTAAGAATCAGACTGCAGAGAGAGAGCTTTTGCTGCGCTGTGCAATTCTAAGAAAATGAGTACATCTTGAGAGCACAATTTGCCATATCCTGCTAAACGAAGCACACTGATGCAGACCAACACATATGTGGATCTAGCTGGGACTCTCTTAGTAACATTTGTCTCAGATGTTTACTATTAAAATTACATCATTGAGAAAACTTTTAACATCACGTGTTTGGAGCAAAAGCTTCTGTAAATTAAACATTTTATTTTATAAAGAAGGTGTTCTTTGTCATTCATAAATGCTACTGATGTGCTTGAAATACCACAATCAATTAAAATAGTATGTCCGCTCCTTCCCTGAGACCAGATCTTCTGTTAACCAGTTGCCACAGGAAGAGCGCTATCAGGGCCGGACTGGGAACCAAAACCGGCCCCGGCAAAGTGCTTGGCCGCCCCCCCAGGGGTTGGGGTGCCGCCAAGCTCTTTGCCCGGGCCGGATTTCAGCCGATTTTGCAGCTATGCTGCAAAAACAGCCCCCAGGGGCCCAAAACCGGCACCCACCCGTGCGGCCCACAGGGGATTGCCCGGTGCCCGCTACGGCCTGTCCGGCCCTGAGCACTATGCAGGTAGGCTGGGTAATGAAAACGTCACTTCTCTTGCACTCCAGCCTTTTGTGAGGATTAGCAGCCCCAGCTTTTAGCAGACATCAGTGTTTTGATATGTAACCACCCTGTCTCCGCTGGACATAGAGACCAGGGCTTAATGTGATGGCCTGAAGCTGCCTTGCCGTATTTAATAATTACCGGCACTGGCTTCTTACCCAAATTTATCATTGGAGCTGCTATAATACTGGCCTGGTGGCAACCTTGTGTGTTGGCAGCCTAGCACTCATGTGTGCCCCCCACATTGGATCTGATACTGCCCTCTCCTGCAAATGTAGCCAGAGGTGTCAGGCTTCCAAAAGTTAAAGGCTGTTGACACTCAGGTGTCAAGCTCACAATATAATGGCAGCTAGCAGTGGGATAGATGTGTGACATTATTTCCAATAATCACATCCCATTATCAGAGTGGAGGCAATGGAGACAACAGCGAGGGAGAGCCATGTGATATGGCTCGCCCTAGTTATCATCGGCCATAAGAACTGCCTGCAGTGCACCGCCCCACTGCGCTACCTGCTCAGGCTGAGGACCACAGTGCCACAGTGTCTCACCAGGCACAGGTAGTACAGACTACAGCTTGGCTGGGCCAAATTAACTGTGACACACGTGCCCTGAAAAACAACACGACGCGCCATCAGTTACAAGTGAAGCTGCATAGGCACACTTGCTCTTTGTTTATTTTAGTGATGCCAGAGGGCCAATCCGAGACCCATGTAACCCAGAGATCCAGGGCTCACATTTTATTTTTCAAGGAACAATGCAAGCTGGCTAATCCCCTGGGAGAAACAGTAAATACATGATTCCTTCTTAAAGCTAACTGTAGCCAAAGCATGAGTGAGAACCAGGACGGATGGCTGCATAAAACTGATGTGGCAAGCAGGCCAGCAGATGCAGTTGAGTAGGCTGCATGGAAGCACCTGTTAAAGCCCGCAGGAGGGGTAAGCATGAAGATCTGCTGCCCCGCCTTCCCAGATATAGTTGGAAGACTCATAGTTTTCCCCCACTGCTCCCAATCTACCGGTATGGATGCACAGTCTATGCCCCAGTCCTTGGTGTCACCTACCCGGAAGAGCGCTAGCCAGGGTTACAAGGAGGTAGCGCACTGAAGAAGAGCTCATGAGGAGCAGCACTAAGTACCACAGGCGCCACAAACACCACTCTGAACAAGGCGCAAAATCCCCGGGGTCACTTGACACACAGAGCGTGAGCCAGCAAAGTATCACCCAGTTCCAACCATCCGAGGGGGGTGGTCGAGCTGTTCTCGTGGGTAAAAAAGGATGCATCTCTGTTGTGCACTCTTAACTTCGGCTTACACAGAGAGGAGCTCACCATAACCATAACCTGCTGGTGGTGACACGCTCTCTTGTCCCAACCTGACCACCCCGGTGCCTTCCGCTCTCTTACCTAACATACCTGAAGAGAATCAGAAGGACCCATGAATCTCGCGATGAGCACACAGGAGGCGGGGCCATTGTGCAATGTTCCAGGAGCTGGACGCGTTGATCTAAAATAATGTAAGCGCACAAAGGCAACCTGAAAACGAGGCTCGTCCTAAAAAAGAAGGCTGCAATGCCCAGGCGGAGGTAGGAGGAGGTGCCATCACACACTTTACAATGTGATGGCCAACCAAAATATTCTCTTAGTGAAATCGCCGGGGAGGGAGCTAAGCACACAAAGGAGAGACATTAACAACAAAGCCCCAATAGGAAGCCAGCATTTCACGGTGCCACAGATAACAACCAATGGCAGTCGGTGGGTGTGCCAAAAGCCCAGAGAACAGATACAACAGGTCTTGCAGACAGCACAAGCACTGTCGAGGCTCAACCTAACGAGTCCTAGGTTTCTTCTTGGCATGGTAGCTGATTATGCCTAGTAGGCATCTGTGTTAAAGGGCAACCACCTTTGTTACCTTTTCCTACCCTTCCACAATGAAGCAAAACTTGGTAGAGTTTCTGATCGGAACACATCTGAGCAGGATGAAGAAAGGTTACCATTTTACATCAACCAAATGTGTGCAAAGCAGGGATTAAAGAGTGGTCCTATTGTACTTACAGTGCGCAACAATGGAGGGCACCAGAAATAGCTTCTCCTTAAAGACTGGATTCGTATTTCACAAGGAAAGAACTGCTCACCCTAATACATGTTCGTTTTCTCAGGCAACAGAGCAAAAATAAAGTAGATAACACCATTTGCAAATATTTACAGGTTTCTTTTTTTTTTATTTAGTGCTTGCCCAAGTATCTGGCTCAGGCACTTAGTGTATACATGGTATACGCACAGCCAATATAATGGCAATTTTCATCCTCTTGCCACATAACAACGCAAAAGAACTGTCAAATAACATAAAAAAACACAAAACAAACTGGCAACACCCATCTCCCCTCTCCCTGCAAATCAATGTGGAATTTGTATGGAAAGGGCAGACATGGATTACCTCATGAATACCCTTATCAGTTACGACCATAGTGAAAATAATTGTGCCTATTTGCTTCCATATCCTGTGCTTGAGGTGTGTGCATTGAGATGCACTTATAGCCATGACAGTTGTCCTGCAGCAAACCCTGAGAAACAGGGACATTCTTTCTGATTTGTGAGGATTGTGCACTCCCAATAAGGGGGAAAGGAAAACCTTGTTGTCCCACACAAATGGTACAAGGAGTATGTTGACTCTCTAAGTAAAACGACATTATACCACCTCCTCCTAACATAGACGCCGTATTTGATGAGTTTCTGAGAAATGTAGTTGTCTCCATCTTGCTGCTTGCATTGTAGGTAGCCATAATATATCACTCACTGTGACTGTGTTTGGAAGGTCCCATTTGTCCAGGCCTGGAATTCACTTTTTTCTAAATTATTGTATTCAGATGTATCAGTCCAATGCGATCAATGCAGAAGACTGAAGCGTAAAAATCCCAGAATGCACTGATTTGTTAAACAGAAGCTCAGGATTACAAACCTAAGGTTCTGTGGACATCCAGTGATGGAGAAAGCCATAGTTACTTTGCGAATAGTAGTTCAGAATCATATTCTTAACACCCCCGCTAAAAAGTCCCGTGTCAAGATGACTACATTGATTGGCTGAGATCTACTCTTCTTGATTTATAGTGAAACAACTGGCAAGCTAAGAAAGTCAAACAGTGTTCACTGCTGGTCGAGGGGCACATCTTAAAATACACACAAGACATTTCTTAAGTTTCCCAGTTCCATACATTGTGGCTCTTGTATTCCTGTGTGACTTATTATTCATCTTTGCCTGAAAGCAAATAAAAACGGTTTACTGGATAACATATTTATGCATGGAATTTAAAACTTGAGAGCTCTGATGTCAGCCAATAATCTGATTCGGGTCGCTGAAAAAAGACATTTTCTGAAAAGGTCTTGTGCAGGGCGGAAAATAATTAGTTTCTGACGGCCAGAGCTCTGCCAAATGTTCAGGATAATCACTAAGCATGTAAAGAATTCTCAATAGATTCATGGTAAAATGTTAATTAAATGTGGAAATCCTAAAACTTTTCAGTGGATCTGGCACTTGTGAATCAGTATTGAGCATACCATGTAGATGTGTGGGGGTGTCTGGCTCAAAGACCATCTTTTGGGAAACTTGAGGCTTCGGACCCACATGCACACACACACATGTATGGACGCATGCACACACACGCGGACACACACTTCTCAAAAAATGACACACTATCCTAGTGCTGCATTCTGATATTCAAACATGACCCTCATACGCATCCACACACTACATAAATACCTGTGAACATATAAATGACAAAATATCTCCTTGCTCCCACTCTATAATTGGAAAGTAGATGAGAATTCGTACAAAGATTACAGTTCAAGATGCAATCCGTCACTTGGCAGGACTCCTAAAAGCTCTTTGCTTAATCTCAGCACTGCCGCCTCACATCACATCCTATATATAAACAAACTCAAAGAGGTAGCCCACGCAGTCACTCATTTTGGGGACCAGCACTTATTTTTCCTCAACATACTATGATCCAAAGCAAGAGGAAGAAAATCACAAAAGGTACAAAGAAGGAGGGGAAGATAGGCAGACAAACAGTGACAAAGGGAAAAAGCAAGGATGAAAAAGAACCTGTAAGAGTGAGATAAAGAGAAACAGAGTGTCTAATGGTGGATTAAAGAGACATGAGGTGGAATCAAGACTACACGGCTGTAGTAGTCGCCATCCCCGATTTTCGATTGCACCTGCTTTGGGTTTCTGAGTCCCGGTACTTATTCTTTTACAATTTAAGCACTGGACTGGAAGGAAATACTGTTCTACACCTTATACAATATATACAATATTCTACAAAATTATGATTCACGAAGGAGGTTCTTTTTGTTTTGCAGGCATACAAAATGGAGATACAACTTTAAGACAAAGACCCTGGTTAAAACCAGAGGCCTTTTTGCTGGGGAAAAGCAGTAAAGCAGTTCTGGCGACTCCCATATGAGGTGGCGATATGATCAAGTGGAGCATATCAATCTACTAAACAGACCCTCTAAAATGACTAAGCTGTGGTGAATTCTTTGACCAGTGATTTATATAAAACCTGAAATAAGCAATTCCAGTCATATTTCTCTGTCATTATAGCCCATCAGTAATGTTTAGCCCAAACATGATCCTGGCCTCTGATACTAAAGAAAAAAAGTGCCCAGAACTAAGGTGAAACAAGCAAGACAGAACTGGGAGATACCTGTTATAGAGGAGGGCATTCCAAGTGAAAGACATCAATCCACCACTGACCATCTATTTTGCCCACTCAAATGCTTGCCTGTGGGCAAAGTTTTTATGCACCGTGACTGGATTAGAATAATCTCATTCATGCCAAGCCAGAACAAAACAAACACATTTTGGGGAAGCCTGCATGCAACGCCCCGGGACTATCAGATTAGTTGGGAATAAAATGCTTTGAGGGTTTATTAATGAGTGGGTGTTATCGGACATTTACCAAAAAGATGGATGCCTGTATGCCTCACTACTGCCTTCTCCTGCATCATTTGAACTGTGGGAGAAGGCAGAATTTCCAAAGATGGAGTTGTGGCCAGCTCTGCCATTCAGAAGACCCTGTTGTCAGATTGATGCTGGTGGAAATGGCACAGGGGGATATGAATAATTAATTAGGTGTAACCTCTCTGATCCCATTTCCTGACAAATCATTTCCGTCCAGGACAACCATAAATATATGGCTGTCCTGGCAGGTAAAGTCCTGAAATGCCTTGCTCTTGGTAGAAGAAAACTCCCAGCACATGGGGAGATATTAGTTATGTTGTTCCTTGAACAAACCAGAGATCTGCTGGGCCAACTTGGCATGCCAGACCTACTGACACAGATTATTTTTCCCCTGAAGCACCTCCCACCAGGTACGTGGCAATCCCTTCGAGGTGGATAGTCCTCAATGATGGTCATGTTTTTAAACAAATCACTGTTGCGGCAATGGAAGCACGTTCTGGAGGCCAGACAATCTATGTATAAATATTGCCTGATTATTTTTTGTTGAGTCCAAGAATGTAATGAAACAGATACAGGAACAGTCCCCCTCTCTATCTCAGGTTATTATTTTGGGTGCCGCAACATGATAGACTTTGAATGGTCCTTATGAAATGACGTAAACCAATTCAGCACCGTTCCAGAGCAGCCCACTACCTGAAGGCATTGGCGTCGGGCTTCATGGACTACTGTATGAAATGCAGCTGATAGATCAAGTAATATCAGGGTATTCGTGCTGGCGAGCTTCTAATCTCAGGTCACATATTACTGACAAAAGCAAAGATTCAGTGCTGTGTGAAGGGCGGAAAACTGCTTTCATTAGTCCCAGTATATCTGTAGTTTGTAGATGATTGCTTAGTTGTTGGGCTATATGATTCTACAGAGATTTGACTCTAGAAGGGAGCAGAAATATGAGATGAAAGGATTTCAGAACTTTGAGATCCGCTCTGACTTTTAAAAATAGGAACAACTATTGCAGTTTTGAGGCTTTAGTTCTTGAGAGAATTTAGCTGACTGTCGGTGAGCATGAGGTCCTTACGTTTTTAGTTTAGTCTTAGGATCTCTTAGCTTGGTGTTAGTGTGCATTGGGCCCTGGAGTCTGTAGTACTTGATAGGGATTCTTAGATCACTGTCACTTTAGCGTGATGCCCAGGAGGTTGCAGAACTAGGGAGCTCTTAGCCCAGTGTCTGGGAACTTAGTGCTCTAGAGGCTGTAGTTTAGTCCTGAAAAATTTTAGCTTGATTGTCAGTGAGTGTGGAATCATCGAGTCTTTAGTACTCAGAAACTCTTTCTTAGTTTCTAATCAGTGAGTGAGAGCCCCTGTTGCTGTAGTAACAAGGAGATCTTACCTTGAGTCAGTGAGCATAGGATGCATGAGGCTGTAGAACTGGGGCGTTCATAATTTTAGATGACTTAGTGTTTGTAGTTGTGAGGGGTTCTTGAGGCACAGACACTGTGGACTCCTGAGGTGATAGTATTGGAGAGCTGTTTTCTGAGTGACCATGAAGCCCACAAGGCTGCGTACTTGGGAACTCTTGGGCCCTATAAGATGTTAGCACTTGGGAGTGCTGTGCTCAGTTCCAGTGAATGAGAGAGCCAAGAGGGTGCAGTACTGGAAAACTCCTAGGTGGATGCCAATGAGTACATTACCAAAAAGCTTACGGTACTGGGGAGCTCTTAGCTTTCTCTCAGAGTGTGTGGGACCTAAGAGGTTATGGTACAGAGGAGCTATAAACTCATGTCAGAGAGTTTGGGACTCATGTTGTGGTAGCACTGTGAAGCTCCTAGCTCCATGCAAGTGACTGTTTTAGCCTTGAGGCTGTAGTACTGGGCAGGTGTAGAATTTGGGACTTCTTAGCTTGAAATCTCTCACTGCTGGGCTCAAGATCGTAGTACTTCGAAGTTCTTTGCTCAGAGAAGTAGCTGTGTGGCGGAGGAGACAGTGGTACTGAGAAACTCTCACAATGAGGTTACTGATTGCTGGGCAGTAATATTACTGAGGAGCGCACTTCCAGCTAGTGTCAGGGAATCAGACTGTATCACTGGGCAACTCTTTGCTCAACGTCAGAGAGTGTGAAACCCAGGAGGCTCAAATACTAAGGAGCTCTTAGCTCAGAGTCAGTGCTGATTGGCCTTTGAGGCTGTAGCACTTTGGAACTCTGAGTCAGTGGCTCAGGAAAGTGACAATGAGGCACACACATTCATTGTACTAGAGAGGTATTATTTCAGTGAGTGTAGGATCAAGAATGGTGTGCTACTGGGGAAAACATAGCTTGATGCCAGCAAAACACCCAAGGTCCGTGTCAGTGAGTTTTCAACCTGTGACGCTGTAGCACTGGATAATTCAATCCTCAGCCTCAGTTTGAATAGGGCCCATTATCAGATAGTCCTGGAGATCTATTAGCGGTATGGAATTGGGTGTAGGACCAATTAGACCATAAACCTGGCGAGCTTTGAGTCTAGTGTTTTCAAGTATCAAACTCACAAGGCCAAATTAGCGTTCAGTGCACAACACAGCTGCAGTAAGCATGGTGCTCATTAGGATGAAGTACTGTAGTGCTTTAAGATGGCTACGAATGTATGAGACGCTCAATAGTATGCAAAGAGGTGAAGGATTAGGCCTATCATCTTCAAACGTGAGCCATCTGATGCTGTAGTGAACCCAGTCACTAAGTTCAGAGTCTCAGAGTCAGTGGATCCAAAGGCTGAATTCCTGAGTAGCTCTTGGACTAGAGTCAATGTGTGTGATACATATGGCTCTATACCACCCGGAGCGTCCTTACTTCGGTATAAATCATTGTGTAAAACACAGCACTGTAGTTGTGAGCAGCTCTTCATTTGGTGTCAGTGAGTTTACAAACTTTAAGCCTGTAATGCTGAAGAGATCTTAGCTTGGCGTCAGCAACTTTATTACCCTTAAGGCTATAGTTCTTAAGTGATATTAGCTTCGCAACTCTGAGCTTAAAACTGTTAAGGCTGTACTTCTGAAGATCTCTTTGACTGATGTCTTTGAATGTATAACCCTTAAGGCTATAGTCCTGGGAAGCTCTTAGCTTGCTTTCGGTGGGTATTTGTCCCTAACAGTTCTAGTTCTGGGGAGCTCTTACCTCAGTGTCAAAGAGTGTGGGATACACAAGACTCTTAGCTCAGGTTCAGTGAGTATGGGACCCATAAGGCAGCAGCCCTGGAAATCTTTCAACCTGTTGTCCATAAATATGCAAATAAAGTTTCTTTACAGTGATCCACTCAGCTTGCTCTTAGTAAGTGAACAATTTGTGTGACAGTAATACTGCTTGGTACCGAATTTTCTGCAAGTGAGCACAAAGAAAACATTTAACACTAATAAAATACTCCGTTCCCAAGTGGTGAGGTACTAGGCTGTCCTTTTTCTCTATGGACGGTCACACACTTCCAGAGAACATATTGAAAAGAATGTCTAAAAAGCACCATCATTAACAGAGTCCTAAAGGGCAACATTCCGAACTGGCACTGAATGGTTGTCCTCAATGACAAACTCAATAGGCGCACCGTGATTCCATGGAACAGGCCAACAGAGGCATGGCCTCAGCTCTGGTCTCGGAACTGATGTCAATAACTAGGTTCCATTCAACCTATACTTAGAATTTTCATCTTCGTGAGTACAGGGGGGGGGACACATTAGTGAACTGGATGAAATTAAATGTAGGAAATATCTTCTCTGATTGTGACCTGCCCACATTCAAAATGTCCTAGCAGGATGCTGGATGTGTATCCTTCACTTCCCTTGTTCTCATCTTTCTGACTCCTCCTAGGTCTCTTGCCCTTGAACTCCTTCCCTCCTCCCCATCCCCATCATTCAGTTATTTTGGCACCAGTATTCTATATTGTTCAGGTTAAGAGGTAGATTGTTTAACTCGGTGGGGGTTACTCCTTCACCATCTCTTCCTGCTTCTTTGGAAGAATTATCCATAAGTCTCTGGTTCGCTTTGGCCTACAATAAAGTTTCAAGGAATCGTTTAACAGATAGATTCTCTACCGCTCAGTCAACTCAGCGGCTTACTTGCTGGCTGTCGAGGGCGTAGGAACGCTGCAGATGCCTTTGTCTCAATGTCTCAAACAGGTCAACAAGGTCGCAGTATGCAGAAGTCCAGCTCCTGTGGCTTTCTCCTGATGCCGCAGTGGTCCCTGGGGATGGGAATGCCAGGTCCCGCTGTGCACCTGAGATAGCGCCTCTTGAAACCTCGGCCACAGGTTTTGGAGCAGGAGCTCCACTCCCCAGTCTCCCACTGGGGACATGGGTCACCGCAGGCCCTGGTGTCCATAGGTCTATGTGCAGCATCACAGTCTGAACCTGGCTGGCCATAGGAGTCATGACATTCAACTGACCGCTTCTGAAGCCCATTACCACAGGTCACAGAGCATTCATCCCAGCTACCAGCCACCCACCTGGAAGCTGGTCTTTTGTAGTTGGGCTGATTAGGAATCAGTCGGTTGGACATACTCTGAACACTGTTGTTAAGCACTTGTCCACTTTTCCCATCCTTGCGGTATTTGTCGTCCTTGTGATCCTTGGGCAAGTAGTAGGACCAGCGGACCCTGGGTGGGGTCATCTTGCCGACAGAGAGGACCTCAATAATCAGGGGCTCCTGGATGGGATTGAAAGTCTGGAGAACCTCTATGGCACTGCCTGTCCCGGTGTACTTCAGCAAGCTCCCCTTGACCATGATGTCCCTCTCCACAGCAGACACAATGAAGTGGCCATTCAGCAGGTACTTGCCCTGCGTTGTTTTGACTGCAAGGTAGTTGTCATCACTCACAAGGCCTTTGTAGCCCCTCTGCCGCACGTCGATGTTGGATGCTCCAGCAGGGATCGTAACCACAAAGTTATAGCCGTGTCTGAAAGAAAAAAGGTAGCCATTGGTTATTTGCTCTGCACAGTTGATACTTATGTCAACAGAGAACAATGCAACTCCATTTGAACAACTTAACCGTGATATAAGAATCCGACGACATTTTGTGAGAAATCAAGATAGACCGCTAATTGAGATAGTGCTGAAGTATAGATCAATGAGCCATGGAATGCCCAAGTAGCAATACACCAGTATTGCTCTGCAGAATCTATAGTGCCTACAAAGACAATACTCCCTATAGACATAATCTTGTCAGTCTGGTACTGTTGTGTCAGCCCTGGAAGGATGTCACGCTGTCTGTTCTGCTGTGACAGCAATGTAAAGGTGGCATATTACCAATCCTGGACTGCAACTAAACAAAGTGGGCTGCTCGCGACTGATGAGAAGCACCAAGCTGTCCTCCTCTTCCCACCCCTGCTAAAAAAGAAAACCACACAATCTCGCTCCTTCTTCGAAAATGCCCCAAACATCTGGAATGCCCTCCCTAAAGACCTGCGATGTAACCCCTCCTACATCAGCTTTAACAAAGACATCAATATGCACCTCCTCAACAAATATTGGGGGCCATAACGAACGCCTCAGACCCCCTCCCCGCTTCCACCATATAGGTCTCCCTCTACTCTCCTACCGTCTCCCCCTTTCCTTCTATATTCCACTGGTTCTACTCGCTCCTTCCCCCACTTGTTCCCCTCTGCTCTGTCACCCAGTCTTTCCCCCCACCATACTCCCTCTCCATCCATAATACCCCCTTCCTCATCTTTCTCCCACCCCCTCATTCACGCCCAACTAGTTACTGCCTGTAGTCCTTTATGCCTATCTCCATCTCATATCATAGTAGAAAATTTGATCTCCCATATCCATGTTATCTATGTAAATAGCTCTTGTTTTATCTATCTGTTAATTCGATCTGTATAATTTCGAGCTGTTCTCTTTTGTTAACCTGTCGAAACTCTACGCTATTGAAAAATTGTTATATGCCTTTATTATCTTCGTACTCACGTAAAGCGCTCTGATACCCCCGGGTCTAGCCAGCGCTATATAAAACCTTTAAAATAAAAATAAAATAAAATAATGTGAGCAAAGGACTGGTGTCCGCAAGCTCTTCTATACTGCTGTCTCAGAACTGAAAGAAAGACATCTTACAGTCCTGTGCCGTTGAGGATGCATTACAACATCGTTACCCACCATGTCACGCACTAAGTGTCAGCAATAGGATGTGATCTCACCAGTGCTGTATGCTGTGCCAGCACTGGACAGATGTCACTTAGCTGCCCCTCCCCCAACACACTATCACAATTTAAATATGGTACTTCGTAGTCCTGCTCAACAGTGGCAGTAAAGGAGTGAAAGAAATGAAAAGAAGCTTTGCAGTGTCATCTGTGAGACTGGGTAGCTAATAATTCTCTAGGAATGTATATACAATAATGCACTGGACATGAATTTCCAATAATGCACACAACAGGTATTTCCAATACCGTACTGGGGCTTACATGTTCAATAACACACTGGGCATGTAGGTCCAATAAAGCAATGGCACCCATATCCAATAATGCACTGCACATGCATATCTAATATTATACAGAGCATGCATGTCCTATAATGTTCGGGCAGTCTGAGGCATTAGGTAGAAGTGACCATCGCCGAGTAAGTGAGGTCTTTTTCTACATCTGCTTTAAAGGGAGGACAACTATCTACAGAAATACTTCCTTTACATTTATCTCTTATGGAAGGCGTAAGAAGCTGGAGTTGTCTCGTTTCACGTCTTCCTCGTTGCAATCCTAACTATGTGAGTTTTACGTAGCTTAGAGAACAGGATTCAGCTAGTGGAAAACTAAAGATATGGAATTATTAAAACTGATGAAGAATAGCTCTAAATTATCTTTTCCTGTGTGAGGCAAGCCTCTCCAGAGACACACATAAACTTATATAATTTGGCTAGGAAGAAGTATGTTTTCTATCTCCTTCCTGCTGGTAAATCTTTCTTCCCTCTTCGTGTCTTGAAACACCACCCCTTCCTACACCCTCATCTTATACTCTCCTTACAACAATTTGCAGTAATTAAAGAAAACCTGATCGACGGTCCGGAGGAAAACAAGAGGCAGGAGAGAGAGAGGGATTAGGACAAGGAATACTGAATCTTTGACAAGATGTTTGACAAGAAAGACCTGACTTGGAGTAATGAAGGCCAATGGTAATTAATTGCGACAGTGCCAGCCGTTTAGACCTGTCCAGCCCAATGCGCTGACTGGGAAGAGCTGTGACATCTTAAAGTGTCTCATCTGCACACTCCAAGTCGAATGTCTGCGCATGAGACATGCCATGGTGTCACGGCCAACCCAAGATACCACACGAGTGCCGTAAACTGTCAAATCCCAAAGTAATTACGGACCCCTAAATATTTCTTTAAAGGAAATAAGAAAAAAATAGCGCACTTACAATATTAAAAACAATCATTAGAATTTGTGATTAAAATTGCCCTAAAATTGCTAAAAATGTCACGAATATCAGATGCTGAAAATTCCTCAGTAGGCACGATACATGTTTCATGTCAATAATGATAGTATGGGCACAGGCTTTCTAACCAACTTTCAGCAGCCTAGTAAAAAAATTTTCCTACATGCAGGTAGGTGTAGCTAAAGTTTTAATTGCAAAAGTAAAGGCAGTTTTTAGGTTTCACACTTACAACATCTCTTGTATTAAAAAAAATCTTAAAATGGGCTGAGAACCCACCCAATACTTTCCTGAACATCCCATTTGTCTTTCCCAACGTCTCTCTGATTTACGTGCTTCTGATTGGCCAGCACATCGTCTGCTTTCACTACCTGCTCTGCTCTGCTATCCATGCCATGACATGGAGCTTGGAGCAAGTACATCTTCTGGTTTCTGTCTACTGGCAACTGGCCAGTGTCCTTCCACTTCCTACTCGCATTGAAGGTACTTTTTATTTCATTTCCCAATGAGCTCTCCCTATGAGTGCATCTACAGGCTCTCTTCCCCTACTCTCTTTACCAACACATAGCCACTGGCATAACGAAAGTTGGGGGGCCACCCTGCAAGGTAAACGGTGGGCCTCCGCTCCGGATTGAATCCGGAGCTCCCAGGCCTGACTACTGTGCAGAGGGGGCCCCCTGCGGCTCAGGGCCCCCCGCAGCGCGGGGATGCGGGGGCCTGTGTTATGCCACTGCACATAGCACTTTCAATATGCACACCAAGAGTTACATAATCCCTGGTTCCGGGGCATTCTGTGATATTTACAGATTGATGCTGATAGCTGGTGTTGCTGCTTGGTGGGATGGGGCCAAGCACTGCATTTTCTGGACAGAGACGCCTGGCTTGAAACAATGGGCAGGTTTGCAGGCTTACACAGACAACCGCCTGTGAGTTGTGTAAGTAAAGGGAATTTGTTGCAAAACATTTCAGCCTCCCAGAATGAGCTATGTAAATGCTGTAACAATAGATTACTGTACCCTTCGAAGGAAGATTTGGCAGGAACAATTTTTTGTATGAAACTGCTGAAACACAAGCAAAAGTCAAGAAAGAGTGACAACTTACCCTGTTTTCAGCACAAATCTATCTTATAAATGTAAGATTTTGGCCAGAAACCCTGTAAGTAATGTTTGGGGTGCTGATAAAAACAATTGGACCTTTACTACTTTTCATGCAATCTTCTCCTTCATATGTCATCCCTTAGTAAACCTACACCACTCTGCCAATACACTTCTATCATCATCTGTGATCCCTCCAGGGACCTTTTTCAGAAATGGGTTAATTATCACCAATACCCCCCTTAGTCCCGAAACACTTCCTGCCAAGCCCCTGAACTTCAATACCTAGGCTGCACCTTCTTAATGCATTAGTAGCTTTTAGGCTCCAGCGAGTAAGGCAAAATAGTTGCTGCTTTGCCAGTGTACCCGCAATACCGCAGAGCTTTTTTTCTGCAGCCCTGCCAAGTACCACGCATCAAGCATTAGACTGACGCATTACAGAGTGGCATCATAACACTAAAATGCATTGTCACGCATTTATAGCACCTCCTCAGCAAGCCACC
The DNA here is from genome assembly GCF_964204655.1 of Triturus cristatus. NCBI lineage: Eukaryota > Metazoa > Chordata > Amphibia > Caudata > Salamandridae > Triturus > Triturus cristatus. The sequence goes on along the minus strand of NC_140584.1, from coordinate 36,215,994 downwards.
GTGTTGCTAATTAACACAACACTAACTGAGCAAAGTTCTTAGCTAGCAGCGCGCTGCTTGCAGCAGGTTTGGAGGCTGGGTTACTTAGCCATTCTGAGCTGGCTACAATGTAGCATTTCACCCAACCGAAACATTCAGATACACTGAAAGGGTGTCACGAGAGTCAGTCATCTCATGCTCATTTGCCCAAACGCTACTGCAGAGACAGCTGGACAGAGTGTGATACCCACAACTTCTATAGGCAGGGCGTGCTGCCCATGGCACAGTTTAAATTTGGCAGCCAGTGCAGCGGGGTACCCACTGCTGCAGCTTGCAATGCATTGTGCTGCGGGGCCCTGCTGGGGCCCAGGTGTCTAATGATGCGGACCCACGACCCCCAGGATTACGGCCCCCACCCTACTGCAGTCCAGTGCTGCCTGGAAGCCACCTCTCTGGTGGTGCAGCTTCATTACAGGATTCAAAGTCTAGCTTTATTATTTATTTAATTGATTCGTTATTGTCATTAGCTTTCTTGTTTACTTTAGTGCCATATAGCACAAACGTGTCCCAAGGGCATACGCATGCTTTATATGAGCACCGGTTATATTACACTTGACATAAATTTTTTAAGGCACAGTGAGATTAAGTGATTTGCCTTGAATCACGGGATGTTTAGCTGACGCCAGGACTCGATCATGGTTTCCACTTCCAAAGTCAACAGCTCTGGCCATAATGCCACATCATCTCAGGCTGTGCCACTTTAAAACCACTTTGTTGGTCAAAGAAACACACCTTTTGGAGATCTTCAGCAATTACAAACATTGTTCCTTCTTTGTAACAAACATTGGCAAAGACAATAGGTTTCACCTCTGCGAAATCTATTTGGTTTCCCAATGCTTTTTAGAGATATTACAAAGCAGTGTGAGCTGCTGTGTAGCATGTCTTAAAGTAAAGAAAAAAGTCGATATGAGGCAATCAGTGCTAGGTGTGTCACAATGCTGTTTTTAACTTTGAGACATGCTGCACTTCTGTGTAACATGTCAAAAAAAATTGACAAAACCAAATGATTAAGCAGAGGCGAAACCAATTGCCTTTGCCATTGCTTGTTCTCTCTAGCAAACTGTGCTTATTTTTTTCTCATGACTAAATTCCAGTGCAAAAACTATACTTGAACACTCTTCCTGATTTGCATGTGTGCTGTACAGAGCAGCTTGCTTGCAAAGTAGGACAACCATTGGCAAAGCCAAAAGGTCTTATATTTGCGACCTATTGGCTTACAAACAATTTGTAGCCATGCTGTACAGCGTGGCTGAAGTTAAAGAAAAGAATTTGGCATGAGCGCCGAGTCAGCACAGTAACTCAGGAACATTTTGTAATAGCTCAACTCTCATAAGGGAAGAATACATCAAATTGCTATTGTGTCCAAAAGCATTGCATCAGTTCAAATTATCATGCGAAAGGCATCAGAGCAATTTGTGACGTTGCTATATTTCAAACAGCTTTAAGAGAAATATGTGTGTCATGAGAAAAAAAGACTTAACACTTTTCCTGCTGCTTATGTGTGCAGTACAATACAGCACATTTGAGAAATAGACTAGCATTGGCAAAGCAAAAAGGTCTCGCCTTAGCAACCCATTGGCTCTGCCAATGGTTTTCCGCCATGCTGCACAGCATCTTGCAGTAAAAAAAGACAAAGAGCCACTCGTGTCATTTTATAGGCAAAAGCAAGCACTGAAAGTAGTGATACTAGACAATTAAAGTGACAGTAAAAAGGCAATGCTGCATTGGAGGGACGAACACAACATTGACAGCCTGGACACGAGTATGAAGCAGACAGAAGAGAAGGATAAGGAAATCCAACCAATGGTAAGTGGTGGACAGGCTACAAGCCCCTCTATGTACTTGGAAGGCTACAATATGTCTAACACAACAGCTAGCACATACACTGTCTAGCAGTAAATTTCTCCTTGTTAAGCCTGCCTGGATGAGGCATAACATTTTGGCTCAAATACCTGCCTTCAAATGTTTGTAGGCAGGGATGTGCATCAAAAACCATGGGTGCTTGCATGGGAACACCAGTGTACCACCCACTGACTGCCCTCTTGACGCAAAGTAACACAAAGTAGCTCATAGTGCAACTTTGCATTAATTCAGTAAACTATTCAACGCAAATTCTGATTTGTGTTGGTTAGTAAATCCTATCATAAATCTTTGTGGCGGGTTTGTGTCACAAAAATAATGCAAACCTGACGCAAAGCAATAGTAAATCTGAGCCTCAATCTCTGTGGATCTTAAAAAAAAAACAAATCTAATCTGGTAAAGCTCTCTAATGACCTTGGGCCAATTTTGCGCAGCAAAAAAAAAAAGACTTATATGATCGCAAAGTCGCTAAGTGTGTAAATCTGGCAAAAGCATCTCAGCCTTCTATGTTTACAAGGTTATAAAACGAGTAGTGGTAAAACAACTGTTAATTACTATGTTTAGCGGCAGAACACACTGGCATGACACTCTCGATAAAACACCTACACACAGGGCACGAGTCAGGGGTAAACGCGGGTACAAGGCGTCCACCCACTCTTTTCACACGGTGGACGCCGTCTCCCCTGCTAAGAAGTTTGGCCCCACAGAAATATGTTGAACTTGTCCCAGTGTAATTTTGATATACCGGGACATGTTCATCAGCTCCTACAGGTTGTCTGCTTTCGATTCCCAGCAGCAACGTGCAACCAGCGAGGGGGCTTTTTCTCCCACCTCCAGCTGGGCAACAATAAAGGTAGAAGTTAAGGGGCCATCAGGCTTCCTTTTGATCAAGTATGGGACTGGAGGCGTCCTGGAATTTCACAAATGCAAATGCACCAGCGAGAAAAAAGCTACACAGCTTGTTATCTCTTCACAGGTTCTTAAGAGATGCATGCTTTTTACTTTCTTGTAAATAATTGCATGCACTGTAAGAATGCCAGATGGGTTGGTCTGTCTCAGTATTTACACAAATAACAATTTCAATAGCACTATTTTATTTCTTTTATAGCGCTACTCATCCCAATGCAGACTGTTAGAGCACTTTACATAACATACACTTTATCCATTCCAAATAAATCATGTAAGTGTGGAATGTACAAGATGTGTTACATGAGACAGTCAGGGTTGCAAGGTGTAGGAGTCAAATACACTCCATAGCTCACTGTTTTCTACTAGAAGGATTATCATTTATTAACTGAAAGTAACAAAAGGATCTCTGTGTTCATAGCAGTAATCCATTTACCTATTAACATAAAATAAAAATCTGTGATCTGCATGGTACACTATATGCTTTGCAAGAGACAACTTTAAAAAAAAATAAACATATTTTATTGCATTTTCAGTTGGCATATGTTATAACATACACATATCAGAGGTCACTTCCTGTGATGCCACATGGAATTTCACCCGTCATGACGTCATATGGGCTTTGATAGCACGCGTCATGATGTCACTTGCATACTGCCTGACTTGGTCAGTCCCCCCAGTTCTTTTTTTAGGGCTTGTGCCATGCCTACACATAAAGTTATTGTTAGGTTCATGTGTTCTCGCTGAATGCCTCTACTCAGCAAGAGACCAAAGAATTCACGTGGTGTGTCTTTTGTTTCCAAATATAACAATGTGGTTTTCTGAGTCATGTGTTTGGAGCTACAAATTACATTATCAGCAACACAAAGAATGTGGCCTCTGCTCCAGTGCCGTCTGTCTCGTGCCATCACCACTTCCAGCACTAACCTGCAGCGTACGCATATTAGGGGCAACAGCAGTGGAAGAATGACGCCGATCGTTGCTACACTTCTGAGACTGTTGCCACGGAATGTGAGCATTCACAACCTTTGTATTTTGTCCTGCAATGCGAGGGAAATGTTGAATTTCAGTACTAATCAGTCCGAAAAGTCGCACGCTTCAGAGTCCTTGAAAAGATGTACCATCCCTGTGCCACTCTTCAATTTCAGAGTAGAAAGGAGAGAGGCTTTGTTGTGAGCTTTGTGTCAGCACCGGAAGGTTGAGGAGTCCCTGTGCTGTACTTCCGGGTCTGTATCATAAGGGTGAGAACCCCGGGCCGTGCTTCTTTATTGAAATCCATTACTCGGTGGTTCACAAACTTTTTGTCCAAGAAAGAGTCACTCTTTCCTAGGCAAAAACACAAATGATTTGTGAACCACCCAGTTATGTTTTAGCCCTGTTACGCAGGGGTTAAAAGCGTAACGGCTTTCAAAAGCTTAGAGTCTTCATAAACCTAGCTCTCAACTCGCGTGTTCTTGGTGCGCGACACAAGCACTGCGTGATTATGTACCACTATCCCAGCAGCTGTCCCTCCTTCGCCTACCTTACTGTTGGGATGCAGCTGGCTCCCATAACTTGTCTTTTGTAAATAGCAGGTGCTACCATTTCCCAATGTATGGTCCATAGATTACTTACAACTTTAACCACTCCTTACTTAGTGTCCTTCTTTAGGGTTTCCCTCCGACATATGACTCCCAATTCCACCTCACCTTCCTGCTAACACCTGAAGCCAAAAACTGTGGCCTGACCAGTCTGAGAGAAATGAGTAAACACCAACAACTGCACCAAAACCGGTTGCAGACTTTGACCATTGGATTGCATCAAGTCTGTCTGCAACCTTAGTATGAAGATGGAACAGAAACTACCAGACAGTGTCAAGATTTCTCTATCAGAATCCTGAAATCCCAATCCACTGGATACCCTAGAACTCTTTCATGTACTAGGGTTGGGGTCTCTGACTGCCAACTTCCCTTTGCTGGTTCTGGGAAAGGAACCTGGATGTTGTGGATATGCCCAGAGCAGTTGACTGATGCATGCCTTCAGGAAAGAGATGAATGCCTGCTGAGGAGGTGTGTTGGGGATGCCCTTGCATGAAGAAGTTACGACCCTGAAAAGAAGGACTGCGAGGCGCTGACATAGGAGGCAGGTGCAGGACACAGCCTACTATAACCCATGGAAGCATCACACACCAGGTTGCTTGGTGAGGTCTTGAGACCCTGTCACTAATGTTGCATGCCAAGAAGTGAAGTATTAGGGAATGGTTGGGCACTTACGGAGATTGCAATCACATCTGTGGACTCCACATATGGAAGTTAAGCACCTGTGATAGCACCTGAAGAATTGAGTTTGGATATCTGTGATGAAGTCAACCAAAACCAAAGGGCCTCAAGAGAGAGTGGACACTACTGCAAGTATGTACACAACAATCAACATTTTTCCATTGAGCTTCATTGTGACTGGGGTCAGCTCTTCATCTTGTTTGGCTGGGAGGGCCTGTGTGTGGGCCAAGAGAAAGATCAATCAGAGGGGACCCACCTGGATAAACAATGCCTGCAGGGCATTACATTCTCCTCATTTGAACACACCTCTCTCTCTTCTCTGCCAGACCATGCACCTGAGACATTGGCTTGAGACCACAGGCCTCAATAGTGTTGGTTGCACTGGGACCAAGTCAGCGCACCAGGAGTTTGTGGGATGTGTAGGATCACATACCACCAATAGCTGTGCTGCCCCACCCACAGGCAGCAGAGCTGACTGAGCCACTCAGATCAGACAGAGACTAATCTACAGTGCAAGGCAATGTCCTCAAAGGAACTGTGATATTTTTAGGTCGTGCTCAATTCAGCGCATGTGTGCCTCTTGCAACAACTTTTGTTATCTTATAGGGGGCTTAGAGGCCACCCATTGCTTACTATTGGCTGGCTTTATTGTCATTCTCATATGCGTACTTCTTATTTGTTAACTTCTGTAGGCTTATTTCCTCTTCATGTGTTTGTCCCTTCCCTGAAGGCTGGATGCATTACTGTGTCCTTCCACTGCTCGATTTTTTCAGGTGCTACTGTTTTCTTTTTCTTTAAGCACTCTTTGAGAGTACATGTGTTTTCAGCTGTCTCCCTTATGTACTTCTCCCTGCTGTGCATTACTCCCACCTCTCATGCTACCCACCCTCCCACTGGTATCTGTGTGCTTGCCACAACCTGCTGCCCATGCCCCTATTTTCCATGTGCTTTTCCCAGCAACTCTTGCCATACCTCAATAGTCTGTGTCATTGCCACAGCCCCTCCTGCCAGCACTCCATTGTTTGTCTGCTTTACCCCAGCCCCTTCTACCCACCCTTTGTTGTCCATATGGTTGTCCCTCCTCCTTGCCCCCTGTTATACCTGTGCTTGCTTCTGCCCCTCCTGCCCACTCTCCGCCGTCCATGTGCTTGCCTCCAGCACCTCCCCTGTGTGCTTCCCCATAGCACCTTCAGATCATCCTCTTTTGCCTGTTGGATTGTCCTCAGCCCCTCCTGCTCACCCCCATCGTCCATCTGCTTGCCCCAGCAACACCCGCCCACCCTCTGTTGTCCATCTGATTGCCCCAGACCCTGACACCCACGGTCTGTTGTCCCTGTGCACCACATCCCATCTCACCTGCCCTCTCCCTCATCCATGTCCTTCTTTCCCATCTGCCCTACCTCCTTTCCTCTGTCCCTCCGACCATTCTCCTCCATCCCTTCCTCTGTTAAAGATAATAATAAAAAAGTGCTATAATGCTGTTAGCGCTAATAAACTTAAAAAAAACATTTGTGCTGGCCATGTTATAGCACTTTTTAACAATTAGTTTTACCCATGCTGCACAACAGTCACACTACTGTAAAGCATGGCTACAAATCATTGCTTATAGTTTTAACAGGCAAGCCGTGTTGACTTTTCTAATGCTCGTTTTGTGAGACTGATACAAACCATATCATCATGCGGGAGGAGCAGATAATGAAGGGAAATTCAGTAAAAGGGACCAGAAGTTCATGCATAGGGCCGAGCTTGCATTAAAACATTGTATGTTACCTTAGCCCTGGGAATAGCAATTGCTTGTAATCCTATAGTTCCCCTATACCATGACTGTTGAGTTGATAACTGTGTACCTCAGTTTTCTTGATCCCTAAAATTATACCTTAAATATTGTGTTTTGTGATTGAAGTAGAGTACTTTTTTCTTTGAGTAAGTACACTGGCTAGCCTTTAACTTATAGATTGCTGCTATATGATGCATTGTATTCTGAATCAATCCCGCACCACTCCCCTGCGTAAATCTAGGAAAGATGGAAATCACTGCCCTGAAGTTCAGGTGCTATGAGGGTGCACATTGTGCTCAGAGCTCAGGACATAAGTTGTAAAAGGGCTCTTGTTTGTCACAATCTGAACTCAGTAGCCCCTTTCTGCCCTGAGACTCCTGAAAACGTCCCCATAGAATATGCCTTCGCTCTACTGCCATGCAGTGACTGCATTAGAAGAATGACTCTTACCACTGTACTGTCAGCACTGCAGCAGCATTAAGGTCACACCGGCCAGAATGGCATTTCACTTTATACTGCACAGCAGAGACAGCTCTATATATGCTTCTACCACTGCTACAATTTGGAGTCAGCATTAGAAGAATGACATTCCACTTTGTGCTGCATGGTAGTGTTAATACTGCCCCACACAGGAGGAGCTGATGGAACACAGGACATGTACCAGGCTAAGCACCAGATTCCTCCCATGGCTAAAAGGTAGGGTTATAAAGCCACTGTTCTGAACTCACATCGGTTTGGTGAAAAGGCCGGACACCTTCTTGCAGTTCTTATTGTCTCCTCCACAGACTCCACACTTGTCAAATTTCTTCTTGGAGTTCAGCTGCCCATCACAGCCAGCCTTGATGCACTTCCCTTGCACACAGAGTGATGTGGAGTCTGGAGTGCAGCGGGTCCCATCCACCACCTACAAAACCCAAAGAGAGGACGGTCAGATCACCATCTGGCCATCCTGGAAAGTATCACTTGAGCCACAGATTGAGGCACCATCACCCTTAAATACACAACTCTATGTTGAGCAGTTCTGAATATTTTCGTTTTTTAAAACTTAAAAACATTTTAGTTAGAACTAGCTGTTGATAGCCCTTTATTTCCAAATTATTCACTCTTAAACCAGCATAACTTACCAAATAATTAGGTTTTGCTCTAATGTGTCAATAAAGGATATTTACGTGCCTATGTATGGCATAATATCTGGCCATGGCAGGGGGATAATCTGAGAATATGTTTAAGTAACACCTTTTATTCCTAGAATGTAATTGGGATGCAGGTGTTTTAGAGTAATGGTTTTGCTTACAGTATTTTCTATGTGTTAGACATAAAATTCAATCATTCTGATCTAATATCCGTTATCTCCTTTATATATGGGATAACATATTCCCTGCCATACATTATAAGGATATTGCAAGACAATGAGGAGATCCTTGACCCTATGGAGGAATGAGGCCAAAGGTTGAGTTTCTTTATAAGGTTGTGGAACTACGAGGTGACGTACAATATTCTTATCATGTATGGCAGGGCTTCTTTATCCCATATATTACATGGTCACACTATCACCTTTCCCACATACCACGTAACTCCTTGGTGTGTAGATCTTTCATATGAAAGATAGAGCACCTTTGCAAAAATGAAGAATAAAAATAGAAGCTATAGTGCAAAATAAAACACATAATAAAAAGTAGATATTTGTTGCAAAAATATATTAGAATCAGTTTAATAAAGGTCAGGTTTTTATTTATTTATATAAAAGCACTAGCTCAGAATGTACAGAAAGAAGCAAGTCTAGACAGAGTCTAGCTTTTCTATAATTACATGAAAAGTGCAAAAAATAAACATGTTGCCGTAAATATCTCTTTTCTGCTTGTCACTACAGGCTAGAAAAACAGAGCAGAAAAAGAAAAGCAAGGTTTTATTTTTCTTGAAGCAGCTGCTTTAATTATACTCTGTGACATGATCAACATGATCAGACTTTCCCCATAGCTGCTGGCAGCAGGCATTGTGAGGTCAAAACTCAACAGTAATAACTTATTACAGTTAAGAACTGACATAATTTCTTTATAATAGGCGACTGGGTGTGTCACAAGTTGCCTGTTATAAAAAAAAGTTAAAGACAGGGTTTAATATAGGGATTGAAGGATCCCATGTATTATAGCTCTATAAATATTATAACAATTTCTTTTAGGGTTCATCTGCCGTTTATATAGCTTGGAGAATTTATAATACTGTCTCTTATTTTGACTCTACGTATTGTACTATACCTTAAAACTGTTAGTGTCTGAAGCCATTGCATCACTTAGGTGTGCACAATATGCGGGATATGGAAGTGAACACATCTAGTGATTGTGTGTTTTGCACATTACTCGTGTGGTAAGGGAACTCCACACTTCATGTAGACGCAGGAACATCGCACAACCATGATCCCTGCCTACTGACAGTTGAATAAAAAAAGAAAATAAAGCATGTACATTTCCTGTTGTGTAATTTGAAATACATGCATGCACACGTGTTACACTCAGGCTTACAAGGTTCATGTGTTTTTTCTAATGCCTAGTCCTATGGAAACGGTACGGACACAGCAAGTCACTTACTGGAGCATACATTACTGTGTCTTGTCTGATCTTTCCCTCTGTATATTTTCAAAATCTATACTATTATCTTATTTACCATTATCTGAGGGCACTGTTTCTTATCTAAGGGTTCATATAATGACATTCCATTTAATTACTATGAATACATTATTAAATATTAATTATGGGGGTAGGCTTTTCTTATTTAATGTATTTCAGTTTAATATTAGGAATATAGTTCTTTTTTTTAACATTGACTAAGATTAGTATTGAGGTCAGGGTAAGTGTTCCAATTTTTTTAATTTAGTTTAATTCGTGCTAACATAAACAAATATTTGTCACTGGTTATGGATATAGACGGGTCCTGATGCTGAAACAGAGGCAAAATGACCTGAGGAGGTTGAGGTAATTTCTTTTAACATTAACTACACACTACCAAGGTAATGATGGAGGAGGCATACACTCTGAAGCAGTGGTTAAGAAGCAGTTATATGTATCTGTCAAAGGAGCATTATGTGTGAGGTTTCCAAACATGTGCTTGATCAAAAGCATTTTTGCACCAAAATAGGGCCACAGTCTACTGCATCAATGATGCTGATTTTTATTGTACTGCTCATAGCTCCCAACATAATAGCATGTGATGAGAGTGTTTGCACATGACATGTTTGGCCTGCATATACTTTTCAATGAAATGTTTGGGAAACAAGCATCCAACATAAATTTACAGTCAGAGCTCTGCCAGACTTATAGGATATTGCATACCAGATACATTTATTGGTAATAACTGGAAATGAATTCCATAGTGATTCGTTACCTTGAAGACATGGCAAGGCTTGTTCCTCAAGTCAATCCACGCTCCAGGACAAAATCATTTTTGTGTGTGGGTGCTCTAAATTAGGTATTTATTGCAACAGCAAAAAGGCAAAATAAAATCTGCACCTCAAAATGTGTCTGCTCACAACTATAACTGTAGGCGAGGAAAACTACTAATTTAAGATAATATCTTTATAGTTGTAAATTGATTTTTATAAACTGGATAGTAGCTGATCATCAGATAACAATACATTCTACCTTAATTTGGACCTACAAAAAAGAAAATATACATTTCTTAAGACAAAAACAATGAAAAACAATGTAAGGATATGTATTGCAAATTAAGATTGTATTTGTTACATATTATGTAAGTTAACTAAAGTTTTTCTTCAAGGAGCACCTTACCCCTCTTACTTGGTAACGTGGAATTCCAGCATGTTTGGGGAAACATTATAATAGCACCGCTCCAATTACATGATTATCTTAAGCATAGACAAAACGACCACAATTTGGAAATCTCATTCCATTCTTTCTATCTGCAATGATCTTCATTCTTAGAAACATTTTGTAGTGGGCTGGCCCCACGTGCTCATGTGATGAAGTAGACGTAGCCGAGATGGTTTTATGTAGTTTATGGAGTCCATAAGTAGATGTTACAGCAAGCCCCACCAGGAGCAGCCTCCTAGCTGCTCAGCCCTTCTTCCAACTGACAACACTCACACACCAGGCACCCAAGCATTCCACTCATGTCACTCACGCCAACATTCTACACGGAACACTCACACTGGCTGAGCAGCTAGAGATAAAGTGAAAGGGAACATAACAGCATCATATGAGAATATTACACATTTATAATTGGAGAGACAATTTAGGATGTTCCATTGTTTGAGAAATGTCTTCTCTTCCTTCGCTTATGTCACCATAACAGTTTAGATTACTGGAAGCAATGTGTCTCTGTAATAATGACCCTTCATTGACAATAACTGAGCACACTGCGGTTTGAATAGACTCTTGCTGCCTAATAATAGGTGATATTATTAATGAACTGTACTTTTTTGATTGTCAACTGTACATGCCCAGGATGCCGAGATCGATTTTCTGGATATCCACATGTGATAAATGTACATAGATGAATCAGAATGGAACTCATTTGCCATGCTTGAAGTTATCCTGAAAATCTGACATGCATCACCGCCGCCTATTCTTTGCGAGGAGCAGATTGGAACAATGGTATTTGAGGTCTCTGCGCTCGCTGGCTCGTTCTACCAGTTTGTTCCCCTAATACTAAAAAGCTGTATGTTTTTATCTAGTTTGTTGACAATACATGACTTAATCCTCAGAGACCATGATTTAATTCACACGTGGGCATCGCACACAAACCTGTAGACCTACCTTGGGAGCAAGTACATAAAAGTAGCCAGTACCATTGGCTCGGCAGATGAGTTTGCATTTGTCCTTTGGTGACACCCCAGAGTACTTTGGCACCCATCCAACAGAGGGGGTCAGTCGGTTAGTGCTTCGATTAAGGCCATTAAAGGACTCACATTGCTCCTCCCGGAAACTCTTCCCTGACAGAGACACAAAAACAGGACATGACAATTAATCTATGCAACCTGCTGTTAAAATGTACACATACTTTTTTTTTGTTATAAATTATTTTATTGAAGTTTTGCTTGAGCACACATTAACATCAGCTATGGGAAAGGATACATAAAAACAATTGACTGGGCAGCAACAAGAACAAGAAAAAAGAGGTGTGCCATATTTTTAGATTTTTAGACCGCAGTGGTCATTTACAGCTGGACAGTTGCATGCATCTGCAAAAAATGTGGATTCCCTGTCTGCCAAGCAGCTATTTGCCTCCCCAATTTAAATGTGGGTGAAACTCACCATGGTTCTACCAGTAGAATCATAGCTACCTCCACCCTTGAAATCCACAGACTGAAAAATTGTCCGACATGCGGCTGTTGGTCAAGGCATATGTTGGATTGAACTCTTTTAGTGTCCTGTTGCGGCACGCGCTGGAAGATTGCATTGATGAAGAAGGGGATGGGTTCTGGAATTGTGGTGTGTGGGAGGCAGTTGGCTTGTGGGTCGGTGTGAAGCACAGGAGGCTTTTTTGCCCTGCTGACGGAAAAATAAAGCTGTTCCCGGTCAGGCACAGTTTCAGAGTCGGACCGTGATGGACTGTGTAAATGTCGCAATGAAACTGTGGCACAGTCGCTCTGCTGATATAAGGGGTGCTGTGCTGCTGACGTGAGGGGTGTACCAAAACAACAATGTCTCAACTGGAAAACATTTGAGAAAGGCAATTCAGGATGATTGTATATATCACAAGGGAGGGAACAAAGGGAGACCACAACAGAATTGGTGCAGTGATTGTCCACCGGGCAGGAGGCTGGATTAGTCGTGGACAGAGGAATTGAATCCTTGGGGTAACGGGTGGGTCGAGGACGAGTGAAGCGTCCGTGTGTGTTGTGGGAAGTGATGTCCTGATGATGACCTGAAATGGATCAGGTTGAAACACCGTCGACTACCCAGCACAGAACTTTGGCGCTGTTGTGGTCAATTTATGTCACCCAATTGCCAAATATTGATTTGATATATTTGTATTACTGACCACGTTGTTATTTGTTCTTATTGTGCCGTTCACGCTGTGTCTTTCACCCTAGTGTCACTGCGCTGTCCACTGTCACTTGCACGTTCAGTGCACACTTGTATGGTATATTCACTGTGTATTTAATTATATGGTAGTGCTGGTATAACTACTTATAAATATAAAACCTTGTTCTTTTCACCAATTCTGTTGTGGTCTCCCTTTGTTCCCTCCCTTGTCATTATAGTTCCAAAGAACTCTTTAGAACAATTGTTAAACTTACAGTCCCCCAAAAGTCCTAAAATTCAGAGCAGCTCTGAACTGTGCGAAAATCTTGCCTCCGCTTTCTGTTAAAGGTGGAAGCCATATTTTCATCTTTTGCCCTCACACAAGCTTATGATAATGGAGACTCCGCCATGATGGAGCCCAATGGATCAAAGGCAACATTAATGCTGGACATCTTCTCTCCCCTGGAGACACAAGATTTGATTAAACTGCTGATGTCTACTCAATCAGGTTCTCAGTTGGATCCATGCCCGGCCGACGTGATAAAACCATTGCGGAAGCTCTTACTCTCTTTTTCTTTCTTTCGGTCTTTTTCTCCTTTTTGGTAACAATTCATGTGTACTAGCATTTGACCAACAAAAATGTCAATATAATCTTTCCGTATCAGTTTGCACTTTCCAATTCTGGCTGGTATATACTATATTGTGTCATTTTTAATATTAGTCCTGTGCTGGTTCTGGGTTGTCCTTTTCTCATTTTTCGTTTTGTGGTTTTTTATAAATGTGTTCATAATTTTTGTATTATTATTTGCCTATTGTATTGTTTTATGGATTGATTTTTGTCTTTTGTACTTTTCAGTGTATATATATGTATATTTATATGTAAAAAATGTTTTTATGATTGTTGCAGCCCTGATGAAGTTCCCGTGGCACTAGGGAACGAAACGCGTTGGCTGTGTGCCTTGTTTTTACAACACTACTTTGAATAAAGAAGAATTGATTTGAACTTCAAATATGTTTCCAGTTTGACTCTCTCTAGAGTGCACCTTCCATTCTTGCTTGGAGCTCTTACTCCCTTGTTCAACCACATTTTTAAAGTGGGACATTTCACAAAGAAATGGAAAATGCCATCCATCCTACCTTTGCTTAAAAAACAGAACCTCAACCCCAAAGACCCGAACAACTACAGACCTAGCTCCCGCCTCCCACTACCTGCGAAAATGATGGAGAAAGCCTTGAACGTGCAACTCAGTCGGTTCTTGCAGACCAACAACATCTTAGACCCAATGCAGTTTGGTTTCAGAGCGGAACACAGCACTGAACTGGCTTTGATCAAGTCCACCGAGGAGGTTAGAGAGGCCTTGGACCAAGGAGGCGCCGCGATTCTGATGTTAGATCTCTCGGCGGCCTTCGATACGGTCCACCATAAAGTCTTGATGGACCAGCTATCAGAAAATGGAGTTCAAGGCATGGCCTGGAACCTCCTTAAATCATTCCTTACTGACAAATTACAATCAGTGGATCTGGACAAGGCTAGGTCCAAGCCCTTCTCCTTGCCGTTTGGGTTACCTATGGGGTCCTCCCTGAGTCCCACACTTTTCAATGTATACGTGTCACCGCTGGGACCGCTGATAAGAACATTCGGGCTCCAACTGATGTCCTATGCGGATGACACGCAAATAGTACTGTCTCTTCAGCATGGCCAGGAATTGGAAACCGGTAGGAAATCTCACGACTGTATGAAAGCTATCTCGGGTTGGATGGTGTCCAACTGCCTAAGACCGAATTCCAGGAAAACTGAAGTCATCATTTTCGGGAATAATATTAATATCTGGACACCGGAATGGTGGCCTAGTGAACTGGGAACGCTTCCAGAACAAGCTGAAAAGGTAAAGAACTTGGGGGTGATTGTTGACAAGAAACTCACTTTTGAAGACCAGATCAACGGGGTTGTCTCCTCATGTTTTTTTCTCCTCGGAATTCTGAGGAAAATAAAGTTTCTTCTTTCTGATGATAGCCTGAGGACTGCAGTTACAACACTTATTATGGCACGCTTGGACTATTGTAATGGTTTTTATCTGAACATCCAAAGGAGACTCATGAACAAACTCCAAGTAGTGCAGAACGCAGCAGCCAGGCTATTGACGGGCACACCTAGGTTTGTCTCAGTCAAGAGGGAACTAAGACAGCTCCATTGGCTCCCTGTGAAACAGCGAGCTCAGTTCAAAACCCTTTGTACAGTTTTCAAGGCACTAAATGGTAATGGTAATGGCCCTGACTATTTGAAACAACGGTTTCAATGGTACGTCCCTAGCAGAACCTTGCGCTCTCTCATAGCAACACAAGTGATCAATCCTTTAGTCAAAAGAGCCTCATTGGGTGGCAGGAGTTTCATTACCTCCGCCTCTAAGGCCTGGAATAGCCTTCCGTTTCACCTCAGAAATGCAACCTGGCTCCTCTCCTTCAGACGGGATCAGAAAACTTGGCTTTTCACAGTATAGACACCGCACTCCGCGGGAACCTTTGGGCAGCACTCAGTGCCAGGACACCTTAGGCTAACAGCCGCGCTTTAGAAATTTTAATAACATAACATAACATATAAAATCATCCTCAATTGCCTTTCTTGAATGTTTTCCAGTTGAGACATTGTTTTTTTTGGTACAAACTTCACCCGGTCTCACCTAGGTTAACGGGTTCACTCCTGTAATTGTTTCGCTGACGTGAGGGGTGCGCTGCCCGTGGGGTTCCTCAAAAGTACTGTTTACTTTAAAACATTTATCAGCAGTTCACTGAGCCTCAGCAGCGTGAGCCCCAGCACGTGACTGTCTGGCCTGCTGCATGCTTGATCTCCTCCTAAAGCATTGTGATGTCAACCTTCTACGCCCGGCGACCATTTTGAATCAGTCTGTTTTGGAGGTCTATTGCTGTTCCGACATTCTCCAAGGGGCTATTTCAGTTTGGGCTTCTACGTACTAGTGCTGCCCTCCATTTCAGTACATCAACGGCTATACGCACACCGCTTTGGCATTGTGTGTGTCCTTCTTAAGTGACACGCACACAGCTTCATTGGATACTTGCTAGGGGCACGTATATCTTGTGCGTGCATGCACATCTTTGACACTTAAGTTCTGCTAATTGTCCTTTGTTCTAAGCCTGCACACGGTGACATGCTGACCATGGCTATTTAGAGTTCTTCAATTCATTAATTGAGCAGTGTTTACCATTGTAATCACACATGAGCCTCACCTCAACTACAAATCTGCAGGCTGTGTGTTCGCGCACAACTCATCACCTCATTTTTTGCTGGCATCATCAGCCAACACTTGAGCCACACATATTTAGTTTACAGTATAGTCCACTTGTTCGCCATCATCAAGCAGCAAGCAATTGCGACACCATCTGTGTTTGTTCCCAATCCATCATTTCCTGAAATTGTTTGGGAGAGATGGGAGGAAGGTTTTGAGGCATACTTAGATGCTCTTGTGAGGGAATCTTTCACACACAAGAAGACGTTTGCTATCATTAGACACTGTCTTGGTTCTGGGGGCAGCCATAATTTGAAGCATATTTCCAAGGTGGTGGTCTTAACAGTTGATGGTGAGGGAATAGGGCAAAACATGAGTATGCTACAGCTATCAAATCTTTAGATACACAATTCAAAGCATGTAAGAATGTGACACTAGAGAGACACAAATTTTACAGAAGGGTACAAATCCCAGGAGAATCTGTGTCCAGCAATGTAGATGCATTGCGCACTTTAGCAGTCTCGTGTAAATACAAGTTGTTTAAAGAAGATAAGAAAAGGGACCAACTGGTTGAGAAAACAAGTAATAGAAAGTTTCAGGAAGCCTTGCTGTCCAAACCAGACTTAACGTTACAAAAAGCCCTAGAGATAGCAACACGGATTGAATGCACAACAACAGTATCTGATTCTAAAGCACTATCTCAATATGTGTTAGCAGTTAAAAGCAAGTATAAGAAAAACAAAGCGTAAACTGATCAAGAAAAGGTCAACAGAAACGAGAAGGGTAACAAAAAATCCTCATACAGGGGTTTGGAGTGTTACAGGTGTGGCAGTATTGCCTATCTTAGTAATGCCAGGGTGTGTACAGCTATGGATAGGACATGTGCCAAACATCTTTAAAAAAGGGCATTTTGTGAGGGTATTCAGGTCAACTCTCAGGGAATCGTCTGGAGAAGTGCACAAAGTGGAATAATCTACAGAAGGAGACTCACCATCTAATGGGAAATTCAGGTCTTCACCATCACTGAATCTAATAAACAGTTACACATGGAGGGTGTGTGTGGCGTAGCTCCGCAAGGATCCAGGAGACCATTGTGTTCAGTGAACATTAAGGGGGTGGATGTAAGAGTTTTGGCAGATTCAGTTTCTCAGTTCACCCTTAGGAGTGAGAAAGTATGTTAAGAATTGTTCCAGGATCAAGGGATTGACTTAAGGTGTTCCTCTCTTTGCCCAGTAGGTTATGGCGGGGAAAATCATCAACATTGTTTGTGAACTTGGAGACATATGCTTCAGGGATAATAAGTCTCAAGGGTTTGTGTTTGTGGCAAGAGATGATGTATGCCTGTAAGGGTAGTACAACCAAGGGAATGTGGGTATCAGACTGGACCACAACATTTGCCATCAGGCTATACTGAAGAGGGATTATACCCAGGTTTTAGTGGTTCAGGAAAAACATGGAAATTGACATATCCTGAAGTTTTCAGGAATGAGCTAGGATTATTCAAAGGCTTCAAGCACAGAATAAGAATGAACGAAAGGGCTCAAGCAGTGGTGCATAAGGTCCATAGAGTGCCTTTGGCCTTGCGGGCTGAATTAAAAGAAGAGCTTGGCAAGTTGTGTGCAAACAATGTAATACAACTGATTGATTCATCAGACTTGGTGGCTCCTGTAGTTCTGGCCAAGAAGGCTAATGGTTCTCTGCGCATGTGTGTTGACTTACGTGACCTTAATGAGCATAAATGGGTGGATCAATACCCCTTACCCAATATCATGGAGATGACTTCTACACTCAAAGGAGGAAAATGGTTTAGTTTGTTGTATATGATATCAGCATATAATCAGACTATCTTGCACCCAGATTCTAGGCATGACACAACGTTTATCACTCCAGAAGGGCTATTCCAATTCAAACACATGCCCTTTGGACTTGCTTCTACGGTTTTCCAGAGGATCATGGTGAGCATGTTCAAGGGGATGTCCGGGGTGATGGCCATTTAAGACAATGTTCTGGTGTATGGTACTGATCATAAACAACATAATGAGAGACTACATCAAGTGTTGTCCATTTTAAATGGTAAAGGTAGTACCCTTAGCCTTGCCAAATGCAGGTTGAATATGCTGACAGTGGAGTATTTAGGTTACAAGTTGTCCTCAGAGGGTGTGGAACCCGAGGCTAGCTTGGTAAAAGCTATAGTAGATTTTTGCACTCCAGGTGATCAGGACCAAATAAGGTATTTTATGGAAGTCATTTCATTTAATGCTAGGTTTGTGCCTAATTATGCCGCAAAAAACGATCACATGAGAGGTCTTCTAAAAAATGAACACTAGATTCATTTGAAATACTGAGTGTGCTGAAAATGTGATCAAGTTTCTCAGTCCATTCCCCTCAAGCCCTTCGCCACCACGGATCACACCATAATCATGACTGATGTCAGTCAAAGAGGTTTGATAGCTGTACTTATGCAACACAGAGGGGGCAAAATTGAGGTTGTAGCATTTGTCTCCAGAAGCTTGAGGGCAGCTCAGCTAACTTATTCCATTATTGAACGGGAGGCACTAGCCTGTTGGTGGGGTGATGTCCATTTCAAGCCTTATTTGTGGGGCTCAAGGTTCACTGAATGAGTAGACCACAAACCTAGGGTCCAACTATTTAGCACAAAAAGGGAGACAGGGCAACTCTCAGGATTGCCAAATAGCAACACAGACTTCAGGAACACAATTTTAAGGTTCAGTATGTGCTCAGGAAGAAGAATATGTTAGCGGTGTCTGTTCAGATTACCTGGTAGTGATGAGAATGGGCGTGATGAGGAAGAGAAGGATGGTGACACTGTGGTTACTTGCAGTATAGAGAGCCACTCAGAAAGTGCCATATTGGAACAAGACTAGTGGAATGTGTATGAGGAGGACCATAAGGTCAAGGAGGTCATGTAGGGCATAAGCAAGGGTGTGTTGAGAGGGAGTCCTGAGGATAGTGCAGTCAGAAAGTACAAAGAACTTTCTATTGTCAAGGATTATTACATCATACCACTTTACTTGTAGTTTCCGAAGCTATGAGGAACAAAGTGCTCACGTTAACGCAAAAGAGCCACACAGGCATGCGGACTATGAAAAGGAGAGTTAGGGAGAAATTCTGGTGGCCTGGCGTAGATAAGCGGTTGGAGGGACTACATGTGTTGTGCAATAAACACAAGTCACAGGTGACTGTTCCTAGCCCAGTGGAGGCAGTTGAAGTTCCCAGTAAAGCATGGGCAAAACTGGCAATTGACATTATAGGCTCAATGGTGTTGTCCAGTGGAGTTCCTGAATATGGCATTGTTCCTATGGATTACTATAGTCATTGACCAAAAGTCACATTTGTGAAAGTTCCTAACTTTGATGTGTTATAAAATTCCTTAAGTGCTTATTTGCCATGGACGGGGTTCCAGACAAAGTGCTTTCCAACAACGGATGTCAATTTACATCAGCACAATTTGAGGAGTTTTGGGGGGGGTTATGGGTATTAAACACACCAAAACCTTTCTTTATCACCCTAGGAGCAATAGTCTTGTCGATAGATTTAAAAGAGTCATCAAAGAGAATGTACAATTGTCTAAGGCCAATGGGTTTAACTGCAAGCTAGAACTTATAAAACGGTTGTGTGCAGTGCGCGTCACAGCTAATGTAGACACTGAAGTGTCACTGTTTGTTTTGTTGAGGGGACATTTGTCTACTTTTAAAATGTTCACTGTTTGTTTTGTTGAGGGGACATTTTTCTACTTTTAAAATGTTCAGGAGGTGGATGGGTGAGTTCGGGATCCCTGAAAATAAAATAAAGGATGTGGTTAAGACAAGCGTTGAGGCACAGAATAAATATGTTCAGACATGCCTCAAGCAGGGGGCCAAGGAACTGAGGGTGACTGTAGGTGATCTTGTGAGGGTGACGTGTTTGAGAATTCTACCCAAGGGGGAATCAAGGTTCTCTTAACCCAAGAAAGTACTGAAAATAAAC
Organism: Triturus cristatus; assembly: GCF_964204655.1. Lineage (NCBI taxonomy): Eukaryota > Metazoa > Chordata > Amphibia > Caudata > Salamandridae > Triturus > Triturus cristatus. The sequence continues at coordinate 36,195,944 of NC_140584.1, read as the reverse complement.
AAAAGTGCTGTAAAATTGGAGGATCGTAGATGGGGTAAAATTGCGGTGTCTCATTGGCACCGCGAGAATCAGTCCGGAGAATATGTGCCGGAAAAAGGTAATGAACATGACGAACGAGTGGAAAAAGGACGACCCTTGTCTTCCAGGGCTACCAGTTTACCTACCAGATTCCATGTTGTGCAAGAACAATATGAAAATTGGCGAATTAATAAGAATCTGAAAGCTCTAATATATATTAAGCCTTAATTTCTCATGATGTGAATTTATATTTAATACTGTTTCCGTTAATTTATTTTATAGGGGGATTTTCCCTTGTGCTTTGTATTTATTGTATTGAGAACTATTTGTGTATATTTATTATAAAAGGGGAAGATGTATTTGGTTGCACTCTTCCAGTGTCTTGTTACGACACACTCTGGAAGAATGCACGGAATGAATAAGGGGATGGGTTCTGGAACTGTGGTGAGTGGGTGGCAGTTGGCTTGTGGGTCTGTGTGAAGCAGAGGAGGTTTCTTTGTCCTGCTGACAGGAGAATAAACGTAGTTCCTTACTTGCGTGTCTGCATCTTAATAGTATATTAGAACGACCTCCCTACTTAAGGTTGTCTATTCAGAGTACATTTCTCCTGTTGAGGACCGGCAGGGAACTCCTGATGGCCTGAACTGGAAACAGCAGAAATTATCTCCATACTCTGGGAGTAAACTAGGCGGGGGAGGGGAGGGGGCGGGGGATGCAGAATTTTCAATTCTGCTGGCAAAATCGGAGGCATTTTGGTAATTCTGAGTTGCTCTTGTAATACAGAATTGCTGATAAATTAAAATTCTGCCGCTCCGCTGGCGACATTAAAAATTATGTAATGTTTTTAAAGTTAGAATCCACTGCATACCACTCGGTGCCTCTGTATACTTTGCAGTGATTAAAACTTTTAATCACTGCAAACTATGTAAGGGGCAGGCGCAGAGTAATATGCAGTGGTTTCTAAAGTTTAGAAACCACTGCATGCTATTTGCCAACTTTATATACTCTGCAGTGATTAAAAGTCACTGAATAGTATGCAAAGGCACTGGGTGGTATTTGGATGCGCAAAATGCATCCTCACATCCATTTTTGGATGTGAGGATCCATGTTGCGCTAAGAAAATAGCACTAAATGCCCACTCCACCCCGTCACAGAATCTGGTGGAATTTTAAGGTAATTCCACATGATTCTGCAGAATCAAACTGAATTACGCCCACGTGTAGAGAAAACTACATTTTTAGTTTTTCTAGAACACGCTCCTACTTATAGAGTTTATTCTTAGAAAACAAATACGTTTGTTGAATGGGTGCAGCAAACGTGACTCCCACCTGGCAAAGTATTTCTGCCTTCAATGAAACTGGAAGTGGCTGATCCAGCAAAAGTACCATGACCCCTGTTAGGCAGGTTGAGTTCAATACATTGGGCAAGCAATACTCCAGCTGGGGAGCAGAGTCTGTAGCACCAACTGACCTGGAGGGGTGACAGATTGCCTGCCAGATTTTAAATTACTGCCTTAGCACTGAACCACATACTAAAGCTCACAGAAAAATATCTGTTTTGCACATACTGTTTGCAGCTTGCTGGGTGATATAGCTGTATGAATTGAAGATTGAGGATGCTAATAGTAGAAACATTTGTAGCTCTCTCTTTGAGAGGGACATGCCTGAGTAACATAATTTTAATTAACACCCAGTACCTGACAGGGGGATTGATTACCAATTTACGACGTTATTCCGCCGCCTTTTTCCCCGCTTGGAATCACAACGCGATCGTTACAACGACCGCGTTGTGATTCCGCATACCATTACTCCGTAAGTCGGAACAACGAATTGCGGAGGGGGGGCGCTGGATGTTGGAATAGTATAATTTACTATTCCAACTCCAGTCTGTGCGGACACTAGGGAAGGTGTTGGATTTTAAATCCAACACCTCCCCACCCCCCTCCGCAAGTCGTTCTTCCGACTTGCGGAGTAATTGTATGCGGAATCACAACGTGGTCATTGTTACGACCGCGTTGTGATTCCAATCGGGAAAAAAGTTTTGGGGTAAACGTTGTTTATCATTGATTACAAAAGAGAGCAACATAGAGAAGAAAGCTAGATCTAGCTAATATATGTCAGTAGTACTATAACGAGAGGTGCAACTTTAATCCAGATTACATTTATCCAAGGTACTCAGGGAGGTACACAACTCATCACTCATGCACAGTTTGTGCCTTTTTTTGTGGGGACACAGGCTGCATGAACCTGTTACATCTCTATAATCTAAGCAAGAGCACTGCTTTATGTGACTTTACTATATGTCTCACTCTGCTGTCTATGGCATGCTATTGAAAATTGAGTAAACTTTCATTTTTTGCTCTCTGTCTTCTCTAATATATTATCAAAAGGAAAAGGAGAAAGTGGAAGTGATGAATAATGCTATGTAAATTTTGAAAAATGATTTGTCAAATGAAAAAGCATACCCAGATTGTTTAACTGACTTTATTAACTATGGCTATTTAAGCAACTTTCAGGTAAATGTTGTCACAAAATGCACAGTTTTGCTACGATTTTTAGTAAGGTGAGTAAGCTCCCCTCACCTTTTGGGAAACGTCCACTTTGTGGGCACAAAATGGAGTAATTCAAAGTATATTCTGAATCTACAGCCTTTCAGCCACTGTATGTGATAATCGTGCTGACAACTACACAAATTTGTGTAAACTTCTCCAAATTTTCGTTGAGGGAGAGAATTCCCAAGTAATCTTGGATGAAGTTGGTTTACTGTTTTCCTCGGTGTAATGGGAAGAATGTATTGACTTTAATGAGCAGCATCACTTATTTATGTCTGTATCCTGGTAACTCTTACCTTGATTGTGTAACATGACATCTCATCTTTTTGTACAGTATGGGCGATTATTTGTGGTGAACAAATGGATCCTGATTAGGTAGGAAATACTACTGTCAGTAATGCTCTGTCAGGCCTACAGTCAGTGGTACCAACATTTTTCCTTACTGTGAGTGGTATGGAATTGCTATCAAAGAAATGCTGCCTGGTGTATTCGGTATTAGGCAGTAAATATTCCACAGGCAGAGTATAAATAGCAACACAATTAGTTACTAAACATAAATACTGACATGGCTAGCATTTAACACCTAGCATTGACGTTCCCCTTTGGCAATAAAGCTACATCTGACCAAAGAAATTTATTTTCATTTGGAGGCAGCAAACAGGGCTCAAAAAAGCAAATCACTCATGAATCTTAGTGACTATGAACTTTCAATGATTAACATTCTGGGCTGTGGTAATGGGGTTACCTAAACTCAGGTCAGAATTGACCCTATTTTAGGCAGTAAATTCTATCACTTAGGACAATATTTTCTCTACAGAGGGATAGCTAGCAGTAAATTAGTTACAGTTAACAGTCATGCAAATACCACTAGATTTAATTTTACCCCTGATGAATACTCACCAAATTAGATTTCAAGATAAGGCAGTATTTGGCCATTCTTTACTTAAGCACACCTGCGCAGAGTGAGAGGAACGATAGGACCGACAGTACATTCGATCTATCGATCTTGATATTTAAGCCGGATACTGTAGCTCTGGGAGAGTAAATGCAATGTCCTAACTTTTGAGATCCTTATAACTGTTCATTGGATATCTCGGTCTTCACAGGGATTTATTGTAAAAAGGAGGCTGATCTGCTACCCATGCACCATGGCATGGTACATTCTTGGGGTGACTTCTCTCCAGTAACAACTGTTGGAAGACAGGCTCTCCACTAGCTCTTATTTAGAGGGTTTATTATGTGTGAGTCTCCTAATCCCCATGAAAGCAGTGTTGTTGGTATGTCTTATCCTCTAGGGGTCAGTTAATTGTTAAAAATGTGTACAGTAAGTCTAGGAAAAGTCTTTACTGTTATTTAACACAAGGTTAAGACTTAATGTGGGCCATCTACGGCTCTGTCTGTCATCAACATGTTTCCACCTCTGTCTGAATTACCTTAAAGGTTGGACGCATCAGCTAGGACCATATGACCCCTCCATTTCCCTTCTATCCCTAAACCCTACTCCGTATTTAAAGTGGCACAAAAATAACATAAATGTATAACCTGATGCCTGAGTCAATTGAGGCTGTAAGATACTCTGTATCGCCTTAAGCTTTGTACATTCATAAAATATGGCCCCCTGGTGGTGATGGTGGCCTTTCACAGGGTATTCCCCATTTCATGTTTTTCTGCATACCTACTCCTCTTATCACTGGCCTCCTTCCTACCCTGAACTCCATTTGGTCCTAACACACCCTATCATGTCACTTTCACTAAACCACTTCTCTTTTCTATTTGGTGCATAGTAAAGCATCTCAGTTTTAGTGCATGCTATCATATCTTGTTTATTTAGGTTTTTCTTTGTATAGCACTACAATGCCATAAACATCAAGCTTCAAGGTGCTTTGCTTTAACTACCTGGTAGGCTACTACCAAGTACCTCCTCCACTGGCCTGCGTAGGCCCTGGGCATACCTTTGAACTCAAGCTCATTTAAAGGAGTCTGTCTCCTCATTTGACCCTCCAAACAAAGAAAATGCCTCCCATATCCATAAACTGGATGACCTGCTTTGAAAACTCTCCTCACCTTCCAAAACATTTTTAATCTCCATTGACTTCAACGGAATTGCCTCAAATACAACTCAGTCCCACCCTCCATGGAGTATCAAAAAGGTTGAGAGGTCTGCATGAGTCATGTCTTTCTGCAGCATTCCTCACCTGTGTCAGGGCAGGGTTCCAGTCCACATGAGCGGTACTTTACGCGAAGCCCCTCGCAGAAGTTGCCTCCATTGGAGGGTGGAGGGTTGTTACATTCTCGCTTGGCCAGCTGGACTCCCCCACCGCATGTTCGGGAGCACTGCCCATAAGGGCTCCACCTCCCCCAGTTACCATCCATCTGAAGAAGAAACAAAACAAGCACACAATGAAACATAGCACGTCTACCGATGTTGACTCGTCCCCAACATCATAAAGTGATGCTGCGAAGAAGCACAATAAAACCAACACATGCTTCCCCAACTGTGCATCTAATGATGAGCCATCGGTATTGGAAGTCTACATTGAAGTGTGCCAGATTTAATGCTTGGCACTACAATAGTGAACAGTAGAATGTCACAGCATTGCATCATTCCTTTGCCCAATTTATACATATTATAGCATTGCTTCCCAACGAGGTTTACACTGTGCAAGTTCCTCGTGTGATTACAGGAGTGAGAACGTTTCAGACAATTTACTAATGCTTATCATTTAGAGGTAAATCTACTGGGTAGAATGGAGCTTGGGATGGATCTGGCGCACAAGAGGACTTAAGAAGTACAACCATATCACCCTTCTACTTCCAGAACTAGACTGGTGTACACATCTGCATTATCTTCAAAACCTGCTGCACCATCAGGGCAACAGCAACTTTCACATCACACAAAATGGCAAAAAATCAACTTCTGAGGGGCCCAATACAACACACACATCCAAAGCGAAAAGTACTGTGCAAGCCTTTCCAATCTACTTACACAGAATCTGGAGAAATATATTCTAACCCAGACCATTTTCACGCCTTCTGTACTCTGTTTTAGAAAGGAGCTGAGCAGATATTTCATGGAGGAACATTTTGCAGTCATCACTCGGTTACTTCAAGTATTCCCTAGCTTCTGAAAGCTGAAAGCATTACCTCTTCCTAACTCCATACATCATAACACTGTTTCCCATCTAGGTTTGCACTATAGAGGTTCTGATATATACATGTAAGAGTGAGAACACAGCAGATTTTATGGCAAGGCACGGAGGCCAATAATATGAACACCTCTATTATTGCCACTCAAACAGCACCAACTTGATACATTAAACTTAGAATACGAACCTTAGCATCATTCCAATCCCCTATATATTACTGAACCAAGCAGCCATCTTCCTTCTTTGATGCTGCTACGGCTTAATATAAATTCAGGAGCTTTATATTTCAAGTAGTGTGTGATTTAAATGATGTTATGAGTGGAATTAAAGTTACATTTCAGTAGTTAAGATACGTTACAGCTTGGATGTTTAATTAGCATCTACAAAATGTATTTAGATGTCTATTTATTACTTAACATTTACATTTTTATCTTTAGCTTGAGTTTAATCAGGTGCCTGGGGTTTCATACGGGGCGGACCGTTTTTATGTGCCAGTCATTTTAGATAGGTGAACTGCCAGTTTAATTATGGGTAGGACGGAGTACTTCTGCGCGGTGATGAATAGGAGCAGTTTTAGGCTTTTGATCTGTGATGTTATTATTCCCTTCGTTGTGTGTTTTTCCAAAGTTTTAACGTGCGGCTCAGCTTGCCCAAGACGGTAGCGGGTAATAATCAGTTTAGCTTGTTCAGGAGTTTTGTTTTCAAAAGCGCCCGTGTGGGTCGTTGCACTTGCTTTTTCAAGCAGATTAGATTGAGGAAAAGATGCCCGCGAGGTTATGGGTGCGTGTCGTATGGGGACGCGTCTTTTGTTCAGGACGCCTCACCTCGAGTTGAGTAATGACAACAGAGGAGTTCAGGAATTCACAACGAGGGTGCCATAGGCGTTTTCCAAATGTCGGTGGCCATTTTGATTTGGGCAAAGTGTGAAGCTCAGCTTTTAAAACACGGTGGCCATATTATGGGAGAACAAATTAATTAGTTATTTCCTGTGAGCTTCATCACATTACAGAGTGAGGGACAGGAGGTGTATGCTGGTATTTGGGGTTCTTTAGGTCATGCATTATAATTTTGATGTTTTTTATGGTATTTGAGATGTTTTCAGAGTAAGTTTTGATGAGACAGTTTCTCAATATTAAAACAGATAAAAATGATGAAAGGTGGTTTACCTGTTGAACATAGTTTGGAGGACAAGGCAAAGGAGTGTGTGAATAAGGCTTTTTCTTCTTTGGCAAGCCGTTTAGGTAAAAAAACTGGATGACTGTTTGGAGAAATTAGAGAAAAAATGAAGGGAAATGAGGAAGAGCAATTTTGGTCAGTTGAAGAGGTTGCTGGAAGAGCAAGTGATTCTAAGGAAGGTCGTAACGTGTCTCAAAAGAGGAAATGTATGGAGACAAATGGAAAAGGACACGATTTGGGAAGGGCATTATGGTCCACAGGAAAAAAGAAGCAGGCAATAGGGAAGGCTATAATGCTGTTAAAAGGAGTCACAGGGCATTTGCATGTGACGAGTCATTGGGAAGCGGTAATGTGGTGATAACTAGTTTATAAGATATGGATGATAAAGATGATGATGTGGAAAGGAAAAAGTATACAAAAGATGTGGTTAATGATGAAAAAGGTCACAATGTGAAAGACTCGCTTGGGGAGTATATGTTTGATCCACAACAATTCAGCACCCTTTGTCCCCCTACTGGTTCCAGCAGATCATGTGGAAAAGTACTGGATTAGGCGTGTGATGCCTAAGGAGGTGAGGAATAGATTATGCTCAGAGTGTCCCAGGCCATTATTATCAAAGAAGGTGGCATATACTCCTGATTTGGACTAAAAATGTTTGACTTTCCTGAACGAGTCAGGACGTGACCATAGAAGAAGTCTAGATAAAGGCTTAAAGGGCCGTTGAGACAGGTTACTTGATGTTTTTGGGCCCTTAACAAAACTTTGACATGTGTGAGACAGCTTTTTTACACGAAACATCTGTGGATGTGCAAGAGCTGTGCCATTGGGTGCAAAATGCTGTATGTTTGTTGGGAAATTCCAAAGCAGCCTTATGTGTGGAATGCAGGAAAAGTATCTTAGTAAAGATAGACCCTAAATTGGCAGAACTTGCGACTAAGGAGTCAGGGCAAGAGGTTAATGGTCTACTCTTTGCAGAAGAGTTTGTGAAAAAGATGGCAAAGTATGTTGGAACTTTTAACTACATTCAAAAGTTTCAGAAGGATATGAGGAAGGTTTTTGGGGGGCAGGGAGAATGCAGGGTCTATTTCCCGACAGAGGATTCAGAATTTGGCGAGCATTGTTGTCGCAAGGATATAGAATATTTTGATATAATTCTCCAGGACTCTTCCCACAGAGACAGAAGGAAAGAGGAGGATCTAGGGAGACAGAAGGGCAAGAGGACAACAAGGTATGTTCGGAAAAAGACCCTTTGTGCACCCAAATAAAGCTGGGTGACTGACTCCCCCACTATTTGAGGATATGGAATAAGAAAACAGCAGATCCTTGCGTTTTGGAGACAGTACAGGGTCACCGTATAAAGTTTGTAGGGGTACCCGGAGCAAGTAAGGTGACCAAGGGCTTTACAGCTAACAAAAGAACAAACAAAGTTGGTGAGTATGGAAGTGGAGGAGCTATTCAGGAAGGGAGCTATAGAGGTAGAGCGCAGCGTTTCAGGAGGTTTTGTGAGCAACTAGGTTTTAGTAGAGAAGAAGGACAAAGGGATGAGACCAGTTATAAATTTAAGGGAGTTGAATGATTGGGTGCAGAACAATCACTTCCAGATGGAAGGGATTCATTTGTTGAGTGGCCTGTTGAGGGAAGGAGATTGGTTGATGCATCTGGATTTGAAAGATGCTTACTTGACAGTCCCGGTTTGTCAGGCGCAGAGGGATTATCTGAAGGTTCTATGGCAAGGGAAAATGTGGTGGTTCAAGAGTCACCCGTTTGGTCTCACATCAGCCCCATGGTGCATCATAAAGGTGATGAGACCAATTATGGCTTTGTTAAAGTCCAGGGGAATGCGTTTGATAGTCTATCTGGATGATATCAAGATTATGGACAAGAGCAGGGAATTGGTGCAGGAGCAGATAGATCTAGCTGTTAGAATATTGGAGGACCTTGGATTTGTGGTGAAAAGGAATAAGTAGTGTTTGGAACTATATTATTGGGTTTCCAGATTCAGACATTGGAATGTGTGTTGAGGTTGCAAGTGGAAAAAGTGGAAAAACATCGCAGAAAGATAAAGAGGATGCTATTATGCGAATGGGTATCATTGCGGAAGACAGCAAGGATGTTGGGTTTATTGTCAGCATCAATTCACACAATTTGTCCAGCCCCTTTACTGTTGAGCATTGCAGAGGTTGAAGACAAGGTATCTTTGCAGAGGGTGAGGTATTCCCAGACGGTTTGTTTGGATCTGGAGACAAAAAAGGAGTTACAAATGTGTTTCAGAATATTTAGAGGTCAGGAATTGAAGGGAAATTTTTGGCGAAGTTCCAGATTTAGTGATAGAGTTGGATGCCAGTCTTCTGGGTTGGAGAGCGAGATGTGGTTTGCTTACAACAGAAGGGAATGGATGTTAGACGAGAGATGAATGCACATTAATTACATGGAGTTGCTGGCAGGCTTGTTTGCAGTGAGGAGTTTTGTCAGCGACAAGGGAAAGTGTTGTGTGTTGCTAAAGATGGACAATGTGTCTGCTGTAAGGTACGTGAACAAGTTAGGAGGACTGCGTTTGGAGGAGTCTGGCAGTCAGTGAAGGAAATTTGGCATTTTTGTCTAGGCCAGAATATCATGTTGCAGGCTCAGTATATTACGGGTCTGAACAACACAGTGGCAGATTGGAATTCCAGGAGGTTGAAAGATTCCATTGATTGGATGTTGAATAAGGAGGTGTTCAAGGCTTTAGATGACAGATGGGGTCTGATGAAGGTGGACTAGTTTGCAAGAAGGTAGAATACTCATATTTGCAGGTTTTACAGCTGGAGTCCAGATCTGGAGACAGAGGCAGTGGATGTGTTTCTACAGCATTGGGTGGGAGGGGAGGGGGGATTGCAATTTGCCTTGATCCAGAGATTAGTGGTGAAGGTGAGGAGAGATCAGGTGGAGTTGTTGTTAGTGGTTCCTTCTGACCATCCCAAGAGTGGTTTCCAGATGTTACAGAATTGTTAATAGATGATCCAGTGTGTCTTCCAGTATTTGCAAATATGTTGGTGAATCCTCTGGGAGAGTCACACAAGCCGGTGCTGCAGGGTCAGATACAGTTGATGGGATGGTTGATTTTGGGGGACCAGAGAGCCATCTTCATGTGCAATTGACATTGTCATCTGTCTGCTCCCATCCCACAACTAACAGATCTATATGATAATCTCCAATTCCATATCAAAGAAGACTATTACTGTTTACACCTTTACCAAGAAACCCGTATTGGAATGTTTTTTATCTATTTTTATTTAGTGATCACCACTTCTTAAAGTTAAATATTGGGGTTGTTGATATAGCTTTGTTGGTAAAAAATTGTGAGATTAACACATAATGATCTCCTAAGTCCCACCCTTCTTCTCCCTGAGAAGGTATACCTCAAGCCACTAGTTTAGCTGGAGTCGTAAGCAGTGGCAGCGGCCAGATCAGGGGTGGCGGGAGGGGTGCGTAAAAATAAAACAATCAACTTACCTGATTGCCGCGTCTCTCCTTGCTGTCCCTCCTTGTCGTCCCTTCCCTCCAGCCAGAATCAGGAAGCACCCAGGCTTCCCTGAGCTAATCACAATGCTGCAATACAGTGTTGTGATTGGTCTGAACACCATGGTTCGGTGCTCAGCCAGGGAATGGGAGCCTGGGTATGTTCTCTACCCAGGCTGTAATGCAGCCTGGGTGGAGAACATGCAAAGTTCACATGAATGTTTGGCTGGCCCAAGATGGCCGGCCAAACATTCATGTGCACTTTCAGAGTGCCCACCACTCCTCCCCCTATTCCTCTGTCACCAGAGCAGCCCCGCCCCACACCGCCCACAAAGCTGCTGCAGCAGCAACACATAAAATGATAATCACGTTGAGTTATTATCATTTTATTTTTCCTTTATTTACACTGTTAAAAAGCAGTGGGACGACGCTCCTCGTCTTAGCGCCGGAGCCGCCACTGATCATAAGAGGAATTCATACCTTCTTAACATGCTCACAATTTATATCTATATTTCAGCTCTGTCATCCTATTTGCTGTGTGTCAATGTTATGCTAATGTCACCAGGTACAATAAAGTTTGGGAGAAGTTTCAATTTGACATTGGCAGTTTAACGTGCTGAGATATCAACAGGTGGATGGAGCATTGTGCAAATACATAAATACAATGAAACAGACAACGTTCTAAAAACATAAATAAATTATCATCATGATTCCTGATACAGTTAACTTGTCCTTCTTAACAACTCACTTGCATCCATGAAGGACAGATCACCTTGTGCCAGACAAGAACTAGTCAGCATACCAGGTTAAAAAACTGGTCCGCCGTCTGCTGGAGGGAGCCTTCACTAACCCGGAAAGCTTATTAACCCTAATGGGGATAATGTACCAGCTTCCAGACCAGACTCATGGAGAAGCCAGGCAATAAAGATTCATTTGTAAAATGATAGTTGAAAAAATGACCCTTTAAGGGGACAACAGGATATAGTGAATGAGGGACTGGTAAAGGGTGAGCAGTTCGATTAGGTTGTTAAAATAAATAACGTTCAAAAAATGACTCTATGTTTTCTTAAACTTTGCAGGCTTTGTAAACTTCATGGTTTCTTCAAATTTATAAAAATAAAGTGATGTGAAAATGTTGCTCAATATTGATTAGATGTTAGTAAAAAACTTTTGCTAGAAACATTTCCGCTGCAAGATATTTGCAAAAAACGTTGGTGCCAACATTTTGCAGGCAGTACTTTAATTGTACACTTTCCTGGACGACAAATAAGATGGAGAAAGTCGTTCATTGAAACTTTAAAATATTTTATGCCAAGATGTGTTTATCATCCTGTTTCATATGTATGAGTATATTGAAATACATTTCTAAAACCACACATATTTGTTCAACGTATATGCTCAACACTGAGCAGAAGTTCAAAACATTGAGAGACTGAAGGAGAATTTTAAAGGGCCTAATATCCATTTGTGTGGCCTTTCAAAGAGACTTTAGGAACTTGTCACAAAGGTCCTGAAATAATATTGTAATTAGGTTGCCAGTTTCTTGGCTCTGTGTCACATGCATTTTGTTGTAATCTTTGGCAGAATGATTTAATTAGTTTTATTTCAGTTTTCCTTTACATTTTGACAAATCATACTTATTACAATGAGTCATAATTTTCAATTTTTCCATTGTACAATGACCTACAAAAAATGTAACCGTTAGTCCACACGCGGCAGAATAGCACCACACTCTCTCAAGCTCTAAAATGTTCTACTAGATGAGTCTTACGATGAGTAACGCGGCTATATTTCTTATCTGAAGATTGGAGATCAGAAAATTGCTAATGTTTCCTTCTGAATGTCTACTCATGAGTTTGCTAAAAACCTTATTTGAGTTTGGGCTCTATAAGTGTGCGACAAAATTCACTTTGTGGTATCTCGTAGTAAAATTGTACTCAAAGGCAAATCTTGCATGCAATCGTCAAATGAGATAATTGCAAGGTGGGCTGCTTTGAAGAGAAAATATATTCTTTGAGGCATTTTGTGCCTGAACCAGTCTTCTAAAAAATGATGCAAAATGTCACATATGCAACATTTGCGGAGTCTGAAAATATCTCTGCTGTATTAATAAAAGTTCACATACCTCAACCAGCCATTCACTTTTCACTGAATTAATGTTTTTTTTTAGGATTAGCGAGGGTCCTTGCAAACTGACAGAGAAGTTGAGTTTATGTTCATTAATACTTGGCTCCAAGGAAACGTGTCAGTGCAGAGATCATTTTCTACTTTAGTATATGAAGAGCAACTTTTTACTGCAAATCATAACTCAGCCAATCACATCACTTTTACGTGCACAGCAATAAATAGTGGTGATTAAATGAACCTCACAGCTGCCAGTATAAGCAACGGAGAACACGTTGGACAATGATGCAAAATGGTGACCAGAACAATAGACTGCCGGCGAAAGGCCAGGCACTCCATAGGAGTGGCTAACGGGTTAACTTTGTTTCCTTTTCTAGACTTTTTTCTTGCTAATGACATAGCATGAAGACTCTAACAACACCGTTAAGACCTCAAAGTCCTTAGCAGAAAGAGGACTCAAGTCAAGCCAAAACTATTAAAAAAAGAAAATAATTGTACTCTGTATGAAGCCAAAAAGTAAATAAATAAAGGATAACCGCGCAGCAGGTTTACATGCGGTCAAATTGTTGATTCAAACTCTCAACATGTTGTTGTTTGGCTTAGGACATCGGCTCGTCTGTCCTCACGAAGGAGCGCCAGATCCAGCAATGCGGTCATAAATAAAGAGCAGGTCAAGCACACAGGGAGCTCTGTATCCTCTCAAGTTAATGAATGTAAGCACATTAATTAACTGGGTTTAACTATGAGTCTACCCTCATTTATATCCTATTACTGCCAGCAAAGACAGCTGTAAGGTCGTTCTGTCTTACTGATTGTGCACCAGAGAGAGGTTAAAGCAAATCACCTCCAAAGCTACAACTCTACCCCCAAGGCAAATGATATTGCATGTTCTATGGGCACATCCTACCCCTATTTTTCTTCCTCCCCCTCCCCATGGGTAGCATGGGCTACTGGAGACAAAGAAATCCTACCACCTTCGATAGTTCTATTTAGCCAATGCCCTAGTACCCCCTCTAGTGATCCTTACAACTCATTCCGCAAACGTCCCCAAGTCTAGTGTTAAGTACTTAGTTTTTAATCGTCCCAAAATATTATTAGAGAAAAGCCATTGTAAATGGCATGCACGCCTATTTTGACCATGTTATATGCACTGAAAGCTAATTAACAGATATGCCTGTGTCTGGGCCGATGATGGAAAGCTGAACAGGGCCGTATCAAGTGCCAGGAAAAGATGTGAAAGGTTAAGAATACTCATGACCTTCTAGGCCAGGAAAACCTCATTAGACTAAAGTTCCCACTACTCAGACTGTGCATAATTGTAAAGGATGACGACAGTTATTGGAATATATCTGATGTGCTGATCACACCCCTTAATTTGTTTCCTTACCCATCGTTCTCACATCCTCTTGAAACCCGTAACAAAGGTCTTTGTAGTTCCCATTACTTGACTGCTTTCCTTCGAGATTCCTGCATGCCACTATAGAATTGAGGCTTCTCTCCTCTGTTCAGAGTTTCCATGTAGTAGGACCACAATTAAGGTCCCAAATGTCAGGGAGGGCTTGAAGCGAGGGAGCGGGCGGTGCTTCTGACAGTTGTAGTTAACTGGAGCAACTTTAAGGTGCCCTTATTGCTGGGCGAGGAGAAGATTTAGACCAGTGCCAGTGCGCTGAAGTAACTGAATGACTAGATGTAGTCCGCTTCAAAACTTCTAAATGAATACATAAATATAAAGATTAAGACAACTTCTTCTGGTCTCTGTAATGAAGAAAACATTGTTCCGGAGCCTGAAATGTGGAACTTAGCAAAGAGACACGGATCCCTCTCTGCTAAGGTCTATAGGAGTCCAATCAGGGGACTGAAAGTTTAGGGTTGTCTTTGTGCACAAGAAATCTCAGATAAAATACCACCTACCCGGAGACACAAACCATCTCTTGTGAGACCGCTGCTACAACTCTGTGATAAAAACTTGATTATCACGTGAGCCTGTAAATTCCATTATTTTTAGAAAATGCTAAGCCTGTGTTGCTAATATTCTCAAAACTGCAACACTGTATATCAAAATTAAGTTATGTAGAGAGTGGTCAAGCAACTATTTTATCTTCGCTATCAACGTTTCATTCGCGAATGTGCCTTAAAATGAGGCTAGGACAAAACACTGCTATTTTCTTACCAAAATGGAAGTTTACTTCATGGAAGAATGAAAAGAATCTGCCATCCAGTAACTTCGTTTCTAATTACCCTGTATTCTACCACTTCGCAACAATATTTAATTTAAATATTTTACTTATTATGATTTCAATTCACATTCATAAAACAACATCTCTTTGATAGTTCGTGAATTTTCTTGGTCTTCTTTGGGAACATTCTGGTCAACCTACAGAATTTAGAGCCTGTCCAATGATCACTGAGGCTAGAGGAAGACTGATCTTACCAATGTAGTACGTTACCGATGTCTGTATATAACGTAATTTGGGAGTGCAAACCTAGCTAAAATACAATAACATACTGAAAAGAGGTATATGTGTATGTATGTATGTATCTATGTATGTATATGGAAATATATATATATTTATATATTTATGTATATCATATGTATATATATTATCTACTGGCGGTCGCCAGTAGATAGTTATAGTTACAACCTAGTTTCCATAGGAAATCTCAAAATTCTATTTTGAATAACTTTGGCGCCGGTTGACAAATCCTCGCAAAATTTTCAAAACAAATGGGGCGCTCCGTTCAGCTCCTACCCTGAAAATCTCGGGGTGATTCGTCAAGCGGGGGCCGAGAAAAAGGGGGGGTCCCAAAACGCGTTTTCCCCATGCATTTTTCCATAGGACCTTTAGTCGCAGCTACAGCCCGAACGGCTGAACAGAACTACGTGAAATTTGGCAGAGAGGTAGCCATAAGGTCAAGGAAGTGCCTTTTGCAGGTCTGGTGTAAATGTGTTCAGTATTTCCTGAGAAAATAGCATTTAAAAGCATATCAATATCTATACGCGCGCACCGTGCGCGCACCCTGCCGTGCGCGAGCGCAATTCTGATTGGTTGTTAGATGTCAGTAAACATTCGAATTGGTCGAAACCAGGAAGTGTCGGCCGCCATTTTGTCTCTCGCAGTCTGAGGGGGTGAAAAAAAAGGTGGAGAACGTGAAAAGGGGGCAGAGTGGACAGTTCCTGGCCCCCTAGCCTTGGTCAGGGGGTCACAAGAGGACCCCCAAGGGAGAAAAAAACTTTTTTTTTTTTTTTTTAAATCGCGAGGTGCGCGCACGGTGAAAAACCTGGAAAAAAAAATTAATAAATACATAACTTAGCATTTAAAAAACCATACAAATTCACTGAAAAAACCATAGGTTTCACACACGTTATAGTTACGAATTAGCATTTAAAAAACCTTGCAAATTCACTTAAAAAACCATAGGTTTCACACATGTTATAGTTAGCTGGACATTTCACTCGTAAAAAACCAATGAAATTCCCCCGTTATAGTTAGTGCAGGCAACTATAACTCACGCGACCGCAATCCTCTGCTGATGACGTCAGATATTACATCACTGATGACATATGTGTCTTTATGAAAAATAAATATTTGTAATATATATATAGCTAAAGATTAATGGAAGAAGACATGGGTAAATAAGTGTCTAAATACAGTGATGTAATATCTGACGTCATCAGCAGAGGATTGCGGTCGCGTGAGTTATAGTTGCCTGCACTAACTATAACGGGGGAATTTCATTGGTTTTTTATGAGTGAAATGTCCAGCTAACTATAACATGTGTGAAACCTATGGTTTTTTTAAGTGAATTTGCAAGGTTTTTTAAATGCTAATTCGTAACTATAACGTGTGTGAAACCTATGGTTTTTTCAGTGAATATATATATATATACATACATACATATATATCTAAAATCATAGTTAGGCATGTGGGGAGGGGGTTTGCAGGTATAAGTCAGGCTGAATGCACCTCACCGCGGCAGTCGCTCAACGTCCTCTTTGACGTTCTGACTTCCTTTGGGAATAATTCGGGTCTCACGATCAATTGGTCTAAATCCTGCGTCTATCCGATCTCCGGTGGTCCTCCTCTCCTGCCGCCTCGGCTTCCGATCCAGGTATCTCTGAGCGGCTTTAAGTACCTGGGGATATACGTTTCGCTGGACCCGGTGGCTCGCTATGAGCAGAATCTCCTGCGTCCGCTTCGGCGATTGCGAGAGGACACGGCCCGGTGGTGCAGGCTGCCCCTGTCCCCGCTGGGTCGGGCCGCGCTGTTCAAAATGATGTCCCTTCCCAGGTTCCTCTATGCACTCCAGAACTCCTTCGACGTCATCCCAGTGGCCTACTTTCGGGAGGTAGAGAGCCTGCAGAGGAGGCTGGTGTGGGACGGGCGGGCGCGTATTGCTCTGTCTAAGCTTACTCTCCCCTGGTACGACGGGGGCATCGCGCTTCCCGACATTCGCAGGTATTATTGGGCCGCGCAGCTTTTGGCCATCAACCATGCCACGTATGCACCTGGCCTGAATCCGGCGTATGAGATGGACAAGTTCCTGCTTCCCGGCGGGGACTATAACAGGGCGCTTTACTCCCGCGCGGCTGGCCGGACCCTTACGGGTCCTACTAAGATTGCGGTGAGGACCTGGAGAGCTGCCACTGCGGCCACGGGCTGGAGTGAGCGACTGACATGTGCTACTCCTTTGTTTGCCTCCGATCGCCTGGGGAGCCTCTGGACTACGAAGGGGTTTGACCAGTGGAACACGATTGGTATCAGCAAAGTGGGAGACCTGTGGCATAAGGGCGCGGTTAAGACTTTCGCGGCTCTTCAGGCCGAATATGAGCTTACGGACAGGGAGTTCTTCCGCTATGCCCAGGTTCGACACGCCCTGCTCTCGGTCTTTGTAGTGGGGACCAAGATCCCGGTTTCCTCGCCCCTCGAGGACCGCATACTTGACGGACATGTCCCTGACAGTACTATTTCTTTAATTTATAAGAAACTGATTAATCATCGGGCTGACCTCTTGGTGCGCCTTCGGGAGGCTTGGACGGGGGATGGGGTGGAATTGGACGACGAGGACTGGCAGTCTGCACTGTCGTCCCCCAAGGAGGTCGCCATTCCAGCCCGTCTCCGGTTGGTACAGCTTAAAATTCTGCACCGGGTGTATGTGACGGGTCCTCGCTTGGTCTCGATGGGATATTCCGACGATGGGCTCTGTAAGCGGGGTTGTGGGCTCAGCGCCACCTTTCTCCATATCCTGTGGGAGTGCCGCGAGGTGGCGGACTACTGGCGCCGGGTGCATACGGTTATGGGACAGGTCACTGGGGTTGTGCTGCTACCGGAGGTGCGTCGCTGTGTCCTGAATGTGTGGGAGCCCAATGATTATAGCGCGGCTCAGACTCGGTGGGCGGCCCTGGGGAACATGATTGCCAAGAGAGATATAGCGCAGCTTTGGGGTGCCCAGCGGCCGCCCACCGTGTCAGTATGGAAGGAGAATATGGACTGGTGTATGTTCAGGGAGAAGACTGTGTATGTTGCCCGTGGTAAGCCGGGGGCATGGGGCAGAATCTGGGGGCAATGGAATGCATATCGCGGGGGTATCTGTACGCCCCCCCTGGTGGACACCGATATCGCCTTGTCCCCCTGACCCTTGACGGTTCCGGGCACCTTTTGGAATGACTACATATTGACGTTCATTTCCCTTGGCCCCCCCCCCCCGTCCCCAGCCTTTCGGTACTCCTTCCTTTCGCGTGCTGCTTAATGGTCTGAACTGGAGTTCCCCGGAGAAAACCTGACCTGCACTGTTTGTCTTTATGCCTCGCCTTTTGTTTTTTCTTTTAGTTTTTTGTGTTTGTTGGATTTAAGTCTCCTGTTCCTTAAGAACTATCCGGAGTCAC
Organism: Triturus cristatus; assembly: GCF_964204655.1. Lineage (NCBI taxonomy): Eukaryota > Metazoa > Chordata > Amphibia > Caudata > Salamandridae > Triturus > Triturus cristatus. The sequence goes on along the minus strand of NC_140584.1, from coordinate 36,177,547 downwards.
TACGGGGCCGAGCCCCGGGAGCCGACTGCAGCTTTGATAACTGTATATTTCATTCTGTCCTTAGCGGCCGGCCCTGGTGGTTGTAGGCCCGTGCTTGTAATCGAATTATTGTTCAATAAAAACCTTTAAAAAAAAAAAAGAAAGTATAAAAAGGTTTGCTTTACAAAAATAAAAATAAAACGACACCCCAAAAAATGATAAAAAAAAAAAAAAAAAAAAGTCAGGCTGAATGGGGAACTAGCAGGTAGGTGGCGACTCATCACAGATGTAAGTTCTATACTTCTTTCAGATAGTCAACACAGCTGAACTCATTGTGGGTGTATTGTTCTCAAATTTGTTTCTCAGGAGTCGGGATCAGCCACGTGAAGAGGCTTCATCACAGTGTGTAAGAATTCAAATCAAAACTAAATGCGAGGGTCCGGAGGAGTATCCTACTGGGAGAATAAGATGGTTATCTCATAAAATCTATACAACACCATCTGTATAGACATAGATCAGAAATACTTTGTATAATCGCCAATGCTTCTTAATCAGATCTGAAGCTGATTTGACGCATATTATTTTTATTTTGTAGGGTTTTTACAAAGGCATTCTTTGGCTTACTCACGTGGAGGCGGGCTCAGAACTGATAGGGTGCCCAGGCCTATTTGATCCCTCAGAGTCCTGCCCCTTATTTGAAAAAGGCTGCATAAAACAACTATTTTTTAAAAAGGCCTCATAGAAGAGAGAACCCTTAGATAATCTAAAATAGACGGTGCGCACATATAATCTGCTACACATTTACGAGGGTCTTCAACATTACCTTTCTTGTATTCTCAACAGACAGCAGCGCTTTTAACTCACCAGATTTAGTTTCAATCTATCACCACTCTTAGTGGGATTTCCATCTAATAGTTGCACTTTAAAAGATTTGATTCCCTGTCCATGTGATGGCAAGTCTATCCAGTCGACTTCGCATATTATGTTTTCTGCTCCTTTTATCAGATACCTACAAGAAATTTTTATTTCCACTTCTCAAAGAATTAAAATTTAGCCAATGAAGACCTGCCGTGCTGTTTTTACAAGTTACAGAGTCCTCTTATATGCTGCTCTGTGGCCTCTTTTATATGGATTTGTGCAATAATGTGAGTCCTCCATGTACTTTGGTTTATGAATTTTGTAAAGTTGTTCTATTTTAATAGTCTGGATGAATTGTTATTTATTTCTTTGTTTGCACTGTGTACTTTTTGCTTTTATGCTACAGAAATGTAGCGAATAAAGTTATACTTGACTTGACACATACTAGCAATAAGTACCTGGTTGTTGTGGAAGGCTTAGGCTTCGTCATCTCGCCTTCTGCTCCATGCTCTTTTAAGGGAGTCCTACAATACCGCCCTCCGAGTTATGCTGGAGATTTTATCTACAGAATCACCCAACCTCTAGGCCATAAGATCACCCACTATGCTCATTTTATCATTTTCGGTGATTCTAATATTCAACTAAATAACCCCATGGACACCATGGCCCAAAACTGACCGAAGAACAGATGCAGATCTCTCCACATCTCTACCTGGACCTACACATAAAGCAGGCCATATCATTGATGCTATCTTTAATAATACTTCTTTAGACCTAGATAGGCCAAAATACCTTACTTTGTCTTACCATTTTCCTGGTCCTGGTCCACTGTCAAACGCTCAGGAAGAATAAGACTTACCGCCACTAACCATGCTTGGAACAAAGTTAATATTCCTCTCTTGACTATGACTCTGGTAGGCACCAGACCAACACTAACAGGTGATGCAATATCTGACGAGAACAAGGTCAACAGCTGGTTTTCAGAGGCCGCCTCCATAGCTGCCCCTATAACCACCATTAGGACACCTACAGCCAACCCTTCAGCCCCATGGTTCAAGAGGGAACTAATGGATGAGAGGAAACTTTTTAAATCACCAGAGCATGCATTGCTTCAAATATATTTAGTTTCCTGGAAAAGTCAGTAAAAAAAGGCCCTTAGTGCATACCACATAAACTTAAAACTGGCACGCCGCGCATTCTACACTAAAAATGAATAAAGCCAATGACAATTCTAAAGATTTTTTAAAAAATCCTAACTGACTTCATGGGTCCCAAATGTACTGCACCCCCTATTGAGCCCACTTCCTCTATATGCTTCCAATTAAGTACTTTTGTCCAAATAAAAATTCTGAAAATTCTTGACAACACACAAGTCAGCGAACCAGTTAATGGCGTTTGCTACACTTGCTACTCTATGCCACAGGCTCAAATTATACTTAACCAGGTTTCCCCCATCTATTGATGAGATGGAAAGCCTGATCACTAAAAGCAAATCTGGTTTGCCCGAGGACCCCTTTTCCCCTCAGGTCATGAGCCTCCAAGGGGATTGCATAGGACCTCTTCACTTGCTTATTACAATCAGGGATAGTGCCCTTAGCTTGGAAAAAAAGCAAGTGTGATCCCCCTGCTAAAAAAAAAAAAAACCTAACCCTGATCCTACCAACCTAGCAAATTTCTGACCTATCTCTTTGTTACCTGGGGCCTCCAAAATCATTGAAAACGTTGTCTGTATTCAACTATCACAATTCCTGGACAGCAACTATCTACTACACCACTCTCAATCAGGTTTTAGGGCACATTACAGCACAGAGTCTGCTCTGATGGAAATTACTGACTTCATCAAACTCTCTTTGGATGCTGGTCAAAATGCTGCGTTGATCCTATTAGACTTCTTAGTGGCATTTGATGCAATCTCACATGAGATCGTACTCCATCCTCTCACCCAAATCGGAGTAAAGGGGCCGACCTAGGCCTGACTGAGTTCCTTTCTAGCGGAGAGGGAGCAAGTTATCTGGTTTAAACCACACTTCTCTGAAGTAAAAAAACTCAAGTATGGAGTGCCTCAGGGTTCGGCCCTGAGCCACACACTTTTTAATATTTATAGGACGCCGTTAGTGCATCTTATAGATTTCATTGGCCTCAGTGTCGTCTCGTACACTGATGACACACAACTACTTCCGACCTATAACAAGAAGAAACCAGGAAATAATAACTTTACAGCTTACGACTCAGCAATGATGGGATGGCTGAATGCCAACTCCCTGTAATGCAATTCCAATAAAACTGAGGTCCTGCTATTTGGCAACAACCACCTACTCGGTAGGTTGGGCACTTGGTCTGCCAACTCTATAGCACCCGCTCCACCGAAGTGGCAAGGAACCTAAGAGTTCTTATCAATACAGAGCTATCTCTCAAGCCCCAGATCTCTGCTGTATTCAAAACATCATGCTGGATTCTCAGGATGTTAAGGACATTTCTCAAATTCCTGTCCTGGAAAGCCAGAAAATGGTGGTACAGACTTTGATTCTGTTGAGACTTGACTACACCAATGTCTTATATCTAGGTATTCCAGATTATCTTATTCAGAAGCTTTAAAAGATTCAAAATATGGCCATCTGTCTTCTGTTTAACCTGCCTAGAAATACCTCGATATCTCACTACCGAAACCAGATACAATGGCTCCCTGTGAAGAATTGAGTCATTTTCAAACAACTAACTGTGGCACACAGAGCATTCTACAAGATTGATCTAACATACTTACAGGACAGACTGACCCCCTTACTGTCCTAAAAGATCCTTGAGGTTTCAATCAGCTCATGTGCTAAGTATTGCTTTTACCAGCTGAAAGAAATTGGGCAGTTGTGCCTGCTCAGTAATAGCAGAAAAATATTGGAATGAACTCCCAGTGGCTCTTAGGTGCATCTCTGACACTCAGACCTTCTATTAACACCGAAAACTCACCTTTTCAAAGATTAAGATGTTTTTCTCCCTTCTGCTGTAGGCTAGCAGCGGTACACTCTAGTAGTAGCCGCGCGCTCTACAAATACCTAAGTTCATTCATTCAATAAGAAAGTAATTTGCCAAAAAATGGTGTCCTGCCTTGCAAACAGCCTCTAAAAGTAGTCTGTTGACTCCACAAATGTTTCAAGGACCTTTGAAGAGCAGAAAACACAAATATTGCCCTTTGAAAGACAAAAGACTTCTTTTAACTGGGTCTGTATTAGTCAAGGAAAAGAAGTATGTGAAAACAGGAGTTGAAAAACAGAAACGTATTGACTATTCAGACAATGAGGTTTGTGGGGAAAAATGCAGTATTGTTGTGCTAAAGTATTGTGACTTTATATATTTGGGTTTTAAACCAAAATATCAAAAAGAATTTGCTTTGAAATATCATTGAAGCCTAACTCCAAATCAATAAAATCAGATGCCCTCTTGCTGCTTTCATGAGTGGTTACAGGAGGGAGAAATATGGTGATGATTCTTAAAAAATAGTCATACTAGGGTTGAGGAGCTTTCAAAAATATGCAGATGTGCATTCAGAAATCTATGGAAAATAATATATATTTGGGTACTCCTCATAACCACACAACAAGAAAGCATATGGTTTTGGGAAAACATGCCAATGTTTCTTTTCCCAATTTTACCCATGCGGAAAATATTTTTCCACATTTAGCAATCCCTTGCCCTATGTCCCACCAAAAAATGTGTGCGTTTTGGAAACTTCCCCTGACTGCACACTGACTCCAACCTATTTTTAAAGTTGTACACGGGCATTTAATTCGAGATATAAAGGTTGAGAATGTTTGTATGTATTTGCAAAGTTACAAATTAGTTGGTGCCTTGTACATTCCAAAGGATACACCCTTACCTCCCACGTGAACTTCAGTTCTTCCCACCCTATTCCTAAACTTATGATACTGTAAATTCTAGCAAAACCAAAGGGGATGATGGACGGAGTGTTGAACATTGCAAGCACCCACCCCAGTCAACTGATCTGGGTTTAATCCATCATCATTCTTTAGCTCACTCCGCCACCCCAGTTCAGACATGGCCATATGCAAATCAGTCTGACCCTGTGCCTCATGGGAACAGTCCAGCCCGAACTGCCAAGCCATGTCTTCCCTGGACCGGAAACAAGCATCCTGGGACCGGTTGCGGGTTCATAACCCTCATCAGCCAGGCTATCTTGAATCCAGTGGCAACGTGAGAAAGGGACCCACGTCTGGGCATACCCTGACAACTTAGGGTGAACAAAGCAAAACCAAAGGGGATGATGGACGGAGTGTTGAACATTGCAAGCACTCACCCCCAGTCAACTGATCTGGGTTTAATCCATCATCATTCTTTAGCTCACTCCGCCACCCCAGTTCAGACATGGCATATGCAAATCAGTCTGACCCTGTGCCTCGTGGGAACACTCCAGCCCGAACTGCCAAGGCATGTCTTCCCTGGACCGAAAACAAGCATCCTGTGACCGTAAATTCTAGCCACTCTGCAAATATGCCACTTTAGGAAGTTCAATCTATGGCCATAAACATCTGCTGATTCTTATTCGAGAGCGTTCAAAGCCCCACTCTTTCACCATCACTTCCAGCTATAATTGGTCTGAAGATGAACATCAGAGAATTGAATAATTGGAAGAAGTGAGAGGGAGTTTTGAAAAGTATCATAAGTGACAGCTGTTTGTGTCATATTATGAGTTAATATCATTTACATTTTTCTCTATTAACCTTTTCGGCATCTGGCTTGTTTATTTTAGATGTGCAGCATTGTAGTCCTCCCTCTCTTTGTAATACACTAAAAAGGTGTTCATACATTATCACTAATATATTTATTTTTGCACTAAATATTCAAGTTTGTTGCAAGGTGAAAGTATTATGTGGGATGGCAGGAGTACCTTACCATATAATACTAGCACAATATACAAAGATGGACCCTGGGTACTCTCTTGTACACCTTCTGTCCGTCCTGGTGCAGTGGCAAAGAGCAGACAGGCTACTTAGAGGAACATGTGTTCAGCATTTCACATCACCAACCTGGATAATAAGCAATTAACACGAGTCAAGAGAAATCTGACACCAATTTATAAATATAGCTCTGATTTTTATCTTTTTTTCGACACCAAAATGAAATCAATGCATACAATATAACTGGAGTTATCCATTTTTAAATCAGTACTTGCAATTGGTTACTTAGAGAGTGAGTTCAATGGAACCTACTTAGAATTAAGGTCTCATGAGATCCTAGACCAGTTCCGCTAGCACAATTTTATATGGCTCAGGGGAGCGGGGTGCAGAGGTGCACTTTAGCTGTCAAACGGAGCTGTCAATCAGGCTTGCCGGATTGGAAAGGTTACTTTAACAAAAAGGTACTTGTGGGGCGAGTTGAGCAAAACCATTTACATCTTAAGCATCTTAAGCAATGAGCTGGCCTTGGACCAGAAGTCTCCAGGCAGATCTCATCTCCCTGACTCAGGGGACTCGATGCAGAAGTGCTCTTGGCTATCCGTGGTGCTGAACTGGATCTGCAGCAACTGGTGCTGGCAGGTGTGTCAAGAGAGGGTGAAAACAAATGCTGTATCTTTACAACTAAGACACTGGGGTGGTTGGTTATGCTGGCAGCTTGATCTCTCTTCTCAAACCATCGAAAGAAGCAGCTAGTAGTCTGACTCACAACCAACAAGCCTTGGTAGCGGCAATCACAGCAACCTGGGAATTCTTCTTGCAGAGGACTACGGGAGCAATGTAGACACTTAAGCCTTGCTTAGGGTCAAAATCAAATCTCCTTGAAGATGACTGGCCACTTTTCTTCAGGCAGACTCACTTCAGAGCCCAGCAGACAGTCTTTCAGTGGTCGTGCAAGTGTGGTTTGGTCCTGCTGACTGCAGGGTACTAGTACCTCTAGTCCTAGGGAGTTCTTGTGAAATCTTTAGGTTGCAGGTTCCTTATGGAACTGGTCTATGGTCCTAGGCAAGTTGTAGTCTAGCAGGTGCAGGGTGGCTGTCACTGGCAGAGTACTTTGCACCTTTCCTTTTGTGCAGTCCTGCTGTTGTGCAGACATGGGTCTCTTCTTGTTTCACATCGAATGTAAGGTTCTGGTGTCTGGGAGCCCCATAAATCCCGGGTTTTGGGGGTGTTAGTGGGTTTGAGGACTAGCAGCCAATGGGCATCTAGTCTTGTGGCTAATCCGCCCAATCCTACTAAAACTAGTCAGAACATGATTGTTTGCCAAAATTCAAGATGGCCAAAACCATCCTTGACTGTACACATCAGCTGCAACACCTGAGAGGTGTGATCAGCCTTGTGGAGGTGGATGCCTCCTGCATAGCTAATTTCCCACCTGCCCATGAAAAACAGTGCCTGGGGCAGTGGGAGGCTTTGTCCTAAGGGTTCTTTGTCCAGTGGTGCCAGTGAAACCTTTGAGGCTCACCTCTGCACCGGTCCAATCACTAACTCCTGCTCACACAGATCTTTGTCTCTGGCCTCTGAGAGCAGCACACTCTCCCCAGCATTAGGTCTGACTTCTGTCTTGGAGGGAAACGTTCAAAAAAGCATGGCAAAGCTCAAGAACACTGGGTTAACTTGGTGGACTCTTACTAAAGTGCCCAGCACATCATATAGCAGTTCAAAATGGGGCTAAAAGTGAGGAGCATTTGCAAGCCTCCTAGTTTACTACACGGTTATTATATTCTATACACTTTAGCGTATCCTATTTAATGTTTTGTCTTCCTCTATTCGATTGTATATCTTACCACTATGTATAACACTCTACTAACCTTGTGGGTCTAGATCACAGTAAATGAAATTGCAAATAAACAAAATGACGGTCACTGAAACCTTTTGCTCAGCTTGTGCAAAACAATCTGAGCATCACGCCTGGGGTGGTTTTCTACTCATGATAAACTTCACCAAAAGTAAAATTTCATAGGCCAGCCGTGTCCATGGTTACTATCAATAAAGTTGCAAACTGATCAAGAGTATGTGAGCTTTTGTATAAATCTGAAAGTCCATCAGCAGTAACTCTGGTTACGCTTGGCATTCTAGAAGTACTAACTTATTTGCCAATAGCCGGATCTCATCAATACAGTTATTAAAACACATGAAACGAATCAAAAACACTTAGCCATTGCCAATAGTATAAAAACCGGTTTCTACAAATTAAATATAAAAGCTGTCTGTCACCCTGTGTGAGTACACCCAATGAAATGCGGTAGCTCTCAGATTAATTTTCTAAAGTTAAGCCTGTCTTGTAGACCTTCCATTTTCTAAATAAAGATGGACATTTACAAGGCTTAAAGCAGCTCGAATTCACAGGGCTGCAATTTTGGGGACATTTAAGGTCACATTCCAAAAACGTTTGGTAATCCTAATCGTATTGAAAATCTTATACATATCCTCTTGACTGCCCTGTTGTATTTAAGAATGAGTGGAGCTCTTTATATGGATTCGAATATACCTGGCATCCATAAGATAGAATTTACCAATTCATAGACAGGAAATCTGCAATGTGGAGCTACTTCCCATGTTTGTAATTCTTTTGACAACTGTGAAAAAAGCATCATATAACTGTATGTTTTTGTCCTAGTACATATTGTGCACATGTATTTAATGTCAAGAATCAATTATGAAAAATCTTTTATGCTATCTTTTCTCATAAAATCATTCCGCAACGGTGAGAGAAGAGATTTATTTTGCGACAGTTTGTCATTAGGTGGTCGTCAGTCAAGGCTGTAGGAAGTTGTTGAACTCTAACATGGGTCCTCACTTCTTACAGAAAAATCCACTAATGGAGCTGCAGCCTAAATAGCATTACAGGTGTCCACTTAGTGCAGAACTGAGAAGATCGTGTGAGATTTCATGGCACCAAGCTTCAAAAGTCTTTGCAAACTTTTTTTCGCCAACTGCGAGTGTGATTGCTTATTTTTGGGGCGATTTTTCAGGAAATATGCAGAAAAAAATTACTAAATTAAGCTTTTGATGTGAAATGTAGTTTGATGATATCTTGAAGTATTATTAGCACCAAAGTGAGCACCTCACATGAAAAAGGATCACAAGGTACAGGAAGGAGCAGAAAATATCTCTTGACGAAGCATTTTCTTTGTGTACGAGTCTCCTGGTAGTAACTCATGAGACTTTTTTGTGCAAGGCCGATGCTTGCATTAAACAAAAGTTATGCAAGTATATGTAATGCCTCGCCTAACCCTCAACTTCAGTCCACTGGCACGCAGATACATTCCGCAATTGCTTGAAGTCCTCCATAAAGCAGAATGGGGAATGGATTGTGTGTACCTGCTGCAGTGTTTTCAAGCTGCACTGCTGTTCTAAGGGATAAATGAGTTGTAGCAAGTAAAATTGAAGTACCAATTTCCTGCAATCTTACATCTCACTTTTCTAAGCTGCTGGAATTAAAGTTAAACTTTACCTCTCTGAAGTCGGCCATGTTAGGAAACTTCATCTGCTTTCAACAAAGGGAGAATTTAAAAATGTGCACATCCAAATGTGGATATCCTGAAATTTGGCTTAGACTTGGCCCTCCTAGATGTATGTTCAACTTTGTCTCTCTAACAAAGGATACCCTTGATCATACCTTCCTGAATATTGTCTTCTTGTATACATAAATATATGCGTTGTCAAAGAGTTACACTTTTATGACAAATTTGTCAGTGTTAGCATAATAACAAACTCTGCTCTGGATTGTTGTAAAATGAACTAACAAGATCTGTAGCTTCTGTCCCTTACATCACACATGTAATTTTAGTTTAAAAAATGTGATTGCTTTATTAGGACCGTGTTAGTTATAATAATCTCTTTTCGAATATAATTAGTTTGTGCTCTGTAGGAACTCGCTTCAATTTACAAAGTTGTATAACAGCCAACACACGATGCGATGCGGCCTTTAACATCAGTTATTATGCAGGTCTAGCTCTATTGGCCGATTTTCCTGCTATCCCCTCCCAGCGGCGTGAAGCCTTTTGGTGTCTTTGCTGTTAAGAATTTTTTTGAAATATCTAAATAAAATATACACTAAATCACAACAATGGTACATACCGTAGGATGTTGTTTTGCACCAGGGTCATACTTAGTTTTGATTCGCTGCTGAGCCCAATCATACATATGTGAAATTAAGTAATTGTTAATGCACATTTCTCTTGTTGGGTATGCTTTTAGATTGGTGTACTCACCTTGTATTTGTTGGTATCGTGTAGCTCTACGCAGGTGCCTTTCAGGCAGAACTTCCCTTCACCACAGCTTGTACCATCAGCCCAAGGAAAGTGGCGCGTCTGACAGACGAGCTGGCCCCTTGTCCTCCCTGTGCACCAGAGCTTGGTGCAGTACTGCATGTAAGGGCAGGGTCGGGAGCCCACGCCAAAGGCCAGTTCGCACTGCCGATTCAAGCTGTAAGTGGCACCGGGTAGTGTAGCTGGTAAGGCAATGGGCTTGGTGGGCTCATCCAAGAGGCAGTCCCCTGTGGGCAGGACAAACAAAATCAGATCAGGCACGGTGAAGTTATGCAGTCCTAATAGGTCAAACGAAAACACTTAAAACACAAACACCGAAAAACTAAAGTAGAAGACACAAGTTAACTATTTGTTTGCCAAAATTCTGCATTAAGGATTAGGGTAAATGTTAGGATCAGAAAAGGGGTTATGGTTCGAGTAAGTCTTACAGTCAATACATAGGTATAATAACCTACAACCAGGGTAACAGTAGGCAATGCAACTTTCTGAATACAGCTTCTCTTTTCCCACTACTCAATGCCATGAAGAAGCGTCAAGAGACACGCAGTGTCCAGACACAAACACACGCGTCTACACACATCCAATCACCCCCTCAGCATTACTGCCTAATATTTCCTAAATAGAAACAAATATTCACCACCTAACTACTGACAGCTCTTGTTAGCAGCCACGTCATATTTTAGCTTATAAAAGTATTGTCCGACCCAGTGTAAACTGTTTAAAAGATCAGCAGAGCACGGCTTGAAATAGCGGCGGCCAAGGGCACAGAACCTCAGGGTGCAGCTGAGAGGAACATGGGCGCCTGTGGCAGCTGCTGCCGTGTGCGCGCGCAGTGCGCGAGGAGGATGCCTTCCCATCTGGCATTGCGTGCTTGACTAGAGTCAGTGTACGGAACATTCATGTTTCGCAGTTGTTAGCATACCATACTGAGAATATTCTGGTAAAAACTGGTCCCTGGGGTGGACAGAAAAGCGTCGAGCAGTCAGCAGAATGACTCAAGTAGCCTTGTGTAATGTCTTGAACAGTGGTCCATTAAAAAAAATTGGGAACTGTGATGCTGTGCCCATTGGTGGCTAGGTGCGTGAAAACATATTCAGCGAATTGTTTTGGTCTTTCGCCTTCAGGTAGCTACATATAAAATAACACGCAGTTTATAGAAGAATAAATGAGAGTTAAACTAATCAGTGGGAAATGCACTATTGTACATTATGAAACTACTATTCGTTAATGCGCTGCAGAGGTCTGTGCCATAACCAGAGAGCCACAGAATTGAATTCTGGTTGGTGCAGTGGAGAATAAATGACTTGTGTATGTGTAGTGCTATGAGGTCCCAGTCTGAGACAGAAAGCACTGTGAATATTTAAGTCATTATTTTAAACTTGCATTACTTGACCACTTCCATGCGCGGGGAATTCCCGCGCTGTGCGGGCGTTTGTATTAGTGGGCGGGGATACGGACGGCCGGGAGCCGCCGTGCGCACACGCCCACCGTGACACGTGACGGCTCCCGGCCGTCATGCGCACGGAAGAGGTTAAAGTATGATAGACTGCTGCAAAATGTGCAAAAAGGTTTCAGATAAAAAAATATTCCCAAAATATACATTTTAGTAATACACAAACAGCAAGTAGTGCAATAACTGTCTTAAAAGCACACCCTTCAGAGGTCAGCTGGTAACGCCCCTGCAATACCACTCAAAATGATAAAAAATGTGTCATCAGGAAGCTTCAAATTATTCCATTTATTAAAGCCAATATCGGCTTCTAAGCACTCTTTATATTTGCAGATTAACCAGGTGTGCACATTTTCATTTATTTCAGGCAAGCAGGCTCCCTGGCAAGAAGGATTGTTTAGCTGCTTGCAACTCCAACAGTTTCACAGCACAGGAAGGCTCCCCTGCTTTACACTTCAGCTGAAGCATTTCAACTGTCTGAATTAACCTACCAGGTTGGTTGTGTTTTCACAAAAAGTGGAGGAACTGTTTTTCTTAAATGTAAAAAGTATGGGTGGGCATGGTGTGATTCTGAGGTCCTACCCACTTCAATCACTGGTCTTGAGCAGTGTGGCGGAATGTCTCAAGCAGTGTAGCAAGATGTATTGAGTGCCCCAGATGAATGTCTCAAGCAGCCTGGTTTCGTGTCTGAGCACCTTTAGGGAATGCTCAAAGGCAGTGGAGGCTGGCTTGTACTGAGGGTGGTGAGCGGGGGTGGCAGAAAAAAAGAAATAAAATAAAATAGACTTACCTTCCTAACTTGCAGCGTGATGTCCTCCTACCTCATCTAGAAGCTCTGGATGCAGAAAACTGCACTAACCAATCCTGACACGGCTCTCACAGCACGAGAGCAGCACCAGGATTGGATAGCGCAGGCACTCTCAATGCTAATAAGACCACTGGAGGCCTGCACTTTCTCTAACACAGTTGTCTAAGAGAGCTAGGTTAGAGAACTTTAATATGTGCATGTCTGGCTGGGCATGCCAAGACGGCCGGCCAAAGAGACATGCGCATTTTAAAGCGCATAGCTCCCTGCTGCTGGCACTCGTCAGCACTGGCACCACCCCGGCCTGACACTTAGTTCGGGATGGGTTGGTGAAAAATAAGATGGTAATAAATAAACTTTATTACCATTTTATTTTTCAGCTCTGGGGCTTGATGGGCGACGCTTCTCCGCTCAGACAGAGGAGCCGCCGTTGCTCAAAAGGCCCTCTAGGATTTCCTTCACACAGCTCTGTACACTGTGAACATAAGCTGTGCAGCAATGCTTGCAAAGTATTAGCGTTTGTATACAAGGAAGAGGTGTCCTGCACCACACAACTTTAGAAATACACATTTTACTTTTAAAGATGCTAGGGGGAATGTGAACATCTACAGTTGAATGGTCCTAAACCAGCAGGGGAACTGACCAGACCCAAGGTCTTTAATGGAGCTGGCCTGTCCTGCATAAACCAAGTAGAGATGGTGGTCAGTCTGCCCCTACCTGGCACTACAGAATCTGATTTTGATACCCACCATACTTTGCCAGGGCCGGACTGGGAACCAAAACCGGCCCTGGCAAAGTGCTCGGCCGCCTCCCTCCCCACCCCCGCGGGGGGTAAGGGGTGCCGCCGAGCTCCTTGCCAGGGCCGGTTTTCGCCCGATTTTGTTACAGGGCCGATTTTGCAGCTATGCTGCAAAAACGGCCCTGTAACAAAATCGGCCCCCAGAGCCCCCACCCGTGCGGCGCACCGGGGGATTGCCCGGTGCCCGCTGCGGCCAGTCCGGCCCTGTACTTTGCCATCTGTAGTAGGCAGCTAATATACGAGGTCACCACTTGACTTGTAGGGAGGTCGTTTTTGGTAATGCATGGTTTGACAAAGCAGATGTGACAAACAGCATGTTTTGTGAACCCTTGAGTTAAAAAAGATAGTATAGACATATCTATTATTCATATCCATCTTATTATATTATTGTTTTTCATAGGTCATCATGCCCCCTCTTCTAAGCCTTGTAAATAACAGACGGTACTCTTAACCAGTTTATAGTACTGAACTTGCCAACTTTACAAGGATGGACGCTAAATCTGCCTTTGTGGAATTCAACACGTTACCATCAGAACACAGCATTTGTCAGCAGTGAGCGTTCACTTCACTGACATACACTGCATGGAGGGAAGAAGCAAGTGATAATGGCATTGCTGAAATGCAGATGGTATAATATGGCCGGAATGGTGAAAAGAACAATGTGAAGTACTAGATTATATAACAATGTACTGGAGCAGCGTCATTTTATACCAAGCAAACAGTGCCATATCGTTTTAAACTAGATAGTCAGTGTCAGTATTGGTGCAATATTGAATTACAGTGGTGCAAAGTTTAGATAATCTGACCCTTGACTTTTGAAGTGAGAAAGGAAGCAGGAACCAGCAAACCCACACCTTGTTAAAAAGGGATGTTGTGCTCAAGTTTGATGCCAGAGACTGAAACGCTTCAAAAGGGGAGCATACTAATGTTTTTAATGAGACCAGAAGAAAGACAAAAAGTGATTGTCTAGACTGCTCGAAAGACACGCTTCCCACCAATTTTGAATAACTCTGGCAACTCATATTTCAGTGTAGCTGTGTTATTCAGAGGAGGCGTGGCCTATCAGTTCAAGGCGGACTGTCACTGTACGCGAAAAGTAAGGTGGGATAGGGCTAGTCTACACCCTTATAAAAAGGCAAAGACAAGCTGCCTAGAGCTGAGAAGTTTTATTAAAAACATTTCCATCAGTCCGTTATTTCCTGGAAAGAGAAAGCAGACTCCTGTGAAATATTTCAAACGTTCTATGGGCCTGGTAACAAAGCCAGACCTCCTTATTTGTTTGTCTCTTGCTCACTCACTCACTCACTCTTCTCGTTCTGTTTCCTTCTGTTCTGCCTCTTCAGCACTCTCGGTTAATATGTGTCTTTCTCTTTACATATTTCTAGCTTTTGTTTTTTTTTTTTTTAGGGAAGGACCTTAATGTTTGTGAGAAGTTGGCCTGGTATATACTGTCCACTAGTTAAAGTGGGCACCTTGCACCAGTCCAAACAACCCCTTATTGATGATAGGTTAAAGACAACCTTTATTGAAAGCTATCCTAGAGGTAGCTATAGAGAGCAGCCTTCAGGCTAAGTCTTGAAGGAATGTAAAGCAGCTTGTTTTACCAGACTATAATCTCTTGAATGGCTAAATGAAAGGAAACCACACCAGGTATATATATAAAATATATGTATTTATTACTAAACACACCCCTCTAGTCTCTTTATGAGGCTAGAGGTAAAAGCACATAAGTTACACTTCAAAACAGACAGTAAAGTAGCACAAATACACGTTAGGCCCTAGGGGCGAGCCAAACCATATACTAAAATAGTGGTACAAGAACCACGACTTAACTAGAGACAAGGCCTAGAGCCTGTAGAATCGCTGGGACCCCAAGGAACCATCCCAGGTAGTGACACAGGGGACCCATGGGGGCCGTGTGCAGTGTGAGAACACAGCCGCGAGCTCAAGTTAGCTTCTATGGGGAAAGTCACGATCAGATTTTTTTAAAGATAAAGGACACTTAGAGATGGACTAGGACCAATCCCTTTTGGACTTAGACAGTTCTAAGGTCAACACCCACGGAAGCACGGAGTACTCGAGTTAACTCACCCAGGGAAGCCGGGTGCATAGGTGTCAAATGGTGTCGAGTCGTGTCGTCGTTTTCAATGGAAGCTGGCGAAGAAGTGCTGCTGCCGGGAAGATGCAAAGTGTCCAAAGGGATCCAAGCCTGGATCGAAGATGTGAAGAACATGAAAGCAGAGAGGACAGAGTCTGGGTCACTTGCCAGTGACCAGGGGCACGATAGATGAATGCCCACCGATGTTTCAGGTGAAGAAGGTGAAGCTTGACTGTTCAGCCACGAGGACCAGCAGGCGCCGAGGACAACCAGGATCTGGATTCAAGCTGTCCCACAAAGGATGTCGAGTGCTGCAGCATCAGTGCCCGGATTGGACACAACAAGCCTTGGCAACAGCAACCCACGCAGAAAGGAGAAAGATGCTTCGGTGCGGACCATCAAGGTCCGAGGGACTCCCCCAGCAAGGAGGAGTGAGGGCACGTCTGGATCAACCAGGGAAGCCCAAAGAAAGTCAAAGTTACCTTCACAGGGACCCACTAGTCGACGGATGAGGGATCACGTAGGGACCTTGAGAGGAATCACAAAATGGCGGCCCACGGTCACTCGGAGTGACTAAGCTGACAATCTTCAGTGGATTCTCTGCTCGGGGCCTGGGCTACAAGTAATCCAATGCACAGCCTCAGGAGAAGTCGAGAATGTGCACGGTGTCCAGTGGTTCCGGTTACCACGGTACCCACAAGGGCTACGGGTCTCAGCTTTGCTGGGGACTCGGTTCGGCCTCCGGATGTCTGGAAATCCACCTCTGGTGTTGCAAAGTCTTCGGCGTCCAGTGAGAGCTTCGGAGATGAAGACCGGACAGATGCGTCTTTGGTGCCTGCCAAGCAGGGGAGTAACTCCTTTACTCCAAGGGAGATACTTCAGTCATCTGGCGTTGAACAGATCGTCGAAGGTCCAGGATTCAGTTGCAGAGTTTCGTCCAGGAATATCTAAAGTCCTGTTGACAGGGGTTCCTATCTTATACCCAAGGAAGGGGTTGGATTAACTCTGGGGACCCACCTATGGGAGGGTTTGGAAAGAGGGGTGGCATTTCCTTTGTCCAGTTTACCACCAGAGCAGGGGCTGATAGCCCCTGTGACCGGTTTGAACTGGACTATGCACAGGGACACCAAATGTTCCCCCAGTGCAGGACTTCAAAGCACTCTCGGAGTGCACCCACCCAGACCCAATACGCTAAAGCCTGTCTGGGATGTGGTGACACCTCCCTGTGACCCGAAACCTATTATCCAGGCCTCCCCTGCTGGAGTTTCGGTCAGCAGCAGAAGGCCAGACTCGTGTCTGTGGCTGCAGCATCCATTTTGCGATGTCAGGGCTCTTTTGAGTTGGTACCGGGTATACTGGTGCTGTCATATCTCTCCCTCTAGAAGGGTGGGATCATACTCCCACACTAGTTACTGGTGTGGGGATATGATTTCAAGGTGCTTGACACCAAACACAACATGTTTCCGTGCAGCCAGTCCAAAGTTAGCATTTATCGTTTGGTTATAATGTACTTAAGAGTATATGGTCAGGCTGCATCACAGACAACCCCGGAGAAGAGATTCCGAAGGCTGCAGAGGGGATTTGCTCATGCATGGGCAACCTCTCACACAAAACCAAGCACCCTGCCTTCAGGATTGATAAGGCCTGCCATAGGGGTGACTGATAGGTTTCTATGTGCAGTGATGCGTGAGATATAGTGAACCTATATCTCAGGAAGGGGTGCATGCACCACCTTACCCAGGCTGCAGTAGCAGACCTGTGGTGTCATTTTGGAGGGCTTCCCAGGGGTGACATAATACATGCTTCAGCCACTGGTAGGCCTCTGGGGTACCTATGCCCTGGGTACATAGTATACCATATACTAGAGACTTATAAGGGCACCCCAGAATCCAATCTGTGGTGTACCTAAGGTACTAGGGATTAATTTAGAGAGGAAGCAGCAAGGCTGGGGTCCTGAATAGCAGGGCCCCAGCCAGACTAAAGTCGAAAAACAGTATTACCGCAGCACAAAGTAGGGATAACCATAAAAAGCAGATCCTACTCTCATATAATGTTAGTCAACCTTCTCTTTCTTTAGCAGATACAGTGACGGACCACGTGGAGTCTTACGGTGGCCACCACATTTTTGGCCTCTTTAAGCTTTAGTTTCTCAGTGAGCAGATGTCTATGATTCGTGGGTATTTCCAAAGGTGTAGTCTACATTTAAGTACACAGGGGTTCATTTAACCACCCCCTAGCTTCAGTGTGTGTTGGTGGTGTGTGTGGTGTCATGTTTACCACTAACACTATGCTCCTTGGAAGAGATCACATGATTGTATTACCTTCCAGCCCAACCCATGTGAGTATGAAATATGTCATGGTTACCCCTACAGAGTGTTTCGCGGGGAGAGGAAAGGGTCACATGTGATGTAACTCCACATAATCCATGCCAACTAAGACATTTGTTCTTGGTTGTTTTCGTGTCCGCAAATGTCCACACAGGCAACAGGGTATGTGCCCTTCCCAACAAGCTGTCAGAGTGATCAGAGTGTGGTGGTTGATTGCGCTCGGTTGATGAATCTGCTTCATGCCAGGGATGCCTCGGCATCGGTTCTTGCTGCACTCTTTTCACCTGTTCTTGATAGTCTTTTCAGGGGCTCCTGAGTGCAGGGAGAGTGCCCCGTGCTTTCTTCGCTGGGCGTGCTCTTCCAGCTGGTCGACACACAGCCTGGGAGGGTACAGCTGAATCGAGTACTTTCCCAGATTCTCTTTATTGCTGAGAGTCTTGCAGAAAGGCACAACTTGGACTTGAGGCTAATGGTAAGAATTAAAGCCAGCACAAGCTTTAAGAAGTGCCAAAACTTCAAGCGGGTACAACAACCGAGGGACTCTCCCTTTGCCTTGCATAGGTTTACTTTGGATAACATGTTGCAAGCGAAACTTTAAAAAACTAACTGGGAAAATTGTACAGAATTTTATGGAATTTAAAAAAGTGTTTCGCACGTTAGCACTAGTCCAATCTTTGGCATCTTGTGATAGCAACTTCTCATAAGATAAATAACAATAATGACATTATTCACATTTTTTGCACTCTTTCTGTCTCATTTTAGCTCTTACTCTCACATGTGCTGGCTGTGTCTCCTGTTTTTTGGGATTGATGTAAATTATGTAATTTTTTAGGCGTAGGCATCCTTAAAAGGCTATCTGTTTAATTTGCTAATCTCATCAGAAAGCAATACACGTTAACACGGAGGCATTATCATATGACTTTTAGGCCTGGGCCAAATGTTAATGAAGCTGGAGTAATTGGCATTACTTTGGTAATCATGCATAATTAAATTCATGCAAAATTATTGAGATTAGGCCATTCCGCTAGACCCGTAATTCCTGGGCGAAATTTTAGCATGAGTTGTACCATTTGGGTAACTTTTGAACAGAAATTACAGTGTTTAACACAAATGGCAGTTCCTTTAACATAGGTGGTCCACAAACATTTCAGATAGAGTTTTTACCCGAGTGCACAATTCTCTCAATTTTAAAATGCAAAACTACAAATCTGAACATGAGTGGCCGTGTTCTGAATAAGCAACCAGAAAACAACTCAAAATAATTTTTTCGAGTTAAATCTTAACTTTAACAGATCGTGGGGGTAATTTTTTGAGTATGGAAAGCATTTTGCATAACTGTGCGTAATAATACGTAATTTTAGGGTCATTTTGTTGAATTTACTACACGAAATTACACGAGCTGTGCCCACCTTTATTCACTGGCATACACCCATCTTCCTTCTGTTTTAATTGTTGCTTTCAGCAAGATAAGTCACACCTCCACCACTTCTCATCTTCTTATTTCCTTTAGCATGTTTTTTTCTTTTAAATCCTTTACTTGGTAAACATGGTAATGGTTATTATTATTAACGCTAACATTACCCCCATTTTTTTTACAATTCAATCTTAAATGTTACTACGCACCTTTTTGCATAGCTGTAATCCACAGTCCATTCTGACTGTAAGTATACTGATGACTTCCTGCGTCCATCCACCACATTAGGCATCAACTCCTGAATGAGTTCCCTACTTTAAAAGGATTTTCCTTCTTAGATTTAAATGGTGAACCCGTCTTTGATGTCTGGCTTCTAGAGTTCCTCTTTAATTCTGTCTTTTCTTCTACCTCCTTCCAGTTGGTTGGCTATGCCACAGTATGGGATGCCGGAACCCATTCAGTCCGTCATGTGGGAGGTGGCTCCCAGGACTAATTCACTTCCATTGGCTGGCGGCGTAAGGCGTGCCCCATGTGTGATGTTCTGTCGGTGTACCTCAAGGATGTACCACTGTCACCAACATTCACTGCCCCTCAGGTGAAGTCACTGCAAGATTCATGAAAGAGCTCATGGTTTAGGATGCAGGGTAGAGGGGAAACTGCCCCTTGTAGTATCCGAGGTTATTTTCTTCTGTACAAATGGCTGGAAAAAAAGGGGCAGGGCTCATCAGGCCTGCTGCATGCTTGTTGCACTTTGCCAAAAATACTGGGACTTGGTCCACAGTTCTGCTAAGTCACACAATTCCATGCATAGTCAGTGCAACCCTGTGCTGCCCAAGCCGGAGCGCCGGTCGGAGAGGAAGTTACTGCCCCAAGCCTGTGCACCTTCCGACTCTGAGTCCTTACCTACGCCCAAAGCCAGATCTTCAGCCGACTTGCTAATGAAACCCCCAGGGGCTGCTGGGCTTTGAGGGGGGTAACAGTGGTTGCCACATGAACTGTGATGTGGTTCTGCTTTGTTGAGAACAACTGATCTCCGTATGTTTGCAAAGCAGGGTATTTATCCCACCACCCATTTCACTTGCATTGGAGCATATTAACAGCAGATTTCCCATAAATCAATGCAGCTGACATCCAACCTCCTGCGCTATGTCAACGCAATTGGCTCATGCAACCACCAAGTGACAGTTCCTAACGGGACATTAGCGTTGTACATACACGAGTTGCAACCACCCACAACACCACAAATCGACCTCTTTAGAATGTGGTGGAATGAATGTGGTGCCACAATTTTGGTCATTATCCATCTGTTCCCAGTGTCACCAAAAACATCTTTCAAAGCACATTTTTACTCCGGGGATGTCCCCTCCACTGCACCGCTCAGCCTTTTTTACAGCACTTCGGCTGCAGCGCATCTTCACTAAAGCAGCTAAAAATCAAAGCCCCGGGCCCCTCCCCCACTCTGATCCGGGTTCGAATTTGGCACGGGGGATTGTGTGGGTTTAAGGAATTTCTTGACAGTCTTGTACATCTATTTACAACAACACGTAAGATTTCCTGTTTAGAGTAAAATAACAAAAAATGTGTGATAAAAATTCTATTTATGGTTCCAGCATTCAAGCTAAACATGAAAGTCAGGAGCCACAAGGGAGGAAGTCTACTCTCCGTTAAAAGTACTCTGCGGCTTCAGTTCAGATCTCCAGGTATCTGCAGAGCGTCTTGTTCTGTTACCGCAGGAATCCTCCAGCGGTCCTGGCCGTGATCATTTAACCCCATGTCTACTTTGTCCAGTACCCCATGGACCCGAAACTGGAAATCCTTCATCTCACTTATGCCCAGCATATCCTCTCGTCCTCCAAGCCCCGCGCTTTCTTCATCGTGTTCCTAGTTATAGTGCTTTGAAGGGGGGAGGGTGGTTACCAATTGAGTGCCATGATCTATGCCAAATACACAAAAAGTTTATTTACTCCTTGCAGCACTTTGACAATTACCGTACAATTGCTCCAAAAACTGCTGCTGACTTGGATGTTATGTTTTTGAAGGCTGTATTCCCTATGTTGTAATTTAAGTGTATGTTATGTGGTGTTTTTTTAGGAAGATCTTTGTGGTATTATATATTGGTGTTTGGCATGTGCTGGTGTTTTATTTTATGTTGTTTTGTTGTGATTTAATTATGACTTTTATGTTTTTGTTATGAGTTATGATATGTTAATTGCGGGAGGCTTGCACTGGTGTATATTTGGGGTTCAGCAGCAGGTTGTTAACCGAATACCTTAGCAGGTTTGATGACCGAGCCAGTGGGATCGGTGCCTCCAGGTGCCCGAATTTGGGTGGTGCCAGTGATGGGAATGGGTGATGTCCAACTAAGAAAAAATGTGGGCACGTGCATTCTTTTTTTTAAAAACAAATGAAACACTGAGTGCACGGCGTTTGTAATGTGCCCATTGGCCTGACTGTCTCTTTCTGCACCCCAGATTAGCTGCTGCCAAAAGACCTCACTGAGGTAGTGTGAGCCTCATGGGTGCAATAATCATTCAGTCACTCATTCAACCTTGAGCCTACAGCAGGGAACGAATCCCTCCTACAGTTTTTCAGAATTTCCACACATGAAGAGCTTATGTGGAAGTAATTAAGGGGCATGAATATACAAAGTCAGTGGTCGTCCTCTGCCTAAAGCCCCTATGCTTTCCTACCATGTCCTACTCTACTAACCACTCACCGTGTCCGCTGTCCAGGAAGTCTGTGATGATGGCAGAACTGCAGTCAGACCAGGGGTTGGCACGGTCGATCTGGATTAATGTGGGGGACATCATGTGGTTCTCCTTCAGCTTCCCAAACACCTCTTCGCAGGCCTTCACATTGTCGTGTGGCATGTTGAACACGTGACCTGGTGGTGCGAAGAACACAGCATGAGTGAGGCATTTATCACAGTGGACAATAAGGCGAGGAAGCCCTTGTAAATGTGCAAAGCGCAAAGTACAAACAGAAATGATAGAATCCATGAAACAATACATTTGATTCCATCAAGCGAGACCTCCCACTTGTGTACTGAAAAACTCCCAGAGGCTCCGAAGGCTATTTACTTTACTCCGTAAAAACATTTGTCTAAACAAGCTTTGCATAATCATGATGCCATTTCCTATTCTAGCAACTGCTTCAGTGCTGCAATCACATTCCCATTACCCTACTCTACTGACATACAGTCTTACTCCATCCGCCCACAAGGTCACCAGATATCTTTGATTTCAATTCCAGGGCGGGTGAGGACCATGGCCATCCTTACTGTCCACTCTTGTTCATTCTTTACCCAATATGGGTAGATGTCCGCCCACAAGGATGTGGATGCAATGCTAATGTGACCTGTGTTAAGGAGATCCTTCAAGATGGCTGACTAATATTGGTCCCCTGAAAGGCCATGATGCAGCACAGAGCAAACAGTGAGTACCTTCTCGCTTGGGGAGGGGGGCTTTACCAATGAGAATCCACAGCTCTTGAACACATGTTAAATAGGTGCTTTCCATTAGACCACAAAGCCGGTGTGGTAGAGAGCTTACATTCCGTGGACTGGTCTGTGTGGCCAGTAATATCCCAAAGCATGGCTTAGGAGCGCACATTCGCCTTCAGTATTCTGTCTGGTCCTACTGCAGCTGCTTCCTAGTTCTCACACCTTGCTGGTATATGCTTACATCCATTGAAGCGGCCAGTCGCAGTCAATGATACACTTTCCTCTTTCATGGAAACTGAAACAAATTCCTAAAAATCACACTGTGGGTTTCTTGCATCACACATACAAAAAACAAATCTCTTTTGAGTCACCAGAGGTCCTAAATGAGGGGTTCATGCACTAGACCCCAAACTCTTCACTGTCACTTCACATGCCAGCTAATCGTACAACCGGCTTACGTTCAGTCAGATATCAGTGTCTTCAATGTTCACTATGCAAGTCAATACAGTGATGAAGAATGAGTTCTACCTTCAGGGATTGCTCTGAAAGCACAGATTTCTAAGAATATTGCCCTTCTCCTTGGGCTGGCTCACTCACGCATTGACTATTGCAGTGGATTGTACAATGGTTTGAAGGTCTATATTCCAATTGTTCTTGTATTGCCCTTTGTTGACATTCTGTTCCCCTCCCTTCTAGTTCTCACTCTTTTTTTACCTCTTTCTCTTCCCACTTGTTCTTTTCTACCTCTCCTTCTCTGCGTATCTCTCTCACACTCTACTTTCCTGCCTCCCTGTATGTAAATGATGTCTCCATTATAAAATAATGCTTAATATAGGTTTGGTTCAGTTAGCATAACCAGCCGTACAATGCCACATTTACTGAGAGTGCATGTTTAAGTGTTCTGGACAAGAATTTCTTTTTAGAAAATCAGTGAAATTCACCTGCAGCCATGGTGTCTCTGTTCTCTACATTCAAAGTAACTTTTCTAAAGCTTCCTTTGCCGAGAGGATGTGCTTGAAACATTTGAAGGGCATGAGCTAAATCTCCATTGCTATGTCCCTCACTATGAATGAGCAGAACAGTTCATTGCATTAAGTTGCATTTCTAATCTTACCGTTCGATGAAAATCATTTGCAAGGAGGTGTTTTGGAAATGAAGCCTAATTTTTTTTACCATGCATGTAACATTTTAGTATCACCTTTCTTAATGCCATGCCACAAAATTCTGTGCAGGCTTTGTCTAAAACATTAAAAAGGAACTGCATATTTTTAGCCATTATGGTTTTCGCATTTTTATATAGAAAATACATTAGGCTTTAGACATTTTTTACCTTGCAAGCATTGCACATTTTAAAGCACTCTTTGGTATTGTTGAAAGGATGTTCATTTTGAGTCAGTTTTGGCAGTAGACGTTTTGCTTGATTTTTCTCTTGCACGCACAGGTGGCCCATTTATATTTAGGGATTAATAATATTAATTGATTATTTGCTTACGTGCTGTGGCTATTTAATTTCTTAAAGGCACATTGTATTATTTCATTTATTAGAGAATTGGTTTCTGATTTGAAATTTTTATGGCCTATAAGGGGATTCATTTGGCATTGTAATTAATCTATAAACTGAGAACTGGAACAAGACTAGTTGTGCACATTTTTTCTTGATGGTTTTGACTAATTATTTGAGCACAGGATTCTTCCCCTTATCCCACGAATTTGCCCTCCTTAATGTTAACTGAGTTGGAGTGTCAATACTGTCTTCCCCCTTCTCTGGCTCTTTCTATTCCATTTCCTACATATCATCAAGAATACTTCAGTTTCTTGACCACTAATGTTACAGGTAAATCAGCCATAAAAACCAATGATCATCAACACTGCAACAAGGTTAGAACATGTGACATAAAAGCATACTACACCCTTTAGGCAAAATGCCTTCGTTTAAACAAACGATATAGGAATAAAAGTTAAGAAAAGAAAATATAAAGTTCCACCAATCACAAGCTAGACATAGCGAATTAATAATTGTACAAAGGTAAACACTAGTGAGATTACCAACATAAATGATTCCTGCATGATTTCATTGGCTCTCATCTGTCTATGATCCCATAGGCCTGAGTGATTGATCCCTGGTAGAGTTATCGCACAGCAAGCTGTTCACACCTGATCCTGATCCTGTGGGTCTAGAGATTGTTTCAAGATCTTATCACCTTTGAGCGAGACATTGAACAAATAGCGACTCACCAAATATTCCACAGGGCTAGATGTATACGTCCTTAAGATTCCTACATTTATTATTATCCCCTCTGTTCACTTTCTCCCTCCTCTTTTTATTTCATTTGATTGATTGTTTGACAACATTCCTTATGTGAGCACTATCAGATCGGCATCTTGGTGCGGAGTCGAAATACAGTAACATTACTCAAAGCAGTGGCGTAACACAGGACCCGCAGCCCCTGCGATGAGGGGGGGAGGTGAGGGCTCCAATGTCCAGGGGGCACCCTCAGCACAGTACTCTGTGGGGAGAGCTCCTAACTTAGTCGGGAGGGGGGCCCTCCACGTGCCTTGGAGGGGGCCCCCCTCAAGTTTCATTACTCCAGCGACCTAAAATGTGTGTATTTTAGAAACCTTTCGAAAGTGGCCAATAGGTCACTTTAAAAAGACTCCAAATCACTCAATTTCTTTGCCTCTTTATCTCTCCCTCTTGGCTACAATCTAACCATACCTGCATTGTCCTGGTCTCTATCTCTCATTTCTTATATATCCCTGTCTACCTTCCTGTTTCACTCGCTCTTTCTATTGATATCTGCTCGTCCCCGACTATAATCTAGCTGCCCCTGCATTGCCCCTTCCTTTTACAACCTCTCTCTCTCTTTACTCACCTTTAACCTCTTTAGCACTGGAAGGATCATGTGGTTGAATAGCAGGGACGATTCCAATTGCTATAGTACATGAAGAATTATTGTAACAAGCCACACAGAAAAGGATGTAAAGTTGGCCTGTTTTCAATTATACTTTATCAAATGCTTTCTTATTCTCCAATTCGTTCAATATTCAAAAGGTTTTTCTGTGCATTTTCCATATTCTTCATCATAACGCAATAAAGATTTCTTTTGTATAACAGGCAAGTTCCTAAAAATTGTGAATGTCAGTTCCAAATCAAATGACCAACTGTGGATAGCTTTTATCTGTATCAAACCCCTGAAGCTCACTGAAACTACATTGAAAAATAAAGTTGATACCAGTAGAGAACTGGGTACTGTAAACAGTGTGGTCTCTATGGAGAGAGTTTCCTCAATACCACTCTGTTTGCACATAGTGAAACTTTCATGAGAAATACACCACAGAGTATGCGGGCCCCGGGGGAGGGGTTCAGAGGGGCTGAAATTGGCCAAGAGAGGGGGGACACCTGCCCCCCATAAATATAATGCCAGACCCTAGGGGATGGGGTCCCGGGGACCAAAATAGGCCCAGAGAGGGGAGCCACCTGCCCCCTCCCCGTAAATATTATTAGAGGCCCTGGGGGATGTGGTCTCCCCTGCCCAAAATCGGCCTGGGGAGGGGGGCCACATGCCCCCCTTCCCCCCAAAATGCACCCAGGCTCCAAGGGGTGGGGTCTCCAGGTCCAAAAGCAGCCCGGGAGAGGGCAACATGCCTCACCCCCCCCCCCCCCCCCGAAAAATGTGCCTGACCCAGGGTGATGGGGTCTCTGAGGCTGAAATCGTCCCGGGAAGGGGAGTTGCGAGCCCCCCTCCCCTTTGATTTTAAAGACAGCCCTGATGAGGTCCCCAGGGCCTTACAAGGCTCATGGAGGGGGGTGCATTGCCCCCCTTCCCCTTTAACTTTAATAGTGGCCCTGGGGTATGGGGTCTACAGGGTTTAAGAAGGCTTGAGGAGGGGGGATACATGGCGCCCCCTCATCTTTAATTAAAAAAAAGGCCCTAAGGTTCTCAGGGCCAAGCTTTGTTGCCAAACCCCCCACAGCACATAGTTGAAGGCCATGTGCACTGTGGGGTTGCTGGCTTTGAGGTGGTTAGCCACAGGGCTTGGCCAGGCCCTTGGCAAACCCCACGCCATGCATGACCGAGCACCCTGTGGGGCGTGGGGTTGGCTGCGTGCTGGGGGATGGCAGGCCAGGCCCTACCTGAGGTTGTGCTCAGCGGGCTTTACATTAAGAAAAACCTAGGAATTCACAGAAAAAACAATGGTTAACGTTAAGTTTTGTTAGGTGAAATGTTACGTTTTAACCTCTGAAACCACTGAAATTCACCAGTTATAGTTATCTCAAGTAGTTATAACTTGTGTCTTAAGGTAATTATAACTCATTCCCTCACTATGCCCTGCTAATTACCCTACATATTACATCAATCATGACTTGAGATCATTGATAATATCACTGTGCATGGCAGGGGCGCGAGTTATAGTTACCTTAGGGCAACATATATAACATATTTAAACTGTCAAGTCTTTAAATAAAGAACTTTAGAGTACTACCCACTTGTGGGTTGCTGAAAGGTGCAGTCCTAACCATTATGGGAAACATTCATTAGGCACCTATTATACTGGAGGAAGAAGCATCTAAATGGCTGCACATTTTAGTGCAGCCCCTGTGATGCCATTTCCACTAGTTTCCCTCCAATGCGAGACTACAATGGTAGTCATGGCAGCCTCACAGAGAAATGTGAGAAAATGCCCCTGATGCGCAGAGATAGAAAATTTCCTAACAACTAGGCTACTACCCCTTTCTTAGGGGTTCAGAAAGGATAAGACTGGAAGTTAATAGCTGAAACACAACTTTAATCTGTAACAGATCTTGCAATGCCATTGTAAATCACTGGATGTGAAAAGATCTGGCCACTCTACCACAGGACTGTGTACTTGGTGAACTGCCCACCACTGGTATCAGTCAGGAGGCAATGCCGCCACTAGATTGATGGTTGATTCACCAATTGCCTCCCTTAGTTTTCAATCTCATATCCAAATTATTTTTAAGTATTCTTCATGTCATTAAGTGCTCGGTGCATTGGCATAGAAATCTTAATTCACAGATGGACTTAGTTCTCATGTCCTGACATTCGTAGCTCTAGGGCTATAATTGTGCGTGAGACAGGTTGTGCCAATTGTATATGTGTAGGTTCCTGGGATTAATGTCCCAATATCCAGACGCATCATACATTTTTAGTTCTTTATTTATTGATACCCAAAACAAAAAGAAGACAGAGAACAGCCGACACATGTTTCGCCCATTTGGCTAATTTGCTATGGACTTTTTCAAGGCACGGAGTCTTTAAAAAATATGAATTTCCAATAGTTGTCCAGATGACAGGCTAGAAAGGTGAAAATCATTGCGGTCCGATGGCAGTCATAAGCTACAAAATATGGCTACTTTTCAGTCAAGTTCCAGATTTGTAGACAGGTATATTTCTCAAAGGTGCTCCTCACTACATGCATCTGTGGTGACTTACCCAATTCATGTGCTGTTGTGAAAGCGGAAGGCAGCCCGTCATCTTCGATCACAGAGCAGCTCCGCTTCGGGTCACACATAGTGCCAACATCTGCCATTCCTAAAGTGTCACAGGTAGTGGAGCCACACAGGTCCTGTCAGAACGAAGGAGGATATAGGGTTAGAATATGGTAGGGAACAATGCATGCTAGGACAGCGAATCAGTGACTATCAGAACAGTTCAATAACAACATATTCCCCTGTACAAAACCTTCCTGAGACTCCAATATACTGAACATAGAAATTCTCAGTCTCAAGACGTCACTCTTTCAGTGCACACAAGCAGATATACAACAAGCATTAGCAAACCTTGTATTGCCTTTGTGCCCTATTGTCATTACATATTGCTTTAAGACATGCTGCACAGCATCTTCAAATGCTGTGCAGCAGGGCTAAAGTTTAGAAATTTCAAAAGAATATTTGATACGAGTGCAGCATCATTTTTAAGGGACACAGACCACGCATGCACGCACCTACAAAATGACACAAGCACTTATTTTTTTCATTTTCCTTACCAAACCAAGTTGGATCAGTAGCTAAAATAAAAAGTGAAAAGCATGTTTTAAAAATTTGAAACAAGAAAGGATGTTGGGAATGGAAGCAACATGGTGGGGAGACAAAGCAATACGGAGGAGGCTGGGAAGGCAAAGCAACATGGAGGCTTGCAGGGGAGAAAGAAAAGCAACACCGGGGAGGGCAGGAGGAACGGGAAAGCAACACAGAGAGAGCAGGTGGGGGAAGCAACGCAGAGGGTGTTGGTGTCAATGGGAAGAAGCACATAGGTGAGTGAAACAGGAAGGGGGCATGGAGAGCCACACGGAGTGTAGGGGGAAAGAAGTGCACATGCTCAATAGTTTGAAAGTGGATGCGCTCTCATGGAGTACTTAACAGAAAACTAAACATTTTGTGATTGAAAAGCAAGCAGTGGAAGAGGAAATGCCAACCAATCAAAGCAACAGGAAAGAGACACTGCCTCAAGGAAGGGACAACCGCAAGAATGACAAGCTGAGACACAAATAATAAGCAGATAGATGAGAGTGGCAGGAAAGTCAGCCAATGGTAAGCAATGAGGTGACTCCAATCCCCCGTACATCCTTGGTAAGCCACAATATGCCTCACAAACAGGCAGTGCATGCACAGTCTAGTTAGCTTGACCATAAAAGGTACGAATTATTGAACAATATTCAGTTGATAACCAGAGCATGCTAATGATACTTGCCTGGCAGGGAAATCCCACCCTAGTCCCTATAAGACATGAACACCCCTCTGCACCAATATACACTTGTATTGCTCCTGGCTCTTATAGGCGATATCTTTTGTTCATAGTCACATCAGCTCATGACAAACCCGTGGCACCCCAATACACAAAACAGATATCAAGAGCTCTGTAAACCCATATCACACTATGGAGACACTAATCCATCCTCTGTTAAAATCCACTGATTGTACTCATCACCTGACCACAGATTTAATCGCATATGAGCAAAAGTATTTATAAAGGGAAACCTAAGTGAAACATTTACAACATGGTCAAATGAAAACTTGCCAAAGACATGACAGGAAAGAACCCAAGATGTTCAATGACTAACTCCATTGCCAATCATCTAATGGATGCAGTGGGCCTCACTTAAAGTGAGATAACTAATGTAGACGTAAAAATGGCAGCCACAAAATTAGCCACAAATGAGGCCATGGGGAACAGTATGGAGCAGCCTGTGGGAGACTTCATATCCTTTCTTTGTATGCACCCAATACCTGCCAACCCTGATAAAACAACGGAACAGCCCATTCTGTTCGAATATAAGTCTGGCATAATTAAAAGCTCACCAAATACCATCTTGATCGAATCTCAGCACCATATGGAATCCCCTCCAGCTCAAAGTACTAAACACCCAGTAGAAAAACATGGGGCTATACCTAAAAATGCAAAAAGAGCTCAAAATGTAAAATCTTCAATTCAAAGTGACACGCAAAAGGGGATCCCAAGGGACTTTGATATACAGGTCTTTAAGAACCTCGAAACTCTGATTAAAAGATTACACTGGAAGTTTGATAAACCTGGGAAAAAAGTCCTTTCTAAACTTAGGGAAATAAAGGGGAGGGTCATACTCCTAGATTGTATGTCAACAACCTCTACTATTACCACACAGAGTGGGGGTCTACCCCAAATGTTCCAACCAAATACATAACTGATAGCACTGGGAAAGTTGATAAGACTGTAACTTCAACTATGGGATACAGACCAACTCAACCCAGTCACCCCAAAAACTGAAAGTGAGATAACATCCCAAAACTATCTGACAAAAAGACTGGACTAGAACATCAAAAGTTTCTGGCTACAATATCTGTAAAACGCAACCCAGGTTGTCAGGCACCCACACCAGACACTTTAAGTCTTCCTTCAGACGCCATACCATATGTTATTATACTGAAAGGTGTCCCTAAATTGGAATCACATACCAAATAACATTGGTCGGACTTAAAAAATATCGCTGCCCATTGGTTGGCGGATCAATTGTGGCACTCATTTTCTATTTCAGGAAATCATCACTGCCAGAAGGGTAAAATGGATTGGGCATGCGCAGAAGACGGACCAGGGTGATTGTATAGTAATAAACTTACAAAAAATAAACTTTAGACATGCAGCTGTGGTTAAATCCTTGTTTTTTAATGTAAAATGTAAACAACAACACCAAGGCCAGCTTGAGGGGAGGATTACCGCAGAGCCACTAGTCTTCTTTTACACACCCCTGGATCATCTGAAAAGAATAATGTGTCATCCGCCAACTGATAGACTAGTTTTTCCCAGATCTGGTCTTCCCACAATGATGACCAATAGACAAGCACCCCTTTCAAATCTTGGTGAGCAAGATTGACTGCAAAATACTGTTAAAGTATTAGAAAACCAAGAAATCTTTGGTATACTAGGGTATTATTCATAGGTACAGGACAGGCACCAAGCGTTATAGAAGTTAATAATACCATATTGTTCAGATTATGGAATAATGCAGGAAGAAAAAACAAAGTCGATAATGGGGAGTGGCAAAAATATGCAAGCACGGAAGACATATTGTGCCTGTAGGAAACATGGCACAAACAAAGTTTCTCGATTGATAGATTTCTATCAGCACATGGGCGGGCAAAGGGTGGCTTGACAATCTTACTCTCAACTACAGTAACAGTAAATGAAACATATCTAAAATCCCAATTTTCCCAGCTGGCTCTTCTCCAGACTAACCGAAAAACTATTTTTTGTGTTGATAAATATTTACAACAATGTTATTGGCAGTTCGAGGTATACATTTGCGGAAGAACTACATAGGGAACTGGAAGCTTTTGCTAGGGGCATGAGGGATGAGTGTGTGTTCATCTGGGTGGGCAATTTTAACCTAAGTAGGTGTAAATACTCCTTGGTCAATCTATGTGGACACAACGATGCATCAGGGAATACACTGAATCACTTTCCTCATGATAGATATGGAGATAGCCTAAATAAAGTAATCCACAAGTACAACCTTGAACTTCTAGAACAAAGTAGTGAAAATGGAAATGCCCCCTTGCACACCTATCAAGGGAAAGGGCGTAGCGCCTGCATTGACCATAGCTTGCTTTCCACACATGGTTTGGATCTGTTGAGCTCCTTTATGTGGATTTTTCAACATCCATCATCCACTTACACTAACCCTAACAGTAGAGCTTAACCATAATGAAGCACTTCAGCTAGCTTTTGACATAAAGGTAGCAAGGAAGAATGGCATTAGCCTCAAATGGTCTGGTGTTGATGCTTTAGCAATCATGGGTAGAGTTACAAATAAGAATATTGAAGATTTTATGGTATGTACATATCCAGAGGAAGCCCCTGAAAGGATTGTAGATGCCTTTAACAATATTTGCACAGGCTGGTTTGACACCTCATGTTCACAAGCAAATTGGAGCTTGAAAATAACCCTACAGGGACCACACAGAGGTTATAAAATTACGACACTGTTATTAACAAGCATTAGGACAGAGGAAAAAGTTACTGCAGGAACAGACATAGACTAAACTGGTTCAGGCAGTGGAGTGAAGAGATCAGACATTCTTTTGGCCGACAATAAATTCCCAATTTTTTAAAGATGATAGTTAGCCAAGGGTCAGGTCAACAGTCTCCCAATCTAGTTGGCTTAGCCATTTTGGTAGTATTTTCAATCCAGTAAATAAAAAGGGGAATAAAATACAAGAAGATCAAAAGTCGTCAACAGTTATCCCCCTAAGTCCAGTTAGTTTGGCAGTGGTTATTAGTGCAATAGAAAAATCAGCCAAAGGGAAAATTCCTGACCTTATAGGGCCCCACGCTAACTCAGGTCTTTAAAGCTGTTGCAAAGGAGATCATTCCCTCCATTTGGTCAGCGAGCATAATTGTGCCAATTTTTAAAGAGGGGAATAGGAGGAGGCAAAGTGATATCGACCAACATCTCTACTGGATTCAACATCAAAAATCATGGGACTAATGATTCTGGAAAGATTGGTGGCATGAGCACAAGATAATCAGGTGACAACTGATACCAAGTATGGTTTTGGAAGGAATATCAGCACCATCAAACAGTGTATCACTTTCAATCTTATAATAGGGAAATACAATGAAGCAAGACAGGGACACACCCATCTCTGCTTTGCAGATTTGACTAATGCCTTTGACTTGGTAAATAACAAAAAACTATGGAAGAGTATGGCTGAACAGGGAGGCCCAGTTGACATTATTTCACATATATCTCAGCTCTATGCCCGATTAACAGGTTGTATAAGGTATGGGGTGGGTGGAGAATGTGCCCCAAGATTTAAGGTTACTAGAAGCATCAGGCAAGGCTGTGTCCCTACTAGGCCTGGGCTAAAATTCCATTCCGCTCGCGGAAATTGCGATAATTTGCCATTTTCGCGTTCCGCGGAGAGCGCGAAAATGTCAAAATATCCGCAATCCGCATCTTACCGAAAAAAAATTACTTGCTCGCGCAGTAAAAAAATACACTTTCACGTGCGCGCGATCGCCTTACCTGAATCCTCGCGTTCGCCGACAAGTGTTCCCGATCCGGTCGCGTTCTCCACGAGATGTTGGATTGTTGGTAGCCATTTGCACTGTCTCGCGACAGATCGCGCCCGCATTAACGTAATTTGTCACACGATCACGTCATTCGTCGCGTGATCACGTCTTTCTTCTCGCGATCATGCACCGCGAGCGTATGAGATGATTGAGATCTCGCGCCCGTGAGCAACCGCATTGGGTAAGTTGGCGTTCCGCGATCACGCAGAAAATACCGCGAACGGGCGGGAAAAAAACGTCAGCGTCTTCGTGATATTTCCGCGTGTTTGCAGAGATTTTTAACATTTTCGCGATAGTTTGCGAAAGTGAATTTCGCAAATTCCGCCCACCCTTATTCCCTACCCCCTTCCTATTTTCAATATACATTAGCGGGGTAGACAAAATGTTACAGCAGCTAGAAGCTGACATCCCTAGGGTCGTCTTTTGCTCCTAATGCAGAATTGGTTTACAATTACCGACCAAAAAGTTTACAGCATATATGGAGCAAAATGATTTAAAACAGTGTTTCTCAAACTGTGGTCCACGGACCTCCAGGGGTCCGTGACATATTCCCAGGGGGTCCGCAGGCAACAGTTTTAAAAGCATTGCAAAGTATCTTGTATAATTAGCAGTTTTCAAACAACAATAAAAGTGTCAAGATAACACCAGTGATGCATGTACCTGCTGGAGAGAGATGAGAGTGTTGTCCAGTGGCAGCTTTGAATTATCTAATGTAGCACAGAGTGTTAATATGCCTACTGCAAAGAACATGTAGAGGCTAAAGTGAACACCAGGCTTTCAAGTGAGTATCACAAAGTGGGGGAGCAGTAACTGAAAACCATCGGACAGGTGATATTCCCTGGGTTCTGAGCTGACCCCATCTTTCCTCCCAGCGGTTACTTCCCCAAAACTCTGTTGAACACTCCGGTAGATTGAAGTGGCTTAAAGTTTGCATGCATTGCTTTATACAACTTCAAAATAAATGCACATCTCTAAATGTTATGTGCAATGGTGCCGGACCCATTTTTAGAGCGTTGTGCTGGCCAATAACGTTCCTTGACTAAGGGTACCGTGGAAATGTGACAGTCTGTATATGAAAACATTTGAAGAGTCCCTTTATTATTCATTTTCAATCTAACCTCTTCCAATATTTATAGAGGGGGTGCAGCCCCTCCCGCACCCGTAGTTCCAGCACCACTGAGTGTGTCAGAGTAGGTACGGGTAGTTTATACTAGAAGCGTATAGATTACTAACTTTATCAAGCAGTAAATGCGAACTTAAAAACATTTAGTGTCAAAAACTCATCGACACAAAAACAATTTGGGCTCATACAGGAAGTGAGGGTAGAAAATAGCCAAGACGCAAACCGAAGTGAAAACACGATAGCAAAGCTTACATTCTTTGAAATCTCTTGAAACCATATTTTCTAAATAGTCTACTGTATGCTGTAGACACTGATACCACTTTTTGGACCAGCAAAATCAATGTAACACAAAGAAGACATGTTTGTGCTCAGGACCAGACATGTCTCCTCTTAAGTAGTAAGTACATCCTCTTGTTTTCATCTGAAGATGGCACTTGTGTGGTCTTCGGGGCAGAGGAACAACATAAGCATTGTACTGAAGTCGTTGAACCAATAAAAGACATCCTCCTTCAACATGCCACATTTTTACTTCGACTGAGGTGGCAAAAGAAGAATGGCGAAAAATATATCAACACACCACACAGCTTTACAGCCGCAGGCTTCCCAGGAATGCACACAGGGAGGGTGTGTCTGCCACTAATAGGCTGCCGAGCTGAGACTCTTGTGACCTGGGTTCTAATCCTGATGCTGACACTTGTTAAACATTTTGTGATTCTGAGCAAGTGACTTCATCTCCCTATGTCGGAAATTGTGGACATAATAAAAAAAAATGTGAATGGGTATAATGTGGATTATATGCATTAAACAGTTATTATACTGTCCCAGGTACTCCAATCACATCAATCGCTGTTTTTGTACCTACTCGGCTGCCAGGGATTTAATTTACTGAAGTTTTCCATTGTATGGTGGTTGTAGTAGAAATGTTTTGTTTTAAAATACATGCATGTCTAAGTAAACTATTGAGACATTTTAGGGATTGAAACACATTATGCTCATTTTTATGTTCTCTGTGCAGTAAGAATACAGGAATAATGAATCTCTGCGGATGCTGAGTGGGTAGATTCTGTGTTCCACGTCCCTGAAGCAGCAGGCCAATGACTAACATATTTTCCAACCATGACGTGGCAGTGTTTTGCACATGTTCAATTATGAACAACTGGTAAAAATAAGTTCCATAACACTGTCACAACATTTACATAATGTTGAGTAAATGCATGTAGACAGCCATGCACCTGGAGTTAGTTACAGACTGAACGCAATGCTACCCAACATGAAATGTCTTCCCATACAGTGCAGATGCATGCAAAGCAGTGTGCTGGGGGCTCCACTCGTCGCCTTGCATCAATAGTCATACCTTTTCATACTTCGCCTCTGGGCAAGTAAAACGTTTGTTAACGGTGGAACAGCTGACAGAGATTTTGAAAACAAGCAGAGCTTGGAAGAATTACTTCCAATGATACATATGAGATGCCTGAAGGTTTAGTCAGAGCCACAGATATGTTCAGAGTCCATATCCTGTCTCTGTCAACAATATAGTAAAAAACAAGCCTTTTCAATGCAATAGGCCTCGCATCGCGAGAGTTAAAGCTATTGGCATTGTAAATGAGAATGCACTTTATTTATGTGTTTTTAAAACCAACACACATATAAAAAGGCATTGTTATTTATAATGCCAGTAGGATAAACTCTCGCAAATGCAAGACCACTTTAATGGTGGCCGCGCCCCTTTCTTAATACTCTGCTGGCCGTATTAGGTTACAGTAAGCAGCGTGTAAAGAAAGGGGCGCAGCCAACATTTAAGTGAACGCGCGATATGGGGCGCTTTCACCCAAAAATAAATAAAAAACGAATCAAAGGTTCTGTAGTGCGGCCGCTAAAGTTTAAGTGGACTGTGCTGGAAAATTAAATACATAAAAAAGCCCGTTAGCTATAGTTTAAACGGATCACACTGCAAATTAAATAAATAAATAAGCGCGTCCACTATAGTTAAAGCGGACCCCCAGCCATTACAATTAAAAATATAAAAGTGGGCGACGTGCTGCCTTGTAGGAAAGCACGTTTTGGGTGGAGTAGTGGAAGATCATTAAAGAAAATAGTGCTCACAGACCAGATAAAGCAGATCGTGTAACAACATAAGTAAAAAGTCCAGTCCAGTCATTATGGGAGGTTACAAATGGAGAAAAGGCGGACCCAAGGAGGGACTACTAAGCCTATTTATCAATCAAAAGCAGTGATTTTGAAAGGACGCTAACAGAAGCCAATTGAAAAGATGGGCAGAAAAAGGGCAGAGCTTCTATTACAAACCTCAATACAGCATGCTCTGCCCAAGCTCGACGTAAAAAAACTAGCCAAAACAAGGCAAGTTAGGTGAAAATGGAGCAAAGCAAACACAAGGAGATGATGGACGGAGCATTAAAACTTTTCAGACACTCACCCCCAGTCACAGATCTTAAATATTAAAGCTATTTGTGAGGGGATTTCTGTCGAATATGGGCTTTTTCACTCATGCTTGGATATGCTTACATATAGTAAAGTAATGGGATGAGGAATGGATAAGGAGGTATTGTCTGGATTACTTACCACTAATCTTGATTTATTCTAAGTACTATTCCTCGTCCCTCCACCCTCACTCCCTTCTCAGTTTTGTGAGTGGTTGTGGAGGTTTGCCATTGTCAGGAAGTTTTGTTTTCTCATTTCCATTAAACAATGAAGGGGATGCTTTTCGTTTTTTTAATTTAAAGGTGCTTGTTCGGGGCAACTAGGGTGAAGATTCCCTCACAAAAGTCTGAAGTTTAGGAGGCAGATACTAAGAATTAGTATTTAGGAATGCTGGTGGAAACAGAGGCAGATGGGGAAGTATTATCAGGAAAGACAGGAGAGGGCAGAGGCTAATAAGAGAAAGAGTTATTGAAGTAGTTTGAAGATAGCAGAAGCAGTCAGAAACAAGTCCTAATGATGCAGGTTGAGGGTAACAGTGTCAAAAAGGCAGATACTTGAATAAATATAACACAATAGGACTTCCATGAATGCTGTTCTCAATGCTTCTTCCTGAGTCAAGCAAAGGGAAAAAAGTTAAGTACGGGTTCATGATGTCAGACATCCAGACTCCTTCATTAAACATAGGCTACAAAAGCACAGAAGAATTCCTTAAAACTTCTAAGAAAAAGACAAAAACAGTAGCAAAACACTCCAGCAATCAAAAAAGTGACTCAGTCCACTTATCAAATCCATAGAGTGCAAAGTTCTAGCGTAAAATGATGAATAAATAGTGCATAGAAGAGTGACCTGACACTTTTCGGCCAACCTCAGCCTTAGTCAAATTGGATATAAAACTACACACCAAAGGGAGAGGTTTAAATACTTACAAAGCATCTATAGACTTTTTTTTAAGGCATATTCTCTTATATGCAAATAATTTTATTTATAATCCAATATTAAATCATACTGCCATAGGTATGTATGTATGTATTTAATGCTTGTTAAGCGCAACTGTCACCCGAAAGGGTATCCTGGCGCTGAGACCATATCTAACCATCAAGAAGATGTATTACATTGCTCTTGGGAACAGGTAGGTCTTAAGATCTTGTAGATGCTTGACAAAACAGCATATCTCAGTATCTAATATAATAATGAACAGCCCCAAACTCATGACATATTCTGAAAACCCTACAATGCAGTATTATGGACGTGTAAAAAAAACTGGCACACAACCACATCAATAATAATGATGCCTTAGTTTGGTGTCTGAATACTGAAGAAACATTCAATTCAATGTCATCTGAAATTATGTATCAAAAAGGATCTTAGACTAATGACATACAATAAAATAAAATCACATGTTTAAGGCAATACCTAAATTATCAACATATTTACAAAGCTATGCCATAGATTTATGAAAACACAGTGCAGTAGCAAACCTATAAGAAAGATGGAGTCTGAGGACACAAATAACACTGTTCCAAATATAGATAAGTTTATCAAATTTCTCTCTCCGAAGTATTGAGGCTATGGGAAGATTAAATGCACAAGATGAAACTAATATTATTATCCTTATTTTTAAGAAGTAATTCTCTATTCTCTAATCTTACTTCATGACCCCTTAACCATACTGATATAGATAAAGGAACATAAAAGTTAACAAGTCATAATACAGATAAACTCTACAATTTTGTCAAAAAAGAAAAGTATGCAGTACCTCTTACACAGTGAGGTCATCGGGAAATTTTGTAATAAACTGGAATCCCTTCCATGTCTTTCGGAAAAATGTAATGCCAAATAGCTTATGTCCAAATTCTAAATGGGTCCTAAAGTGCTCTAAAATTTTAATTTGCCTTCTTCTGATGGTATTACCAATGAGTGGTTAATTACAAGCACCGATGAGTGCATAAACTACAAAATTCAAATGACAATTGATAAATTTCCGAATTTTATATTTGGAATTTAAGTATCTAGTCTTACTCATTTTACTCCGACACAAACATTACAAATCTTCCATTTTCCACATAAGAAAAAAACCTATTATATTGATATTGAACCAACTTCCCAATTTCTCATCTTCAAAGTAACTGACTGTGTTGATTTATCACCAATAGCACATACCTTGGCAAATGTAATCTGAGCTTTTTACTTAGATATTAATAGAGATCTGAATCCACACCAATAATGTTCCAATGTTTGTCAAGAATATTCATCTGACATTTGTTCTAACTCATTAACTTGGTAATAAATCTAAACTGCTATGATTTGTCCTGTTGTCTAATTTTCGGTACCAACAATTCTTCCCATTTATAGGACAGGGCCCATTATTTAACTAGTTTAATGTCACCATGACCATACCACTTTGCTTTAAATCTATCTTCTATAAATCCAAGGCGTTTTAGTACAATTTCTTCTGACTCTGATCATTTTAGCATTAAGGTATTGTGGCAATTAATATTGGGGAGGACAACTTTGAGCATGTAGTACTGTATAATTAATAGTAATTTGCCCTGTAATTGGGACCCCCTCAACAACAATGATACATTGAGATATTTTATAAGTTCAAAACTGTAATTTTAAATTAAATATAAATTATGTTCATTATTATTGAGAATGTTAACATATTCTTTTCACTCGCTCACCCCTTCTTCCCATATGAGAGTATCCTGCCATTTTTCCAAGTCATGTCTAGGCCTGTGTGAAATTACAGTTACGCTGCTATAATTGGCATCATTTCGGAAATTATATGTAATGCTTGTTACATGAAATTAAGCTATTACACCACATTGAATAATTAAGCTAAATATATACCACTTTCAAACTGTAGAAAAGCTCTTCTTTTACTGAACACTTATCTTACTTTTCTACTCATACAGCAGTACAGAGCAGTTTCCGTAGAAATTTTCATAACCATATCAAAATAAAAATAAGTTTTCTTTACTACAGCTCTATCTTAGCATGCTGACAACTGCTAAACACAAAACATACTATCCAAACCTAACAGAGTTTTCTTTAACATATATCAGATACTATTTTACTGCCTTTGTCACTGTAGTTTGAGATGTGGTGTCTGCCTAGCTCTGGATAAAAAAAGACAACGCATTTCAAAGCAAGACTTTGTAGTATAGTAGGTATTGGTATTCTGTATTCACTTGGAAGTCTCCTACATGAGTGGAGTCCTAGTACGATGCCAAATTATTTTGTTATTGTTCCCTCAGTGGACAGGGAGTATGATTTGTGTGTAAGGGGATATATTTGCACTCTATAGGTGGCAGCCTGACTGACAATTTTAAAATTGCCTCATTTTCTGGCATTATAGTTAAATATTCCATTTAGCTTTATGGATGTGGGAGGAAGAGCTGCGAGGCACTTAATCTCAAGTGCCTCAAGATTATCCAACTGACAGTGCATGCTTTATGAAAGAAATTTAGGGCACCATTACGATGTCCGCCTGCCACCGTAACAGTAAGCGGGGCCACCCGCCAGGGGTGCGGCGGTCCCGCTGTGCCTATTATGATGCGCCCGCCACACTGGCGGGTGCATCCCGCATATTTTACATTGCGGCGGGCAGTGCTGCAAGCAGCACCCACCGCAATGTAAAAACTGCATGTTGTGCATTTGCATGCACAACGTGACAGGAACCGCACGGTGCCTGCAAATGTCGGGTGGTATCATGGGTACCCCCCAAGT
Organism: Triturus cristatus; assembly: GCF_964204655.1. Taxonomy (NCBI): domain Eukaryota; kingdom Metazoa; phylum Chordata; class Amphibia; order Caudata; family Salamandridae; genus Triturus; species Triturus cristatus. Next base: position 36,137,275 of record NC_140584.1, on the reverse strand, counting down.
GCACCCCCAGCACCCCAGGGGCCTGCAACGGGCCCCAACATAGAAGACCGCATGCCTTTCCATGGCGGCATCGCCGCCATGGAAAGGCCAATTGCCGCCATCATCATAATATGGATGGCGGTTTCCGCCCGGTCGACGAGTCGACCGTCGGAAAAGCGGAGGACGGTCTTTCCGTCCGTTGTGGACCCCCCAGCCATTCCTAATATGGCGAAGGGTCTTTTAGGTATGGATGGCGGGCGGATCACCCCCGCCGGGCCAGCGGTGGCTACTGCCGGCCCGACGGGGACGATCCGCCCGCCATCCTAATGGGGCTCTAAGTCTGTTACATCCTATATTTTCTACATTCTGCCTATCTAGCCTTTCATGCTACACAGTGTACCAACAACATTAGTAACAGCACAAAACAATCATAATAGCATACACTGGTTTATCATTACTCAACAGGAATGGCTCATTTCTCTGCCAGGCAAGGATATTGTGTCAATAGGATTAATGTTACTTTAAATAAGCAGAAGGAAATATTTGCATTATTAAGGAGTTGTCTGATGTTTCTAAGTTATCTTGGGGACCCACTGAAATGTAATGTTATCAATTAAATATTGTGTAGACAAGATCATTAACATTGGATTGAATATTGATAAGGGACTGTTTCCTTGGCCAGATGTCAAGAAATGATCTAATTTCTTATATTTCTATAATCAAATTAGGGTCTCCAAAGGATCCTTGGCCAGCTAAGATATTCACCCATTTGGCATAGTGAATCCTCTCCGGCTCCTTAAAATTCTTCATAAGAGTAAGGTACAATTCTAAGCAGCCTAAAAGAAGAATTTGTACTACCTTTACTAAAGAAGAATGGATCCTTTTGATACTAAAAAAGTATTCACTAGTTTCCCTGCTTCCCAATGTGCTAAGAGTATTGAAAACCATGCAGCCAGATTTCGTTTCACCTACTTACAAGAGCCCAATATTGTTGACTACTTTCATGCTTATTTTTATTCAGGGTACAGCAGAGAATCTGTACTTCCCTCTATCCTGCTCTACCTTAGGCCAGACGTGGATCAGAGCCAGATTAATTCCTTGATTCTTCTGGGCTAGTCAGCTGCTTTTAATATGGTCGACCATTCCAATGGTTGACAGTATAGTTGCTGCAGGCCTGGAAGAGGGTGCTCTCAGTTGTTTCCAGAACTTTCCTTTTTGTACGCTTTTAAGCTGTGAAATTGCTTAATTTTACAGCCAGCAAACTGACCATTTCTTATGGGGTGCCTCACGGTTCTGCCCTTTCTCATCACTTGCTAAAAAATGTATGTTGCAACCCTTACAACCAAATTTAGATTTTAAAATCCATATGTATGCGGTTCACACACAAATCTTGCTACATTTTGACAACAATCGCTCTTCCCATGAAGTTTTCCAATGCACTATGCATTATATTTGGAACTGTAGGGAAGGCAACCATTTAAAGGTAAAAGAAGAGAAACCAAGGTCTTACCGACTAATGGAAAACTTAACCTCTGGCTAGAGTCTTACTGGGCCCATGAACTCCTTTTCCTGTAGTAATGAGCCTTAGGGTCAAAATTGACAGCTCCATGACCAGGTCCACCCAGGTCTCCACCACAGTCTTAGCATGTTTCTTCCATCTTAGGATTCTGAGGAAACTGGTTCCCTCTCTAATGCAGGAGGCAAAAAAGCAGCAGTGGCAAAAACTACTGGATCTAGATTAGATTATTCTAATGTGCTCTATCTGGGCTTTCACTAAATTCTTGTGAAAATACTTCCAAAATGTGGCAGTGAGGCTGATTCTTAAGGCTCATAGATGCTCATCAGTCCACCTACTTCTGCATTGGCTCCCCTACATGTAGATTATCTCTTTCAAGTATTTTATACTTACCTTTAAATGTAGTCATGGTGCTGCTCCTAAGTTTATTTCCTGTCACCTGACTAGGTATAGTCCTAGGCGCATGCTACGCTCCTCCCTGGATCTTAGATTGATTGTCCCTGATGGTAATATTGGACCACATTGCAGAATTACCATCACTTATAATATAGGACAAAGAGGAATACACACAGGGCTGCATTATAACTTTTAATTATAAAAAATGACACCATAATAAAAAAATCTTAAACAACAGTGATGCAAGGACAGCAGGAACAATGTCTCACAGAGACCAGCACTGAAGTCAGCTCACTTTCGAACTTACAGGCAGGAGCACTGATGGATACGACACAGTCTCAAGGGACATTTTTAGACAAATGTTGCCTAAAACATCAAAGGAGGTATTACCAAAAGGGACAACAGGATGCCCCAAAAAAAAAGGTAGAAGCAAAGGAAAAGAAGACAGCGATGTGCCGATCATCAAGTAAAGGGGCACAACATCTCTTGGGGAAAAATTAGATCTAAACAAAAAAAAACAAGAAATGAAAACAAAGGGTGAGAAAACAAGACTGTTATTGACTACCCATACTGTGACTCAAACTGAGAGATAAGTACTTGGTTTAGGTCTTTCCTTTGGTCCACAGGCCAAATTTAATTTTTGTTCCACTAGAATTAATTTATATTTGCTCTTATGGAAGTTGAAACTGTTGAAAGTGTATTGATTGGCACACAATAATGTTGTACCTGTCCTTGAGCAGGCCCATCCACCGATGTGTGTATCAGTGAGGCGGACGGCCGCATTACATAGTACACTATGGGAACAGATGAATATTCTTGACTAGATGAGCCCGAAATATTAACAAGCATGGTTCTGTAAATAGATGCCAACAGTGGCAGTGGATTTAGAATAAAATCAAAATATAATCCTATTTTGCACCTTGACTATATTGATAATTCCATAATCTGCTGGTTTAAGGATTATGTAGATTAACAACACGACCGAGAATCAAGGAGAACTGGAATACCAACCATTTGTCAGCAACATCGAAGGTAATGATAACAACTTTAAGGAAGATCACGGGATTATTACTAAGACCTCAGACAAGGGAGGGAATGTGGTGCTGCGGGTAATGGATGACAATCGGGAGGAAGCACCAGCAACTCCTCCACTAAAGCTGCTATAAACATATCGGTACACAGACCTACAAACAGACCATTAAAGCATATAATGATCTGTTATAGGAATGAGGGGAGCCCGGGGTGTCAGGATTATGATGAATTTGGTTATCTAAAGAAATCTGAACCCACTGTAGGGAGTTTCTACCTACTCTCTAAGGTGCAAGAGCTTGACAGAAACCTCTAGGGAGCCGGATGATCTCCTCTAGCGTGGGTTTATCGGAGAACATGGCTATTTACCTTAATTGATTTTCGTTACATTTTCTACTGAATGTAATGCCCCTACTGTTGTGATAGTACCGTCTTTGTGAGAAAGCTAGCTCTTCATTGAGAACTTACTTTTCTGCTGAACACCCTTTATGTGTGATCTCTGTGCACCTGTATTCAACACAACTTCACCCACATTTTTGCAAATGTATTCATCGGCTGGTGGGTGGAGCAGGCGGTCTGGTCCAGAAAAAATGAAGAAATATGAATCACATTATAATGTGGATTCATTACATTTGTGAACTATTCTTGTTATAGGACCGTAATATGGCAAAAGCAGTGGAATTCATTGAAAGGTTACAACATAATGATCTGAACCTCTTCTCAACAGGGAGCATCAATGGGAAGCAGATTGATTCCTTAGACATACAAGTGGAAGTACATGGGGACATCATGTGCACATCTATGTTTCGAAAAAGAAATGGCAGGGAATAGCATGTTGCATGCTGGGAGCCACCATCCACCAAGTTTGAAATGGAGCATCCTTTCAGGGTAATACATTTGAGTTAAGAGAAACTGTACTAATCCTGAATTGTGTCAGAAAAAAGACAAACCCATAGTTTGTAAATTACAGCAGAGACAATTTCCCATTAATGTACTGACAGCAGTGGTACAGAAAGTGGAAGCCAAGAATAAGAATTACATTGTGTACATGATGGGGGTGGCTAAAATAATACTGTAAGATTTTTACCACTTTTACCAAGAAGTCCCAGAAGGTGTTATATTCCTTAGCCAAACATTGGAAACTACTTAGATCAGATAGGACTATTGGACAGGACATTACTCCAACTGCTAGCATAACATGCAGAAAATCGAAATCTCTTAACAGCACACTTGTACATAATGATATGAGGGTTTCAACTAGTGATGACAATTTAAAGAAGTCTGTGTTTGTGGCCACTGTAAGGCATGCAACAAAGTAAAAACGTAAAAGAGTTTAATACACGGTTTGGCATGCATTAAAAATCAAAAAAACATCTGATTTGTGCCTCAGACTACTACATACATGTTTTGGAATGTCCTTGCGGTCTGAAATACGCTGGGAGCACTACTTAAAAGGATTTTCGAGCATCAGAGGCCATAACAAATAATAACTCAACATATCCAGTAGCAGGGCACTTTGCTGAAAGACATAATTGCGATTCTGACTCACTTGTTTTTTGGTATTGACAGGTTTATGCCCCACAAGCGTGGAGGAGTCAGTGAGAAGGAGTCAAGAAGGACAGTGCCACACTGAATTATTGAGTTGGGAACTAAATTCTCGCAGCATTTGAACAGAGATGGAGTTTTGACAGTCTGCAACGCTGAATAATGAACTACCAGTAGGATGAAATGTGGACTGATAATTTGGTGTCTTGAGAGTACTGTGTTGCCCATTCTTTTTTCGAATTACCTTTTCCTTTCTGTCTACTCCACTGCTCTCCTTCCCAGCCCCACTTGCGGGGTTCATTCCGTCTAAGAATGTAGTGACGATATCATCAGATATGGTGCCCACCGGGACATGATATTAAATAACCATGAGTCCAGGAAGCAGGAAATTATTGGATATGCTACCTGTTCTATGTAGCACTCAGGTAATAAGGAAGATTTGACCACCCACTGTGCTTGATTATAAGGAAAGCCCACAGAGCAAGACATGATTGAGTATGATACTTGTCCCAAACAGAACCTGTATGTGATAAATTAGTCTTGCAACACTTGGAGAAGAAGTATACAATTTCTCCATTGGAAATAATGCATAGATAATGTTTAATCAGGTCTAGAAGTAAGATGTTTATGGAGGATGTTATGTAGTCTTCCAACATATCTGTGTTCTGTGCTCTAATCGTTGACATGATAGTCTTGCCTTTGGGACCTAGGCTAGTGCCTTTGCCAATTGTTTTTAGCTATTCTGAGTGTAAGTTGTCTGAATGTTTTGTCTCCCGATGGACTAGGTGCACAAACACCAGATAAACAGACATGTTTGAGGAGAGTTACAACACAGCTTCAGACTGGATGTGAGAGGTATCTAAAATGGAAATGAGGGTTGGGCAAGAAGGGGCGAGCAGAAAAGCAAAACAGTGGGGTTTGCATCACTGGGGAAACCTGAACTTCTCTGGAGTCCTAAACAAGCAACACAACCAGCTGGATGGGAGGAAGGGTTGTAACAATGAAAGAGGGGGCGGGTTACGTCAAGAGTTGCAGGATTTGCACATAGGGAGCCAAGTTTGAGTCGCTGCGTTAGCTTCAAACCTGTGATTCTGGGCAAATCACTTCGTTGCCCCATGTCTACAAAACAAATATGACCGTCAGTGATGAAACTGGTGTTCATGTAAAGCGCTCCAATACCTACTTCGTGCTAAGCCAAAGATTTCACCTCACTGGTACCAGGTTAACAATCCAATACAGAAATAAGCGACGGAAAGATGACCAGTTAACATTTTTGAAGGGCCTTCCACTGCGTGTAAACACACAATTCCACTTTTTTTTTTAAACTTTCAATCTTTTTAAGCTAGAAATACTTTTTTGTATAAAATCTGCAGATTATGCAGGAGATGATGGATTCTGTGGCAAATACAGCAAATTCATAATCATGTGAAAAAAGGTAAGGCCTCAGAATCGCATAATTCCAGTGGCATTGACAATTGCTTGTGTTCAATTCAATTCGATTTTTTTTAAACCAATTATCCATTCATTTATTTTTGAAAGGTCCGCCTTGGGATGGAATTGTAAATGCTACTTTAACCATCAACAAAAGTTCTGCTGGATACATTGTGCCATGCACAGTGTACTGTGTAAATATTTGTGGTTCCAGCGGTTAGCTTTGTATCATCTGCTTACCTAGCTTTGACAAAGTTCAGGGTTAGATCTGCTTGCCACAGTGCTTGAGTGGCATGGAACGTGGTGTTGAGTAAAAGCTAAATACTGCCTTAAGCTGAACCCAGGTAAGATTGAAGAGTCTATGTGGCCATATCGAGCAGACAGAAACATTGAACCTTCAATGAGAACCTATTCCATGAGCTGAAGGTGTAACTACAATTAATTTTAAACTGTATGAACAAAGCACATTGAAAGAAAGATGACATTACATCCTACACCAGTCTATGTGATCCATTGAGGGGTGGAGGTCTGCATCCTGTTTTTAAAAAAATATTGCTGCTGATTGTCTGACCTGCCCCTAACAAACCTCTTGGGTCAAAATAAAAAATTGAACTGCAAGTCCCAGTTTTAATCTATGAAGCCTTATGGCCTCTTAAGGAATCCTGGAAAGAGCACCTCGAACACCAATCTGCGTTCTACCTCGGCTAAAGAGTCTGCAGCCATGTGCCTACGCAAGCTATATAATAAAGTACCAGTTCAGGTGTCAGATAAACTGTCATGCGGCGTGCGTTTTGTGAGCCATGTGACCAAAACAAAACACGTGCTAACAGAATTACAATAATAATAACAAACATTGACAAAGCCAAAAGGTTTCGCCTATACGAATTCTATTGGCTTTGTCAATGTTTTTTTATATCTTGCACAGCAGTTGTGCTTAGAGGCAGCTAGATCTTGGCCTTGAGCTAGTTTAGTCCTCTGTCCGGTCGAGTCTGCGAGGCACAGATCCGGCGTTAAAAGTCTCCAGCACCGGTAAAAAACAGCCACAAAAGTGGTGTAAAGTGGAAGCCAGGAGTGTCCTGAGTGTGCGGGTCTGCTGTGCCCTTCCTGGATGTTTGATGAATGAATGGAGGTTAAGTGGACTGGCTGGCAGTGCTCCTTTCTCCTGCCAAAAACCTGCTTGCCACCTATCTCTGTGATCAACAAATTCCGCAAGCGGGACGTTGCACTGAGGGACTGCAGGGACATGCACCTAAAGGGTGTATGCCAAAAAGTTAAAAAGGAGTGCCTGCACTGCAGGATCCTGTAGTGGAAGGACACTGGCAACCAGAGCAGTATTTGGTCCTTGCTCCACAGCAGGATGAAGGCTCGACTCGAAACCCAAGAGGAAGGCGGAGGCGAGGAGAAGGTGCTGGCCAATAGCAAGCAAAGGAATGAGAGTGATGTGGGAGCCACGTGGGGGCCAGCCAGTGGTAAGTAAAGTGGCGTTGGAGCCAAGTGGGAGCCTGCCCATGCTAAGTAAAGGTTAGTAATTGGTGAGCTCCAAACACCTTAGTATTTCTTAAAAAAAAGATATTTTGCAAGCGCAGCACAGGCGCTGTGCAGGTGAAACCTGAAAAGGGATGGCATTCAAACCCATGAAGTATTGCTGCACTCTTACTCTAAACATTCACCCCTGTGCCATCTAGGTCAGTGTAAGCTAATAATTCATGCACATCCTATTAGGCATGTTTGTTAATGAATCTGACTATAATCAAATGAAAACATTTAAGTGCAATCAGTAGCAGCAAGAAATGTATTGCTCAGCCAAGGAAGCATTTAAAGAAAACAATACATATAGAGCTTTAGTCTTGGCAGCATTAGCCGTAGTAGCAGACGGGAAGAAAGGCATGCAAACACAGTGTGCCCCTACTGACTAAATTTATCGGGCTGGAAGACCAACACATGACGTTGTGGGAATCTCCATTATTGAAAAGATGCATCAAGAATGTAGTGTCTTGCAAGGTAGCAATGACAGAACCTTTTTGGTTCCTGATGGACTCCGTAAAGCTGTGGCATAAGAGTTAGAGCAGAAAGCAAAGAAGGCTTATTTAGAATGTTGAGTTTGCAGTTACATGCAGAAGAATAAAGAAATGTAATACTAAGCTCCGTGTGTGGTATGTTCATTGGCAGGTACACAGGCTGGGAGGATGCTACAAATGGTGACAAGATAGGGGATAAGTAACCCAAAGATCGACAGTGCTTCCCAGAGTGTTTGCCATGGTCCAAGCAAACTGCTTGGACCATGGCAAGTCATTGAAGTACATAATCAACATTTAATGCATGTGAAGTCAAAGCGCAGCTGCAGCAGTTGACGATGGGAAAAGCATTGCGGAGAATCTATATGTCGCTGGCTGAGAACCTGCTAGTCACGCCATACAAAAAGATACTGCACTCCCATGCCATATAAAGTTATACATTATATGGAGTGTTAACGCCGAAGGCAGATACAGCCAGGTTTTCCAAGAGCAGTCATTGATAATCAAAAATTACTAAATAACACTGTGAATAAAAGCGCTGCCAGGCAAAGATAAACCAGGTGTCAGAAGGTGCAACTTGACACTTCGACAAGAAGAAATATTTAACCTACTGAAACCATTAAAGAGAATCATTGTAACGCTGCACTCAGTGAAGTGGCTCAAGGAGACATGTCCAAGGTTGTGCTTACTGAGCTGTCCATTACCGAAGTGGCCAGCTACCAAAACTGCAAAGTGGGGCTCAGAACAACTTCACAGGTCATCGAAAAATAAAGAGGCGAGGGGGCAGCTCTCTGAAAAGTGAATTTTTTCAGATGGCAGCGAATAAAGTCACCTTTCCATCTATCATTAAAGATGACCCAGAGGCCAGCACATCGCGAGGTCTCAAAAATGAGTTCCCTAAACAAACTAACAGTGGTCCACCCGCGGTGTCTAATACTGCCGCTTTCCTAAAACTACCACCACCGTTCGATACCGCCAAGAAGCAAAATATTGGCATTAGATGGATCATGTGGATAGAGAAATTTGAAGGTTTCATTGATGCACTTGAAGAGACTGATAACAAAAAATGATCAAATGCCTAAAATATCTTGCTGGTGCTGGTGTAAAAGAAGTCATAAGAAAGATGTGCGAACTGAAGAAGAAACCACATCACGGTAGATTAAAGAAACTTTGAATCTCAAATTCAATCCAATGTTCAATGTAGATTATAAAAGATGCATTTCCAGTCTGGAATGATAGAAAGTTGGTGAAGCCATTGATTAATTTGTGGAGAGACTCAATACACTCATCAAGCACTGTAAGTTCAATAAATTTAATGAAGAAGAAGCTATACGTTTTAGAGTTATTGATGGATGCTTCTCAGATTTATTCAGACATCGAATGCTAAGAGAAACTCTTATTCTGGAGCAAGTGTTAATGGCTACCGGCACTGAAGAGCATGCTGATAGACAAGCTGTTGACATGGAGGTCGGAGGTGCCCAGGATGAATCAGTCATGAGTGTGAAAAGAAAGTCAAAGCCAAAGACTGAAGGACACCAGGTGCTGTCTATATGTAAAAAGAAGTTGTGTTTTTTTTTTAAAAGTGCCCCGGTGAATTTTCTTGTGCATGGAAATTTTAGGGTGATCTGTCAAGCGGGGGCCGAGAATAAGGGGGGGGGCAAAAAAGTGATTTCACTAGAGATTTTAGACATGACTGCAGCCCAAATGGGTATTACAACTAATTTGGCACAAATGTAACTCTTGGTCCCGGAAGAACCCTTTTTGTTATTTGGAGTAAATCGGTTTAGTAGGTTTTTTACTTATTAAAAGAAATCCAAATTTGTCTATATATATCTAGTGATGCAGATCCTCCATGGATCCAACAGCCCCAGTACTCAAATCTGATTGACTGCGAACACTTGAACCAGGAAGTGTTGGCAGCCATCATGGCACTCAGCTTCAGCCGGGTCCTTACAAAAAAAACATTGAAAAAAAGAAAAGGGAGCAGGGTACCCTAACCCCTTGGCTCTGGTCATGGGGTGCCAGAGGGACCCGGCCAGGGCAAGAAAGCATATTTATATTTCTAATTTTTGAAGCACAGACGTGATGAAGCCATGAGTCTGTGGCAAAATCTTTTTACAAAAACAAGTGTGGGCTCCTGCGCTTGTTTTGAATAGAGCCCCCTGGTGGAATAGGTCCCAGGGTAATTTTTTTTAAAAGAGAAGGGGGCATATTGTGCCCCTCCTTAAGGTCTTGGAACCCCAGGAACCACAACCTTCCTGGGGCTTTATTTGTTAAAAGGAAAGGGGCGCAGGGATCCCAATCTAAGGCTCTATAAGTCCAAGGGACCACCAACTCCCTGTGGCTCAAGAAATATTGTTAGGGAGGGCCCGGGTATGTAATTGGTTGTATGGGTGTGTGAGTGGGTATGTGAGTGGTTCTGTAGATGATGTCATCAGTGATGTAATTTGAGATGTCATCAGTGATGTCATATATGAGCTCAGAAGCAGGGCATTGTGGGGGCCTAAGTTAGAGTTTGCTAAGTTTACCATAATTGCTGAATTTCACTGGTTTTGTATGCAAAGGATGAAATAATTTTAAATACTGCTCAAACTAGACTCTTTAAGAATCTATTTTTAATTCCGCGCCATATTCCACAAGCCTTGATCAGACTGGAATTCGGGTTAAAAAATCAGATCCCAACAAGAGAAGGGGCACTTGTTAAATATTATTGGAGAATGAGGGCAGCAGAGGAAGCTTCTTTAACACATAATTGCTGGCTGGAGGTTGAAAAGCAATCCAGATCGACTAACGGAGTTGCTTCTCCCTAAAACATTCTATCACAGCTCTAAAACTGGAGGACGCTTGGAATACAATATTGTCCTACCCTGAATTTAAACAAGTAGTCAACAAAACCATCAAGCTACGATCTCAGGCAATAGACAAAGCCTCCTTGACTTCAAAAACCAACGCCTGGATGGTAATGCCAACATACAAAAAGCTAAAACCTCAATCATACCTGACAGAACATTTTGCAAATCAAAAAAAGCGGAAATTGATTTTATTGAGACCTGGTGTGTATTCATCAAAAGATCTCACTCCAAAATGGAAATGGGCTTGGCCCACAACGGATTGCCGCCTGTGTGACCAAGGAGAAGAGTCAGTACTTCACCTACTATGTATTTGTCCGGCTTTATTACACATACGGAAAACCCTTCTATGGCCACTATTGAAAAAAGAACAAATAAGGACTTGCAGAACTGCTGTAATCAAATGCCTAGGAGGCTCAACAGTAAAACTGGCTTGTAAGGCAATAATGTTTCTGACTATCGCAGCAAAGGAACTGGAAAAGAGGGACTGCCAGTTAGAACTAACTGGGGATACAAGGTGATAAATTGCAATTAAGAATTTGAAGTCCATTTATTACAGCCCCATATACTTCACCCTGGTGAAATAATAGGAAATTAACAACGGTGGTAGTCTCCAGCCTAGATAAAGTATAAATGATTTTTTTTTTCTATTGCAGACTATTAGTTTACAGCACCAAGCACTTTATCCTGGAATCACTTGATTCAATCTACGGCACTAGTCTTTCTTTTAGATCACCAACCCACTTCTATCCTTTTTAACTTGTTTTATTGTAAATTTTAATGAGACTCATGTTAATTAATGCATTGATATAATCGTTCTAGTACAATTTATGAGATTCATGTTAATTAATGCATTGATATAATTGTTCTTGTACATGGTGTATATTGGTGGATGTGCCACCCTTTTATGATTTAAACTAAATCGAATAAAAGTAATTTATCTATCTGGTTTTGTACGAGTGAAATCGGAGCCTAACTATAACATCCCTGTAACCTTAGGCTTTATCAGTGAATTTCTAAGGTTTTATTAAATTCTATTTCCTAACTATAACATCCCTGTAACCTTTCTTTTTTTAGTAAATATATATATGTGTGTATTGTAAAAATTGACTTTTTTCATTTAACAGAGATGGATATGCAGTCTCTTGCGAAGTAGCAATGACCTAACCCTTTTTGCTCCTGAAGTACTCCATAGAGCTGTGACGTAAGGGTTAGAGCGGAATGCAATGAAGTCTGATTTAGATTGTTGTGTTCACAGTTACACGCAGAAGAATAAAGACGTGTAATACTAAGCTACATGTGTGGCGTATTCATTGGAGGGACCCAGGGTGAGGAGTATGCTACAAAGGACACCAAGAAGGTATGTGAAAAATGCCTGACGCTAAAGCACACAGAAAGGAGGAGATTGTTTGCCTATCTAAAGTGGCTTTATATTAGCACCAATCCTGAAGAAATTGACACTACGTTGGATGAAGCTAAAGTGTTCATCATATTTAATCCAATTTTCATGTAAACCTCAGATGCAAAATAACCCCCACCCTCCTCTTGAGATTAATAAAATACATATCCTATCTTTTGACCTCACAATACGGCATCGGAGCATCAGTTACATTACACAAGGTAATTTTTATTTTTAGGCATTAGGAGGTTAAGTGATTTGCCCAGAATTACAGGATGTTGAGCTGATACCAAGACTTGATCCTGGTTCCCCAGATCTAAAGTCGGCAGCTCATATCCTTCAGTCACATCCTCTCCCAGCACAGGAAGCCCCCAGACCAAACATGCCCCTCTGCAGCAGCTGGTTGTGTCCCGCAAACTGCAACCAGTTTAGCTCTACCAAAAACAAATAGTAGAATATAGGCCTGGAATGAAAGAAAGTAAGCCAACCCATGGAGATTGTGGCAGAGCACCGAAGATAACTGTGTTTCCCTAATTTCTAATGGGTGGCACTCTAACATGCAGCATAGCGGAGAGGAACACAGACAGACATCAGAAACATTGAACATGTGTAATGAACAAGCAACGCCCTTCCCTATAGCATCCCCTGGCATGGGGGATACCAACATCAGTGATAAGCTCAGCACGACTAATATAATTTTTTAGAAGATGGGGATGCTGAGAGCGAACTTACACCAAAGTCAGCCTTTCTCACCTAACCAAAAAAAGCACTTCATGTCCCTGTGCATAGAAAAGAAATATGACCTTCTGTGATGAAATTGGTGTTCATGTAAAGTGCTCTGATACCTACTTTGCAATTTACCAATATGCATAATAAACAAGCATTGGAAATGCAATAGGTCTCGCCTTTGTTTAAGTTAAAACAATTTGGTTTGCTAATGGTATTGTTTTATATATTTGTATTAATTAGTGTATGTTTGTGATATGTAGTATTTTATGCTTTTAGAATTGTATTTGTGAGCTGTGTAATCGTTTAAAGCATAGTTTAGTAGGAGAGGAGCAGTGTTTAAGATTTGGGAAGGAGAACGATTAGAAGAAGTTATTTTAGGTCAAGTCTACCCCAAACTAGGAGGGGCTAACTGGTTGTTTATAAGGATGTGCATTCTTCGTGTCACTGCAGTAATGTTCCGAAATTAGAAAAACCAGAAACCTGTATAATTCTGCCTGTGCGCGCCATCAATGCTGCTGACACCCACGTCTACTTTCACCAGACACGAAAATCTACGTCAGGGTGAAAGAAGAGTTTAGATAACTGTGCCACAAGCCCTCAAGAAGCAGCATGGTGCCGAGAGTTGATTAACCATACCAGTAAAATACCATAGGTGCTTATTTTAAAGTGCTAAAACATTCAACATTTCACGGTTTCCGATAATGATGTCCCAGCAGTCAATGCTTGAATTAAACCTAGGCTTTACTACAGAAAAGGTGCAGCTTTTGAGCCAGCATGAAAACTGCTCACTAGCCTCAAGAAATAGAAGCATACTCCCATCTCGCTGCTGGGCGGGTTCCCCGTCATGAAGAGTTATGTTAAACACCTCTGTGATCGTACATATGGCAATATGCCCAATTCATTCGAACAGGTCTGCCAAATTTAGTTGAACCCTTTCCCCAAGTTACCTTATAACAAGCCATTTGGCGCATCTTCAAGCACTGTCAGGGAAAGAATGTGTCCTTGTGTACCGTAACTGTGCTCATGTAAAGCGCTCGTATACCTTCGGCTCGAGTTTGCGCTATATAAATCTGTTTAAAAAAAAAAAGCAGCTAAAGCTATCTCGGCACCGGCCATCATGCTTAGAGAACTCTCTTTCTTGCATTACCGAAGGTATTGGAGTGCATTATACGAGCACTAGTTACGTTACACAAGGTGACACATTTGTTTGTAGGCACGGGAAGATTAAGTGATTTGTCCAGAATCGCAGGAAGCTGAGCTGACGCCGCGGCTCGAACCTGGTTCCCAGCTCCATTCAAAGTCGGCAGCTCTGGCCGTACGTCCACAATGTCTCCCGGGTCACATCATATTAAAAAATGCAGGCAGTTCCCGTTAGCACATTTTACTTGCAACGGAATACAACACCCCCTCAGCCACACCCATGACATGGGAGCCCACTTAACGAAGCCTCAGTACCGGAGAGCAGTGCTTACCGGACTGTAAACAGTCTGAGGGATGTAGCCGATCCCGAGCCATGCTATGCTTCTGAGGAGACGCCTAATCCACGAGCACCGCCCCCTGCTCTTTGGGAACGTGCCATAACACAGGCCTGTCCCAGAGGGGAAACACGCTGGGCAATAGAAAAGGGGAGGAGACAAACGATGAATGTCGCTCGTGCAACAGTGGGTGAAAGCAGAATTAAGAAGGAGTTGTATTTCAGGCAATATGCACAAGCAACAGTAGAAACCTCAAGTAAACAAGCAGACAGTAGCGCTTGTAAAAATAAACAAGAAAGCTTGCGCTGTCTATGACGTCACTTAGAACCACGAGCTGAATAACACCCCCATTATTCACAGTTGCTATCGGTAATTTTATTTTGTATATTGAAGCTAACGAGGAGGGAGTAGGAGGGGGGAGTGGGGGCGGGCACAGTGGTGCGGGTCGCAGTTGTAAAAGGCAGGGAGAGGGTGAGATTGAGAAAGGGAAAGATAGGGATCAAAGGAAACAAGGACGACACCTAGCTAGACAATAACAAGCAAGAAGGGGATGGCAAATGGTGTGCACTTTGATGTCCTCAGTGGCTGCGCGGCTCACTGAGGACATCAAAGCGAAAGTGATCAGGCAGTGCTTTTCAGGCTGCCAAATGGTGCGCGCGCCCGGGGCACATGCACTGTATTTGGCGGCCTGAAAAGCCACTGTTTGCACTTCCAAATCTCGCTTAGTATAAGTCTCGCCAGAGCAGCGCTAAAGCGCTGTCTCAGACGAGACCTAAAAACGACAGGGAGAAAAAGAAGGAGGAATTCGGAGAGGGGGGTGGATGAGAGGGCACAAATGGGAGGAATACAAAAAAGAAGAGGAATACAAAGAGGGAGAGGGCAAGAGAGAGCAATAGGGGTGAGGGTTTCACAGAAGCACACAGCAGCGCTGGGAGGGAAAAAACGGAACATGAACAGGGATAAGGGAGACGGCTTTAAAATACAACCACTCATCTGGAGTGCTTGAACAGAAAAAAAAGAAACACCAAAAAAGGGGGTAGTGGAAGGACACAAGTACTTGGTTCAGGGTCCAGTGGAATCACAGGAAGAAGACATGATATACCACATTGTGACAAAAGGGAAAGAAAAAGTTGAGAGTGACGCTGGAGTTAACCAACGGTAAGCTATGGGCAAGCTGTAAGCCTACTAAATGTGAACAAAATGTCTCAAAAAAGATAGCGCATGCACTGTCTAGGTGAAACCTAAAAATTAACAATGGTTGCATAATGATGAATGAATTACATTTTCCATAATTAATTATGGCACTATAAGAATGTTATAATCGATTTTGTGGACAATAAGACTGGAAAGGAGAGTCAGCAAAGTCTGTTTACAATTGCTATGAATTGTTTTTAAATTGTTTCCATGGTGGATGGCCTCTTAGATTTGACTAAGGCAGCGTGTTGGAATTACCTTGGACTGTTGACATTTTTCTCAGATAGATAGATAGATAGATAGATAGATAGATAGATAGATAGATAGATAGATAGATAGATAGATAGATAGATAGATAGATAGATAGATAGATAGATAGATAGATAGATAGATAGATAGATAGATAGATAGATAGACATGCTCTCTGCACCACATTCCTCATGTCTCACCTGATTTCCCCCGCTTCACCCAAGTACATTTCGGTAGGTTTTACCTCCAAAAATGTACCCGAGACAAATTGCTTGAGTGGAGTAAATACTTCACATCTCATAAATCGAACACAAACTTCACAAACAGAAACTTCTGTAGGGATTGGAATGTGGTCCTCACTTCACCTTGTAATCAAGAATTAAATTAACAAGAAGGGACCATCATTAAACTCGCTGATAATCCAGCAATAGTGGACTCAAACAGTGATACTATTCAAGAAGAACTCCATTGGGGGGAGGGCTCTCTCCCCCGACCCCCAAAAAAAAGCCTTAGGTCTGTCCATGGCAAAACATAAAATATGTTAAAGTAATAAAATGTAAAAAAAAATTGATATGCAAAAGTGGATTGCATATTATGGCAATTAAAAATAAGTGAAAAATGAACCATTTCAAAACTAAAACAAGTATTAGAAATGCCAATTTGGTCTGGCACTTGCTTCAAGCCTTTTGGCTTTGTCAATGCTTGTTTTGCCATGTTTTTTTAATAAATTGTGATATGTTGTGGGAGTTTGAATAGCCCCACTCCTGCTAATTCCAAACATAATGGAAAAAAGCAAAAACAAATCTGGGTTTCAAAAAGAGGACATTGCCCTGGTAGACCCTGGCAAAGATGGGAACTACTTGTGTGCAGATGAGCTCCTTGTGAAAGAGCAGAATGATGTCACTCACAGTGAAGTTGGCCAAGGGGTGAAGTGGGTTGACCTATTTCCCCATGCTCTATGATGTAGTAAGCAGAAGAAAATTGTGAATGCCACAATAGTAGACCAATGGATGAAACGGACTGTCTGAGCGCCCCTATACGAAAGTAAAAGATGTTGGCAAACTCAAGACCTAGAGTACATGAAATGAAGGCAGAAATAAAAACACAGCCCTGTACTTCGCACTCAGCCTTCACTGACAAGCTGGAAAACTGTTCAAAATCCACGACTTTGCCATGTAATACTTGTATTCCTTTTCAGCGCCAAAAAGCCTAAAGCAAAGAATGCATATAACAATTCATTCGAAAAAGTACTCAGTGTTAAACCATGTATTCAACCAGCAGTGTCTCCACGTACAACAAGATAATTAAATCCATCAACAGCAGACACACCTACATTGCTATAGGAAATCCACAGAAAATCCCACCAAACACTCCGTTGGTGCCGTTTTAATCTCAAAATAAACCTGCAGAGAATTCTGCGGTTCCCATAATTGAATGTTTCCGCCCAGGGTCTTTCTCATTTCCAGAATACCGCTGCAGTAAGAGATTTAAAGCACCATTTCTGGGCTAGTTTGATGAACGACATAAATGATGCCTTGAACTGGATATATTAGACATCAAAATGTACGATTGATAAAAAATCAGAGGCCCCAATTGGGTATGCCCATAATGGAGGCAATGAGAAACCCAGAAAAGACAGAGCGTGTCTTCTGCCTGTTTGTGCACATCTATCTGCAAGATCTGACTGTTCAAAGAGACAAAATTACAGGGTTATACCGACCACATGGAGCCTCCTGAAGTTCCACTTAGTGTCTCCTGGTTCTTCCATTATTATAATTAATATGTTCACTATCGAAGAAAAGCATTCCTCCAACTGTAGGAGATCAACCAGACTTAGGCTCTGTCTGCATACACAACAGACAATACATAAGGCCTGTTCACAAAAATGTTACTGCACTGAAGTTTTATTTAGTTGTGCAAAGATGGCTTCTGTGAAGGCAAACAACAGATCATGATGTGTGAGGTTGGGAAAATGCTCTTTTCGTGTAGGGCAGAAGTGAGCTGCAGTGCTCTGCAGAATCAACCTAATACCAGGTCTGCTGCCAACCTACACCCAAAATAAAGGCCTTTAAAGCTCTGATGTGGTAGGGTTCAGCAGGGCCTTCAACCTTAAAATGACGATAAAACGCAAGTTATGTTTGTTATCTTGGCTATGGCAATTGTTTTCAAGATAGGACCAATGGCCTCATTTAGAGTTTGGCTGACCGCATACTCCTTCACAAATGTGACAGAGTACACTGCCTGCTAAACCCTTGGTCTGTCTGTCAAATTTAGCGACAGTCATAGCTTAAGTGGTCTGTTGACTGGGCTCTAGTTGGCTCTTCCAATGCCCCACAGAAAAGGCAGAAGGACATTACGCAATCCACCCTAGATGGGGTGGATGGTGTAATGCATTTTATGCTGTCCCTCGCAAGAGGAAAAAAAACAGTATGACCCCCATCCCCTGGAAGAAAACACTTAGCGTGTTGGGCCATTATTTTTTTCTTTTTCCGAAGCAAAGTCTCATTTTGGGAGTTTTTTTCTGAAAATCAAAAAAATTTCAAAGGTTTAGTGGACAGTCATCAAAACCACAGTGGATGTGCATTAAACCTTTAGTACATTGAAGGGAACTGCCATGATGGTGGTTCCCTTTAATGTGGCAGTTCCTTCAATGTACAAAGATCGACTGCGGAGTCAACAGTAATCTCTAAATTTTTCTGCTAGGGTACCGTTGAGACGGTAGAGGTAGTTTTCTCCACTATCCCAGTCAGCACTACTCCTCCTGCCAAATGCTAGATCAGGCTCTAAGTATCCTGGAATCAAGGAGGCTAGACCAAGACCATCCAAACTCTCTTGAAATAGATGTAGGTAGCTTGTTTTTCCCCAAGATATCATAGGAGGCTCAAAATCAAATCAAGAGTTCTTGGATGAATAGGGGTGGATTAAAAACTTCTCTTGCCCAGGGCAGATGTTAGCTGCATTTCCCAATGGGTTCAAACATCCCACACTATTGGCTGGGTCCAGTTTTCAAGGAGAGTACATGAAACAGGAAATCACGCCTTAAGACAGCAGCAGGTTTTGGCTACATTTGTTTGGATCAAAAGCCTTTGACTAGAGGAGTGATTAATGGCGAGTGGGGACAGCTTGCTCAAAAAATGAAAATGCGGTTTCTTGCCACATACCCAGATCAGAGAAGAGCTGGGCTATTATGAAAAAATAATCCTAATACCAAATTTATGTCATCCTAGTGTTCTATCTAAACCAACAGAGGCAGGTAAGTCTCCTTTCACCACATTGTATCTTTGTCTTTCTTACCTGAAATGTTAGTGCCTACTAACAATGAAAGTGTAAAATGTCTGGGTGTAAATATAAGGGGTGGGCGGAACTCACAGAGTTTTACTCTGTGGAATTCCAAAGAGTTACAGAAAAACTCTGCGATTCCACTGAGTGCCAGGGGCAGTAGAGTTTCAGCACATTGCACTGCTCAAGCGGATATTTACTGCCGGCAATTTGTTACGTGCCATAAAATAGATTTTCTACTTGAGCGACAGTATTCTCATCATGAATGGTAGCGATCTGCTGCGACCACCTGTGATAAGAAATCACACTGAAACTCATCTTAGTGCTCAATTTGTTTTGCTCGCACTCACCAACATAACGTTGGTGATCTGTGTGTGTGTGACATAAACTCTGCCATGTGGCGGTTTGTGGAGTCTTTCTGGAACTCCGCGCTCCAGGTGGAGTACGGAGTAGGCAAAACTCAGCGTACTCCACCCACAGAGAAGAGTTTATCGTCCACACCTAGTACATTTTTAGAAGGGAGGTGGTCGCAATCTCATGTAAACTAGAAAGAGAAAGGGAAATAAAAGAACATATTGGGAAGGGAAATTAAAGAAAGTATTGGGCTTCTTTGAAGGAGTGAGGGTTGGAGGGTAACATGGGGTGGACTCATTTAGTCTTGTTTTGCCATGGCAGGAACATGCCAAGCATTGTTTGTCTCACCCACACAGGAGAAGAGTGCCTGTTTGGCTAGGGCCCAAGCAGTGACATGACTTGGATACCCTGACTGAAGTACATCTGCCTTTGGGACCCTTTAGATGCAAGCAAGGGACTTGGGGCATGAGTTAAAGACCAAATGTATTATTTCTGTCAACCTAGGAGGACCGGGTGAAATATGGGCCTTTAAAGGATATGAAGCGTCTATTCAGATTCCCAATTGACAATGATCTTCCACTTCTAACCTCACTCATGAGGTTTAATTTTACAGCAGTAGGCACCCTGCTTTTAAAAGCTACAGGGTACCTTCTCTTGTCATCAAGGAATCCTAGGCTAGAGTTCTTGGATGAACAGTACTGCATCTGTTCTCATGTTCATTGTAACACTGTGTGCCTATGTGTTGTACCTTTGGCAGTAACTTGTTCCATGCCAGTCCTTTAATCTCACATACCTTCCATCTAGGTCACACTTCATTGAACACCCATCAACCAAGCATTCTGAAATGGTGCCAAGAACTTGATACAATTTGGAGTGTTTCAAGACCTCCTCAGAGTCATGAAGAGTTAGTTTAATGCTTCATTAGTATACAATACAATTGATAAAATAAGTTTGCTTACACATTTAAGCCTAGAGATGGACTCACAACCATTTAAAATTCACTACTATGATTGCCTTTCCACAATTGAAAGTTTAGAATTAGCAGAGGGAACAAAGGATTTTCCAGGGATAGCAATTTGTAATGTAGTGAACGTTCACAATCTACTCTTGTGGGTATTCACATGGATTCCCAATACTTTTCACAACAAATATACCCACTTAACTTTACCAAACAGGGCTGAATTAAGTGAGGCAAATGAGAGCGAAAAGAGCCAAGTAGTACTCGTTTTCATGGTTTGTGGGAAAGTAACTTCTTCATATGGTAGAAATCCACGTCCACACATTTCCTGAAAATGGGAGATCTTTCCATGTAAAGAAAACGGTGATAAGTGAATTTGCTAATTTCTGCCACACTTAGTGCAATGGAAAGCCCTCTGGAGTAACTATAAGAAAGTGGCAATATGCATGTCAATTCATGGACTGCAAACATATACAAGCATACTCTTGGGGATATTTGTGAAATCCCAAACATGTCTACACATATGCAAGTCACAGGCAAAGCCTTCAATACCTAAATTAATCTATTTTCGGTGAATTAGATTCTCTACCATGAAACAAGATCCAAACGCTTGCAGATCATACACGCAAATGAAATCTGAAACAGACTTCTTGTTGAAGGCTCGAATCAAATTTAAATGCAGCGCTGTCCTTTTTAATTGCCATGTAGGAAGGGGTCCCACTTATCTGCAGCTGAAAATCAGCCCTTGTTAGTAGAGGTTAGTGATTTTTTAAATTTTCACCACCTTTCTCGATACTGGTGAACTTTGTAAGAAAGAAAATAAGTATGAATAAAAAGGAGTCCTCCATGAGAACTAGCAGCGATATCCACTCCTGCTCTTGGCCTCAAGAGTATCACAGAAGCCATGCTTGGCTTCAGGTTGTGTGTAACAATGTGGAACAACTAAAAAGCTACCTCACTACATAAGGGACGGGATTTCCAGAAGTGGAGAATTGAAAGAGTGCAGCTTGGCATAAGTGCAAATGTACATGCTTCTGCTTAGGGATAAAAAAAGCCCAGAGCTGCAGTGAGTAAAGCACTCCCTCGGGCAGCTATTGTCATGATTGCCTACAGACATACTTATTACACTTTCTAGGCGGTAGTGACTTGGTGGCCATGGGAAACACAACATTGCCTCTGGTGAAGTTGGGTAAAGTTTTGAAACTGGACCCGTCTTAATAGAGCGTAATGTTTTCTAATATTTCTTGACTTCAAGGGAAAGCTATAACTTTACATATATGTATCTACTAGATTCCCGGGGAGGCTTTGGTCATCATACCGATTGAGTAAATGCAGAAGAAGGCTCTCTAGCTTAGTTGCCAACATTAATAACTCTTCTAATTGTGTTGTGGGCCGGAAAATCACTTTTCTGCTTTAGGGTAAATCTTAAAACGTTCCTGTTAACTAATTGTTTCTTCTCTTGTAGGGCAACTTGGCAGAAAAAGGCTAAAAAACTGCCTGTAAATTATAGTGAGCAATGCAATTTTTCTCACTTGACAAACTTTAACATGCAGTAAAAGGAGACACCAAATCTAAGAGTACTCATCATAGAAACTTAGCATGGGCTAAGCCAATAAGTGTTGCCATTGCCAATGCTTGTTGCTAATGCTGAACAATAGCGGCAAAAAGAAAACAAGGCGAGGCAAAGCTAATAGGTTGGAATTGTATGTGCTAAAGCATACAGCATTAGCACATTAGAGAGTGAGACACATGGGATGGAGCCAGAGTCAGCTACCTACCAGAGCGGGTGATTCATACAGTTCAATACAAGCACTCAAGTGGAGGTGCAAAGATACATCAAACCAGCTAATAGCATTACGTGAGTCATGAATACTCCATTGGGCTGCACCAAGATGTGTTTGACAAAGTCTCAAGCCAATGGCTGAAAGAGGTTGGTCAAGGAAAGTCAATGGAACAAAAGCCACTCAATTTACTGTTAGCAATAGTTGTATTTGACAGCTGCATTGTCAAACTCCAAACCTGAAAAAGTGGTTCTTGTCAACGTGCAATAGAAACGGCCGCAGAGTGATGACATATACCCATACATGCATCACCAAACATATGCATGCAGTGGCCTTTTTTTTTAATTTCAATTCACTGTTCTTATTTATTTTTTGTATTTATTGATTTGCTTTTAGGAGGGCCCAGCGGTTACAGTTTGCTACTGAGCCAATTCGGTCTGTAAATGTGCTTTTACACACATTTTGCTTTTTTGTGTTTTTTTATTTACTCCTACAAGACTGAGGTCCACCATTTTGGAACAATACATTTAAATACAGTGAGTGCTGTGACATGACATATGCATGCGAGCATACATGCCATCAAGCCAGGGGTGCAATAGCATCATGATGAATAGGCGTAAGTGCAGGATGATGCATACATGCTTACTTATCACCACACTTTTTTTTACCTTTACAGATGCTAAACAGCATCACCAATATTCATAGCCATTTTTTTATTTTTGCCATTACTGAATAGCTTGTCAAAAGGTATTGGCCTCTTCCAAAGGAAACAAGCATTGGGAAAGCCAATATCTTGCAACTTGTTTTCAAAAGATGAGAACAATTGGCTTTAGACATGTTTCGTTTTTTGAGTCATCTTTGTGTGTTTGCACAATGTCTTCAAGTTACAGTAATAAAAACCTTTTGTTTTTACCAGTAAGAATCATACTTTACTGTGAAGTGCATGATAACTAAAAAGGTTTTCTGCAGCTGTTCTAAGTATATCTGGCTGATAAAAATCACCAGTAAGTTCAATCAAGAGTATATGTAATGTTTACGTTCTTGAATCGTATAAGACCTGGCATCCTTGGCGTTGTTACCCAAGACTTTTTGCCTCTACCACCTGTATTTTTGACACTGTGCTGGATTTCGTTTTTGCTGATTTAGATGCTTTGGGAATTTTGCCACTGCTGATCAGTGCAAACGTGCAAGTGCTCCCTGTGTAAATAGTTATTGTGATTGGTTACCCATGATTGACATTTTTTTTTTACCAGTAGGTCACTAGTAAAGTGCACTAAGTGTGCCAGGGCTGGTAATTCAAATGCTACTAGTGGGCTTGCAGCACTGATTGTGCCACCCACATAAGTAGCCCTGAAAAGAGGTCTCAGGCCTTCCACTGAAAAGCCTGTGAGCAGTTTGTTAACTTCCATGTCGCCCTGGCCAGTGTACCCACTTGCCAGGCCTTACATTTCCCTTTCCTTACACCTAGGGCATCCCTAAGGTACCCTCCTGGGCAGGGTGCAGTGTATGTGAAAATTAGAACATGTACTAGTGTGTGTAACATGTCCTGATAGTGATATACTGCCAATTTAGTTTTTCACTATTGAAAGGCTATCTTGCCCATAGGACAGAATGGGGAATGCTGTGTAACATGTTTACCTGCATATCTTTCCATAGGAGTGAGATAGAAACTTGGAGTCTGGTATCCCTGAACTCAGAATTTAATAACATATCTTTTAGGAAGGATGGTTTAAAAATTTTGTGTTTGAAAATAGCACTTTTAGAAAGTGGCTATTTTCGTGTTCAACCTTTCTGTGTGCCTCTGCCTGTTTGTGGATTGGCTGTCTGGTTTGAGAGAGACAGGGGCTGGGGTGGCTCCAGGTGTCTGGGTGAGTCAGCACTAGGTTGAATATGCTAATCTGCATTTAGAGTGGTGGGAGGAGTATTACCTGGGCCTGAATAGGGCTGTGCCTGCCTTCCACAGTGCTGGGTCCACCTCCTGCGGTGCGTCTGAAGACCCTGGCCCACACTGACAAAGGAAGAAGTTGTGCACTGGCAGAGTGCACCCAGAACTGGTTTGGACTGGGTCCAGGACCCCTCACACATAGAGAACAAAGTATTTTGGGGTATAAATACTAGAGCTGAAACCCCTGAAAGTTAGACTACTTCGTGTTCAAGAGGAATCCCTGCCAAAGAAGATCCGCTGAAGAGTCTAAGGAGAAGTACTGCCCTTGCTGTGTGTATGGGGTTGGCCTGCAGTTTGCTGTTTCTACTGAGGAGAGGGCCAAGGGACTTTGCTGTGTGCTGTGTCCCCTGCTCGAAGAAGGACTTTGCTGTGTGCTGTGTCCATCTGAGGGAAAGTTTCCAAGGGCCTTGGAAGAGGTGGCCTCCTGTTTCTGAAGTCCTAGGCACAAAAGGACTTCACTCCCTGTTTCCCTGAACTGTGAGTTCTAATCTACCAGGAGGGCCTGTAACTGTGTGTTAGACCTTTTTGCTGTTGGGAGCTGGAAGCGAAACGCAACGAGGGGGAAGCGTGTCGCCGCCGCAGCAGCCGCTGTCACATCACCAAGGAAGCGTGCCACCACTGCTGCTGTTCGCCACCGCATCAACGGAGAAGCATGTCGCAGGGCCATCACATCGCTGAGAAAGCGTGTCGCCGCTGATTGCCGTTGCATCACCGGAGAAGCATGTCGCAGGGCCTGTTGCGGCTCAAGAAACCACCGATTTTGCCACACGGCCGTCAGTGTGCACGCATCGCTTCCATGTTGTCGCATCGCACCAAAGACGCCATTTTGTTGTATCGCACTGGATCGTCGCAATGCCTCGAGGTGCCATCTTGTCGCATCGTGACCGGAGCGCAGGAAGAATCGACGCATCGCCTCTGCGACCCTTTTGTTGTTTTGCGTTACGCATCCAAGGTACTTTAAGAGTAAAGTGACGCATTTACCATCTACAAGTTTATTTTTACAAAAACCTTTTTAAAGACATTCTACTGAGTATCTGTATGTTGTATTTTTGTCATTTTGGTCTTGTTTAGTTTAGATAAAGATATTTTATTTTTCTAAACTGTTGTGGTGTCCATTTGTTGTGTTTTCACTGTGTTACTGTGAGTGTTGGTACAAATACTTTACACATTGCCTTTGGGATAAGCCTGTCTGCTCGTGCCAAGCTACCAAGTGGGTGAGCAGGAGTTATCTACAGTGTGTATCCCCCTTACCCTGACTAGAATCAAGGGTCCCTATTTGGTCAAAGGTACCTACCTTGACCCAGTTCTATCAAGGGTTTTTTTGTTTTTTTTGCAAGCCTATGGCCACCATATTTAGGCTGCACCATGTTTTCTTTTTTGATTCCTTTTATTTGTGTGACAATAGCATGCAATAAAAACAAAAAAAATAACCTTTGCACCAGTTTCCCAAGTCTTTTCACTTTGACAATGCTTATTTCCTAATGTTGCTGTAATCACTGACGGATGACAGTAAACCAAGATGGTATTGGGTTACCCAAATATGTTAGTGAGTGTCAAAGGACTCAAACCACTCACTGTAAAAATAAGCAACCCTTATCCTCCTTTACCGCCTGTGTCTCTGTAGTTAACTTGCTAACAATGCTCATGAGCGAAGGTGACATACATACTGCAAGAGAAACAAACCAGCAGGTTAGTTCCCCACAAGTAGCCTTTAAACATTTACATTAGCAAGATATATAATTAGTAAAGAATGCAGTGCTGGATCAAAGCCTATACATGTCACTTCTGTGAACTGAATGATGTCAATATCTACGCAGTGTCACTTCCCGTGGTGGTGTCAACGTCTTGGGTACCACGACATGTGATGACACTTCCTCTACGCCACACGCCTAAGATCTTGGTGAAGTGTGTCAGAGCTAGGTCGATGTCGTCAGAAGCCATACCTTTCCCGATCGGAGAACGCTTGTTCAGACAATGAAGCCTCCTTATGTATGGGCATAAAATTCCCCCTAAAAGTTGCTGGCCCAAACTGTGTCACATCATAACGTGGTAAAGGGAATTTTAGCAGATACACAGATTATAAACAAACCTCAAAAGAGTCACCTTCTCTTTTCAACGAAAGGCAGGTCAAATTAAGTGATAATTTAATACGTCGTTATATTAACACCATGAATATGCACAGAAACTTCAGATGTTAGTTAAATTCGGCAAGAACGGCAAAATAGGTAATACTTTGTAACTGGTTGGGTTTAAAAACTCTATAACACTCTATTATATCTGTTTTTACTCAAAGGGGGTAGGTACATTTTCACTTGAAAGAGTTACTTCTAGAGAGAAAAAAAGTCCCGTTAGTTTATCTTGGTTACAAAAGGCCCCAATCAAAGGTATTTGGTTCAAGGTTTTGCACAACTTCTCCACTCTCCCCTTTGGCGCCAGCCTGCAGTTATATGGTAAGATAGGATCTTGATTCATGTTAACCTCCCAGGATGACGGATGAGCCCTTAACTCTTCCTGGACAACATAAGTGCATGATTGGAACATGAGACTAAAAGGTGGAGGAAAATCTAATGGGAAGAGGGGAGGGAACAGCTAAAGCACTGAATCAAACAAGTGTTTAACATGAACCACTGATGGCGATGGTGAGGTTCCGCTGATGAGCGCATGACTTGGGAATGTACTGTATGCACCGACGCCTGTACAGAAATATGAGTCCTGCAGAAATGTTGATAGCCCGCAGGCTAGCAGTAGGAATGAACACTGTTGTAGTTAAGGGCTGAAGACACAGTAAGATTTCTTCAAATATACGTATATAATTCCAAGTGTAAGTGAACAGCGAGCCACAGGTAGGCACACTCAGCAGCAACTGTCCCAACCGTCACTCCTACATTCCATAAAGAAACTTGGAACCACCAAATGGCACCATTCCAATTCCCAACTTTCCTCCCTAAGCTATTACATGAGTTTCCCCTTTTATAAACGGAACAAAGATATAATCTACAGCAAAAGAATACATAACAGAAATAGAATATAAATTTTGCCTAAATAGGAAAGCTACAACAATAACAAAAGTATGCATGAGCATTAAACAAAGTACAGTCAATGCAGACACACCAAAATATTATTGGATGAAGTAGTGCTACATAGACACCTAACGGACAGACATGAGGAACTCACTGGAACACAAGAACACCTACAACACCATGTAAATCATACTCTAAAATGCAACTGTACATTCTCTACTCTATCAATCAATCAATCAATCAATCAGGGGAATAATGAGCGCAAGGCGCTGGGGGGAAAGGGGGTCAGCAGTTCCGTATCAATCGAAGAGCCAGGTCTTGAAAGCCTTCATGAAGGTGTTCAGGGAGGGGGCACATCTGATGTCGGTGGGGAGCTCGATACGGGTCTTGGCTGCGATATAGGAGAAAGGTCTTTCCCCTGTTCTGGCTCTGAGGATACGTGGGGTTTCGGCGAGGAAGAGGTTGGTGGAGCAGAGGTTTCATTTGGGTACGTGGAGGGTGTTTCTGTCGTTGAGGTACTGGGGTCCGGTGTTGTGTAGGCATTTGTAGGCGTAGGTGAGTATCTTGAAGGTGACTCTTTTCTCGACGGGGAGCCAGTGGAGCTTGCGTAGGTATTGGCTGATTTGTTCGTGTCGAGGGACCCCGAGGACGAGTCTGGCGGCGGTGTTCTGAATTGTCTGGAGCTTGCAGAGTAGAGACTTGTTGATGCTGGCATGAAGGGCATTTCCGTAGTCCAGCCTGCTGGTGATGAGTGCGTGAGTGACTGTTTTCCTTGCCTCGGGGGGATCCATTTGAAGGTCTTACGGAGGATGCCGAGGGTGTTGAAACAGCTGGAGGTGACGGCGTTGACCTGCCGATTCATAGAGAGGGAGGAGTAGAGTACGACGCATACGATGCCGAGGTTCTTGGCGTGGTCTGTGTGGGTCGGGAGGGTGCCGAAGGCGGTGGGCCACCAGGAGTTGTTCCATGCCAAAGGGGTGGTTCTGAGGAGGAGGACTTTCATCTTGTCCGAGTTGAGTTTTATAAAGCTGCTGCTCATTCATTCTGCAACGTCCTGTATTCCTTCCTGGAAGTAGAGTCTGGTGGTGGTAGGGTCCTTGGTGAGGGAGAGGATGAGCTTGGTGTCGTCAGCGTAGGAGACTATGCTGAGGCCGTGCTGTCAGACGATGGCAGCGAGGGGAGTCATGTAGTTGTTGGAAAGTGTTGGGCTGAGTGATGATCCCTGTGGGACTCCGCAGTTGATTTCCACTGGTTCAGAGCGGAAGGGTGGGAGTCTGATCCTTTGGCTCCTGCCGGTGAGGAACAATCTGATCCAGTCGAGGGTGGTGCCTTGTATGCCGGCATCGGCATTGGGTTGTCTAGCTGCGAGTGTGCGGTGAGAGAACGTGTCAAAAGCTGCTGATAGGTCGAGTAGAATCAGGGCTGCGGTATGGCTTTGGTCGAGGAGGGTGCAGATGTTATCGGTGGCGGCGAGTAGGGCGGTCTCAGTGCTGTGGTTGCTTCAGAATCCAGATTAGGAAGGGTCGAGAATGGCATCTTATTCTTCCACCTGCACTCGCTCCTTCCAAATCATCCCAGCATCTTCCTCACACTGTCAATATTTTCCGGCCGGTCCGGTCGGGAGAGCTGCGACGCCACTAATGAAACAGAGGGTGGACTGCCTTGTGCAAACAGACTGGACTAAAGCACAATTGGCAGAAGGAGCAGTTTGGTAGTGAAGAATCAGCGGCACGCATCGCGCAGCTCACTGGAGAGCATGATATTCGCATTATCGATGCAAATGCGGCAAAAACCCACCGGAGGGTCATAATTGAAACGATGAAGGAACTACGAGTCACAGAACACTGAGCGGTTAAAACACGCCCACTAGAGGGCTTTCCAACAGAGGATGTTGAAAAGAGCAATGACTTTCACCTTCATCTTATTTGCGTCTTTGCATGCAACGCCCGTGATCAAGGAACGGAGTGTTCCGAAACGCATAGGGCTTTTAAATGGAACGAGATGCTACCTGCTGATTGCCGGAATAAAGGACGATGTTAAGAGTAAAGCGGAGTCCTGCTGTCTCCTTGTGCGCGCTCTCAATTTGGGGCAACTCTTTTGGTGAAATATTTACCGGCCGGTCCGGTCGGGAGAGCTGCAACGCCACTAATGAAACAGAGGGTGGACTGCCTTGTGCAAACAGACTGGACTAAAGCACAATTGGCAGAAGGAGCAGTTTGGTAGTGAAGAATCAGCGGCACGCATCGCGCAGCTCACTGGAGAGCATGATATTCGCATTATCGATGCAAATGTGGCAAAAACCCACCGGAGGGTCATAATTGAAACGATGAAGGAACTACGAGTCCCAGAACACTGAGCGGTTAAAACACGCCCACTAGAGGGCTTTCCAACAGAGGATGTTGAAAAGAGCAATGACTCTCACCTTCATCTTATTTGCCTCTTTGCATGCAACGCCCGTGATCAAGGAGCGGAGTGTTCCGAAACGCGTAGGGCTTTTAAATGGAACGAGATGCTACCTGCTGATTGCCGGAATAAAGGACGATGTTAAGAGTAAAGCGGAGTCCTGCTGTCTCCTTGTGCGCGCTCTCAACTTGGGGCAACTCTTTTGGGGAAATATATAGATATATATATATATAGATATATATATATATAGGCAAGCCCATTCCTCCCCTAGTGCGATAAAAAAAGTGACGTACCAGCGGCGCAATGGGCTTGCAAATGAGGCCCATAGTTGCTAAACTTCATGACCGCCCACCAGTAAGCTAGCAGTTCCTTTTTAATAACTGAGTACTGTCTTTCTGCACCTGTTGAAACACATGAACCAAAACCAACGGTCCCAACATTTCCACCCTCTTCCTGACTGAAACCCGCTCGTAACTCCACATTGCTGGCATCAACAATTAAACACTCTGCAACTCAGGATCAGAATGTTTCAAAATCTTTGGGGTAACCGATTGTTCTTTCACCCACTCAAATACCTCTTGACATTCAGCATTCCAATCAAAGGTAACACCCTTCATAAGCATTTGTGACAAGGGTCTCAATCTGATGGCAAAATTCTGTATGAAGTGTGAATAAAATTCACACAAGTGTAGGAATTATTTTAATCCTGCTTTGTCTACAGGTGGTTTCGTTTGAATTATGCTGTCAAACTTGATTTGGGTGCGAATGCTATAATTGGATACTGAATGGCCGAGGCACTCAACTTCATCAGTGAGGAACACACACTTACCCCTCCTAAGAACAACTCACTTGGTCTAGAGTCTCTTTAACACTTCCTCAAGGATGCCATCAATTGTTTGTCTGTCAGATGCAAAAGTTAACATATCATCCTGAATTTTTGACAACCCCTAAATTCCTTTCAGCATGTTAGACATCACCCTTTGGAAGACTGGAGCCGCAGAGGCCAGGCCAAATGGCACATGGGGAGACAAAAGCTATTAATTGTTTCAACTCTGGTTCCAGTTCGATCTGATGATACGCTGAAGCCAGGTCTAACTTTGAAAAAACCTTATCTTCCTTGGGACCAGCTAAAAGATTGTTGAGGTTGGGCAAGGGATGGGAGTCCACTCAGATTACTTTGTTCAAACATCGAAGGTCCACACAGATTCTCAATTCCCCATTCTGTTTGTGAGCTACCACCAAGGGGGATGACCACAATGATAAATCAATCAGTTCAATAGTGCCCCACTTGCACAAATATTTCAGTTCTGTCTCCAGATCCTGTTGAATGCTGAAAGGAACATTCCTCAATTTATGTTTCGTCAGTCTTGCCCGTTTCTTAACTATTATTTTGTGTTTGTAATTCTGAATCTTACCCAGCTTTTCTGAAAAAACATGAGAATACTCATTCATAATTTCCTCCAAGTCCACATCGTCCCTCAAAGCTGAAACCTGCTCTTTAGGCCCGGGACTAAGAATCATATCAATCAGGCCATAGTGGGACCACTCTAGGATGTTCAACCCCTTGTGGGCTTCATAAATCCTCCCAGCTATTCTTCCTCCTTTGAACTCCAACATGTCCTCAATGTAACAACACAAATTAATGGTGCATCCCTCATAAGACACTGCTTTGCAATTAGGAGGTAATAGTGGTCTTGTAGGCCAAATACTGTCGTATAGATCCTGGGTGATCATGGTGATGCGCCCCCCAGAATCTAAAAATAGTCTCAAACATTTGTCACCCTCCATGCTCTCAACATATGCATCTACACATAAATCTGGATTACCTGTTTTCACCACGTCACTTTTTACAACCAAACCATGGGCCATATTCCAGAGAGTGCCCAAGGGGTGCAACGGGCATTTGCGCCCACTTTGTGCGACCTTGGGGCACTTTGGTATTATAGAAGGGGCCGCAGATGCCTGTGCGGCCCCTTCTGTAATACTGATATCACTGGCACTTTCTGCAAGAGGCGTTCCCTCACATGCATGAGGGAATCCTTTTGCCTCTACGCCTGCGTCGTATTACAGATGCAGGCACAGAGGCAGAAAAGCTGTTAGGAGGCGCACTGTCAGTGCACCCCCTGAGAGCAGCCCTCTGGAGGGAGGACCAGACGCCCCCTTGCAGGCGGGTGCAGTTACTGACTGCACCCGCTTGCAAGGGGTTCTCTAATCTCCCTTCAAAGTGCAGGCGGGATAGCCCTTGCACTTAATAAAACCACAGAGCAGCTTTAGATTAGTCTCTCTGTTTTTCACCTGAATGTGCTGCCCCTAGAGCAGCACAAATTTGTGGCTGACCTGAGGGCAGTACATTCATGGTAATGCGGCACATTTTTATTGTTTTTGCCAGGGGCACCTTTTAAAAGGTGGGTACGGCGCAAACAATTAAAATGTGCCGTTACTGAATTATGGCCCCATGTATTTTATCTCCTTGCTGAAGCTTCCATCTTACTCCACCTGAATATAGGCCTCATTGACACATTTGACTGAAGACTGTTGTTTAGATTTAGAAGATTGACACACTTTCACGCTTCATTCCTGTCTGTTGCATAACCTACAAGTTCTACAAGTTACATACCTAATCAGGCTTGCTTGCCCCCTTTGACATGCGTTGGATTTCCACACTGGAAACATATAATCTGCTGGGAAAAGAAATAGTTGGATTTATCATTGAAAACTGAATTGGTCTTATCAGTCTGTTTGTAATATTTCACCCCTTTACTACCACTCATCTGAACAACAGCTACGGGTTCTGTACTTTTGCCTTCCAGTTCTTTAGCTGACACTTGCAAGGCCCCAATACTCTTAGCCGTCTTAATAGTATCCTTTAATGCAGGATTACCCATTGATAAAAAATTTAGTTTTATCATCTTATCATTGCAATGACGTATATACTGATCCCTTCCTAACTGATCTGCAAAGGTTTCAAATTTGCACTACCCAACTAGTCTTCTAAGCGCAGCAATGTAAGTGTCCACATCTTTCCCAGATTCTGAATTGTTTTGAAAAACTTATGGCGAATTACTACCAAACTCAGTTGTACATCAAATCTAAACTAAAGTTCCTTTACAGTTTCTTGGTTTTCTTCCAACTCATTATCTCCCTCCGCAACTACTTCAGGCAAATGTTTCAGTGTGGCCCTGCCTTCAAATCCTAACGAATGAAAAAGTAGATAATTCCTTGTTTCAGCACGGAAATGAAGTGCCCCAATTGCCCCCAAATATGTCCCAAAAGCATCAAACCACTGTTTCCATCTTATTGGAGGCTCACCTGGTGATTCCAAGAAGGTGGTGGTGGAGAAACTGCCTGCATTGTATTAGAAAGATGTAATGTTTCTGACAACCTGACAACAAAAAGAACCAGGGGAAAACCCAGCACTGAAAATTTGGTTAATTATTCCCACCTGTGCAGATCAATGCTAGACATTATACTAATTGTAGTGGGAATTTATGCACACATTCAGACCTGGCAATTCGGGCTGGACTGTTCCCATGGGGAGAAGGGTCAAGACTGATTTGCATATGGCTGGTGCCAAACTGGGGTGACATGGTGAGCAAAAGCACGATTAATTTAACCTAGATTTGTAACTGGGAGTGAATGTTTGACAATGTTCAACATTCTGTCGATCATCTTTTTGTGTTGCTATAGTCACCCTAAGTGTGAAGGGTATGCCCAGACCTGGGTCCCATGCTCGCTATGCCACTGAAGTCAAGCTAGCCTGGGTGATGAGGGGTGATACTCCCAAACCGATCCCAGGATGCTTGTTTTCTGGACCATGGAGGACATGGCCTGGCAACTTAGGCTGCACTGTTCCCATAGGGAGCAGGGTCAAGACTGATTTGTATATGGCTGGGTCGAAACTGGAGTGGTATGAAAGCTTAAAAAAGATGGATTCAACCCAGATCTGTTACTGGGGTGAATGTTTGACAATGTTCAGAATTTTGCCATCATCTTGTTGTGTATCTAAGTCAGGACTGCCATATTTGTACATGAAGTGTGCATGGGGCAGGTTTGAGCACATCTCAAACTGAATGATGGTTGATCTAAAATAACCACAACACATTTTTTGGTACACCTCTAAGGGCAAAATCGGGGTTGGACCGTGGTCCATGTGCACAAGTTAATTTTCACTCATTCTTTCATATTGAGCATATGAACATTCGCTTTGTGAATTTGCACATACTTATATGCCTTTTCTCCAATCTGCACTAGCGTAGGTCAAGGGAACATTTTAGCAAGGTGTGCCTTGTGTGTTTGAAGCAATAGAACGTCGCTTCGGCACAGGTCACTCTAATCTAGAAGATAACATTTGTTTGTGTGTCACTAAAAGAACTGTTCCTTCTTTAGGGAAAAAAACAACTACCAGCTTGGATTCTCTTCTTTGGGAGTGCTTTGACTCCTTTGCACTGGGGCTTAACTTCAAAAAGATCTTCTAAAAAAGTGCACACCCTTGTAACACAGTAGAGCAAGAATCAATGCTTTCTGCTATGCAACGGCGACCCTTCCAGTACAAAACCTGTGCTTTAATATATTTGCTCACTTCATATGTGGGCTGTACAGAGCAGCACACATGCAAAGTTGTAAAAATCTGGAGAGTTATCAAATGTGCTCCACTGTTACGCCTGCCTTTAGGAGGAATACGGATTTGGTGCAAATCGTTGTCTACCAAGTTTAGTAGCCAGAGATTTGTGTCAAAACCCATGGGTGGTTTTGTAAATAGCCGGTGAGTTCACTCACAGTCCAAAGTCTGTACAGTATGCAGGACCATAACCAACGTGAATATTGAGTTGCCGCTCCGTTGGTGTACTACAAAAGGTGGTAAGTTTCATTAAAAAACAACAGCCCTTAGCCGCACAAAACAGTGCAATTAATGTGAGATGTTTCCGTTCACGGATACCAAAAGACAATCTAAAGAGTATGCACGGGTATGGCTGCCTCTTAACCGGCTGCAAGAATTGCCTGTACTAAAAACAGCTCAGGGATTCATATTGAGTTTCAGGGATGCTTGATAATGATGACTGCCTCGGTAAGTGTTTGCCTTTTGGTTCTTGTCATTCTCGATGACTAGACCGGTTTTACGTCTTTCATTATCTTATGGTCCTTGACAAGAGGTGATTCACTGGCGTTAGGATGTCTGGGAGTAAAGGGTCTTAGTTGGGCTTGTTGTTTGTTTTAAGTGTCGAGGGATGAGAGAGACAGCAATAAAGAGGAAGTATAGAGACCAAGAGAGTCTCAGCGGTGGGTGTATGGTGCATGTGTTTGTGTCTGACTTTGTGATTCTGTATTTGTGTGTATGCATGTGTGTATGCGTGTTTGTTTGTGCTGTTTACTGTTGTGAATGTGTGCATGGTGTATTTGCAAGTGTACATGTGTCTAGGTGTGTGTGTACTAGTGTGTTTATGTGGTGTCAGTCTGTATGCTCAAGTGAGTCTCTGCATGTGTGTTTGAGAATGGTTGTGTCTAGTTTGAGTTCTAGGGCCTAATTACAGATCTTGGCGGATGGGATACTCCGTCACAAACATGACGCCATTTTACCAATTCCAAAGGGTATTAAGGAATTGTAATTTGGCGGACGGGACATCTGTCACGTTTGTGAGGGAGTAACCTTGTCCGCCAAGATCGTAATCAAGCCTTAAGTGTTAATGTTGGTTGGAGGTAGGCAGGGCCTCGGATGTGCAATGATCTCTTGCAGTGTCCTAATTAATAGTGCTTTTCATGCTTCACTGCTTTGAGTGTGCTACTGTTTTTTGTTCTCCACAATGTCG
This sequence comes from Triturus cristatus, assembly GCF_964204655.1. Classification (NCBI taxonomy): domain Eukaryota; kingdom Metazoa; phylum Chordata; class Amphibia; order Caudata; family Salamandridae; genus Triturus; species Triturus cristatus. Next base: position 36,101,925 of record NC_140584.1, on the reverse strand, counting down.
TACAGTCAGGGCCAGACAAGGAACCCAAAGCAGCCCTGGCAATTGTGTCGGACTGTCCACCAGGGGGGGGGGGAGTAGGGGGCAAGCGTGAAGCTCTGCTGCTTAACAACACTGCCCCCAGCAGTGCTGTTTTAGTCACTGGGGGCCAATATTGCAGCATCACTGCAAAACCAGTCCCCAGTAACAAAAACGTCCCCTACCGCTCCAAAACTGGACCCTACACTTCCAGCCTCCCGGGCAAATGCCTGATGCCTGCTACTGCCAGTTCGGTCCTGCGTACAGTCTTTTTTTAGACCACTGATATCTTCGTAAACTCACAAAGCTTATAAGATTTTTGTTTAAAGACATAACTCGAGAAAAATCCCACTACGTTGTCTTCTGGGAAAATGTTTTCTTTTCAGAAAATGTTTCCCACAAGCAAAGCTGGGAAATAAAAAAACTTCAGAATATAATGCAAACTTCAGGCTCCCCCTAATTCTCATATTTTATTATTAACTATTTATTTATATGTCGTTTGCCAACTCAGTTTTTCATTTTCATATAGCTGTAGCTAGCGTGTGCCATATTAATTTATCAGTGTTCAATGAGTCGACCTCAGCAAAATAAAGGGCTTGATAGTAAAATTGCAGCCTGCAGTTTACATGTCCTTGTAAGTAGGAGGAGTCTAACTCATTGCCCAATTTTGGTAGCAGACATCTTTCCGAAAGTTGAATGTTTGTTTGTTCAGTCTCCCCTCTGTGGGCCCTGTCTGCTGTTATGTTGCGCTGCTTGACCTGAACTCCCTTTGCATCACAAATTAGCTCTTCTAGCGTGAGTGAAGAAGAAACGAGTGACCAGTACAGTGGCTGCTGTGATGGTGAGCATCGCTACATGGCACTCACTCAACAGCTCACAGCTCACTGGTGTGGGCAGTCTTGCAAATTCTCCTTCCACTGGAGGCGACGGGACCGGCATCACTCCCTCGCCATCCCAGGACATAGGTTTGGCTGTCCCCACAACCATTAGTAGCTCCAGGTGGATGCCAGGTCCTTTCTGTTTGAAGGGGCTGCCCCAGAGAGGTGGTGGTCCCCGGGGTTGAGCACGAGCTCCACCCTCCCCCTAATGCTTATATTTTGGGCACCGGGAAGGTGAAGGTCCCTGGGGCCCACCTGCACTAAGGAAGGGGTTCTGCATGGCCCCCATCTATTTTATTGGTGAAACCCAGTGGAAATGGTGGTTCCAAGGGCTCTAATAAGCCCCTTGAGTGGGTCCACGCAGCACCCCATCTCACATCTATTGAAGCTCCAGGGAGGTGATGGCGCCCTGAGCCTTTAAAGGCCACAAGAGGGTGGCATGCGGCCTCCCTCCCTTTACTTTTTAAAATAAACCTCGGGGAGATGGTGGTTCTCGGGGCTTAAACTGCCCTTGGGGAGGGGGGGCCGCATGTACCCCTGCCACTTTTCTTTGATTAACACTTGGCTCCAGGACCTTGCACACCCGGGGGCAATGTTTAAACAAGTGAGGGAAACTGTGCATTTTGTACTTTTGCCACAAACTTGTGAATCCGTCACTGTTTTCAACACTAAAATTAAAAAAAATGCATTTGCCCTGGTGGAGTCCCTGGGAGACCCCAGCACCTTAGCTAAGGGGGTGTGGGTATTCCTAACCTGCCCCTTCTCTTTCTTTGAAAGTTTTTTATTTGGGACTCGGCTGAGGCCAAGTCCCAAAATGGCTGCCAACAATTTCTGGTTGAAGTATTGGCAGCCAATCAGATCTTTGCACAAGATCGGCAAGATTTGCGGAGGGTCCACGTCCCTAGATATACAAATCTGTTTTTCATTTAATTACTCAAAAACAACTGAATGGATTTCCACCAAATATCAACAAGCATTGGCATAGCCAATAGGTCTTGCCTTTGGGACCTTATAAGTGTTTAGTTATCCAGCACAATATCCTTGGTGCAACAACATCAAGTGTTGCATGGCTAAACACTTATAAGGTCCCAAAGGCGAGACCTATTGGCTATGCCAATGCTTGTTAAGACTTGCGCCAACATGCTGAAAGGTAGACCTGAAATGACCGTCTCCAGGTGAAGCAGACAAGCAACCACAGCCTCAGGTGAAACCGTAACCACTCAGAGGTCGACACAGGAGGGCTGCAGTCCTTTGGGCCAGTTAGTACGGACACCAGCATTGTCAAGACATCACAAAAAGCACTCGCCAATTTACATGGTTTATGTTGTGAAAACAGCAGCAAAAGATTAAGCCCCAGGGGTAAAACAATGACCCATGGTGCAGGCCACTGAATTTCCATAGTGGCATCTCTATGCCAAAAATTGCAAATGTTAGCAATAGGTATAGCCCGCCTCTTACGTTAAGAAACAGACCTACACTTAAGGCATTGCAAATAACAGAACAGACACCCCTACACCCCCCGATGGATGTCAGACCCAAGTTCTTCACAGTAACTTCAATTTTTCCAGAAAGGTGATGCAAGTTTGTGGCCAAGCTGCTGAAGCCACTGACATGAGTTCTCATTCCAAACCCGGCTTCCCGCGTCACCAAAAACCACGTGATCAAAAAAGGAAAGAACTACTTCTCCAATGAGGTCCTGCTTAAAGCAGCCTGACTGCCACTGTTAATTCAGAGCCATGTACATTGACTGACGTTGTCGATTCAGTACAGGTTTTCACAGACCATACGAGGACACAGTCCCTTCTCCCCACTCAGGGACCCGAGTCACCCAACTCTCCACCACATCCCCCCATCCAATCACGGCTAAGAAGCAATTACAGCAATGGAACCGGCAGCCGGGAAGCGCCGCGAACCGTGAAATCACTTCATATCAGCACCTAGGCAGGATGGTACCGTTGCCCTGGCAACTGCTGGCGCAGCATCCCACCCAACATGCCGGTTTCTGGCTGGAAATTTGGAGAATTAAGTAAATAAAACTGCGAGGAGGCCTGGAAAGATCCGGGCCTTAAAGCAGGGGGTGGAAACGTTGGCCCTGCCAGGGGAGGGGTGGCAACGGCTTATTTCATGACAGCTGGAGCAAAGGTATTTTTGCATCAAGCGCCCTAGAAGAAAAGCGCATTCTAATGTCATCGGAATGTGACTGCGCATTAGTATGAAGGCGGCCATCTGCTTACCACCTCATTAAGATTCATACTGGGTGACCCCTTGAATGCACAGCTCTGCTATTAATTTTTCTTTTTTTACTTTAACAGCTTTATTCATCTATCAAGTGTTCATTAAATGGGTTTGTTTTTGCCCATAATCGGATTAAGTTAACTGGCACTGGCGCGCGCAGCTGGCTCCACCACTTAGCAGGTTCGGGCTGCTGTAGGAATGCCCTAATCGGATTGGACAGGCTATACTGGCAGGGGGTCGATGATGGTGATGCGTGTGGGTAGAGGGGAGCGACAGAGGGGTAAAGATTGGCCACAACAGGAAGTTTTGCAACCACTCTATTGAATACTACTTATTACACATCATGTGACATGAATTGGCACGAGACTCTACAACTACCTGCAGTTATAACCGATAAAGTTCTTCTATCCAGTCTCGATCGTCCCATATTATATATTCCTATAGGTGCAGTTGAAGCCCCAAAAAACAAACAAGGCAACAGTTCACCACAATTAATCAACAGTGGGAGGAGTTTAACAGCATAAACCCAAACAATAGGAACATCTGAAGCCAAAATAAAGGACTAGGAGAAAAGCTAAACATTAATGACGGACAAGAGGTAAAACTTATCCGGCATTTTGCAGCCCTCTGCCTGTCCAGGGTGACTGCTTCTAGAAACCACAGCGAGAAATCTGGTTTGAATTATCGCGCACGCGTCTGGGCACGATAATTCAAACCAGATGGTGCCTGTGCGGGTAACCGCAAGCAATAGGCTGTGGGCGGAGCAAAGGCGGGACATGCGCCTGCCTTTGCCCAATTGCTTGCTGTCTTTCTTAGAAAGATGCACGCAAAAGCCAATAGCCTGTGACGAAAAGCTCACCACACGCACGAGCGTGTACGAGCGTGTGGTGAGCTTTTCAAAGCCCCTTACAAGAAGTCTCGCCAGTGCAGCGCATGCGCGCTACTACAGGCTCGACCTAAAAAGCACTCATTTTGGACCCAGAGATAGCTTTCTTGAAAATTTTATGTTTTCCGTCCAGCAGTTCGGGCTGTAGTCGCGGTCAAAATCCCTATTAGAATTAACACCGGAAACGCACTTTTATTTACCTCTCCTTTTTCTCAGCCCCTGGTTGACGGACCACCCGAAAACTTTCTATGCATAATTTTTAGGGGGAGAGGTGCATGCAGTCCCCCTCCACAGGCCAATTTGGCCCCAGGGACCTTATCCTCTTGGGACATGCACAGTTAAAGGTGGGTGCCCTTGTGCCCCCCAGCACCCATCATAGGCTCATCGGGAGTAACCGGCTACCTGCATTCAGGGGGAGCCGGCAATACTCCCACCCACAGGGATCAGCTCCTAATGCTACTCCCTCCAGGCAGCAGCAATCTTTTTGGTTTCTTTCTCTGCTGGCTTGAATGTGGGCAGGGAAACAGATCAATAGTCTTCTCGCACCAGGTGGGAGCATTCTTGAAGCTCCCGCCCTTTGGGAGCAGACTTTGTGTTTGCTCCTGCTTGGCAGGAAATTAACTCCTCCGGGTTGCTGGAGGCTCGGGAAGGGGGCATGTACACCCCTTTGCATATAAAGGAATTTCAGCCCCCAGGGGTGGACACCTTGGGGTCTTTGGAGGCTCAGGGAGGGGGGCATGCAGCTCCTCTCCCCATATAGACAATTTTCAGCCCTGAGATGAGCTCCCCATGGTCTCTGCAGGCCCGGGAGGGGGCACGCAGATCCCTCCTCTTTATAAGCACAGCACCGGGGGTGGGCTTCCTTAGGCATAAGGGTATTAAATGCAACCCAGCTGCTATTTGTTTTTGTCCTGGTCAATATTTTTACCTTCTGACCCAGTCCTTTAAGTCCTAATCCACCAAAGAATTATACTTCTAAAGCCTCTAAAAACCTCAGGGAAGCAGGTCTTAATTTGTGCTTGTGGTTTCCGGTGCTAAGCACTGGGACTTAATTGTTAGCACTGACTCTAGTAACAGTTCACCACATAGTGGCACTGTCTTTTAAATTTTGAGATGATCACAACAACTGTGATTATGAAGTCATTATACATTGAAAAATAATAATACCGGCCTCTGATGCCATTATTATAGCTTTGTGTGGCCTGAAATAGACTGAATTGTCAGACTTCCAGAAGTGCAATGGTTAGGTGTTATGTTGGTATTGTCATTGGCAGGGCTGGCAGGGTGTGGGTGGTGCAGTCTGAAGTGGCCTTCCGAGGAGGACCCTGGCACTTATTTGTTTACAAATTAAGTACTGCAGGGGAGACACTTTGAGACTCACAGGCTGTTCAGACAGATGCCAACAGTAGGGTCCATTCCAGGTCTAGTTGCCACTGGTCGGGTTTGGCAGTTGCAGGAAAGGCTTCTTGTAGCTTGTAGTATCCCTGTTGCTTGAATAGTTCAGCCTCATGAGCCTTGGAATCCACTTCTTTGTTCTGGGTACAAGCGGGTGCAGGTCCAGTCCTTCAGGGCGCCTCTCAGGTCACAGAAAGGAGGTTCAGTCCTCTTCTTTTCTTCCTCATGTCCAGCAGTGTTCTGAGGTTGGTGTCTGGTGATGCCACATTTATGCCTGGCACTAACTGGTGGGTAGACATGACTCCTAGACGCACCCTAATCAATGGAGTAGAAGTTCCCTGGGCCAACCCTACCCACGTGGAGTATTTTCAAGATAGCGGAAGTCTTTAGTCTTGCTAATCTTAGGCTCTGAGGCTTGGAGTGTGTGTGGGCAGTGTACTATGGTACTCTTACTGTCCTCCCACATCTAACACTGAAATCCAATTTAAAACAGCTACTGTACCCATAATGAACCCAGAGGCAGATGTCTGGAAGGAAAAAAACAGGATTCTTCAGCAACCAGAGAGTGTATACACAAGAATTATCTTGGCACCCTGTTCACTTCCCTTCAAGTGCATCCGAGTGTGATAAGTAAAATGCAGCAGACCTTTCAAGCAGAATGTGATGCTCAAGCAGGATTTGACACTGTAATGTCAAAAAGGATGGTCACAGTCCCCACCCTTCTGCTCAGCTCAAAAGAGTCACCCCTGCCCATTCAGGTCCTATCAACCACAGTGACCTATTGTGAAGCTCCAGGGAGGAATTTCAGACTTCACATCTATTCAAATGCTAATCCATAACTGGTATAAGGTATAAACACATATTTGCCTCCAGGAATATCAGGCAAGGAAAAGGTGAATTTCTAAAAGTTACTTTTCCTAAATATTTACTAAAAATTCAATTTCACCATTGAATTGTATGTTTAATAACTATTGGAAATTGTTGTTGAATTATTTTTCTAGCCAGTACCATTCCACAGATGGGATGGCAATCCTATACAATACTATACTCTGGTTTTCCACATAGGACAGCTAGGTCTGCAGCAGTGAAAAATAGCTTTTGTGTGCTAGTTACTGAATGGACTCATCAACATTAAATTTCTACATGTCCTACTTTTACATACTGCCTTGTGGAAGACAAGGCCTAAAAAGGGGGGACTTATTAATATTTAAAATGGTGTTTTTTACTTGTCAAAAGAGTTTATTTTGACAAGTGAAACTGCATATTTTACACAGCTACTGTTAGACTACAAAGGGTAGGCCTGAAGCCATGTTTGCACTGTAGTGGGTGGCACAATAGTGGCGCACTCTATTATTGGAATTTAACTTCCAGGCCATGGGTACACCTTGTACCATATACTAGGCCCTTATATGTAAGTTAAATATAACAATTAGGAGGATGCCAATTCAATTATGTTTTAAGGGGATCACATTCACTTTACTACTGGTTAGCAGGGGTAAAGTGCACAGACTTCTACAGCCAACAAAGATATAAGGCCTAACAAAAGGCAAATAATCCAGGGTGACAGGCAAAAGGTAGATTTCCTACAAAGATCATTTGCAGTTCCCCATTTTTAGCAGATTTCAGACAAAACAATCAGATAAGTTTCCTTCACCTCGTTTGAAGAGGCAAAAATGTGGGTGCAATAACAACAATCAAGTTATCCCCAACAGCAGAACCCATAGTCCAAAATTGAGCTGTTGTAGTTAAAAAAAAAACTAAAATGCAGTCATTAAAGGAATGCATTCTGCTGAATGTTAAATACGGATGGCATTCACCTAAAAAAAATGCCCTTTCTGTGTTGGGTTTTGTTTTAACTTCAGTCCACACAAAGGATAAACCACTTCGGTAATGAATAGCAAGTACTTAAAATTAATTTAAGTGAAAAACTGCATGGGGCTGTTTTGAAAGGATTCTCAAAGGGAGGGGGTGCCTGAAGTCTGTGAGACATTGAGCATGCTATCAGGAGTAGTTGTGATTTGCAAGCAGGATATCTGGAGGAATGTGGTTATGTGTTTTGTTCCTGATATGAAGGGAATATTTTGTTCAGGCTTACTTTTCTGGGCAGACAAATCCTAATATGTCTAATGGTCAATTTGAAAAAATGGGGTCCGGTACCAATGTGGCTTTACATGTGAAGCATAGTCACTATATTATGGGTAGTGATAAATGTTCTTGTAACCATCTTAGCTAATAGGTTATTTATACCACTTTCAGATGAATGTATTAGATTACATTTTATAAATATCTTTGATTAATTTGAAAAGGCCTTTTTACATTGTAAGTACTGTGCCTTCCCATTATTAATGTTCCTATACCCATTGTCTACTGTTTATTGTGAGAAAGAGCATTGGTCCATTTTTCTGCTTGCTCTGTATTAAATACTATCAAATGAGAGACATTTGTGGATGTTTTTGACAAGGAATACAAAAAGGTCTAAAGAAGGCATTGACTTAATGATAAGTCCTAAATATCTTTACTCCTAAACATGAAAAGAGAAGTCCTCAGAGTGGGGTATTTTGCTACATGTCAAATGAAATCAATGGAAAGGCACCAAACCAAAATCAACAAACCTGAGTTCACCACCCTGCTGATCTTCCTTCAATGTTCATCCAAAACCCATGTACACAAATACATGTTAAAAAAGGATAGCAACCCATAACATATATTTGTAAAGCGCACGTTCACCCGAGGGTATCTTGGCACTGAATAACAGATGTTTATTGCTACCCAACTCAATGGTACTCATTTTATCGACCTCAGAAGGATGAAAGGCAGTGTGGACCCACTGTGATCATGAGGTCGAACACAGGCCCCTACACTGGATGCATTAGTCCACTAAGTGACCAGACCGCAGTACAAACACACAATATACTTATATCAAAAGCGACATCAGCTGTGTAAGCAATGGGGGATGAGTTATCTAACCATAAGTGGCAAATTTCAGGGCTTCTTCAGTTTTAGTTCATACCCATTACTTCACTTTAGCTGAGTTTTTCAGGAAATCTCTGATGTACATTAATGTTGTATCAGTAACCGAAGCTTGCTATTAAGGAAGTTGTTGCACAACATCAGCAAGTTAGGATCATTATATCAACGTTGGTGCAGACCCAAATAATGACACCAAACACATTAGTACAGGAAACTTGTTTTACTCCTTCCAACGGTGCCCCCACTCCCTTTTCAAATCTGTATGGAACATGAGATCGCTGCACCCGCCTAACTTGCTTAAAAACCTGACAAAAGTCCTGCAGTCATCCAACAGCACCAACATTAAGAGGAAATTGAAATCTTTTTTGCCTTCTTTAACTCTGCCACCCTTGATGGATTTACACAAAGCATAACATACCAAAAGCACACTAGGCATGTGGATAGCTGCCAAATTGTTTGCAGATGTGTCAACCAATATCAAAGTTATTAACCAATTAATTATTTTTGTACCCCTTTCAGCAGTCCATCTTGGTGGAGCTGCATGGAATTCAGCACACTAAGAGGAAGCTGCACCTGGTAGTTTTCAGTAAAATGTTCTGTGAAATGTCATAGAGATCTGGCCAATCACAGCAAAGTGAGCAGCACATCCAATGTTTGTAATCCTCTATAAATCTCAGGATAAATCTACATGCTCAGTGCCAAATTTCAAGTACATTCATGAACAAGCATTTGCAATGCAATAGGTCTCGCATTTGTGAGAGTTTGAGCTATTGACATTGTAAATGACAATGCCTTTTATTTATGTGTTCTGAAAACCTGCAAGCAGTGCGTAAACACGCACTTTGTACTTCTAGTCCTTGCTTACGAGAAGCAAGGCTGGCAGTAACCACCTCTTTTACTGCCAGCCTTGCTTCTCGTAAGCAAGGACTAGAAGTACAAAGTGCGTGTTTACGCACTGCTTGCAGGTTTTCAGAACACATAAATAAAAGGCATTGTCATTTACAATGTCAATAGCTCAAACTCTCACAAATGCGAGACCTATTGCATTGCAGATGCTTCTTTTTAAAGGTTCATTTCAGTTCGATTGCAAATGGCAAACCCCATGAGAACTTCTTGTTCTTTCGCAGTAGGCATTTTTGAACTACTCCATTGTGGCAACCAGAGACCATAGCCTGCCAGACATGCGGTGTGAATTATCATGTCCTTTATTGACTAAGCTATTTTTTTCATATTCAGTAAATTATGTGAAATATGTGCATGTCAGGCCGTTATGCTTTAAATAAAATACCTAATTTCTAAAGGCAAGATAGAGAAGAACCCAGCAGTGCCGCTTCCTACAAAATCGAAAGAGATTATTAAACTTTAAAAAATGCAACCTAAAAAGTGGTGCGACAGAAAGGCGAACAATGCTGGGGAGGCACAGTGGAGCCTTTCACAGCTCAACCAAGTCTTTCAGAGGCTCCTTATCTTGGTGAAATGTATCCATTTCCAGACAGTACAGTCTGTTTCTGTTTTTATTCATTTGTATCTTTTGAGAAATTAGAAGTAAGGCAACACGAGGAGTCCTGGAAATTATAGTAATCTGTGGAATTGTAGGGTGTCACACTAGAACTAGGTCAACTGGTCCACTAGCCTTTTGTGTGTCATCTTGACTGCCTCTAAGTGGTTTGTCCAGAACTGTAAGGGGGACACTAGTAAGAATTATTATATATTTTTTAGGGTTAATGTCATGTAATTTTTGTTTTTGGCTGGCTGGATGAGTGGATGGATGGGTGACTGAATTAGTGGATGGATGAGTGAAATGATGGATGGATTGATGAATGGATAAGTGAAAGGGTGAGTGGATGCACGGAAGAGTGAAAGGGTGGATGTAAGGATGGATGAGTGAGTGAAAGGGGGGTAGATGGACAAAAGGGTGGATAGATTAGTGAAGGAGTGAAAGGATGAGTGATAGGATCAATGTATGGATTCATGAGCGGATGTGCAGATGGATGGGTGGAAGGCTGGGTAAGTGAAAGGGTCGATTGAGAGAGAAAGGGAAGATGGATGGATGACTGAAAGGGTGAATGGGTGGAAGGATGAGTGACTTGGTGGATAGAAGAGTAAATAAACGGATGGCTGAATGGTTGAAAGGCTAAAAAAACGGATAGATGAGTGAATGGATGGGTGGAAGAGTGAATGGATGAGTGTACTGATGGATAGATAATGGATGGATGAGTGAAAGGGTGGATGGATGAGTGAAATGATGAATGGAAGGATACATGATAGATAGGTTTGCAAATGGTTGAATATGTTTGCATATGGATGGGCTTAATCATAAACTATTACGCGACCTCCTCTGATGTGTCTGTAAAACGTACCTTTTGTCCCGAAGTTTTGTCCTGAATTTTGACCTCCTGTCCTGAATTTTGACCCTTTGTCCTGAATTTGTACACTGATCGTCCTGAATTTGCACCCATGCCAGTTGGTCACCCTAACATTCTCCCGACTATTTTATTTTTTAATTCTGCCACTTACCTTTTCTAAAATGAGTGCATGGCTAAGATGGCGGTCGGATGAGACTTATTTCTGTGTCTCTCCGACTCTGCCGACATAAGCCTGTACTCTAGCTGCCTCCCCACCGCATTGTACCAGTGGAGACTCCTGGGGACCCAATACACACCTCAACGGGGCGTAGAAGGGAGCAGCTGAGCACCGCCGAACCTGTGAAACCGAGCCCCTCCGTGGATCGACCGGAGGTGGAGTGCCGGTGCTGGAGTACTTTGAGCTGCGGTGTCCAACCCGGCCTCAGGACGTGTGACGCATCAGAGGCGAGATCCGACCTGCGGCGGTGACCCACGGTCAGCACCTGGAGTCCCGGGCGGCCGAGTGACTCCCTCCGCCTATTGAGAGCACCCTTGGTTCTCCCTCCCGCTGGAACAGCGAGAGATCGGATTCACTGATCGGGCCGGGCCTGGAGAGATCGCTGTGGCCTGGCGGCCCACAAGGAGTTATCTTAAAGAAAAAGCGTGTGCCTGCACTGAGGGGGCGTGCTGCGCTGACCCCGAGGTAGAAGATGCGAACACCCGTCTGCCACCGCCACCAGAGAAAGAGGGGCCTATGCAATAGGTGGAGCAGGTGCATGGGACAGGCGGCGGGGGAGGAGAGGCCCACGAATGACTAGCATAGGCTGCAATGTAGACGCAACTGGGGGCGGAGAGCACTAAAGAGCCCGGCCTGGCTCCTGGAAGCAGGCCCATTCACAGCACCAGTGGACGGCCACCAGCACCTGGGGGGTGTGGATTGAGAGTGTGTAAATGCCCGGACATTGCATAAGGGACTCCACTGATTCGGCCCGTAGTAGGAGCTATCCCCGAATGAGTAGCCCGACAGAGGGGAACTGGGCCTCACCGCTGGCGCGACTGGGCACTCTCCCAGTAAACGGGCACAGTGCTCTGGTCCCAAGGATTTGCCTAGGGTAGGCCTCTACGTTACGCCTCTGGTCTGCAGCGAAATAGGAACTACATACCGGCCACAGTTATAACACACTTCGGAGGTCCTGGGGGGACCCTGCGGCTACGCAACCTGCCAGGTGTATTTCAGACCTCCCACTGAGCCAAAGGAAGTACAGTAGCCGGCCCTGCAGCATAGCACGCACTGACAGCAACGGAGGATCAGACTCTCGAGGGGGGCATACAAATACCTAGAGTCGGACCTACGCAGGACCAGCCTTGACCCGACCCGACCCGAAAACAGACTGGTCTGGACTCGACTGCGTCCGCCGTGCCAGAGCTGAGACTTGAAGCCCTACATAGCCTTCCACAGCGCGCACCCGGCAATATGGCAACAGCTCGAGCCAACTAGTCTTCAAGCCGGAAGTCAGGCGCCCTTGCCCGGGACATGGGCGGGGCCTGCTCCGGCAAAAACAGAAACCGGCGTGCCGTGCTAACGCGGGGCTCCCATGCTGAAGGGAGAGCCCCGCGGTGGCGGCCGGAGTGAAGAGAAGCCCCGGGTCCCAGGAGGGGGCCCGGGTGAAGAATGCGGCGGCCGAGGATGACCACAGCAGCGCGGGGCTCCCAGGAGTGCAGGGAAGCCCCGCAACAGAAGTGCTGCAGCCGCGAGGAGGAGACCCCCCAGAAGAGCAGCCCGGTGAGTGAAGAAGGGCTGGGGGGGCTCCGTGTGGGCTATTGTTGCTCAGCGCGTCCGAATTAAAAAAAAAATATTAAATAGCATGAGGCTGCCTAGGACGTGCGTGTTGACGAAAGTGAAACTGCATGCTGGCTTGCGAGGGAAGGGGGACAGGAGATGTGCATGCCGCGTGGCTGTAGGCGCGTACACCAACTCAAATCCACCGAAAGCCTGCGCGTGCACATCTCCTGTCCCACTTCCGAGGCAAGTCAGCAACAATAGATCTCGCTTGCGATTGCAGCGCTTCGCGCTGCGTTCGCAGGCGAGACCTAAAAAGGGCCAAAGTTATTAACAAATTCCCCACCCCTTGCTTTACCTTTGCCATCACTTTCTAGATCTGGAAGAAACTATACAAACTGAGAGAATCCAAGCCAGGCTCAAAGCTTGGCAAATCAACTGTGCAGTTGTCAAAGGGTTCCTAGGGGTTATTAGAAAATAAACACTTCTTTGACCTCACCGTTTGCCCCCACCTCCCACCCCCTAATTTAACTTATCTGTCCCTTGATGGGTTTGAATAAAAGAACAAAGACAACATGTAAGTCATAAGCTAAATATGCTAAATGTCTACCAAATGTAGTGCATATGTGACATATGGTGCTAAATGTATAAAGAAATCCGAAACTTTTCAAGGTATCACTATAGTTTTTTCCTTCCAAATTCTACTCGACACCTTTTTGTAAAGCAGATATCTCAAAAACGTCTGAACAGATTTACACCAAACCAAGCAACGTACCGCTCTGAGTGAAGCACTAGTGTTATGTCATGTTTAGTGTAATTTTATTCAGTTCTTAGCCGTTGCAGAGAGCAAAGTTTCACCACGTGGGATTTAACATGGACAATGCTGATTTTTTTACCCGGATTAATTTTCTCCCCCACCCAAAGGCATCTTGACATGGCCAAGCATAGCATCTGAAGCTATCTGATAGGAAAGTAGCATGTAGAATAGTCACACAGTGTCAAAGTTATACGCAAAGCATACATTATATTTCCAATGGCTCGTCAGCCATAACCATAAGTATACAGTCTCTGTGAACAGGATAAAATGGGTGTCACCCGTGAGTGTTTTTCAAATGAATCTGCTTTAAAGAGGGCAGTGCCTGAGATGCTTAGTTCCACTCTGTGTGGGCTTACAGACCATGGGACAAAGGCCGAGCCTTTCACATAACAGGGAAGTTTAGCTCAGAAAACCGAAACATAGCATAGCAACATACCATAGCACAAATTATCATCACATTGCACAGCACAATGCAACGAGGGAGAGCTAGATTCGACTGCAGTAATAAAGACATGCTCAAGTGACTAGTGTATGTAGGTGGGCTAGGGAAATGTCACTCGGGCTGTGAGGTTATATATTGTCCTGAAATGCCATTAATACCTCATGTCACAGAGACAGATTTCAGAGGCAGTAGAATGATGCGTCTATGCGCCCTCCAGAAAGATGTCAGTAGCTAATTACTAGCAAATCTCTTCAGCGAATCCTCCCATTTTCAGTAGACTTGCAAAAATCGCATTCAAAGCACACTCCACCAAACTTTGGATCTGCACTGCAGGTTACCAAGAGAAAGAGATGTTTTATATTCTTGTATTTGCCATCGACGTTAGAAATTGTAAACTTGGTCTGATTCATGGCTCCTGATTTCATGTTTTGACTTGCCCATTGTGCAAGCAAAGAGTGAGCAGTGGCTTGGTAGGCCCTGCCCACGCTTTGCAACTGTAACTGATGCGACCCGAGAAGGCACAGGACATAGTTTTATGATTAACACAAATGGAAACGTGTTTTGTTTAAAATAGATAAGCGTTGGTAGGAAATAGATATTAGCAAAGCCAATAGGTCTCGCATTTGGGACCTCTTGGCTTTGCCAATGTTTTTTTAGCCACGTTGTACAGCATTCTCAAAGATTTGAAGCATGGCTAAAGAAAGAAAACTTACCAGAAGGTGCTATGATACAGAGGTCGCGTCATTTTTTTAGGTACATGCGTGCACGTGTCTACAAAATGACGAGGAATTTTTCTTTTTTGTACCATTATTTGATTGATAAAGGAAACAAAAAGTGGTGTGTGTATTTTTAAGCACGGATAAGAGAGAGCAAAATGGAGGTCATGGGTGGGGGAAGTGGACAGAAGAAACACTGATGGCTGGGTGAAGAGGAGAGTCAAAGGGCAACAGAAAAGGAGGATTCTAGGTGGAAGCATCACAGAGGTGGGAGTGAGGAGAAGGAGTGGCTGAGAGAGTAACAGAGAGCAGATGGAGAAGCACAACAGCAAGAAAGCAACAGGGGAGTACATAAGGGCAAGCACAAAATGGAGAGGAGTAAGGAGAAGTACATTGTGGACAGAGAACAAGGCGAAGTGCAGGGGGAGAAAAGTGGACAAGGAGACACCACAAATCACATACCCCTTTATGGAGTATGTAACCCAAAAGGTAAAAGGAGTGTTTGAAAATCAAGCAGTGAAAGATAAAGTCCACGCAATGAAAAGTGATGGTAAATAGGCTGTGTTCCAATTGGAGGATCAAACACAAGATTGACAAGCTGGAACACAAATAAGAAACAGGCAAATCAGAGTGACAGGTAAGCCAGCCAATAGAAAGCAGTGGGCAGGCTCCAAGCCCCTGTATGTTCTTGGAAAGTGCACAATATGTCTTTCCAAACCAGATTGATGCACTATCTTGCAGGCTTTACCTAACCAAGATGTGGTACATTTGCAGAAGTTTGTCAAGATGGATGCTGGAAAACTGGGATTATTCAAGTAAATCTGGGGCATCTGATAGCTGCCTGGACATACCACCTACAAAGAATGCAAATCCAGCCTTATAATTAGGTCTAACATTACCCCAAGAGGCTGTGTCCATGCCACATTTTCAGGATATCCATGTGGAATAGATTTACATGTAATAAATCAAAATAGGTATATTGGCATGGAAATGTGTCTTGTTTCCAAAACCTGGATGCCCCTGTCGTACGTCATATCATGAGAAATCTGCATGGGCACATAGGCTGTGCTACGGAGAGCATGGCCACACCACCTTAAAATACTAGGGATCAAGCCCTATATTGTCCCTTTTTACAACTGCCTAGGCAGTTAGAGTACACTAAAGTAGACAATGATAGAACACAAGGATAGGAGACACGGTGGACTACCTGGTACACTGGCCAGAGACAGGAAATTCCTGCTCCTCTTTGGCGATGGGCATTTTTATTCCCAAATATTTTTATATGAGATGAAAAGAATTTTAGGTTCTAGGTTTCAGTGTTATCGTCTGAACAGTAAGAAACCTTGTGACCTTTGGAAGTCTGTTCTGTCTACAATCTCTCACTTCTAAGTCTCTTGTACATGGTTTGTTATAAATGGAGGGATTTTATGGACAAAAATGTCCTACCTAAAAAGGGCAATGCAATCAGAGTCCTAATGACATAGTCAGGCACTAAACCTTGCCAGGCTGTCACTCCATACTCAGAAGTTTCATACTATTTCAGGGATGTATTAATGGATATTCACAAACCGGAAGCAAGACTCGTGTTTACAGGTTTGCTCAAAAAGCTGGGAAAGTGAAATATAAGGAGGCATAACAGAAGTAGTCTGAGGTGAATCATTGCCATCTATTCTCTCTTGCCAGGAGATTGAGAGTCCTCTTGCAGAGGTTTAGTTGAAGATGGAAGGGATACCTCCACTTAGGGAGCGATCATTGTCCCTCTGGTACTTGAGGCAATATATCAGATTCTGTGACGTGCTCCAAACCCCACAAAACTAAGCAAATAAATGTGCCAAATAGAACTGGAATATAGATTTGTATGAAGTGTACAGCTGCCTCTGGACACTATGTATTACTTCACAGAACAGCTGTTGACTCCTCTTTGGACTACATGTGACTTTATATTTATGTCAAGAGAACACAAAGGTCTCTACTCATTGGCCATATATTGATCCTTGCGGGATGTACCAATATGCAGGATTTGTGAATGATGGTGGAACTGTCTGCCGTACCCTGTGATATCCAACTGGTACTGGACAACCGTGAGCCACATAGAATAATAAATCGACTCATGCATGGTAATGAGCCAGCTCAGTCAGCCACAGAGCAGGGTCTGAAAGGCAATGTACGGAAGACGAGTTGGGAAAGCCTTTTACTCTATCCATTGCCTTCATACATAAGTACACCACATTTTGAACCACTATACAGTAAAAGGGCAAGGACTGTCATGTGGTGAGTACCCTCTCTTATTTTGGGGGTTCACCGTTGGCACACTGTGTGTAAAAGGTGCCTGCAAACTGATTACTCAACCAACCTGTTTAGCTTGCGCTACTGACATATGAAAGTGGCCTGCCACAGCCCAAGTGCACACTGTGAATGTTCTCAAAGCAGGAAACTATGGAAAGATCACAAGGTCGCAAAGCATTTATGCGTTTATTCAAAGCCTTTAGATCAGATCACTTGCAGCATGAGATTTGCAATAAACCCTATTTGCAATGGGCCGTGTGAAACAAACAGAGGCCTTGATTTCCACATTTGCATGCGCAGCCATGGCTATTTAGCATAGAATCATATGAAATGTGGATGACAAATTCTGTCAATGTCATTATTTGCACATCCAAGATTTTAATTGCACTGTGCAATTAGGGACCTTTGGAAATGGACTTGGTGCTGCACTCACAGGCTGGACTTACAGCTAGAACTGAAAGCATCTGTATGCTGGCACGTTGAGTTGGAGTGGGGAATTCGGATACAACATTGTTAGGATGAATTAACACAATCAAGTGTGTGTATATGTGGAAAAGTGATTGCATATTGCAATTATGGAACAAAACAATGAGTTTCAAGGACAAAAACCTTCAAAAAATTGAAAAAATTGTTGTGGATACACTTTGTGGTGAAATGGTGGATTCATACAATGGGTAAAATATGTCTAGTTGTCAGGATAGCAGCGCAAACACGAAAACCGTCCCTGTTGGACAGGTGTATAGTAGAGCCTGGTGGTTCACCCTTCAGCTGCTTTTTGAACAAGTTTACCAGCTTCACTAATTGTGAAGCTAATTAAGGTTTTTACTTTAAGGGTCAAAAGTGGGTGCTTCAGTGCAGCTGTAAGCTATCTGCTGTCGCGCAAGAACGGAAGTAGCGGCCACTTACCTTTTTTTCAGCATCACCATGCTCCTTGCCCTATCTCTGACCTTGAAAGTCTTAGGATCACAGAACATACCTGATGTAACCAATCAGCTGCATTGTTTGCCTTCCTGCCACTCAGGTGACAGAGAAGCCACGCATCCCTGCAGCCAAGGCTTTAAGTGGGCTGGGTCTTGCCGGTGCTCAGCCCCGGCAGTTCTAAAAAGCAGGTGGAGAGACGGGTCCCTATCGGGCTCTCCATTTTTGCCCTCACCCTCAAAGTGAAAAAAAAATCCTAACTCTGCAGCAGTACCATCCTTCACTCCCTTTGATGAATAGTTCTTTCATAGTCTCATAATGCCAGAACTGAAGCATTTTCAGTGTAGTATACAACAAAGCCATAATTGGTGCTTATTTATCAATAGTCCTAGATTGTTGTAGGTGTAATGTTTCTTGTATTGATAGGCGCCACCCGCACCTAGGGGCGTGGCGCTCTTAGTTGCATCTCGGGTGGGAGCCTTTTTTTCTCTCTCTCCCCCCTAGATGCCCCGGAAGTAATGGCAGCAGGGGGGCGGTCCAGTGACGTAATTTAAGGGCGAAGGTTGACAAAGAGCAGACAGAGAAGCGAGGAAATCCTCTTTGTCCTCTCCAGCGGCTCCCAAAATGGCAGACCAGTGGAAAGTTACCCATCCCTAAGACTGAAGGGTAGGATCCCTGGGGCTTGGTCGCTGGCAGCAAAATGGTTTGGACTCTTTTTTGGCATGGACTGACCGACCATTGGGACAGGGCGAGCATTCAATGGGGCTCCGAGCTGGCGGGACTGGGGACTTACCTGCTGGTGGTCCTGGACTCTCCTGCCCTACCTTTGGGGGGGCCCTGTGTTCAGGAACCCCGATGGGGCCAAGGCGTTATGCGGTGCCCTGGTGGTTGTACCTCTGAGGTGGAGGGCTGAAAAAGCTACTACCAATAAAAGTGGCCAGTGGTCAATGTGCTACATCGTTGCTGTTGGATGCCTGTGGTGGTACTCAGGGGCCAGTGCAAGTTGAGGCCTGCTGGAACATCGAGCACTGGGATTCATTATAAATTGCGTATCTTGATGTCTTGATGGTTAATGCCATGCCTGTAATGTATATACAATCTCTTGCCAAAATGCATCCTTTGTAATCTGGCCTCTTCTGGCCTTTCATAAGTAAGTAGCGAACAAATGTGTGTTTTTACCTATACCTGAATAAATGATCAAGTGAATATTCAATGAACAAATTAAAGAGTACCTTAAAGGTGAAATAAAGGCCTACGCCATGATGATCAACTATCTGTGTTTTGTCGCTCTGTGGTATAGGTTTGCTGGGAGGGAATTGAATGACAATCAGTGGGGTGATTTGTATATTGTATGCACACTATACATATCTGGATGCGATGACAGAAGCAACAAAATACCAGTTAGGCGACACTATGCTAAGCACAGATTTTTAGCTTATGTGTTTTTGGGCAACACGCTTAATTACATCGGCCACGCCTCTTTAAGAGACTCACAGTTTTTCCATCCCACTTAAAGCCCTGACTGCAGCCTAATGTCTCCTCCACGTTAGGCAGGATATTTGGGTGCAAGGATTTGGTAAACTTTAAGTACACTGCTTTGTTCTAATTAGTGGAATGCGAGCTTGAACCAAAGGTTGGAGCACCAGTTACATTACACAAGGAAACGTTCATGTTTTTTATGCATGTGGAGATTCTGCGGCCGATTCACAAAGGACCTCCACATTCATGGTGGGACCTCGGCAATGGGTAACTGCAGTACAGAGCTCCCACCACCAGTGTGGGACTCCCACCACGACTACGAGGTCTCCGTCACAAGTGCGGAGGCCCTTTGTGACTCAGCCCCTAAATAAGTTTGCCCTGAAACAAAGGATGTTGAGCGGACGCTGGTACACCAACCTAAATTCTTTCCTTGTTCCAAAGTTGGCAGGTCTCGCCGTTACGCCACATCCTCTTCCTAAATTCGCATGTGTGGGTGCAATGAAAAATTCGCACATGCCTTGTGTCAATAGCATTTTGGTGTTAAAAAAGAAAGTAACGGTTCGTCTGAAAAAATACAGCTGCAATGCAATTAATTTAGTTAGAGAAGACATTATACAATTACATTTCAGTCAAGATTGTGAATCAAAAATCATTAATGTGATTGAGAATGGAGAACAGTTCTTCCCTCAACTCAACTGCCCTCATTTCTGAAGTGCAATGCAACCAATCCTGGAAACTGTATTTGTCAAGTAACCCGAACTTGCCACCCACTGGAATTTCCAGCGCGAGCTCAGGTCTCATGGGCTTGTCAATGATCACTGTTTGCATTCCTGAGCCCTGAGAAATGCTATTAGCCAAGCAAACACCGCGAGATGTATGACTCAACATCAAATGCATGGCCTCTGCGCCACCAACACCCGGTGGGGCCATCACACTGTAAACGCCTGCAGGGCCCTCGGGCAGCCGTCAGGAATGTGCCTTTCAGGTGCCCCGGGACTGGCCTCCCCCCAGCGGCGGTGGCATTCCGGATTCAAGTTAGAGCACTCCTATATAAACAGAGCTGAACAGGACATGTCCGTAGTGGTGCGGAGGGCGGGCTAATGGGGCTATGCTGCAACCGGGCTTATCCGAGGGTGAGAGGGAGTGAAAGCCGCTACCAGTCTGTGGTATTATAAATGGAGCACAGCCCCTCCCTACATGCTCCGCACTCTAGTTGTAATGAGAGAGCAGCTAGCGTACATTTTGTTTTTTATTTATTTATGTAGGAGCTATATGTTACACTACAAGCCACTTAGGCTTCTTTGGTGGGGGGGGGGGGGGGGGGGGGGACATTTCTTTTTGCATGGGACTCCAAAAATCCTTGCACAGTAGCTGAACCCACTACCCCCTTCTGCCTGTTAGCTGTTACAGAAAGACTTTGATCAATAGCTCCAAATGGTGTGGTTAGAGATGGTGGCTTACACTTGGGCCACTGGAATTATGCGCCAGGAGAGAGCCAAATTCTGCGGCAGAGTTGAGTAAATTATGATGCAAGAAAACAAAAATTATGCGGTGTAATGCAGGACATTTTGTAATAGTATTGCGTCATTCATTTGTAATTGTAACTCTTGTTAACACTGTCTGGGCACTGGTTGCTACTCATTAGTACAAGTTTAATATACAAATACAGCACTAAGCAACAACAAAAAGGAGACTAGTCAATTTTTGCAAATTGTCTTCTACTGCGCGGCAACGTGTGCTGCTGTGCTTTACTAACTTTTGAATAATCTGAGCTAGAAACAATACCTTTTGTTAAAATCTGTAGATTATGCGGTAGATGATGGATTATGTGGCAAATGCAGCAAATCCATAATTATGCAAAAAACGCCACCGAGGCACAATCACATAATTCCAGTGGCCCTGGCCTACACCAAGCAGTGTTCAGCTAGGTAGCTTTCCGATGATAACGTCGCGTTGTATGTCTGAGTTTGGCTGCAGGCAAAGGCGAATGCTGTGTTGTGGCTTCTCACAATTTGCATTTCTCCTAGGATTAGGAGGATTACCTGTCCTGTACAAGATTCTTAAATGGATGAGGGATGAAAGTAGGAAATTGCACCCTGATTGCTGGCATGTGTGGACACTAGTAGACAATGACAGTATTGCCATAGTGTCCATTCACGAAAGAAAGGTGTCGTTACTATGGCCTCAAGGTTTCGACCCGTGTAACACAGCTATAGTCTTTGGGCCACATGCATCAACGAGAAAACTGGTCGCAAACGGGCAGATTAGCAGAATCTTCCCCTTTGCGACCGGTATTTTTGCATTTGGGATGCATCATCCCAAATACAAAAATCGTAATTTAAGGAATCTCTAAATAGCGATTCCTTAAATTGCGATTGCATTTAAGGAATCCCAAATTGAGATTCCTTAAATGCAATGCATTAAAGTTAAAATATTAGCGATTTCGCTAATAGGGGGAGCAAATTAAATGCACTTTTGTGCATTTTTCAAAGTTTCATGTTGCGCACACACATGCCCTTAGAGCATGTGTGTGTGCAACATATGTGCACAGATCAATTTCAGGGGTACAATAGGGTGTCATTTTGACACCCTTGCACCCTTGAAATTGCATGAGCAATTTGCGAGTACCTACTGGTACTCGCAATTTGCTCATGCAATCTCCAAATCATTCCTATGGGCCTGGAGGCCCATAGGAATGATTGGGACGGCATTCCTTAATTGCGACTCGCAATTTGCGAGTCGCAATTAAGGAATTTGTAGGAATTGCTATTTTTATAGCGATTCCTACATGCATAGGCTTTTGCAATTCCTTAATTGCGATTCCTTAAAAATCGCAATTAAGGAATCGTAAAAGTCTTTGTTGATGCATGTGCCAGTTTATTGTGAATCTACAATCTCCTAGAATCGATTTGGGTGTTAAAGCTTGGGGGAATGAGATGGAGCATCGTGCCATTTATGGCAAATCGTCTGGTTCTACAAAAGGATAGGTGGCCATTCTGGAATGCGGAACTCCAGATTTTTATGAGTGATGACCGGGGTTAGCTTATGGCATGTCCTCATACCATTGCTGCGTGATGTTAATTAAATTCTTGTTTTTGCACTTGCAAATATGGGGTTATTCACTGATGCAATTTGAATTTCTTACATGCAAACCATATTACTGCCCAACAAAACAGTATTTAATTTTTTTAAGTCTTGCCTAGCAAACGGTTAAGTTGTCTGGTAGAAAAGGACCTAACGTGCGCTCACCAAGAACTTATTGTAGGCTTTTAGCCCACCCTTTGTTTATTACTGGCTGCCTTTATTGTCACTGTCATTTACTTGCTTCTTATTTGATGGCTTTCCTTGACCATCCTGTGTTTGTCCCTCTCTAGGAGCACAGCTTCTTTACCATTCTTTGGCTTGAATGACTTGCATTCTTTCACAGCTCACTTTTTGGGAAATACTTTTTTCTTTTTGTTTGAGTACTCCATGAGAGTGCATATGTTCTTATCTCTCTCTTTTAACCCCTTCGGTGCTCATGACGGAATGGTTCCGTCATGAGCACCGGTGCTCCTGTGCTCATGACGGAACCATTCTGTCATGAGGACAGAGGCACGAAATCCGGATTTCCATTTTTGGGGGGGCCTCGGGACGTGGGGAAGAGCTTCCCCAACCTCCCGAGGCCCTCCCCTGGTTTTCAAAGTAATGACGATCGCGGGCATGGCGCGCTGTCGTCATTACATTGAAATCAAAACTGAAACTTAGTTTCAGTTTCAGTGTTTCAGTGTTTCAGTGTTTGTGGGGCTATCTCAGCCCCCGAGCACCGAAACACTTGGGAGAGATTCTCCCCTTTCCAATGGTACCCTTCCCTACTGGATCCCTGCTTGGGGATCACCCAAGGAGGGCGATCCCCAAGCAGGGATCTACCCTTCAGCACCAGGGAGGGGGGAGCAGCCCCTTGGGCAAGTGCCTTTGCTCCCCCATTGCGTTTTGGGCACACCAGTCTTTCTGCTCCACCGGGGGGACAGAAAGCCCACTAGCGCTAAGGATTTTTTACCCAAAAATTTACTTAGGGTGGGGGCTGCCTAAAACGGGCATGTCAATGCCCCCACGCCCCCTCACCAAAATTACAGCCTTTCTTCCAGTAGCCCCCAATCTGCCCCACTGGGGGGGGGGGGACAAAAAGCCCACTAGACACCCGGGATTTATTTTGGGCAAATAAAATTAGGGTGGGGGCTGCCCAGCACGGGCATGCCAATGCCCCCACCCCCCAAAAAAACATTACAGTCTTTCTGCCCCCCCGGAGGGGCAGGAAGCTCACTAGCGCCAGGGATATTTTTTCCACAATTTTACTTAAGCGGGGGCTGCCCAAAACGGGCATGCCAATGCCCCAACCCCCACCCTACCAAAATTACAGCCTGGGGGGCAGATGGGGGCAGTAGCCCCCAATCTGCCCCGCCGGGGGGGCAAACAGCCCACTAGATGCCAGGGATTTATTTGGGCAATTGAAATTAGGGTGGGAGTTGCCCAAAACGGGTATGTCAATGCCCCCACCCCCCAATAAAATGACAGTCTTTCTGCACCCCTGGGGGGCAAATGGGGGTAGTAGCCTCCAATCTGCCCCCCCAGGGGAGCAGAAAGCCCACTAGATGCCCGGGATTGTTTTTTGGCAATTTTACTTAGGGTGGGGGCTGCCCAAAACGTGCATGCCAATGCCCCAACCCCCCACCAAAATCACAGCCTTTCTGCCCCCCCAGATGGGGGAAGTAGCCCCCAATCTGACCCCCGGGGGGCAAAAAGCCCACTAGATGCTAGGGATTTATTATGGGCAATTGGAAGGCTGGATGGTAGGAAATTTGGGTCAGCCCGGTGATGCCACAACTTTCCCACACAAAAATGTGTGGAAAAGTGATTTTTTTCAGCTAATTTTGAGGTTTGCAGGGGATTCTGGGTAAGAAAACGTTGGGGGATCCACGCAAGCCATACCTCCCTTGGATCCCCCTGGTGTCTAGTTTTCAGAAATGTGTGGGTTTGGTAGGTTTCCCTAGCTGGCCGCCGAGCACGGGGCCAAAAACCCAGGTGACCCCCCTTGCAAAACCAGGTCGTTTTGTGATCGATCATTTTGATGTCCCCTCAATACGTTTTGGTCCCTTGCCTGTCGCAAGTACTTGGGCCTCCCACACAAGTGTGGCACCGTTTTTATCGGGAGACCTGGGGGAACGCTGGGTGGTAGGACATTTGTGTCAGGCCAGTGATGCCACAACTTTCCCACACAAAAATGTGTGGAAAAAGTGATTTTTTTCAGCTAACTTTGAGGTTTGCAAGGGATTCTGGGTAAGAAAATGTCAGGGGATCCACGCAAGCCATACCTCCCTAACCCTGGGTACCTTTGGAATCTCCATGATGTTGGAAAAAAAGAACGCAAATTTGGCGTGAATACCTTATGTGGTCAAAAAGTTACAGGGGACTAAGCACAAACTACCCCAAATAGCCCAAAAAAGGCTTAGCACGGGGGGGGGAGGCCTAGCAGCGCATGGGTTAAGTAATTTCCCCTTGCTAGATTCCACCACATCCATGTTCTGTCTCCCTGTATGCTTTTCTCCCACTGCCAGCCACATTCTGCCTCTTACACACTGTGCTGCATTTTTTATTTAAAACTTCCTCCAATCCATTCTCAGTTGCTGCCCCCACCTGCCCCCCTCCTGCTCTCCCTACCTGCTCCCCTCTCCTGTTCCTCAATTGACCCACTCCCATCCCTGCGCTTAAATTTTAAAAATAATAATAATTTGGGAGGGGCGGGAATTAAATTGATCCTCAACAAAAGTGCTTTTGTTCATGATTTTTCACGGTTGTGGACCCATGTGCGCTCCTAGATTAAGGTGCAACCACCAACAGTAGCTTCATCATCACACCTTTTTCCCCACATTGCTAAATAGCATTAGTAAAAATCATTGTGCTTTTTATTATTGCTGTTAAGTCTCATCAAAAAGCATTAGTAAAGGCAGTGGCTCCCAAAGGCAAGACATGTTGGCTTTGCCAATTATTGCTTCCAAAGTTTCCTAATGGAAGTTGAACAACAGATAAATGCTGCCAGGTGCTGCTTCTGCATGCATACATAGTGCTTGTGGGTTTATAAGTTATGCAAGCTTTGTATAATAAAAAGCAGAAAATTACAGCCAACACCCCAAGAAAATGAATACCTGTCAGTGTCTACAACTCACAGAGAATGTTTTCATACTAATGGTCTTGGCTCATGTAAGATGTGCATCTGTCATACCGTGGCACAGTGCCTTTGCCATGCATTTTCACAAACACTTTCGTTCTGCAATCTAAGTTACTGTTGCACATTGTTTGTCAACTCTATGAATGAGGAGCTCATACCAGTGTACGAGTGAAGAAAGATGTATGTGTGCTGTGTATAGGTGTATGGTTGCTGTCTGTGTGTGTTTGTAGCAGTGGTGGCTCCCCACCTAAGGCGGAGGGGTATTCCCCCACTGCTCGAAAAGAAAACGATAACTATTGTTATTAACATTTTATTTTTCCTGTTGAAGTCAATGGCTCTGGGTGGGGAGGGAGGGGTTGGGACTGGCAAGAGCAGGGAGAGGAGTGATTTGCACTCCTTAAGTGTGCACGACTGCTTAGCCGTCCAAACAGTCCTGCGCACTTTGCATCTTCCCCACCAGGCTGAATTATAAAGCCTGTTGAGGAACATGCAAAGCCTTCCACTCACAGACCAATCATAACAATGTATTGCAGCATTGTGATTGGTTATGGGGAGCCTGGGAGCCCAGGTGCTTCCTGCTGACGGCAGGGACAGAAAAAAGAGGACAGAGGAGAGGCAGCTACAGGCCAGCCCACATAAGTGTTTTTTTTTTTTTATGTACTTCCGCCCAAACAACCCAACCATCCCAACGCCCCTGCCTCACCACTCCCGATCGGTACAAAAGGGGGTGGTGATGGACGGAGCATCAGAACCAATCAAACACTCACACCCAGTCAACAGATCTGGGTTTAATCCATAACCGTTCTTTAGCCCACTCTGCCACCCCAGTTCAGACATGGCCATATGCAAATCAGTCTGACCCTGTGCCTCATGGGAACAGTCCAGCCCAAACTGCCAAGCCATGCCTTCCCTGGAACGGAAACAAGCTTCCTAGGACCGGTTTCTGGCATTTCAGCCGTCTTCAGCCAGGCTTGCTTGAATCCAGTGGCAAAGTGAGCAAGGGACTCACGTCTGAGCATACCCTGCCAACTTATGGCGAACAAAGCGGTACAAAAGGGGGTGGTGATGGACGGAGCATCAGAACCAATCAAACACTCACACCCAGTCAACAGATCTGGGTTTAATCCATAACCGTTCTTTAGCCCACTCTGCCACCCCAGTTCAGACATGGCCATATGCAAATCAGTCTGACCCTGTGCCTCATGGGAACAGTCCAGCCCAAACTGCCAAGCCATGCCTTCCCTGGAACGGAAACAAGCTTCCTAGGACCGGTTTCTGGCATTTCAGCCGTCTTCAGCCAGGCTTGCTTGAATCCAGTGGCAAAGTGAGCAAGGGACTCACGTCTGAGCATACCCTGCCAACTTATGGCGAACAAAGCGGTACAAAAGGGGGTGGTGATGGACGGAGCATCAGAACCAATCAAACACTCACACCCAGTCAACAGATCTGGGTTTAATCCACAACCGTTCTTTAGCCCACTCTGCCACCCCAGTTCAGACATGGCCATATGCAAATCAGTCTGACCCTGTGCCTCATGGGAACAGTCCAGCCCAAACTGCCAAGCCATGCCTTCCCTGGAACGGAAACAAGCTTCCTAGGACCGGTTTCTGGCATTTCAGCCGTCTTCAGCCAGGCTTGCTTGAATCCAGTGGCAAAGTGAGCAAGGGACTCACGTCTGAGCATACCCTGCCAACTTATGGCGAACAAAGCGGTACAAAAGGGGGTGGTGATGGACGGAGCATCAGAACCAATCAAACACTCACACCCAGTCAACAGATCTGGGTTTAATCCATAACCGTTCTTTAGCCCACTCTGCCACCCCAGTTCAGACATGGCCATATGCAAATCAGTCTGACCCTGTGCCTCATGGGAACAGTCCAGCCCAAACTGCCAAGCCATGCCTTCCCTGGAACGGAAACAAGCTTCCTAGGACCGGTTTCTGGCATTTCAGCCGTCTTCAGCCAGGCTTGCTTGAATCCAGTGGCAAAGTGAGCAAGGGACTCACGTCTGAGCATACCCTGCCAACTTATGGCGAACAAAGCGGTACAAAAGGGGGTGGTGATGGACGGAGCATCAGAACCAATCAAACACTCACACCCAGTCAACAGATCTGGGTTTAATCCATAACCGTTCTTTAGCCCACTCTGCCACCCCAGTTCAGACATGGCCATATGCAAATCAGTCTGACCCTGTGCCTCATGGGAACAGTCCAGCCCAAACTGCCAAGCCATGCCTTCCCTGGAACGGAAACAAGCTTCCTAGGACCGGTTTCTGGCATTTCAGCCGTCTTCAGCCAGGCTTGCTTGAATCCAGTGGCAAAGTGAGCAAGGGACTCACGTCTGAGCATACCCTGCCAACTTATGGCGAACAAAGCGGTACAAAAGGGGGTGGTGATGGACGGAGCATCAGAACCAATCAAACACTCACACCCAGTCAACAGATCTGGGTTTAATCCATAACCGTTCTTTAGCCCACTCTGCCACCCCAGTTCAGACATGGCCATATGCAAATCAGTCTGACCCTGTGCCTCATGGGAACAGTCCAGCCCAAACTGCCAAGCCATGCCTTCCCTGGAACGGAAACAAGCTTCCTAGGACCGGTTTCTGGCATTTCAGCCGTCTTCAGCCAGGCTTGCTTGAATCCAGTGGCAAAGTGAGCAAGGGACTCACGTCTGAGCATACCCTGCCAACTTATGGCGAACAAAGCGGTACAAAAGGGGGTGGTGATGGACGGAGCATCAGAACCAATCAAACACTCACACCCAGTCAACAGATCTGGGTTTAATCCATAACCGTTCTTTAGCCCACTCTGCCACCCCAGTTCAGACATGGCCATATGCAAATCAGTCTGACCCTGTTCCTCATGGGAACAGTCCAGCCCAAACTGCCAAGCCATGCCTTCCCTGGAACGGAAACAAGCTTCCTAGGACCGGTTTCTGGCATTTCAGCCGTCTTCAGCCAGGCTTGCTTGAATCCAGTGGCAAAGTGAGCAAGGGACTCACGTCTGAGCATACCCTGCCAACTTATGGCGAACAAAGCGGTACAAAAGGGGGTGGTGATGGACGGAGCATCAGAACCAATCAAACACTCACACCCAGTCAACAGATCTGGGTTTAATCCATAACCGTTCTTTAGCCCACTCTGCCACCCCAGTTCAGACATGGCCATATGCAAATCAGTCTGACCCTGTGCCTCATGGGAACAGTCCAGCCCAAACTGCCAAGCCATGCCTTCCCTGGAACGGAAACAAGCTTCCTAGGACCGGTTTCTGGCATTTCAGCCGTCTTCAGCCAGGCTTGCTTGAATCCAGTGGCAAAGTGAGCAAGGGACTCACGTCTGAGCATACCCTGCCAACTTATGGCGAACAAAGCGGTACAAAAGGGGGTGGTGATGGACGGAGCATCAGAACCAATCAAACACTCACACCCAGTCAACAGATCTGGGTTTAATCCATAACCATTCTTTAGCCCACTCTGCCACCCCAGTTCAGACATGGCCATATGCAAATCAGTCTGACCCTGTGCCTCATGGGAACAGTCCAGCCCAAACTGCCAAGCCATGCCTTCCCTGGAACGGAAACAAGCTTCCTAGGACCGGTTTCTGGCATTTCAGCCGTCTTCAGCCAGGCTTGCTTGAATCCAGTGGCAAAGTGAGCAAGGGACTCACGTCTGAGCATACCCTGCCAACTTATGGCGAACAAAGCGGTACAAAAGGGGGTGGTGATGGACGGAGCATCAGAACCAATCTAACACTCACACCCAGTCAACAGATCTGGGTTTAATCCATAACCGTTCTTTAGCCCACTCTGCCACCCCAGTTCAGACATGGCCATATGCAAATCAGTCTGACCCTGTGCCTCATGGGAACAGTCCAGCCCAAACTGCCAAGCCATGCCTTCCCTGGAACGGAAACAAGCTTCCTAGGACCGGTTTCTGGCATTTCAGCCGTCTTCAGCCAGGCTTGCTTGAATCCAGTGGCAAAGTGAGCAAGGGACTCACGTCTGAGCATACCCTGCCAACTTATGGCGAACAAAGCGGTACAAAAGGGGGTGGTGATGGACGGAGCATCAGAACCAATCAAACACTCACACCCAGTCAACAGATCTGGGTTTAATCCATAACCGTTCTTTAGCCCACTCTGCCACCCCAGTTCAGACATGGCCATATGCAAATCAGTCTGACCCTGTGCCTCAGGGGAACAGTCCAGCCCAAACTGCCAAGCCATGCCTTCCCTGGAACGGAAACAAGCTTCCTAGGACCGGTTTCTGGCATTTCAGCCGTCTTCAGCCAGGCTTGCTTGAATCCAGTGGCAAAGTGAGCAAGGGACTCACGTCTGAGCATACCCTGCCAACTTATGGCGAACAAAGCGGTACAAAAGGGGGTGGTGATGGACGGAGCATCAGAACCAATCAAACACTCACACCCAGTCAACAGATCTGGGTTTAATCCATAACCGTTCTTTAGCCCACTCTGCCACCCCAGTTCAGACATGGCCATATGCAAATCAGTCTGACCCTGTGCCTCATGGGAACAGTCCAGCCCAAACTGCCAAGCCATGCCTTCCCTGGAACGGAAACAAGCTTCCTAGGACCGGTTTCTGGCATTTCAGCCGTCTTCAGCCAGGCTTGCTTGAATCCAGTGGCAAAGTGAGCAAGGGACTCACGTCTGAGCATACCCTGCCAACTTATGGCGAACAAAGCGGTACAAAAGGGGGTGGTGATGGACGGAGCATCAGAACCAATCAAACACTCACACCCAGTCAACAGATCTGGGTTTAATCCATAACCGTTCTTTAGCCCACTCTGCCACCCCAGTTCAGACATGGCCATATGCAAATCAGTCTGACCCTGTGCCTCATGGGAACAGTCCAGCCCAAACTGCCAAGCCATGCCTTCCCTGGAACGGAAACAAGCTTCCTAGGACCGGTTTCTGGCATTTCAGCCGTCTTCAGCCAGGCTTGCTTGAATCCAGTGGCAAAGTGAGCAAGGGACTCACGTCTGAGCATACCCTGCCAACTTATGGCGAACAAAGCGGTACAAAAGGGGGTGGTGATGGACGGAGCATCAGAACCAATCAAACACTCACACCCAGTCAACAGATCTGGGTTTAATCCATAACCGTTCTTTAGCCCACTCTGCCACCCCAGTTCAGACATGGCCATATGCAAATCAGTCTGACCCTGTGCCTCATGGGAACAGTCCAGCCCAAACTGCCAAGCCATGCCTTCCCTGGAACGGAAACAAGCTTCCTAGGACCGGTTTCTGGCATTTCAGCCGTCTTCAGCCAGGCTTGCTTGAATCCAGTGGCAAAGTGAGCAAGGGACTCACGTCTGAGCATACCCTGCCAACTTATGGCGAACAAAGCGGTACAAAAGGGGGTGGTGATGGACGGAGCATCAGAACCAATCAAACACTCACACCCAGTCAACAGATCTGGGTTTAATCCATAACCGTTCTTTAGCCCACTCTGCCACCCCAGTTCAGACATGGCCATATGCAAATCAGTCTGACCCTGTGCCTCATGGGAACAGTCCAGCCCAAACTGCCAAGCCATGCCTTCCCTGGAACGGAAACAAGCTTCCTAGGACCGGTTTCTGGCATTTCAGCCGTCTTCAGCCAGGCTTGCTTGAATCCAGTGGCAAAGTGAGCAAGGGACTCACGTCTGAGCATACCCTGCCAACTTATGGCGAACAAAGCGGTACAAAAGGGGGTGGTGATGGACGGAGCATCAGAACCAATCAAACACTCACACCCAGTCAACAGATCTGGGTTTAATCCATAACCGTTCTTTAGCCCACTCTGCCACCCCAGTTCAGACATGGCCATATGCAAATCAGTCTGACCCTGTGCCTCATGGGAACAGTCCAGCCCAAACTGCCAAGCCATGCCTTCCCTGGAACGGAAACAAGCTTCCTAGGACCGGTTTCTGGCATTTCAGCCGTCTTCAGCCAGGCTTGCTTGAATCCAGTGGCAAAGTGAGCAAGGGACTCACGTCTGAGCATACCCTGCCAACTTATGGCGAACAAAGCGGTACAAAAGGGGGTGGTGATGGACGGAGCATCAGAACCAATCAAACACTCACACCCAGTCAACAGATCTGGGTTTAATCCATAACCGTTCTTTAGCCCACTCTGCCACCCCAGTTCAGACATGGCCATATGCAAATCAGTCTGACCCTGTGCCTCATGGGAACAGTCCAGCCCAAACTGCCAAGCCATGCCTTCCCTGGAACGGAAACAAGCTTCCTAGGACCGGTTTCTGGCATTTCAGCCGTCTTCAGCCAGGCTTGCTTGAATCCAGTGGCAAAGTGAGCAAGGGACTCACGTCTGAGCATACCCTGCCAACTTATGGCGAACAAAGCGGTACAAAAGGGGGTGGTGATGGACGGAGCATCAGAACCAATCAAACACTCACACCCAGTCAACAGATCTGGGTTTAATCCATAACCGTTCTTTAGCCCACTCTGCCACCCCAGTTCAGACATGGCCATATGCAAATCAGTCTGACCCTGTGCCTCATGGGAACAGTCCAGCCCAAACTGCCAAGCCATGCCTTCCCTGGAACGGAAACAAGCTTCCTAGGACCGGTTTCTGGCATTTCAGCCGTCTTCAGCCAGGCTTGCTTGAATCCAGTGGCAAAGTGAGCAAGGGAGGGAGGGGTTGGGACTGGCAAGAGCAGGGAGAGGAGTGATTTGCACTCCTTAAGTGTGCACGACTGCTTGGCCGTCCAAACAGTCCTGCGCACTTTGCATCTTCCCCACCAGGCTGAATTATAAAGCCTGTTGAGGAACATGCAAAGCCTTCCACTCACAGACCAATCATAACAATGTATTGCAGCATTGTGATTGGTTATGGGGAGCCTGGGAGCCCAGGTGCTTCCTGCTGACGGCAGGGACAGAAAAAAGAGGACAGAGGAGAGGCAGCTACAGGCCAGCCCACATAAGTGTTTTTTTTTTTTTATGTACTTCCGCCCGAACAACCCAACCATCCCAACGCCCCTGCCTCACCACTCCCGATCAGTAGCAGCCGCTACTGGTTTGTAGGTGTTGTGGGTGTTTCTGTTTATGTGTGGCCTGTGTGTGTCTCAATGTGAACAAACCATACACAAGGCAAAGCTGTAGGGTCAGCAATGATGTGCCCAGCAGACAGCTGTATCTATTATTAATAGGGACAGTAGGATTAGTAAATATTGCCATACAGACAGTACCAAACACACAGATCACACCAGTAGCGGCTGCTACTGATCGGGAGTGAGGGCGGGGAAAAAAAAAACACTTACCTGGGCTAGGAGGCTGGGTTTATGCACAGGACAGCTCAGGCAGCGGCTGTACTCCCTCCCTAATGCACAGGGCCAGAAGAGCAGGGAATATCGCATCATAAGCTTGATGCACAGCCATGGGAATGGAACAGGACTGGGGCGCTGCTAATACGAGCTTCCCTTCCCCTCTCAGACACAACTAGCCCGGCAGAGGCGGCGGGACCCCTATAAAATAAACCATAATATTCCCTCTCCGGGGTGATGCGTGGAGAGTGAAGGTTAGTCATACCGCAGGCTAAACGTTTTGAAGGGAATGTGGAGACGACGTGCTACTGGAGCATGAGGTGTGAGGCAAATAGATAAAAAAAAGGCCTCAGGTGAAAAGATAATTGAGGAAAGAGAATCCGTGGGGGAGCGGGGAAGAGAGAGTGCTCAAGCGGATGAGTGATGGCTGGGAGCAGGAGCTGCTTCCTGTATCTTTGCTGTCAAAGGGGAGGCCTGACCCCTGGTTGATGGCTGATGCCCTCAGCACTTCGAGCATGGAAGCTGCTGGGCCCAGTTCAGGTCTGGTCACTCTTTGCTTTCGAGCCCACTGCTTTCTTTCAGGGGCAGGGTCGGACTGGCCTATAGGACGGCCGTAGTTAAACAAATAATGGGGTGACCCAGTATCCCTCAGAACCTGGGCAGTAAGTTATAAGGTAAACAGTGGTTCCGTTGGGTGTAACGGAACCACTATAGGACGGCCGGGCAGGTCTCGATGGGCTGCTCTGACAGGTTAGTGTGCGGTCCAGTTTTCAGCAGTTGTGGGCCAGTTTTGTGGCCAGGTGGGTCGGTTTTTACTCTTGCTTTCCATGCTGTTGCCATTTTCTAGCTCTCTGCTTTGCTAATGTGGGCCACTTTATGGTTTTTGTCCCAGTTGGACCAGGTTCAGGGATCAGCGAGAGGACTGGGGACTCATGGGAAGAAACTCCAAGCTGTACTGCTCACCGACTCTCTGTACTTGCACCAGAGTAGGGGTTGGGCCAGTGGAAACGCAGACATTTCTTAAGCAGCCAGCAGCGTGGCAAACTGTGCGCCATCCTTGAAGCCCTTTCAGTAGCACAGGCTTCCCCAGAAGACTTCCCATTTTAATGGAGCTTAGTAAACCTGTCGCTGCACTTCTGCATTCCGTGCTTTTTAGGTTTGACGTATATGATGATGATACCTTTTATGGCAAACATATTGTACTTAATCCAAGAAGTTTTGGATTAGTTTCCTTCAGCAACTGGATTCTTTTGTTCCTAGACCTTCAGAAATAGATTTCTCATAAGACATTGTTAATTACATCTTGGATCAGCCAATAGGAGTGTTTTATTTTCACCTTTGTTCTATTGGCTATTGAAGGGAGTCCTTCCGCATCCATCGAGACAGATGATTGACTATAGAACATCTGCAATCAATGCTTTAGGTCCTGTTTTACATCCAGAACCAGTTGCGGAGTTTATCATGCGCTCTGGAGAGTGTGCACTCACAAACGTATTAGATCAATTAATGCTATAAAAAATGAAGCAGCCCTCTGTTCTCTATAATATCCACCTTCCCGCGCTTTTCTCTGTATTTTAGTACAATACTTTAATGTCCATACACCCAAACCACATGCCATACAAACATCAAACCTACTGGTTTTGAAAATGGTTCTTTCTTAAGTTGCCTTCAGAGAGCCACACAGGTTTTTACGTTGCAGTATATTATTTATGAAGGAACTTATCAGTATAAAAGAAGGAAGGACAGAGAACATTAAAAACACTTTCAGTGAGGTCAATACAAAAGCTGTGTTATCTTAAGCAGGGGTTGTAGCAAGCCACTGCAGTATAAAATGCTTGTCAGTTATGGTAAAAAGTCAAAGAAAAACAGGTGCGAAATTGATGTAAAATGCACAGTGTCACATGATGGCAGGAGACCTGTGGAACAGAGATGCTGTCAAAAGGCGGACGTGGAGTCTCTGGAAATATTTCTGGGGTCAGTCGAGGCAGTGTTAGACCAACCGTGTAGTTGAAGCAAAGAGCGTACACATGGCCTGTCTTTCGATGTGAGAGCGAGTGGAGGAGGGTGGATGTGGCCAGAGCCATGAAGACTAATAGGGTAGTTTAGAGTTCGGTGGGCAGGTCGCCAGCCCGCTGGGGCAGCTGTGCCTCGGCTCTGTCATACTGGCAGAGGGCCTCCTCCTAAATGTATATATTCCTTCCGGCTTGGCAGGGATCTATTTGCCAAAAGTGCACCTGCTGACACGGAGAGAGGATTTTTTTTTAAGTAATGTCAGCCAGCATGCATTTTTTAAAAATTTTAATTCATAAAGTAACTCATGAAGTAGATGCTTGTTTCTGAAATATTGAAAAAACTAGAACTCCTGCCATGCAGGGGTTGTTTAACGATTGACCTACACCTGCCATGCCGTAGGTTCTGGAGGGAAACCCTACATGACCACAGACCCGATTCGATAGAAGCTAATGGCAAAAATACTTCCCCACGATTTTTTCTGAAAAACCTTCCACTTTCCTGATCTAAAATGTTGGTATATTTGGGAAACATGCATTGCAAGGCCTCATTTTGGTGATTCCTAGTTTCTTTCTCCTTGAACTTTGCCAACCAGGGGCCATATTATAGAAGTGCCCCGGGGACGCAACAGGCATTAGGGCCCTCTTTGCGCGCCCCCGGGGCACTTTGATATTACAGAAGGGGTTGCAGGTGCTTGTGCGTCCCCTTCTGTAATACCAATAGCGCTGTCACTAAGTGCCAGCACTATTTTCAGAAGGCTTTCCCTCATTTATATGGGACATGGCCCCATGGGAAAGAGAGAATCCCTTTGCCGCCCGCGCCGTACTACCTGACGTGGGTGCAGAGGCAAAGAAGCTCTCAGGAGGCGCACTGCCAGTACCTCCCCTGACTACAGCCCTGAGGAAGGGGGGAAAGGGCCCCCCCAGAAATCCCCTTCAGGCGGGTGCACTCACTGAGTGCACCCGCTTGCAAGGGGATCTCTAATCCCCTTTAAAAGTAAAGGAGGGTTGCTGCTAGCACTGTGAAAACATGGAGCGGCTTCAAAGCAGCCGCTCTGTTTTTCACATGAATGCGCCTGCTCTCAGGGCAGCGGGAGTTTGCGGCTGCCCGGACGGCAGCGCATTCATCATAATATGGCGTCATTTTCTCATTGCGCCGGGCGCACCTCTTAAAAAGAGCGGCAAGTGCAATAAAGGAAAATGCGCTGCAATATAATGCGGCCAGGACCTCAGGCACTCGTAGATATTAACATTTTAACACAGACCTCCCCATTCCAAGATGTAGGTCCATGAAGGCGCTGTAAATTAGGAGCACCAAATAATTCCAACTGTGAGTTTGAGGATGTTGGCAGTGAATGCATCAGGTAGTACCAACCGACACCAAAACAGAGGATCCAGAGCTCCCCAAAAAAACCTGTAACTATATCTCTACTTGAAGATGCTGTGAAAAAGTATCAGTCCCCGTTTCTGGCTTGCAAGCCTGAGGACCAAACTGGATTTTTGTTGTTATCGGTGCTCGAGGGCAGAAAAACAGAAGTCCACTGAGCTGGTTTTAACTTCATGATACGAAACTTGTGGCACTTTAGATGGCACCGGAAACTCTTCTTATCTGGCCGGCTGTCTAGTTGTAAAGCACTGCAATAACCTTGAACCCCAAGCTGTTCTCATTTCCATGATAAAGAAGCCCCCATAAGCGTACATGTGGCTTCTCGGTAGAGGATAACACCGGATGATTTGATTTTAGATTTGATTTGAGATTTATAGAGCCCAACAATCAACCGAGGGCATCAAGGCGCTGGATGCAGTTAGCTATGCATCAGCCCAGGTAAGTCCCAAACACTTTGGGTTTTCACCAATGGGTTTTGTGTTTTGAGTTCTCTATTTTAGGTTTCCAAACCAGTAATAAAAGTATTCTGAATGAAATGCAGATCTCGATCTAAACTTATGGCATGTGATCACTATAACAACAGTATGACCTTAAGCAGGCCTGGAATGAAGCAATACGGTATAATGAATTTAAGAGGCTGATACCGGGCTGGACAGGCCCTTTATTCCACTGGGCTTTTCCCTGGTGGGCTGGAGACAATGTAGCCAGTTTTGAAAACCTGCGGCCACTCCTGCTGTCTCTGACACTTCCCAGGCTCCCTGAGGGTAACTTCAGGAGGCACAGGAGGCTTCAAGAGGGATAGACAGAGAGATAGCAAGAGAAATAGCGAAGGGGAAGGGGAAGGGAGAGAAAAACCGACCAGAGAGCAATAACACGGGAAGATGGAGGGAGCAGGCGAAAATGCTCAAACCAGCCTGCTCCCTCCCTCTTCCCATGCTATTGGTCACTTTCCGACCGAGTGACGAGAGTGAATTTCCAGAAGTAAGGTTCAAAATCCCTAACCGTTAAAATTGGCGTGGATTTGCATTCAAATTGTCATCAGGAACTTCACTAGTCTTAAGTGAAGCCTTTTTAAAGCTGGACATGTTTAATGCTGAGGTTGCACTATACACGTGGCCACTGAAATTATGTGATTTTGACTGCAGTATTTTCCACAGATTTTCCACATGATCCATCATCTGCTGCATAACCTCTATTTTTTGGGAAAATAAAAATTGCTAACGGATCAAAAGTTACTACAAAAATAAAAAAGTTATTAAAAATTGGGACACGTGTTGCAGCTTAGTGGAAGTCCCATTGCAAAGGTTGCCTGGTCACCTTTCTGTTGCCTATTGCTGTGTTTGTTTGTTAAATTGGTACAAATGAAACGAAACCCTTGTTCAGACTGAGTTAACATGTATAAAAATATGAAGCAATAATGTCACATAATGTTCTGCATTACGCTACATAAAGTGTCTCAACTGCGACGTAAATGTGACGCAAGGGCTCATAAATAAGGCCCCCAGTATCTTGGCTAACCATCATGGATGTCATTTAGGGTCAGCATGGGTCACCGCTGCGATCCCTAGACTGCAACTTGCGAGCCCAGACAGGCTGTTTGCAACCCCTAGCGAGAGAGCGACCTTGTTTGAGTGTCCAATTGTGAGTGTGTAACTGAGTGTTTTTTTAATGTGTGCGTTGCTGCATGTTTAATGATTGTGTTGGTTGTACCTATTTTAGAATGTATTTGTGTGTGTATGTGATTTAGGAATGTGTGCCAGCTTGTATGGATTCAGAATATTTGAATGACTATGACTATGTTTTGCAGTCATGTCTAATATTGTCTCAGTCATACACACATTCTTCACACACACAACTTGCCACACATTCCTAAAACACATACACACAAAAATATTTTCTAAAATATTTAGAGCCAACACACATTCTTTAAACACGCAGAAAAGCACAATTAAAAGAAACACTCAGGTACACCCTCACTGTTCGACAGATATACCAGTCCGAGTGAGACACAAAAACATGGCCGCTCTCTCTAGGGAAGTCACGCACGGCCTGCCAGCGGGAGCAAGCTGTAGTTAGGGGCTATACTGAATAGGTGTAAAATGTCAGTGGGGCGAGTGCCCAAAGTTGGGAAGGATTGCAGGGCGTAAATTAGAAGATGCTTTGTTCCTACCTATTAATGACCACTAGGTGCATAATTGTCACTGGGGGCTTGTGTGTTTGCATGTGAGACAGGTCTAAGTGCAGCTAGTCAGGGGCCTTGTATATAAACAGATGATGTGATATGCTGGAGTAGTAGGTGCAAAGTGGTCAGAGAAAGATTGGTCCATACAAGTTATCAGGCTAAATACACAGAGGTAAGAATAGTTAAAAGCTCATATATGAGAGAGGGTTATGTGCATAGAGATGAAAGGGAACTACAGGAATCCAGGATTACCTTGGAAATCTCAAGTAGCTGGGGGGTTACTGTTGAAAGGCGTGGTGTAGAGAGCTGAAAGCGATACAGGTGAAAAAAATGAGAGGTTCCTTACTGCACGCAGATGATGAACACTATATGGATGCAGATGATATGAATGTCTGCAAAAGAGGCAAAGTAAACAAAGGGGAGATGTATCTTGGTGCACAGAGGCAAGTGGGGCCTATGTCCACACACAAAAGAGATGTAGCCAGAACAATCACGCAGGTGGGATGTGATTCAATGAAGAAAGGTGCTAAAGCACTAGCTGCACTCTAGAGAGACATGTCTACATGCACACATGGTGGTGTCACAGGTTTAAAATATAAAAAATGGGTTCTGTCAGGTACCACCTATTAAAAAGGTTTCAAGAGACAATTCGAGACATCAACTGTATATAAGGCTAACATGATTCATATGTGTAGTGGGTGTCCACACAGGTCCAGGAAGGCCCACTCTGTTCCCGTTTGTTAATATGCACTTAAAATAAGCTGATTATCCTGGAAATATCAACTTATTTATTTTAAAAAAAATGAGATTCAAAGGTAGGTATATTCTAGACAAATAAGTGATTAAGCTAAAAAGCTTACCCCAGTATAGGCACACAGATTTCCAGTGTACACAGTCAGATTTGACTGGAGAAAAACAAAATGATTGGAAATTGTGTGTGAACACAGTGACTGCGTTTTTGGTGAGAATATTTGCTCTTTGGGCTCAACAGCTACATTCTGTGTGCAGATTAGCTTCTAAAAGTAGAGCTCACACATATGTACCAACCAGGTTCAGCCTTTGAATAATGGCTATGTTATTATGAGTCAGAACATGCATATTGGGGTTTGCCTGGCAGCTACTGGTGTTGCCATGACACATGGAGATTCTGCCTGGGCTTTTGAGGCTATATTTTGGTCTTTAAGGTTATGGTTAGGCTTGTTGTGGTTTGCATAGGCAAATTATGGTTGTCATGGTATGAACCTGTGTCTGAGCATTTGAAGCTATTGTTAAAAGAATGATGGATGTACCAGGAGGGTTGTTCTCCTGGTCTGTGATAGCTGTTCTCCTAGTCTAAGCTGCTGGCCTTTTATGGGAGAGTCCCTGGAACATGATTACAACAGCCTAGTGAATTTTGCTGATAACTAAAGCACAATTTCATCTACTTTAATATACTTTTGTTGTTTTTCAATATCACATATTGTAGGTTTTATGTTTATCAATTTCTGTGATGTCTCTTTTTTTAATGGCACCAGGGTTAATGATTGAGTAACATGACTCTCTGTGAAATCACCAGGGTCGAAAGTCAAATGATGCCACTTCCTCCAAGGTCACTGGGGTCAAAGAGCATGTGATGTCACTACTGCTACCCCAGGCATTTTGGTGAATCGGTTAGCAAATGTTTCCAGTGACCAAGGAAGGTGACAAGAAATAAAAGGATCAAACAAGTGATACTTCCCAGAAATCTTCAATCTACTTCCGGACCTGGAGAAACTAGCCTGAGACCAGTGCTCAGAGGTCGCTTTTGGCAACCGCTGACTATATAAATTGTAAATCATAAGGTAGGCTTCCATTTTTACAGATAAATAGACAGAAAACTATGCATTTCCAGCCTGTGTCTATAATTGAGGATAAAAATAGGGAATACGTATTTTTTTATTAAAGCTGTCAGTCATCTCTGCCAGAATAGTAGCTCATATTAACATGCTTAGCAGTTAAAAAAACGGGGGGAATTTTTCTAATTGGGCATTAACCACTGCAAGATGTACATATGTGGTACCACAGCACTAGTGTTTTCAGATCGGTATACTGATGTATCATATATGGTTACTTACACTATTGTAACCCACAAGGCATTTATGCATTCACATATCTTTAGCAATTACAAAGAAGAAGAAATATTCTAGTTATAACTTTGTTTTTTTCACAAACACCAAATAAATATGGATAACCACATACAAAAAGAGTGGAAAATAAATATGGATAAATAGAGACTGAAATGCTCAAAACTTAAATGCCATATAACTGTGACACTTAATCATACATATTAGAAAAATGAGACGGGTGAGAACCACCACAGTGCCGGCTTCCAAGATGCCGCATTGTAGTGGAGCTCTGGAGGTCAGATGGCAATACCTGACATAATCCTCAGTGCCTAGCCGTGTTTGCGGTTACTGGCCACCTGGAACGGATGTGTAACAATACCAGCTAACCCTTGTGGCTGGATTCTCCTGATTTCCCAACTGATGTCTTAGTTGGCCCTGGTGCATTCCCTGGCCTCGTGAAGACCCGAGGTCAGGGGTCCGCGCTTGCATTGGCGTGTGGTCAGGAGGCAGTGGGACCAGTGCAGTCTCTAACCCAGGAATGCCTTGTGGTGTTCTTTTAGTATGTGCTGATCTGAGAGGCTGTGGATAAGTGGTTGTAGCTTGTGATCAGTCCGCAAGGCTGAGAGGGAAGTGGCAGGGCTGGGAGTGCTGAGGAGGACCAATCAGTGGGGTGGGAGGGGGAGGGGGAGGGGGAGGGGCCAAGCCCTGTTGAGCAGCCTCTGAAGGCTTTCATTGGACCCAGCCGAGACAGGAGCTTGCGGTGTACAACTCTCCCTGTGATTGGCGTGTCAGCTGGTACAGCACTGAGCCTTTGCACTTTGGCTGGGGCCTGGCTGAGCGCTATCTTCCCTGTGTACTAAGCGCCGCCTAGGGTGCCAGATCACTCACATGCTGGAGCAATAACTGTGGATGGGAAACGTAACCCCATTGTATTGTGTACCACCCAACCTACGCTAATTGGTAACTACAAGCCGATTGGCTGACCCCTAAGGTGGTTTTAGTGCCAGGCCACCATGGATTACATCCCTGTAGGTCCACTTGTGCCCCTGGGTGGCAGGACCTATGCCGCAGCATATGCAAGGGCGAGGGGGCACACTTGATGCCTCTATACTCCTGCAATCCTCGTGCCATTTGATATATTGAAAGAAAATTACCACACAGTGCAGAGGGTGCTGGGCTGCAACTCCCTGTGCCATTACTAAATCTGACTTAACCTGGAACAAAATGCGTTATGGAGTGCAGTGGTCTTATTGTCTGCCCATTTGATACAACTCAGGGGCTGGTGACTACCATGCAGAGAGGCTTCTGGGATGTGAGACATCTCTTTTGACCATCACTCAGCAATGCGGCAAGACCAGTCATAA
This sequence comes from Triturus cristatus, assembly GCF_964204655.1. Taxonomy (NCBI): domain Eukaryota; kingdom Metazoa; phylum Chordata; class Amphibia; order Caudata; family Salamandridae; genus Triturus; species Triturus cristatus. The sequence continues at coordinate 36,060,254 of NC_140584.1, read as the reverse complement.
TGGGCAAACGAGATAATAAACACTAAAGGCTGCCTTTTAAAACATGGCAAGTACAGAGGATGCTGGACTCCAAGGGCTCGGGAACAGAACGTGAAACACACAACTCACCCGTTCAGGAAGAGGAACAAGATGTAAAGACATTACTCAAGGCAGCATAGCACAGACTAACATCTATTGACAGTAAGATTGGCTCACTCACCACAAAGATTAATCCAAAGTAGATAAGCAAGAATACAGGCTGATCTCTGCGGAACAATGGATATCTGATGTGGATGACAAAATGCATACCAAAACTGAGAAATGATCTTGAAGTAAGATAACGCTGTAACAATCTGCATACACTTGGTATATCAGAACCTCAAAACACTGGAAGCATTAAGACATATGTGGAGGAATTGTTTGTGGCTGTGTTTGGAGCTGATAACCTATCCCACTTCTTTGTGGTGGAACGGACACACCGCTCAACTGCACCAAGCCCCCTCCCTCAAGGGGGCACCATATTTACCTGTCTCCTCAACTTTAGGGACAGAGATACAATTTTCCAATTAGTAAGAAAAAGAAAAAAGACCTGAATAACGATGTCCAATCCATCTCAATTTTACCAAGCTTCACTATGGCAGTCTAAGAGGCATGCCAGAGATACCTACCATTGAAAAAGAAACTGCAACAAGGTAGGGTTACTTATGCCATGCTGTACCCCACTAGTTTAAAGATAACAGTGCTGGGTAAACAACACATTTTTCAAAACCTACAACAAGCATCCTCCTTCTTGGATAGAGAGGGCCTGCTGTGAGTGGGCTGTACCAGGTCTTCTGCAGCCCCATCTGCATATACGCACATGAGTTATTTTAAATAATACCTGCAATGGGATGAGTGCCCTGATGATTTGATGGCCCATAAGCAAAAGGCAACTCTTACCTGTGGACACTATTGGGGCCCTTGGACTAAGGAAAATATCAAATATTTAGTTATTGTAATATTCTTTTGCACTGTCTTTTGTTAAATGTAAATTTATGTGCTTAAGGTTCTGGTACCATAGTTGAATGCCCAACAATGTGAACACTATACCCTTCATATCACACCCACCCTCAAGGCGGGAGAAGTAAGTCCAACCCTCAAGGCGTGCTCACTCTTCCCGGGTGCTCGCCATCCGCATGAAGTGCAAGGATTTTCAGTAAGTTGCATGATTGGTTATATGTAGAGTTGAGTATGTATTTGACAATGGAAGGTCATTAAGATTGCTGGCAGTGCTGGGGTGCTGGTATGGGAGAAATGTGGACAATGAAAGGTTACGCACTGTAGCAAGTCGCACATCTATGATATTGTTCCTGTACATGTACATTATGAGACACATTCATGGTGACTATGTCTCAGTGCTTAAGTGCTTAGAAAGTCAAATACACATGACTGCACAGCCAGGTACTAAGGGTGCTAGATCAATACAATTCCTCATATGGAATGTGAGAGGCCTAAATAACACTCAGAAAGTATGTCAGGTCCTAGCCTATCTTGACAGACAGTGTGTTGAGATCAACATGTTGCCTGACGAAGGGACCAGCCATAACTATTGCATGAGATGGATATAGTTAAATTATGCATCCTCATATGCCTCCTACACATGTACAAAGGTGCCCTATTTCACCCCTTGGAATCAAAAATTGATGGCCAAGGTAGGTTCATTGCAGTACAAGATACGATGTATGTGAAACATATAACACTTTTTTAATATATGCCACCGAACACCAAGCTTTTTACTAATTCATGGGAAAGAGTGGTTGTGATGTAGCCGCAGGCGGTACAGTGGGGTAAAACTATAATACGACTTTAAACTCTGCACTTAGATCAGATGCCCAGTATAGGCCTGATGGGACAGCGACAACAATACTGGGTGAATGGTTAGCATATTATCCTGAATCAAGCATGGAAATATTCATATCCTCCGTATGCAATTCCTGGTCTAGGCTCAACTTTTGATTGGCAACTAAAGATCTCAGCACTTGCGTACAATCTATTTGATACGTTACAAAAACTCTATCATAACACTCACCCGTTCCATTACACATAGCATTCGTGACAGTGATATGCCTCCACCCACCCACAATTTTCATGGAGATTGTGCCTAGTAGCGCTATCTGACAAAGTATCCCACAAGGAACTTAAAGCTGAAATCATAGACAACTTCAGTATGAATGTTGGGATGATAGATAAGCACACTATGGGAAACCTTTAAGGTGGTAAGGGTTGCCTACATTACGAAAAAGGATAGAATCCTGAAAACATTACAGAATCCTCTTCAAAAACTGGAGCTACAGATATACGAGTTAGAAACCATATATATGACTATCATGGATCCCCATTATCTAGCCGATAAACTTTATGTGGCTGAATATAATGAAGTAGCTACGAGAGAAGTCAAACAGAGAAGCCCTAAAATATAGTGCGGAGGAACGATCCGGCTAAGCTCTAGCGAAAATGCCTAAACGGTTGTGGGCTACCACTGCAGGGTACGAGCAACAGGATATTCTTGAGTCCTTCATCAGTTTCTATGCTGACTTGTACATCTCCAGGCCACACACTGTGGATGTCCAAATAATTATCTGAATATCTGGGGAATGTTGCACTGGCTTGGCTTGGTGTTGGCCCTCCTGAATTCCTAGGAGAGCTCATCACGGTGGAGGAGATGGTGGTGGCGGTGCATGGCATGTCTTGAAGCATGTGCCAGATTCTGGCGAGCTACCATATGAGTTTCACAAAACTTATTCTTCTATCCTAGTCACAGCTTTGCAACTCTAATTCAAAGGAGCCTATGTAAAGGGAATTCTCTCCCGTTCACTAATAGAGGCCTCCTCATCCCTCTCCTTAATCCGGTTAAGGCTCAATAGTGTTGTGAGACTTACAGGCCACCATCACTCATCAACTCGGATTAAAGCCTTGCCAACAGTTCACTACAGATGATCCTCGGACATTTCTTCCTTTAATGCATCCCCTGAGTCTTTAGATGCAGTGGCTGTATTGCTAGATGCAGCAAAGGCATTTTACTCCCTGGAGTGTGACTTTCTCTTCACTATTCTTCATCATTCTGCACCCCCTTATTGGTCTAACAAATCTACTCGATAATAGCCCCTTGCTATACATCAGTGCGAATGGTTTGAGCTCCGCTGCACTTGGCATCATGTGAGGCACCAGATAACGGTGCCCAGTTTCCCCCATATTGTTTGCATTGGTGGTAGAACCACTTGCCTTCAAATTGAGGCAGCACTGTTCACAACCTGCTATGAGTTTCACGAGCAGGAAGCCATTTTATGTTGACAATATGGCAGTACATCTCCAAGCTCCTGGGGACAACGTGGCCACATTCATATGAGAGTATATACCATGTTGTGCCCACTCTGGTCTGCACACTAATTGGATTGCATATTTAATCCTTCCCATTAAACCTAGTACCAATGAATACCCACAAGACTTCCCACTTGAATAGCATCATGATGCTGTGAAATACCTTGGGATATGGATTTACAAGAACTCAGACAGTGCCATTCAAGAAATCATGGAACTGCAGTTGGAAAATTAGAAACTCAAATTAGGAGTTGGATAACTCTAACCACAGGCAGGAGCTGCATTAATGAAGATGGCGGTCCTGCATATGTTCCTTTTTTAACAACTTCCCAGTACCACTGCCCAAACATTTTTTTAATAAGATCATGTAAATGACGATTAAGGAGGCAAACAACCGAGACTTAAGTGGGAGATTCTTATATTGCCTTATTGAATCGGATGGCTTTGCGGCCCATGACCTGGAAATGTATTATTTGGGTGCCCAAGAGCAATATTTTCCATATTGGTACTGACCCCAACATGTGGCAATTGAGGAAAATGATGCACCACCACTCTCCTTGCAGGTGCTTTCATGTCACCATTTGAAAACTAAGCGGTTATAATATGACTCTGTGAAAGGTATGGCTGTGGCATGGGCAAAGCTGCGGGCTACAACCCAGCTAAACCTCCTCTACTCACCACAGTTGCATCTCCTTCTTGTCCTGCGATCACTCCTACCTCTGAAGAGAAATCCCTACAACTCCTATGTACACGTAAACAGCCCAAAATGCATATTCCCCCACTCTTGTGAAGTTGTTTTAGTACAGACTCTGCTCAGACTCTATGGCTGCCTTTGATACCTTACCTCAGGAACCTTCCACCCTGTAAAACACTAAGGGCCGCATTTACCAAGGGATCGCGTTGCCCTTGTGTCACGCAGGGTATCAGAAGGGCAACGCAATCCCTAAGTCAGATTTATAAGCAATGTAAAACCACCTTGCGTGGCCCTGTGGTGCTTGGTAAATCTGGAGTAACGCAGTGCAAGTCGCTGCCATGTATTACTCTGCCTTGGGAAGGCATTCCATGCGTGGAGCTTGGGTGTTCCTACACATCAACCCGTGGATTTTTGAACATTCCGGGATTTACCAAGGTTGGTAAACTTGGGAATGTGTCAAAATGCAACGTCGTCCCGGGGAGGCAGGAATATTTGTATTGCTCTTCATTTTTTCCTCTTTCCAAGTGTGCTGCACAGTGTGCTGCCTTGTACAGCACACTTAGAAGGAGGGAAATGCCTCTGAAAATTTAATTTGTGCAGGAGGGTGCACCTTCCTGCACAAAAACAGTCCTGCCTCAGCCAAGCAACCCTGCACCACAGCACAGGCGCGCCCGCGTTGGTACAAGCCAGCATATTGTGCGCCAGTGCAAGGAGAAGACAGGAATGAGCCATACAATGTTGAATACGGTGCATTCCTGCACTCTCCCTCACATGCAGCACAGCAAGGTGTGAAAGTAAGATACATCTGGCCCTCACGCTCCTCCTCACAACCACTTCAACCCTCGTAGTCATTCCACGCCTGTACACCACTGTGCAATCGGAAGCTCCTAATGACAAACACACTGCAAGCCGGAAATGGACCTGAGAATCCATGACCAAATCTCAGAGGAGGAACGGGCTCTCAGCTGTGCTCAAACTGGTATGCTTACACCAACCAGCAGGTTGTGTATCACACACTTTAGATTTCTCCACAGAATTGACCACACCCCACTAAATTTACATTCCAGTGGGCTCAAGGAAGAAGCGAGCTGTTCCCTGAGAGGTGCTACTGCCGTCTTTTTGCATTTGGCGCGGCCATGACCTAAGAGCTTGAATCACAGGGGCCTAAAACTGTGCCTCCTGTGGGTCGGAATATCCCAGCGGGAAAGCGGAAATACACAACTATCGCCCTGTTATGAGCGGCACACGCGGTGCCCATACACCGGGGACAGAGTTGCATACAGAATGGCTGACAGACCTCCGTTGTGCGACGAACAGCTAGAGGCGCACCGGAGCTACACCCTGTTGCCATCAATCACTGGAGACGACACCACTCACGTCTTAAGGCGAGGATGCAGGTACGCAGCACCAGGCCCCTCTTTCATCAAGAAGGCGTTTTTCACACATGCTTTGATCCGCGGCCCGTCCTGAGGGTACAGCTGGGCTCTGACAGGCAGCTCCGGGATTCCTGCTTTCTTCCGGCAGGTCCCACCGTCCTCCTCGGTGATGTGGGAGGGCCCCGCATATCTTGGGGCCCAGTCAGGAAGGGAGCACTTGAAGTTCAGCTGTGCGTGTGTTTACCTACCTTTCCAGCTGTTCTGCCCTCCTGAAGTGGTGCTTGTAAAGCTATGCCAGGTTTGATAGCTTCATCAGCTGTTTCTTGGAGGTATTTCTGGCCTGACTGCTAAACATTCTTCCTCTGTATAATAACTCCTTCACATCCCGCCTAGTCAAGGTGCTGGAAAATTCAGATTTTTGACTTTTTAGGGGCATTTCTTGGGCCTTACTACTGCAGGTTCTCTTCATCCCAGGAACAATATCTCCCTTCCTCTTGCGCTCTGATGATTTTTGTGATATTCATAATTCATCATTGCTCTTTTTTGGCAGATTATCATTCTTCTGTATTTTCTAATTTGTTATTTTACGATACTTTGACAATAAACAAGACACGTCCTGGCAACATAGATACAGCGAGACACAATCAGGGCCCTCTCTAGGGCTGTGCGACTGATGGGACCACACCGGGTGCTGTTTTCGGTGGGGGCGTCATGTTTGACGTATATTATGGTTTTAAAAACACTTGTTGCCGTTCCTGGCTTCCCGCAATTTTCAGGCAACAATAAAAATGTCAAGATAATTCTGGTCATTAATGTTCTTTCTAGAGAGAGGTTGAAGGTTTGTCTAGTGGAAGTTTTGACTCATGGTAAGGTAGTGCAATGAGTTAATTTGCCTGCTACAAAGATAGTGTACAATTCACATCATAAAGTGCATATAAAGTAAATAGGTCACTAGGTTACTACTTTTGTCTGAGACATCCTTTGTTACTTGCTATTAACTGTCCTTAAAGAGCTGCATGCAAACTGCAAGGTATTGTTAGAGCATTACGATTTTTCCCTCAGTCTTTCCTTATCCTAAAGTTGGAGAGCATACAACCTTGAAGCTGGGGAACCGTGTTTGAGTCTCTGCCAGATAGCTCAACATTCTGGGATTCTGGGCAAATCACTTAATCTCTCCATGCCTAATAAAATGAATGTGTATGTCTGTAATGCAACTGGTGCTCATGTAAAGTGCTCTGATACCCTGATACCCTGATACCTGATACATTCAGGTTGAGTTAGAGCTATATAAGACTCCCCTCCCCCCCAAAAAGGGAGTGGGGTTCACTTGAATAGAAATAAATTCTGATTGTTAAGGAGAACACCCAACCATGGTGTGTTTTAACTTCTTAGTTTGTGCTTCTCAAGACCAAGCACTCTTAAACTATCCTACCTACCAGTAAGGATGATGTGACTCCCACACACCTTGTTGTTCTCCATCTTATTTAACATTTCCTATACACTGATTTACAAACCTATGATTGATTGTCTCTGTGTAGTGTGTGTGATGTAAAGAGCTCTGATACCCTGCACTGGTATGAGGGGGCAGCACTACAAAATGAATTAAATGCATCTGAGAGAGAGCGGTTATGGAGACTTAAGGGGCCCTGTTAAAGGGTGGTAGTGTGGAAATTGATGGCGGAGGTTGTCATTGGGGGCACCAACAAACATTGCCGCACTGGGCCCCGCCAGCGCTAAAACAGGCCCTGGAATCAATCACATAGTAATCCAGTACATCGGAATTGTCTGCTATGCTAATGTTCATCAAGCAGGTAACTGACATCAGTTATTAAATGTGGTCATAATTTACTTGACTCATGAATCACAATCTCAACTATAATCACGTCATCATTGTCAGTGAAAGGGAAGTTTGTTAATAAGAGACCTGAGAGGGCTCAAGGCTGAGTAGTTAAGAGTGAGGCGGAGCAAAACATCTATGGGGTGTGACGTAATAAAGTTAGACACCCTGTTTGCACTTTCCTACATATTACGAATTCACAGTCAAACTAATGTTGTGAATGTTTGTTAACATCCATTACTTTCGTTATAACTGTATTTTCGATGGGCCTGGGTGAACCTTCTCTTATGCTTGTTACATAAAATTCCCAAAACGATACCTTTATGACAGATCTCCTTATTACGTGCTATTCATGGCAAAAGTTTGGTGGGAGCACACAGGAACAATGTGACCTACCAAAGCTCCAGCCACTGTTGTTTGCGCAGCTTGTGTTTTTGTGTTGTTTTTGCACAAAATGAGTCCATGCATCCAACGCAGACACAAAGATGTGATTTTGTGCCAATTCAGAAATTTTGCATAACTAGATAAATTCTGGAGATTTCGCACACCCCAAATTTGAACGCATTTGAAAGAACGTGCAGCTTCAAATACTCTAAAGTTAGTACATTATTGTTGATATACTGTGGCTAACATATTCTGCATAACTTGTTTGGTTGGTTCGGTGGCAGGCTGGATGCTTTCTTTCACATGTAAAACAAGCATTAGTAAATGCATTAGGTTTTGACTATATGACTTATAATAAGCTTTTTTGTTGTAAGTTGTAGCTTGCTGAGCAGTTGTTCAATATACGTTACAGAAAGTCTGTTAAAGTGTTAGGACTTGTTATGTACAAAAAGGCAATATATTGTGCTGTTGCTAGTGGTGGTAAAAAGTGGGGAGATTAGGTAAATGGTGGAAGACAAAGATAAACAAGCAATTGCAATGCAATAGGTCTCGTATTTAAGAGAATTTGAGCTATTGGTATTGTAAGTGACAATGCCTTTCATTTATATGTTCTTCTTAAAACAGATAAATATAAGGCTTGTCATTTCCAATGCCAATAGCTTAAACTCTCGCAAATGTGAGACCTATTGCATTGCAAATGTGTGCTATAAAAATTAAAAATAGGCCTTAGGGGAGAGCTTGGTGGACAATGCTGTTTGAGAAAATAGTGCTCGGAGGCAGAAATTAAAGTCTTCTGAGTAACAACACAGTAACAGGGGATGTCGCCATGGGAGGTTACAAAATGAAAGAAGGCAGTACTAAGGACGGACTTCTAAGCCTTTTCACCAATAAACTGCCACAGTTTACAGTGGACAATCACACAAGCCAATGAAAAATATGTGAGAAGAGTGGGCGGAGCTTCAATTCCATATCTCACTACAGCAAGCCTCACAGAGCAGCGCATGCACTGCCGAGGTTGGACCTAAAAACAAATGGCTATAACGTCACATATTTATCTCTTGTTGTCCCAGATCCTCGTCAGCATATGAAGCTCTCTTCTGTCCATCACATATTTCTTCATTCCAAATATCTGCCAGTTAACTAGTAAACGGTGGCCTAAAGGATATGGTCCACTCAGACCATTGTTAGTGGTATACTTTGTTCCCCGATATAAGTTCCCATTATTTACATTTGGCAACAATACTGAGAGCAGATTGCAGATAAGGCCCACTGGTGAAGTAGGCTGGTAATGCTTGCACACCCTTACCTGATTCAAAGGCTTTCTTCTGCATCTGGAGGATGGCGGGCAACCCTTGCTGCAACACCGTTTGGTTCTCTACCTTCAGCTGGCAAACATTGTCATAGGTCCTTCCATCACTGCCACACACCTTGGATGTCAGCTTGCACTGGCACACACCCTTGGCTATGCGCTTTCCTGCCGGGGGCTTGCACTGTAGATTGTCCCCACACGGTGGGTCCTCTTTGCGGCCACAAGCTTCCCCTTCACCTGCGGTGCAGATTAGACAGCAGTTGCAGCAGTTGGGCACATAGCCGCTGGGGTAGCTGGGACTTGGGCATCTGGAGACATCATATCATGAGGAGCACTTGCTGAGGCCTATAAGGTCTACCGCACACTGCCCTGTAATCATCGCCAATTTGTAAAACGAAATAAATAAATAGAAAAAATAACAAAAATGATAAAAGTTGTGCAGTTCCGTCCAACTAATAACCCTCTATTTTGCAATTTTGTCAAAATAGTAATCCTAGAGATTAAAAGGGCAACTTTTCAAATAAAAAACGGAAGTGGAGTTTTCCTTCCTTAATGCAAGTGGCAAGTTCTTCGATTTGCTAATAATGTGCAGGTCTCTTCAAGGACTTTTCTGCACTGGTTAGCTGACGTGTTTATTGAGAGCAATCCAAACTAAAAGGCGATTTGGAACGGGTCTAAAAAATGATGCATGCTTACTTTGGAAAACATAGACTGCTTTCACTTCCTGATGCTCATTGACTGTAAACCGTTAACTGGGCAGCAACCCTAGAAGCATGTAAATAAATGTAAGTCGTGCAAACTCGGTGAGCGCTAGGGCGTGCGGTTTCAAGGCAGAGTGTGAGTAAACATTGAATGAGTCTTGGCAATGGCCGGACTAGGAACCTTGCTCCAACTGCCCAGTCTGCATGTGGGTCGGAGAGGCATCCAGACATTTGCTGCCCTTGCAGGACGGACAGCGGATGAAGACAGTGCATGCTCGCAGGCACAATTTATACTGTATGCGCTCTGTCTGCCTTCACTGAGTCACCGCTGGCTGGGCTTGTCTAGCAGTTTGGGGCCAGAGCTCCAGGCACAACAGGCCTTCTCCAATCCCAGCCCAGCGAGGGCTGGAATGTGCTTGCATCCTCCTCCCCTGAGCCGTGCCATTATCTGGAGGCCAGGCTGCAGTGGCGTGAACAGGCGCTAGAAGCCTGACTGGCTGGGGTAGTCAAGTGTGAAATTACCAAGCTCTGTTCCCAAAAAATTAAATTTTCTCTCAGCATAAAATGCAGGGGAGAAATGGCAAGATTGAACAGCTAATGAATGAAGAGTGGCATCGAAACACAATCCATGTGTTTTTGGTGCTTAACGTGAAAAACCTTGGGCACTTTCTAACAGTGGTAACCTTGTGGATGCACGCGCAGATGTGGCTTTTTCTACTGCAAAAAAGCCTCAGCATAACATATGCACTTAATTTGCAGACCGTTCTCTACATGTTCTCACTCGTTTAAAAATATTTGCAATGCAATAGGCCTCGCATTTAAATGCAAGACCTATGGCATTGAAAAGAAGTGACCTCCATTGTCCCGACTGCATAAAAAGAGAAAACGTGCATGGTGCGCTGAAAGAAAGCAAAGAAGCAAAGCACGTCGTGCCTGCAGTAAGAGAAACTCAATAAAGAAAATAGTGCTTACAGACTAAATAACACGTACTGTGTAACAACCAAAGTAAAAGGGCCAGTCGCCATTGGAGGTAACAAATGAAGACTAGACGGTGCCAAGAAGGGACTAACAAGCCTATTTACGAATCAGAAGCCAGAATTTACGAAGGACAATGACACAAACCAATTACAAAGATGGGCAGGGCTTCTATTCCATACTCCAGTACAAGTCTCGCAGAGCAGTGCATGCGCGCTGACTCTAGGCACGACCTAAAAAACATGTGCCTGATAAGTAGGCTTGAAAGTGGTGCAGCTATGGGGAGAATAGCAAAAGGGTGGATGAAAAACCATACAAGTACAACGTAAGCGCTGGTTTTGCAAATCCAAAAAAACAAGATTACAAAAACTAGATGAAAAGGTGGTGTTTGGTTATTGTCCATTGATGGGATAAGCAAATGAAAATTAACTTTCTGTTTTTCAAATGAGCACTTCAGCAGTTGTGCAATATAAGTAAAAGAAACACACTGAAAGTGAGATTATTTTTTAATTGAGATGGGCAAGTTTTTTTTTTATTACAGATTTCTCTTACGAAGTTTTTCTTTTATTTTGCACTGCTCATTTTTTTATTATTGCGAAAAAACGAAAACATAAAGTCTGAAACAATAATGAGCATGTAGTAAATATTTGCACTTGCATTGTTGTTGGCATTGTGTTTCTTATGGTTTACAATTTTTCTTTAGCAATAGTCTGTGTTTAGTGATGTCCCTAGAGCTTTTGACCACGGAGCCACTGCACTTCCTGCATAATTCAAATTGTACCCCTTTTAACTGCAAGGTAACTGCAATTGTGACTGCCTGTTTAGTAGTAAAATATCGCAAGATTAGGTGTTTAGAGGAGTTCTGACAACTTTTGGGCCAGGTGCCACTGCACCTGCTGCACCATTCAAATCATGACCCTCTTGCCTGCAAAGGAATTGTACTTGTGACTGCTTGTTTAGTAGTAAAATATAGCAATATTATGTGTTTAGTGGTGTGCCTAGAGTTTCTGGTCCCAGTGTCATTGTACCTGCAGCACCATTTCAATCATGACCCTATTGCCTTCAAGATAACTACCCTTGAGCCTGCCTGTTTAGTAGACTATATGAATATTTGGTGTTTATAGAATTTATGACAATTTTTGACCTGGTGTCACTGCACCTGCTGCACCACTTCAATCATAACCGTATTACCTGCAAGGTAACTGCACATGTGACTGCTTATTAAATAGTAAAATATGCAATATTTGGTGTTTAGAGGGGTTCTTACAGCTTTGTGCCCTGGTGTCACTACACCTGCTGTACCATTGAAATCATGACCCTAGTGAGCGAAGCAAGGTAACTGCTCTTGTGACTATTTGGTGTTTAGAGGAGTTCTGACAACTTTTGGCCCCGGTGCCACTGCACCTGCTGCACCACTCAAATCATGACCTTATTGCCTACGAGGTAACTGCACTTGTGGCTGTGTGTTTAGCAGTAGCGGCTCATAGAGGGAGTGCCGTGGGGTGGTGAGGCGGGATGGGGTAGGGCAGGGTGGGGGTAGTATTTTCCGGCTCACGGCCGACCGGAGTAATGTAACTAAATAAATAAATAAAATGAATTTCATTGCACGCGCTGAAACTCCAAATGCGTTTCAGCGCACGCAATTAAATTTGTTTTATTTATTTATTTAGTTACATTACTCCGGTCGGCAGTGAGCCGGAAAATACTACCCTCACCCTGCCCCTCCCCCGCCCCGCCTCACCGCCCCGCTGCACTCCCTCCACGAGCCGCTACTGGTGTTTAGTAGTAAAATATAGTAATAATCAGTGTTTAGTGGTGTGCCTAGAGCTTTTGGTCCTGGTGTCACTGCACCCGCTGCACCATTCAAACCATAACCCTAGTGCCTGCAAGATAACTGCATTTGTGACTCCTGTTTAGTAGTAAAATATAGCATGTTGTTTAGAGGAGCCGTAACAACCTTTGGCCCAGTGTCACTGCACCTGCTGCACCATTCAAATCATGACCCTAGTTCCTGCAAGGTAACTGCATTTGTGACTCCTGTTTAGTAGTAAAATATAGCATGTTGTTTAGAGGAGTCGTGACAACCTTTGGCCCAGTGCCACTGCACCTGCTGCACCATTCAAATCATGACCCTAGTTCCTGCAAGGTAACTGCATTTGTGACTGAAGGTTAAGTAGTAAAATATAGCATGTGGTTTAGAAGAGTTCTGACAACTTTTGGCCCCGGTGCCACTGCACCTCTTGCACCATTTCAATCATGACCCCATTGCCTCAAGGTAACTGCACTTGTAACTGCATGTTTAGTAGTAAAATATGGCAATATTAGGTGTTCAGTGGTATGCCTAGAGCTTTTGGTCCCGGTGTAACTGCACCTGCAGCACCATTGTAATCATGACCCTAGTGCCTGCTAGATAACTGCACTTGTGACTGCCTGTTTAGTAGTAAAATATAGAAATATTAGGTGTTCAGTGGTATGCCTAGAGCTTTTGGTCCCGGGGTAACTGCACCTGCAGCACCATTGTAATCATGACCCTAGTGCCTGCTAGATAACTTCACTTAAGACTGCCTGTTTAGTAGTAAAATATAGCAATATTATGTGCTTAGTGGAGTTATAACAACGTTTGGCCTGGTGCCACTGCACCCTCTCCACCATTCAAATCATGACTCTAGTGCCTGAAAGATAACCGCATTTGTTACTGCGTGTCTAGCAGTAAAATATAGTAATATTTGGTGTTTAGAGGAGTTGTTACAACTTTTGGCCCCAGTGCTACTGCACCTGCAGCACCATTTCAATCATGACCCTATTGCCTACAAGGTAACTGCACTTGCGACTGCATGTTAAGTAGAAAAATATAGCAATATTAGGTGTTTAACGGAATGCCTAGAGCTTTTGGTCCCGGTGTCACTGCACCTGCTGCCCCATTGCAATCATGACCCTAGTGCCTGCTAGATAACTGCACTTGTGACTGCCTGTTTAGTAGTAAAATATAGAAATATTAGGTGTTTAGTGGTGTGCCTAGAGCTTTTGGTCCCGGTATCACTGTACCTGCTGCACCATTTATATCAAGCACCTCTTAACTGCAATTGTGACTGTTTGTTTAGTAGTAAAAGTTTGCAATATTAGGTGTTTAGAGGGAAAGAAAACAAGTGAAAACAATAAACATTATGCATAGTTAACCAAAAGAAAAAAACGCTCAAACCACCAATGTGGATGAGAATGAGTAGTTCGGCCACCAGAAACTGATAAGAGAATCACAGAAGTGAGAACAGTCTACAATCAATAGAAACAGAGGAAAGTAAACTGGCAAGCATACGGACCAATAAAAAGTGAAGGCGGCTGAAAGTCTCTTTTAAGATATATTAAAAGCAATACATTTCACAAGGACAGTGCAAGCGCTATGCAGGCGAAACCTAAAAAGTGCCCAATCACACCAGTGAGTGTTTGGTTTGAAATGCAGTCTTCCTTCCGTGTCCCAGGGACATATGTGCCCAGGGTGGGAAAGGGGTGTAAGGAGGTATTACTTACCTTTTGTTGGCTTTACTGCCACTGTCATTTGATTGCTTCTTATTTGATGACTTGCCTTGTCATCTTATATTTATACCTCCCCTGGGGCTCAACCTCTTTATCTCTGCCTATGTCCTTCCACTCCACTTTTAAGGAACTACTTTATTTTAGCCTAGCACCCCATGAGAGTGTATGTGTTTTCCAATTGTCTCTCAGGTGTGCTTCTCTCCCCAGGGCTCCATGTTATGTTCTTGCATCCATGTGCTTCGCCCCCAGGCTCCATGTTGCTCTCTTTCACTCTTGTGCTTCTCTTCTTCTCCCTGCACTCCATGCTCTTTGCTCTCACTCACTTGTTTTCTTCTTGCATGTTGCTCTCCATTGTGTGCTGCTTTTCCATTCCACTCGCCCAGTCTCCAGTGCTTCCCACCTCCATCTGCCTCTCCCTTGGCCCCATCCCGCTGTCCTATTTTTTTTTTAGAGTTTGTTATACTTAAAAAAGCGCTTTAATTTTATTTATTTTTAATGTACTTATCCATTTCAGATGAGATAAAAATACAACGCACTCATCTAATTTTGGATATGTAATTGTACATGGTGATTCATTCATTATGCCACTTCCCCCAGCTTCTGTGTCCTTTCAACTTTTTTTCTCCATTTGTTAATGCTGTACAACATCAACTTTTTTGACAATGCTGTACAGGATGAACAAAAGGCATTGGCAGAGCCAATAGGTCTTGAAACCTACTGGCCTTGCTTTTTGGGATCTGGCACCCCTTTCTAGGCACATGCTCATCCTCTGTCATTTACCACTCATTAATCTGCTGTAAATTGATCATATTTGAAAATAAAACATTGTGTCTAGCCTAATTGGATCAAAAGTTACTAAAAATGTTCTCACACGTTCTAGTGCAGTGGAAGTCGCTTCACAAAGGCTGGCTGATTATCTTTCAGTTGCTTATTGCTGTATTTGTTTATTAAACTGCTACTAATTAGGTGAAATGTTTAGCCAGACACAGGGCGTAACGAAACTTGTGGGGGCCCCCATGCAAAGTGCATGAAGGGGACCCCCCACACTCCGGACCCAGGCAGAAGCTCTCAGGCTCAGAAAGGGGGCCCCCTGGAGCTCAAAAATTGACACTGTTGATGTGTTCGTAAATCACACACTAATCAGAATGTATTATTTCTTGCTGTTTTCCAGTTGCACATGTCCCCAGGACATCCCGACTTGTTTCTAAGCGGGTTCCACCCCACACCTTGAAGACCACGGTGGCAGAGAGATCCTTGGGATCATCAACGACCAGTAAGAAGGTAGCCTTGGTGACGAAGAAAATAGGGAGAGAGAAGCTATTGATCAATCTCGCACAATCTTTTCACATGGAGTGTTTTTTTCTCACTTGATACAAAAAGAAGCTGCCTCATTTGAGCTTCCACAAGAGCTTTCTTTGCTTTGCTTCTCCATTGCGTTAAACCTTTGGAGATGACCTCCCACGTCTGCCTACCTGTATGGCGTCATGATGGAAGAATAACACATCGAGGTACCCAGGCATTTGTAAAGAGCTGTCTCTGGCTGAGTATTTGTAGAGAGGACCCAGCTCGGGTTTTGGGGGGCACCAATGCCATTAAGTGGTAGCTTCTCTTGACTCTGGAAGCGCAGAGCCATGAAGCAACTTCAAGCAGGAACAACGCATCTGCGGACTTTGTAATTATCACCAGCCGATGCAGGCCGTGGGCATCGACGTGGGGCCAACATTACCGGTGGTGGACTGAGGGCAATGGAGAGATCAACTCGACCCCTCCCTGCACCTCAACAACTCTAGGGCACCCTACAGGTCCACCGACCTTCATTAAACAAGCATTGGCATAGCCAATAGGTCTCGCTTTTGGGACCTTCTAAGTATTTAGTTATGCAGCACAATATTCTTGGTGCAACAACAACTGTTGCATGGCTAAACACTTAAAAGGTCCCAAAGGTGAGACCTATTGGCTATGCCAATGTTTGTTTCAAAATTCTCCTCCCCACCCTCTGGTCCATTCCTCTGCCTCCCGTTGCTCGCCTCGCCTGATAACCATTGTTTCCCTCCCAACCGCTTCTTCATTGCTCCCCGAGGGCCCCTACCATTTGTATGCAGGTTGCTTCACTCTTAAACAAGCACTGGCAAAGCCAATAACTTCACCTCTGCGAAATCTATTGGTTTTGTCATTATTTTAAAGACATGTTACACAGCAGCGCAAGCACACCAGCTCGCGCTGCTGTGCAACAGGTCTAAAAAAACATTGACAAAACCAATAGATTTCACAAAGGCGAAACCGATTGGATTTGCCAACGCTTGTTTGTTATGGTAGGTGGCAGCGGGATATACTTGAAACACTGTCTATTCACGCCACTTTTTCTATTTCATGCAGGGTATCAGATGAGCAAAACCAGGATAACCAAACGAGCACGTTACAGTTCGCTGCAGAATAGACCTGTACTTGGCTTTCCACATGCACAGTCAAAACATCAATACAGTAGGTAATATCCCGACGTTGTTCCGCCACATTTACTGCCAAGAATCAATGACCCGTCGTCCCCGGAGCTGCGAGCAAGACACAAGTCATTGCATGTGGCCTGAAGGAAGATGTGCACGTTGAGCGACTCCTTTCATAAAGCCAGGATCACGTGGGAAGAGGGTTTCGATGATTGAATGTTAATGCCAAGCTCCCAGCGGGAAGAAAGATGAACTGCAGTGTGGTTAGTGCGTTGAGCTAACTGCGGCGTGCCTCGTTTATCGCCTCCAGCTCAAAGGCATTTCTGGGCCATGCTGTCACGCTTAGGGAGGGAAGAAGGCCAGGGCACAAGTCCTTAACAAGAGAGAGTATGAAGGGAGTGGTGCGAGCGCGGCCGTCGCGCGGCGCGAAAGTGAAAGGGATCGCGATCAAGCGTGCGGCGAGCGATGCGCTTAATGAGCATAAGGAATGCCATATGGCGCCTCTGGTCAAGCGCGTGCCCGCGCACATGCACTGCAAGCTGTAGCCGGCGGTAGCATTTTTTGAAGCCCTTACTTAAAGTCTCGCCTGACCAGCGCAAGCGCTGGGTCAGGCGAGACCTAAAAAGTGCAGTAAGTGGTGAGACTGCAGCGCCGGGCCCCGAGCAGAACCTGTAAAGGGGCAGTGAGTGGGTGGGGCAAAAACCAGCAGCCGAGTCGGTTGACTTGCAGAACTGCACCACGGCTCCGGGACGCCGAAGGGACGGGGCCGAACACCTCGAAGCAAAGGCTAGTGGCGGTTAGGGGCAAATAGCTATGGCAAGGGTCAGAGGCCCTGATAGCGTGGCAGAGAGAGATGGATGCCTGCTGCTTCTGTGATGAATCAGCTGAGAACAAGGAGACGGGATCAGCGCCAGGGAGGCGGCGCGTGCCTCCAAATGCACGGGAGAATGCCAGCCTCGAACTGGATGAGGACATCCAAGCCCTGCTGGAAGAGCACATGTGCTAGTGGCCAGTCAGGGGCAAGAGCGGGTCAGTGAAAAAGTATTGCTCTGCCTAATGGAGGAACCGGCGAAGAAGCGGAGGCTCACCCATGATGTACAGCCGGAGGGCACTTTTAAAGATACTAGTCAACACCCAAAACTCATTAAGAAGGGGTTTGTAGCCAGAACAGTGGCTACTTCCAGGAAGGGTAGTGCTGGGGCAACAAAAGGGTTTCCATACCAGGAGACGGCTTGTGGGCAAAATGGGGTCAGGGCCAGCATAGCAAAGGACCAACAAGCCATGTGCACAGGGCGTGAGGCACCACCAGTCCTCCTAAAGGAGGAAAGTGAGGACTCTGGGGATGACAGCGAAGATAGCAGCGATGACCACCAGGAGGGGCCTGTAGCCAACACTGCAGCACCCAAGGGGCCTGGGTTGGAGACAGAGGACAACCCATCATCAAGTGGTGGTGAGAGACAAGCACAATGTGCCGGGGCTGGGGTTGTGGCGCAAATAGGGTTGCATGTGCAGTAGCAATGCCCTGGGGCAGTTACATGGGGTATTACTAATTATGGCACACAAGGGGGTGTTACAAATTCCACATCACAGGGCAAGTTG
Organism: Triturus cristatus; assembly: GCF_964204655.1. NCBI lineage: Eukaryota > Metazoa > Chordata > Amphibia > Caudata > Salamandridae > Triturus > Triturus cristatus. The sequence continues at coordinate 36,042,071 of NC_140584.1, read as the reverse complement.
GGGCATTTGGAAGCCCCACTTTCTCTCTAAGCCAGCCAGGTGGGGCCAAGGGGCAGGCCGCCATACCAAAAAGGGCTGGGTTCAATGGGGAAATCTGGCCTGGGGCAACCATTGCAACCCCCATCGCCCTTTATGCCTAGGTGGCCATGGTCAGGGACGGAAATCTGCTTTCAAAGGGGCTGGCCAGGCATAAATCCCTGGCAGGGTCAAGAATCTGGGGTTGGGGCCCCGGGTCAGTCATCATTTAGTCAAGGCAATATGAACCCTTGGTAGGTGGAGAGCAAGCCAAGCAAATAGCGACATGGTATACATAGCAAGTGGGCCAAAGGGGCCCAGCACTGCAAAAGACAGTGAGGGAAACATGGGGGCACCCCACACAGCATCCAACCCCATGAAAACAACTGGGGAAACCGATCCAACCAAGGCTTGGGTCAGGAGGGCCACACAAGGGGCGGGTGGTGGTTTACCAGCCAGTGAGTACATAACCCTTCCCTGGGGGACCCTACCCTCACGGCACGTGAGACAGGGCTAGCTAGTCCATTCCCCTCGTGGTTAAGGAATGGATCTGGTGCAAAGATTATGTCGATATTCTCGTACTCCTTGAAGTACACCAGGCAGGGTTAGACTTGACCGTGCATGACATAAAAGACAAGGAGGACAAAAGGGATAGGCACAGACCTAGGGTAGAGCGATCCATAGAGAACTGACTGCAGGGCTTTAGAACCCTGGCATGTATTTTTGTGGAGAAATTCCCACAGAGCTCAGCGGCACTATTCCTGCCTGAACAAAGGGTGCACGAGGGGCAGCAGAAGTACTAAGGGGAATCATGGATCAGATATGATGAGGGTTTTCGGGAAAAAATGTAGATCTGGCCCATCATCGAATGCGACCAACAGGATGTAGAGGGTTTTACTAATCATATGGTCACAGCCAGGAAAGAGGTGAGCTCACTGGACCACCTTTTTCCCCCATGGGGGAATAAAGAGAGGCATGAAGGCTTCGCGCATGGTGCCAAGGCCAGGGGGCACACAGGGTGTAAGCCTGGAAAGAGCTGCACCACTCCCTGTTGTAAATACAACAAAGATAACTGTATGTGGGGGCAGGCCTGCAAATTTAGACATGCCTGTAGCAACTGTGTCAGGACACACCCGGGGGTTGACTGCAAATGGTCAAAAGGAACGGTGAATCTAGAGGACAGCAACAACAGGAAGTAAGGGGATGCCACAAGGGAGGGAATCACAGACACTCTCAAGACCCCTTCCCACACCAGTTAAGATCAGAGTTCTAGTCCGAATACTAAATAATTACCCCAGAGTTAAAAAGAGGCATCTAATAGCGAATTGTTTTACAGTAGACTGTCCTATACCAAACCACGGCCCCCAGGCCCATCGCCTTAGCCAGAACTTGAAGTCAATCAGGAGGAGTTGGGGGCCCATTTACGGACCCTCCCTTTGAGAACTTCATGGTCTTCCCACTGGGAGTAGTGCCCAAAAAGGAGGAAGGGAAATCGAAGTTGCCTTCCAGCTGCTGCACTGCACCCAGACAGTTGCCACCTGCTGGGCTTCCAACTCGACAACGCCTACTATTATGACAGATGCCTGCCCATTGGGTGCACAATCTCCTGTGTCTATTTCAAGACCTTCAGCAGTTTCTTAGAATGGGAGCTAGGACAGGACACCCGGCGGGGCGCATACACTACCTAAATGACTTCCTGTTTATTGTCAAACCAAGCACCATGGAATGTGCAGGCCTGCTCCAGCATTTCGTGGAAATGGAGGAAGAGTTTGGGGTTCCCTTGGCTGCCAAAAAATAGAGGGCCCCGACACCTGATTGTCTTTTCGAGGGATTGAGCTAGATACGGTTAAAGGGGTATGCAGGTTGCCCAGGGCCAAAGTGGCCGAAATACAGCAGATAATAGGACAGCTAATCCCAAAAAATAGAAAGCAACACTGGGGGAGCTGCAGCAATTGCTGGGTAAACTTAATTTTGCCAACCATGTGATCCCAGCGGGAAGGCCATTTGCCTGGTGTGGCTAAAAAAGAGTATCACAAAGAAGCATCACAGGGTGCGACTAACACAGGTAGTAAAAGAGAACCTGTAACAGTGGGCAGCCTTCATGGCCGGCTTCAATGGTACACTGATGTGGCGAGAGCCCTGGGTGACCATCAGGAAGCTTGACACCTCCCTCTCCATGACTCGCCAGATCAACTCCGTCGCTTCCACCAGTTTCAACTACCTGCGCATCCTCCGCAAGACCTTTAAATGGATACCCACGCACTTATAACCAGCAGACTAGACTACAGCAACGCCCTCTACGCAAGAATTACAGAACTCTCCTACACAAACTCCAAACCATCCAGAACTCTGCAGCCAGACTCGTCCTCGGGACTCCACGCCACAAACACATGACCCAACACCTACGAGACCTCCATTGGCTCCCCGTCGAGAAGAGGGTTACTTTCAAACTCCTCACTCAAGCCTACAAATCCCTCCACAACATCGGACCCGAATACCTCAACGAGAGAGTCTCCTTCCACTTACCCAGGAGGAACCTCCACTCCGCCAACCTCGCCCTGGCAGAGATCCCCCACATCCGCAGAAACAGAGCAGGCGGGAGAGCCTTCTCCTACATCGCAGCCAAGACCTGGAACGAGCTCCCAGTGAACATCAGACACTCCCCCTCCCTGCACATTTTCAGGAAGGACCTCAAGACCTGGCTTTTCGACTGATCCGGAGCTGCACTCCCCCCAGCGCCTTGAGTCCCTCATGGGTGAGTAGTGCGCTTTATAAACTCCTGATTGATTGATTGACTCAAATTCACTGCTGTGCTTTGAATGGCCTTGGCCAAGGCAAGTCTGCCTCCCTAAGGATTTGGGTCACATTTGTTGGGCATAGGTGCAGCAACAACAGTGGCAGTGCGTGTGTTGAGCGAGGAATACATAAGCACCTCAGTCGCTGGGCCTCAGGTGTCTCTAAGGGTTGCATTCTGCCCGTGGGTATCTGAGCTGTGTTTCTCTCACAACAGGGTCATCCAATGGCTGGCACACAGTGTGGATCCTGGGGCACTCGCATATCACAAGGGCACAGCAGTGGGCATCAGCATGTAGAGAGTACAAGGGGATCTAGCTGCACAACACAGGGGGCCTTGGCTGGGACGTGCGGGCATGAGATGGGCATAACTGCTGCCAGCTATCAAAGAAGCATTGTGACAGGAAGAAAAACCGGATGCTGTCCTAGTACATTTAGGGGTAAACGACTTGGCATGCGTCGGGAGGACAATGATATCTGGACTCACAGCTCTTGCTTATATGGTCAGAAATCATAGCCCGCTGGAATGGAGGGCGGAGTTGAACCGTAGAGCGGTAGAAAAGTCCAGCCATAAGCTGAACATCTCCATGGTTAAAATGTGTAGGGCCCACAGCTTATCTACCTCAGAACACTGGGTTAATATACAGTAGGCGGGGTCCACTTAATCGGGTGCGCATGATATGTTCATACTCAATATAGTTGGGGTTCTAGAGCAGCTAGGTTTTTCTTAAACAAGCTAACAGGGGGGAGCTGCCAATGATCGGGGAACCACTGCAGCTTGGTGGAGACTGCACTCAAAGACAGCCACAAAAGAACAGTAGCCTAGGAAGAAGAGCAGCTCAAACAGTATCCTTGGGATTAGGGGTGGGCGGAATTTGCGAAATTCACTTTCGCAAATTATTGCGAAAATGTTAAAAATCTCTGCAAACACGCGGAAATATCGCGAAGATACCGAAGTTTTTTTCCCGCCCGTTCGCGGTATTTTCTGCGAGGTCGCGGCTCGCCAACTTACCCATGTGGTTGCTCGTGGGAGCGGCCATCTTGTTTTCACTTGTCTCACAGTGCATGATCGCCAGAAGAAAGACGTGATCGCGCGACGCATGACGTTACTGCGGGCGCGAACTGTCACGAGACAGCGCAAATGGCTACCAACAATCCAACATCTCGTGGAGAACGCGACCGGATCGGGAAAACTTGTCGGCGAACACGGGGATTCAGGTAAGGCGATCACGCGCACGCGAGAATGTATTATTTTACAGCGCGAGCAAGAAACAAATTGTCGCTAAGCTGCGGAATGCGGAAATTTTGACATTTTCGCGCTTTCCGCGGATTGCGAAAATGCCAAATTATCGCAATTTCCGCGAACGGAATGGAATTTTGGCCCAGGCCTATTTGGGATGCCTTATGGCAGGGGCCCTGAGAGTAGGTGATTGGTCAGCAATGGTCAAGTTCAGGTGGACACAGCACTTGCAGCCTGGACTACATCTGACGGCCGCCCACATAAATCTCGGTAGCAAGGGAAGCCTAGAAGCCACAAACACTAGATATCTGCAAAGTTGCCATGTCTCAGGGCTGGTCCAGGAGTGCTGTTAAAATTAATAGGGGCCAACGAACGAGAACGGCGTATATACCAAAGACTGATGTGATCATGACCAAGTAAGCAATGGGACTACAATTGACCATTAAATGTGATGATGATGCTCCATGTGTTACAAAATGGGAAATAAACAACAACCTTTTTGTACCAAAAGTGGTTCCCCGTGCATTTAATAAAGGGGAAAAAGGAGTGCTCAGGATTGGCCAGGAGAGACGAGGGCCACTCGCAAGTCTGGAAAGGCTTTAGTCGTGGGCCAGGAAGGCGAAGCCAGACATAATTGGGGCCCACAAAGAAATGTACCACATGTCCTGTAGGCGGCGGCAGCAGGAGCAAGAGGAAAAGCCTGAAAAAATGCACGTTGGTGATTGGCCCCCATGCTTCAAATCGCGCAATGACAATAGCAGGGGCGTGGCAGCTAAAGAGGTCATAAGCGAGGAAACTGGAACCTCAACACAATTGACCTCTCCACTTTGTGGTCTGACACCATGACGGCAGGTGTGCAGCACAGTGTGAAACACAATCGGAAGTCAGCTTTTTCCAGCCAAGGAATCCCGGGCCGAGAACACTGGAAGGAAGGAATTAACTGGAGAATTGTGAGAGCAGAGACAGACGAGCCCATGGGAAGCCACCGAGTCCAGTCCACAGCCATCTCTCAATGTACTTTAACAGCTGTCTCTCCAAACTGCAATTTTGTACAAGTCTGCCAGCATGTTTCTTTTTCCAATAGCTGAGCCTCAGGGCTGCTTTTAAGACTATAGTAACGCTATTGTGCTGGTGTCAGGACCATCTCCCTCCCCTTGCAACACCGCTGCACGAGGGCCAGTCGATTCCTGCCCTTGAGCCTGGGCTGGAAACACAGCTCTCTGTAGCAGTAGTCCTCTACAGACAAGCCATAGCAGTCGATCTCTCTAGAGAAAGCATTGTTACCCCCTCACAAAAGTGCAATCTTGACAGTTCACCTAATATTTGGCCTGGGCGTCATTTTAATCACACTGTCCGAATAATAAGAAATTCACTAAATTACCTAAAGTATTGAATTATGTAATGTAATGTAATTCATGCTCACAAGAGACTCAGGCGATTAGAAATTCTCATGCCAAGATACTTTTTTGCTCGAACTAGTCACCTACCGTATTTTTGTGAGATTTTTTACCCAAAGTGTGTCCTTACATGAAAAAAAACATATTTTGTAGCAAATTGAGTTTACTTTAATGCATTTCACACTTACACAGCCCAAATGGAAGCAAACATCAAATTGACCTCTTGGTCACATAACCTTGTTCAATGTACAAAAGGTAAACATGTCCTCTAGTTACCAAATGTTCCCAGTTTTCCAGCATCCATCTTGGCAAATTTCTGCAAATGTACCACGTCCTGGTTTTTACAGAGGTTTACTTAAGCACAGGATGAGCTAAGTCTTCATGTGTACCAGTGCAAGATTAGTTACCAGCACTCACCAGGAGACAATCTAAGTGGCAGCGATACTGAGTGTCAAAGTTGCATTTTAATGCCCCCCGTGTTGTTGGCACAAAAATACCAATCCTGGTATCTTAGTACCTTGGTATATCTTTTCTGTGTCCAGTAGTTGACAGACACCTGTGAGCCACAATTACTTAAAACTTTTAAGGCCTACTTCTATGGCATGTGCTGTTTTTTTGTTTTCAAAATCTGGTCACCCTATATGTGTGCAATAACTCGCTAATCAAGCATAATTTCCAACTACAAGCAACAGATTCAATAGGTGACATAGCATAAACCTGCGGTTTCTGAAGGGCGTGAAAGTTTAACCTAGTTCAGTAGGTCGTTCATTCCTCATGTTTCGCAGTCTGCCTTCTGCAGGGAAAATTATGTTCTTGGAGATGAGAAGCACCATTGATTTCACTGCCTAATCATACCTCATAAGAAACAGTCTGTTCCAAAATACAATCAACCATATGAGCTGCCAATTGAAATATATGAAGTAAATTGTTTCTACGATTGTCATTTTATTTGAACATTTATTCCATTAGCAGTTTTATATTGAAGAGACTCTGCCAAAGCAGTCAGGCAGCTTTAGACTGTCAGAGAAGTTCTACTGTTACATAATCTTTAGGCATTGGCTATAAAAGTCATACAGAAGCTCCAATGTTACAAAGTTCTCAGACATTAGATATCTTGGTCATAAAATGTAGATTTTCCATAGCCTGATGGGCAGAAAATCTGGATTTTATTAAAGACACCGAGGCTAACATTATGCAGTCTTCTTTATTGCCACTACTCACAACAGCCTCTCTAAAGAATTTAGAACACAGGAAATGTTCTATAACTTATGAAAGGCCAGAACTCCCAGCCATCTTCCTTCTTTTTTGCTGCTGGTCCATGCAGATAAGTACTGTTTGTATGATATGCACATACATTTACTATTTTAATACGGGGTATGTTGAAGGATTTATGCTGTTGGGCGGAGCATACATTCTTGAGATTTTGGTAGAGTATTGATTAATTTTGATGAGAAGTATGTTTGAGGAAGTTGCATCGTGTGTGTGTTCTTGGATATTGTGAGAGATAACGGTTGGGGAGAAATTGAAGTTTTTCAGTTTTTGAACAATCATATTTTAGAGTTATTTTGAGCTGACCTGTTGGAGCCGTTTGGCGCTCAAGCGGGGTTCGCGAGTACAGGCACTGTATGTGTCCTCGCGACGAGTTCAAATACTGTCTTTAGCTTGAGCAGTGCCTTTCCCGTGCGAGGATGGATAGGCTAAGGAAAGTTAATGGAAATAAAAGAAGGGCTTGCTTTTTTTGATGTGTGTGCATTGCATCTTACTTCACCCCCTTTTAGGTATTGCTTAGTTCTAGAAAAAAAAGACGACTGGTGTATTGACGCATGTGCGTATTATGCATTGCATCAAATGTTTCAGCCATTTTTAGACTTTCTAAATCCATGAAGAGTCATATTGATAAACATATGATTTTGCACTTTGTGAGCATGTTCCCTAGAGGGCGCATTAATAAATCATAAAGATATTTAGTGAAGGTAGTTCAGTGTTTTACAACAAACAGTGGCAAAGAAGTAGGAGACATTTTACTCTCATTCTTATAAGATTATTGGATGGGGTTTGTCTGGGTCTTGGGTGAGGAGAGTTTCAAATGATCACAGCCCTCTCATAATGAGCAGTAGAGCAGGTATGAGTGTGCTTTCATTTTTTCCTAAAGACATCTTAGCTTGGGCTCGTCCGGCTCTTGGTGAGATAGAGTTTCAGATCTTTACCACACTTCTTATGTAGGACTGGGAGAATGTTTGTTGTTTTCTGAAGAGAGGTGTTTCTAAGAGCAGTGGTGCTGTGCTTCAAAGTGACTGGTGCATTCCTAAGGGTGGTAGTTCTGTCGCTGGGTATTTGGGTATGTCAGGCTTTGTGCATAATACAGCTCAAGTGGAATATGCTTCTTACTTCAGTGGGAAACTATCAGAGCCTGATCAGTTTAGGGTGGGTAATGTGTTCAAAATGCTTGGTTTCTGAGGCCAGCCTGGCTGTAGCATTTAACACCACTTTCCATGGTGCAAGGTGGGTGTTTGAAAACCCTGATAATAGGGAAAGCGCATTGATGAATTTAGATAGAACTAGAGATTGGACAAGTGCATAGACATCGATTCAACATGCCAAGGGTACTGGAAGTAACATTGCACACCCTTTGAACTTAACAACACCATAGGAAGTGACATCATATGACCTTTGACCCTGAATATTTCCAGGAAGTGAGTCACACAACTTTAATCCCAATGTCACGACGATAATTGACATCACTGAAGTGCTGTTAGAACAGTATGATTAAAATAACAACTCAACACATACAAATGTCTCTTTTTGATACCAACAATGTTAGGGTTCTGACAAGATCTTTGAAAGTGGTAAGATGTAATCCTTTCCCTGAAAAAGCGAGTGAAGCAGGTGAACCCCAACTTTTCTATGGTCCTCCCCCTGAAAAACTTCTGAAAAAAATGAAATCAAATAATGCATCTTAAAGCACAATTTCACATACAGTTCCTGAAAATCTTAGGTTTTGAAGGCATGCTCATTAAATATCCAAGTTCTTTATTGTGTGCTAAACTAATGAAACCTGATCCTCCCCATTACTTGATCCTTGCTTTTTTAAAGTGTGCTATGGGTGACCCTATATGTTAAAAAAAATGATTTCATTATGCCCCCTTGACAAATATTCCATACAAAATGCCAGTGCTATAATTATCGCAGGTTCCAGTCCATCAAGGAGGGGGTCTGTCGAAGAGCCAGGTTTTGAGGTTTCTTGCGAAGATGAGGAGCGATGTTATCTGTCTGAGGTGGAGCGGAAGGAGCGACCTCCCGATCTGGTCTTTCCGGTGCGGGGGATTACGGCGTAGGAGATCTGGGCTGATCGTAGGGTCCTTTGGGGTGCGTGGAATTTGAGTCGGCTATTCAGGTATGCTGGTCCGGTGTCGTGGAGGGCCTTGTGAGCGTGGGTTAGCATCTTGAAGGTAACTCTAGCTTCGATGGGGAGCCAGTGGAGTGTGCGCAGGTGCTGGGAGATGTGGCAGAGTCTTGGCAGGTTGAGGACAGTCTTGCGGCGGCGTTTTGGATGTTCTGTTGCATGTGGTGAGGTTTTTGTTTATTCCGGCATAGAGTGTGTTGCCGTAGTCGAGCCTGCTGGTGACCAGGGCATGAGTAACGGTCATTCTGTGTTTGAGGGGATCCATTTGAAGGTCTTATGTAGGAGGCGGAGGGTGTGTAAGCAGGAGAACGAGACGGAGTTGATCTGGCGGTCCATTTTGAGCTCTGAGTTCAGGATGATTCCCAGGTTGCGTGCGTGGTCCATGAGGGTGGGTGGGCTTCTGAGGGAGGTGGGCCACCAGGTGTCATTCCAGGCGTCTGGGTTTGGGCCCATGATGAGTACTTCTGTTTTGTTTTTGTTTAGTTGTAGGCAGCTGTTTTTCATCCATTTGGCGACGGCTTTCATGCCTTCTTGACAGATCTTCAACAGTAACTTGGGAGATATAAGGTTCTTCACCGTGAAAGGTTTGAAAAATGCTGCCAAATGGATCATTTTACAGCGCAGTGTTCACTGAAATTTACTAAAAAGCTATAGGTTTTATAAGGGCACTCTTGAACTTTTAATCACTCTGATGGTGTGTTTAGGAAAAGGCTGGGATGTGTGAAGTGCTGTTTCATGCTTTATTGGGAACTTAAAATTGTTGAACCCTGTCAGTCTAGTTCACATAATTGATCTTACATATGTTATGTAATTACACGATCCAAAATGGTGTAAAAACACACCGACTGACGGACCAGTATATAGACAGAGTTCCGGGCAATACAAAAATGACACCCATCATGGCTGACAGCATTTGACAGAATTCAAGCCCTAAAGTTTACCCGACAAAACAGTAAATAAGCTATCATCAGCACTAACTCCAGATAAATAAAGGAATCTCACAGGTTTGTACCCACAAGGAAGGAGCCTTTTCCTTACTGCATCTCACAACTCACCCTCAGCTGGTGACATAAAATACCACTTCACACAGAAATGCTAACACAGATACTTCCCCAAATCTCTTGCAGAGCGCTTTCTCTCCGATAGCTTCTAGCTAATAACGTGTAGTGAAGGTAGGATGACTTACACCTGGAAAAATCTGTCTATTTCTTAAACAGACAACATCAAAAATGACTAACGCAAGCAAATTATTAAATGAGCCAATAAAGGCCATTCAGTTGAAAGCAGCAGCATATATGTTTTTTTAAAGTGCATGATCATACTAAACGGGAACACAAACTCTGAACTCAGGTTGAAGCGCAATGTTTTATCAATCTAAACATTCAGCCCCATAAACTTTTGTTAACTTCATAGAACCAATTGACAAGCAGCATTAAGCTGTGATATTTGACTAAGATCTATCGGTTCACTGTTCTTTATTAAAAATATAGCCGACGCTTAGACTAAGTGCTGAAAAAAGCGGAAAGCCTTTTACTGAATCTAAAACTGCTCCAGTGCTGAGCAGGTCAATTGAGCTGCAGAGTTAAACATTATGTACCGGACAGGTCATTTTTAACCCTACATCTCCCTTTTGGGGAGGCAACGACTTTTCATAAGTCCAACGATAAACGTCACAGAGTAAGGCAAGGGTGGTGTAGCCTGCAGTGTTACTACTCAATCAGTTACCTGTTTGGTTGGTGGTGAATGAACAGGGCTCCTGCTCTTGGGGGCACACTGCAAGAACAAACATGCAGCGCTACAATGTCTGACATTAAATCAAGCGCTGGTGTGATTAAACCAGCACATCTTCAAGCAAACAGCATGTTTTCGACCAGGGGTGGCAGAACTATTCGTTTAATATGGATAATGAGAATTTGGGGTGCAATAAAGGCTTGGGGTTAAATCCCCTGTTTGTTTGTTGGTGGTTCTCATAAGCTCTTCATATTGCTCGCGGTTAGTACCTGTCAAAAAATAAAGTTGGGGTGGCTACGGTTTTCAGGACATTTTTAGTGTACCCCATCTTTTTTCCTGTTTAAAATGTGAGAATACACCCATAGGGGCGCGCAGAGCCCCTCCAGGCCCCAGTGCAAAGCTAATGGTTACAACGTGCAGGGCTTGTGAGGGACATGCATCTGGGGTCGCCAGAGGCTTCTGAATATGGCATTTAGAATGTAATGCTGCTCTGCTCGTCACCACGCTTTGGCCTGTAAATGAATGCACGCAGTGGAAATTGACCTTGCTGCGCATGCGCTGGGAATTGCAGCTCGTTTTCCAGCACTTTATTTACCAGTGCATTTACTGCAGATAAGGCAGAGAAAGCCACTAACACCTCTCTTTTTCATAATTTAATGGAAACCATAGTGCAACTATGCACGCAGTTTAGCACATTATTTGCTTCAGCCGAGCCCAACCAAGTTGGCGGTCAGGGGCCAGCCCTGAACAGGAAAGCAACCAGTGCCGAGGGGGGTTTATAGGTCTTGCAGTCGAGATGGCGGCTAGCGCCAAATATATATATATACATTGTAAAAATGAACACACCAAAAACTCTACAAAAAGGAAAAAACAGTTAACAGCAGCCGTGGCCCGTGCCGGTAAGAGCTGTGAGGTGGTGGGGCCGGGCTGGGGAGGATTCGACAGATGACCACGAGGGAAATTAAATAAATGATGAATGTTCCCTCGTTGTTGTCTGTCGAAATATCCCCCACCCGGCCCCACTGCTCTTACCTGCACGGGCCGCGGCTGGTCATCAGTAATTCTGGGCCTACACCTTTCAGCAAGAGCAGCATAGGCCACCTTGGCTGAGAAAAGACCTGCAAAATCCACTTCCATAACTGCTGGTGCTGCTCTAAAAAGAGTGCCTGTGCCCTTAGATGAATCATCGTGGCACCGAAAATAATGTCGGAGACTGTGGTTTCTGCGTTCTTGGCACTGATCTTGCCAACTCTGAGCCCAGGGGTTCTAAGGGGCAAGCCAGGGGTCGCAGCTGCAACCCATGACGACTAGAGGTGGCTCCTCTAGTAGGGCGGAGGAGCGTTGCCCAACTGCTTTCTGGCAGTGCGAGGAAGCCAAAACATAAAAGGGTAATAACATTTAGTTATTACCATTTTATGCTTACTTTGTGCATTGCGGGCGGGCGGGGCTGCTATGCTTTTTATGCAGGGCAGGGACGGAGTGGTTTGCAGCACTCCTGAGTGCGCAAAGACTGTTTGGGCGGGCCTCTCGGGCCGCCCAAACCAGTCATGCTCACTCTGCCCTTCTCCATTAAGGCTGCATTGTAGCCTGCATGGAGAACATGCCCACCCCATTAGCTCCTGGCTGGGCGCCGTTCCGACCAATCACAACACTCCTTGCAGCTTTGTGATTTGGCTTAGGGGAGGGAGCCTGGCCGCGTGCTTCCTGTTCCAGTTGGAGGCAGGAAATCAGGAGAGTGGGAGCAGGCGGAAAGGTAGGTTTAAATATTTTATTTTCAATTATGATCCCCTCTCGCAAGACCCCTCTCCCAGCGACTCCCGCCCTGCGCACCCCCCCCCCCCATCCATAAGCCATGCCGACCGCTACTGCTGGCGACCCCCAATTGACGTCCATGGACAAGTTCTCACCAGGGACGCTTAGCTTCTTTCCTACATTTTGAATGCTTCACGTTGTTTAGACAGTCAGAAATCCCTGCTTGTGATGTGTGCTCTAAAGGAGGGGCCCAACTATTCCATTCTGCTGGGGCATCAGCAGTAAGTCAATCCCCGGAACTCATCCAGTGAAACAAATTCACTTCCCCAATAAATCTGTACTTTGACTGGTGTTCAAGTGCCTGAAACACAAATTGTAAGTATTCCAAGTGCTTCAGCAACAACCAAAGAATGCTGCATGAGGGGAGGGGAAGGGTTGGGATGGTAGAAATTTCCACTTGAAATGTTGCTGCTTGTAAGAACAAACCCTCTGTGTGCACTGCGGTCCATGTTAGGTTTTTAGGGAGAACACCACTGCCAATCATTCTGACATACTCTAAGAGTTTGCTAGTTCTTTGCAGGTAGGTGGGTCTCTGCTTTTGGTATGAATATTTACTAGCAACATATCATGTTATGTTAGCTCTTTGTACCACAGCATTTGTCCTCTGTCAATTCACAGCAAATGGTAACTGTTGCTTTTATTCAATGCAGTGGTTCTTAATGTATTAACCTTTGAAATATGTCAAGCTGTGTTATCCTTGACCTGCAGGTCAAAGAGAAATCACTAAGATCCCTAAGTTGCAAAGCCATCCTGCCGGAAACAGGCAGCCACCTTGAAAATCCTTAACAGGCAGTGACTGAAGAGGCACAAAGACTGTCATCCGGGTAAAAGGTTGTGTGATGTCACCTCCTCTGATGTCACTTGGGCAGTGATGGGCTTGTGAAGCTGCCCTGGTATTGTTTTTCAAAACTTCACAATGATTTTTTTTTTTTTTAATGTTTTAAGCTTTGTAAAATGGGAAGTTCGCAAAATTTAAGGAAAAATGTCAGAGTCTGCAGCCTTTCCTGGAGTGAAAAACCATTACAGCTGCCGCGGGGACCACAATAGAGAGCAGGATGGTAGCACGATTTTACTAGGAACCCCACACCCTCTTCTGAGAGCCCTAACTACAGGCACGTCTCTTGCACCTTGCCCTTAACCCTGGTATGTTAGCCATCAATGTGCCTTTTTGGATGCTCCACAGTGCACTATCCTGAGGCCACTAGAACCACACGCACACTTTAGTTCCCACTGCCTGCCCCACTCCACTATGCGCAAGCCACCAGCTGCATCCTAGGATGGTCTTCCCTTAACAGGGGAACAAACTGTGACTGATAATCAGCCTTGTTGTACCAGCCGCAGGCAGGAAACCTTCACCTTGAAACATTTCTGAATTTTCGCCCGCCTTCGCACATGCAGGTGTTATATTACCCAACCTCAGATTCCATTGCTGAAGTATGAGCAATACATTATTTATTAACATGAAGAACAGCTCACAAACACTTAATGTTCAAGAATAACAAAACACATATGCTTTATCAATCTGAAGAACCATAGAAACACAATCTGTGTGCCTGTTTAACAAGTTGCAACACTCCATGACGCATATGTACAAGCCCCTATTGCCACTACAACGTCACTTTTCCCGACGTTGTGGTGGCGATAAGGGCTTAGCCTTATTTACAAGGCAGCGTTAAGATAATTAACGTGGCTTAACACTGCCTTGTAAATAAGGCCCCCTTTTACGCCATGGTTAGCGTGAAAGGGGTGGGCAGTGGGTGTTGCGGTGGACGTTCCACCGCAACACCCATTGATTTTGACAATTCCCCCTATGTACAAGGGCAGCGTACATAGGAGGCAGCGCCAAAATAAAGACCAAGGAAAACATGGTCTTAACTTGGCAAAACGAGGAGAAATGCATTATTTCTTCTTGTTTTTGCTTTTTCCATGTGTGCTGCACAAGGCAGCACACATGGAAAACGCAAATGGGCATGGATTGTTTTTGTACAGGAAGGTATCCCTTCTAGTACATAAACAATCTGTAAAAAAATGACATTTTGGGACTTTCATGTGTGCTGCATGAAGCAGCAAACATAAAAATGACAAAATGGCATTTTAGGATTGTTTATGTGCAGGAAGGGACACCTTCCTACACATAAACAATCCTCCCCTGCACGCAGACACCCTTGCACTATGGTGCAAGGGCAGAGGCGCAACTAAAGCCAAATTTCGGGGGGGGGGGGGCTAAGAAAAAATTTCGGGGGGGGGCTGAATCTTTAAGCAATAGGCGGCGTGGAGCTGCAGGAGCTGCCACACATGTCGGGGCTGAAGCCCTTTGACTCCAATGGGTGTTGCGCGCCTGTGCAAGGGTGTCTGCCCTGGCGCTACACTGCTAAGTGTAGTGCCAACGCAGGGAGAAACGCAGGGCTGTACCATATCCTTGTAAATATGGTGCAGCCTAGCATTTCTGAAGTGGCAGAGTGAGGCGTTAAGTCATGTCGGCTAAAGCCTCACTCCGCCACTTCTTTGTACATATGCCCCCATGTGTCTTAAAACAACACACCAGCGTCCATGTCCCTGAATAAGATGCCTTAAAACACTGAAAGTACACACGTACCATACCCATTCTATGAACCTAAAAACAATACACAAGAACAAGTAACAAAAGCTGGATGTTCTTGTCAAACGAGTGACAAACACTCAATGCACACGAAAATATCGTAACCAAAGAATTTCTATGATAAACAAAAAGCCAACACCCCATTTGACAGAGAACAACTAACACAACCTAGATGAGTTTGAAGAAGAAGCAACACAAGCTTCATGTACTTGGAGAGCACGAGGCAAATCTTCCACGTACCTCAAAAACAAAGCATTCATGCGCCAAATGAGTAAGAAACCACAAACGCTCAATCTACGTGAGAAACAAACCACAAATATTTTATGTACCCAAGGAATAAGCCATAAGCATCCACGTTCTTGAACAACAAGGTAAAATCCCTACGATTACCTAAATAAAAAAACACACAGCGTACTTAAGTAACAAACACGCAAAGAAACCACAGTTTTTATGTACCTTAATAAAAATACTGGTTCTCTGCCTATGCATTCTGCTGGCTCTTCCATGTTAACGCAGGAAAACTTTGTAATGATATATGTATGCAGTCCATCACCCATGGTGCGGCCTCACTATGGGGCATATATATAAGCCCCTGTTGTCAAGGGAATGTCAGTTTTTCCGACGTCCCTATGGCGATCGGGGCTTTGCCTTATTTACAAGGCAGTGTTAAGCCACTTAGCGTGGCTTAACCCTGCCTTGTAAATAAGGCCCCCTTTCATGCTGTGCTTAGCATAAAAGGGGTGGGCAGTAGGTGTTGCAGTTGGCGTTCCAAAGCAAAACACCCATTGATTTTGACGCTGTCCCCTATATACAACGGTGGCGTAAATTGGAGGCAGCGCCAAAATTAAGACGAGGGAAAACCTGGTATTAACTTGGCAAAATGAGGGGAAATGCTTTATTTCTCCTCGTTTTTGCTTTTTCCATGTGTCCTGCCTTGTGCAGCACACATGGAAAAAGCAAAACGCCTTGGATTGTTTATGTTCAGGAAGGTGACTCTTCCTGCACATAAACAATCTTCCCCTGTATGCAGGCACCCTTGCAATCTGGTACAATGGTGCCTGCGTTGGCGCTAGGCTGCAAAGAGTAGTGCCAACGCAGGGAGAAACGCAAGGCTGCACAATATTCTTGTAAATATGGTGCAGACTTGCGTTTCTGAAAAGTGAGGCGTTAAGCCATGACGGCTAATGCCTCACTCTGCCACTTCTTTATACTTATGCCCTTATGTGCGGCCAAACCTGTTGATCAATTGCATAATTGTTGCTCTATTTTTTCCTATGAAAATCAATAAAACCTTGTTTAAAAAAGAGCATCCAAAGTACCTGTAGAACAAGCTGCAACTGTCCAATTAACTGACGAAAAAAGCACAAACACACCATGTACATATAAATGGCAAACTGCAAACACAAGACAATAAACCAAAAGCACTCCATGTTTCAAGGCCAATCGATGGACACCACACCTACCAAAAAAAACAAGGTATTGTTCATGTATATGATGAACACGCTTCAAACACGCCATGTACATGACTAAATAGACAAGGCAAAGAATACCGTGTCGGAAGATCAATCACTAACAATACATGTGCCTTGAAAACCTTCCTTAAACCTCAATAAATGCATAGAAATGTTCTATGTTGATTAGGAACGGGCAAAATATACTCCATGCTTCAGACAAACAAACCACAAAGTTCCAAGCATCTGAGATACATTTTACATTACCTCCATGTTCTACTTCTGGAAGGACCTGGCCTGGCAGTTCCAGGTGGACTGTTCCCATTGGAGCAGGGTCAAGACTTATTTGCATATGACTGGGTCCAAGTTGAAGTAGGATGGTGTGCAAAAAAACAAACGACTGAGATGCGGCCCAAGTGATTACCAGTGGCTAAGAATAATTCAAGCTTTACAGGTATCACTGTTTTGTATACTTTAGTGTATTGCTCTAAGTGGGACTGATATGCCCAGACGTAGGTCCCGTGCACACTGTGTCTCTGAATCTAAACAATGCCTGGCTGATGAGCCTAGCTAGGGTGAAACCAGTCCTAAGCTGTTTGTGTTCCACTTCAAGGAGGACCTGGCATGGCATTCCGGGCTGGACTGCTCACATTGGTGCAGGGTCAAGACTGATTTACATATGACTGGGTCAAAGCTGAAGAAGCATGGTGTGCAAAATAACGATGGACTGGGGTGCGGTCTTGAGTGTTTACCAGAGGCTGAGATTAAATAAATAACTCCAACCATTAATTTTTTATATACTTTAGGGCAAGTAGATAGAGAAAACAGTGTGACCTAACACAGTAGATGCACCATCTACTAGTTAGTTAAGTGCTGGCTTATGGTGAGTGCCACATTGTATGCTTTTTGGGTAGCAAGAAATCCTTTACAAACCTGACCTCTGTACTCCAGTATCAGTATACCCTTACTGTCTCCCAAGAGAAAAAGAAAAGAAAAGCTATGTGGGAGAGGGGTAAAGTGTGAGGTAGAGGTGTTAGGTATCTGGAGGTCAGCAGTGATTGATAAACACTGTGGATTTAAAATCTCAGCACTGATGTGGTTGGACCTGATGTGGTCACAAATGAATGTTGATACATCGAACACAACTATATTGAGCTAGGACGACATAGAATATCACTGCACCCACCAAGAATGTATATAAGGCAGTGAGCAAATAAATTAAAACCACTGCATCAACAGTACACCTACATTACAGGTAACCCTAAAATTAACAATACTCATGACCCTAACCAAAATGTATATCTAGTCTAAGCTGATTCTTAACACCTACTGTAACCCAGCTGTAATAGAATGTACTATGCCTCACCCTACCACTAATCCCACACTTAACCCTATTTCTATGCCTAGGATTTACCCGAACTCTAAGTTGGTTCCAGACCCTTAACTTAGCACGAGCCCAATCATTAAACCTAACCATACTCCTAAACTTTACTCTACCCCTAAGTCCAACCCTAAACTTAACAGTAACCCTAAACCTAACCCTAAAGTATATCTTAACCCTGCCATAACACTTACCGGATCCCAAACCCTAACACTTATCCTAAAGTTAACTTTAAGACAAACTCACAGTCAGTCCTTGACTTTCATCTTTAGCAAAAACCTATGCTTAACCCGATCATCAATCCTAAACTGAACACCCCTTTCATAAACGTTTAAAAATCCAAACATGTTGTCTAAGACCTTAAATGGAAGAGCGCCACTATATCACCTGCTAGAAACCACAAGGAAATAATATTGCATTAACTACATTGCTCTATCACTATGTTGTAAAGCAAAAATATAATTACTTTTCTTTGTTTGAACCAAAATATATGTTTTATTTGTTTTCTTTTAACAAACAACCTGCAGCATGGCCTGAGGACAGCAGGCAATAGCGGTAGCGGTTGGAAACAGCATTTACCACAATGCTTGAACCACAACTTACCTTTTTAACGACTCCTTCACAACGCTAATGGCTTAACCACAAAAGGCTTTACAAGTTCCCTTTTTACCGTAAGTATGCCTTTACCACGCAATCCTTTACAACAAAAATGTATATATTTTGCAGGTAAGTGTGTATATATATATATATATATATATATATATATATATCATTGCTCCGTCTGCACCTTCAAACCAGCGCACTCAGTAGACGGGTGCTTTGAAACGCGAAGGTGCACTCGCGTTTTAAAATGCGCGCTCACTCCCAGTCACTTTCAGGAACTTAGGAAAGCACTCAACGGGACACTCCTGCAATTATTTAATCATTTATTGCATTTGCGAGCATGAGAAAACATGACGCGTTTCGGCGATGCCTTAATCAAATGTTTTACAAAATTCGCGCCAGAAAACGGCATATTTAAAGAGGCAAAACAAGAGTCACATGGTATTCTTTCTCATGGTCATCAAAATGGGACAACAGAATGAGGCAATCGTCTTTAGAAATCAGCCGCCATATTGGGAGAAACAATTGTTAAAATGTATGGATACAAATTACAAATTGATAAACATTATACCATGAATAGGTCCCTAATGTTGGTCTTCGTTTTTAAAAAACAATTGCTTGCATAAATATGTGCATTGACTCTACAGTTATTACGCCGTGTATCAACACGTGAAGTCCCACAAACTTGACCATAATTGGGCCGTATATCGGCTACCGTCATTGCAAGATCGGCAGTGAAACATGAAGAGGAAATATTCCTCCATTGCAGAGGAACAGCTTGCAACTGTAAATCAATTGCCAAGTATATGGAAAAAAGTTACTAGCATGACGCCGTGTATCGGCCTGAACCTCATTGTTATCACTGTCCTTCAAGCAAATATATGACCCCTGAACAAAAGCCTCTATCACAATCATTCTATAAATACAAAAAAGATACGTTAGCAGTCATCACACAGAAACAGTACCACTTAAATAAATGTAACATCTCACAAAATCTTGTATACCTGATCCCTATAGTTAGGCCATATTCTTCTATCCTGTTAATGTCCCTATAGTTATTTAGTCACCAAGATGAACCGATAATTCCTCGCCCACATTCATGCCAGCGGGATTTTTTGTTCCCAGATCTATAATGTAACGTGACTCAAGCCTGCGCAGTTGTTTGATTCTATCTCCTCCCCTGATACTTATGGGGACTTGGTCCAAACCATAATAGCGTAATAGCTCCCTATTGCTATTATGTTTTTCAGAGTAATGTCTCGCGACAGAGTAGGTGATATCATTCTTAGCTATCGCTCGCATATGCTCCAGGATGCGAATCTTAACACAATGGATCGTGCTGCCCACATACCGTAGGCCACACGGGCATTCCAGGCAATAAACTACATAGTTTGTGTTACATGTAATGAACTTCTTAATGGGTCGAGGGTTCTTAAGACCAATAACCTGATAGGTCAATGTCCTTCTACTGCCTACACAGGCTTTACATTTGCCGCATGGGAAGAAACCTCTAAGATCCCTCAGGGTTCCCATCCCCTTGGGGCTAGTAGATAGATGACTTTGAACCAAACTGTCCCTTAAAGATCTTGCTTTTCTAAAAGTTACTAGAGGGGCAGAAGGAATATCTGGACCAATCACATGATCCGTTTTCAAAATATGCCAATTTTTTCTTAAGATTTGCTTCAATTGATTGGCACCATTTGAAAAGGTAGTCACCATTCTGAACTTATTGGTATCGCACTCATCCATTCTACTTTTCTTACTTTTCTTTTTCCTTTCTTGTGTATCCGCTTGCTGGTCCTCTTTGAATAGAGTGGCCCTGGGTATATTCCTAACTCGCTGCAGAGTATTCTCAAGGAATGCTTTATTATACCCTCTAGTTACAAATCTACTGATGCTATCTTTTGCTGCCTTTTCAAAATCGTCCACCCTGGTGCTGTTGCGTTTGAGCCGCAAGAATTCTCCATAAGGGATACTTCTTACTAGCCCGGGGAGATGATTGCTGGTAGCATGCAGGATCGAATTTCCGGCTGTGGGTTTGCGGTACAGTGATACAGATAATTGGTTATACACTACCCTGATCTGTAAATCTAGGAAGTTAACAGTTTCAGCACTAACTTCACCACTGAATTCCAAATTGATGCTATTTTTGTTCAGGTTATCAATAAAGGTAGAGGCTGACTCAAAGGAGCCATCCCAAATAATAAAAAGATCGTCTATGTACCTGTACCAACTGACCACCCTGTTGTAATCAATCGGTCCGGGTGTCCTGGACACCTGCTCCTCCCACCAGCCCACGAATAAATTCGCGTAACTGGGGGCGAAACAGGTGCCCATCGCAGTACCGGACCTCTGATGGTAAAAATCGTCTCCGAAAACAAAAATGTTGTTTTTAAGGCAGAACTCAGTAAATTGAAGGATCATGGCATTGTGTTCCATAAATTTCAGAGGTTTTCTCTTTAGAAAATAGGCTACGGCTTCTAGGCCATGTTCGTGTCTTATCCTGGTGTACAGGCTAGTAATATCTAGCACAATAAGTTTGAAGTCAGGATTCCATTGTTGTTTTTCAATACGCTTTAAAAAGTCTTGTGAATCCTTGATGTACGCCGGTAAGGTTTTTACTAAAGGAAAAAGAAAGGAGTCAACAAAAATAGATAAATGTTCAGTTAATCCCCCTTGAGAAGAAACAATAGGTCTACCCGGGGGGTGTTGAATGTCCTTGTGGACTTTGGGGATATGGTAAAATGTAGGAGCCACCGGATTCAAGCAGCGGAGGAACAGGTACTCTTCCATACTGAGCATAGATTTGTCAAGCCATATCTTAATCATGTCATGGTATCTTCTGATGCTATCCAAGTATATGTCCTTAGGAATTTTCTGATAGTTCTCTGCATCTGACAATTGTCTAATGGCTTCCATCTCATGATTCGCCCTTGTTTGGAGAACCACGTTCCCCCCTTTGTCCGATGGTTTGCAAATTACAGTGTGATCATTCCCCAAAGTATCAATCGCCATACGTTGTTCCGTAGTTATATTTTGTTTGGTGCCCAAATTTTGAAGTTTTCCACGAACTATAGGGACTTTAACAGGATAGAAGAATATGGCCTAACTATAGGGATCAGGTATACAAGATTTTGTGAGATGTTACATTTATTTAAGTGGTACTGTTTCTGTGTGATGACTGCTAACGTATCTTTTTTGTATTTATAGAATGATTGTGATAGAGGCTTTTGTTCAGGGGTCATATATTTGCTTGAAGGACAGTGATAACAATGAGGTTCAGGCCGATACACGGCGTCATGCTAGTAACTTTTTTCCATATACTTGGCAATTGATTTACAGTTGCAAGCTGTTCCTCTGCAATGGAGGAATATTTCCTCTTCATGTTTCACTGCCGATCTTGCAATGACGGTAGCCGATATACGGCCCAATTATGGTCAAGTTTGTGGGACTTCACGTGCTGATACACGGCGTAATAACTGTAGAGTCAATGCACATATTTATGCAAGCAATTGTTTTTTAAAAACGAAGACCAACATTGGGGACCTATTCATGGTATAATGTTTATCAATTTGTAATTTGTATCCATACATTTTAACAATTGTTTCTCCCAATATGGCGGCTGATTTCTAAAGACGATTGCCTCATTCTGTTGTCCCATTTTGATGACCATGAGAAAGAATACCATGTGACTCTTGTTTTGCCTCTTTAAATATGACGTTTTCTGGCGCGAATTTTGTAAAACATTTGATTAAGGCATCGCCGAAACGCGTCATGTTTTCTCATGCTCGCAAATGCAATAAATGATTAAATAATTGCAGGAGTGTCCCGTTGAGTGCTTTCCTAAGTTCCTGAAAGTGACTGGGAGTGAGCGCGTATATATATATATATATATATATATATATATATATATATCGATGAAATGTCTCTTGCAATCTTCTCCATCAGAAAAAAGACAAAGCGAACCCAGATATTGTGCAATTAGTTTATTTTCGTCCCGTGCACCCAGCCATAACGTGTTTCAGCCCTATATATATGCATATATTTACTGAAAAAAAAGTTACAGGGACGTTATAGGAAGGCTCAGATTTAACTCATACAAAACCATTGAAATTCAGCTATTATAGTTACCTGTGCTAAGTATAACTTACGCCCCCGCAAAACACCACTTAGGACCTCACATATTACATCACTCATGACATGGTCGGTTACGTTACTCATCTCAAATGACATTACTGATGACACCATCCAGTTAGTGAAAGTGTTTGGTAAATGTTTCTGAGATTAAATATAAATAGTAATATACTTCATAAGTTAAATTATTATCCTTTCTAAACTAGTAATGAGTGATACTGTTTGTAACATATGTGATCTGAGTGGGTGTGTGACTGCCTGCATCAGTGTGAGAGTGGGTGTCTGAGTGCTGTATGAGTGGATGTGTGAGTGGATGTATAGGTAAATAAGGGAGTATATGAGCAGCTGTATGGGTTTGTGGGTGACTGTATGAGCGGCTGTATCGGTGAATGTGTGTGATTGGCTGTATGGGTCGGGGAGTGTGTGAGAGGCTGTTTTAGTGACAGAGTTTCTGTGTGAGTGGCTCTGGGTGGATGAGTGGGTGTGTTAGGGGTTGTATGGGTAAGTTAGAGGCTGTTTGAATTGATGCATGGGTAAGTGAGTGTGTGTGATTGGCTGTTTTTCACAGTAAGTATGGTGTGATGGCTGTCTAGTCTAGATGAGTGAGTCGGTATGTGACTGCTTCTATGGATGTGTTTATGGGTATTTAAGTGGTTAACTGAATTAGTGGAAGGATGTGTGAGTAGCTGTATGGGTAAGTGAGTGGCTGTGTGAGTAGCTGTGTGGGCAAGTGAGTGCTACTGTCAGTGGCTGTGTTGGTGTGTGAGTAGCTGTATGGGTAAGTGAGTGGGTGTGGGTGGTGATTTGACTGTGTTAATTGCTTTACAAGTGAGTGAGCAAGTGTGTATGAGTCGTTGAATGGATTTGTGAATGGGTGTGTGAGTGGTTCTGTGGATGATATCAGCAGTGATGTCATTTGAGATGTCATCAGTGATGTCACTGACCATGCCATGAATGATGTAATAGTTAAGGTTTTAAGTAATGCATTGCAGGGGTGTAAGTTACAGTTAGGTCAGGTAACTATAACTGCTGAATTTCAATGTTTTTGTACAAGTGAAATCTGAGCCTAACTATAACGTCCCTGTAACCTTTATTTTTTCAGTGGAATTGAAGGTCACTAACCTATTGCACCTTTCTAAGACTATCCTACTGCAATACTATTACATCATATGAGTTGTGTGCAGTTATATGTAGCTATTTGAAGTGGAAAGACCAACAAACTGACAGAATAAAAATATTCTCTTAGTCGTTTTTAGCTATGTCTTTGTCCCTGACTTCTCACCCAAACATTCTGACACTGAATCAACCATTTTCTGACACTGCACCAACCATTGAGGTGATCAAAAATAACCAGAAACATGTTTGCCACAGTCTAGCTGACTGACCTACCTTCAGATTAGGTGTGCTGGGGCCTCAGGGCTATAGAATAGTGCACCATGCTGTGCTAATTGCAGACAGGCTGGGTCTGGCACTTACAATGGAAGAAGCCTGTTCCTGGACTTTGGAATCTGATCTTGCAGCACTTTCTGCTACAATGACTACTGCTATAGGGTAAGGCCATTTCTCCGCATGGCTGCCTATTTGCTGCTGGCATCATTGTGTTGGGAGCAGGCAGGCTCTACGTGTCTCTCTTCGGCTTCGTCCCAAGTGGAGACAGGAGTCAGTCTTCCCAGATGATAGTCCATCTATAGGGCTTGGCCACTGCTGATGGGACTGGACAAATTGTGTGCCCCCACCCTGCAAGACGAAGAACCAGAGTGTTAGTTAGTGTGAGGAGTTATTGACTTTATGTCATGATCCAACCCAGTTGGGGTGGCCGAAAATGCTTGGGCTTGAGCTGGCAGGACTCGAGACAGAGAGGAAAACAACATGATCTTGCCAATTCTACCTCCTATACAGCACTATGAGGGTCACAGCATGTGCCCCAGGCAGCGCCACTTCTCCTCAGCAATGGGAGGGAAAAAACAAATCGTGCATCGCTGCTTTTGGGCTAGTTGTGATTGACTGCTACAAGATTAATGTGGCACCTTGCCACAAGCAACAGTCGGCTGCAAGATGATACCGATTCACATAGGGCTGCAGTGTTTAACAGATAATTAATAATTATCCTGCTGTTCAGATACATTTTTGGTCATCACGCATTGCTGACTACTTGGTCCGACCAGCGAAACTGAGCCAGGGCTTGATGATTGAAAGAAGCACCTGACCTTTACTGTAAACAACAGTGCTCACCTCTTAAATTCCAGCCTGTCCCACTGCCGGTGTGAGATTATAAATAGGCTCTATGCGGCAGCAGTGCAGTCAAAAGCCAGTTTAAAGCAAGGCAGCGCCCTACCCTCGAGCTGCTGCCGGAGACAATGTTTATGTTTCACCACCAGTGCTGCTAAGACCATGTGGTGCAGCCCATACTCAGAAGCTGTGTTCCCAGCGGCTTGATATGAAGCTCATGGCAGCCGGTCCCACTGTGATAACACATACCCGATGAGAATTTAAAAAAAAAATCAGGCACCAGTAGTGAGAAGAAAATGTCAGAGACAGACAGAACAGTTTTGTCAATGTAATTGTTCCTCGAGCATCTTCATCCACAAATCTGTGATAACGTGAATCCTTGTCAAGTAAAGACAAAGAGACTACAAAGAGGTGAATCTCCACCAAACAGGGGTAGATCCTCCTAACTAAATGAAGTTAGTCCTTTCTTTATTGGAGATGTCCTCGTATTTCTCTTCATCAATATTGCATCACAAAAATCGGCTGGAAATGCACTTGGGTCTTTTGTTAAGCTGTCCATCAACGTGGAAAAGGAGGGAAAGCCTCTGCATACTACTGAGGAAAACATGGTGGGGCCTAATGGGTGAATCTTGCAGATGATTTGGGGCATTTTGGTACTCAGGGTAGTTAAAAGGAAGAATCATGGACTACGCTCAAACCAGGAGATGACGAAAAAGAAATCACTCGTCACAGTCACCAGAGATCAGATTGTGCTCCAATAGATCTACGATGCATTCACCTCCATTAAGGATTTCAGATTGTTTTTCAACGTGAATAAGAGAGGAAACACATTTGCTTTGCCTTCCCCAAGCCTGAGAAATTAGCATCTGTTGTTCTTTAAACAAGGGGAGGGGGGCTGCACAGCCCTCCTCCTAGGCCAATTTTAGCCCTAGGGACCCCATCTCTCGGGGCCTGGCCACGTCTACCTGGGTGCCCTTGCCCCCATCCAGGGCACCCAGTGTGAATCATTGGGGACCATGGTGGGAGCCTCAAGGCACCCATGGTCCCAGCCGGCTCCCCACCTTCTGCGAAGGCCGACATTGCACTCCCATGCAGGGAGCTGCTAAGTATGCAGCTCCCTGCATGTAGGAGCAATTTTCATCTGTTTCTGTGGCCGCATGGCAGTGGGCAGGGAAACAGATGAAAACTCCGCTACCAGCACGCAGCAGCAGTTTGACAACTCCTGCTTGTTGGGAGCAGAGTTGGTGTTTGCTCTTACTTGGTGGAAGCTGTCCCAGTTCCCGCCAAGCGAAAGCAAACAGCTATCACCTGGGGATGTGCAACTCGGCAGATAGCAGGAGCAGGCCCTGGGGGTGGCGGTCTCAAGGGCCATTAATTCCTCCTGAAGAGGGGGACTGCGTGGCCCCCCTTCTTTACTCTGCATGGGCCGGCCCTGGGAACCCCCTCCTCCCTTTTGGCACCCATATTTTTATATGTATTTAGCCCCAGGAGGTGGTGTACCCAGGGCCCAGGAGTGTCTGTGAGCCCCCCTCATTAGTATTTATTTAGCCCAGGGGAGGTGGTGGTGTCCAGGGCATATGTAAGCCCCAGGAGTGGGGAGTCCATGAGCTCCCCTCCTTTATTTTAATTGAAGCCTCGGGAAGGTGGCGGTCCACAGGGCTGTTAGAGCCCAATGAAGGGGGGTCTGCATGGCCCCCTCCTTGATTTCAATGAAGCTCTAGGGACGTGGTGGTCCCCGGGGCTCATAAGATCCTCAGGAGTGGGACCCCATGAGCCCTCCTCCTTTATTTTTTAAGTTACTTCCCCCAGGGACCTGGCCCACCTGTGCATATATGGTTTACACTTACCTCTTAATTTTCTACCATGAATGCCTTTTTTACAGGTAAGAACAAACCCATTTTTGATTTTTTTTAAATTTGCATTGAACATTGGGGCTCGGGATAGTTTTGAAGGTGCCTTTACAATGAAAGTCTTTACAATTATTTTATTAACTTGAATATGCCTTTACCAGGAAAATGTAAGTATTTTACAGGTAAGTATAAACCTTAACCGAATCAGAAGCATCCCATATGGGGAATGCTTAAGAATCAGGAGTAACTGCAGTGAGGAAACAGAGGAGGAGAAGGCAGTTAATGACCTTAGAGCCAGAGTCAGAGTGAGGGGGATATACTAATAAATGTATTGAAAATGCTGTTGTCAAAGCTAAATTCAAGCCTAGTGAACAGATTTTATTTAAGGTAGGAAACAGACAGAAACATAATTCAACTGATCCACACTTTAGACTCATTACCACCTATTTTTATTTATTTTTATTTATTTTAAAGGTTTTAAATACCGCTGGCTAGACCCAGAGGTATCAGAGCGCTTTACATGAGTATCAAACCATAGTTGCAGGTTACATCGTTATAAAGGTTACACAGTTATTAGATCATGGCAACATAGTTACATGTAAGGTCGAAACAAACAATAAGGACATATACATAAGGGAAAAAGCAGGCAAGGGGAGAGATTCAGTGAAGGGGGGGTTGGAGCAGGGGAAGTAGACAGAATGAATGAGGGAAAGAGGAGGGGAGGGTGAGAGACACAGTATGGAAAGAGGAGGGGGGTGATGGGGACACAAACCGTTAGACGAGTCAAAGCTGAGTCCAAAGTCCAGTAAGATGTGATCCCAGGGGAAGTGGTATCATTTCCCCATCTCTGTTGCGAGACGTTCCCTTTACACAGTGGACTCTCTCAGAGGGGTCTCTGAGACTCCAAGGCCTACATACTGGATCCTTCCCCAAAAAGGGGAGAGGGAGTGCTTTGGCAAGGGGTGTCATACCATACCTCAACTGTGAGTGGCTCCCTTGGCGCTGTGGACTCTCTCAGCGGGTTGGCTGAGACTCCAGAGTATAAATATTGGATCCTTCCCCAAGAAGGGGAGAAGGAGTGCTTAGTGAAAGGGCACAAAGGACCGGGGGCTAGGCGGTGTAGCAGGCAAGGGGAGAGATTTAGGGAGAGGGGAGAGGAGCAAAGGAAGTAGACAAAGAAAGTAAGAGTACTAAATGGGAACAAACAGCAACAGTTTGAGGAACAGACTGTTTTCTCTCTGTGGCTATGAGTTTGCCCCATCTCCATGGTAAAAGCCTAGCACATGCCATTCCAGAAGCTTTGCCATCCAGGACATGAAGCACACAGTTTGTAATTCAAATTATTTTTCACAAATTCACAGAAGTTTATAGTACACTGCACATCAGCAATCCAGATGTTTTCATATTAAGTTCTTGTGTGCAGAGGATGGTTTTCAGAACTAACAGTGTTTAACCCAGTCATCATCCAGGGGAGATGGTTCAGAATCATGAGGCTGAGGGAGAAGATCATGAACCCGGTGAAGGCCAACTCGTGGGCCGCAGGGTACTCTGTAGAGGACACGCATGTTAGAGGGAGCAGGCATAGATTCTCCAGGATGTTCAGGATGAAGTAAATGTGGCACAAGACGTGGTAAGTGCAGGTGGAACATGGCATGGCACGATAATGATTCCATGACCTAATGGTCTAATTCCATGACCTAAGATCTAATGACCTATAACAAGCAAGAGCAAGCGATAAGAGCAAGCATGCAAAAATATTGGCACTTGATCAAGAAGGACACACATTGTAGGCAAAGTAACTCCATGTTGACCAGGCATCATCTTTAGACGAGCCAGAGCCATGAAACAGGACCTAGTGACTAGTAATCCTGGAGGTAAAAAAGTAATCAAACAGACATGGCTCTCGAGTAAAAAGGGCTTCCAGGAGTGTGGGAGGTGTGAAGCCTGTCAACATGGCAAAAATACAACACGATACGCCTCACCTTTAACAGTATGTGTCAAACACATTAAGGGGCAGTATAATTGCAAAACTTAATATTCTATTTATATGCTCAAGTGCCCATGCCACCTAGCTTCTATAGGTAGTAATGTCTTAGCAGTACATAAAAGAATTCTGCAGCACCACAGAGCCATCAGAAATTATGATAGGACATATCCGGTAGCCCGACACTTCAAATAACTCAAAAGTGGCAAAGTAGCGGAATTGACATACTGTGTATTGGGTGCAGTACTGGCAAATATATGAGGTGGTGATAGGGAAAGAAACCTCAGACAATTGGAGTCAAGATACGAGATTCTGACAAGTGTTGAAGACAGATAGTGACATAGCAAAAAATGCTGAGTCCTTTCCACAGATCACTTTTAGGAAAGCGAAATCTCTTAAAGACACCCTCTGTAGAACCTTAGAATCACCAATTTTAAAGACATCAGGCATACAAGGATTCTACACCTGCTGGAATTGTAAAGCATGTAAATACAGTAAGAACTGCAAAGAGTGTAGATTGTTCCCCAATTGTAAGCCATATAAAATTGTCAAACATCTGTCATGTGATACTGACCATGTCGTATATGCCCTCATGTGCCCTTGTGAGAAAACATACATTGGTAGCACAATACACAAAGCTAAAAAACGTGTATTAGAACATCTACGTGCTATCAAAAATGGAGACAAGCCGCTGCACCAATCCACCCTCCCAGATCTAGGCAAATTCTTGCTCTCGATCCCGCAGAGAGAACTTATTATAGGGGGAGACTTCAACGCAATCATTGATGCATCTATAGCTAGGCGACCCCCCAGAGATTCAAGCAGCACCAACCCCAAGCTAAAAGATTTTGTCAATGTTATTGGACTAACAGATGTTTGGAGGGCTAAACACCCACATGAGTGCCAATACACTTTCCACTCTGGGGCGCATAACACTTTGTCCAGAATAGACTACATATTTACGTTGGCAGCAGGGATGGAGAGAGTGCTCGAGATAACACACCTGCCCCGGGGTATATCAGACCAATCACCATTATTGCTTACCTATGCCTCAGTCATTACAGGTAGACGCAGACTTTTCCCACTATGCCCATACTATTTGAAGGTCAAAGGAATTAATAAGAAACTAATCATAACCACAAAAAGATATTTTTTGTAGAAAATGAACATTCGGTGCCGGCACCAACGACCCTGTGGGAAGCATACAAAACGGTCCTGTGGGGCCAGGCTATCTCATTGGTGACACATCACAAACAACAAAAGCGCCACCAAGTTCAAACACTAAAGCAGCAGTTACACAGGGCAGAAGCTAGTCACGCCTCAGATATAAACGAGGATACCACTCATAGGCTTCAATTAGCACAACAAGAATACAAAACTTTTGTATGGGAAGAAACAAAATCTAGACTTACGGCCACGCAGCACACTGTCTACGACCAAGGGGATAAGGCCGGAAAACTCTTGGCCTGGCTAGACAAAAAGAAGAGAGCTAGTAGATGGATAGCGGAGCTAGAAATACGGCCAGGTATCACGACCTGAGACCCCCAGGGCATAGTTGACCAATTAGCGACTCACTATGAGCATGTATATACACCTGTAGCCACTGCTACGATGGACGAAAACATGGACTTCCTAAAAGATATAAAAATGCCAAGGCTCGAACAAGAAGCAACACAATCCTTTGAGGCAGATCTTACACAGGATGAACTAACACAAGCAATACTAGACTTACATTCAGGTAAAGCCTTGGGACCCAACGGAATTCCTGTTGAGTTCTATAAACAGGCAACTGGTATTCTTGTGCCTCACCTACTTAACATGTACCATGACAGCCTAGAACGGGGCAAACTTCCTGAAGATCAGAACCTGATGACAATAGTAGCAATACACAAGCCGGGCAAACCACCAAACAGCAGCATGTTGTACAGGCCGATCTCCCTTATTAATGCAGAAGCAAAGATATTAGCAAAAACACTGGTGACACGGCTACTGCCGTACCTAGAAAGGGTGACCCATCCGGATCAATCAGGATTCATGCCACAACGCAATACGGCACTGAACCTGCGATCCACTATAGAAGAAGATGCAATTATCCTATCTCTCGATGCCCGAATGGCATTCGACATGGTGGAATGGCCCTTTTTGTTCACTGTTCTGCACCACTTGGGCTTTGGACCCAAATTCATACGATGGGTGAAATTGTTATACACAAAACCAATGGCACAGGTGGTAGCAAATGGATGAATCTCGGCTACTTTCCCACTGGGTAAAGGGACTAGGCAGGGCTGCCCACTGTCGCCGCTATTATTCGCAATCGCATTAGAACCACTAGCGGCTTGGATACAGCAAGACCTGGTAATCCGCGGACTCAAATGGACAATGGGATGGGAGGATCGCATCTCGCTTTATGCCGATTAAGTGCTCTTATATTTGGCGCCCCCCCAAGCGCTCTGTTAACTGCCTCATGGATATTTGTGCGGCATATGGACGGGTGTCAGGCAACATTATAAACTGGACAAAATCACATATTTTCATACTATCGGGTGATCCCCCGCGACTACCGCGCAACTGTGACATACAAAAAGCTCGCGAAGGGTTTAAGTATTTGGGTAATTATATAACATATCAAGACACACACTTTATTGCAGAAAACCTCATGAAGCCTCTGGCGTGCTTTCGTCGAGATGTCCTCCACTGGCGATCCCTACCACTCACATTGCTAGGCAGAGCGGCCCTCTTTAAAATTATGGTGCTCCCCAGATTCCTATATATCTTACAAAATACGCCATTCCCGGTTCCCCCGACGTACTTCGTTGCAATTAATAGTGAAGTGAATAAGCTGTTATGGGATGGTAAGGCAACCCGTATAGCCATGCAGAAGCTGGTCAGAAGCTGGTATGATGGAGGAATAGCGCTCCCTAATATCAAAACATATTACTGGGCATCACAACTGACAGTAGTAAATCAATGGCTCTATGCCGCACAGGAGGACCCGGCTTACCGCTTAGACAGACATCTTCTGGGAGTGGACGGAATGATGGGAGAACTGTATAATACAAAAAGAACGACAACCCTGACAGGCCCGACAGCGCAAACAATTAGGAAACAATTAGGATATGGCATGAGGTGCAAAGGGAACTAGGATGGGAAGGGGTCATGACGCTGGCCACACCATTATGGGACACAAAAAAATTAGGCAAGCTACGCAACACTAAAGGTTTCAGGCAATGGAACCTAATAGGCATTGGCAGAAAGATGAGATTATCCCCTGTACGCAACTACAGCAGACTTATGGCCTAGCAGACTCGGAGGTACATACAAATTAGACATGCACTCACGACAATGATTCCAACTACCGGAGTCGTCACCCCTGGAGGATAGACTGCTCACTGACAATTAGACAAAAAAAGCTATCTCACTAACTTACAAGAAAATCATAAACAACCAACCGGACATGACAACAACCCTGAAAGCTAGATGGGAGACCGACCTGGGTGCACTGGATGAGACAGAGTGGCAGGAGGCAAGGGCATCCCCCAGGGAGGTGGCGATCCCCTCCAAATTCAAACTAATACAACTAAAGATTCTACACCGCACGTATTATACTAGAACACTGTTGTATAAATTACACAAGGCAGATATGCCACTTTGCCTCAGGCAATGTGGACAACACGGCACATTCTGGCACACAATCTGGCAATGCGCAGAAATCACTATGTACTGGAAGGCAGTCATGCACACAATTTCCCAGGCAATAGAAATGAGATTGAGCCAGAGCCTAAAAGATGTTTACTCAACATCTGGGAACCGACGGACCTCAACCATGCAGCGCAAGTTTGGGTAGCGCTGGGTATGGCGTTAGCGAAGAGAAATATAGTACAATTGTGGGGAGCCATACAGAACCTCACAGTGGGTAGGTGGTGTCGAGATATGGATGAATTAATGATAAATGAAAAATCAGTATACACACATAGGAGGTGCCCCAAAAAATGGACACCGGTGTGGGGAAAGTGGAATAAGTATAGAGGAAGTATTTGTGATCCCCGCATGAAGAATTACCATCAGAAGATACCGACTAGACATTGTATCCATGACAGATGCTGATATATTGTATGTATATGTGGACAATGATGAGGGTGCAAAAAAAAAAAAACGATTTGTCTATGGGCTAATTTAGAATTTTCACGGACAAGACATGATCATAATGTGATGTATGCAACAAAGAAAAGGTATGTTATTGCAGCAATGTTTGTAACTGGAGATGTTAATAAAAATATAAATATTTTTTTTAATGGAGACAAGCAGTACCCTGTGGCAAGGCTCTTTCGGATACACCACAACCAGAATGGCAATTTACTGACCTTCTGTGTTTTAGATACGACAGGTATCAATGAAAGAGGAGGGAACCGTGTACAAGATCTTAGACGCCTTGAATCAAGGTTAATATTTCAATATCAAACATTGTCACCAGGTGGGCACAACTGCGATGAAGAATTGTCAGTCCACTTAGGTTAACTATCCTTCACTCAAAGACAATGTATTCTCTGATAAGTGGCTTTGGGTTCCAGATGAAATGACTATGAATTTGATGTAGATGCTCTCTGTTATGTTTGTATTTTACAGATTTCCATGTAAATTGCAGTGTTAAAGAAGAAGGCTTTGCAACTAAAATATCTGTCCAGATTTCTAGAAATTAGCCTCTCTGTCCTGATATGCAATGCCCACTGGGGCTATACTCACAAACACATTTTTAAATAAATAGCCCACTTGGGCATGTGAAATCTCACCCTTCCATTTTCAAGAAAGGATTAGCTTGTTAGCGCGTAACCCATTTTGCCCACCAGGGCAAGACTGCCAATTGACAGATGATTGAATGGGTTACACACATTTTATGTGACTATTTAGAAAGCATTGGTTTGAGTGCTTTCAGGCTTCCTTTCCTGTCTCCTTTTAATTTTGTAGTAGATGTTCAATTAAACATATTTAAACGTACTGTGGTTTAGTATGGGAATGTTGCAATCGATTTGTGAGCACTTCTTTGAACAGGGTCCACGGCACCACTGTGTGCGAGGGAAATGGACAGTAAAGTTAAGTTCAAATCCGCCAGTGCCTGGGCAGTGTTAACATTCCCTTTCACTGCAATAAGTAAGATGCTTTTTTACACTTGTATAAAATGATGGAATCCGTGTAAATCTGTGGTAGTTTGAGAGTATTATATATTATGAATACTTTATCTGGTGAGGTAACTCGTAATGTAATGGGAGAGTCTTTCCACTATGTCTATACCGTTGGAGTCACATGGTTTGTTTGTTTATTTAAACAATTTTGAAACTGACGCAGTTACTCGTGAACAAGAGGTTTGTACCCCGAAACAAGTAGAGTGTTGTCAAGCCTTTTGGATTAAAATACTGCTTTTGCAACAATTGCTGTCCACGGCATGCTGTTTTGTACATAAGTAATTCAGCGTCGGTTTATGTTTAGGGACTCGCCATCCCGCTGTGGAATGCCGTCATTGGAGGCTGGGGTAAGGCGACTGCTTTGCTTTGCATCGCTTTGCTGTGGAAATATATATACATTATACATATATATATATTTTGCTTTATACTTAGCTGTAAAATACTTACCTTTTCCTGGCAAAGGCATTCTTTAAAAAGGCATTGTAAAGACTTTCGGTATAAAGGCACATTCAAAATTATCCCGGGCCTCAATGTACAAATCACAGATCTCCACAAAGAGTTGTTGTAGATATTTTATTTTCAATCTTCGTATGTGTCCAATATATCCAACAAGAAATGTAGCCAATACGTGTTTCGTCTATGGTAGGTATACAACTGACTCCAGCAGGGCTACAAGATAAATCATAATCAACCTTAGTTCCTTTCATTGTTGTCCCAACCCAAAATGAAATATCACTACAGTGAAAATAGCCATCAGTGAAGTTTGTTGAAAGTAATACTTGGGTATTGTCATAAATACCCAATGTTACGGTGTTGCAGTGCCATAGTTCCACCTTGGAACTGCCATATAACCAAAGTAAACAACTATTAGCAAGAATTTATTATTCTATGATAAACAAAAAGGATAAAAGATAGATTAAGGAAGAGTTCACATTGACTATTTTTTTAAAAATCTTACTATGCCTCTCACCACAACATTATGATCAGACCTTTAATCCATCCATTGGCAGGCTATTCCTGTTCAATGAATCTAATCCTACTCACCTAATGATTCTATTGCAAACAACCTGTAGTATCACGTACACAATATTAACTAGTGCCTTCCAATATCATAAATGGGCAAACGTAATACTGTTAATGGTCCAATGTTCGACCAAATTCAGTGTTAGACCTGTAAGAGTTGACTTCTTACCGTAATTTCCACTGTGGCCACCAACCCATATCACAGGCAATTTCTTCAATCAAAATCTTTTTATGTGTGTGGTCTGTAAAGAAATATATATTTCCGTCATAGGGTCAAAATACTGTCCAAATACTGAGATATCTCAGAACCCACACTATGTCAGTCAAAATGTACCATATTAAATTCACCTAATCATTATTGGTCTAATAAATAATGCATGCGTCACATAGCTGCCAATACTATCAATGATAACATTTAAAGCACAGCCAAAATGTTCTCCAATCCGCAACTATGTTCACTCCATGAACAGAGTAAGATTGATACCGTGATTCTTAATCATATGAAAGATGAAAACGCACCACTAGTATGTATATATCAAAACTGCATTGTGCATTGATTTTGTAGACCTAGTTAAGCTTCGTCACAATGTATGTTCCTTTCCACCGTTACTATTATAAATGGCTAGTGGACAGAATGACCATCAATTATATGCAATGCTACATTACCAAATCCATATTACATTTACTCATATGTATATCTTGAGGTGTAATAACTGCATCTATTATTTTGGATGATATATTGATGACTAGCTAATGATTTGGACTGTTAGCCAAGTAAAACTCAATGAGTTTTTTGATTTTATGAACGACAACATACTCAACATGTCCTTTACAATGGAACACAGACAAGAAAAGATTGTGTTCCTAGATATTGAGCTCTACATTAGTGGTGAAAAAATTAACAGCGGGATGTAGAAAATGGTGATGGGGAAATAATTAGAGTGAGGCGAAGTTGCAACGAGGATACAGAATTTGCACTTAACAATAGATACAGAGCAGAGATTCCTGGAATGCAGTTATGATGAAGATGTGATTTCAAAAGCTAACGTGAGGTCCCAGTGACTAAAATGAAGTGATACTCTTAAGGACACTAGAAATAGAACCAGCACCAAAAAGACACTGTTGAGACTAGGTATAGGTAATCAGCTGAGTTCACATAAGGTATTTAATATACTTAGATGGCACAGGTGCTTACTGACCTCGGATAGGGCACTGCAACCCTTTGTTACAGAATATCCGAGGGTTACATAACGTAAGGGCAGGACATTACACAATATGGTTAGCCCCAGTAAGACTTTGATAACAACATTCTCGAAAATGTTGTATTCGGACACATATTGACTGTACGACTAAATATGTTGTTTATGTTTTTATTTGTAAATGTGGCCAGAGATATGTGGGAAGAACCCTCAGACTGTTGAAGGATTGCATTTCGGAACATTTTAGAGCATTAAAACAACTAGATGAAAGATATCCTATTGTAACACATGCAAAAGATTTTGAGGCCCAAGATGTACATCTGAGCTTTAGATACCACAGAATTGAATCTGGGCAGAACGATGTAAGGGGTGAGAACGGGAAACTGAGGCTCAGACAGTGTGAAGCCTGTTGGATAATAAAATTGCATGCAGTAGAAAATGGTCTGAATATAGACCATGAAATTCAATCTTGTTTGGGCACATGAAGTGCATGAAAGGGTTGGTAACACATTGCCTTTAAAATGAATCTGAAAATACATCTATATATACTTTTTTACGCTTTCTTCTTCTCCTTCTTCTCTCTCTATGAGTGCAGTCGCTGCCTCATGAAAAGGTTATTCATCTAAACTATATACCAGAATTATGTGAGTGTGTTTATCACTTCATCTTCATGCCACAGTGGTGTAATGGTATGCACATAAACATACTTATGTACATGTACTATCAGACCTTATATAAGACAGGAGCACAACTTTGGATTGTGTGGTACGGCTATAACTTATTATGGTATGGTTATGAACATACCCATGCAGATGTGCTTCTGTACCTTCCCCAAATAATAAGGGTATTATAACAAGTGAGTCCGCGATATGGTCACACCCAATCATGGACTTAGTCATTATATTTTGGTTACAATGAGCCAGTATGATAAATATTGAGGGTCTTACTAGCAGTTCTATGACATACCGAATAGCGACTTGCATACTGGGGTGAGCTATGATAATGTTATCGGGTGAATAATGTTATGTTACTATAATGGACTGTATTTGAAATGACTGGAATATGTTCCAAAAGTATGTGATAGCACCATACCTGATTACTGGATGAGATATTCTCACAATACGTACAAATACAAATATAATTTTTCATGTTATTGAATGATAGAGCTACGGTTCTGCAATATACTATTTTGGAGAAGACTGGCCGAAATAACTTGGGTATGATGATTGGTTGTCAATGATAAGTACACTCGGTTCTATTTGACCGCATATTGTATTGGGTTTCCTATGGACTTCCTCAGTTTCTTCTTTTAGCTGCTTACTTTCTCTGCTGCTGCTTAATACGGGCAAGCATTGGGATGGACAACTAGGCTCTAATACTGAACAAACAGTGCCGGGAAACCATATGAAATTGCCTCTCATTTAGGAAATCGACATAAAGATGGTCTTTTCTTTATGTCTATGATCCAACACTAGAGTATATATAGACAATACAAGGTGGCGCAGATGTTGTACGCTGCTATTTTGAATGGATTTCTCTCCGTTAAGTGGCATGAAATTATGGGTAAGAAGTACAATGACTATAATTAGACTAGAATGTAGTGATTGTTACATGATGTGCATATCTGAGTTCTGGATATTGGTCAGGGATGTGTGATAGGGTTATTTTGATTGTCATGCCGTTTTAACTAGTTAACGATGAAGCTATATATGTGAATGGACGCGATATGAATACCTCAGATAGTGGTAGTACTCTGTATATTTAACATATATAACATGGGGAATGATGTCATAATTTTCGCGAAGATATTTTTACACCATATTATTTTTACGATAAAGCTCATGTTACTTTTGGTATCATCAAATTTTACATTTCGAGTGCCCAATTATTGACGCCACCCATGGATTTTATTACAGCGTGGTCATACATACAAGTATAGGTATGTGTAAACGTAATATGGATGTGTTAATATAGCATTGCATATGATGGTCCTTTTGTCCACTACCCACTTATTCCTGGTGGAAGGGTACATACATTCTGACTGAGATTAACTATATCTATATAATCGATGCACAATTCAGTTTTTATATATATTTAGCAGCAGTGCATTTTATTCTCTCATATGATTGATAATCGTGGCATCATTTTTACTGTGTTCATGGAGAGCACATAGTTGCAAGTTGGGGAACAATTTGGTTGCGCTTTGAATGTTATCATTGATAGTATTGGCAGATATATGACAGTATGTGATATGTATTATTTATTAGACCAATAATGATGGGGTGAATTTGATATAGTAAATTTTGGATGGCATAGTGAGGGTTCTGACATATCTTAGCATTTGTACTGTTTTTTGACGCTATGATGAAATTTTTTTTTTTTTACAGACTATAAACATAAAAGATTTTGATTGAAGAAATTGCCTGTGATATAATTTGGCGTCCACAGTGGAAAATACGGTAAGAATTTGGCTCTAATGGGTCTAACACTGAATTTGAAATTTGGTTAAACATTGGACCATTAACAGTATTACATTTGTCCATTTAGGATAATGGAAGGCACTAGTTAATATGTGGTATGAAAGTGGCGTAATGAAACTCGAGGGGCCTCCCCTGCAAAATACATGGAGGGCCCCTCTTCCAGCTCACTCAGAAGCTCTAAGACCAGCATACATTGTTGAGGGGGCCCCCTGGAGCTCGGGCCCCGCTGCACTGCGGGGTCTGCAGGAGCCTTTGTTACTCCCCTGTGTGTATGCAACACTACAGGTCATTTGCAATAGAATCATTAGGTGAGTATGTTTGGATTTGTTGAATAGGAAAAGCCTGCCAATGGATGGCTTTAAGGTCTGATCACAATATTGTGGTGAGAGGCATGGCATGATTTTAAACAACAGGGAATGTGAGCTTCTCCTTCGTCCATCCTTTTATGCTCTTATTTTATTATAGATCAATCAGTTTTGCTGATAGTGGTTCATTTTGGTTATGAGAAAGTTTCGAGGTGGAACTATGGCACTGAAACATGGTTACATTGGGTATTTATGACAATACTCAAGTACTACTTTCCAGCTTGGGGTCTATACACACTCTTCACTAATGGCTATTATCACTGCGGTGATAACTAATTTTGGGTTGGGACATCAATGAAAGGAACTGAGGTTGACTATGATTTATCTTGTAGCCCTGATGAAGTCAGTGGTATACCTACCATAGACGAAACACGTGTTGGCTACATTTTATTTCAAATGTATTGGACACATACGAGGATTGACAATAAAATTAAGAACATATCTATATCAACTCTTTGTGGAGATCTGTGATTTGAACAGTGAGGCTCAGGATAATTTTGAATGTGAGTGGGGGCAGTTTTGTTTCCTACTTGGAAGCGTGGCGTGGCAGCTTTGCATCCCTTGAGCACCATTTGGACTTTGTGTTTCCGAATATCTGATACAATAGTGTGCAGACATTGCCCTACCACATCATTGTTGTAAATTGTAAAGGCACATTCGTTGTTCCGGAGTCGTTGTAAAGGTATTTGTTGTAAATGCCTTTATGGTTTCCGTCATACAACATAAACATTTGCACAATTACAATTCTCAATTCCACGTATACTTGCCAAACAGCGTAAGTATGGTGGAGGTAAGAATAGTAAATATATGCTTTCCTTACAATGTAGTGCCCGGTCACAGTAGTGGATTTGATGATATTATAGGTTAATATTAATGAACTTTGTATAGTGTCATACAAACCCCTGACCTTACAGTGCCAATGTATTGTGGTCAATGTAGTGGTTTGCAAATGTAGTGCTTTCTTATGTAGTGGCAAATGTTGCTGGACTTGCTACTATGTAATTATGTGACAAACTGTGAACTCCATGTAGTGGGGTGCCGTGTATTGGATGAAATATGCCTGAATCAGAGTAAGCAGAAGAGGCTTAGTAATACCGTCAAAGGCTGGAAGGCCTCAGCAGGGAGCTACCTAGTTTATAACAAGTACTGAGACTTGAATTTGCTGCGCACAATTCACTAAGTGTTAACACCACAATGTAAACATACACTATTCAAACTTTTTATGATTTATTCCTGTTTTCAAAACAATTTTTAACTCCAAAGATCATCTTAAATGTACATAACATTTTTTCAATGACATTTGTACATAGAGTCACTTTGTATACATTATATACATGTGCTTAGGACTCAATATCACTTTTACAAAATCATGTAAGGCAGTGGCGTAGCTAGACCTTTGGCCGCTCGTGGTGGCCCCTGCGTTTGATGCTCCACGACTGGCACAGGTAAGAGCGGGGGTGCCGGCGATCCCTCGCGGCGGCCGCAGGTAGGAGCGGAGAAGGGGTGCTGGTGAGCCCTGCATTTGCTGCAACTACCGCATTTAAGAGCGGAGGGGTAGGCCGCTGCCCTCAAAACTTGCGCCACTCGGGCGGTCCTCACCTCCCCTTGCTATGCCACTGCATGAAGGCGCTGAAGATGAGCAAATGCGAAGGCTGCAAAGGATCCTATATACTGACAACAAATAAGGACCAGGAAGCCCATGTCCAAGTCAGCTGCAACACTGCATTCTACACTCAGGGGCATATTTGCACGCCCTGTGCGCCACCGGAAGGGGAAGGCCTAAGCTTTTGGCACATTCCCAGGTTTACAGCTTGGAATGTATCAAATGCCATGGGTGTTACCTGGCAACACCCACCGTAAAGCCCGTGGCACGCCTCCTCATCACAGTGAGAGGCAACGCAGTGACTTGTGCTGGGTTGCCTCATCCCATATCTACAAGCCCATGGAAACCCATGCAGGGTGGCTTTATATGTCCTTGTAGATATGGTTAAGCCCTGTGGGCTGCTGGAACGTTGTCCCATTCCAATGGCGCACAGAGCTTGTTAATGAGCCCCACAGTTTATACAGTGAGAGAGAGAGAAAGAAAGAAAGAAATAACATGCGTGTAGTCTGGCCCACGCTGTTTGGCTACAACCCCACCGCCTCTAGTACTAAAAGCACTCGCGGTTTGGTTAATTCTGATATATGTGGAAACTCCCGTTTCCGCACATATCCGAATTCGTATTGGGGTAAATACTATACCTTACACACGTTTCTCCTAGTAAATTTTAGCAGGTCAAACCTGCATAAACGTAACAGGTGGAAATGTGAGGTAAATACCAACCCATGCAGAATTTAATGTGGTAAGCACCAAATTTAATGTCTTATTCCCCGTTTCCTTGATAAAATACGGAACAGCAGGTATTTACCACACTAAATACCTCACACTACCCCCATCCTGCCCATTTACAGACCGGTTTCAAGTCTCTGAATCGGTTCTTCCTTTTATTTTTTTTTGTGCAGAGTTTTATATAGCGCGAACTTGACCCGAATCCAACCAGGTATCAGAGCGCTTTACATAGCAGCAGTTACGTTACATGAGGACACACATTCATTTTTTTTTTTTTGTTACGCACGGGGTGATTAAGTGATTTGCCAAATGACAGGATGTTTTGCGTCGTTACCGAGGCTCGAACCCAGTTCCCCCAGATCCGAGGTAGAGCGCCCTAACCGTTAGGCCAACTCCCTTCAGAGAATATAGGAAGCTGCGACTATGGCAAACGGCAGGGCATATATGTGCGCCTTTTCTGCCCTCTGCCTCCAGCATTCTGCCCTTTCCTGCACCCCCCCCCCCCCCTTACTCTGCATTCCACACGTGCCTGCAGCACGGCGCACCATAAGCCCTCCCGCCCAAATCTGAGTCATGGCATGATGGAGTCATTTATCATCAGTTCTGCCACCTGGCCCGCCCCCTGCCTGCACCACAGTCAAAGCGCAGTCTCTACTGCAAGCCTCAGCGGAGGTAAGGGCCGGGAGACGGGGGAGGCAGACGTACACGGGGTACTGCTTCTGCCCTGCTGATCCCTATCACTCTGCCCCAGCTGCCGGACAGCCAGTGCAGGGTTGCAGCGCTCCTGTACACTGGGGCCTGGGAACATGAGCCCAATTTGTTTTGCGCCACCTAGTGATAATATGTGGGCACTGCAAGAGGTCCATTCTCTGCCCTCTGATTTCAGTCTAGAAACTCTGGATTCAGTGAATGCGGACGGGATGATGGAGTTTAAACTTCTTTAGTTTTACGAAAGCGG
Organism: Triturus cristatus; assembly: GCF_964204655.1. NCBI lineage: Eukaryota > Metazoa > Chordata > Amphibia > Caudata > Salamandridae > Triturus > Triturus cristatus. The sequence continues at coordinate 35,999,918 of NC_140584.1, read as the reverse complement.
AGCAGTTATGGAATATGGAGGACTCCAGACAGCACCACTGCTATTCCCTGGTCGAAAAGCTCAGCCTTCTCTTAATGCCACGTCTAAATAAATGCTCAGCACTCTATGAACTGATTACCGCGCACTGACCCTGTCTGAATAGAATATTCAGCATTCTCCTCCATGGACTAAATACGCCGCACTCTTCCTGCAACGACTGAATTGTCCGCACTCTCCCAGCGTGGACTAAATTCTCCTTCAGCACTGTCCCTGCAGGGCCTGAGCCCTCGGCACTCTCCACATGCACCTCTCTCTCTGTCTGACCTGTATTCCTGCAGGGCCTGGGCGCTCCGGAGTTTCCCTTCACGGACTGAATACTCTGCACTTCTCCTGTCTGGACTGAATACTCCGCACTCTCCCAAAAGCGGCTGAACATTTGAGAAACCTCTCTGCGGAGAATGATGACTCAGCACTTTCCACGTCTCGACAGACTACTCAGCATTTTAGTTACCTGGACCGAACATTGAGCACTCAACCGACATGGGATGAAAACTTAGCACTACCCCTGAGTAACCAACGCTCTGTCATATCGGAACACGCAACACCCCACCCGCCTGCTGAGTCGGCACTCACTCCATGCCTGCTCGGACTGAATATGTGCTTCTCTATCCCCCGGGCTCCAAATATTCCCACCCGGTCTTGAAGGTTTGAATATAGCTTGTTGCGAGCCTAGAACGAACGCTAAGTAATTGATGTCCCTCGAATGAATATCCAGGGCTCCTTGGAGTGAGCACCCATGTCCCCTTTCTCTGCTTAAACTACATATCCGCACCACTATTTGTCGGAATTAGGCATTCATGCGCTTATTATAAGAGCCCTGTGTCGCCTTGGCAACACATAAAGTTGTACATGGGTAACGCAAGACTCTCATAAAGATTTGTGAAGCCACGCAAAGCCACCCTGTGTGGCTCTGAGTGACCTCATGCATCATGAGTAAGGCAACGGAGCGCAAATCGCTGCGTCACCCTACTCTGCTCCCAGGATGAGTTCCATGGGCGTTGCATTGGGGTTTCCCATGCAACACCCATCGAATTTGACGCCGCCCCAGATTTACAAAGTGATGGAATGAGTAAAAAAATGAGGAGCAATAAAGATATTTCTCCTTGTTACGCCTCACCTCGGGAGGCGTACCGATTTGGCGCTTCCCCAGGTTTACATCACTTTGTAAATCTGGAGCAGTGTCAAATTCAATGGGTGTTGCATGGGAAAACCCTCCGCAATGCTGATGGAACGCCTCCCTGGTGCAGAGAAAGGCGATGCAGCGATTTGCGCTGTGTCACCTCACTCATAATTTATGAGGCCACTCAAAGGCAAGCAGGGTGGCTTTGTGTGGCTTCCTAAATCTTTCTGAGAGCCCTGCGTTTACAAATGTACCTCTTTACATGGTGCAAAAGTGATGCAGGGCTCTCATCAAAAAGCCCCACAGTGTGCTTGGATTCAATGCCCGGTAAACTAGCAGCCTGAAGTGGACACCAAGCACTTTACACGCTTGATCCATCACTAATCCCTCTGGCAGCCAGGACGAAAACTCAGGACTTCCAGCTGCAGGGAATGAACATCAAGAATGCTCTATGCGTTAACTGAATGCTCATCACCTCAACCCAGATGCCAAGAGAGAAATCACAAAAGAACAGATGATGGACAGAATGCTGAACAAATCAAACATTCACCCCAGTCACATATCTCGGTTAAATCCATTTTTTTTCGCATGCCAAGCCATTCCAGTTTAGACGCAGCCCTATGCACATAAGTCTTGACCCTCCTCCCCATGGGAACAGCACTCTCTCAGGACGGACTGCATACTGCACGATGCCGCTGCTACACCGATTTGTTTGTCTTCGCTATACCTCGGCTGGGTAAGAGTGAGACCCCCGCACCCACCTCCCGTTGAAAACTGATTACCGTTCCTCCTAAGAACGAATATTCACCCAACGTTCAGTCAGTACTGAACGTTTTCTGTGCGCTTCCTGCCTGGACAGAATCCTTAACGCTCCTTCGACCTGCCCTGAGGTGACGGGGCTGCGCCTGCCTTTGACAAATACTAGAATGCGCAGCATTTTTAACTCTTGGCAGGCGCGCAACACCCATTGGACTCGCAGGGCTTCAGCCCCCCTCCCCCCCCCCCCCCTCGTGTGTGGCAGCCCAGGCTGAGACACCTTCCCGGGCAAAAAAGCAGCCGCATCCGAGCACTTCACAGGTCTTTAAAAGACCATTTGCATGTTAATGAGGCCTCGCTGTTGTTTCACCCCTCTAAGAGCCCCTGCAGCTCCACTCTGCCTATTGCTTAAAGTTCAGACCCCCCCGAAATTTTTGCTCAGCCCCCCCCCGAAATTTGGCTCTAGTTGCGCCTCTGACTCTTGGTTATTACACAGGTGAACAAAAGGGTTTTCCTGGAGTGCCACGTATTGGATTCAGATTTCACACTTGCGCAAAATGGTGCAAAACGAACGTGCGCTTTACTCCTCGCTTACATAATTATATTGAGGCAAACCTGTGTTTCCTCAGACACGTTTGTTTCACCGTGGCAAAAAGAGAGCGATTCCATTCTACAACGACCCCCCTACCTGTGTCACCAATGAGGAACGGAGCAAACACTTACTTACATGCTTGTAGCAAATCTTTCGCTCTTTCTGCTGTCATGCCAGAGGCACAAACAGTGGTAGATCGACGCTTACGTCATTTGCAGCGGTGCAAAACTTTGTGTCATGCTCCCCCCCGCCCTTGCTTCTCTACTGAAGCCGGTAGGTCTATGTAAAACATCTGTACAGAGAAGGAGCGGTCGTTGCCATGCACCAATCAGGATCAATTGCTCATTTTGTGAGGTGGCATCAGGTAAGAAAGAACGGGCAGGGGCTTTTGCTGTTGATTCAGGGACAATAGACCTGCAAAGTGCAAAATGATGCGTTCGGGGCATCCCGGGGGTGTTTTAGAACTACAACTGTTTCCGATCCCCTTTTAACCTCTCCTTCAAGTTATGCAATAATGTTGACTAATTTTATTCATTTTACTTAGATACGTTACGTATGTCTTGTATTAAAAGTCGTATTGTGTAGGTAAATTATACCTTTTGAATTGTTTGTATAGCTTTTATCATTATTTGTCGAAATAAACCTTTCTTAAACTTAAATAAAAGAAGTACCCCTGGAGCGCCAGAGAGCCCGCCTGTGCCAGAGACGAGGCGAGATAATTCAGTGGGGAAGGTGGAAGTTCCCACCTAAGAAAGAATGAGACAACTGGAAAAAGACTCCATCAAACACTTTGGGACCGGCGGAGTGAGATGTCACAAAAAACAGGAAGTGCCAACAAAGAGCGAGGCTCCCTCTGCCAAAGAGTGCCGTGCCGGGAGAGTGAGAGGCAACTGAAGTGCCAATAAGGAGCGAGGCTCCCTCTACCACAGAGTGTGCAGGAGAGTGAGGTGCAACTGAAGTGCCAATAAGGAGCGAGGTTCCCTCTACCAAAGAGTGCCGTGCCGGGAGAGTGAGATGAAACTGAAGTGCCAACAAAGACCGAGGCTCCCTCTACCACAGAGTGTGCAGGAGAGTGAGGTGTAACCGAAGAGCCAACAGACAGCGAGGTTCTACCAAAGGCGGCGGTGCCGCCGCGGCCACTCTTACCTGCTTGGTGAAGAGGATGGCCGTGTCCCAGTACTCCGGGTGCCGGTCACTCAGCTTGTTCCACTTCTTCTGCCACCCGCAGAAGCTCCTGAGGGTCAGGGCCGCGTTGCTTGTCACCTTGGGCCCCTTCTCCTCCTCGGTGAGGACCATGAACTTCACCACCACGATGCTGATGGGGTTCTGGATGCTGGGGTGGCGGTAGAGGCGGGCGGCCGTGGCCATCAGAGTCAGCAGGTAGTGCCGGAGGTCCTCGCCATGGAACTTGGCCATGGATTCGTCGGCCACCACCAGGGTCTCTACGTACCTGGGGATGGAGGCGAAGCGCCTGGCCCGCTTCCCCCCCTTTGGCTTGGTGTCATTGGGCAGCAGCGGTCCCTTGCCTGGGTGGGCGCCCTTATACCTCTCTAGGGCATCCAGAATGGAAGGATTAAGGCCGGAGCCCACCCCACACCTACTGGTGGAGTCCGCAGCATGGAAGAACGATTTCCTGCGCTGCAACAGGTGCACCCCCTGGTGATGGGGCAAAATGCGCCCGCTTGTGTCATTCTTCAATGGGCGGATGACGTATTCAGAACCTCTGTACCCAAAGGCGCCACGAAGCCCCCCACAGAGGCTCAGTGCCGCGAAGGACTCCCGATCCGAGTTGACTTCGCCTGAGTAGAAACAGTGCCTGAGACTGACTCCCTGGGGGCTGGGTGGCTTGACGTTGGTTCCCAGATACTGCATAGCAAAGGCTGGGGCGATGAATTGGGCATCGGGGTTCAGATTCAGGTAGAAATCCTCTTGGAAGGCGGAAATTTGGAACATGACACCCCTGTCATCGGGTGGGTCGTCCAGGGCACTCTTGAAGTAGTGTCTGCCGTTGATGTCGGGGTACAGCCTCTGCGGGGTGACCAGCTCGCTCTCCATGGAGGAGCAGGACAGGGGTGCTGGCAGGAGCCAAAGATCCAGGAGGAGAAGAGTGGGAATGAGGACTGAGGGCATCGTGGTACAGTGAGGTGGGAGTGAGTGCCTAGAGGGAGCCCACAAGCCTAAACATCAACCCTGCACATCCAAACTGCACTGCATGCTGGAAACAGAACACATGCAAAAACAAGCAGTGAGAAACGATGTAAAGTCAGCGACGACGAGCTCTTCCAGTAATCCAGCTGTGCGAGGGGCGTCTCTGCCAGGAGCAGGTGGCCCGTCTGCGCTCCAAGCTCAGGGACGCTGTGAACATCCCGGGAAGCCGGTGTGCGGTGCTGCGCTGCGGCTCAGCCACTCCACTGACAGCACCCGAGGGCCGCCTTTATATAAATGAGCACGCAGTGCAAACACCGGGCAGCATGCGGGGGCGGAGCCATGGCGTATCCGACCTGTCAGCCACTTCTGGCTGTAGGAGCAACATTAGCGCATGCATGCATGGGGCGCGCGCGGAAACCCTCTGCCACACACACGGGCAGACATGCACACACAAAGCGCACAAGCCCGAGTCTTAAAGGGGCGGCATGCTCCCACAGTGGGAGTGTGCCGGGTATGGATGACATTCTATTTCACCCATAATTGTAGATGAAATTTAAAACCACTCCGCTGCTCATTAGCTATGAACGTTGTTGCTTTCGTGTCTCTGTGTTTGTGTATGTGCCCGCTGCGTCTGTGTGCGTGTGTGTAACTAAGATATCTCTGCAGGAGTCGTGTTCTCGCGTGTGTGTTTATGTGTGGAGTGCTTACGTATGGGAATTTGTTTGTGGCTGTTTTGTGGTATTCTAAACCTCAAAAACTACGAACGCTCTCATACGTTCGTTACAGTCTTTAATCTAGGATGCGTAGTGCAGCGGGGCACAAAATAGCGCACATCAGCATCTCCATCAAGATCCCGCTAAAGCGTTGCAACACCATAATACTGTGCTTTATTCTTGCTAGCAGTCTCAGCAAAGTGGCCAAGTACTGAATGGGCAAGCAATCCGAACTCCATTCTCCCGAACATCTCTAATGCAAACTATTGCAAACTATTGGAGAGCGCTACCAACGTGTGCAGAGATTACTAGGACATCAAGCCTCAGTGCTCTCAAGCAGGCGCCTTCCACTTGGGCAATTAATTCTGAAATAGCTATGGTCTATAAAAAGCTATTAGGAGTAATCATTTAACAATACCAGAAGCTCTGGTTACAGTTATTTACGGATTGCGTTCAAATGTCATTCAGTGGCTTTTTGGTGCTCTCGAGGGGTGTGAGTTGTAGTGCATATGTTTACTGATTATGTTATGCGCGCACTTTACAACATCTGCGCACCTGTTTGAGTGACTAAAGACAAAACACTCGCGGGTCTGTTGGTTTTCCAGTACAGAGTTTTGTATGTTCTAGGTTCTGAGGAAGCTCATCAGACTAGAGTTATACAGTGACCTTGAAAACTGCAACATACTTGGCCCCGAGGTATGTTATTTGAACGTGCATCTATAATATAGTATATAATATAATATTTATAGTTTCGTAAGCGATGGGGTATGCTAGAGTTTAACAAGATTTGAATGAATGAAGCATTTCTAGAGCGCAAAACATAAGCACTTCAAACTTTGCTGTGATTTTTCTTTGACCATGGCAATTAAAAAGAATGTGGCCGCCATCTTGTTGTGCCAGGGACTGGAATGTTACGATGCTGTCTCCAGTGCTAGCAATGCATGAGCTGGAGCCAAAACAAGGCCAGACTAATTCACTCGATGAAGTAGTGTGCAATTCTAATTGGGCGTGTGCCTTGATAATTGTGCCAGTATATATATGTGTTTTCACTGGTCATTATGTGAGAATATGTTTGTATTGTACATTTGTGAGCTTAGGTGGCTGCATCGCTACTTGTGTGAGAGTATGTGTCTGTGTAAATCTGTAATGGTTTAATTTCTGATCAAATTTTGGACAATGGAAATTCTATGAGTCCACTGGTGCATGTGTGTACTGATAAACATGTACATGCATCAGTGGATAGGAAATTCCATATGCATACTTAGGTGAATCAGAAGTTGTCAGTGTATGTGTGGGTGGGTGTGTATCCATAATTGTGTGAATGTTGATCTTATGATGGGCACTGGTAGTTCTGTTTGTGTGTGTAGTGTCTGTCTATTGATAGGTAAAGTGATTGGTGTGTGGGATAATTCCATGAGTATGCATGTGAATATTAGTAATTGAGTTTATGTGTAAGTATTGCTCTTGATAAGAGTATTTATCTGTATTTGCATGTATATGTATCTTGTGTGAGTATTCATAGATTTATTCACAATTGTGAGGCTATTGGTATGCATTGGTGATTAAGTGAGGGTATGTGCACACATTTATTCTTGCTTAAGTGTGTGTATGCACCGATACTTATGTGTCCATGCATACATCATTTTGTGTGTGTTTTAATTATTGTATGGTATATGTCTTTGCACAGGCAATAACATGATAATTCTGTAAGGACATTTACATTGGTAATTGTGTAAATGTGTATATATGAGACTAGGTACATGTGTTGGTGTTTGTGTGAGTGTGGGCATGTGTGTGTTTGTGTGTGAGAGAGAAAGAGAAATTCTGTGCATTTTTTGTGGCTAGAATTCTGTGAATATATGCATTGACAATTTTGTGAGGATGTGTATTTTTAATTGACGAAAATCGTGTGGATGTATTGGTAAGTATGTGAGTTTAAGTATGTTTTTTGCTATATATGTGGGGGTGTAGCTGCATCATTAATTGTGTGATTACTAAATGTGTATTGATAACTGGATAAGTGTGTGTGGGTGCATAGATTTCTAGAGCTTTTGACACAGTACACCATGACACATTACATCTTGGACTTAAAGAAGTTGGTATAGATGGCATCGCCCTCAACTGGATTTCCACTGCACTTCCTTCTTAAATCTTTACTGAGTAAAAACAGGAGCTCCATAAGGATCTATCTTCTCTCCTCTACTTGTTAACCAGACGCATGAAACCACTAATACATCTTATCAACAATTTCACACTCATCTGTTACAGCTTTGCAGACACAGATAATTCTCAAACTGGAAAACCCTTAGGACCTAGGAACATCAAACCTTAACATCTGACTAATAGCCGTACAGCAATGGATGAGGTGAAACTAAGGGCGGGCGACAAATTCTGTTCCGCTTGCGGAACTTGCGAAATTTCGACATTTTCGTGTTCCGCGCGGAACACGAAAATGTCGAAACTTCTGCGATCCGCGACGGAACGGAAATATGCAGGGCAGGATTCATTCTGGAACGATGCTCCTGTCACTAAACCTCAACAGGAAGCACTTACAGATATCAATAAAGCAGGTGCCCGAGTTGAAGCTCAAATTCTGGAACGCATTAATCTGCCAAAAAATTCGTGAGCATGGTGGTGGCTAAGCAGATGTCAGTTCTCCTCATTTCCACTCTGAAATGTTAGCTGTAATCCTTGCCGGTGGTCTTTGCACCCTTGATTTACTCTAGCATAATCCTTGTGTACTTCCTGTGGCAAGGCGGTTCCTTCTCCTTGTCTGCCTCAGAGACCCTGCTCTGATCCTTTATAAACAAGAGGCATGTGAACTGGCCTAGGAGCCCTGCCCGTTTGGCCCCACACACACTACTGGTGTGCAACGTCTTCCCGCCCTTTCCCCACTATGATGGACAGCTCACTCAAGGGACCCCGGCACCCATCGGCGTGGTGGCAAAGTTACAGGCACACATGGTCACTGGAGACAACTCTTCTGGCCTTTTACGCAGCTGTAGTGTAGGAAACGGACTATGCATTTACCCAACGAGGTAGCACTTACTGATTAGCCAGCAGAAAGTACTCCAGTTGAGTAGAGGTATTGCACAAAATGGTGGCATCTTCTTGGATAAACATGCAGGGAAGGATTCATTCTGGCACGATGCTCCTGTCACAAAAATTAAACCTCAACAGGAAGCACTTACAGATATAAATAAAGTAGGTGCCCGAGTTGAAGCGCAAATTCAGTAACACATTATTCAGCCAAAATCTCCGCGAGCACGCGAAATTTCGCGTGTTCGCGGAGATTTGTTGGCGTTTCGCAAAATTTTGCGAAAGCCAATTTCGCAAATTCCGCCCACCCCTAGGTGGAACTAGGGGTGGGCGGAATTTGCGTAGTCGCGCTACGCAAAACTCAGCGAAACGGTAAAAAATCTCCACGAGCACGCAAAGTTCAGCAAACACACGGAATTACTTGTTCTGCCTGTTCGCGATGCTTTTTTCCTGTTTGTGAACGCTGTTTGCATGCTCCAGGGGAAATATCTCACGCACACGCATTTTGAAAGCGCGAACAAGCAAAAAATTCCGCGAAGCCGCGGAATTTTTGGCTATTCCGCGTTCTCCACGGAACGCGAAATTACCCAAATTCCGCGAGCGGAACGAAATTTACCGCCCAGGCCTATGGAAACACCCGAAGCTGAATGCTTAAAAACTGAAATATTGAAGTATGGTGACTGGATAAACTCTGACCCAATAGAAGGAGCAGCAACAGCAGGGGACTTGAAGTCCCAGGACACATCAGACCAGGTAGAGGAGGCCCATTGGCACACAAGCTGTGTCCCATCAAGCGCATAAAGCAGGGCCATCGCCCCTAGCTCTTTCTTTTTATACTTTTTTTGTTATTGTCTGGCTGTCCTTGGTCCTTTTCTTAATCACGATTCTTACCAACTATCTTGGGCTCCCTGCAAGCAATGGCCCCTGCCAGTTGTACATTATTGCTCAGCCCATGTGTAGTTTAAGCACATTATTGGTGAATGCCCGACGAGACAGTTCCTCTGATACTGCCACATGCTAACTGATACAACTAATGCTACGTCAGGCTCCTTGATGGACCATTGCACGCTTTTTGTAGGCCCTCTTTGGAATCACTTGTACCATTGGAAACTTTAGTAACTCTTGCGAGAAGAAGGGATTTAAGACTACCAATCAATAATGGTCAAGAGAAAAGAAGAAGAGGGCTCTCTTGTGCCTTGCAAGACCAAACAATTATTCTTACCCACCCTGCTGAGAATTGTACCTTAAAAGAGATTGACACCATGATAGATGAGGTACAATCTTTAATCAGCATAGGCAAAACCCAGAAGACAGCCCCTAAGATTACTCATGTTTTAACAATCCTGACAAAATCACACCAGTACCAACACACACAAAGCGTGTGACTTCTCCACTTTCTAATCCTATTCTTGATCCTGTATCAACTCCCCCAATTCGAGCTCCTCTAGCTGGTGTGGACTCAGCACCTCCCAGCTCTCCCCTACTTACCTGTAGCAATATATTTGCAGCTCCTTCAAGACCTAGAGGCTGACCAAGCCATAGATCATTCGCCACCCCAGAACCTAACAGCAATCTCCCTCTTCTTTTTTTGGATTATTTTTTGGCCAAGAAACTATTTGGCATCATGGGCACACATAAACGAGGAGATAGCTACTCTTAAATCTCTAATTATGGGACTATTATCTACAGTCCAGGATAAATCTCCTAGGGCCTCTACGGCTGAGGGAGGCTGTCACGCCACTAGTGAGGACAAGAACTACACCTCTCACCTATCCATTTCTGGTACTCATTCATCACAGCCCAAATCAATCTCCGATGCAGTCCTAATGTCTCTACTACATGCCGGTTCCATTAGATCGCCTGCATTTCAGAAAGAGCAGGAGGGTTCATGGGCTTTAAAATCGTATGGGTGCCTTCGCAAAGCACAATTTCGAACTCACCAGCCTCTTCCCTCGCCTTATTTGGGCGTGTTACCGACTAGGGAATACATTGCAAAGTCCCCCCATTCTGCTAGCGGCAAGAGGGTGGGGGGTTGGCGGGCGCGGTCTGCCCCACTCTCACCTGCTGCCATTGGGGGGCAGCAAGGACAGGAATCGCCAGTACCCCCCCTCCTGGCTCTTACATGAAGCCGCGGGCGGTAAACTCACAGGCTGCCTCCAGTGGCAAAAGATCTTGCTACACCACTGCAATCTGCCCATCCATCTAATCATCTCTCTGCAACCCAAAAGCCTGGCTCTGAGATTGTTATGATTAACATGCCAAAGTTAGTACTCAGTCCCTGTGAAGACAGTGATTTGCTTATTAACAAGGTCATATATTGGATCAGAACCCAAAGGGGATGCCTCTCTATGATCTATTCAAACATTATTAGAACAAAGGATGCCTGTGACTAACTCGCCTCTGGACTGTATTTGCTTAGTCCTCGCTAACTAACTTTCAGTTCAAGGCCACATTACGATGGATATTTGGTCCATTGCCCCAGAGGCTTTTACATTTAGTTCATAGCCATTATCACCAATAAGGCTAGGTTGGATCCTCAATCACTTCCCTTACCTTCTAGCCATTTTATTGCACCATGGGTGCTAGCCAGGCCTGATAGTGTCTCCAACGTCCGGGCACCTGTGTTTAATTCTTTAACGACACTTCACTTTTCATATGCTAACGAATATCCTACTTTGCATACCCACTTGCCAGTGGTCCCCTTGTTACCAGTCCCAAACTCCAACGGCCCCCTAAATGTGATACACTGACTAGGCTCCATCTAAGTCGCCTATTCATCATCAAGTTGCCTCTCCATTAGTTCAATCAATCAATCAATCAATCAATCAATCAGTCAATCAATCATAGTATTTATAAAGCGCACTACATACCCGTGAGGGTCTCAAGGCGCTGGAGGGGGGACGGGGGGACGCTGCTACTGTTCGAAGAGCCAGGTCTTGAGAAGTCTCCTGACAATCAAGGTCATTGTCCAATCCCATTACTAACCCTGGGCGTTACACTACGCTTCGCCCACGTAGTGTACGTAGCGCTGCCTGCTTCGCAGTTTTCGAAGTAGGTGAAGCAGGCAAGCGCTACGCACACGCCAGGGCGCCCGCCCTCCTTTTAAATCATATCTTGCATGTTAAATAATTAAAAGCAAAGAGACTTACCTGAAGCGCGGCGTCTCCGGGGCTCCCTCTTCCTCGTTTTCAACTTCTTGTGACAAATGCGCATGCGCAGACGCCCGCGCATGCGCATTTCTTGCGAGAGGAAGGGTACTTGACGCTGAACGCGGTCCAGGTGCAGACAGATGCAGACGGGCTTGCCTATCGCTTGCCTTTGGCACAGGAGATGTCCATTACAACGCAGGCATTAGATCGTAATGCCTTTAGAACGCAAATCCAACAACGCAAGTGCCTTTACATCGCATTCAATTACAACACATTGTGAGGTCAGTAATGGGGTATTTTTTATTTTTAGAGTAGGTATAGGTTAGATGAAATGTGGGTTGTATTATGGGGTAAAATTTAAAATTTGGGGTGTGCATTTAGGTCAAATATGAAAACTGGGGTGTGCATTTGGGCCAAATATGATTTTTAGGGTGTGTTTTGGGGGCTTAAAGATGAATTTTATGGTTCAGGGTTTGCTTTGGGGTGCAAGGGTTAGTTTTAGGGTTGCACTCACTGAAGTGGGAATAGTAATGTTTACATCTCCGCAATCCAACACTTTCCCTACTGTTGTAATATGCTTAGTATTAGTATGCATCCTAATGGAATGCAATATAATGGTATGCATCGTAACAACATTAGTACCTTTGGCACACCAGTGGTACGCCCGCTGCGCATGGCCGGACAGCGGCCACACAGCAGCCGCCATTGAGAAGTGCTGCGGGGGGACTGGACAGCTGGGAGGTGGGAAACGCTGGAAAAAACATTGGATGGGGCGTGGACGTAGGGGTGTGTGTGTGAGCGGCTGTTGTAAATAAATGAGAGAAATCTTACCTCGAGGCCGGGTCCTGTGTTTTCGTTGCTCCTGCTCTCCTGAGTCTACTTCCAGGAACAGGAAGTAGGCAGCCAGGCTCCCTTCCCTAAGCCAATTACAAGGCTGCAAATCAGCATTGGGATTGGTCATTGTCGCCGGGACGAGGCGTTCAGCCAGAGAATGGAGGTGTGGGCATGTTCTCCATGCAGGCTGTAAAGCAGCCTGCATTGCGAACAGGATAGTGCGCATGACTGCTTTGTGCGGCCTGAGCGGGCAGACCAAACAGTCGCTGCTCTGGAGTGGGCATGCCACTCCACCCCTGCCCTGCTATGCGAGTAGAGCAGCCCTACCCACCAGCAAAGGAAACATGTCACGATAACATCAGGAACTTATCATCATGTGATGATTGTTCCTCTTCTTGCACTGCTTGGAAGCAGTGGGGCGACGATCATCCGCCATAGCGGATGAGCCGACACTGGGGGGGTGTCATCTACAGGTGCTAGGCCTGAGTGACTCGACCCCCGGGCCTCCTCCGCTATGTATCTCACCTTCTCCGTACCTGGACATTGATACCATGGCTCAATCTGCTAAACTCTCCCCAAATCTGTGACTCAGCCAGCAGGAGCCTCAGCCAGGAGATTTCACAAGCGTGGGTACAGAAGTCGCCGCCAAGTCCGCTGGTGAACCTGCAGTTGATGCAGCAGGGCCCCCTTAGGCGTGAACTTGCAGTGCTCCCGCAACACAAGTTTGGCGCAGCTCAGGGGCCTCATCCTCCAGCGCAACCTCATCCGGCCTGTGATGCAGAGAGGTGCCGCCCACCATTGGTAGTCCACTCTGTGCACCCGGGTGTAGTGGTGGATCGTAGTATGCGATGCAGACCTCCCTACATTGGTGTGCAGGTGTGCCTCTTCCATTCACAGCTCCAAGGGGCGCAAGGTGGTCTTCTCACACAGGTCAGCAATGTGTCTATAAGCGACCGGCCAGACTTCACCACTGGTACGGGCGATCTCCACGCCTCAATGTCTACTGCCATGGATCTTCGACTCCACAGCTCCTCCGCATCCCACTCCATGCTCCAGAGGCATCCAGGCTCCAGACGCAGGTCCAGCAATGCACATCCAGGCTCCAAACACAGGTCCAGTGAGGTATCCAGGCTCCAGATGCAGATCCAGTGAGGCATTCAGGCTCCAGACACAGGTCCTGCGAGGCCTCTAGGCTCTCATCCTGGTCATCATGGATGTTGGATGGCTTGAGGGGGTTGTTGATGTGTGCTACACTTGGCTCTGGCTGCTCCATTCTGCATTTCATTGTTTTTTTGCCTATTTTCTATTGGAGGTCGACTGATAGGCTATTTTTTCCAATAGTGGCAAAAAAACTCATGTTGTGTTGACTAACTTCCTTTTTTTGCCGCTAATGGGCCTTTCATTGGTTTTCACCTGCTAACGCCCGAATTCCTATCGCCATCACTCTAATGTTAGTGGCAGTTTTCACCGTTAATCCCTGAAGCTATCACCATGTGGCGACGTCTTATACATACGTTGCTAAGAAGGCGATAGTTTTCAGCGCTACATAGCGGTAAGAAAACTGCTGCTAACTAGCATTAGCTGTAGTTTTCACCAGTCCTTGTACATATGACCCTGTGTATCAACAATTGCATTTTGACATCAGACTCTGGAATAACCTATGTGATTAGAAGATCAATCCTAGAGACGGTAGCGATCCTAACGCCATAGAATTCGTTTTTCAGATGACTTTCTTTGCCGTTTATCAGCTCCAACTACGCAGTCTCTACTCTCTCCTCTTGTCTCTAACAATAGAAGGGGCATCAAAAGACCCTCTGTAGCAAACAACCCAGAATTGTTAGTCGAAATATTTTTCTGGCCAAGTTCACTAAAGTGGAACATTCATCTTGCCCCAATAAACTGATATTAGCAAATCCTTCTTCCCTCTTCTAATCTCTGAAAGACCTCATAACAAGGCCATATAAACCATCTCAGAATAAACCTTTTAGATTGACCCCTTGCTATGACCAAGATTGCTGTAGGGCTAAGATGCATCTTTTGAGGGAGATCAAGGAACACAACCCATGTGCTGTCCGACTAGCTCGTCAATCTTACATCTTAACTTTATGGGTTGGTGTATCTGTGTGAAATAAATTAGACACCCATGAAAGCATCAAAATTATTCTAAGAGCAAATAACCATTTCAAAGGACCAGCTCTTCACTGTCTGAACACTTGGAGAATGTAATGCTAAATTCTATACATTTATGAGCTACATTCATACAAAATTGGCTCAATGTAATATATTGAGGAAAGGACAGGCTCTTCTCATGGGAAGGATGTGAGAAGACCTTGAGGAAGAAATACAATAAGCTATGGCTGACTTCACTCAGTCTGCAGTTCTCACTTCATTGGGCCAACTTCAGAATGCATTGTGAATGCGTTCTGAATGTGCATTGTACACCCCAGGATAACAAGATTTCAATGAATTTTTTTTAAAAAAAGGGTAAATGTTCAATAAGGCTGAGGCTTTAGTGTGCTTTAAGAGGTATAAACATAAATTCCAATTGTTAATACAAACAGCGAGGTGTACAAAAAAAGTGACATCCCGGAAAGTAATTATGAGTTTGTAGTATGGATATGTGCGGTGAAATTATGCTACTAGACTTGATGCCATAATTGAGACCACTGGCCGCAACACTACTGATTCCAAGGCACAAATCATGACATTGCATGCCTTTCCAATAGGTGGTTGTTTGGCCTGGACATCAAGAGCAGTATAAATTACAGTTAGGAAACAGTCAGAGACAAAAACAATCCAAACCAAAATTCACATGGTTTGATGAGGGGTGTGTGGAAAAAGAAAATTCATCTAAACAACCCCAAGGAGTGATATTGAGAAGGAGGACATCTAGAAGTCTAGGGAAGCAGAGAGAAAGGAGAGTTCTTGAAAAAGAAATAAAAGAACTTTAGCCAAGGAGCATATTGTGAGGGCTCCGAGTATTTGTGGAGGTAAAAGACCCAGGGAAATTGAAATATGATCACACATGACCAATGTGTCCTATATTTCTTGGATACATTCTTATAAGAAGAGACGTTATATGTAGCAACGGGACTATAAGCATGGAAGTAGCTATTCAAGCTGAAGCTCCCATCCAAAAAGAATATCCCAAATGCAAGAAATCATAGACTGGTCTCACATAAACACATTTCACAAGCAGTTGAAAAGTTTACACTGATACCAAATGAATGCAAATATTTCCAACTTTGGGGCTTCCTCTACTTCCAACAATCTTGACACCTGGTTAATCCAATCCGATGTTTCTGATGTTGTAGACACCTTGGAGAAAGAGCAAAATAGTTTAGTCTCCTGATACAAGAAAGGACCATTCCAAAGTCTTACATCTGACTGACTGATCATTTTAACCTGACACAGAAATGCAGTGAGCCAGTAGGAGACACACAGGAATCACGATGTCGAATGAAATGATATTGCAGCTTAGCACTAAAAAGGATACCAGATCTCTCTAGTCGCCCTCAGCAGCAGTGGGTTGCAGTGCTAAGCGATTGAGGATATAGCTAGCGATATAAGTACAAGGAGTGACCCTGGTGGCGGGAGGTACTTCAGGCTAGTCTTGTTAGCTGGAGTTCAGGAAGGACCTCAAGACCTGGCTTTTCAGATGACCCCAGCACTCACATTGAGACCTATACGAGTGAGTAGTTGCGCTTTACCAACGCTTATGATTGAGTCTAGTGAGTCAGATCCAGAACTTTATCTACCTTAGTGCTCTTGGAATTGCAGTGCTGGGACCCTCTAGTTTCATTGTGCTGTTGCCTTTCCTACGATTTTCAAGCCTGCATCTGAACATACATCATGACATAAACTGACTCTCAGCTGGATCATCGAGCAATGCTGTGTAAAACCTACGTTCTGACCACGCATTGTGCTAATGTTTTTCTTTTACGCTCTTCTCCTTGGTCTACTGTTCGGTTATATTTCTGCTATTATTGGCAGAGAAACTGCCTACAGCAACCCTTGTTGTCCCAACGATTGGTACCATGAAAGTTCTAATGCTATTTTACACACACAATTCAGTCCTCATGGCACATATACCAAATGCCATACAAATGTGAGTAGAAGTAACCGAGTCATACTGCAAGGAACGTGACATCAAAATGACTATGTCAAAAACTAATATTATGTGATGGGGGAAGTCTACCAGCCAAATCTAGGAGAACCAGTATTAGGATGGGAGGAAAGGAAATCAAATAAGTCAAGAGCGTCCACTAATTTCGAATATAGATTGCCACATGGTTCACTTGGACCACCCATATACAGGGCAGTGAAGAGAGGGTGCATCACAAAACAGGGCAAAATCTGAAACACTATATGTCAAGGGAGCGTTAGCATGTACACCAAAGATGTTTAGGACAAAGAAGAAATCCCACCTTTTTATGTGATGGAAGTGTAAGCACTTCATTGCTTGAGCCAACAACTGGGTTGGGGTGCTGAGTAACTTCTGGAAATCCATAGAGCCATCCAGAGGATGAGTGCGGCAAATAACTTGATTTGGACCAAACTCCAAATTATCATGAGAAAAAAGTATCTTGAAGGAATGTACAGATAGGCCCTCAGAAAAAGAACTATCCATAGACACAGATAAATCAAGTTCAAATCACTTTATTCGATACATGAGTAGCATAAAAGATACCTAAATAAGACATACATAAAATACAATCTCATGTGTCCATCACTGTTAAAATTCAGTGAAATACAATCTGGAAAACAGTCGCCCTTAATGGGTGATGCGATAGTCTGAGTGCAGGTAAACTAAACACTCCCAGTGGCATAGCTAGGGGGGGGGGGGCGGTGGTGTGGACCCCCCCAGGTGGCATGAGTTTTGAGGGCGGCGCCCCCCCTGCTCTTACCTGCGGACGTTTCAGCCGCAAGAATCGGCAGCACCCCAAACCCTCCCCCCCTCTCACCTGTGGCCGTTGCGGCCTCATGACTCACGTGGAACCCCCCCCCCCTTGATTGATCAGGCCTCCGTGGGCGGCAAAAGCAGAGGCCTAGCTACACCACTGAACACTCCCCGATGACTGATACATTTCCACTGGGACTGTAACTTCTTTGACCACTGCCCCTTTCTCAAAAAATGGCTCGACTCAGTGAGCCTTTCCTAACAATAACAAGCATTTGCAATGCAATAGGTCTCGCATTATTAAAGTTTGAGATCTTGACATTGCTCATAATAATGCAACACCAATAGCAATAGCTATTGCATTGCAAATGCTTTTTTTGCATGAGCGTTGCTACAGGCTCGACCTAAAAATTAGCTAAAACACTGGCGAGGAGAGAGGGAGAAGAGAGAATAGAAGGCATTAGTGACGAGGCAGAAGAGATATAGAACAAGAAGCCAGGGCTATCTGTGTGTGGTGTCGCAGATCACACTTGCCCTGTATGTGGCGCTGGAAGGAGGCCGGATCCAGACGGTGCGCAGGGTGACCAGAGGTATCGAGACTTCCCTGCATTTATACAGGTGGCCCTGCTGAGCGGAGCCGAGAGAGGAGCAGGCAGCTTTCGGCACACATCTCAGAGAGACCTGGGAAGCAGCAGAAAGCCATTGCCGGAGCAGCAAACCCTGAGCCAGCATGCTCTCTAACGGCCACTGCGGCAAGTCTACTGCAAGGATTGTGTAGTATGTGGCAAGTCCCCAGAGAGGGGCCAGAAACTGCTGAGCAGGGAGCACCCGTAAGGCACCTAATACATGCACACCACAAATGTGTCCCTACAGCAGCCCTGATACTGTCTTTAGTAGACATGCAGACGAAAAACAGGACCGTACCAACTACCGTACTCTCTCTTATAAAGGTGCCAAGATACATATCTTGTACCTTTGTAAAGAGAAGCGTGAATAATAACAAGAACTGATGTGTGGCGAGGCGGGGAGGGGTGCAGACACACACAAACATGAGCAGGTAACACAGCTCAGCCAGCATGTCCCGGACCCTCCTGTGTTCAAATGCCTGAACCTAAATAAAACAAGCAATTAGGGGAATAAGCAATTTACAAATGACGGGAGTTGGCAGGGGGCAAGGACTGGCATGTTTCTAGCCAAAGTTACTAAAAATGCGTCAGGTTGACTGCTCACTCTTCTGCTGCTTATTTCTGTATTTGTGTTTCAAAGTGGTGCTGATGGGGTGAAACCTTACATGGAAAGTGTTAACACTTCTACCAATTCAAAAATAATGAGGTAATCAACAAAATGTGCCACGTAATGCCACATAATTAGCATTTTCACGCTGCATAAAATATCCAGCTGTATCGCACAATTTAGTCCTCCCTGCCGCATAATTCCAGTGGCCCTGATCATGATTATTATTACACATGCTGCTTCCGGGCATGAGTTCCCAGCATAACATTCTAGCGCTTCAACACATATACACTCAAAGCACTATCACCGGGTTCCATCCTCTCTGTTTGTTGCACGAGTACTATTTTCGGGTGTCCATTTGCTGTTAATTCTGGTAATATATGGTTGTTTGGAGGAGTCGAGGAGAGTTGCAGGGGTTGATAGAGCTTTGCTTCCTACAGCAACGAAAATAAGGAGGGTTTCTCGTGGGTATAAAGGTGAGATACATTAAAGGATTACCGAAGTCACTTTAAAATATCTGGGCGACACACAGCGCTATCACTGGTCTAAAGGCCAAGTTCAAGCAGGCACCCACATACCTCGGCGGGAGGGGACACCTTCCCAGATGCTTGCTTGCCAGTATCAGGCCCTGTTGCCTAAGAGTCCAGGGCAGATTCAATGATTAGGGGCTTTTTCAGGGTGTCCAACCCTGGTCCAGTAGGGGCCGATGCACAAGAGATTTTCATGGTAACCACTGACTATGCAAATAAATTCCAGTCATTGTATGTAATATTAGCATATGTGGATCTACTGAAATCCCGGCTTGGATTGACCTTTCTCAACATGTTGGACGCTCCTAAAACAAGACAGCAGCTGACATATAAAAAAAAGCAGCTGCTGAAACAAACACAAGCTAAAGCCACCAGGGAAGAAGACAGCATTAAGGACATCTCTGAAAAGTAATGCGTCATCGATGATTCGGCAACTACATCTGACTTACTCCTGTAGTACTACTGATTTACGCCTCAATTGCAGGAGTATATCTGTCTCACTTTTGGATTGGTGGAATAAGCCACGAACAAGTCACAGAAAAGTATTTCTGAATCGAGCCCTGGTTCTTTACTTACAGCCTTTTTTTCAGTTTTATATAGGGCGAACACGACATCAAGGTATTAGAGGGCTTTGAATGAGCACCTGTTACATTACACAAGAACACATTCATTGTTGGCAGGCACGGGTAGGTTAAGTGATGTACCTAGAATCGCAGGACGCTGAGTCGACGCCAAGACTAGAACCTGGCTCCCCAGCTCCAAGGTCGGCAGCTCTGACACCTGACTGCCCTTGGATGCATTACTTTCAGTTAAAGATTATTAAATATTGGTTTCGTTTAACACCTTTTTCGCTTTCATACACACTGCCAAAATGCCATGCTCTTTAAAGCGACAGGCCTGACTGTCTGTGTATGCGCTATCTCAAACCAATGAAACGTTTTAGACAATGAGAACAGCGATCTGTGTACATGGGCAGCGAAAACCAGAACACTCCTGAGAACAAGTCCTTTGACTGTGCAGGATTTATCTGTTGGCATAACGATGGTGAGTGTGCACAAAGTGACCGTCAACGGTGCAGTGTTTACCAGACGCAGCGTTAGGCGGAGTCATGCTCTGTCCTTTGATAAATGTCAATGTTAGCGTCTGCATGAATTCGGCGTGGGCTCAGTGTGTTCAAGCGCCAAATTACATGGAAGCAGGTCACAAGTTCTAAACGAGCGCCCGCGCCTCGCAGAAGAGAAAGATTAAAAAGAGAGGGGAGAGCCGAGGGTGGCTGGAAGTGAGAAGAAACAGACCCGGCTGTGAGTAGGAAATAAAAAAACAGGCTTGAAAGTAGCATGCTGGGCTGGAGGAAGGCCGCCGTTCTATCGCGAACACGGGGAGCACGTCTTAAATAAATAAACAAACGTGGCATGAGAAACAGATGGCACACTGCAGTTAATGAAAACAAGTGCGAGTTGCGGACGAAAACTGTAGTTAAGCGCCGCTGCTTTGGAACTACACGGAAGTAACTTGAGGATCAACAGCCAACAGAAAGCACAAACACAAACACAATGCCTCAGTTAAACCAATCACAAGCAGAAAAACAAAATAGACTAAGTTTCAGCCAACATATAGATTACTTTAGGTCTCGCTGAGACAGCGCATGCAGCGCATGCGCTGCCAAACGCGAGACCTAAAAATAGATAGTGCACTAACTCTCCATTGATTTCCTGCATCTCACCGCAGTTTTCCGAAAGGAACAGACACCACAACAAACATCATAACTGTTTAAAAACTGAAAATAAATCAAAGCATCCCTGCATTTCCTGAGTCTCAAGGGTTTTAAAATTGACTTGATAAATAATTGGAAACAGGGTTCATAAAATTTGTAAAAAAACATAAAGTGAATCAGGGTTTGCTCTGACAGACTGTCACAAGGACAAACCGAATCAGAAACCCCCAAAGACCTTCCGTCTTTGAAAAGCACATTAAATGCCATATATTGCCTGCCCTGAAATGAAAAAGTAGGGATCTCTCCCAACCTGAAAACACAGTATTTAAATACAATATGGGCTCCACAGATACAAAGAATGCAAGATAATCTTGAACCGACCTTTTGACAGATTCAGACTTCAATCTTTGCTAATGACACAACTCTAAGAAGAAAAGCTTCACCAACAATGTATCAGATTTTTTTAAGTGCAAGGTGAAGCACAGAGACCTGGAGGCTCACTGCTACAAAAATAATTTGGGCATAGGCTAACCAAGGGATTGAGGAGCCTTTATCGAATTTTGGGCAATCTGGAATGGTGTCTCTGTTCACAGTCGCCTCAATGTTAGCCCAAATGCTGACCCAAAGTAAAAGAGGGGCCAACTTCGCCTTATCCGATATATACTGCAGGTTGAGTTCTGAATGGATGATACAATGGGAACTGGAGGGCAGAAGATGCATGAGGTGCCTACAGATGCGTTTTTCCTCAGTCTGCAGAGACTCATGATGCCCCCAGACCTCAGCGTCACAAAGGGCAGCCAAAATTCATTGAGTCTTATAAATGTTCAGAAAGAGCAGAACAGTCCTCCTACCTGCAGTCTGTGGTATGCTGAATAATGACCCCGCTGACCTACATAACTTCAGTCGAGAACAGTGAATCTGCAGTTCCCACGCGGGCAAGTTAAAATAACCCCTAGATAGCTGAAATCATTGACGTTACGAAAATAGGCAATCCACAAGCACTCCACAACAAGGTTGCTTGTCTGGCTAAGCCTACTAAGAGGCTAAAGGCCAGAGCAGAAGATGCAGCAGCTAGGGCATGTTGCAATGACCTGAGGCTTGTTGAAGTGTAGGAGAGAGCTGAGGGTCAAAGGCCTGAAATGCAAATTTTGTTGTGGCCTAAATCATGCGCACCTCCAGAAGATTGTTCAAAATTCTTATGGTTGAATGTGCCCATCAAGCCTTGGTGCCGAAACCCCCTGTGTGAGTGGAGCTGATGTCGCTTATAACCAGGATTCTCAACTTCATGGACCATGGAGGATCAAGATGAAGAAGCAGTCTCTACAGATTAAAAGGAAAAGCAACAAAAGAAAAAGACAAGGCCACTCCCACTTTTTTGCATGGTATTTGATGTGATTTCGACTGGAAGTACACAGTGCTCCTGCTAACCAGGTCCCCAGGGCTAGATCTCTTCCTAAAACTGTGCAATTGTACCCCAATTGGCAAGACCTTTAGCACCCCCTGCAACTCCCTAGTAAATGATGCCCCTGGTAACTAGGGCAAGGAGGCTAAAGAGGGTTCTTAAGGGCTGCAGCACGAATTGTGCCACCCTAATGGACCCCTCAGCAAACACATACAGACCACTTCTGCAGGTTGCGTGTCTTCGTGCAGACCAAAGTGAGAACACGACATGGCACACATCCTTGTGTGCCATGCCCACAAACACTGCATGCAGTATAGGTAAGTCACCCTACAGCAGGCCTTACAGCCCCAAGGCAGGGCACACTATACTGCATGTGAGGGCATATATGTATGAGTAGATATGCCTCGACACTGAGCAGCTTGATTGTTGCCAGTACAAGTGAACAGGGAAGCCATTTTAAGTCCATGCACTAGACACTGGCGAAACGAGTTCCCCAGCTATATGATGGCTTCACTGAAAATAGTGTTGTTTGGTATCAAACATCTTGTATTAAAGAATCCATAATGATGCCAGTGTTGGATATATTAATACATGCACACAGCGGGCCCTTTAAAGGTGGCCCCTGAAGATCTACTAGCTACTGGTGGGCTGACTCACTGGTTATTGCCAGCCTACCACCAAAGACAAGCTTCTGACCCCCAATGATGAGGGCCTTTGCTCTCGGGAGGCCAGAAACAAAGCATGCTCAGACAGAGGATGCTTACACCCCCTCCCAAAGGATGACCTGCAGATTAGCATTTCAAGGCAGGGGAGCTTCAAAGAACCCACTGCCTTTGGTATGTGAATCAGGCTTCTCTCACAGGAGAGGAAGCCGACCCCATTTGTCCAAAGCCCTTTAGCACCTGTACAGGAGGGAATATTATATAGTCAGATAGGAGTGTCCACCCTCAGGCCAGTACCCTAAGATGGGCTACCTGAAGTGAGGGTGACTTTACAGAGTTAGCCATTTTGGTCATGGCAAATTTAGGAACTCTGGGACCAGGTTATGCCCACTTTGCACAAGGAGTTGTCAATAGGGGGCATAGTGACCCCATAAGCTGGTATCCTATTGGATACTATCCTACACTCTCCTAACACTTTAAAATTCAGTATTTAATAGAGCCCCTGGCCCAAGAAAATCAGATCTAGATGACTTACGAAGAAGAAGGATACTGAAGAGCTGCGAAAGCAGAAGCCTGAAGAAGAGCAACTGACTTGGCACCAGCCCTGCTGGCCTGTCTGCTGTTCCCTGTCGAACCTGCACCAAATATGTCTTGTCCTGCAGCTGTCATGCCTCCGAAGCCTGGGAGAATGGCCAGCCTTCAAAAAAGACTTAAGAACTCAAGTGGAGCAGCATTGTGTGTCTGTGCATGTGTGTGCCTGGCAGCGATTCAAGTGTCTGTGTGTGTGTTAGTCAAAATTATGTATGTAGGGTAGTACTGGATATTGTGTGTGTATGTGGTTTTGACAATTGTGTATGTACTAGTATTTGTCTGATACTGTGCTTGCACATTTGTAAATGTGCGTATAGTGTATCTGAATTCTGTGAGGTCATTGCGGGAAGAGCTTCATGTTGTGTTGGAGTTTCTGAATGGTGCTCCGATTTAATCGATTTAACTGCATTTGTGAATCATGCACTGGTTTGTGTGCCCTTGTATTTGTATGCCTTTTGGCAATTGTGTTATGCGTGCGTGTATTTGCAATCATGTGAGTGTAATCTGTATTGGTAATTCTGTGAGTGCGTCATAATTGTGAGAATGTATGTGTGCATTGGTAACTATGTTGGTGGGTTTACTGGTAGCTGTGTGAATGAGTGTGCACATTGATAATTGGGTGAGGGTATATGTGTGTTGGTAAATTTGAGTGCTTGTGTTTGTGTATTGCCAATTGCATAGCTGCAAAAATATTCGAAAATATGTGAAATAACATGTTTGTATGTGAATTTGGATATTTATTATTTAATGTGCTTGCTTGTGTTTTTGTTATGTATACAATAACAATTGCTTGAGATACTGTGAGTGCATTGGAAATTACATATGGGTGTGTGGGTGCTGCCTTCATATTTGTGTTAGTGTCTATTTAGTGATTTTCAAACTTTGTGTGTGTTTTGGAAAATATATGGGATTGTGTGTTGATATTTGTGAGATAGTACATCAGTATATTTGTCTTTTTGTAGGTGTGCATTCATATTTGCATGAATGTATGCGCAAGTGTTGGTAAATGTGAAAGTGGATGTATGGTAGTGGACTAATCAAACAAATGTGTTTCGGAAATTAAGTACAAATCACCAAACATCTATGAGTGCATGTCTAGATGAACGCACCTCTGTTGTGTGTGCATGGTGAAAGGAGAAGATGGAAACCTTTTCCATTCCAAGGGCCTTATTTACAAGAAAGTAATGCAGCGTGGTGCCGCAAGCCATTTGGCTGTGCCGTGCTGCGTCACTTTCAAAGCACAGGGATGCGCCATATTTACAAGAGTATGACATATCCCTAGCTCTCCCCTGCGCTGGTGCACAATTGGCTGCCATGTGCCAGCGCAGGCCCCCTTGTGTCATGGTGCAAGGCTGACTGCATTGCGGGGATGATTGTTTGTGTGCAGAAAGGTACACCTTCCTGCACAAAAACAATCACAAGAGGTGTATTCCTCATTTTATGTGTACTACAGATTGCAGCACGCATAGAAAGAGGAAACAAGGAGAAACAAAAGTTTTCTCCACGTTACACCTTCTTATGCCTCCCCTCGGGAGGCGTAGGATGCTGACACATTCCCAGGTTTACAAAATGTGGTAAATCTGGGAATGCAGCAGAATCCATGGGTGTTGTGTGGAAACAACCATAGCAACACCCTTGGCACACCCCTTTCATGCAAAGTGTTGTGTGAAAAGGGGTCTTATTTACAAGCCCAGCCATGAAAAGCCACACAGTGTGACTTTATGTGGCCTTGTAAATAAGGAGCACCACACTGCGCTGCCGCTGCATCAAAAAACGTGACACGCCAGCTGCACAAGGGGCTTTTAAATAAGCCCCAAATTGTTTTAGACATAAATGGATGTTATGAAACGTTTTGCTATTTACAATCTGTTACTTGTCTAATATCTGTACCCTTCACCTGTTTGTTAATAGAAGCTGACGTTTCAAGGCTGGTAAAAAGCTGTTGCGTGAAAATCACGTCTCAATTTTTGAAGCAGCCCTAAAGCTGTGCCAAGTTAACTACAATAAACATTGATGCAATGAAAGTGAGTAAAAAAATGCTATATATGCGTTTGGGAAGTTCTATATCCAAAGTTAGTATCCACAATTCGTTTACATTCTATGTAGGTAATTTAGGTGTAGAGCACTGACTTTTTACCACATTTGTCAAACTATAAAAACAAGGGCCTTATTTATGAGTTGCTGGGTCACTTTTGCGCAACCGTTGCGTCACTTTTTGTGACACAGCGGCGGCATAAATAATGCATTATGTTGCGCCATATTTACGAAGTAGTGCATCTAGGCAGATGTGTCACTTGGTAAACCCTGCGCTACATTATAACGGCATCAGGTATAATGTATGCAGGGTGAACTTTACCCCGCAAGAAAAGGGTCGCAGGAGTGGCGCAGTGAAATCTATAAGATCTATAAGATTTCACTGCGCCACTTTTAGGATGCCAATGCGTCAAAACCTTAGGCCTGCCTCATGGCAGGCTTAAAGGTGACACAGGCCCTTTCACATGGGGCTTGCCCCATGTGAAAGGACACATTGCTGGAGTTGCGTCTGTTTCAGGCACACCCCAGCAATGCGCCACTTTTGTGACGACAGATACGTCAGTAATACTGACGTATATGTCATTCCTTGCGACATGATGCTTTATACAGTGAATATGATGCATCCATCATGTCGCAAGTAGGGAGCACAGAGAAGTGTTGTATTGCTGCTTTCTCACAGCGATGCAACACTTCTCATAAATGAAGCCCTAAGTTTTGGGTGCTTGCCTGTAAATAGTGCAGAGCTTGGTGCAAAAACTTTTTACCACGGTTTCATGAAAGCACATTTGTTGAGGTGGTAATACATGACAAGAATGTTTTGCATATCTAAGAAGATAAACTTCATCTAAGTAAAACAGCCTAGCACCAAAGCAAAACATATTGCCGTGACATGCCACAATAGCACAATAGCAATACAAAATAACTACACAAAATATATCACACAAAAAAACAAAAGTGGAACGTAGCACACACAGAATGACAATGCAACAACACACCAGCACAACACAACGAACATGCAAAAATGCAAACAAAAATAACTAACCCATCTGCACAACTCATCAACACAGCAAATTAAAACATATCGTGAGTGCAAGAATAATCTAGGTGCAACATACCAAAATATAACAATACAAAAACATAGCGCAATCCCAGCACAATAACACAAACTCCAAATTTTCTTTAACCCCTTGTGTGCCCCGCCCTTTCCACGCCCTGTGCCGGGCGTTTCATTAGCGGGCGGGGCTCATGACGAGATAGTCTCGTCATGGGCACAGCGCAACCGCGGCCCATGACGAGACCATCTCGTCATGGGCACTCAAGGGGTTAAAAACGCACAACACAACAATTAAATGATTGTATTTTTTTACTGATGCTTCATTTTGGCATGTTGTTGTTTTGTGTCATTTGATTTTTTTATTGTATTTTTTTTATTTGTGCACTAAGCTGAACTCATGATTTGTTGTGTTTATAGACTGCCTTTTATGATGTTGTAACTATTTGTTCTTTTGTGTTATTGCCGTGTGACTGTGTTATATTTTGTTGTGCTTGCGGGGCTATTGAGTTGGTTCCGATGATGGTGCTGTTTTTTGCTGATGTGGTGATTTATTATGTACTTGTATTATACTGCTGTTGTGTTTCACTGTGCTGTTATGTTTTTGTGCTGTGTTTGGTTGTGGGTGTTTCATTGTGTTACTTCTTGTCATGATTTATTTTGTTTTTGTGTTGCTATAGTGCCCTTTTGTATTATGTAGTTCTTTTGTAGGCTAAACAATGCTACTGAACGACTAGAGGAAAATAGCTCACTCCAATCAAGTTCAAGTTCAAAGCAGCAATTTACCATTGGCAATAGTGGTAAGACAACACCGCTTAACCTCTGACTATTTAAGACACCAGAGAGTCCTAAACCCATGGCACAGACAATGCACTCATAAAGTTGCACTTCCATGTTCACTTTATGTGGTCCGTCCAATCATCGCTTGTTTATAGTAGGTTAGAAAAGCTACACAAATATAACTCTTACTCCCATCATGACAACAATAACTTGCCTCCATCAATGCGCTGCTTTTGACCTCATAAATAATACAACAGAGGACCTCACGAAGACACCGAGTCATCACTGATGGCATAATATTTCACATACCATTTATGTTATTGACGACTTCCCTTTGGATGTGTTGTTATTTAAGGAGGTTCTGTTATTAACTCCTGTTATTTGTTGGTTCCATTAGGACATGTTCCCCGTAAGTATCAGTTACCCCCCGCCTGCCTCCCCTCCAACTAGGAGGTTGGTAAATGATCTATGGCTTGCGACCACAATAGTGACCTCAAACCATCGAATCATTTCATTGTGAATCCCATATAGCAGTTTGCTGCCACTTGTATGGCCCCTCCTGCTGGTGCTGCCAAAGTGGTTACAAAAACCGATTTGCAATTTGGAAATACTTTTCCAGCTCTCAAAAGTGCTTTGTTAGACTTTTTAAAGGTGCTTTTCAGTTACAAACCTAGGGGCATATTATCAAGGACGGAGTTAAAATTATCGCCGGTTTAGGGGCAGAAAACTGCCGCTAAAGCGGCGATAATGGGCTTGATAATATGCCCTGGAGATTTCCAATAGAAGCCCATGTTCACACCAAAACATGGACTTCTATTGGAATTCTCAAGGGCATATTATCAAGTCCATTATCCCCGCTTTAGCTGCAGTTTTCTGCAACTAAACCGGCGATAACAAAAGCTCTACGTATATGGACTTATAGTGGTATACAGAGAGCTTTTATTTGTTCCCGGCACCCATATCACAACGGAAGGTACCCAGCAACCCGTAAAATGAAGCAAATGAATCCCTGAAATGCTTGTAAGCATAACATTGATGGGGAAAGCACTGGTGTAAGCCGTTGGAAACAATTGGAGGGCTTATCAGTCCCTATTACTATATCTCAAAACTAGAGGATTTTAAACCTTGTGGGATATTTTATACTTTGGCCTCCCAAGTGCCTTGAACATAATTGGAGCGGATTGCCCAAAGATTTGGAGAAATATTAGAACATAGTGCTGAAGTGTTATGGTGGGAGAAAATGTTATACAGATTAGAATGATATACACCTGATATCCCCCTAATCAGCAGGAATACTTTATTCATAAGGCATATACTACATTATTTTATTTTCAAGAGGGACATAAAAAATGTCAGTCCTGAAGATGGTGGCTTATCAATATTTTGTCCACTGAAATGCTTCAATGCTTCTCCTTTTCTTGTTAAATTCGACGAACTGTGGAGTCTAAATACAACAGAATTTACAGATTCGGACAATATGGATTCAATCGAATTAACATATTTATGATGATAGATGTTTGTCACTCTGCTTGTCTCTCGTTTTAATAGTTGTTGGATTGTTTTTTTTAGATAATTGGATATCAACTATTGGATTATTTTTAACCGTTGAATATTATTGTGTTTATAAATTATGTTTTAAATGATTATAATTATTTTTCAATAAATGTGCATTGATATATATAGAAATGTATTTTTTATTGTTTCTTTGGGTCCTGTTTTAATAACTTGTTGAGGACATTTGAATTTTGCATAAGTGAATGAGTGTATGATGTGATTA
Organism: Triturus cristatus; assembly: GCF_964204655.1. Lineage (NCBI taxonomy): Eukaryota > Metazoa > Chordata > Amphibia > Caudata > Salamandridae > Triturus > Triturus cristatus. Next base: position 35,970,854 of record NC_140584.1, on the reverse strand, counting down.
AGGATATAAAGTCACCCAAGAGAAATTGCTTTTGAAGACATTATTTGTATATAGTACCCTGTCTCTTGGAGTGTGGGGCCACTCTCTCTTTTAGGAGGGAGAGCAAAGCAGAAGGCAATACAGACGAAGGTGGGATGTAACACAGAGGACAGAAGGTGTCTGCTTCATAGATTATTTTTTTTTTTTTTGCTATGGTGGGTGTGGGGCCAACAACGATAACATAGGGATTGGGGGGTCAAGCCAATAGAACGAGGAAGGGAAAATCAGGGGAGGCAAACCAAAAAGATAAAGAATGGAGGGATACAGAGAAGCATGGGGACAGGCCAACACATCCACCAAACAGAGGCAGGGTGGAGGCAAGCCAAAACATACACCAAAGAGATGAAGGGTGGAGGCAAGCCAACACATACACCCATCAGAGAGATGGAGGAAGAGTAGGACAAGACAACACGAGCAACCAATGTTGTGAGGTCGGAGGCAAGCCAACATTGGCAACCAACAGAGGGAGGGAGGGAGGCTAGGGGATATCCAACACAGACAACCAACAAAGGGAAAATGGGTGCAAGCCAGCATGGGCAACCAATGAAGGGTGGGTGGGGGGTAGGGGATATCCAACACAGACAACCAACAGACAGAAAATGGGTGAAAGCCAACATGGACAACCAATGAAGGGAGGGTGGGAGGGTAGGGACAAGCCATCTCAGACAACGAATGGTAGCGAGAGGGTGGGGGCAAACAAACACGGGCAGAGAATGGAAGGAGAATGGGGGCAACCCAACACAGGCAACCAATGGAGGGAGGGTGGGGGCAAGCCAATATGAACAACAACCTCAAGGGTGGAGGCAATCCAACACCTAAAACAAACTGAGGGAGGTAGGGTGTGGGCTAGCCAACACAGACAAGGGAGCAATGGAGAGGCAAGCCAAAGGAGAATGAATGGAGGGTGGGTGGGAGCAAGTCAACATGGACAAAGAGGAAAGGAGGGTGTGTTAGGGCAAGCAGATGTACATCAGAGTAACATGGAGGGAGGAGAAGTACAGGAGGGAGGCAGCTGAAAAGATACACTGTGGTAGAGTGCTTAAATCCAAAGAAAATAGTAGTGCCTAATAATTTGAGCAACGGAAGGACACAAATTATGTGTGCATGCTCCAGGCAAGGGACCTACACTCGAAGAGGAAGGAAGCCTACAGCAGCTGACCAATAAAAAGCAAGCAAACGAGAGCGACAACAAAGCCAACCAATGGTAAGCAATGAGCGGTCTCTAAGCCCACTCTTAGAAAATAAAAGGTCTCGAAGAGACAGCATGTGCTGTCCAGGCAGGTCCTTGCAAGCACTCTCTGTCCCCTACCTGGACAGATTTTCACATGCTTCCCTCAACTGTTGAAAGTCCAGTCTTCCACATCCATGTTACAGAGGCTGCACTCTACACTAACAGACAGCAGTGTCCCTCCGCTGATCAGACCTTTGCATCTATGCTTGTACCACAGTCTTGCTGCTCTTTGTTTTACCAGCACAGGCCGGACGCATTTATATGTTGCAAGTGCTGCATCCATTTCCTTGTTAAGTGAACTTGAGCCATGCTACATGTTGTCACCGCGCATCGTATGCGTGTGTTTCTGTTGCATTTCCTTGCACATATGCATGATTCATTATCTGCTGTTCAGTGTCCTCTCACCTTATCTGTGCTCTGCATGTATAAAGAATGGCATGTGTAAGTGTTTATGCACATCTGTGTACAAAGTGTTGCGTGTTTTGTGTAAAAAGTCATTGGGGGATTAAGCTTAAGTGAACAACCACTGTGTAAAGCCGCGCACTTTTGCTGCTTTGATGCGAATGAAGCCGTCTTCTGACCTGCGAGACTTGTATTTAAAGAGCGCATGCGCTATTCAGCGGCAACAATAAGTGGCTGACTCTGGCATACTAGGACTTTATGTGTTTCCAAGCATTTGGCGATGACGCAGTCAGGGCTGAGTCATTTGCTGTACTTCTGAAACAGAGAGCAGCGAGCGGGCCCCAGGGAGCGCGCGGGCTCCGATTCTCCATAGGAACGCGGAAAGCTGCCCTGCCTCAGGCCAGCTGTGCCGAGAAGTTGTTCCCTGCTGATTACTGTACACCCATCCCCCCTAGTCCCACCCCAGCCCCACGCCAGCCCCAGCCTGGACTCCTCCAGGCTAGCACTCAACTACTGACCTTTCACTTCATCTTCAATGCGCAGCATTTTCAAGATAAGAATGTATGCTTTGTTGGCTGGGAGGAGTTGGTGCGGGATGCTCTAGAAATTCGGATTAATTTCACTTCGCATGATTTCACATGCGGCTTTTTTGTTGCAGTTTTATTTAGCAGGAACTCCACCCGACCTGGAGCGCTTTACATGAGCATCAGTTTTGTGACACAAGGACACATTCATTTCTGGTAGGCACGGGGAGATTAAGTGATTAGCCCAGAATCTCAAAATGTTGAGCCGACACCGAGAATCGAACCTGGTTCCCCAGAGCCAAAGTCTGCAGTTATGCCACATCCTCTAACGTAGTTGTATGTCCAGATGGTGCTGCCTCGGAAATGGAGAGATTCCAAATCAGGGGGTATCATTTATACACAACACGCCCACTTAGCACTGAAGAGGATAATGGAGGTTCGCCAGCTCCATGAACCAACCTTACCACTCTTCGTGTGCCCACTTCCCCTGACATACCAACACATGGTTCCTGCCAGGTGTGGCTTGGTTGTATGTAGCAAATAGAGGTGGTCGAGCCAACACATTTACATGGAGAGTTGAGCCAGAGCCGAGCCAAGAGTTGACTCTAAAAGGCCTTGGCCTGAAAAATGCTGACATTCAAATCATGCAACAAACATCACGTGTTAAGTTGCATCAAAATTCAAGAAAGTGTATTTCTTTAACACTCTGAAGCGTTATACCTTACTACATCAGATTATTTGAAAATTATTTATTAAAAGTGGGGGTTTTTAAACATGAACCGAGAAACATTCCTGCCCCCGCCCTGATGACAATGCTACTAGTCCATCAAGAGGTAAGTTAAATGTCATGTACATGGTTTATGTGGCCCAGACTTTTATCACAGATGGAGCAACTTCAACACTATTAAATCAAATTTTGCACAGGTCAGACTCTAAACTCAAGTATTTGAAGGTGCTCTCATATGTTGTAATGAATAAAAAGGATAATCGGTGAAATTAAGTATTTGCCAAGGGTCACATAGTTTGGTCAAGCGAGGAAGCTGAGAGTGATCCCAGCTTTTCCAGTTTCCAACTGTGCCATTCAGTTACTCTATTGTTGTCTCTGTCATTAGAGGTTAATAATTCGTCCATAATTCTTAGAGGATCACACTAGAGCTTGGGTGACAAGCAGAAACTTCCTTTTATTTTGAGCAGTTTTACCTTTCCCAAGCAGTGCCTAATTTGAACCAGTGGTTTCCGGTGCTCAGCACCAGCACTTAATTGTCAAAATAGTGATAGTATGACACAAGGTGGCGGTGTCCGGCTAATGTAGAGATGACCACATCAAAAGGTAATTATTAATTCAATATACATTAAAAATGTTTATTACCTGCAGCCCAAGCCATCCTTATAGGCCTGGAATAGTCCGAATTGTCATACTTGTAGTAATGTGATGGTTAGTAGTTGTGTTTTTACTCTAATTGGCAGCATGGCAGGCGCAATGTGTGATGTAAGGTGCAGTGGTCTCCTGACAAGAGTCATGGCACATCATTTTTTACAAATTAAGCATTGTTCCCATGGACATAACAGCACTTTACAAGTTAAGTGTTCTCATTTTCTGGCACAGGTATATTTGACGAAATACACAGGATGCTTGAGCCAAGACCTGGATTCAAACCAGACTCTCGTTGATACATTGTCGGCAGTTGTAGTCACCATGCCATACTGCCTACTATGAAAGAACAACTCGTTTTGAGCTTGAGGTTCCCAGGTGACCTTGAGGTGAGCCAGAGCCAGGGACCTGGCCCGAGCTTTCTGTGGTTTGCACACCCCCAGTAGTTAAGCGCTAGAATTTCTGGCTAAAGGTCGAAACGCAGAGAAGAAAAAACATCTCAGACTCTGGAGGGAAGTGAATTTCTACCTCTATGGCCAAGACTAAGTGAGATGTATCTCCCTTGACACCCGTTTCCTAGCTCTTAAAATGATAGCACCTTGAAGTCACCTGTGCAGTATATACAGAGCTATAAATACCAGAAAAACCTGACACAGCTAAACAAAGCATAATAATGTAACTTTGTACAGCCTAACAAAACACAACATAGCACAACCAAACAGAACATCTGACACCAGAAGAACACCACATAAAATAACACAACATAGCATAACATAAAGTAGTTTAACACAGTATAACAGCGAGCTAACACAATATTGCAGGCCTGGTGACATAATGGATTTAAATGCTATGAGGTAACTCTTGTGGGGTGTCTTGGGGTCTAAAGTTTAACAGACTGTGTGTAAAATAATAATAACATTAAGGGGCCAATTCACAAATTGCATTGTGTAGTATGTTTAGTAGTACTACTCATATACTACTCATATACTACAAAATTCTAATCACAAACCTATGTGCAGTGGTCTCCTACCTCACTTACCTTTGATTGGTGGAATCTCTGCCCTGACTGCAGAGATCTATGCACATATGTGTATACATCTTTGGTAGTAACCAAGTAGAGTGACTGGAAAATGGAGAATACTCATGACTAAATAGGTGAGGTTTTGAGAGGAATAAGGAAGGATTAAGGGAGGGCAATGGAGGGGTTTATAGAGGGACATGCACACACCCATAAAAACATAAGCCCAATCATATTCACAAATTTCACTTCAAAATATGCTACAGCCAAAAAGGCACCAAAATACTTGTACATGTACTCCAGATCAGACTTGGAGTAAATCCAGCACTACACTTGGACATCCTCCCATAGGACATCATGGTGACAGGGACTTAACATACCACTCCATATGAAATATTGTTAAAATATATATACATTTAAAAAAACAAAGGTTACAGGGACGTTATAGATGGATTCAGAATTTACACACACAAAACCATAGAAATTCAGCAGTTATAGTTATAGTTCTCTCATCAAACTTTAACTTGTACCCTAAGGTAACTATAACTCGCGTCCTTGATAGGCACTGTTAATTACCGCACAAATTACATCACTGATGACAACTTCTATGAAATAATAATCTCACTGCAACTTTTGCGGTAAAATTATTGATGAGAAAACTGTGCATGGCGGGGGTGACTTATAGTTACCTTAAGGCACAAGTTATAGTTTCTTGAGATAACTCTAACTCTAACTGCTGAATTTCTAAGGTTTTGTGTGTGTAAATTCTGAACTTAACTATAAGGTCTCTATAACCTTTGTTTTTGTGGTGAATTTCAAAGTTTTTAAAAATTCTATTTCCCAACTATAATGTCCCCGTAACCTTTCTATTTTTCCAGTGAAATTCTACAGTTTTCTTCTTCATGCAGCCAACCTCATGTGTTCACCACACGGATCCATCCCCATACAGTCAAGCCCAAGCCACACACATCTTTGCAGCACAGACCCCTTCCCTGGACAGTTTCGGCCGGGGTCCTCATCTTACGGTGTCCAGTCATTGTCTGAAGAGGGCACGTAGCCCCCCTCCTCAGGCTAATATTGGCCCTGGGGATTCCATCCCCCAGCCAGTAAATAGTGGGTGGCCTTGAGCCCACCCGGGACACTCACTGCATACTTTAAAGGGGAGGGGGCTCGCAGTACACCTCCTGTGGCCAATATTGGCCCAGGGGACCCCATTCCCCCAGGCCTCCCCAGTAAATGGTGGGTGCCCTAGAGCCCACCCAGGGCACCCATTACATATTCAAAAGGGGGAAGGAGGCACGCAGCACCTCTCCCCAGGCCAATATTAGCCCCAGGGACCCCATCCCCTGGGGCCTTTTCAATGAATAAGTGGAGAAGTGTGGCTCAATGGTTAGAGCGGCAGACCTCGATGCAGAGCACTGGTCCGGGACCGGGGTTCGATTCCCGTCGCGGCAGGGTCTCGGGCTATAAATTCCGCGAACCGGATATTCTCGCCATTAAGATCAATGTCGAGGCCATTGCTAAAATCGACGAAGAGCTTGCTAAGACCATTGTGAAACTGGAAGATCTTTTAGAGCCCAATCAAGCTAAGGTCCGAGCCACTAGTCTCCACGAGTCCTTCTTTGAGGGGCTTCGTAGCTTCTTCTATAAGCCGTCTAAGACGGGTACAAAACCATTATTTAAACGTCTAAGATGGTATGACGAGGAGTGTAGGCGAGCCAGAGCCAATCTGGCGCAAGAACTTTCTTGTAGGACCAGGACTGTCATTCAAAAAGCAAGACTACACTACAAGAAGTGTCTCACCCAAGCAAAAAAGAGATGGGACGAATTGTATTGGACAGACCTGAAGGAGGCAAGCTATGCCAGGGACTCCAGACTGTTCTGGAGCGTGATCAAATGGAATAGAGGTGGCATGCCAGATAGTCCATCCAACCATGTTACCCAAGAAGATTGGATAGGCTACTTCAAACCGCAATACGCATGTACCCCCCTATTTAATTCTCCGGGGACGCCACCGCCATTGCATAAATTCTATTTGCATGGCCCTTTTACCCCAAGCGATGTCCTAGTAGCCCTAGCGTGTGTTGCCACGGGGAGAGCGCCGGGTCTGGATGGGGTTCCGTCTGACCTCTTCCTTAATAACAAGCCCAGGTGGAGTAAATATATCTCATTAGTGGCCAACGCTGTGGCTGAAGGGGCCCCCGTGCCCAAATCATGGGGGGGCGCAATCATAATTCCCATTTTCAAAAAGGGTGACAAATCCCTCCCAGGGAACTATAGACCTATTAGTCTAATTGACACTATCCAGAAGATCATTGGGAGGATGGTCCTGAACGTGTTACTGGATTGGATCAAAGACAATAGGATACTTTCCCCTTTTCAGGCGGGCTTCCGCAAATCGACTAGTACGGTGGACCAGGTGTTCCGCTTTGTCCAACTGTACTGGAAAGTAGTAACACTAGGCAAGGGCAGTCTCTACGTCGCTTTTGTGGACCTAAGAGCTGCCTTTGACCTTGTTCCCCGTGAACAGTTGTGGAGGATACTCGAAAAGTTAGGCCTCTCTTTAGAACTTTTGACCCTAATTAGGCGTATGCATGAGTCGAATTTCGCAAGAATCCAGTGGGGAGGTCCGGGGGACATCACCCCGGAATTTCCAGTAGAGCGAGGTGTACGTCAAGGCTGCACTATGGCACCTACGCTCTTTTCCCTGTACATCAATGGAATAGTCGACTATATGGCTCAAGTTAACACAGATGCCCCAAAGTTGGCTGGAGTAAGGACTCCGATATTGATGTTTGCTGACGACACCCTTATCGTATCTAAAACACCTAGTGGTATGCGAAAGGCATTGTCAGTCTTTGAAGATTTTTGCAGAAACCACGGCCTAGAGGTTAATGTGAACAAAACCAAACTTATGGCCTTTAACCCTCATCCAAGCTACAGAGCAGGAAAATTCGTTATGAGTGGACAGAAACCTGAGGAGGTAAAAGATTTTGTTTATCTGGGTATGCACGTGACGCATGACAATAAGTGGAAAAGACATCTGGAAATGGCTACGCTGAAGTTCAGGCAGATAACAGGAACCTTGATTGGGGAACATAAAAAATCTTATACTAGGCCGATTAACCCATTGCTTCAAGTGTATGAGGCAAAGGCCTTAAGTTCAGTGCTGTATGGGGCCGAGTTGTGGGGCTTCGACACATTATCACCTCTAACAATTGTCGAAAATAAATTCTTCCGCAATATAGTCGGTCTTCCCCAGAGTACTCCCTTGGTCCCGTTACGATACGACTTAGGCAGGAAGGCAATTAAGGACATAGCCAAACTCCGCCCAGTTCTTTACTGGAGGAGACTCTGGACCACACCAGAGCTTCACTCATACGCTATGGGCCTTATGGATGTTATACAGGCTGACACGCTCCACAAGATTGGGTGGTTAAGGAACCTCCGGGAAACCATGACATCTCTGGCCATGGAGGGACTCTGGAGTGATCCGGTGGCAGCTGAGTTCCCCTCAAAGAAACTTCTGAAAATGCTATACTGGGAAAAGGTACACCACCGGACCTGGAATGATTCCATATCTCCTACTATGACCAGCCGTTTCCTGGAAGCAAAGGTTTCCCCAGTTTTTGAACCTTACTGGGATCTAATTACCCAACCCAGAGATCGGAAACTTTACTTCCAATTAAGAGCAGGTTCGCTTCCACTCAGGGCTTTAACAAAAGGGTGGGCTGGAGCAAGTGTAGGGACTTGCCCCTTTTGTGCTCCCCATGAGGAAACAATTGCTCATTTTCTGTTTGTTTGTCCTGTGTATGCCAATCCTAGAAGAACTTGGTTGTCTCCTTTGTGTAAAACCCTTGCCACAAGGAGCGCTGTTGTCGCTTTAAGACTCTTGTGTTCAAGCACTCACCCAGTATTATCAATCGCTCTAGCTAAATATTTGGGATGGGCTTGGTCACTAAGACACAAAGCTCTTAAGGAATCTGCGGGAGCACCTACTACATAGCTAGCAGGAAAATTCCCTTAAACTAAGTAGCTTTATTTTAAAATGTATTTTAAATACGGAAAACAAGCAGGCAAAGGTTTCTATTAGTCTTACTCAATGTTTAATTCTCGTCTTAAATTGTATATTTTAACCCGTCGATATGTTTGATTTTATCCTTCTGTGTATTAGGTTCAATTGGAATTTTAAGATATTTAAATGATGATTTTATTCACTTTTAGAACTAGGTTGTGATATATGTTATTTTTTTTGTGTATGTTTGTGTCTTTTATGGATTTCTTTTTAAATTCGAATAAAGACTATGAAATCGTTTAGTAGTACTACTCATATACTACTCATATACTACAAAATTCTAATCACAAACCTATGTGCAGTGGTCTCCTACCTCACTTACCTTTGATTGGTGGAATCTCTGCCCTGACTGCAGAGATCTATGCACATATGTGTATACATCTTTGGTAGTAACCAAGTAGAGTGACTGGAAAATGGAGAATACTCATGACTAAATAGGTGAGGTTTTGAGAGGAATAAGGAAGGATTAAGGGAGGGCAATGGAGGGGTTTATAGAGGGACATGCACACACCCATAAAAACATAAGCCCAATCATATTCACAAATTTCACTTCAAAATATGCTACAGCCAAAAAGGCACCAAAATACTTGTACATGTACTCCAGATCAGACTTGGAGTAAATCCAGCACTACACTTGGACATCCTCCCATAGGACATCATGGTGACAGGGACTTAACATACCACTCCATATGAAATATTGTTAAAATATATATACATTTAAAAAAACAAAGGTTACAGGGACGTTATAGATGGATTCAGAATTTACACACACAAAACCATAGAAATTCAGCAGTTATAGTTATAGTTCTCTCATCAAACTTTAACTTGTACCCTAAGGTAACTATAACTCGCGTCCTTGATAGGCACTGTTAATTACCGCACAAATTACATCACTGATGACAACTTCTATGAAATAATAATCTCACTGCAACTTTTGCGGTAAAATTATTGATGAGAAAACTGTGCATGGCGGGGGTGACTTATAGTTACCTTAAGGCACAAGTTATAGTTTCTTGAGATAACTCTAACTCTAACTGCTGAATTTCTAAGGTTTTGTGTGTGTAAATTCTGAACTTAACTATAAGGTCTCTATAACCTTTGTTTTTGTGGTGAATTTCAAAGTTTTTAAAAATTCTATTTCCCAACTATAATGTCCCCGTAACCTTTCTATTTTTCCAGTGAAATTCTACAGTTTTCTTCTTCATGCAGCCAACCTCATGTGTTCACCACACGGATCCATCCCCATACAGTCAAGCCCAAGCCACACACATCTTTGCAGCACAGACCCCTTCCCTGGACAGTTTCGGCCGGGGTCCTCATCTTACGGTGTCCAGTCATTGTCTGAAGAGGGCACGTAGCCCCCCTCCTCAGGCTAATATTGGCCCTGGGGATTCCATCCCCCAGCCAGTAAATAGTGGGTGGCCTTGAGCCCACCCGGGACACTCACTGCATACTTTAAAGGGGAGGGGGCTCGCAGTACACCTCCTGTGGCCAATATTGGCCCAGGGGACCCCATTCCCCCAGGCCTCCCCAGTAAATGGTGGGTGCCCTAGAGCCCACCCAGGGCACCCATTACATATTCAAAAGGGGGAAGGAGGCACGCAGCACCTCTCCCCAGGCCAATATTAGCCCCAGGGACCCCATCCCCTGGGGCCTTTTCAATGAATAAGTGGAGAAGTGTGGCTCAATGGTTAGAGCGGCAGACCTCGATGCAGAGCACTGGTCCGGGACCGGGGTTCGATTCCCGTCGCGGCAGGGTCTCGGGCTATAAATTCCGCGAACCGGATATTCTCGCCTCAGTGCCTATTCTAATCATGGGTCCCACACTGCAACTCTGGACAATAGCTTGCTTAATCTCCACAACGGCCCCAACAGCGCTGGGATGCCTGGCCTCACCATGGGGGTGCCCAGGAGTGGACACCTCACATGGAAAGCCAGGAAGGGTTCCTTCAGCGGTATGAGTACAGCGCTGAGATACCCGTAGTGGTGATCTGCGCTATATAAATACCTATACATTTACATTTACAATATTTGGGGAGGAGGTGTTGCATGGCCTTTCTCCCTGAGCCAATTGTAGCCCCAGGAACGCACCTCCCTGGGGCAGGCCACACTATCAATAGGGAGGGATCCACGGACCCTCCTTCCCTGGGCCACTATTGACCCCGGGGACCCCATACACCAAGGCCAATGTAGTGTGGGTGCCCTGAAGCCCTCCCAGGGAACCCACTTCATTTTTGTTAGAGACTGCTAATTGTTAATGACCCCGCAGCCCTAGCCGGCTCCCTGCTGCCAGCAGGAGCTGCATTGCACCTGCCCACAGAAAGCAGCAAAACTTGCTGCTCCCTCCAGGTGGGAGCAATATTTTCAGCTGTTTACCTGCCTGCTTCACAGGGGTAGAGGAAACAGATGAAAAGTCCATCCCAGCGAGCGGGGGCATTTTTCCTGCTCCCACTTGCTGGGAGCAGACTTAGTGTTTGCTCTAGTCTGGTGGGAGCATTGAAATTCCTCCTGCCAAGCGAGAAAAACAAAGATTTCCTTGCCTACACCAGTGCAGGCAGGGAAACTGCTATGTCCTGCGGGGGGGCACCCTGGGACATAGCTGAAGCCGGTCCCATCCCCTAGGGCCATTTATGGCTCTGGGAAGTGGGCTCCGTGGTCCCCCTCCTATTTGGTTGCACAGATGGGCCCTGGGGGTTGGGGTCCCAGGGGTGAAAGCATCCTGGGAAGGGGGGGCTCTATCCCCTTCATTGTCTGGGCTGGGCCCTGGGGGAGTGGCTGTCTCTGGGGCTGAAATCAGGCTGGAAGGGGGCTGTGTGGCCTCCCTTCCATTCATTGTTTTACTCAGGCCCAGGGGATGGGTCCCTGGGGCCACAATCGGTCCAGGGAGGGTAGTTGCATGGGCCATCACCCTTCAAAATATAGGCCATGCCCCGGGGGTGACCGTCCTCGGGGTCAAACGAGGCCTGGAGAGCGGGCTAGATGTGGCCCTCATCCCCCCATTTTTTTTTTTAAACCCTGGAACATGACCTATTCAGGAGGCCAATTAAAAAAACAATCTTGGGAGATCGCTTTAGTTTTTCCATTTTTTGCATGGTTTTGCAGATCCTCCACCACCAGATCTAAGGGGCCAGGGTATTCCTAATCTGCCATCTTTTTCTTTTTTTTGCATTTTTGGGGGGATTTGGGATGAGTCCTGAGTCTCAAGATGGCTGCCAACACTTTCTGGTTGAAGTATCTGTCAGATCCATGGAGGATTTGCTTCCCTACATAGTGTAAAATAATTTTTCTTTAGTAACTCCAACACTACTGAATGTATTTACAACAATTTACAAAAAGGGCTTTTTCTGGACCAAGAGCTATCTTTCTGTCAAATGTGATGTAATTTCGTTCAGTGGTTCGGGTTTTAGTCGTTTTCAAAATCCCTATGAGAAATTGCGCAGGGAAAACGAGTTTGGGACCTCCCTTTTTCTCGGGCCCCACGTGACGAATCACCCAGAAACTTTCCAGACAACAGCTGAAGTGAGTTGTACTCTACTTTTGAATATTTTGTGAACATTTGTCAAACAGCGTCAACGTTATTAGTAAATCAAAAAAACTTTTTCCAGCCAAAGCTGTCAGGTCAGGTTCTCCCTGAACCGGAAACAAGCATTCTGGGACTGATTTCAGCGTAACACCACCCATCAGCCAAGCTAGCATGAATGCAGTGACACAGTGAGCATGGGACCCATGTCTGGTCATACCCATGCCACTTAGGGCAGTACATGAAACACACAAAAGGTGATGGGAGGAATGCTTGCAATTTGTCTAACCACTGGTGATTTCTGGGGGTAGCATCCCAACCCATTATTCCTTTGCTCACCATGTCACTCTTAACTATAACTACCTACTGGTGACCACCAGTAGGTAATAGAGATATATATAATCTACCCGCCTCAGCACTCTGGACCCTACCAAGGGAGTAAAAAATGTCTTAGTATAAGCGGATGTTTTTCATGGAACCTACTAAAGGTTTGATTTTTTGCTCCTTAGGACTACAAGTCCCAGCATGCAGTGAAGGACCAAAGAGCACAAAGTGAGACCCACTGGGGGTCGGCATGCCGGAAATGGATAAAAAAGAGCCCTCCATGATTCATCTGTGACTGAAGCAGCCTATGAGTAAGAGGTGTTGGCCTCGAAACGTGTCAGGCGAATTAAGAATGTAACTTGTGGAGTGCTGCAGTGGGTTGTTGCAAGAATAAACCGGATGGTGGTTTACTGTCGAGTGCGTCCTCAATGCTTTTGGGCGTTTGGTGAAGAATTGATGTACACGGTGGCCCTGCTGTGGAGGATGGCACCATCTTCGCTGTGAGGAGAGGCTGCGGCTTGGAACTGTATCAAGGCCGTCTGTGCAGCACAGTAAGCGGCATTGGTCTGCCCGCCTCAGCACTCTGGACCCTACCAAGGGAGTACAAAATGTCTTAATATAAGCGTATGTTTTTCATGGAACCTACTAAAGGTTTGATTTTTTGCTCTTTAGGACTACAAGTCCCAGCCTGCAGTGAAGGACCAAAAAGCACAAAGCAAGACCCACTGGGGGTCGGCATGCCAGAAATGGATGAAAAAAATCCCTCCATGATTCATCTGTGACTGAAGCAGCCTATGAGTAAGAGGCGCTGGCCTCAAAACGTGTCAGGCAAATAAAGAATGATTTCTGGAGTGCTGCAGTGGGTTGTTGCAAGAATAAACCGGATGGTTGTTTACTGTCGAGTGCGTCCTCAATGCTTTCGGGCGTTTGGTGAAGAATATATATATATATATATATATATATATATATATATATATATATATATATATATATATATATTATTCCAATGATGCGGCACTCGAAAAGGAGATACTTTCAAAAATGTGTTTATTGGTAACACAGCTCAACCAACGCGTTTCAGCCTGCACGGCTTTGCTCACGGTCAGTGAGTCCTTCTTCTATGGCACTATATATACGCCCAACTGACCTCAATGTCAGATATACTTAGTTGAAACCAGTACTTTGATGCCTTTGCAAATCAATGATATAGAAATTATTATTTTTGTACTAGACTAATGACTAAACAATGATATGACATTATGTGGATTTCGGGTACTATACCCTGACCTGCTAATTCCAGTACAAATGATTTTCCTGTCAATAACAGTATAAATTTCGAATTCCTTTTGTTTAAAAAAAAACAATTATGTTTTCATTGCACTACAACTCCCAAAATGCCACATTGAGGTCAGTTGGGCGTATATATAGTGCCATAGAAGAAGGACTCACTGACCGTGAGCAAAGCCGTGCAGGCTGAAACACGTTGGTTGAGCTGTGTTACCAATAAACACATTTTTGAAAGTATCTCCTTTCCGAGTGCCGCATCATTGGAATATTATTGTGGTTTTCGTGGCCAGGATCCGGCTCGTATGCAGAGCACCCGCTGCCAGTGTGCCCCGGAATTTGGATCCCTTTGTTTGGATATATATATATATATATTCACTGAAAAAACCATAGGTTTCACACACGTTATAGTTAGGAATTAGCATTTAAAAAACCTTGCAAATTCACTGAAAAAACCATAGGTTTCACACATGTTATAGTTAGCGGAAATTTTACTGATAAAAAACCAATGAAATTCCCCCGTTATAGTTAGTGCAGGCAACTATAACTCACGCGACCGCAATCCTCTGCTGATGCTAATACTGTATTTAGACACTTATTTGCCCATGTCTTCTTCCATACATTTTTAGCTATACATATATTACAAATATTTTTTTTTCATAAAGACACATATGTCATCAGCAGAAGATTGCGGTCGCGTGAGTTATAGTTGCCTGCACTAACTATAACGGGGGAATTTGATTGGTTTTTTATCAGTAAAATTTCCGCTAACTATAACATGTGTGAAACCTATGGTTTTTTCAGTGAATTTGCAAGGTTTTTTAAATGCTAATTCCTAACTATAACGTGTGTGAAACCTATGGTTTTTTCAGTGAATTTGTACGGTTTTTTAAATGCTAAGTTACTTTACGCCATTCGTGGCGTGCGCGCCCACTTAACGCAGTTCGTTCCGTGCGCGCACGGTGCGCTTCGCGCACCGTGCGCGCACAGTGAGCACGCGGTGCGCTTCGCGCACCGCGCGCCCACTTTACGCAGTTAGTGCCCACGTTACGCTAGATGGGCCATGTACGCACGATGCGCTTCGCGCACCGTGCGCACATGGAGGACATATTATGCGCTTCCTTGTGATAGGTAATCTGTTGAAAATTTTTGGGGAAATGCTGTGCTCAAATAAGCCATGCACAAATGGTGGCCTATGGCCACCATTTGCTCACGGGGTGGAGAGAATGTGGATTTTTTTTTTAATATTTTTTTACCGTACGCGTACGGTAAGCGTACGGTAAGCGTAATCGGCGAAATTTTCGAAAAATTAAAAATTACCGTTTTTTTGCCTTGGGGGATCTTTGAAGACTCAACTAACATGGTTATGTGCATGGGCGCTGTCTAAACAGCCCCTTTATATGTTTTTGGCATTTGTTTATCAGCTCCCCCCTCAGAGTGCGAGAGAGAAAATGGCGGCCGCCGCTTCCTGGTTTCGACCGATTCGAATGTTTACTAAGATCTAAGGGCCAATCAGAATCGCGCTCGCGCACGCCACCGTACGCGTACGGTAAGCGTACCGTAAGCGCAACGTAAGCTGGCTCAGATATATATATTGATTTAAAGGCTATTTTCTCAGAATCTACTGAACAGATTTACACCAAACCTACAAAAGGCACTTCCTTGACCTGAGGACTACCTCTCTGCCAAATTTCTAGTAATTCTGTTCAGCCGTTCGGGCTGTAGCCCTGTCTAAAGGTCCTATGGAAAAATGCATGGGAAAAACGCGTTTTGGGACCCCCCTTTTATCTCAGCCCCCGCTTGACGAATCCCCCCGAGACTTTCAGGGTAGGAGCGGAGCGGAGCGCCCCACCTATTTTGAAAAATTCGCGAGGATTCGTCGACCGGCGCCAAAGTTATTCAAAATAGAATGTTGCGGATTTCCTATGGAAACGTGGTCCTAACTATAACTACCTACTGGCGACCGCCAGTAGGTAATATATATATATATATATATAGATATATATATATATATATATATATATATCGACTGACGCTGGGCAGACGCGTTTCAGCCTTGCGGCTTTCCTCAGTGCCCGCTTCACTTAGATAGTGTTCTGCCTGGGGGCTTGTATTTGAGGGTAGATAGTACTTCCCTCATTGGAGCATATTGCTCTTGACCCCACCTCTCTCAGCCTTTGACTCCGCCACTCCTGCTGTGATCCGTCTCGGGTTTTCATGTCCCACGCTGTGATTGCAGATACAGTGATCTGCTTTTTCATACACCAAGTGGTGTCCCATTGCTGGCTGCGTGTTGCAATCATCCTCCGGCAGTCAAGGCAGGGTGCAATGATGTCATCTCCATTTTCAACCACCTTAAAGCAGCATACTGCTACTTCTTCTCTCCCCGTGTGGTCCCTTGCTCAGGTGAGTATCTGAAACCAGCTGGGGGGGCACGCGCTTGTGTCTTCCAAACACCAAACCAACCTGATGCAAGCCGAGCGCGTGCTCCTGACCGAGAAGGCGTGTCGGTAAACGGTGCCTGCTACCGGTACAACATCGAGTCCAATCCCACTTCCAAGAAACGGGCCGACACATGCTCAGTGGAGAAGATGGATTTATTGCGATGGTTTCCCAGTTCAAAGTCCTGTTAAAATGGTGAAACGCTGGGCAGACGCGTTTCAGCCTTGCGGCTTTCCTCAGTGCCCGCTTCACTTAGATAGTGTTCTGCCTGGGGGCTTGTATTTGAGGGTAGATAGTACTTCCCTCATTGGAGCATAGTGCTCTTGACCCCACCTCTCTCAGCCTTTGACTCCGCCACTCCTGCTGTGATCCGTCTCGGGTTTTCATGTCCCACGCTGTGATTGCAGATACAGTGATCTGCTTTTTCATACACCAAGTGGTGTCCCATTGCTGGCTGGGTGTTGCAATCATCCTCCGGCAGTCAAGGCAGGGTGCAATGATGTCATCTCCATTTTCAACCACCTTAAAGCAGCATACTGCTACTTCTTCTCTCCCCGTGTGGTCCCTTGCTCAGGTGAGTATCTGAAACCAGCTGGGGGGGCACGCGCTTGTGTCTTCCAAACACCAAACCAACCTGATGCAAGCCGAGCGCGTGCTCCTGACCGAGAAGGCGTGTCGGTAAATGGTGCCTGATACCGGTACAACATTGAGTCCAATCCCACTTCCAAGAAACGGGCCGACACATGCTCAGTGGAGAAGATGGATTTATTGCGATGGTTTCCCAGTTCAAAGTCCTGTTAAAATGGTGAAACGCTGGGCAGACGCGTTTCAGCCTTGCGGCTTTCCTCAGTGCCCGCTTCACTTAGATAGTGTTCTGCCTGGGGGCTTGTATTTGAGGGTAGATAGTACTTCCCTCATTGGAGCATATACATATATATATACACCGAAAAAAACACAGGTTTCGGGGACGATTTAGTAGGTGCGTGACTGACTGTATAAGTGAGTAATTAAACGTGTCTTAGTGAATGCATGGGTTAGTGACTAAACTGTATGAATGTCTATATCAGTCTATCAGTTGGTGTGGAAGGGGCTGCATGGGTTGGTAAGTAGCTACATGATTGTCTATATGGGTTATTGATTGGTTGTTTGAGTATCTGTATGGGTGCCTGAGTGTCTGTGTGGGTGGGTGGGGGGTGTGTGACTGTGCATAGATGTGTGAGTGGGTGATTCACTGGGTATATGGGTTTGAGTGCATCTGTGAAGGGCTATATGGGTGGGTGAGCGTTTGTATAGGTGTGTTGGTGAGTGAATGGATATCTCAGTGGTACATGTGTGAGTAACTACATATGTGAAAGGCAGTATATGTGAGTGTTGGACTATATAAATGACTATATGTGAGAGTGAGTGATTGTGAGAGTGATTGTATAAGAGAGTAAGTATGTGTTAGTATTTGTATGAATAAGTGAGGTGGTGTGTGTATAACTGTATAGGTGAGTAAATGGGAGGGTGATTGATTCTTTGCAAGACTGACTAGGTGTGTGAGTAACTCTATGGGTGAGTGGCGGTGTGTGAGTATCTGTACAGGTGTATGAGTGCATATTTCAGTGGCTATATTGATGAGTGACTGCGTGTATGAATGACTGTATAGGTGAGTGGATGTGTGTGTAGACCTATGAATCAGTGAGTGGTTTTGTACTAACTGGTATTGGTGTGTCTATGGTTTCGAGAATGATAGTCTGTATTTAAGAGGGGGTGTATCAAAGGTTATATTAGGGTGCGGGGAGGTGCATCAGGTGGATGATGTCATCTGAGATGTCATCAGTAATGTCATCAGTGATGTCACTGACCATGTCATGAATGATGTAATATGTGACTTCATCAGCAGTTATAGTTAGCCCAACTAACTATAACAGCCAAATTTCTCTGGTTTTGTCGGAGTGAAATGTCCAACTAACTATAATGTCCCTGAAGCCTGTGGCTTTTTCAGTGAATTTCTGAGGTTTTTTAAATGCTAATTTCTAACTATAACGTCCCTGAAACCTCTGTTTTTTTCAGTGAATTTCAAAGGTTTTTTAACTGCTAATTCTTAACTATAACATCCATGAAACCTCTGTTTTTTTAGTGAATGTGTAGGGCTTTTTAAATGCTAATTTTTGAATATGCCTACTGTTGGAAAATGGCCCGTTTTGCAAGGTTATCCCCAAACTTTTTGCTTTTTCCTCCTATTTCTCCCTGACCTGTTTGTGTTGGTTTTAGGACTCTAGGCACTTTACTACTGCTAATGAGTGCTAAAGTGCATATGCTCTCTGTGTAGATTGTGCTATGGATTGGTGTTCCCATGATTGGATATTTGATTTACCTGTTAGCCCCTAGTAAAGTGCACAGCGTGTGCCAGGGCCGGTGAATCGACTGCTACTCGGGGGCCTGCAGCACTTGTTGTGCCATCCCCGTGAGTAGCCCTGAAAACGGTAACTCAGACCTGTCATTGCAGTGTCTGTGCACAGTTTGTAACTTCCATGTCGACTTGGCCAGTGCACACACTGGCTGGTCCCTAACCTTCCCTCTCCTTACATGTCAGACACCCCTCATGTAGGCCCAAGGTACCTCTGTGGGCAGGGTGCAGTGTATGTGAAAGGTGGGACATGCCCTGGTGTGTGTGGCATGTCCTGATAGTGAATTACAGCCAATTTCGTTTTTCACTATTGCAAGGCTACCAGTTCCCCATAGGATAGAATGGGAGGTTTGTTTATAACATCTTATAAACATAACTGGCCCAGGGAATTCGGTAAGATAATAGAATTTAGTATGCCTGAACTCAGAATCTAAAGATGCATCTTTTAGTGAAGGTGATTTTTACATTTTGTGTTTGAAAATACCACTTTTAGAAAGTAGGTATTTTCTTGCTCAGTCATCCCGTGTGCCTCTGCTGGAATGTGGATTGCCTGTCTGGGTTTTGGATGACAGAAGGCTGGGGGGCCGGAGGGGCACCAGATAGTCTAGGGAGGTCAGGAAAGGGCTAAATAGACCTGGGCTGCGATGGGGGAAGGGGGAGGAGATTTCCTTGCACCTCAAAGGGCCTGGTCTGCCTCTGACAATGCTGTCTCCACCTCCTGCCAGGAATTCACACCAGAGAAGGCAGAACTGGTTCTGGCCGGGCACAGACACCCTCTGCCTGAAAGATCAAAGGATTTTTGGATACAAATAATGGGGCCCAGACCCCTGAACTTTAAAACTCACCTGGAACAAGAAGACTGCCAAGAAGAAGTGCCGGAGAAGCTGCGAAAAGGAACAACTGCTTTGCTGGGTGCCTTGCTGGGCTGACCTGCAGTGTCTGCTTCTGTCTTGGGCAGTGAAAGGCCTGAACTGGACTTTCTGCAACCTAATTTGTGAGTCTCTCCAAGGGCTTGAGGTAGAGCTTGCCCCCTGTTCACGAAGTCTAAGGAACAGCACTGGGGACTGTGTGTTTTGTGTTGCAAGCCGAAGAACATCAACTCGACGACGTCTACGACGCCGCTGCTGACTCCGTGACCTGAAGGCACCGCAGAAGGCACCGCCGCAACACCGCACTGCAACCCTGGTCTCACCGCCAATGCCTGTTGATGCCTCCACTGAGCCGCTGCTTGCACCGCGACCTGTAGGCACCGCACTTCGCACTGCCTCGCTTCACGCCTCGCTTTGGCACCGCAGAGGGCA
This sequence comes from Triturus cristatus, assembly GCF_964204655.1. Lineage (NCBI taxonomy): Eukaryota > Metazoa > Chordata > Amphibia > Caudata > Salamandridae > Triturus > Triturus cristatus. Next base: position 35,950,930 of record NC_140584.1, on the reverse strand, counting down.
CCGCTGCAACGCCGCTCCGCAACCCTGGTCTCACCGATGATGCCTGTTGACACCGCCACTGAGCTCTGCTTGCACCGCGACCTGTGGGCACTGCACTCCGCACCGCCTCGCTTCACGCCGAAGTTTTGGCACTGCAGAGGGCACTGTCGCAACACCGCACCGCAACCCTGCTCTCACCGACGACGCCTGTTAACGCCGCCACCGAGCACTGCGGTGTGGAATACATGTGGGCACCGTATTCTGCACCGCCTTGCTTCAGGAAGACGCCTTGGCCTTCCTGACGCCGCCACTTCACACTGAGATCGACGCTGCTACTTGCACCGTGGTGCGAGGGCACCGCTCATAAATCACACGACGCACTGCCCACATCCTGCACTGCAGCCTTGGCCTACCGATGCCGGCGCCATCGACTCCAGTTCATCAGCCGACGACAGCGCTTCAGCAACAACGACGTCGCTTCTTGTACCATGACCTGCTAGCACCGCAACGAGCACCGCCTTCATCTTGCACCATGACCCTGGTCTCACCAACGACACCATCTGACGCCGTCACCGAGCCGCTGCTCGCACCGCTACCTGGGGGCACGGCACACCGCACCACTGCACTTCGCACCACAGCACCCAACACCTGCCGGCGCCAGCGCTCCTGATTCCATCAGAGAGGAGCTCGACCTGCAACACGAGTGACCTCAAGGGCCTCAACGTCCTGCATTTCTCACAGGTACTGTTTGCGGGTCTTCCCAACACCGCAGTTGGCCCGCGACCAGCCGGAACTATTGGATTTGTTGTTCACGACTCCGGGGTAGCCCGGATGGAGCTATCCACACAAGGAACTCTTTTTAATCAGCGTATTTTTGAACTGTGAACTTTTAAGTAGGGTATTGTGGATTTTTATCATTTTTGGTCTTGTTTTAGTTATATAAAAATATTGGATATTTTTCTAAACTGGTGTGGTGTCCTTTTGTTGTGCGTACACTGTATTACTGTTGGTTATGGGCAAGTGCTTTACACACTGCCTCTAAGATAAGCCTGGCTGCTCGTGCCAAGCTACCAAGGGGGTGAGCAGGGGTTATTTTAGACGTGTAACTCCCTTATCCTGACTAGAGTGTCGGTTTTTGTCTGGCTTTTGCCCACGCCCTCGCCTGTCAAAAATGCCATTTCTAACACCTACATAGGTAGGACGTGCAGAAAGATGAAGAAAGGCGCAGAAAGAACCAACAGAGGTGCAGAAAGAGGCCTACCTTGACTGTACCTTACAACAGACTCATACAAAGTACCCTAATCACTAATCCTTCTCCGAAGATGTCTTAAACCTCACTTTTCTCTTGAAGGTTCACTATTAATCGACTGCTCAGAATGTTAGGCCTACCAACTATAAAACAGCAATCCTAAGCATATCACTGTTGTAAGTCTGACCAAGTTTGTGAAGGTATGCATGTGTGTCTATGCTTTTACCTAGTGACATGTTAAATTAAAATAAACATACAAACACTTGAATACCTGTGTTTCAAACAGCATACTCTGTAAATGTTTGTGTAAAAGAAGGTGTATGCATTTCTTTCTGCTCACAATACAGGGCACATGGGTATTCAGTAGTTTGTTTGAGGGGGTCTATAACACATATATACATAAGACATGTCTGCCTGTGCAACCGAATGACAGAGCAGAATGGAGAAGATTTGACCACCTATTGGAGAAGTTACCCGCTGTTTAAGCTACAATCTTCAGATGCATCACACATGTAAGAATACATATACAAGTAGACATATACCTCAGTTACGAGAGCACGTAGACCTTTAAACTTGATAACTTGCACTTCCCATTTGAGTACAGAAGGAGGCAAGAGGAGTACAGAAACAGGCAAAAGAGGTGCAGAAAGAAGCAAGAGCAGTGCAGAAAGAACCAACAGAGGTGCGGAAGGATACAAGAGAACTGCAGAAAGAGGGAAGAGAGTTGCAGAAACAGGCAAAAGGGGTACAGAAACAGGGAACAGGTGGGCAGACTGAGGCAAGAGAGGTACAGAAAGAGGGCAGAGGGGTGCAGAAAGAGGCAAGAGGGATCCAGAAATTTAGAACAGAGGTGCAGAAGGAAGCAAGAGCAGTGCAGAAAGAACAAACAGTGGTGCAAAAAGAGGCAAGAGGGGTACAGAAAGAGGCAGGAGGGGTGCAGAATGAAGGAAGAGAAGTGCAGAAAGAAGCAATAGAGGTGCTGAAAGAGCCACGAAGGGTGCAGAAAGAGGCAAGAGAAGTGCAGAAAGAAGCAACAGAGGTACAGAAAGAGACAAGAGTGGTGCAGAAAGAGGGAAGGGAGGTGTAGAAACAGGCAAGAGAATTGCACAAAGAGGGAAGAGGGGTGCAGAAAAAGGCAAGAGCGGTGCAGAAAGAAGCAAGTGAGGTGCAGAAAGAGGTAGGAGAGGTACAGAAAGAGGCAAGAGAGGTACAAAAACAGGAAAGAGAAGTGCAGAAAGAGGCAAGTGAGGTACAGAAAGAGGCAAGAGAGGTGCAGAAAGAGGGTAGACGAGTGCAGAAAGAGAGCACAGGGGTGCAGAAAGAAGCATGAGAAGAGCAGAATGAAGCAACGGGGGTGCAGAAAGAGGCAAGAGAAGTGCAGAAAGAAGCAACAGAGGTGCAGAAGGAGGCAAGAAATCCGCAGAAACAGGCAAGAGACTTGCAGAAACAGGCAAAAGAGGTACAGAAAGAGAGAACAGGGGTGCAGATAGAGGCAAGAGAGGTGAAGAAAGAGGTAAGAGGGGAGCAGAAAGAAGTAAGAACAGTGCAAAAGAACCAACAGAGATACAGAAAGAGGCAAGTGAAGTGCAGAAGGAGGCAAGAGAACTGCAGGAAGAGGCAAAAGATGGCTTCAGGTGTGCCATACTTTTGTCATAAGTAAGACTGTTTGCACTCTAGTAGTTCTTTAGAACACTCTGGGACATTCTGTCATTGGGCTATACGTGGGCTACATCTGGATGATATTTGTGCTACATTTGGGCTCTTTTGTCTCTGGTGGCCATCTTGGGAGACTTATTTGCTATGAAGTTTCCTAATTTCCTCATTTACTACAGTCTCCTCCGTAGGAAATTCTTTCAGTTTTTTACTTTGATTCCATCAAGAAGGCATTTAGATGTGTCACACATTTGCTATAAAGTCACGCTCTTCCTTTCTCTTCATTGCAAAGCACTCATCATGGAACTATTTTTGCAGGAAGGGTGATACATGCTCAGAAGTTAAAAGAATCCCTGATATATCAACTTGTAATGGAAAGGAACAGAAGATGTGAGGGTCTCTGTAAGATGAACTCGTCAACTAGTGGTAGAACGTGAACATGCCAGCACCTGTGAAGTCTCAATGAATAGGAGCAACAAATGCCTGCAGACCATCAGAGATAGTCATATAAGCAGACGGATAAATTAAAGTAGGGAAACTAAACAGCGAGTGTTCGAAAAGAAAGTGTGCATTATCTATTGCCTATAGAAACTACTTCCATTTTGGACCAATCCACCCACTGGACGTTGTGCTGTATGAACACCATTATGACGTAACATCTTGCATCACTATACTGTGACCCTCAATCCTCTTTTGGTGTAGCTGTAAAACCAATTGTCGTTATTGTGTGGCATAGCTCCTTGAAGTACAGTCGAAACACACTTATATTTAAACTCAGGGCTAGCAAAGCACTGGAAGAAATCTATAAAGGGTATACTTTAAAAAATCCTACTGTGAAGACAGTTATGTGTCTTTGAGAACCACATTAGGATACAACATCAAGCACTTAACACCTGTGCCTCATCCATGAGCTAGCCACCCCATTATTTTATTCCACGCTGTGAGGGGAACCCAAGCTAGCCCTCGTGAACCAGAGGAGGAACTTGGCACTTCTTTTTACAGGCAGGTGGCAGGTACCACTATACTCTGGGAAGGTTGCTGTAAACCCAGGACTGGCTCCCTTCACCTCTCATGGACTGAAGTACATTAGCAACTGCAGACTCCCTGGCAGTTGACATCAGTGCCCTGGGTGACAAAATCAGGAAGCACCAAAGTGGCGCTATCATAGTTCTCACCTTTATGTCAGATAAAGGCAGATTAAGGACCTATTGTCACCAGGAGTGGAAAGCCGTGCAAAGGGAACAGCAAACACTCTTATCAGAGAATCGGAAAAAGTCCATTGATTGAACAAAGACCAAGGTGTTCGTCTTTCCAGGTCAGTTGATGCTTGTGTATTCAAGCTCCAGAGCAGCGCTTGCTAACCCACAAACTGTGAACCACTGCCAGGTTTTCAGGATATCTAGATATTTATGAAACAAATGTACTCAAAATGAATTTCAGTTGAAACAATCTGCATATTTTTGGTCATTCTAAAACTCAGACTGGATTTTTCTATTCGGTGGGTTGTAGATCAAAGCTGTTTCTTGTAATATCCAGACACTAAAAGTTACTGTGTTTAAACGACAACTTTTTTACATTCCTAAATGTGTGATCGAGACTCAGTCCCAAGGGACTCAGGGGCATATGTAAAAGAAGTTAAACCCGCCGTAGCATCAATTTTTTTATGCTATGGTGCCTTTTTTCTTTATCCCCGTATTTACAAGTTGACCCTCAACGCAGTTAGCTGCAGTTTTCTGCATAAATGTACATTTATGGGATTGCCACTTCTGTTAGCGGGACTCAACGAAAATGAGATGCAAGATAGGCATTCCCATGTAAAAATTGCTGCTAATCCAACTTCACTATATCTACAATGATTTATCGGTCTGGCGATACTTCTAAAAAACTGTCGCTAAGGCTAGTAAGCGGCTTGTTTTTAAGACCAGAAAAAAATTGGTCTAAAAAATGGTGCAAACACACCTGTAAATTTGGGATACCAACCCAGACCCTCATTTGCTTACCTAAGGATGCCATGGAGATGCTACTCTTGCAGCTTGGAGCCCCAAGACGACCACTACCACCGGTACCACCACAGAAGCAGCGCCAAAGAAGGGAGGGGGTCTACCGCCAATGCATCACCCTGATAGACCTCCAGCCAGTGGATGTGACAGGCTGAAAAGGACCTTCATCTTACTCATACTCACACAGATAGTGCCAAGGCTGCAGGCACCATCACAGTGCTGCACAAACATCCCTCTGCAGACAAAACTTCTTGCAGTGCTGCACTTGTTGGCCTCTGGTACCTTCCAGCCAATCACTGCCAGAGTGGGTGGATTCTCACAGTCAGCCTTCTCCAGGTTCCTACCAAATGTCTTGGATGCTATTATCAGCCTGACGCCATAGCACCTACGCTTCCCCAACACTGCACAGGAACAACTTGACAAAAAACAAGTTTTCTATGACATTGCTAGGTTTCCGCTTGTGTTGGGGGCAATTGACTGCATCCATGTTCTACTTGTGCCTCCTGCGGAAGCACACACACTCAATGAACGTACAGGTAATTGTGGACCACCTCAGCCTGTTCATCAATGTTGTCGCTAAGTTCCTTGGGAGTGTGCATGACTCCTACATCTTTCACCAATCGGTCATCAACCAGCGCTTTGAGAATGGCACATATGGAAATGGACTGCTTGTTAGTAAGCACAAACTGAACACACCACACACCTCAAGTACACAAGCATGTAGCTCAAATATGTGAGAATGCACATGTAGCAAATGTAATACGACATACCTCGGCACAGGTCCAAACAATCTACACAAGCATGCAATACGAAATAATCAAGACATATGTAGGACAGCCCAACAAGGGAGTAGCCAAGAAAATCTCACACAAACCACTATGGCACCCTTTGAATATAGATTTTGCAGAACTCCTCAGAAAAAAATGAAAATAATCAATGCAGTACATGACACAGAATATATGCTTCTGCTGTGCTACATACATCTTGAAATCAACACATGTACCATATGTACAACAAGATGACAGATCACCCTCCTCTCACTTGTGATAGAGCACAATTAGCTGACATGCAAAAAACACAGTCAGTCATGCACCATGCAGCGGGTGTACCTGCATCATGGGTCTGCAAGTAGTGATGCACGAAGGGAGCACCAAATGCACACACCTAATCAACAAAGTTGTTTAAACATCGGTCTGTGTTGTCGCTGAATGTAGCATGCATATCAAGAGCATACAAACCATCAAAATCACATTCTCACCACATGTCGTGCATCAACATGACTCCCCTGGTGATGCGTAGCAATCTGATGCACAAAATAAGAATTCATAATTTATGTCGATTGGGAACAGACACACACATGACAAAATTGATTTGTATTGCCCCAACATTCATACATGCAGATTTTAAGTCAATTCATGCACATCAATGCATATTTGTGTTGTGTTCACATGTCGCAGTACTTCAGGTGTACCAGTTAGCACACACCTTGGGGGCAAGCTGGATGTAAAGAGCCCACAAACATTTCAACGTTTAGCAGCCAAGGAATTTCACTCCCAGCTACCCTTGGCACAATCACTCCCAATGAGGTATTTAGGTGATGTTCCAAAATAGTAATCACCAAAAAAACAAGGTGGATGCTTAATCAGGCACATGTGCCAATGGACACATAAATCTTTAATTTGTTTCAGGTGATCAAGGATATGCAGTCTCGCCGTGGCTGATGACGCTCATCAAACTGACCCATACATAAACCGAGAGAGACTACAATGTTTCACTGGGACGCACGAGGGCCATTGTTGAATGGACATTTGGAGTCCTCAGATCCAGGTTCTGGTGCCTAGACATATCGGGGGCAGACTCCTGTACAGTCCTGAACTTGTTTGCAAAATCATAATGGCATGTTGCGTTCTGCACAATATTTGTGTATGCACAGACACGCCATTGGATGAAGACCAGGAGGATCCTGTGGATGGCCAGGAAGAAGAGGCAGATGCAAGACACACCACAGCTTTTGCTGCAGCAACAGCAAGGAGGGATTAAATCATAAGAAATTTCTTTACATAATGAAAACAAACAAAGATGCCAGCACATGTTTTTATCTGAAAAAATACACACCTAATGTTACTCCGTGAAATAAAATATCACTACACAAAAGTCTTGTATGCATGGTTTATTCCTTCAAAAGTTCATATATCTGTTAAGTGAAAGGTAACTAAAATAATGTGACACACATCTATCACATATAGCAGTGGACAGAACATAAATTAAATGAAGATTGGGGTTGTTACATGTGAGCAAATCAATGTGTATGGTCCCTCAGTGACAATCAATATGTGTGTGTTCTGTCATCCCGGGAGCACATACATGTCTGATGATATAAAAGAGTGTAGTGCAACAAACACAGTATGTCTGATGCGTCGTAGCTGTGCCTACATAGATAGAACACATCATAATATGTACAATCAAACATATCTGTGAAATCAATGGCACTGGAATAAAGGTGAGTGACAACAGTATCAAATATACATTGCAGATCTGTACTGCATCCACTTCTGTGTGTAGAGGATGAAGATACAGATGATAGTACAGATAGAACTTCTGCCCCAAACACCAAGCACACATAGCGAAACATCAAATGTATTTGAGAACAACTCAAAAGCTGACGTGTGTGCCATTGTAATGATCAATAGTCACTTGACAGATCATTGCTGTGTTGTAGAATGATACATGCACAGTGGATGATGCATGTCATGTGACTATTGATCATTACAATGGCACACACGTCAGCTTTTGAGTCACATAAGCACAAACAATGACACACATGCAAGACATGGGGCAAATTGCTAAACAGCAGCACACAACTACGTGTATGGAGGACCATGTACCTGCCAATGTCAATGTTTTGTCTATGTCACATTCTTCAAAACAAGCTTGCCTCATGGTAATGAAGGGGTAGAATGGGCTACATCCTCTTCAAAGATTTCTAGCTGTGTGTTCACACACCCAAAAAAGAGAAAATACATACACAGTAATGAAGTGCTACAGGAAATACAATCAGTACAGCAATAACATCCCAACAACATGCAACATATTACAACAGGAATGGACATTGTGTGGGGTCATACAATCATGAAATGATTCATCATAGCCCCCAAAAGGTGCACCACCTAGATCTGGATTATGATTGCACGGTCACACGTCATTTGTATGATGAGTGTGTGTTTGCCATTGCCATTGATAAACTTTATTTCGGCTGTGTAGCCATAAAAGTGACATAAATTATTACAATACACAATATAATAAAAGGAAAAGTAAAAGAAAAGCCAGTCAATTCATAGTTGGAGAATATTGCGAATACATTTGAGTAAAACAGGGAAATATTTGGGCAATGTGATTAATTACAAAAATTTCCTACGTAATACCCATATAGCATTGAGGAACCGGGATACTGCAAAGACTATCGGGGGTTTAGTATCGTACTTTAGGACTCTCATTGCTTTTTCGCACTCTCTGAAACCAAGATTGTTGCATAAGGGCTTGATCCAACGTTTTCTTTGGGGTAAGTATACTGGACAAAAAAAGAAAACGTGTTTTTCATCCTCCAGACTATGTCTACAAGCCGGACAGGCAGTAGTGTTGTTGACATCCCACCCAGATGTAAATGATCTGAGCGGGAGACAACCCATTCTCAATTGGCAATAAAGCTTTCTCGCGGCCGGAGGACTAACCAAATCTAAAAACTCCTCTCTCCTGTAATTGTCTTTGATTTGGAGGAACACAGCCGTCAGCCTGCCGATCTTAGGGCATTCATAAAGACACGCAAGATGGTAGTTGTTAAACTGTTCGGCCAATTTTTCTTTGGATAGAGCCGGGCATGAGACCTCCGGGGAGGTCCATAATTCAGGAAGGCCAATCTTGATACAAATATCCCTAACGAATCTTAGCCAAGGGATATTCTTGCCCTTAAGTTGAGACCAGACTCCCTTAAATTCCTCACGGTAGAATCCCAACTCTTCATTGGACCATAGTCTCTTCCAGTGTATCAATGGACGCAACATTACCACTTGTTCTATGGGTAACAACCCACAATCCAGCCTGATTGGGATCAACGGGGAGCTAGAGGGAAGACCCAGCAGACTCCTCACGAATGAATTTTCAGACCCGATCAGGCTGTGTATTCTAGAGTGGCCCCACAGTTCTGCTCCATAAATGGAGGCTGCTCTTACTTGTGTCCTATATATTTTTAGTGCTGGGGACACTGGTTTGGAGACCAGACCTCTGAATACTTGGGAGATTCCCCCGGTAGTTTGTGCAAGTTTTAGCACAGAATTGGCAATTTGACCACCCCATCCAAAATTTTCTTGTAGTAAAATCCCCAGATAGCCGAATGTAGTTACCCGCTCAAGGTGAACGTCATGCAGGACTGGGTTTGGCCGTGTGTGTTTGGGGGGATTGAGGATCATGAATTTAGTTTTAGCTAAATTGATCTCTAGGCCTCTTTCTGCGCAAAAATCCACAAAGCCATCCAAGATACGCTGGATGCCAGTTGATGTTCGTGACAACAAAAGAGTGTCGTCAGCGAACATCAACGCTGGCACCATACCTGTGGCAAGTCTTGGCGCATCTGTGTCCCTAATACCTTCCAGGTGTTTAATGAGCCCGTTGATATATAAACAGAATAGCGTGGGTGCCAACACACATCCCTGTCGGACTCCACGATTGACGGGAAAGCGGGAAGAAAGCTCACCATATTTGCCACATCTAACCTGGGCAAAGTTTTGCATATAGAGTCTGCAAACAATATCCAAAAGATATGAGGGGACATTGAGGGCCCGAAGCACCTTCCACAGATTTTCTCGCGGGACCAGGTCAAATGCCGACTTCAGGTCAACAAAAATGAGATAGAGGCTGCCACCCTCTAAACTCACGGTCTTCCAGTGTATGACCTGGAGTCTAAAGATCTGGTCGACAGTGGTGGTGCCCTTTCTGAATCCTGCTTGCAGAAAGCTTAAGATGTTGTTATCAGTCTCCCAGGCCTGGAGTCTGTCCAATATTATCCGCCCAAACAGCTTCTGTGTGATATCTATTAGGCTGATGGGCCTATAGTTTGACGGTTTTAAAGGACAGCCTTTCTTGAATATAGGGACGATCTCCGCACCTAACCAGGACTCTGGGAGGGCACCACCCGTCAAAATAAAGTTAAATAGGGCACAAAGATACGGCGCCCAGATCTTTGGTTCCGAACGGTAGAGGTCGCCAGGGATTTTGTCCAATCCCGGCGCTTTGTTGGGTATCAATAGATGTATAGCCATCTCCACCTCCTTTAATGTTATCGTTGTTGTAGCTTCAGCTTGAGTAGGGGGTCTGGGAGGAGGAATGGGCGAAGGAGGTACAATGTCATTTGGGCTTGAATAAAGACCCCCATAATGGGCTTCCCATACCGCTGGGGCTATGTTTGGGAATGAGATCGTTCCTGCTTCTTTCCTGCCCTTGCTGACAATAGTCCAGAAGCCCCTAAAATCCTTCGCTACCAAAGTCGATCTTAGTTCTTCCCAGATGTCAGACTCCCATGATTTTCTAGCCCTTTCTAAGGTTTGTTTGTGTTTAGCCCTCGATACTTTGATCCTGCCTCTGTCTAGGGCCTTGATAGCGATAAGTAGCTCGCTCTTCGATTTCCTGCACTCGGCAGAGTACCACAGTTGCCTTTTAGGCAGGTGGGGCCTCGCGGACCCAGTCAGACAAAACGCCTTCAAAAGTTTGTCTACTGGGGGGAGGAGCCTAGCGCGCAACCAAGATGGACGCGTAGGCACAGGGCTCCCGGGACCCTCGCGGCCTACCACGTCTATCCTGGCTATAATCCTGTTATTCTGAAGGAATATTACTGGTGAACCGAAGCGGAGGTGATTCCCGTTTTCGGGACTTAAATCGGACTTTGGGAACTCGACTTATCCTCTGCTTCAGAAAGAGGCCTACTCCGTGGCGCCACCCCGGACTTGGGTTGGCACTGTCCCCGAGCTCCAATTGAACAACAACGGCACTGGGGTCTTGGGCTGGCATCCCCCCCCTGGTTTCACTTTCGTTTTCGACTTTCCTCTACGAGTCTGGTGGCGGGCGCTCACAGTCGCCCGGAGTTTGGACCGAACTGTAGCGGTCGAGTGGCATTGACACAGGGGCTGCCCATCAGTCAGGTGGACTCCCCAGGGTGAGTGCTGCGTCTACCAAGTGTACTGGCTCTGCCCTCCCTGCTGAGTGATGACGACCCGGCTGGACGGCGACAAGCACAAGTCTAGAGCTCCCCGGAGGGGTAGCTACGTGCAAGCGAACAACATGGACCGCTATGCCCAGCAGAAGGGATCTCCCGGATCGAGTGGACTTTCAGATACAGCTAAGGAGGGCCCGTCACCCTCGACGGAATTGACACTACAAGACGTCATGGGTGCCATCGACGCCATGAAGGCCTCGGTCGGCCAGCAATTCGACTCGCTGGCCCACAAGCTGGACACCGTGTTGATCGATATCAACTTACTTAAGGCTGATCTGTCGAAAACTAGTGAGAAGGTCAAATCACTCGATCTTACGTCATCTGGCCTCAAGACGGATGTCTCGGAACTGCAGACGGAGATCCGTAGTTTGCGGGCCCTCAGCGACTTCTCTGCCAAGAGACTGGAGGATTTTGAAAGCAGGGCCCGGCGGAATAACGTACGCATTATCGGTGTGCCGGAGCGGTCGGAGGATGGGCCGGTCGATCTCTTTGTGGAAGATCTGATCCTGATCAAATTCGCGCCGAAAGGCCTCAGCAAATTCTTCACGGTGGAGCGGGCACACAGAGTCCCGGGGGGCCGGCCGAGGCCTGGGGCCCCACCGCGACCTATCATTGCAAGGATATTCAACTTCAGGGACCGTGACGCAATCCTGCAGGCCTCCCGTGTGCATGGCCCGACGAAATATGACAATGCGGATATCAGTTTCTATCCTGACTTTACACAATCGGTGCAAAAACAGCGAATGGGCTTCATGACTGTCAAGCGGCGGCTGAGGGACATGGGCTTGAAGTACTCTATGCTTTTCCCGGCCAAGTTACGCATTGAATTGGAAGAACGGACTCATTTTTTCGACCGGCCCGAGGCGGTTGAGGACTGGCTTGATACCTTGCACCGTCGGCACGGCGGGGAGGAATGAGCTGCGGATGTGGGTGGTGGATCAGCAGACCAAGGGTGAACGAATGACTTGTGGTTCCTTGACAATTTTGGGCTCACCCCCGACTTGGGTTTGATGTACTGGTTTTTCTTTTCTATGACTGCATTACCCTTCCTTCATCATTGGGAGGCTGCGGGGTATCTGGTGAGACTCTTCCTCCTCGGGAGGGGTTTTCTTCTTTCTTTCCGTAGAGTAGGCTCATGGGGGGGCGACAGGCACACTGCGAGTTGGGGTGGCTTAATGGTCTTGTGCAGGGGTGCAGGGTGGGGGTTTTGTAGCGGGAGTTGGGGGGGTGGTGGTAGGGGTGTTGTTTTTGTGTGGTGTTCGTTTTGTACCTGGCAATCAGTGTGCTGTTTTTAGCTCTCATCGTGGGTGGGGTGTCCGTTGCTGTGGGGATGGGGGGTAGGGGATTGCGCATTTTAACATGGAATGTAAATGGTTTGGGGGACCGATTGAAGCGAGTGGTGGTGCTACAATATTTGAAACGTCGCTCTCCTGATGTGGTTCTGTTGCAGGAGACGCATTTGGTGGGACACTCATGCCATGCTATGAATAGAAAGGGCTACCGTTTGGTGGCCCACTCTGGTTTTACAACCGGCTCCAGAGGGGTGGGCATTCTGGTTCGATCCTCTCTCCCGCTGGAAATTGATGAGGTAATACATGATGACCTGGGGCGCTACGTGGTGTTGGTGGGCCGGTGGGAAGGACAGACTTGGTGTTTGGTTTCAGTTTATGTTCCCCCGGGGTTGCAAACCACTACCTTTGCGGACTTGGGAGGGTTGCTGCTTGGGCTCCCGGAGGGCCTCTTGCTGGTGGGTGGTGACTTCAATTCTGTGGTGTCGGGTAGAGAGGATCGGCACCCTCCCAGAGACCTCCCCGGGGCGCACTCTTGGCTGGGTGGCTTTATCGACACTATGGGGCTTGTGGACTGTTGGAGATCAATGCATCCGGGGCTCGCCCAATTTACATTTCACTCTGGCGTCCACGGCTCCTTATCTAGATTGGACTATGTGCTGATGCCGGCCGCCCAAGCCCAAATGATCGGGGAGGTCCGACATCTGGCCCGGGGCATCTCTGACCATTCCCCGGTCCTGCTCCACTTAGATGTGGCCATGGGGGCAGAGGGGAGGGTGGCCCCGATTAATCCCTGGTATTTGCATGACCCCACGACTCGTGCCCTTTTGGTTAAGTCTCTGGACCGCTATTTCGAGGAAAATCAGGGTTCGGTCTCGTCGGCCGTAACGTTGTGGGAGGCTTTCAAGGTGGTCATCCGTGGGCAGGCCCTATCTTTGATCTCCCATGCTAAGAGGCGTAAAACTGAGGAGGTGGTACGCCTGGAGTCGGACATAACTGACTTGGAAGAAGATCTCGGGCGGGGAGTCACAAGGGACAAACTCCATGCCCTTGGCCTGAAGCAAGCGGATTACAAGGCGTTGGTTACGGATGCCGCTAAGCTCGCTAGTAGGGAGCAACAGGGGCGCTTGTATGATGTTGGTGACAAGGCTGGAAGGTTGATTACATGGTTGGAGAGGAAAGAACGAGCGAGTCGTGTGGTCCCAGTGATTGTGCGTGCTGATGGTGTGAGTGTTACGGATCCGAGGGAGATTGTGGGCTGCTTTGCGGACCATTTGCGGGACATCTACTCTCCGGTCTCGGAGAGGCCAGAAGAGGACTCTTGCCAATTGTTGCGAGATATTGCTTTGCCGTGCCTTTCGGTCAATGATAAAAAACTGCTGGACGCGGCGCTTACAAACGATGAGATAGCGTCGGCGATTCGCTCGGTCCGTTCAGGAAAGGCTCTCGGCCCTAACGGCCTTCCGATCGAGCTTTACAAGCTTCGTCCAGATAAGTTGGCGCCCCAAGAGGCCGGCGCCCTGCCGCGTGATCAACGTCTAGCGACCATTGTGGTGCTCCATAAAGAGGGCAAGCCGCGTGATTGCTGTGCGTCTTATAGGCCCATCTCACTCCTAAACGCTGAACCTAAGATTCTCGCTAAAGTGCTCGCTAATCGTCTGATTAAAGTCATCGGTGACCTGGTACATCCGGACCAGTCTGGTTTTATTCCGCATCGCAACACCGCGCTGAACCTGCGGCACCTCCATGGAGTCCTCGCGAGAGTTGACTCTATTTGGGAGCCTGCCATTTTGGCGTCACTGGACGCCACAATGGCGTTTGACACGCTGGAATGGCCGTATCTCTGGGCGGCACTGGCTAGGTTTGGTTTTGGTTTGGGAAAAAGGGGGTGGTGATGGACAGAGTTTCTGAATAATGCAGAATACTCTTACCAAGTCAAGAGATCATGGTTTTAATCCATCACCGTTTTTTAGCTCACTGCACCATCCCAGCTCAGAACCTGGCTACATGCAAATTAGTCTGTACCTGTCCCAGTGCATGATGGGAACAGGGCAAACCAAACTACCAAGCCAATTCTTATACTGGGAAGGAAACAAGCTTCCGGGGACCGGTTTCTGGCATCACAGCCTTCGTCGGCCCGGCTTGCCTGAATCCTGATGGTGCAATGAGCAAGGGACTCACGTCTGAGCATACCCTCCCACACTGAGTGTGGATAAAATCGATTTGGGAAAAAGGGGGTGGTGATGGACAGAGTTTCTGAATAATGCAGAATACTCTTACCAAGTCAAGAGATCATGGTTTTAATCCATCACCGTTTTTTAGCTCACTGCACCATCCCAGCTCAGAACCTGGCTACATGCAAATTAGTCTGTACCTGTCCCAGTGCATGATGGGAACAGGGCAAACCAAACTACCAAGCCAATTCTTATACTGGGAAGGAAACAAGCTTCCGGGGACCGGTTTCTGGCATCACAGCCTTCGTCGGCCCGGCTTGCCTGAATCCTGATGGTGCAATGAGCAAGGGACTCACGTCTGAGCATACCCTCCCACACTGAGTGTGGATAAAATCGATTTGGGAAAAAGGGGGTGGTGATGGACAGAGTTTCTGAATAATGCAGAATACTCTTACCAAGTCAAGAGATCATGGTTTTAATCCATCACCGTTTTTTAGCTCACTGCACCATCCCAGCTCAGAACCTGGCTACATGCAAATTAGTCTGTACCTGTCCCAGTGCATGATGGGAACAGGGCAAACCAAACTACCAAGCCAATTCTTATACTGGGAAGGAAACAAGCTTCCGGGGACCGGTTTCTGGCATCACAGCCTTCGTCGGCCCGGCTTGCCTGAATCCTGATGGTGCAATGAGCAAGGGACTCACGTCCCAGAAACCGGTCCTAGCATGCTTGATTCCGGTCCAGGGAAGACATGGCTTGGCAGTTCGGGCTGGACTGTTCCCATGAGGCACAGGGTCAAGACTGATTTGCATATGGCCATGTCTAAACTGGGGTGGTATAGTGGGCAAAAGAACGATGGATTTAACCCAGATCTCTTGACTGGGGGAGAATGTTTGCATTGTCAGCATTCCGTCCATCATTTGTTTGTTGTAACGCTTTTCGCCCTAAGTGGGATGGGTATTCCCAGACGTGGGACCCGTGCTCACTACGCCACTGGAGTCAAGCTATCCTGGCTGATGACGGCTGATAGCCAGAAACCGGTCCTAGCATGCTTGATTCCGGTCCAGGGAAGACATGGCTTGGCAGTTCGGGCTGGACTGTTCCCATGAGGCACAGGGTCAAGACTGATTTGCATATGGCCATGTCTAAACTGGGGTGGTATAGTGGGCAAAAGAACGATGGATTTAACCCAGATCTCTTGACTGGGGGAGAATGTTTGCATTGTCAGCATTCCGTCCATCATTTGTTTGTTGTAACGCTTTTCGCCCTAAGTGGGATGGGTATTCCCAGACGTGGGACCCGTGCTCACTACGCCACTGGAGTCAAGCTATCCTGGCTGATGACGGCTGATAGCCAGAAACCGGTCCTAGCATGCTTGATTCCGGTCCAGGGAAGACATGGCTTGGCAGTTCGGGCTGGACTGTTCCCATGAGGCACAGGGTCAAGACTGATTTGCATATGGCCATGTCTAAACTGGGGTGGTATAGTGGGCAAAAGAACGATGGATTTAACCCAGATCTCTTGACTGGGGGAGAATGTTTGCATTGTCAGCATTCCGTCCATCATTTGTTTGTTGTAACGCTTTTCGCCCTAAGTGGGATGGGTATTCCCAGACGTGGGACCCGTGCTCACTACGCCACTGGAGTCAAGCTATCCTGGCTGATGACGGCTGATAGCCAGAAACCGGTCCTAGCATGCTTGATTCCGGTCCAGGGAAGACATGGCTTGGCAGTTCGGGCTGGACTGTTCCCATGAGGCACAGGGTCAAGACTGATTTGCATATGGCCATGTCTAAACTGGGGTGGTATAGTGGGCAAAAGAACGATGGATTTAACCCAGATCTCTTGACTGGGGGAGAATGTTTGCATTGTCAGCATTCCGTCCATCATTTGTTTGTTGTAACGCTTTTCGCCCTAAGTGGGATGGGTATTCCCAGACGTGGGACCCGTGCTCACTACGCCACTGGAGTCAAGCTATCCTGGCTGATGACGGCTGATAGCCAGAAACCGGTCCTAGCATGCTTGATTCCGGTCCAGGGAAGACATGGCTTGGCAGTTCGGGCTGGACTGTTCCCATGAGGCACAGGGTCAAGACTGATTTGCATATGGCCATGTCTAAACTGGGGTGGTATAGTGGGCAAAAGAACGATGGATTTAACCCAGATCTCTTGACTGGGGGAGAATGTTTGCATTGTCAGCATTCCGTCCATCATTTGTTTGTTGTAACGCTTTTCGCCCTAAGTGGGATGGGTATTCCCAGACGTGGGACCCGTGCTCACTACGCCACTGGAGTCAAGCTATCCTGGCTGATGACGGCTGATAGCCAGAAACCGGTCCTAGCATGCTTGATTCCGGTCCAGGGAAGACATGGCTTGGCAGTTCGGGCTGGACTGTTCCCATGAGGCACAGGGTCAAGACTGATTTGCATATGGCCATGTCTAAACTGGGGTGGTATAGTGGGCAAAAGAACGATGGATTTAACCCAGATCTCTTGACTGGGGGAGAATGTTTGCATTGTCAGCATTCCGTCCATCATTTGTTTGTTGTAACGCTTTTCGCCCTAAGTGGGATGGGTATTCCCAGACGTGGGACCCGTGCTCACTACGCCACTGGAGTCAAGCTATCCTGGCTGATGACGGCTGATAGCCAGAAACCGGTCCTAGCATGCTTGATTCCGGTCCAGGGAAGACATGGCTTGGCAGTTCGGGCTGGACTGTTCCCATGAGGCACAGGGTCAAGACTGATTTGCATATGGCCATGTCTAAACTGGGGTGGTATAGTGGGCAAAAGAACGATGGATTTAACCCAGATCTCTTGACTGGGGGAGAATGTTTGCATTGTCAGCATTCCGTCCATCATTTGTTTGTTGTAACGCTTTTCGCCCTAAGTGGGATGGGTATTCCCAGACGTGGGACCCGTGCTCACTACGCGACTGGAGTCAAGTTATCCTGGCTGATGACGGCTGATAGCCAGAAACCGGTCCTAGCATGCTTGATTCCGGTCCAGGGAAGACATGGCTTGGCAGTTTGGGCTGGACTGTTCCCATGAGGCACAGGGTCAAGACTGATTTGCATATGGCCATGTCTAAACTGGGGTGGTATAGTGGGCAAAAGAACGATGGATTTAACCCAGATCTCTTGACTGGGGGAGAATGTTTGCATTGTCAGCATTCCGTCCATCATTTGTTTGTTGTAACGCTTTTCGCCCTAAGTGGGATGGGTATTCCCAGACGTGGGACCCGTGCTCACTACGCCACTGGAGTCAAGCTATCCTGGCTGATGACGGCTGATAGCCAGAAACCGGTCCTAGCATGCTTGATTCCGGTCCAGGGAAGACATGGCTTGGCAGTTCGGGCTGGACTGTTCCCATGAGGCACAGGGTCAAGACTTATTTGCATATGGCCATGTCTAAACTGGGGTGGTATAGTGGGCAAAAGAACGATGGATTTAACCCAGATCTCTTGACTGGGGGAGAATGTTTGCATTGTCAGCATTCCGTCCATCATTTGTTTGTTGTAACGCTTTTCGCCCTAAGTGGGATGGGTATTCCCAGACGTGGGACCCGTGCTCACTACGCCACTGGAGTCAAGCTATCCTGGCTGATGACGGCTGATAGCCAGAAACCGGTCCTAGCATGCTTGATTCCGGTCCAGGGAAGACATGGCTTGGCAGTTCGGGCTGGACTGTTCCCATGAGGCACAGGGTCAAGACTGATTTGCATATGGCCATGTCTAAACTGGGGTGGTATAGTGGGCAAAAGAACGATGGATTTAACCCAGATCTCTTGACTGGGGGAGAATGTTTGCATTGTCAGCATTCCGTCCATCATTTGTTTGTTGTAACGCTTTTCGCCCTAAGTGGGATGGGTATTCCCAGACGTGGGACCCGTGCTCACTACGCCACTGGAGTCAAGCTATCCTGGCTGATGACGGCTGATAGCCAGAAACCGGTCCTAGCATGCTTGATTCCGGTCCAGGGAAGACATGGCTTGGCAGTTCGGGCTGGACTGTTCCCATGAGGCACAGGGTCAAGACTGATTTGCATATGGCCATGTCTAAACTGGGGTGGTATAGTGGGCAAAAGAACGATGGATTTAACCCAGATCTCTTGACTGGGGGAGAATGTTTGCATTGTCAGCATTCCGTCCATCATTTGTTTGTTGTAACGCTTTTCGCCCTAAGTGGGATGGGTATTCCCAGACGTGGGACCCGTGCTCACTACGCCACTGGAGTCAAGCTATCCTGGCTGATGACGGCTGATAGCCAGAAACCGGTCCTAGCATGCTTGATTCCGGTCCAGGGAAGACATGGCTTGGCAGTTCGGGCTGGACTGTTCCCATGAGGCACAGGGTCAAGACTTATTTGCATATGGCCATGTCTAAACTGGGGTGGTATAGTGGGCAAAAGAACGATGGATTTAACCCAGATCTCTTGACTGGGGGAGAATGTTTGCATTGTCAGCATTCCGTCCATCATTTGTTTGTTGTAACGCTTTTCGCCCTAAGTGGGATGGGTATTCCCAGACGTGGGACCCGTGCTCACTACGCCACTGGAGTCAAGCTATCCTGGCTGATGACGGCTGATAGCCAGAAACCGGTCCTAGCATGCTTGATTCCGGTCCAGGGAAGACATGGCTTGGCAGTTCGGGCTGGACTGTTCCCATGAGGCACAGGGTCAAGACTTATTTGCATATGGCCATGTCTAAACTGGGGTGGTATAGTGGGCAAAAGAACGATGGATTTAACCCAGATCTCTTGACTGGGGGAGAATGTTTGCATTGTCAGCATTCCGTCCATCATTTGTTTGTTGTAACGCTTTTCGCCCTAAGTGGGATGGGTATTCCCAGACGTGGGACCCGTGCTCACTACGCCACTGGAGTCAAGCTATCCTGGCTGATGACGGCTGATAGCCAGAAACCGGTCCTAGCATGCTTGATTCCGGTCCAGGGAAGACATGGCTTGGCAGTTCGGGCTGGACTGTTCCCATGAGGCACAGGGTCAAGACTGATTTGCATATGGCCATGTCTAAACTGGGGTGGTATAGTGGGCAAAAGAACGATGGATTTAACCCAGATCTCTTGACTGGGGGAGAATGTTTGCATTGTCAGCATTCCGTCCATCATTTGTTTGTTGTAACGCTTTTCGCCCTAAGTGGGATGGGTATTCCCAGACGTGGGACCCGTGCTCACTACGCCACTGGAGTCAAGCTATCCTGGCTGATGACGGCTGATAGCCAGAAACCGGTCCTAGCATGCTTGATTCCGGTCCAGGGAAGACATGGCTTGGCAGTTCGAGCTGGACTGTTCCCATGAGGCACAGGGTCAAGACTGATTTGCATATGGCCATGTCTAAACTGGGGTGGTATAGTGGGCAAAAGAACGATGGATTTAACCCAGATCTCTTGACTGGGGGAGAATGTTTGCATTGTCAGCATTCCATCCATCATTTGTTTGTTGTAACGCTTTTCGCCCTAAGTGGGATGGGTATTCCCAGATGTGGGACCCGTGCTCACTACGCCACTGGAGTCAAGCTATCCTGGCTGATGACGGCTGATAGCCAGAAACCGGTCCTAGCATGCTTGATTCCGGTCCAGGGAAGACATGGCTTGGCAGTTCGGGCTGGACTGTTCCCATGAGGCACAGGGTCAAGACTGATTTGCATATGGCCATGTCTAAACTGGGGTGGTATAGTGGGCAAAAGAACGATGGATTTAACCCAGATCTCTTGACTGGGGGAGAATGTTTGCATTGTCAGCATTCCGTCCATCATTTGTTTGTTGTAACGCTTTTCGCCCTAAGTGGGATGGGTATTCCCAGACGTGGGACCCGTGCTCACTACGCGACTGGAGTCAAGTTATCCTGGCTGATGACGGCTGATAGCCAGAAACCGGTCCTAGCATGCTTGATTCCGGTCCAGGGAAGACATGGCTTGGCAGTTCGGGCTGGACTGTTCCCATGAGGCACAGGGTCAAGACTGATTTGCATATGGCCATGTCTAAACTGGGGTGGTATAGTGGGCAAAAGAACGATGGATTTAACCCAGATCTCTTGACTGGGGGAGAATGTTTGCATTGTCAGCATTCCGTCCATCATTTGTTTGTTGTAACGTTTTTCGCCCTAAGTGGGATGGGTATTCCCAGACGTGGGACCCGTGCTCACTACGCCACTGGAGTCAAGCTATCCTGGCTGATGACGGCTGATAGCCAGAAACCGGTCCTAGCATGCTTGATTCCGGTCCAGGGAAGACATGGCTTGGCAGTTCGGGCTGGACTGTTCCCATGAGGCACAGGGTCAAGACTGATTTGCATATGGCCATGTCTAAACTGGGGTGGTATAGTGGGCAAAAGAACGATGGATTTAACCCAGATCTCTTGACTGGGGGAGAATGTTTGCATTGTCAGCATTCCGTCCATCATTTGTTTGTTGTAACGCTTTTCGCCCTAAGTGGGATGGGTATTCCCAGACGTGGGACCCGTGCTCACTACGCCACTGGAGTCAAGCTATCCTGGCTGATGACGGCTGATAGCCAGAAACCGGTCCTAGCATGCTTGATTCCGTTCCAGGGAAGACATGGCTTGGCAGTTCGGGCTGGACTGTTCCCATGAGGCACAGGGTCAAGACTGATTTGCATATGGCCATGTCTAAACTGGGGTGGTATAGTGGGCAAAAGAACGATGGATTTAACCCAGATCTCTTGACTGGGGGAGAATGTTTGCATTGTCAGCATTCCGTCCATCATTTGTTTGTTGTAACGCTTTTCGCCCTAAGTGGGATGGGTATTCCCAGACGTGGGACCCGTGCTCACTACGCCACTGGAGTCAAGCTATCCTGGCTGATGACGGCTGATAGCCAGAAACCGGTCCTAGCATGCTTGATTCCGGTCCAGGGAAGACATGGCTTGGCAGTTCGGGCTGGACTGTTCCCATGAGGCACAGGGTCAAGACTGATTTGCATATGGCCATGTCTAAACTGGGGTGGTATAGTGGGCAAAAGAACGATGGATTTAACCCAGATCTCTTGACTGGGGGAGAATGTTTGCATTGTCAGCATTCCGTCCATCATTTGTTTGTTGTAACGCTTTTCGCCCTAAGTGGGATGGGTATTCCCAGACGTGGGACCCGTGCTCACTACGCGACTGGAGTCAAGTTATCCTGGCTGATGACGGCTGATAGCCAGAAACCGGTCCTAGCATGCTTGATTCCGGTCCAGGGAAGACATGGCTTGGCAGTTCGGGCTGGACTGTTCCCATGAGGCACAGGGTCAAGACTGATTTGCATATGGCCATGTCTAAACTGGGGTGGTATAGTGGGCAAAAGAACGATGGATTTAACCCAGATCTCTTGACTGGGGGAGAATGTTTGCATTGTCAGCATTCCGTCCATCATTTGTTTGTTGTAACGCTTTTCGCCCTAAGTGGGATGGGTATTCCCAGACGTGGGACCCGTGCTCACTACGCCACTGGAGTCAAGCTATCCTGGCTGATGACGGCTGATAGCCAGAAACCGGTCCTAGCATGCTTGATTCCGGTCCAGGGAAGACATGGCTTGGCAGTTCGGGCTGGACTGTTCCCATGAGGCACAGGGTCAAGACTTATTTGCATATGGCCATGTCTAAACTGGGGTGGTATAGTGGGCAAAAGAACGATGGATTTAACCCAGATCTCTTGACTGGGGGAGAATGTTTGCATTGTCAGCATTCCGTCCATCATTTGTTTGTTGTAACGCTTTTCGCCCTAAGTGGGATGGGTATTCCCAGACGTGGGACCCGTGCTCACTACGCCACTGGAGTCAAGCTATCCTGGCTGATGACGGCTGATAGCCAGAAACCGGTCCTAGCATGCTTGATTCCGGTCCAGGGAAGACATGGCTTGGCAGTTCGGGCTGGACTGTTCCCATGAGGCACAGGGTCAAGACTGATTTGCATATGGCCATGTCTAAACTGGGGTGGTATAGTGGGCAAAAGAACGATGGATTTAACCCAGATCTCTTGACTGGGGGAGAATGTTTGCATTGTCAGCATTCCGTCCATCATTTGTTTGTTGTAACGCTTTTCGCCCTAAGTGGGATGGGTATTCCCAGACGTGGGACCCGTGCTCACTACGCCACTGGAGTCAAGCTATCCTGGCTGATGACGGCTGATAGCCAGAAACCGGTCCTAGCATGCTTGATTCCGGTCCAGGGAAGACATGGCTTGGCAGTTCGGGCTGGACTGTTCCCATGAGGCACAGGGTCAAGACTGATTTGCATATGGCCATGTCTAAACTGGGGTGGTATAGTGGGCAAAAGAACGATGGATTTAACCCAGATCTCTTGACTGGGGGAGAATGTTTGCATTGTCAGCATTCCGTCCATCATTTGTTTGTTGTAACGCTTTTCGCCCTAAGTGGGATGGGTATTCCCAGACGTGGGACCCGTGCTCACTACGCCACTGGAGTCAAGCTATCCTGGCTGATGACGGCTGATAGCCAGAAACCGGTCCTAGCATGCTTGATTCCGGTCCAGGGAAGACATGGCTTGGCAGTTCGAGCTGGACTGTTCCCATGAGGCACAGGGTCAAGACTGATTTGCATATGGCCATGTCTAAACTGGGGTGGTATAGTGGGCAAAAGAACGATGGATTTAACCCAGATCTCTTGACTGGGGGAGAATGTTTGCATTGTCAGCATTCCATCCATCATTTGTTTGTTGTAACGCTTTTCGCCCTAAGTGGGATGGGTATTCCCAGACGTGGGACCCGTGCTCACTACGCCACTGGAGTCAAGCTATCCTGGCTGATGACGGCTGATAGCCAGAAACCGGTCCTAGCATGCTTGATTCCGGTCCAGGGAAGACATGGCTTGGCAGTTCGGGCTGGACTGTTCCCATGAGGCACAGGGTCAAGACTGATTTGCATATGGCCATGTCTAAACTGGGGTGGTATAGTGGGCAAAAGAACGATGGATTTAACCCAGATCTCTTGACTGGGGGAGAATGTTTGCATTGTCAGCATTCCGTCCATCATTTGTTTGTTGTAACGCTTTTCGCCCTAAGTGGGATGGGTATTCCCAGACGTGGGACCCGTGCTCACTACGCCACTGGAGTCAAGCTATCCTGGCTGATGACGGCTGATAGCCAGAAACCGGTCCTAGCATGCTTGATTCCGGTCCAGGGAAGACATGGCTTGGCAGTTCGGGCTGGACTGTTCCCATGAGGCACAGGGTCAAGACTGATTTGCATATGGCCATGTCTAAACTGGGGTGGTATAGTGGGCAAAAGAACGATGGATTTAACCCAGATCTCTTGACTGGGGGAGAATGTTTGCATTGTCAGCATTCCGTCCATCATTTGTTTGTTGTAACGCTTTTCGCCCTAAGTGGGATGGGTATTCCCAGACGTGGGACCCGTGCTCACTACGCCACTGGAGTCAAGCTATCCTGGCTGATGACGGCTGATAGCCAGAAACCGGTCCTAGCATGCTTGATTCCGGTCCAGGGAAGACATGGCTTGGCAGTTCGGGCTGGACTGTTCCCATGAGGCACAGGGTCAAGACTGATTTGCATATGGCCATGTCTAAACTGGGGTGGTATAGTGGGCAAAAGAACGATGGATTTAACCCAGATCTCTTGACTGGGGGAGAATGTTTGCATTGTCAGCATTCCGTCCATCATTTGTTTGTTGTAACGCTTTTCGCCCTAAGTGGGATGGGTATTCCCAGACGTGGGACCCGTGCTCACTACGCCACTGGAGTCAAGCTATCCTGGCTGATGACGGCTGATAGCCAGAAACCGGTCCTAGCATGCTTGATTCCGGTCCAGGGAAGACATGGCTTGGCAGTTCGGGCTGGACTGTTCCCATGAGGCACAGGGTCAAGACTGATTTGCATATGGCCATGTCTAAACTGGGGTGGTATAGTGGGCAAAAGAACGATGGATTTAACCCAGATCTCTTGACTGGGGGAGAATGTTTGCATTGTCAGCATTCCGTCCATCATTTGTTTGTTGTAACGCTTTTCGCCCTAAGTGGGATGGGTATTCCCAGACGTGGGACCCGTGCTCACTACGCCACTGGAGTCAAGCTATCCTGGCTGATGACGGCTGATAGGCAGAAACCGGTCCTAGCATGCTTGATTCCGGTCCAGGGAAGACATGGCTTGGCAGTTCGGGCTGGACTGTTCCCATGAGGCACAGGGTCAAGACTGATTTGCATATGGCCATGTCTAAACTGGGGTGGTATAGTGGGCAAAAGAACGATGGATTTAACCCAGATCTCTTGACTGGGGGAGAATGTTTGCATTGTCAGCATTCCGTCCATCATTTGTTTGTTGTAACGCTTTTCACCCTAAGTGGGATGGGTATTCCCAGACGTGGGACCCGTGCTCACTACGCCACTGGAGTCAAGCTATCCTGGCTGATGACGGCTGATAGCCAGAAACCGGTCCTAGCATGCTTGATTCCGGTCCAGGGAAGACATGGCTTGGCAGTTCGGGCTGGACTGTTCCCATGAGGCACAGGGTCAAGACTGATTTGCATATGGCCATGTCTAAACTGGGGTGGTATAGTGGGCAAAAGAACGATGGATTTAACCCAGATCTCTTGACTGGGGGAGAATGTTTGCATTGTCAGCATTCCGTCCATCATTTGTTTGTTGTAACGCTTTTCGCCCTAAGTGGGATGGGTATTCCCAGACGTGGGACCCGTGCTCACTACGCCACTGGAGTCAAGCTATCCTGGCTGATGACGGCTGATAGCCAGAAACCGGTCCTAGCATGCTTGATTCCGGTCCAGGGAAGACATGGCTTGGCAGTTCGGGCTGGACTGTTCCCATGAGGCACAGGGTCAAGACTGATTTGCATATGGCCATGTCTAAACTGGGGTGGTATAGTGGGCAAAAGAACGATGGATTTAACCCAGATCTCTTGACTGGGGGAGAATGTTTGCATTGTCAGCATTCCGTCCATCATTTGTTTGTTGTAACGCTTTTCGCCCTAAGTGGGATGGGTATTCCCAGACGTGGGACCCGTGCTCACTACGCCACTGGAGTCAAGCTATCCTGGCTGATGACGGCTGATAGCCAGAAACCGGTCCTAGCATGCTTGATTCCGGTCCAGGGAAGACATGGCTTGGCATTTCGGGCTGGACTGTTCCCATGAGGCACAGGGTCAAGACTGATTTGCATATGGCCATGTCTAAACTGGGGTGGTATAGTGGGCAAAAGAACGATGGATTTAACCCAGATCTCTTGACTGGGGGAGAATGTTTGCATTGTCAGCATTCCGTCCATCATTTGTTTGTTGTAATAGGTTTGGTTTTGGACCTGGGTTCATTGGATGGGTGAAGTTGTTATACGTGGAACCACTGGCGCAGGTGGTGGTGAATGGCAGAGTCTCTGCCCCCTTTTTGCTTGGCAGGGGCACGCGGCTGGGTTGCCCCCTGTCCCCGCTTCTCTTTGCTCTTGCGTTGGAGCCCCTGGCGGCGTGGCTCCGGTGGGAGCCCTCCATCACGGGTATTCGGTGGACACCGACGTTTGAGGATCGCGTATCACTCTACGCAGATGATATTTTGCTCTATCTCACATCCCCGCGGAAATCGTTGATAGTGCTATTTGATGTACTGAACTCCTTCGGTCGCAATTCGGGGCTTGTCAATAATTGGGTGAAATCCTGTGTTTATGTGCTGGTTGGCGACCCCCCTCTTCTCCCGCGGGGCTGTCCGATTCAGATTTCACATTCTGGATTTAAATATCTGGGTATCCACGTGTCCCTCGATCCGGCGGTCCGTTATGCTCTGAATCTGTTGCCCCCGCTCCAGCGACTGCGGGCCGATATAGCTCGCTGGCGTGGGCTCCCGCTATCGCCGCTTGGCCGGGCAGCCTTATTCAAAATGATGTCTCTTCCACGCTTTTTGTATGCATTGCAGAATACGCTGGACGTGGTGCCCGCCCGATACTTTAGTGAGGTAGAGAGCTTGCAGAGGCAGCTAGTTTTAGATGGGAGGCCGCGCATTGCTCTCGCTAAACTGACCCTACCGTGGTATGATGGTGGCATAGCCCTCCCTGATATTAGACGATATTATTGGGCGTCCCAGTTGGTGGCGGTGAATCATGGGACATACGGCCCGGCGGTGAACCCTGCGTACAAGATGGATAAGCTACTGTTGCCGGGCAGAGACTTCAATAGGGTGCTTTACTCTACGAAGGGAAGTGCTAAATTGACCAGTCCTACGAAAAACGCGGTGCGCGCCTGGCATTGCGCCACCGCTGCTACGGGATGGACGGGCCGTCTGTCTCGTGCGACTCCACTGTATGCGTCGGATGCGTTGGGAGGTCTATGGCGTTCGAAAGGCTTTGAGAGGTGGGATTTGATCGGAATTAGTCGTGTGGGGGATCTTTGGACGAAGGGCACTTTTAAATCGTTTGAAGCTCTTCAGACGGAATATAAGCTGAGCGATAGGGAGTTCTTTCGTTATGCGCAGATGCGCCATGCGCTACTTTCCGCTTTCCCAGATCCTGCAGCTGTCCCCGAAGCCTCCCCGTTGGAAGATCGTTTGCTTGATGGTTACCTGCCAGATAGTACTATCTCCCTAATCTATAAAAAACTGATTAACATTCGAGCGGACCTCCTCACGCATTTGCGAGAGGTCTGGGTCGCTGATGGCCTAGAGTTGGATGATGAGGATTGGGTCGCGGCCATAGCCTCACCGAGGGAGGTGGCTATACCGGCTCGCCTTCGATTTGTGCAGTTGAAGATACTACATAGGGTCTATGTCACCGGTCCCCGCTTGCTTCACATGGGTTACACAGATGATGGTCTATGTCGGCGTGGTTGTGGCTTGCTTGGTACTTTTCTTCATATTCTGTGGGAATGCCCGAAAGTGCTACGTTTCTGGACTGGTGTACATGCAGTGATGGAGGAGGTTACGGGTGTGGCGCTGCTCCCTGAGGCTCGGCGATGTGTGTTGAATGTATGGGAACCGACTGACTGCGATGTGGCACAAGAACGCTGGGTGACTTTGGGCAACATGATCGCTAAAAGGGACATTGCGCAGCTCTGGGGGTCCGGCCGGCCCCCCACAGTTGCGAAATGGAAAGAAAACATGGATTGGTGCATGTTCCGGGAGAAGACGGTGTACGTGGCCAGGGGCAAGCCTAGGGCATGGAGTAAGATGTGGGGTCCCTGGAATTCCTATCGGGGGAATATCTGCGCCCCCCCCCTTGGTGGTCGCACCAGACGTGACGATGTCCCCTTGACTTTGTGGGTTCCTGGTCGCTTTGCGGGATTGATGCCCGCTCCTCTCCCGGCCCCCCCCTGCCCCCTTTTTCACACGAATATCGGTGTAATTGGCTGAGTTGTCGCTGTTGTCCCCCGCCCATGAGAGAGCAAGTCCCTATTCATGGAGTTCTTTTGCCTGGTATAAGTTTCTTTTTGTTGTTTTCTTTATAAAATAGTTAATAAGAAACCTTTCCGTAGTACTATGTTCAGTTGTGGGCGGCTGTAGCCGTTATGCGTGCGGCTCGCTCCGACTCTTGTGACTACTGTATTATTGTCTTACATTAGCGGCCGGCCAATGCGGTTGTAGGCCCATGACTGTGAATATTCGATGTGTAAATAAAGGTTTTCAAAAAAAAAAAAAAAAAAAAAGTTTGTCTACTAACTGTAGGTGAATGCCTGTTGGTCCAATTGCCTGTTCTGGTGGAATTCGGGATGAACCCACCTCAGACATCTCGATAAGATGAGGTAGGGCAAGGCTATACATTTCTGAGATTTTGTTTGGGCTTGCGGCTATACGGGGCCATCTCACCCTTCGTTTGTTATTGTGTAATATGGGGAGTTGTGCGATGGGGGATGGTGGTATATCGTAGGTACTCATGCCCCAGCAGCCTGGTTTAAAAGTTACAACTAAAGCGTTGTGATCGCTATCAATTCAATCTAACACCCTAAAATCTAGCAATTCCATGACCTCAGATTCCCGACCACCCTGAGAAGGTCTTGAGTAGACGTTCAGGAGGGCCAAGTGGATGTTATTTGGCAACTCAAGTAAGGTGCATTGAATATCTTCTGAGTTGGTATGGATTTGCCTTGCCAGGGCACCCAAATGAAGTGCCACCCAGGTAGTAAGGCCCCCTGAGGGTCTACCCCTACCACTAGTTACAGCCAGTATATTAAAGGATGCAAAGCCTACCCTATGTGAGTTTTCTAATGCCCATGTCTCTTGCATTAGACAAATATCATATTTGTCTATAAAAGCGCCCCAGTCCTCACAGTCCAGTTTGCTCTTAAGACCAGCCACATTCCATGACAACAAACAAGGACTCGTCTTTAATTTACTTAGAATTAAAGTCTGGTCAGCGACAGGATTGGTGGCAGATGATGAAGTCATTACCCTTTCTATACTTTCCCGCATGGGCCAATGTGCCAGCCCTTCCATTATTAGCTGTTTCCCCGGGACTAAGGGCAGTTTCGAAATACTGAGGTTCAAGCGTCAATCCACTTGGTCGAGGGTACTATATCTATTAAAATGATGGAAAGCTTCAAGCGGGGGTGGGCAAAGTCGGTCCTGGCCTTGAATTATATTAGAATCAGGAGGGGGTAGTCCAACCCTACCAATTCGCACATTGTCCACCCTTCCCCTGTTGAAATCATTAGTACTAAGGTACTGGGGTCCTGGGTAGAAATAGATAAGGGGGAGAGCTCTAATTACTGAGTGGGGACTGGAGTTGGGGCCTGGCTGGAATGTACAGATATACCTAACCGTGTTTGGGTTCCTAAAATTAATGACTACACAATCTCCTGGAATGTATTTGGCTCTGTGTCCAACCCAATTGATTCTCCTCGCAAATAAAATCTCACTTGAGCACTGTTTCGGAAGGGGTTTATTGCAGTTTAACCAGTGCGTGCATTTATTCTTTAAATCGAGAAATGTCTCCCTTGATCCTTGGTTCAAAGTAGGAACACCAGCAAGGATCACCACATATGGTGCAGATTCAGGAGGGAGATCCAGGCGAGGTAACTTCGGGTCAAGGGAGAGTTCTGGCTGCTTGCATGGAGATTGAACGAGCCCAATAGGCT
This sequence comes from Triturus cristatus, assembly GCF_964204655.1. Classification (NCBI taxonomy): domain Eukaryota; kingdom Metazoa; phylum Chordata; class Amphibia; order Caudata; family Salamandridae; genus Triturus; species Triturus cristatus. The sequence continues at coordinate 35,921,286 of NC_140584.1, read as the reverse complement.
TTGTTGGTAAAATATTGGGTGTATTAATGGTTGCAGGGCTCGCTCTGTTCTTAGGACTCCCTATACTAGCTGGGACATAGGGGGCTGCTTGTGGGACAGTGAGCAATCTCTGGCTCTGACCCTGTGCGATGAGTTGTTCAGCAGTGACTGTCAGAGCAGTAGGTGGGTTGGAGACAGAGACGCCAGTTTCAACAGAGCTTCCTGTGTTACCCCCTCTTTCCCCTGTACCCTTAGTCCTAGTAAATGAAACAATCATTGATTCCAGATTAATAAGACTATTTTCTAGGGAATCAAGTCTGTTACAAATAGGGCGGCAAATCGCGGTAAATAGCTGTCCCATCTTTTGCCAAAAGTCATTGTTCCGTGCGGGGCCCAGCGGTGCCTCGGGGCCTTCAGCCAGCAAATCTGTGGTAGGCACGGGTTCGGATGCCCCATCATTTGTCCGTTTTTGGATTTTAAGTCTTTTATTGGTCGACACTGGGCCACCCCTTTTGCGTTTCACCGCCTTCTCCGAAAGCTTAGTAGAGGTTGCATCGGAGCGTATGGGTTGGCCAGATCTGGTAGTGCCTTCGAAGACCGTAGGTATAGAAGAGACAGGGCAGGAAGAATCACCGGGTTCAGTCCCAATACAAACGCTGCTGGTTGCAGCGGCGTCGACATTTTCATTTCCGCTCAAAGATGAAATATTGATATCATGGACTAGTGTGGATAAACGGTTTGTAGCTACCGGTGATTTGACAGAAGCAATATTGCCCAATGAAGAGCGCTTGTCAAGCACTAAATCGAGAGACAGTCTTTTCTCGGTAAGTTCGATTTCCCTTTGTAGGACTGAAGCAGCTCTAGTTATAAAATTATCCAGAGTCCCGACTACTCCAGACCCGCACAAAGACTTCCGGCCCTTCTTGGTGCCGGCAGTGGGCATTGTCTGTTGATGTCGATTACAAGAATAACAGCAGATCTAGACTGTGGTGTATCTACAAAATCGCTCGGGGTTGTAGATTTGGACTCAGACCACCACGCAATATAGCATAATGACTCGCTAGCGCATGGCTCACCTGGTCAACTGTAGAACCAAGAGGTGTGTCCCGTCCCGGCCTCAGTCGGTCTCTGACGGGCTCAGACGGGCCCGCCCTTGTCCCGGGCTTCGCCCGCGCTGCGTTCCGCGCTGCGGAAATATGTGCGCGGAGGGATATAGTCACGCCGGGGGGCGGGGTCCTGAGGAAGAGGCAGCAGCAGCAGGAAGTTGGAGGGCTGCTGGACCTCGCAGTCCTCAATGCGGGAATCCCAGGGCACCAAAGGTCAGTTCTGCACGAGCGGCACCCACGAAGCGGGGGCCGCGAGCTTTTATCCATTGTGTCCAGGGGCGGGTCCTGAGGAAGAGGCAGCAGCAGCAGGAAGTTGGAGGGCTGCTGGACCTCGCAGTCCTCAATGCGGGAATCCCAGGGCACCAAAGGTCAGTTCTGCACGAGCGGCTCCCGCGAAGCGGGGGCCGCGAGGTTTTATCCTGTGTCCAGGGGCGGGTCCTGAGGAAGAGGCAGCAGCAGCAGGAAGTTGGAGGGCTGCTGGACCTCGCAGTCCTCAATGCGGGAATCCCAGGGCACCAAAGGTCAGTTCTGCAGCCTCCCCGCAATTGATCTTAAAAAAAAGTGTGTGTTTGCACTTCAGCACAACTATATCAATCTAAATCGCAGAACACTTTCAGGCACAGTTCAACACAAAGACAAGCATGCTTCTAAGAAGAAATGTTAATGTCACACAATGTAGCATCTCTCAAGCAATGTGCAAATTCTCATAATGAAATGGTGTTGTGCAAGCTGGCCAGCTATCATGTATAATTCATGTAACAGTACAGTGTGGACACCAAGGCTCTCCACCATAGTCAGGAGTATGGCTGACATAAATATCTGTTCCAAAATCATCTAGGGAAATCCAAAATACAACAAAGTGCTCCCTAACATGTGTTGATGATAGACTGCACCACATGTTTGTCTCGTGAATGGAAACATTGTCAATCAGATCGTCCATGGAATACTGCTAGGTACAAGTAGTATTTTTCCAGATATTGTGAAGATACAGCCTCTGGTCTTCCTTTGCTTCACACCCAACCATTTCCACCAAATCAATACTACAGCAGGCGTCAATACACAACAATCTCTCTGACTCACTGACTCAGCCAGCATAATCCTTGCTGAGTACAGATAAAACTGTCCTTGGTGCATCATGGTACCCAAACTATGCATTTAAAAATATTGATACAGGGGATGCAAGTGGACACTCTAATTTGCCCATTCACATGTCCCCTGCGTCACAAGTCTGGTAGAGTCGATGGGCCTCATCCTCGACAGTGATGGACAGCACAACCTACTCTTGCTTAATGACGTTCAGAGGACATTCAAAGAGATATGATGTCTACCCTGTTACATTAGTGAACTCATAGTGTGTGTCCAGCAATACACACTAACATTTGTACATTACCAGTGGCACCTTCAATGATCAACACAACACGTTTCATCATTCTTCCTTCTCATGTCTGTAATGTATAAACAATAACATGACAAGCCTTGCCATCAGGTAATGTTCATTGCTCATGCAAGAATGGCAAGAAAATGGGCAAAACATATCACGCATAACGCAGGCATTGTCATCCCTGTCAGTCTGCTGCAATTCAGCAGTATCTGTGTCTGACACCAGAGTCTCATACAAAGGCACAGCATGATCTTCAGGCCATGTGGACTGCTTGTGCTCACAGGCATCGTCACTTTTGCTGTTGCAAGGACTGTGACATGCAAAGGGCTGCCTTGCCAATCCAAAGTGACAATTACATGTTCACATGTGAATCTAGGTCTTCAACATGCTTGAACATGGCTGAGTGAGGCATGTAGAGCTATGCATAATTTTGAGGTTTCTGCTCCATTATGCCATCTGTCACACATATTTCACTATGCATCATCTCTGCTGTCCCTGTAAGATCTTGTAGCTCATAGGGTACTAATAATATGTGTAGACAAAACACCAAAATAAGTTACGATGGTATCTGTCCAGTCATAACATAATTGCACATACCAGCTAATATTAGCTCATTGCTGACATGCTGGACTCATCCTGTGATGTTGCTTGCACAAGAACATACTCACACCATGTAACGCCTTGGTTAGCATTTTTTTGTAATGTTGACAATGGAGATGGTCATTGCACACCAACCATAGACCATGTCATGCATAGCACAGCATGAAATGCATAGACATATCTTGTGAAAATGAAGCCATTAGTGCCGTAACACAGACTGTCACCAATGCCCACATCTGTCTCCAGCTATTCATATACTTAAATGTGAATGTGTATTCATAGCTGTGCATAGCATGCTTTTTTCAAATAACATAGACAAGTAGTGACTGCCTGTTGGTAAAGTACATTTGTGTAGCAAGACCATCAAACATGCACAGACATCACAGCAATATGTGATGTAAGAGTCTAACATGTAGTGACACATACCACCAATGCTAACCCTAATGTGTGACACTGTGGCATGTCTGTGAGAAGATGGCCTGGTGTATGCTGTCCACTAGTTATAGTGGGCACCTTGCACCAGTCCAAACAACCCTTATTGATGATTAGGTTATAGACAGCATTTATTGAAAGGTATCCTAGTGGTAGCTATGGAGAGCAGCCTTCAGGCTAAGTCTCGAAGGAATGTAAAGCAGCTTGGTTTACCAGATTATAACCTCTACTCACCTCTTTATGAGATTAGAGATCAAGATACACGATAGTAACACACTAGAACGACAGTAAATAGCACACTATACAATGGGCCCCGGGAGGGACCAAACCATATATTGAGAAAGTGGTATAAGAACCACGACTTGACTAGACACAGTGCCAAGAGCACATGGAATCGCTGGGACCCAAAGGAACCGCCCAAGACAGTGACACAGGGGACCCACGTGGGACGCGTGCCATTTGAGAACACAGCCGCAAGCTCCGCACAATCCTATGGGAAAGTCGCGGATGGAATTTTAAAGATTAAGGACACTTAGGAGAGGACTTTGAGCAAACCCTTTCTAACTTAGAAGGTTCTAAAGCTTGCACCCACGGGAGCACCGGAGTACTTGTGTTACCTAACTCAGGGAAGCCAGGTGCATAGGTGTCAAATAGTGTCGGGATTCTTTGCTGTTTTTAATGGCGTGATGCTGCAAAGTGCTGCTGCCGTGGAAAGGAGAAGTGTCCAGTGTAATCCAAACCTGGATCAAAGATGTGAAGAACCTGAAAGCAGAGGGGACAGAGTCTGGGTCACTTGCCAGTGACCTGGGGCACGATAGACGAATGCCCACCGATGTCGGGTGTTTCAGGTGTGAAGAGGTGAAACTTGACCCTGCTGCCACGGGGACCAGGAGATGTCGATGACAACCACAGTCCACAGATGAGCTGGCTCGCAAAGACTGTCGAGTGCTGGGGTGTCGCTGTCCAGATTGGAGACCAACAAGCCTTGGCAACTGCAACCCACACGGTGAGAGTAAAACGGCTTCGGTGTGGACCAGCAAGGTCTTGTGTACTCCTCACACGGTGGAGAGTCAGGGCATAACTGGAGCAACCAGGCAAGCCCATTCAAAGTTAAAGTACCCTTCTCAGGGACCCACAAGTCGACGGACAAGGGATCGCGAAGGGACCTCGAGAGGAATCACTAAATACCAGCCCACGGGACACTAATGGAGTGTAGGCCAGTTAACTTCGGTGAAATCACTGCTCGGGGTCTGGACTACAAGTAGCCCAAAGCAAAGCCTCCAGGATTGCCAAGAACCATATGCTGCTGCAAATGTGTATGGTGTCCAGGGGTTCATCTTGCACTGTCCCCACAAGGGCTTTGGATCTCAAAGTTGCTGAGAGCACGGATCGGCCTCGGGGAAGCTTGGAAACCCACCTCCTGTGTCGAAAAGTCTTTGGAGTCCTTCAGGAGCTGTGTAGTTGCAAACCGGACAGATGCGTCTTTGGTGCCTGCCATGCAGGGGAGTAACTCCTTTACTCCAAGGGAGATTGTTCGGTCATCCAATGTCGTGTAGATAGTTGAAGTTCCGGGATTCTGTAGCAGAGATTCATCCAGGTAAATCTAAAATCTTGTAGCCAGGGGTTTCTACTTTATGCCCAAGGAAGGGGTGGGACAAACTCTGAGGACCCACCTATGGGAGGGTCAGGACAGAGGGGTGGCTATACCCATGTCCTTTGTCCAGTTTTGCACCAGAGCAGGGGCTGGTAGCCCCTGCAAACGGTTTGAGCTGGACTATGCACAGGGACACCAAATGTGCCCCCAGTGCAGACTTCAGCACTCTTAGAGTGCACCCACCCAGCCCCAATACACTAAAGCCTGTCTGGGAGGTGGTCACACCTCCCTGTGACAGGAAACCTATTATCCAGCTTCCCCTGCCAGAGTTTCGTCCAGCAGCAGGAGGGCAGACGCGTGTCTGTGGCTGGCAGCATCCATTTTGTGACGCTAGGGCTTGCAAAGCTGGTACCAGGTGTACCGGTGCTGTCATATGTCTCCCTCTAGTAGGGTGGAATCATACTGGTGTGGAGTCATGATTCCAAGGTGTTTGACATCAAACACAACATGTTTCCATGCAGCCATTCCAAAGTTAGCATTTACCGCAAGGTTATAATGCACTTAAGAGTATATGGTTTGCCTGCATCACAAACAACTCCGGAATAAAGGTTCCGAAAGCTGCAGCCGGTCTCTGCTCATGCATGGGCACCCTCTCATATGAAACCCAGCACCCTGCCTTCAGGATTGATAAGGCCTGCCATAGGGGTGACTGATAGGTTTACATGTGCAGTGATATTGATAGCTATAGGTAACCTATATCTAACTATGGGGTGCATACACCACCTTACACAGGCTGCTGTAGCAGACCTGTTGTGTCATTGTGTATGGTCTCCCAGGGGTGGCATAATACATGCTGCAGCCCCTGAGAGGCCTCTGGGGTACCTATGCCCTGGGTACATAGTATACCATATACTAGGGGCTTATAGGGGTACCCCAGAACCCAATCTGTGGTGTACCTAAAGTACATGCAATCAGTGTTATAGAGGAAGCAGCTAGGCTGGGGTCCAGGATAGCAGGATCCCAGCCAGACTAAGTTGAAAACAGTGGAGCATCATCAAAAAGTGTGGTTAACTATAAGAAGCAGATCCTACTCTCCTACAATGTCTCTACGTACACACAGGACCAGTCATGAACAAACATCAATGTGAGTAAATAGTGCCTCCTAATAGCTCAGGACCACTCATACCCGTACTGTACAGATACACTACACAAAAGTACAACACACAGATCACATCACAAATACATATTGAAGCTTAGTCCAGACAAATTTAATGAAATGGAACATATACTGAACAAGTATCAATAAGCGATAAAAAAAGCAACGCAAATCCACGTTCACGGTAATCTTTTTCATATCCGGCACGAAAAATACTTGTAAAATACATATAAAGACATGAAATCTTCCTGTATGTTATGTCACTCAGACAGTTGCAGGGATATCTATTATGCCACCAGGGTGAAATTGACATGTGTCGTAGGTAAGACAGGCTCAGCATATTGTAACATGTATTTAACATGGCACCACACCTGACTATCACTGTGAATGAAATTTTATCATGAAACCATCAATGATGTATGTAAGTCTTTCAAATTGTGATGTCAACGACATTAATTGTACTTTCAACACTTTTTACGCAGCAGGAAGACCTTTGATCACACAAGGAGATGCGGATGCATTCATGGACCCACACACCACAGGTGTGTGTGTCACCCCTAGCTTTGGATTGTATGTTTGACGGCTGGGTGGAGGAGTAGGGGAGTCCGACATACGACAGCAGATATTTATTTATTTAGGTTCACTTTTGCCGTTGTATGTCGGACTTCACTACCCCCTACCCAGCTTCTCCCCTGCCCCGCCTCACCACCCCACAGTATTACTTCTGCGAGACGCCACTGTCATTTAGGTACAATGGTCGGGCACATATGTGAGGTATTGTGCATGATCTGATCAAAAACTCACAATGATCCTGGCTCATTGACATGGTGTAATGTGGACAGGTCAGCTTGTCAACATGTTGCATGTCCACTGCATCCCAGAGTGTACACACTTAAGTAGATACATTTGAGCAATGATGTTGATGTGTATGAACCGACCTGGAACACGTTGACATACAGCCCTGATGTGCATGTTGGTAATTGTCCTGTCTAATAGCAGTTCCAGTTGACAACAACAGTTATTTGTTCAAAGGGCATGTCAAATACCGACAATGACAATGTGAGTACGTGTCACAGAGGGCTGACTGACATGATGAAACTTCAAGAAGCTTGTCAGGAAAACTCTTCCAATGTAACACAGATTGTTGCTACATAAATCTGTCCCATCAAATACTTGTGTATTTGATGAGGAATCCTATGAATCATTTCCATGCTGATGCAAGTAAGCAGGATTCTGTAGCCAAAGAAACGTTTGTTGTCACAACATAGTCTTGGACAACCTATCTCAGATTCAGTTCCGAAGCAGGCATGAGAAAATCAACGTAGGACAATCTCGACTCATGCATCAGACATCCTTTCACACTGCATTTAGGTGTTGAGGGTTTGACATTGTTACACTGCTAAGCCCATTCATCATCACACAGAATCATTCACAGGGGCAACTTCTTTATATGATATTGTGGAGTGTCAGATTTTAAGACTGTCTGTAAAATATCAGGGTGGTCGTCCTCGAATCTGGGAAACTGGGTTCAAGTCTCGGCAACGATGCCGAACATCCTGTGATTCTGGGCAAATCACTTAATCTCCCCGTGTCTGACAAAAAAATTAATGTGTCCTCATGTAATGCAACTGGTGCTATGTAAGGCGCTCTGATACTCGATAACTTCGGGTCAAGTTCGCACTATATAAAACTCCGTAAAATAAATAAAAATGATGATATTAATGGTGATATGATCAACAGTTCTCTAATTCACATGTTACTAGTTGGTCTTCAGAATGTTTTACACATGAAAAACACAATAGTTCACTGATGGATCAAGTGCATGATGGTGCTCCTTGCTCAAATCAGACAACATAGCACTGTTGGGGGAGGGTGCTTTCTTTAGCACTTGCATAAATGTATTCACACTGTCACTGTTTGAAAAGCAGAGCAGACAAATGTGTGGTTGACACACAGCAGATTTGTTATCCCATTAGGTAATTGCACAGAAATGTGCAGTGCTGGTCAATACTGGTACACAACATATGCCCTCTTTCCTTGCATGCATGTGGAATTATAGCCATTCTTCCACATATTGGCAGGCACATGTGTACATGATATAATCTGGTTGTGTAGCTGTGGTGACACCTCCAAGGGTTCCCTAATACAATGATTTTCCATTTCCTAAAATTTACTACATGACTACCACTGTTGTGATTAGTCCCCTTACATGATTGCAGACTGTGCATCCTACTGTCTTTGGGTAGTCGGTATGGCAGGGTCTGCTATGGGCCTGTTAAACTTCATACTTACTGTACTCATACTGTTGGACTCAATTGATGTTCATTTGCACAGCCAAGTTGCAAACCGCAATTCTACAACTGTTGTCACTGCACTCTGTGCCGGCTTAGTCCAAGATCAGGAATAACCATGTTGTCATGAACATCTTATTCTGATTCCAGCTATGATGGGGTTATGAATTTTCAGGTTATGTGTGTAGTAGCATGTTGTTATTGATGATGTTCACAGAACCTATGGCTCTTTAGTTTTTGGTGTGGCAATTATGCATAATGCCATCATGTTCTTGGGGTCAGGAAACATGACACATATCATTTTTTTAGATATGTCCCCGGAAGATCAGCATCTGTTCCTCCAGCGGAAGGAACTTTACCAGCACATCAGGCATGTGGCTAAGGGATTCCACGCAATGGCGAGGATGTACCGTGAGGAAAGGGCTTCTAGCAGGTGGAAGTCCATCACAGACAGCACTAAGAAAGCTGGGAAACAACACGCTACCCTGCCTGCCACCACAACACACCAGAGGCAGACCCAGCCAATACCTGGCCCATCAGGAATTTATTGGGGGACACAAAATAAAAGGTCAGCTTTCCCTGGACCATCAGGAGCTGCTCCATGTGCGGCACTCTCATCTTCAAGCCAAAGTCGAGCCCCCTCACAGAGTGCACAACCGGGGACATCCTCCAGAGCTGCAGGACGCAGAGAGAGGTCTGTATCCTCCCAAAAAGTGAGAGGAGGCTCTTCTACAATTTGAATGTTCGTGTGGCATGCCTTGAACGGGACAATGATGACTTTAAGGGCCACCTCATGGTCATAAAGGGGGCCCTGGGCTCCCCTATTGATATGCACTGTAGTTTTTATCCCCACCCTGTACAGTCCCATGTTTCCCCACACCTATTTACCATCCTTTACATTGATTCAGTAGTTAGTTAGTGTTAAGTGTAGATTTAGTGTAGGGTTAGTATAGTGTTAGATTTAGTTAGCTTTTTAAAATTATGATATAATCATTTTAGTGCTTTTATTTAAGTTTCCTTTTCCTTTGGGTGGGGGGTTGATGCATTTTTGGACTTGTTAATAAAAAATATATAAAAAAACCAAAACAATATTTAATTGTTTAGTATGTATGTTTAGTTAGTTGATGTATAGGTGAAGGTGTATTTGTGCCGTCCCTGATCTGTCGTAAGGGGGGAGGTGGGTTGATGTTTAATATTTGTTGATGTTTAATATATGTTGTTATGTGTATAGTCTTAGATAAGCTATTTAGTTTAGAGTAGTTTAATATTAGTTTAGTTGGGTTAGTGTAGTGTAGGATTAGTAAGTACCATTAGTTTCGTTTTATGAGAGTGTTTTTTGTATTATTAAATTGCCAATGGTTGATGCTTTGTGCTCCCATTCATTTGTTGCTGTGTGGACCTATCCTGTTGAATTGGCAGTAGACTAAGACAGATGCATCTCCCTCACAATCAAATAAAATGCCGACAAATGTAATTACAGCATCTTCAAGGGACAGGCTACCATCAATCCAAATTTGACAATTTGGTTTACAAAATTGACTCTACATTGTGGGCTACACTGTGAACACATTGGCAACTTTTGGGCAAGGGATGTTGTGATGTACGTTACAGCAAACATGCGCATGTACCTGAACCAGTAACAATTTTTTAGCTATGCTTTCCTATGCCAGTCCTCTTCTTTCTGCTAGATGGAATTAATACAAATATGTGACATGTTGAGTGAAATGTCTTTACATGTGTCATGCCACAACACACGTCTATTCAAACACTGTTCTCCACATTGACGATGGGTAGTTCTTCTAAGTAAATGTTGTTGACATATTTCTTTGAGACACTTCAGGTGGATTCACACTGACGTGAGTATTGTTCCAAGTCACGATTAACATCATGAGCATGGATTATTTTTGTGTTGCTAAGACAGTGTTGTCTTACAGATCAGAGCATTGGTCGAGTCACACGTGTCAGGCCCTCACAATGCCTTTCATGGACACAGAGTAAAAAAATTCCCTTTGCTAAATGTTCCTTGATGAGTAGTTATGGCTAGCCTGAAAATGCATTTTTGGCAGAACATGGTCACAGGCAACACACATCTTAGTGACTCAATCATGTTTATTTACATGTGCAGTAACTGAGGTAGCAGACTGGCCCAATTCTTTGTGCAACAACACCCCATTGTGTGAATGCCCAGTGGGGGCCAGACAGAGTCCGGGGGTGGGGACATGTGCATAGACATGTTGACGAAGAGGCAAAGTTCAGTCAGCAGGCTGCTGGCAGTGTCATTGTGAACTACACAAAAATTGGCAATCCATATCAAAGTCCAAGGTGGGTGTAGCAGAGTAATTCAGGAAACAGTGGAAACTGATGTTTCGGGGCATGAAGGTAGGCACAGTTCCAAGCAGAAACAGTCCATTAGACAGAGATGAATGCTACCGCTGACTTCTTCACAAGATTGTTGAAACACCCATGTCTTCCTCCTCTGATGTGTCATGTGCTCCCCGTAAGCATGATGGAGGATTGGCTGGAGCACTGTGAGGCTGTGACACATCAGGGGGGTGAGATGTCGATGTTGAAGATGCAGCAGTATTCATCTGTGCCAAAGGTTGAGGCAGCACTGCAGTGATGATAAGCTGCAGTGTTTGCAAGACTCCAGCAACGTCTCTGTGGTATGGAGCCATGGCTGCCAAGTGTGAAGCCTGCATTCGCTTCATGTTCTCCATGATCTTTCTCATTTCACGCAACTCCTTGGTGACATTGCTGGATCCAATTTCACTAGACAGTTGTTCTTGTCTCTGAGTAAGTACTCCAGCGATGTCTGCCATGGAATGCTGGAGAGCATGGAGCAGACTGTGGGTGCCTGTGGACTCTTGGTGGTCCCAAATGGGACTGAGACACCCATGGACCCCATCTAGTTTGGCCGCCAGGCGGTCAAAGCCCACCCACATCCTGACCAGCCATCTCCTGCTGGACCTCTACCGCACGGTGTTGACATCTTAGAAGTGGGTCCTCAAGGTCCTGGGAGACAGCTGTGGTGGTAGGTGCTTGCTGCTGGGTGTTTTGTGCAGGGGGAAGCTACCACAATGCTACTGGATATCCCTGCTTCCGGAGATGGGTTGCCAATGGAGTTGAGAAGCTCTTGGAAGGCGCCCTGGTCGATGGTTGAGATGTTTCATCTTCATCATTAAAGAGAGGGACAGGCTGCTGTACAGGAGGTGATGTTTCTTCCTCTGCAATGTAAAGGTGAGATGCTGTTGTATGTGTGTCTCAAATATGATCATGCATTTGATCAGTTTACAAGCAGACTGCATGACAAGGTCCAATCCAAAAACTTTAAGCGAAGACACCTATTACATACAAGATAGTGAATCATTATACAACATCACTGGTGTGACATTTGACTTGTGAATTCTTTTCTTACAGTTTTTAAGCATGTCAAATGTGAGTGGCCAATATCTACACGCATGCTGCACCAGTTGTGTCCCCTGTTCAGTAGTGACAGTGGTGCAGGTTGTACCACATTGTTGTCAAAGCAGATTAGCTCAGGTTTATGTGTCTGTACACAGGAGTGTGGTTGAGTCACCCCTACTCATTACACTTCAAACGTTTTTCATATTGTCTAGTTTTGGAGGTGTGGATTCCATGCTACCACACATTGCTGTTGGCAATGCCACATGATTGTTATTGTGGTGTGAGTAGGGCTATAATGCTGTTGAGATCAGGGTTGATGTGATGTGCCACATGATATGGCCAGGGAGATATGCTTGATTTGCCATGATCCAAACAGTGTAAGTCCATTTTAATGTTGCCAAATCACATTGACAAATTGATGCATGTTAATTTGTAGGTATGGAATTGCTTCTGTTTTACTGCACCTTATTTCTTTCACCCAGTGACCCTTGCACTTATTTGCATTTACAATGGTGAGATGTTGCAAACTGAAAGAAATATGGCTCTTGGTCAAGGTTGAGACACTTGTACATTTTTGGACTGCAGACATATTTCTTGCTTCGGGGGAGTATGGATACAATGAAGTGACAGAGTGAGGCTTTCTCCTTACAGGATTGACTCTGCACTCATCCACTTCAGTAACAGAGGCCTGCACCATGTTTACAAGTTTATGGTGCAGGCATGCCTTTCATCATGCACTGGCACTTGACTTGTCAGTGTGGCACACAGACAGGTCAGGTACCTTAGCAGGGTAGTGAAAGTGTGTCTGGGTTCAGGGCAAGAATGTTTATGTCGAAGGAGGGGGCCCTTCAGGCATATTAGCAATGATTGACAAATTGCTGTTTGAGTATGTGCTGCACAATGCAGAAGACATGTAAACAGCAAAAGAGTTAGCAATTGAGGATTTGCTTTATTTTTGTATGTTAAGGGTCATGGTTTTCCTTGCATACATTGCTTACTGCCTCCTATTGGCTTCACCCTGCGAGTATTTGGCAGCATGTCTTTCTATGGGCGTTGCAGGTGGACAGCCAAAACAACACCCATTACCCTCACCTTTCACACCACGTGAAGTGTGTAAGTGGGCCTAGAATACATGCCTGTGGATTTACATTAGCTTCTTAGTGGTGCTAAGCCACTGTCACCACCCCAATGTCACATCAAGTGACATTGGAATGGGATGTGTGCTTGGAAATATGGCACTCTGATTGACACCTGATTGACACATGGATGATACATGCTGTTCTGCGAAGGGTGATTGGATGCCTTTGCTTGTATAAGGATGTTTACAGACATGACTGAGTATGCATTTGTTCACTGCCACTGTTGACTTTCCCCAAGGACTGGTTTCCATGCACCTCAGTGTGTAATTGCCATCTCACACAAGGACTGTGATTACTGTAGAATACTGTTATCTGTAAGGCACATGTGGAGACGTTGATGTGGGTGAGTGCCTTTTGACATATAGGGTGAAAGTGATATGTAGCAAGTTGACATGCAATGGTGTTACATTGTTATTCTTGCTCGGTGACATCCTTCACTTGACATGCCCCTTGACAGGGACAGTATGGTTCTGTGAGCATGGTACACAGACGAGACATGTAGATACTTTCTATGGGACACATTCCTGATATGCAGAGTCCTTACAATGTACTTTTGGATGCATTCCCTTCTGCTCATAGTTGAACATCACTTTAGCCCTCCAGTATGCTAAATTTGGACATTGTGGAATATGCACCTTTTAGACACAAGGGTGCATATTTACTATGTAATGGCAATGAATGTGTTTATGGTATAAAGACTCACTATATGCTTTGACACTTTGGGAACACAGGGCTGCATCTCATGAACAAGCAAAGGGGCGTACTGACTGAAGAGGTGGCGTAGTGTTGCATTGGTCTCCTTGCCTCAACACCACGCTCATACAAATTGGCTAAAAAGGGCTGCATCTCATTGACAACAATATGATGCAGTCCCGTGAAGCAGACTGCTCTGGGGCTAAAGTTAGCAGGCCACCACCGATGGCGGCACACATGTACCATTGTGCAGGGGTGTCTGAGTTGAGTTGAAGATAGTACACGTGTATGAAGGGGACCGCACTGCGCATACAAACGTTTGCTCATGTAGCTGGTCGTATTCAGCACTATCCTGTCCCTGAACTACCAAATCCTCACAGATGACCGCGGACACCTGTTCCTCCAAGGCATCCAGCTCCTCCTCTGGCGCTGAACTCCCACTTCCGGTCTGCATTGCTGCCTGGCGATGTTTGGACAGTTTCTGTTAGGTCTTGCACTTAGCATCATGCCAGCACTTCTTGCAGTCGATCACTGTCCTCTTGACCTCTGCTACAGCATTCACCTTGGCTATGATGGACTGCCACATTGCATTTTTGGTCCCCAATGACACTGTGGAGCTGACAAAAAGCTGGTGTTTGTCTGTCACCTCTGCAATCAGGATCTAATTTTCCTGCTGGCTGAACCTGGTGTTCCTCTTCCTCTTCTCCTGAGTCTCTGGCTGGTCCTCCTGGCTATTTGAGGAGTTAGGAGGGTTGTTCTCTCCTGAATTAGTTATTCCAGCTTGCTCCATGTTTCTTCAGGGCTTTTTGTAGTTTATTTTTCCAGAAAAACGTGAAAAAAGTGGCGTCGCACAGATTAGTATGAATTTCCTGTCCACTGACTGGCCGTCCGTCACTTTTTTCACATTAGCGGCAAGATTTTTATGGCCGTAACGCTGGGCTTAACGTCAACAATTTTCGCAGCGGTAAGTAACTATCACCATGTAGCGACGCATTGTACATACATCGGTAACATGGTGATAGTTTTCAGTGGTACAAGACGGTAAAAGAATTTGCTGCTAAAGCGTGTCTTATTTATGATAAAAGTAGCACAACAATAACCATCAGGCATAGGCTGATTGATCCAATTTGATGAATAATGCTCGTTTTCAGCTCAGGAATGTGAAATTATCTTTCTCGAGGTGGTTTTCAACACTTATCACTGAAAGTGATTATCAGTTTCAAAGACAGTTTCATGCAGTTTTTGGCACACCAAAAGATGCCAGTATTGTGTGTGTCTCTCTCTCTCTCTCTCACTCTCTCTCTCTCTCTCTCTCGCAGGTTGCCGTCTTGTCAGCCTCCTTGTCCAGTCTTCAACGGCCCCATATGCTATTTCTCCCAAAGGTGATAAGCTGATTACACTATGGGAGGCAGGAGTAGTTCACATTTGTTTTTTAACATTCCTTTCTTCAGTTGGCATGTCACATTTTCAAGATGCAAAAATAACAATTGATGGACAGAATGCAGAACAATGTCATACATTCACCCCAGTACAGAGATCTGGGCCTAAATCCATCGTTTTTTTGCTCACCATGCCATTCCAGTTTGAACCCAGCCATATGCAAATCAGTCTTGACCCTGTGCCCCATGGGAACAGTCCAGCCCGAACTGCCAAGCCAGGTCCTCCCTGGACTGGAAACAAGCATCCTAGGACCGGTTTCGGGCTTTCAGCCCTCATCAGCCAGGATAGCCTGATTCCAGTGGCATGGAGAGCAAGGGACTCACGTCTGAGCATACCCTTCCCACTCGGGGTGACAAATGCAAAAATAACAATTGATGGACAGAATGCAGAACAATGTCATACATTCACCCCAGTACAGAGATCTGGGCCTAAATCCATCGTTTTTTTGCTCACCATGCCATTCCAGTTTGAACCCAGCCATATGCAAATCAGTCTTGACCCTGTGCCCCATGGGAACAGTCCAGCCCGAACTGCCAAGCCAGGTCCTCCCTGGACTGGAAACAAGCATCCTAGGACCGGTTTCGGGCTTTCAGCCCTCATCAGCCAGGATAGCCTGATTCCAGTGGCATGGAGAGCAAGGGACTCACGTCTGAGCATACCCTTCCCACTCGGGGAGACAAATGCAAAAATAACAATTGATGGACAGAATGCAGAACAATGTCATACATTCACCCCAGTACAGAGATCTGGGCCTAAATCCATCGTTTTTTTGCTCACCATGCCATTCCAGTTTGAACCCAGCCATATGCAAATCAGTCTTGACCCTGTGCCCCATGGGAACAGTCCAACCCGAACTGCCAAGCCAGGTCCTCCCTGGACTGGAAACAAGCATCCTAGGACCGGTTTCGGGCTTTCAGCCCTCATCAGCCAGGATAGCCTGATTCCAGTGGCATGGAGAGCAAGGGACTCACGTCTGAGCATACCCTTCCCACTCGGGGTGACAAATGCAAAAATAACAATTGATGGACAGAATGCAGAACAATGTCATACATTCACCCCAGTACAGAGATCTGGGCCTAAATCCATCGTTTTTTTGCTCACCATGCCATTCCAGTTTGAACCCAGCCATATGCAAATCAGTCTTGACCCTGTGCCCCATGGGAACAGTCCAGCCCGAACTGCCAAGCCAGGTCCTCCCTGGACTGGAAACAAGCATCCTAGGACCGGTTTCGGGCTTTCAGCCCTCATCAGCCAGGATAGCCTGATTCCAGTGGCATGGAGAGCAAGGGACTCACGTCTGAGCATACCCTTCCCACTCGGGGTGACGAATGCAAAAATAACAATTGATGGACAGAATGCAGAACAATGTCATACATTCACCCCAGTACAGAGATCTGGGCCTAAATCCATCGTTTTTTTGCTCACCATGCCATTCCAGTTTGAACCCAGCCATATGCAAATCAGTCTTGACCCTGTGCCCCATGGGAACAGTCCAGCCCGAACTGCCAAGCCAGGTCCTCCCTGGACTGGAAACAAGCATCCTAGGACCGGTTTCGGGCTTTCAGCCCTCATCAGCCAGGATAGCCTGATTCCAGTGGCATGGAGAGCAAGGGACTCACGTCTGAACATACCCTTCCCACTCGGGGTGACAAATGCAAAAATAACAATTGATGGACAGAATGCAGAACAATGTCATACGTTCACCCCAGTACAGAGATCTGGGCCTAAATCCATCGTTTTTTTGCTCACCATGCCATTCCAGTTTGAACCCAGCCATATGCAAATCAGTCTTGACCCTGTGCCCCATGGGAACAGTCCAGCCCGAACTGCCAAGCCAGGTCCTCCCTGGACTGGAAACAAGCATCCTAGGACCGGTTTCGGGCTTTCAGCCCTCATCAGCCAGGATAGCCTGATTCCAGTGGCATGGAGAGCAAGGGACTCACGTCTGAGCATACCCTTCCCACTCGGGGTGACAAATGCAAAAATAACAATTGATGGACAGAATGCAGAACAATGTCATACATTCACCCCAGTACAGAGATCTGGGCCTAAATCCATCGTTTTTTTGCTCACCATGCCATTCCAGTTCGGGCTGGACTGTTCCCATGAGGCACAGGGTCAAGACTGATTTGCATATGGCCATGTCTAAACTGGGGTGGTGTAGTGGGCAAAAGAACGATGGATTTAATCCAGATCTCTTGACTGGGGGAGAATGTATGCATTGTCAGCATTCCGTCCATCATTTGTTTGTTGTAACGCTTTTCGCCCTAAGTGGGATGGGTATTCCCAGACGTGGGACCCGTGCTCACTACGCCACTGGAGTCAAGCTATCCTGGCTGATGACGGCTGATAGCCAGAAACCGGTCCTAGGATGCTTGATTCCGGTCCAGGGAAGACATGGCTTGGCAGTTCGGGCTGGACTGTTCCCATGAGGCACAGGGTCAAGACTGATTTGCATATGGCCATGTCTAAACTGGGGTGGTGTAGTGGGCAAAAGAACGATGGATTTAACCCAGATCTCTTGACTGGGGGAGAATGTATGCATTGTCAGCATTCCGTCCATCATTTGTTTGTTGTAACGCTTTTCGCCCTAAGTGGGATGGGTATTCCCAGACGTGGGACCCGTGCTCACTACGCCACTGGAGTCAAGCTATCCTGGCTGATGACGGCTGATAGCCAGAAACCGGTCCTAGGATGCTTGATTCCGGTCCAGGGAAGACATGGCTTGGCAGTTCGGGCTGGACTGTTCCCATGAGGCACAGGGTCAAGACTGATTTGCATATGGCCATGTCTAAACTGGGGTGGTGTAGTGGGCAAAAGAACGATGGATTTAACCCAGATCTCTTGACTGGGGGAGAATGTATGCATTGTCAGCATTCCGTCCATCATTTGTTTGTTGTAACGCTTTTCGCCCTAAGTGGGATGGGTATTCCCAGACGTGGGACCCGTGCTCACTACGCCACTGGAGTCAAGCTATCCTGGCTGATGACGGCTGATAGCCAGAAACCAGTCCTAGGATGCTTGATTCCGGTCCAGGGAAGACATGGCTTGGCAGTTCGGGCTGGACTGTTCCCATGAGGCACAGGGTCAAGACTGATTTGCATATGGCCATGTCTAAACTGGGGTGGTGTAGTGGGCAAAAGAACGATGGATTTAACCCAGATCTCTTGACTGGGGGAGAATGTATGCATTGTCAGCATTCCGTCCATCATTTGTTTGTTGTAACGCTTTTCGCCCTAAGTGGGATGGGTATTCCCAGACGTGGGACCCGTGCTCACTACGCCACTGGAGTCAAGCTATCCTGGCTGATGATGGCTGATAGCCAGAAACCGGTCCTAGGATGCTTGATTCCGGTCCAGGGAAGACATGGCTTGGCAGTTCGGGCTGGACTGTTCCCATGAGGCACAGGGTCAAGACTGATTTGCATATGGCCATGTCTAAACTGGGGTGGTGTAGTGGGCAAAAGAACGATGGATTTAACCCAGATCTCTTGACTGGGGGAGAATGTATGCATTGTCAGCATTCCGTCCATCATTTGTTTGTTGTAACGCTTTTCGCCCTAAGTGGGATGGGTATTCCCAGACGTGGGACCCGTGCTCACTACGCCACTGGAGTCAAGCTATCCTGGCTGATGACGGCTGATAGCCAGAAACCGGTCCTAGGATGCTTGATTCCGGTCCAGGGAAGACATGGCTTGGCAGTTCGGGCTGGACTGTTCCCATGAGGCACAGGGTCAAGACTGATTTGCATATGGCCATGTCTAAACTGGGGTGGTGTAGTGGGCAAAAGAACGATGGATTTAACCCAGATCTCTTGACTGGGGGAGAATGTATGCATTGTCAGCATTCCGTCCATCATTTGTTTGTTGTAACGCTTTTCGCCCTAAGTGGGATGGGTATTCCCAGACGTGGGACCCGTGCTCACTACGCCACTGGAGTCAAGCTATCCTGGCTGATGACGGCTGATAGCCAGAAACCGGTCCTAGGATGCTTGATTCCGGTCCAGGGAAGACATGGCTTGGCAGTTCGGGCTGGACTGTTCCCATGAGGCACAGGGTCAAGACTGATTTGCATATGGCCATGTCTAAACTGGGGTGGTGTAGTGGGCAAAAGAACGATGGATTTAACCCAGATCTCTTGACTGGGGGAGAATGTATGCATTGTCAGCATTCCGTCCATCATTTGTTTGTTGTAACGCTTTTCGCCCTAAGTGGGATGGGTATTCCCAGACGTGGGACCCGTGCTCACTACGCCACTGGAGTCAAGCTATCCTGGCTGATGACGGCTGATAGCCAGAAACCGGTCCTAGGATGCTTGATTCCGGTCCAGGGAAGACATGGCTTGGCAGTTCGGGCTGGACTGTTCCCATGAGGCACAGGGTCAAGACTGATTTGCATATGGCCATGTCTAAACTGGGGTGGTGTAGTGGGCAAAAGAACAATGGATTTAACCCAGATCTCTTGACTGGGGGAGAATGTATGCATTGTCAGCATTCCGTCCATCATTTGTTTGTTGTAACGCTTTTCGCCCTAAGTGGGATGGGTATTCCCAGACGTGGGACCCGTGCTCACTACGCCACTGGAGTCAAGCTATCCTGGCTGATGACGGCTGATAGCCAGAAACCGGTCCTAGGATGCTTGATTCCGGTCCAGGGAAGACATGGCTTGGCAGTTCGGGCTGGACTGTTCCCATGAGGCACAGGGTCAAGACTGATTTGCATATGGCCATGTCTAAACTGGGGTGGTGTAGTGGGCAAAAGAACGATGGATTTAACCCAGATCTCTTGACTGGGGGAGAATGTATGCATTGTCAGCATTCCGTCCATCATTTGTTTGTTGTAACGCTTTTCGCCCTAAGTGGGATGGGTATTCCCAGACGTGGGACCCGTGCTCACTACGCCACTGGAGTCAAGCTATCCTGGCTGATGACGGCTGATAGCCAGAAACCGGTCCTAGGATGCTTGATTCCGGTCCAGGGAAGACATGGCTTGGCAGTTCGGGCTGGACTGTTCCCATGAGGCACAGGGTCAAGACTGATTTGCATATGGCCATGTCTAAACTGGGGTGGTGTAGTGGGCAAAAGAACGATGGATTTAACCCAGATCTCTTGACTGGGGGAGAATGTATGCATTGTCAGCATTCCGTCCATCATTTGTTTGTTGTAACGCTTTTCGCCCTAAGTGGGATGGGTATTCCCAGACGTGGGACCCGTGCTCACTACGCCACTGGAGTCAAGCTATCCTGGCTGATGACGGCTGATAGCCAGAAACCGGTCCTAGGATGCTTGATTCCGGTCCAGGGAAGACATGGCTTGGCAGTTCGGGCTGGACTGTTCCCATGAGGCACAGGGTCAAGACTGATTTGCATATGGCCATGTCTAAACTGGGGTGGTGTAGTGGGCAAAAGAACGATGGATTTAACCCAGATCTCTTGACTGGGGGAGAATGTATGCATTGTCAGCATTCTGTCCATCATTTGTTTGTTGTAACATTTTCAAGATGGCACAATATGCTCAAACAAACTTGTGGGTGCAGTATTTGCATAGTGAAAAACTATGAAGGTGATCTAATGGATTTTGTGGCCACCAAATAAGTGATTTTTATAATCATAGTCTTTGCAACTGCAAAATTTAAAGTGTCAAGTATCAAACACATAGTACCAATCACAAATGTCTTTCACAAGCTAACTTTTCTTTGTGATTCCCCTGCACAGACTCACCAGCAATCCAAGAGCCTGCACTTACTCCCATGTCCCCTGCCTTCGCTGCAGGGCCCTGTTTGGAGTCAGGCTTTGCCACGACACCGAATACAGCTAGGTAGTGGCCCAGGATGGTGGCCGCCTCATTGTAGCAGCTTTGGCGTCAGGCGCCGGGGCGGCTCCACACATGTGGACCTGCTTTTGGCATCTGGCCTGTTCCTGCTGGGTTCCACTGTGCCTTCGTTGACTGAGAGGCAGTGCAGAGTGGGTTCCTTGCTGCTTGGTGTGCTCGATCTGCGGCCCATCACACATGTTTGAGGACTGTCCCCCAACCTGGGTGTTGCGAACTCTGCCACAACGCTCCTCCTCCCTGAACGCCACCAGCTATTGACTGCTGATACCCTCACCCCTGCTCTGCCACCACATCAAGCGCAGACATAGTTCACAGCAGCCAGTGACTCTGATCACTCAACCCCTAAGGCTAGGAGTGGGAGCTATGCTGGAACTTGAGCCCCCTTTGTCCAGGTGGGATCTTTTTGCTGGTGGGGCCCTGGAGCACCTGGCCTATATTGACTCCCTCCTCATCATGGTGGTAAGCCTTGGCTTTGTATTTGTGTGTGGTGCCCTACACTGCCCTGCACCTTTGAGCCCTTTGGACTGAGTCCTCGTTGATGACATTACACTTCGGCAAGATTGTGGCTTCGGGACAGGGCAACCCTCTACTATCTTTCTACTCCTTCTCCCCCCCACCTGTGAACTGAAAGCAAAATAGACTCTTTGGTCATTGACATTGGCTCCTACTTGATAACAACTAAAGGATTGGCCGACCGTGTCCCCCAGGTAGGGCCAGAACTTTCGGTGATCGCCCCCACCTCTCCACCTCTAAATCCCACACAGTTGAATTGGGCACCCTCTCAGGCACAACAAGCTCACACTTTCATTGTCAATAATATATGAGTCTTAATCTTGTCTGACTTCACGACTGCGGTGCAAAGGCAGAGGGCTTCCTTCAGCCACGGTCCGTGCAGGTAAGCGAGGTAGGGTGGAGGGGCGGGGCGGGGAGATGTCGACAGGCGACGGAATAGGAATTATTTCTTTATTTAATTTTCCCTATTCCATCGTCTGTCGACTCCCACCCCTGCCCCACTGCGCTTACCTGGATGGACCGCTGCTGGCTTCCTTTATAACTCTGAAGAAGAGACTTTGTAAACTTGGTGTGTCCTTAGCTCTATTATCCCTGGCTAAATTATGAATTTAACGGGATGAGAAATGTAGCTTCTTTACTGATCCAGAGGAGGTCTGGCAATGGCTTGACTACGATGACTCGGGTAATCATACACGCCTAGGGCCCTCTGGACTTCACATGTGCAAGAAGCCTAACCTGAACTGGTTTGGCAGTATGCATCCCAAGCAACAACAGGCCTGTGCTGGCAGATATGGAGAATTAGTAGCAGCTGCAACAATGGCATGCTCTTGCGGTAGGCGAGAGGGCATGACTAGCTCAGAGAAGGACGTGGACCCAGTGGCTGGGAGTACCACTGGGTTGGACAATAGTGCACTCCTATTTAGGTCTCGCCTTGCTATCGCTAAAGCGAGACTATAGAGAGCGGGTTTGAAAAGTGCTCCCAAAAAGCGGATTGCCTTGCTAGCACGCGCACAATCACGCGCATCGTGCCGCCATGCAATACGCCTTTTGGGAGCACTTCAAAGGGTCCGCTCCCCGCCCCCAAGCACGCGCGCGCCACGCTCCGCCGGGCTTGTTTTTTTAATGGCTTGCTTCTATTGCACACAGTAGGTGCTTTCCTGTGGGGGACCGCTTTCCAACTCTCTGCTCCTCATCGCCTGGGAGACGGCTTTTCAAGCTCCTCATCGCCGGGGAACTGCTTTTAAACCCTCTGCTGTCTGCTCCTCATCGCCGAGGTGCCAAGCTTAAAGTTTCAGCAACGCACAGTGCAATACAAAGAATGGTGGCTGCCGCTTTTTTTTACCACCTCCGCCTTTTGTAAAGCACCGCACGCCACTCCTAACACGGGCGCAATACAAACAATGGCGGCCGCAGCTTTTTTTCATCACAGCATGATCACTCCGCAATCACACTTCAGCAGTGGTGCCGCTGCTTGAGCAATGGCGTCCGCTTCTTTTGGGTATTTTCAGCATGCTTTCACTTTCATGAAGGCAGCACGTGCCTTTCTTCTTGCACAGTTTGCCTTCTTTTATGATCCCGGGACAAGGAGCAGAGACAGCGTTGGCTCCTTCATATATGAGGAGGTAAGCAGGGCGTAATGCAGCTCTTTTTGCTCCCACACTGCTCGCAGGACCCCTACTCTGCTGTTTTGCGTGTTTTTTTAAATTTCAGTACTTTATGCAATTATAAATCCTGCTTAAACTAGCTTGTAAATCATTCTTTTTTTATTTTCCAACAGCGCACTATGCCGCGCATTAATGAATCTCACATAAATTAACTTTTTTTTCATTTTTTTCTTTCAACAGCGCGCCAGGACGCGCATTAACAACTACACAAAAATTCCAAGTGTAACAAATAAAACCGCAAAGCACGGTGCAATACAAACAATAGTGGCCGCCGTATTTTTTTCTTACCAGCAGGTGCTAGCTTTGGTAAAGCACCGTACGCCACTCCTAACACAGGTGCAATACAAACAATGGCGGCTGTAGCTTTTTTTCATCACAGCAGGTTCCCTTGTATTTTAATTAATCATGTTATATTTCCACCAGCTCCGCACTTTAGCAGTTGCACCGCTGCTTGAGCAGTGGCGGGCGCTTCTTTTGTTTATTTTTAGCGCGCTTTCAGTTTAGCAAAGGCGGCACTCACCTTTCTTTCTGCACAGCTTGTCTTTTTTTCACATCCCAGCACAAGGAGCAGAAACAGCGTTTGCTCCTTTATATTGGAGTAGGTAAGCGGGCGTAACACAGCTCTCTTTGTTCCCACACTGCTCTTTTGCTAGTTTTTAAAATTTTGGAACTTTATACAAATCATGCTGAAATTAGCTTGTAAATCATTCTTTTTTAGGTCTCGCCTTGCTATCGCGTAAGCGATCGCAAAGCGAGACTATAGGGGCTTTTAAAAGTTCTCCCAAAAAGCGGATGCATGGCTAGCACGCGCACAATCACGCGCATCGTGCCGCCATGCAATCCGCCTTTTGGGAGCACTTCAAAGGGTCCGCTCCCCCGCCCCCAAGCGCACGCGCGCCACGCTCCAGTGCTGCCCGAGACACGCGCCTCATGCCTTCCTAACTCCAATCCGTGAACCCTGTCCGGGACTCCTCACCCTTCACCCGAGGGGCTCCCTGGCCCCTCCTTCCAGCCCACCTTCCTTCCTCTTTTGTTCTCTTGCCAGCCCTCCCTTTCCTCCATGAGTGCAGTGCTGCCCGAGACAAGCGCCTCATGCCTTCCTAAATCTAAGCCGTGGACCTGTCAGGGACTCCTCACCCTTCACCTGAGAAGAGCTCCCTGGCCCTTCCTTCCAGCCCTAATTCCTCCCTCTCGTTCTCTTGCCAGCCCTCCCTTTCCTCGAGGTGTGCAGCAGCCCAGGAGTTCCCCTGTTCCTGCCCTCCGAGCCGGCAGCAGTCCCCTGTCCGATGTGCAGTAAGGGAATCCGTGCCTCTATCCGCGCGTTACCTCCATATCTGCAGTAGCCTAGTAGTCCGTTTAGCCCCTGCATCACCTGTGTGTGTGCGCGGTAGTCCAGTTGTACCCTGTGCCTTATCTTCTCTTGTGCAGTAGTGCGGTCTCTCCTCTGCCCACCTGTCCTGCCGCCCCCCCCTGCGCCAGGTTCACTGATCGCACGCTTGAAGCAGCGCCCTCTGTGCCCCCAGTGTCTGCACTGCCACCTCTGCCCATCTGTTGATGCCCCCACCTTCGGTGCCTGGGTCACTGATCGCACGCCCGCTGTTTGCATTGCCCTGGCTTCATGCACGTGGCATCTGTTCCCTTTTAAAGAGCATATGGAAAGGTTTAATCTCCGTTATTTACTGATTTATGGCTTCGCTGGCTTTCCCTCCCAGCCCTCCCCGCCCCTTCCAGCGGATAAAGAAAGCATGGCAAAAGAGTGGCTTTACTTCTCTAGCGCTTGGGGCTGAACAACTCGCCTCTGTGCGCTATGAGCAGACATACTTGGGTCGGTCCTTGTGTTTCTCGTGCTTGGTGTAGACAGTGACCCCTCCCGTCTTGAAGTGCGGTGACAACAGACTGTGCACATACAATGCGCTCACTTCTCATCTGGGCATACTGTAGAAACCTCCCCATGAGTACAAAACTATAAACCGTGCAGGGGACCTCAGTAGCTCATGTGAACACCCCTTTGCTATACCCCCCCTCTTACACACACCTTATCTCTGATCGTGACATCCTCCCGTGTAGTTGCAATAAACTCTCACAGCACTCTGGGCTCCATGAGGCGAGAAGCCGCCAGCGCATTTGGCCCATTTGGTAGCTTTGCGGCGCTTTTGAAAACAAGCATTTGCAATGCAATAGGTCTCGCATTTACGCGAGTTTAAGCCATTGGCATTGTAAATGACAATGCCTTTTATTTATGTTTTAAAAACCAAAACATAAATAAAAGGAATTGTCATTTACAATGCCCATAGCTCAAAGTCGCGAAATGCGAGACCTATTGCATTGCAAATGCTTGTTTTAAAATGAACCCTGGCATGGCCGACAACATTATCTGTTATCTGACATTTTATTAATGATCACTTCTTTTGAAGGCTGTTTATCCTATCCTATGTCTAGCCCTGGTGACTGATTATCCTTTGTATCCTTGATGTATCTTTTCTCGGGATCCAGAGTGCGCACTTAGTCTCTGTATCTCTCCCCCCCACCCACCCATGGAAATGTAGCCATTCATCGACCCTATGATGGAGCTTTTATAGAACTTTGGGTGAACAGTTTGGACAAAACATGTTGGCGTAATAGACCTGGGTGGGATCATTTGGGGGTGTTTCTGTTGATTTCTCTGTTCTAGGCATAGTTAATTTTTCTTTCCCACTGGAGAGTGACCATGGTGTATAGGCTTGCATGTTGGATGCTTCTACTGGGGGGCTGTGTCCGTGGGCCTTTGTTGTTCTGTCCAGATATGGCTATCTCTCAATCCGCCTTCAAGATGCTGGAATGTGAGGGGCCTTAATTCCCCGAGCAAGAGGTATAAGATGTAGTCTCATATTAAGAGGCAGAAGTTCATGTTGTATTCCTGCAAGAAACTCTCCTCACTACGGCTGAGGTACTGCCACTTCAAATGGGATTACACACCCTTCCTCCCTCATGTTGAGATCATTGATACTGAGTGCAGATACATTGTACTGGGGTAGATTGGAGGGGAAGGAAATTGCACTGCAGAATTGATATGCTTCTAAGGTAGATCAACAGGCCTTCCTGGCATTGTTTTCCCCTCATAGCTCCACGATATTACATTTCCCACTGGCCATAGGGTGGATTTCAACTGTATATGGGATGCAACCCTGGATAGCTTGCACCCATCATTCCCCACCTCCCTGATTTGTGCTGCAGCAAAAGAAATTCGTGGCTGGATGCTGGGCTATGTCAACTCTTGGGGAGAGCACAATTCAGCAATTTGAGAATATTCCTGTTACCCCAGAATGCACAATCTCAATGTGCTCTTAGACAAATTGTCCTGTAATGGCACTTTATACAGTAGGATACTTTACACGGAGAGCCTTGCCAAGATACACTCGACTACAATAATTTCTTATTGACACTGAGTCGGGACTCTCCTAGGCCTCCCAATCCATACTGAAAACACAACTTTGAAACCCTGGAGGACACGTTTTTAAATATTCCATAGCGATGACTCTCAGCAACTATGTAGCTGAGAATGAGTCCTCATTACTAACAGCGTAGGAGGTGCTAAGGGTTGCAAACAAGCGGCACTGCACAGCCACCACATTGCGGGTCAATGCAAAATGACACAATGAGATAGCACACCAAGGGCAGTTTCTCTAAATCTCTTTACATATGGACGACAAGTTACTGTATCGCCGCGTGAAAAAACTGAAGACAGAGGGCACCTGTATGGCGCTTTCCCAATTCGTTGAGGTATCTTTCATACAAATGAAATGGGATAAATCCAGTGGTCCAAGCACCAATTCTAAGCCTCCAGAAATAGAGTACAAGGGGCCCGATGTACAACCATTCCATTTTGCGAATTGCAAATTGAAACATTTTGCGACTCGCAAAATAGAATGTACAACAGTGTCTCAGACACTGTTTGCAATTCCTAATGAGGTCGCAAATGACTTGCCTCATCAATAATCATGAGGCAGGTGCAGTTTACTACTGATTGGGAATGGGCAGCACTCGCAGGGATGGTGCCCTGCTGGGGTCAGCAGACCACCATGTCTGTGACTGCTTTTTAAATAAAACAGTTTTTTTTAACGGCATAGATGAAAAGGGGCTGCATTAATAAAAGAAAAATGAAATGTTTCTGTTTCATGTTTTAAGAGCAGGCAGTGGTCCATGGTACCACTGCCTGCTCTTAAAAAATATATTTGCATTCATTCACAAAGGGGAAGGGGTCCCCTGGGGACCCTTTCCCGTTTGTGAGTGACTTACCCCCTACT
The DNA here is from genome assembly GCF_964204655.1 of Triturus cristatus. NCBI lineage: Eukaryota > Metazoa > Chordata > Amphibia > Caudata > Salamandridae > Triturus > Triturus cristatus. Next base: position 35,893,782 of record NC_140584.1, on the reverse strand, counting down.
TGAAGTAGGCGGTAAGCTGCAAGTGTTTTGTGACTGCAAATGCGGTCGCAAAACAATGGTACATTTGTACATACCACCACCCTTTTTTGCGGTCGCAAACCAGCTGATTTCCCATTTGCAACAGCAAAGAACGGTTGTACATCTGGCCCAAGATCCTCTGGGAGCTATGCACTTTTAGATATTTGGGGGTGCAGATCTATTGGTCTGAAGCCCATTTAGTCGAGGCAATATCAAAGCGACCATTTAATCCCTGCACCAATCTGTCTCCTTCTGGCTCACGTTGCCAATGTTTGCAATGGGCCGTGTAGCCCTCAGAGCAGCTGCGGTCCATGCAGGTAACAGCGGTGAGGCGGTGGGGTCATGTAAGGGGGGATTCCGAGTGACGACCACCGAGGGGAAATCAATTATTTATTTATTCCTCGGCATCGTCCCTCGGGATCCCCCCTTACATGGCTCCACCGCCCCACCACTGTTACCTGCACGGACCGCGGCTGCCTCAGAGAAATGATTGTCCTCCTGCATCTTCTTTACTTCACCACCCTTCAGATTCAGGTACCCAAGGCTGTTTGTGTAAAACATGGGTTACTCCTGACCTCAATCAGGGGGACAAAACATCACAGATTCGCCCAAGCCATGCTTCGGCTCGCCTCTGCAGAAGGGGGAATGGCAGTCCCAAATGATAAACTATATTACTTGGTCGCACAACTTGTGTGGGCAGCAAGGGGGAGGGAGGCTCAGTGGCGTGCTCCTGTGGCAGGGGAAATTGAGGTTCCCTCACAGGATACATGGCTCCCAGTCATACTAATCCTCTTTCGTAAGCCACAGAATCCTGCAGATGGGATACTGACTAAATGATTCCTGGGCCAGAGCACTACAGAGGACCCACACAAGAATACCCTCTAGTCTGAGTTCTTGATAAAAGCCTTGCCCATTTTGCACTCTTTAGAGAACCAGGTTGGTCTGCCGGAGAGGGAAAGGGGTGACTGAGCTTGATTGAGGTATGCTTTGAGAACAAAATGTTTAGGGACTTTCAGCAACTGAATGATGAGCATGAGGTACCGTTCCGTCATTTTGTGCTCTACGGAACCGCAAGGGCCAAGATTTGAACCAGCTGGAAGTCTGGCATTTTTGAGCCCCGGTGCATTGTGGCCTTCAGATTATTACACGACTACTAGAAAGAACTGGGCAATCTTGTTACTATACAGTGCATTGCTACAACAGGCCAAGATTGATCTGCAAGGGCTGCGTGTCTGGTGGGTGGAGGATACTGGCACTCCGATCTGTGACAAGGGTTGGGTCACCATCCTGGAATCCACCCCACATATCTCGAGGCATACTAGATTTAAACGTATGGCACATTACTTTCTGCATCAGGTCTATATTACTCCCAAGAGGATCAACATCACGTTTCCTGCAGCGCATGCATCCTGCCTGCGGTATGGCACTGAAGGGGTGGACATCTAGCACATGGTGTGGGATTGCCCTTCGCTCCACTTATTGGGACACAATCACACATTTCATCTCCGAAGCCACTGGTTGACACATTCTAAAAACCCAAGTTTACTACCTGTTGAGACTCTTTAAGAGACCCCGGCAGAGGCAGTTATGTCCAGATTCACAGACTTAGCGTTAGTTAAGTATGCTGCTAACTAATTATCTGTTGGAATTCCCCACATGGGCTTGGACTTTTGGCATGGTGGAAAGAATTGATACAATGGGCAGAATACAAAGGAGCTTCATTACAGGTAGAGGCAGGGCAGAGCATTAAGAGACCCGAGTTTGCACAGGCCTGGGCACCATACGACAGGATTGCCCCTTGATAGACAGCTTGGTCAATCTTCTCGATGATCCACGGAGTGATGGGGGTGACAATTACTGAATACATGCCTCTCGCCATTGACCACTGTCATTCAACATGACCTTACACACATCCCGCATAGGTCTCAATTTACCTGTTAGGATATGAGAAGCACAGCAAGGGATCTGCCTTTGCCCCCACAACCTCGAACTAGTTTCTGAACCTTGGTGCACTCTCTCCAGTAGGTTGATTGGTTTTATGGTTGCATTTTAGAATGTGTTAGATTGTACTGACTTTCTCTTTCAGACATCAATGCCCACTACCTATACCTCTTTCACAGCTTTGTTATTTGTCATTTTTTTCGTTTGGCCCCTCCCCGCCTTCCATTGCATAACACTTCTTCTCAGGGGCGGCTCCTCCATTTGAACGGAGGAGCATCACCCCACTTAATTGCCCAAGAAATTAACCATTTTATTTTCCGTCAACCGGTCCTGAACCGAGTGTGTGAACGGGGTGAAGCCTGTTGAATGGCAGCAGTGGTGGGCTGCCTGACTGTGCACTAGTTTATAGACAGTGGGACCCACCCTTGTTCGCGTTCAAAAGAAACACGAGTCTGAGGGACGAGCTGGTACATGCAAAAACACCATCCAATTAGAGAGAAGAACAACTCACACTCTGGAACCACCAGAGACCCACAGGATACTACCCATGTGGAAGTTGTGTTTCCTGCCCACTGACCAACACTACCAAGGAGGTGGATATAGGCACCGGAAACCCATGGGAACTCAGAAGTTTCAGCAATTGTAACACTGAAAATGTGGTATATCTCCTTACATGCCCGTGTGGTCTTAGGTATGTGGGCATGACCACAAGAAAGATTAAGATTCGGATCAACGAACATCGAAGCACCATCCGATGTAAGAAAAGTAATACGAAACTCACCCGCCATTTCTTAGAACAAAACCATATGGACACTGACTTGAGATGGGTGGTCCTGGAGGTGATGCAGAATCACAAATCGACATGACCAAACCCTTATATGTCAGAGAACAGAGGTGGATGTACCTCCTTAGAACATGGGAAACAGGTCTCAACGATGAGATCCCTTGGTTGCAGATGGCACGCTAAAATCCCCTTTTTTTACAACTATTGGAACATCATACTATCTACAAGTACCTTTCTGTCTAGATTACTAGACACCGTTTTCAGCTGTATCGGTGTACAATGTTTACAATAGAAACTTCATACATTTACATTTACAATGAGTCACCATGACATAAGGTAAACCATCTAGTTTGTTGTGTAGAACTAGGAGGAGTTCCGGTTTATATACCACTGACTGCTAGATCCGTGCAAATATGGTACGACAGGACACCATCTTAACTAAATTCCCGCTTTAACATATAGCACATTGAGTTATTATGACAATAGTTAACCATGTTATGCTGTATAGAACACTTGGGAGCCTCTCTCCCAACACACCACTGAGTGCCCCATCCTTGCAATTGTGATATCCTTCACTTTTAAATCATCGCAACATCTTATTAATATTGACTTTCTGCTGATAATGACAGTTACTTCCCCTCTTCTCGATAGCCAGTGTATTAACATTATAGAAATCACGGCGCGATCGGCGCTCACATGACTAGAGACAGCCACAGGCGATTGGCTGAGCCGCTCCATTTCATTACTCAGGCAGACCCTCCCAATCAACACACGTGGTCTTTACCACACCCGGGTTCCGCAACACGGACAACCAAGCCCTCGCAAGAGAAGGAATGGCTCTTCCACCCAGTATAACCCACTTGGGGACAACCCCGCTACAGCTACAGATCGCGTCCTGATTTGCGGCTAGAGGACGCACCCATGACCAGGCACCTCTCTGCCTCATGGATTACAAGGCTCGTAGAGACACCAGAACCTTGCGATTCAGGTATGCGACAGCTTCTCAACACGGCTGGGAGCAGGTCAGGCTTTTCCACAGATACATGCATCGGCGCGTATTGAAACACCGGATCCCATTACCTGGAAAGCACTCATTTAATTATACAACCAATTAGATCGACCACCCACTTTTGAGCACTTTAAAGACCACGCTCTCTACCCAGTCATTTAACATCGGGGAGGAGAGAGGCACATGCATAGGTGCACCTAGGGGAGTCGCACCTTGATGTAGTAAGCGGATGAGTGAAAAGAATGCCTAGGAAGAGAGCACTTTTTGGGCTTTTTTTGTTGTGCAAATCAAGTCTTAACTTTATGTTTGCAACTTTCTGTGTTTTTACCCTTATTCCATCTAGTGTTTAACTACAGGTGTCTACCCTTTTTGCCCTCCTCCCATGGGGCAATTAGTTTCATGTCCTAGGGTAAGATAAATTACTCTTTCAAGTAATATGGCTCTTGAGTGTTCACAGATGAACGTCACGTGTTACACATATAGCCACTCACTATTAATGAATTGTGTATGTGGTTGGATGACAAATTGGCTGCTTAGGTGTCTTGTATTTTGATATTTACATTTGTTTTCTAGGTCTCAAAGTGAGCCCTTTTCTTAGTGGAGTGTAACACAGGTCAACCCCGCCCAGTGGCATCTTATCACCACAAGGTTGGCAAGAACGGAGCCCTTAATTTCACTTTACGTTTAGGTCCTGATGAATGCCACGGACCCTTTCGGGCCACACAGCAGAAACATGTCGACTGCACATACAACCGTGAGGGGACAGCAGTTTCCCCATTGCACCGTTCACTTGTTTTTAATACCATATAGTTGCCTGTCACATTAAAATTAAGTGGGTAACTATAATGGTTTTTAAATCTCACTCACTCTCCACGGGTCCCCACTTAGTTTAGAAGTGCATCCCTGTCATCAGGTGTATGCCTGCCCTCCACCAAACCGAGTTTCTGAAGGGCGAGGACTGGTCAATGATGAAGCATGACACCAGGTGGTGTGTGAAACTAGTCCGTCACATTTTGTGAGATGCCCACATACACAAACTAAGTACCCTGCACAGAGGTCACTATCCTGGGAGCGGCCCCATTTTGTGTTGCGCAGCAGTGGTGGGCTGCCTGACAGTGCACTAGTTTATAGTGCGCCTGTCCCTTTGGCCAACCGTCATGCGACGGCCAGCCTGACATGTGCACTATAAACCTCGCAACCCACCTGTCTTAGACAGCCAGGTTGTGAGTCTACACAAGCCTCTAGCGTGCTTGGGAGCGGGGAGAGAGGCTGGTCCCCCAATCATGGCGCTGCTCTCATGCAGGGCCAGGATTGGTTAAGCCCAGCTGGACATGACGTGACATCTTTAGAAGAAGACAACCAAAGCGAGTACGGCGTGTCTCCAGAAAGCATGGCAAGTACCTTCTTATTGTGTTTATGTATTTTTTAAAATGCATTAACCCTTTTTCCCTCCCCTCGAATCGGCGGACTTTCCAGCCGCCACTGCTTCTTCTTGTTCTTTGTATCCTTGAATATTGTCACGGAAGGACCCGTTGAATCAAATGCTAAAATGATGTACTGCTTATAGAAAATCAATAAACATGTGTTACAAAAAATTAACAACAAAAAAATAAACTTTTCTCATCGCAGCCCCTTTTGAGAGACAGGTGCTGCCATTAAATAAAATTATGTTTTACAGTTTGGAATGCAACAATAGCGGTTTGCTGTCCCTTGCAGGCCTCCATCCCTGAATTCACAGCTCTTTTGTTATGGTTTGTAAACAGAGTCCTGCCTCATTAATTTTCAAGAAAGAAGATTGTACGACTCCTACTGAAAGCCTATTATGCAGTGTGATGAATCAATGTATCTGACCCACTGAAAAATAAGCTCTGGGTCGCAAAGCAGTCATTGTGAAAACACAGTGAGATCCAGGTCTTTGCAAGTCAAGCCTTATAATGACAATTTGTGTCTCAAACTGTGCAAGCCCTGGGCACCATGCTGCTAGACAAAATAACTGTAAAACCTCTCACATCCTGAGTGTCTATGTCTTCAGTGTGTTTTTTATTCTGTAAAAATAATGATTCCATTGTTCTTAACATTTGCTCTGGTATGGTTCTGTAATAATAACAAAGAGGTTGTTGTTCTAAGAAATGCACTGTCCTTTTTAGGAAGAAACATTTCGATCTAGTAGGTGAATGTTTAACAAATTATGACAGTGATAACAAGTTAACTGCAAACAGCTATACTGACTTTAAGGTCAGGTTATATGGGTTTATCAAACCACTTAACGCAAATGCAAGAGCCGTGGAGGGATGGGCGGAAATAAGGCTTTGGAGGCTTTGTTGTTAGGTTTTTAAAAATTGTGACTTTATTTGTTATCCCCAAAAAATAAATGTTTTGTTTCCAACAGATGTTGCTCCTGTGGTTGAAGTCTCTCTTTTCTTTTCTTCTCCAGGATCCTTGTGGGTCTTGCCACCAACATTCCTGGCCCGAGTAAGTATGTGCTTATCAGATAGGTGTTTCCTATCTGATTTTACCTATTCCACTTCCACTCCGCTTTTCCTCACTTTATCCTTCTTATCAATCCACTCATCCCCTTTCCTCATCTTAGGAAGATATGAATGCCATCCTAAGAAGGTCAAGTGACACCCTCCGTGACAGCCCAGAGAAAAAGAAAACACATTTGGGAAAAACACCAAAATAAATAGGTATAAAGACACCCTTTCACCTTGTTCTCCTTCTACGCATTTCACTATCACAACAGACAACCAAGTGCTCCTCAGAATCTTTGAAAATCCGAAAACCAAGTTGCCCCCTCGCATTGAGAGTTGGGGTTTGAGACTGAAAGAGTACGATTATGTAACTGTACACAAGTCAGGTGAAGATAAAAACTCTGCTACATAAACACAGTTTAACAACCAAATCAGCTTAGAAGTGCATCACCTTCATTGAGAAGTCCAGTACGCCAGCAGCCATATCAACAGACCAGATTATTAAGGCCAACAATTCTGATAAGAACATTCCTATCACCAAAGGCATCATTCTAACTCAATCTTGGAGAAGGAGTGTTCAATCTCTTGCTGACGATGTCAAATTTCAAAAACTAAAAACGTACAGGATGAATTGTCTCTGACCATGGAGGGAGTTGTAATGAGAGGTTCGAGAATTGTCGCACCTGAGAGCCTTAAACAATGGGTAATTGAACTAGCTATTGAAGGACATAGTGGCATTGTGGCTACCATAAAAGACTAAGGGGCTCATTACGATGGCGGGCAGTCCTGAGTCCGCCCGCCAACGTTGCGGTGTTCGGCATCGCCCACCAGACATGTGGCGGTCCCACCACTGCAATTAGGATGTGCCCGCCATACTGGCGGGCTCATCCTGGGCACTTAACATTGCGGACGGTGCTGCTGGCGGCAGCACCGTACACAATGCTAATATGGCATGCACTACATTTCCCTGCACTAAGTGGCAGGCACCTCGAGGTGCATAGAAATGCAGGGGGCTCAGTGCACCCCCACAACACAGAGCACAGAGAGGGCCCGCAACGGGCCCCCGAATCCAGCCTGCGCCAGCCTTTCCATGGCGGTTGCAACGCCATGGAAAGGCTGGCTGACACCAGCATTGTAATCTGGTGGGAGGTTCCTGCTAGGCACCGCCACCATTTCATGCCCCCTTGTCCGTCTACCAAGCAATCAGACTGATTACTTCTGGTGGACTGGTGGCGGACGGACATTCCGTCCACTGCGGACAGATTGGGATTCCCACCGCCATCCTAATTTGGCGGTGGGAATATTACTGTGTGATGGCAGAAGTTCCGCCACCGCCGGCCCAGTGGTGGTGTTCCTTCCACCATCCTAACAGGACTCCAAGTGTGGTTCCTGCCCCTAGGCGAATGAGTTGAGAGGGAACTAAAAGAGTGTCATCTTTGCAACTGCCTGTTCCCCAAAGTGAAGCCACATCCACTGACTGTGTCTGACCTTACTGCAAAAGCTTGGGAAAGGATTACAGTTGATTTCTTTGGGCTCCTAGGAAACAGAGATTATCTCATGGTAGTCATTAATGACTATTAACGTTTCCCTTTGGTAGAGGAGTTATCATCAACAACCCATGACAACGTCATTGACCGCTTGGACAATCTCTTTGCAGCAGAGTATCCACGCCATCCTCACATTTTTACAAGGGTCTGCCATTCAAAATCAAGGAATTCAGAGAGAACCTAGTCAGAATGAAAATCAAGCATCAAAAGAGTACCCCTCTGTGGCCCCAAACAAATGGTGATGTGGAATGATTTAAGAGTAATTCAGCTAGCTAAATTGAGAGGATTGAATTAAAGCAAGCCCTGTGTCAAGCCCTCTGTGATTATCGGTTAATTCCCCACTCCACGATAGGGAAAATCCTGCCACCTTGCTATTTGGGAGAACCATCGGAACCAAGCTGCCACAATGGACAATAGACCGATCCTTCTAAAAAGCGCAAAATGAAGATGTATGCCAATCCACGTCAGAGACCCTAGGAGACTGTCTTTAATGAAGGTGACTTAGTCCTAGACAGAAGCAAAAGCATAAAATAGACACTTCATATGCTGTAGATCCTCTGAGAGTTGTGATGTGCAGAGGACAAATGATGCCTGTACATTCTTCCAGACAGTCCATCACACAGGACTCATCACATTTCAAGCACCTACCTCTGAGATTGTCAGCTTCAGCACCTACAAATGAGGCCATCCTCCCCGACAGTACAGATCAAGCATCAGAACCTATACCATCGGTGTATCTGGTCAACCAGTGCAAGTGCCTTGATGCCTCATTGAAGAAATATAATGTAAATGTTGTTTTTACTTTTAATTTAACAAAGAGGGAGAAGTCGTTTTGTACGACTGTGTGCAACTATGTGTGCTAGGACCCTTCCAATTCTGGTCTGACCTAATGGAGGATATGGGAGGTGTTATGATGCGGTTATTAATGGTTATTGAATAATCAGAGACCAGAGTGTGATTGATTGCTGTGGAATAAAGACGTACGATCCAGAGTTCCGTGTGTGGCATATTTACTTTGCGTGCTCTCGGGCTGAGGAGGACTGTTATGGTCCACGAAGAAGGATACCACATGGATTGTGGTAACTTCTTTATTAAGTTACCGGTCATAGAAACCGCAGCCACAGTCACAGCCAACAGCCAACTCCTTCAAAATCCTCACTCATGTAATTCCCTCTTAGCAACCATCTAAACCTTCTCTAGAACATGAGATCATTATACACCACATCACTTTCCTCATTCAATATTAACCAAAGAAAATGAATTTAAATTCAAAAGATAAACTGAACAATAATACTTAAGAAATGTACATAGTTAGAATGCAGGATAAAATACAAACAGAGCTAAAATGTTTCAACTCAGTCTTGTAGCCTAAAGGGAACCTTCTTTATAGGTTGTGGTCTTACAAAACAATTTTCCCTTGATTAGGACATAGAGACACACCATCCATCGGATAGTATTTCACCACCCAGGTGAGATTCCAGATCTTATTATCACGCATTTTCACAGCTTTATTGAACAACTTGATAACTTTTAAAGTTTGACTTCACTTGGAGATCCTACTCTCTTCTCTTGGAGATTTTAATTTCATCCAATCACCCTCATGCACAATCATTTTCTTGACTGTTTTCTTCTTATCATAAAAACTTTTCCTTCTTACCATTTTCTTTTTTCTTCTCTCTCCACCCCTCCACCTTACCTGCTTGATCATCAATCTTTGCTCCTTTCTCATTCACCCATACTGAAATCACCTCACTATTGGAAATCCTTCCCTTGAACAGTTGAAAAGGTGTAACACCCAACAAAGTGTAGAGTGAGACCGTATTCACGCAACTCTTTTCTGAGCTCACCTTCCCAATTCACACCACTCACTAAAGCTTGTTCCATACTCTACTTTAACTCTTTTATAAACCGTTCAGAAACACATTACTTTCTGGGTTGTACAATGCTGCTTTTTTGTGTTTTATGCCTCTTATTCTCAATTACTCCTTCACCATACTGGATATGAATTGCACTCCATTATTTGCGAGGAAAACACTCCCTCTCAAACAACTCTTCCAGAAAATCTATCACAACTCCTGACTCCACTGAGTTCACCATTTTGATTTCTGGCCAATGCACACCAGGACATGCCTATCGCACATTGTGATCTTTACAGGACCAAGATTGTCAATTGCAATATCTACCCATGAACCAGAAGCTTGTTCTCTCAAGACCATGGGGTGTGCCCTGCACTTTAACACTCTGTCACTATGCACGCACTCTATAAAACTTTTACACAGTTGAATTCCATCCTCGCCGCAAATGTTAAGTTCCAAGAAGAAGGATAGCAGTTCTTCACTTGGACTCTGGTAACTTGCTTTATTAAGTTACCAATCACAGAAACTCCAGGCACAGCCAACTCCTTCAGAATCCCCAGTCATGTCATACCTTTTAGCAACCATCTAAAACTTATAGAACATGACATTATTATACAAGTGCAGAACACCACAAGGATGATACAGTGCTCATGTGTTGTCAGGTGGCAAACGCTGGCTCAGCTGTGTTGTACGCAGCCCTCCATCATTTGTGAGCACCCCTCCTCCATACAAGTGTCTCCCCTTCATCAGCCTCGTCTTAGGTGTCCTGCTCTGCAAGGACCTTGCTGACCGCAGAATTGCTTCTCCTGCTCCTTTCCTCTGTCCTGGATTCCTCTTTATTCCATCCATGGTCTGCTCACCTCTCCTTTTCGACCACCTCCTTCGTCTTCCTCCTTCCAGGATTTTCCTTCCAATGCTCTGCCCCCTTTGCACAAGAACAAGCCCTTCTTCAATCTCACCGAGTGTCAGTGGTGCTGGTTCTACCCATTTTCCTCCCCCTGTCTATTTACCTGCCTTTTTAGGTTTCACCTACATGTGCTTGCGCCATTCTTGTGTAAGCTCTTGCAAGAAAATAAAAACAAAAAAATCTTAAAAGGGGGTTAGAGTTCACCCATTACTTACCATTGGTTGGCTTCCATGTCATTCTCATTTCCATTCTTCCTCTCGGTCAGCGCCTCCCATTGCCTCTGGCTTCTTGCTCGGCTTCACATCCTCATCCTTGCTGTGGAGCTTGGCCCAAGTACAGCTTCCAGCGGCCAATGTCCTTCCACTGGCCGCACACTTGTAACATTTTTCTTTTTTTTTTTTTTTTTACTTTCTTGCATCTGCATTCTGTTCATTGCTTGCCTATCCCCCACCTCACTTCTGTGGCTGCACTCCCCTCTCCTGAACGCCCCTTACCAGTTTGTTGCTGGCCTGTCCCTCCCATCACCTCATTACTGTCGCTGTATGCCTCTTCACCACCCCATCTCTAATTTCATCACACCTACCTCCTTCCTTGCATATTTTATATGGCGCAAATTTCGCTAGAAGGACTTGGAGCACTTTACATGCGCACCAGTTACAATACACAAGGACATATTAATTTTTACAGGCACAGGGAGATTAAGTGATTTACCCAGAATCACAGGATGTTGAGCCGGCACTGAGACTTGAACTTGAATTTTAAGTGCAGGATACCCCACTGCACTGCCAGTGCCTCACGCTCAATTACTGAATAGTGTACTTCTGCACCTCTCAAGGAACGATGGGCAAATGTCACTATGTTTAATTCACCTTTGTCCATCTGGGCCAGGACGGTGCCTAAACCCTTAATGCTTATTCATAAGGAACAACAGTCCCATTCACAAAGAATAAATAAAATACCGCAATTAATACAATGAGAAATCGGGTTTAAGTATAAAGTCAATGCAAGGAATATTGGTCAATGCGAAACAATTGTAAGAAGGCAAAAATAACAACACAGTGAGTGAGTTTAACTGTGGCAGGGTAAAAGGGAAATCAGCCGATTTCCAAAACCCAGGCAAGTGACTTTAAAATGTGACTTTTTTAGTGCAGATAAATAGGCAGTAACAAAAAGTCAGTTAAGCATCTCATACTCCAACAGTCGGATAACAATTATTGAGGAGTTTAGAGATTGTTGTCGATGACGTTTCGATCCCTGTGGCAATAGTGGGATCTCTTCAGGACAGGTAGATGACAGAATTGCCTGGGAAGTTAGCCTGGGTCGGTGAGGGAAAGCGAGAAGGGGGAGAGAAGGGGAAGAAATATCATAAAATGGTATGCAGATAAAAACAATAGGAGGGTAAAAAGGGGTCAAGACGATTGAAGTTACGTGCTCAAGGAAATATGCGAGAGGGGGGAGAGAAATGGTATGAGGATAGAAAGGAAGGAGGGAAAAAAAGGGGTCAAGATGACTATGGCATAGCGAGAGGAAGCGGAGGTATAAAGAATCTACAGGGAAAGAGAAATAATAAAGACCAGAGAAAAACTTGGGTTGAGAGAAGATGGAGTAGTGCATCCAAATGTCCCAACTGGAAAGTGGAGTAACTAGGCGGTGAAGGAGGGAGAGAGGGAAGTGGAGCGGAGGCAGAATAAGAGGGGACAGAATGCGTGATGAGGGACTTACAGTGACGATAGCCGGAAGCGCCAAAATTGACAACCGGCGAAATCCAAGGGGTGTAGTGACCACACAGTATCAGGGGGAAGGAGTCAGATGCCGGAGGTGCGGGTACGGCGGGTAGTAGGCGGCCGTGGGGACGGAGGCTCATGGGAGGAGCAACGGAGGATCCTCGAGTCCCGAGTGAGGCGGGAGTCCAGAGGAAAGTTGCGTGTAGATGCCGCGGTGTCCCTGCAGGGAAAGGCAGAGATAAAGTGAGGAAATTGCCGATGCGGGAGCCACCTGACTAGATGGAGGGAGCGCTGGGGCTGAAAAAGGTTTACCGGGTGTTAGAAATGGGATTTCTGGTTGGCTAAGGCTTGCGCCACAGCCAGGCAGAAACCACCACTCTAGTCAAGGCAAGGAAGTTACACACCAAAGATAACCCCTGCTAACCCCCTTGGTAGATTGGCACGAGCAGTCAGGCTTATCCCGGAGGCAATGTGTAAAGCGTTTGCGCACGCACACAGCAACAATACCCTAGGCCCACCACAAAGGAAACTGCACACAAGGTTATAGATATAAAAATAGCCTTTGTATTATAATAAGCACATTAGATAATAATCACATAATTTACACTGTGCCAACCGGCACTAGGCAGAATTTACAGGGGACTATTTACACAAGACAGGGCCAATGGACCACCGTCAGAATCATCACAAATCACCAATTGTAAATGTAGAACATATTGTAAATGTAGCGCACAACCAGTAACTGCTGGTAACGTTGGGAACTTAGCATGAGATCCTGCAATGCAAAACAGTGGATGCATAAATCACTTTGCGCATGGACCTCCTTAAGCATAAAGTATATTGGCCCAAACCTCACTAGCATCACAAATTACGCAATAGGCATTACAGTAGGCATCAAAAGTGTAAAACCCTTGGGAAATAAATTGACATAAAAAACAGTGTGTCCCAATCGGGGGCACAACGCACTGGATCTGGCCCCAGGCCAACTGGCCTCTCACAGGGGCTGAAATGCCCAATGTCCAGAATGTCTGGGCTGGCTGCTCATGCAGCAAAGCAAAAGTGTGCCAGGCCACAATCCTAAACGTTGCAGCTGCCCACTAAGTGCTGGGCAGCTGTGACAATGAGCCTGGGCACCAGCGTGCCCCCTGAGCCCCTCTCTGGGACTCTGAAACAACACTGTCCCCAAGGTCGCAGCTGCCTGCACTCTCGCAGGGCAGCTGGAAGAAGGCTTAAATGCAATCTGGCACTCCTGGTGCCTCTTGGGCCCCCACTGGGGCTTCTCAACACAATCTGCCCCCACGTTGCAGCTGCTGGTATCAGCTGCGCAGCTGGAGGTAGCCACGATAACACTGGCACCAAGGTTCGCGTTGGATCCCCACTTTGGGACTCTTGGGACAGATTTGGCCGCCACGTCGGAAAAGGGATGAAGGGCAGCTGCCCACTGCCACCCGGGACAGCTGCCTGGCCAATAAAGGGAATGTCAGCGCGGCCCCTCTCTGGGCCCTGGGGGCCTCAGGCACCGACAATGTGCCTTGGCTGGCCCCCCCCACAGACTGTCTAGCCACGTAGCCCTTCCCACCGGGACTCCTTCCGTGGGCTCTCCCTCTGGCGGCTCTTTGGGTCTCCGGACTCCTCACTCGGCAAAACAGCACCAGGCACGGGATCTCTTTTCCACATGAGAGCCCCGTTGTCCACTGCTGCAGCTTCCGCTCGCTGAGGGCGCGAGGCCCTGCCCACCTGCTATGCGCGGGGCTTCCCTTACCGACGGAGGCGGGGTAGGCTCCCGCCCTCCGTCCGGACTCCTGGCTTCCTCTTCTTTTCCTGCCACAGGAGCGCGGGGTAGGCTCCCGTCCGCTTCCTGCTCACGCCCCACCTACGTCTCCACTGAGGTTGCCTGACTTCCTGGTGAAGCCCGGCTGCGGCGATGATTTCAGTGACGCGGAGGCAATACGGGGTAGGCTCCCGTTCTGAGGTGCAAAGCTGCGGGGTGGGCACCCGCAGAAGTCCTCCAAACGCGGGGTGGGCACCTGCTATTAATAAGGCAGTGTGGGGGGGAGTCCCACAAGTTGCAGCTTCGCGCTGCAGACCATCAGCGCTCTCCACAATAAAAGTAAAGCACTTCCAGGCGCTTCTCTAACAGGACAAAATAAAGCGCGCACAGGCTCTTGGAGTCCCAAGACCAGGGACCAAAAATGGAGCGCTCTCCCCAGTAATAAAGAGCACAGATCTTCTTCCAGATAAGGGCAAAGTTCAGGGAAAGTCTTCAGGATGCAAGGGGGGGGCAAAGGCTGGGCCCTCCAGCTGGGAGGCAGTCCCCAGTGGCGGTATCTCCTATTGCCCAGCTGCAGCAGGCCCCCCTCAAGTTAGGAACACAGAAAGAGAACATTTTCATGGGGTCACAGCCCCTTCTTTTATACACATATTTCCTTTGTCACCAAGGTGCAGGGCAAGGGACAAACCAAATGCAATTGGTTCTGGAGCACTTTGTTTTTCTCAGCCCCTCTCCCGATTCACAGGACAGGCTAGGGACAGCAGACGCACCACAGGGGGCGGAGACAGCATTGTGGAGGGAAGGCACAGCCCTATTCAGGTCCCTGTTGCAACTCCTCCCTCTCATCTAGCTGCTGATCTCCCTATTCACCACTGGGCTGACTCATCCTGGCTCCTGGAATTCCCCACACCATCCAGCACCTGTCAATCACAAGCCAGACATGCACTCCACATCAGGCAGGCAGACACACAGCACACAGAAGTGCCAACTTTTAGAAGTGGCACTTCTCCTATAGTTATAATAAATCCACGCACATCATTGCGCAGCATTTCTTCTTACGAGTTCGCACATACTAAACTTGACCCTGCACTCCTCTCACATCGGAATTACCATGGACACACATATCCCCCATGCATTCCTATGGGAGGGCAGGCCAGTCTCACTAAATGTAACACAGAGCGCACGCACTTTACACGGGGACACCGTGCTAAAGTGTCTAGGGATCTAAAACCACTAACACTACATAGGGAAAAAGGCTAGGATAATTGCAAAAAGTTTAGGGGTGAACTGGCCAGAAGGGCCAAGTCCAACACCGGGTAATTAACGGCGGAGCGGAGATCCGCGATGCGAGTGCTCGAAGGACCGGAATCAGTCTGCATAGTGTAGAAGCTCGTAGATAGCAAGCGGGTCGAAGGAGCCGGGAGGGGGCGGAAGAAGAAATAGGAGTGCCCATTAGTGGCAAGGGAAGAGGGACAACGGTCGAGGAGGGATAGCGGCAGCCATGATGGAATGGTAGAGAGGAACCAAAAGAGGTGGTCATAAGGGAAGGGGGGGAAAGGAAAGAGTAAAGAAAGCCAAGAATAATGCTTAATGCGGGGACAGTAATTGTGTTAGAAGGAGGGGGGGGTGATTGAGGCGGGATGGGAGGAAGATAGAGAGAGCTGAAGGGAGTGGGCGAAGGGTCAATGCAGGTGAGAATGGGGAGGCAGGGGGAGCCAGAGGTAGGACAAGATTAATCATGTTGTATAGCAAAATAAAGGGAGGAAGTAATAATAAAATTAAATAGAAAGAAGGAAACGGGGAGATCACTGGGGAGGGAAAGGGGCGTGCAGTAGCAGAGGGGAATGAAGGAGGGGGCAGGAGGGATGGGTGGGCAAGGAGTAACAAGGCACAAGTTCATTAGAAGGCAATCAAAGAATAAAGGAACAAGTTAAAGCAGATTAGACCAATCCTCCAGACGGTTCAGTCTTGTGTGGAGGCTGTCAGTACAAATTATCCATTTGAGTTCTTCCTTGTTGAGAACAGCAGCAATGTTCATGTTTCTTGAGGATTGTAAGATCACACTAATAACTTGCCATTTCATGTCGTCCTCAGTGTGATTCAGTTGTGTGAAATGTTCAACAAAAGGCGCATTAGCAGTTTTGCAACGCATCCGGCTTCTATGTTGGCAAATCCGGATTCTAATCTTCTGTGTTGTTTGTCCCACATAAATCAGGTTACACGGACAAGTTATGGCATATATAACATTAGTGGTATTGCAATTGGAGAAATGACTAAGGGTGATGTTAATGTTAGCATGCACAAATTTTTTAGTGTCCGATGTGAGCCTACACACACTGCAGCCAGCACATTTGAAATGGCCTACTAAAGGCGATAGATTACAGAAGGTTCTGAGGGTAGGGTCCCTTTTGACGTCAGGGAGAGTAGCCCTAACCAAGTGGTCTTTAATACTCCTGCTTTTTTTAAAGCAAAAAGAGGGCGTTCTATTTTGAGGTTGCCAGCATTTAATGTGGGCCAGTGTCTGATGCTACATTTTTTCACTGTGTTGGAAACCGGTGTAAATGTAGTGACACATACAAGTTTATAGTCATTTTTCTTTTCTTTGGGGGTAAGTAGAGTCTCCCTAGAGCAAACCAGGCTCTTTTTAGTGATCTCTTCACTAATTTACGTGGGTAGCCTCTGCTGGTCAATTTCTTTAAAAGCAGGTTGGCTTCCGAAAAATAGTCTTGCTTAAAGAAGCAGTTGCGCCGTATGTGAAGAAACTGTGAGTAAGGGAGTGAGTCACAGAGGGCTCTGGGTGTGGTGGCTGCTGTATAACAATAAAGTCTTTTTTCGGTGGGTTTACGGTAAAGAGTGGTATAAAGGCCCCCATTGAGAGCAATGATGGACAGGTCCAGGAATGCTATCTGTTCTTTGCTGCTGTTGACAATAAAGTTAAGGCCATTGCTATGAAGATTAAGCCAGTTGTGGAATTGAGAGAGATGGTCTGCAGTACTGTTCCAGATGAGAAAAATTTCATCTATGTAGCGCTTCCATTCTAGAATGTGGGACCTGAAAGGGTTGTGAGGGGATAGTATTCTGTTTGTCTCAAGCCAATCCATATAAAGTATCGCAAAATTAGGAGCGAAAACTGCGCCCATGCTGTTACCTTTCACTTGTTGATAAAAAAGTGCCATCAAAAAGGAAAAAATTCTTAGTGAGGCAGATCTTGAGGAGGTGAATAATAAAAGAAGTCGGGACGGTGTGGGGTTGTGGTCTAGTGTTGAGGGTCAGTCTAATAACGTCAATACCTTCATCATGGGGAATGTTAGTGTAAAGCGCCTCAACATCGAGAGTGCAGAGAAGGCTATTGAGTGGATCGAAAGGGAGTTCCTCTACAAGGTTAACCATGGCCATGGTGTCCTTGATGTAGCATTGCGTAGTGGGGACAAAATCTTTGATAAAATGGTCAATGTACCTTCCCAGTGGTTCTAGGATCGAACCGCATCCAGAGACAATGGGGCGTCCCGGGGGTGTGGTAGAGTTTTTATGTACCTTGGGTAAGGTGTAAATCACCGGTGTACGGGGGCATTTAGTATTAAGAAACTGGAATTCGTTCTTGTTCAGAAAGCCTTGTGCCATGCCTTTTTCAGTGATGTCCAAAATAAGCTTTTGAATCTCCTTGGTGGGATCAGTAGGCAATCTTAAGTAGTGGTCTGTTCTAGAGAGTTGGCTCAGTATTTCCTGTTTGTAGGAACCGGTGTTTTGGATGACAATACAACCGCCCTTGTCCGCTGGCTTGATTGTCAAATTGTCCATTTGTTTGAGTCCCTGTAGGGCGTTTTTCTCTGACAGTGAAAGGTTATAAGGGATGTATGTGCGTCTGTGTTCAAGTTCAGCAATGTCATTGAGGATCAGTTTTTCAAAGGTAAGGATTTCAGCTGGAACGCTGTGAGGCGGCGGGGAGAAGGTGGAGGGAGGGCGAAATGTGGTAAATGCTGTGGAGGGTGCGATGGTTTGTTCAGAAAGAAGGCATGAAGGCGTATCTTTCTAAAGAAGCGTAATAGCTCAATCTGGAGTTGGAGGTAATCAGGTCTGATGGTGGGGACAAAAGGCAAGCCTTTGCTGAGTAGTGTGATTTCTTTGTCAGAAAGCAGGTGGGTAGAGAGGTTGAATATTGGAATGATTTCCTGTTCAGACATATTTTCAATGGGGTCAGGGTTGACGGATTCAGTGTAGGAGCTAGTATTTATCACCATTGGTAGTACCTTTTTGCGTGTTTGTCCGTCCCCAGGGGCACTGTGCCAACGAGGAAGGCGGGGCGGGCCGCGGTTGGGTAGACGGCCCTGGTCTTGTCCTAAAAAATTAGGGTTGTTAGCTCTATTTCTAGATGTACTGGGGCCATCAGTGGAGTCAGAATTGTCTGAGGATTCAGCTGAGGTGTCGGAGAAGCCAACTGTGTTTTGTTGTTTGTTAAATCTACCCCAGGGTCGCTGTGTTCTGGGGCCCAAATATGCTCTGTTGGTGTAAAAATCCTCAACCAGGTAGGGGTAGGTCCTTTCTATTTTATAATTCTTGACGTCTCGTTTGACTTTGACGAGTTTTTTGTTTTGTTCAATTCTATGGAATTCAGAGAGGGTTTTCTCAACTTTGTCTAGTAAGTTCTTTGCATCTGGAAGTGCACTATTCTCTTTAATCTGTCTCTCAATGTCCTTAATTTCTATCTCTAGTTTTTTAGCTTCTTCATTAGCTATGTCAATACCCAAGACCATCCAGTGTCTTGAGCATGTGGTGCTGATGTGACTGAAACCAGTGAGATATTTCTTGATGTCAGTAAAGACTCCTGGTATATTACAGACTTGGAGCCCTACGGGAATTGTATCAGATTTAAGGTACTCGGTGAGCATGCGAACCATCAGCTGGAGCCTGATTAATTTTTTGGTGGACTTTTCAAGTTGTTCAAAGATGGTGTTTTCAGTAGTCCCTGTATTCTCAGTAGTTTCAGTGATCAGGGAAGGGCCTTCTAATATTCTTTTAATATAGTCATCTGAGTATAAAGGAGCGTGTTGTGCCATACCCTGAGGTGGGAAGGGGGGGGGGGAAATGTAATGTGTGAAAGGGGAAAAACCCACATAAAACCAAGTAGGAGGAAAAATAAGCAATTCCTTGCAATCCAGCGATTAATGCTGGCATAAGTGGATAAAATCGTTTTTTTGTTAGAGTCAAAATGACCCAGGGTAGGCAACTTGGCAATGCACTTGATGATGATAATAACAGCTTGATTACAATCCTTCTGCCACATGAATCAACTTCCCTTTTTAAGCAAATCCCTTAAAGGTTGAGCAATGCTAGCAAAGTTCTGGATGAATTTAGAGCAAAACTCAGCCAACCCCAGGAGCCTGCACAATGTTGCTTGCCAAATCCAATTTGGGACTTATTCCCTCTCCAGTGATGGTGTGGACCAAATATGTCATGGAAGACACTCTGAATTTACACTTTTTTTTCTTGAGCACTAACCCTGCCTCCTGGAGACGATTCAGCACCTTCCGCAGAATCATATCATGTTCTTGCAAAATATAGCACGTTACAATGCGTGCTTTTACTTTGCGGTATGTAACAACGCGGTCGATACAACGACCGCATTGTTAAAACCCGATGCCATTACTACGCAAGTGATTACATCGACTTGCAGTAGATGGTGCCGTAACATTAGGAATGTATCATTTATTATTCCAACTCCAGCCTACGCAACAGTAGGGAAGGTGTTGGAATAGTAAATTATACTATTCCTTATGTTAGAGCGCCATCTACTGCAAGTCGTTGTAATGACTTGCGTAGTAATGGCATCGCGTTGTAACAACGCGGTCGTTGTAACAACCCCTTTGTAATGCATCGCAGTCTAATGACCGCAATGTAAAAATTGTTTCCCGTTCTGGGATTACACTATCATAGACCAATATGTCATCTTGAAAGAACAGTACCTTATCCAGCCCCTCAAGAACCTTCTTCATGACCCTCTGGAAACATGTCGCTGTAGAAGCAAGACCAAATGGCATGCAAATGAAATGGAACGCTCCCAGAGGAGTCACAAAGGAAGGGAGAGGACTGGAATCAGGATGCAGCATGATCTGATGATACGCTGACGACAAATCCATAACGCTAAAAACTCTAGCATCTTTAAATAATGCACGTGTCCCTGAAATGTTTCGCAAAGGTTGTCTGCCAACCCAAATAAACGTGTTTAGTCCTCTCAAATCCGCACACATGCGGATGTCACTCCCTCCATTCTAAGGTGTCATCACCACTGGGGCCAACCACTCAAGAACATTCTATCTCGTCAATCACACCACTGTTTTTCAATTTAATGAGTTCCTGCTCAAGAGGTGTCAACATCATATGGGGAACCCTCTTTACTTTAGAAACAAAAGGTGTAGCATTATTCTTTAGTACAATTTTGTGCTCAAAATTCTTAAGCAAAACAAACTCATTGCTGAAGACCTTTGAAAACTCAGTGTATATTCCATCTGGGAGTCCTTCCTCACTGATTACCAACACATTATCCTTAGCATTGAGATTTAAAGTTATCCCCATGTTTCTCCACCCCAAAAGATTATCACCTCTTTTTGCCACATACACCTTTCCCACTGTTTCACATTCCTCAAACTGCATCCTCATCACATGGTATCCCAAAACATCAATTTTCTTACCACCATATCCAACCAGATTTATGGCAGGTTCCTGCAAACATATCTACTCATCTCCAAACAACACATCCCAATTCTTATCTCTAATTATGGTATAAGGAGATCCAGAGTCTGCTAATACTGACACAGACTTACCATTAACCACAATTTGAAACTCCGGCTTTACAATGGGATCAGCATCAACTGAACCATCACTCCTGACACTTAGCACAAATTTACTCTCAACTTCCTCCACTTGGTTCACATTTTGCTCGGCACATGTCCCTCTGCAAACATGTGTGTAATAACCCTTCCCCCCACACTTATTGCAAGTTGCAAAACATGCATAACAACAGGGACTATTAGATAAATGCCTCTCACTACCACACCAAAAACACCTCTGGAATCATCCTGGACTTGTTTCTTTTTCCTCCAACCTCCTTGCTCTTTACATTATCCTTAGCTCTAATGCTCACATTACGTTTTTCTTCATTTACATTTGTCTCCACAACAGGAGAATCATCTCTTACTTTCTCCTCCCTCATCTTCCACACCCACATACTTGTATTTTCCATTGCCTCCACAATGGCTATTTCATCAGCCAAACAAAAAATCTTTGAGAGTAATTTCTCCTGGGCTTTAGGATTGTTAGAGCACCTCACTATTTGATCCCTTACTAAAGAATAAGACAAATGATCAAATTTACACATGCATGACAAAGTTTTCAAAGCTGCTGCATAACTCCCTATCTTCTCTTGCTTACCCTTACAAATTTGTGTCGCCCCAACACCATATTTACACGTGAACCAAAATGTTTCTCCAGCATCATAACAGACATGACATGAACATTATTCGGCTCACCCTCCCCATCTCCAATTTCCAACACTTCAAGACTATCATAAACACCTCTGCCCTCAATACTTAAATTATGTAAAAGTACTGTTTGTTTCCTAAGCGCATAACATTTCCCACCCCCCATCGCAATGAGGTATGAATCAAAAATCAACTTCAAACATTTCCAAGATAACACTGGGTCACCCTTGTCAAACAGGAAATGAGTAGGTTCCGACATGCTGGACATTTTTTAAATTGTGATAATTAATAACTACCAACTTCCCTCAATTTAGAAAAAACACAAATTTACACAATTATCTTCAATATATATGCGCCCCAACATGTGGTTAAACACCATAAACAGACCAGGGGAAATGTCTCCAGGTGTGCCAATCACCATGTGAAATTAGTCAGAAAGGCACAAATGAGAGGTAATCATAAAAGAGCAAGGAAAATGTCTCCAGGTATGCCAATCATCGTGTGAAATTAATCAGGCAGAATTACAAGGTGTGCCTGTCACCGTATGATTATGTCTCCATCAAGAAGACATTTTTAACATCACCTTCACAACGAAATGGAAGGCTCCATCCAGACCAGAAACAGACTCCACTGGAGATTCCACAAACACTGATGCTACAGCTACTTGAGGCGGCACCTAGAAGTAGAAATACGCTGTAGATGAAATCTGGACTGCTAACAGTCACAAGAGCTTTAGCCAGTAATACTTTCAAACTGCCTAAAAATACACATAACGCCATCTTTACAGGAACTACAGCTTGAATAGAAGTGGGAAGCGTAAAGACATCGTGACCTCACAGTGAGAAGAGAAGCATCATTCAGAACGTTAGTTTGTACTTTCCACACAACATGACGCTCACCATTGGGAGTCTGACGTCACCATTCTTTGTCTCACGGATTCCACAGGAGGACAGTTTCTGCTGCTTCCGAAGTGTGATTTACGGCAGTATAGGCTGCTGATTGCATAGAACAATCGCTGTTGTTGTTGCTGTTGTGACGTATGTTAGTACACACCGGGACAAGAGTTGAATTCCTTCAGCAGAATTACCACAGCTCCCGTACTCCATCACACAAGGTAAAATCCAAATAGGCAAAATAAGTGGATTCAAATTATTCAATCCAATTAATGTCAGGTTTTATGGATCAGCTCTTTGCCAGTAATAAGTTCCAGTGAACACATTAAAATTTCTTGAAGTTCTTATTCTTCTCAAGTTCTCTACATCAAACCGTGGGCAGCTGTCCACAGCAATCTCCTCGACGTCTGTTCCCCTTAAATGCTTTTCTTTCTCTCCCTCAACATTCTTTGTGACCCCCTCAACCTTCCAGTTCTGCTCATTTGACATGGTCAACCTTCCACAAGAACTGGCTAGAACATAGTACAATGCAAAATGAAATAAAAGAATACAAGTAAAGAAAATATGCTGTCATGTGGTTTGTTAAATGGGGTAACCAACAGTAAAATCCTTCCCAAGAAAGGTAATCTCTGAGATTTCATGTAACAAAATACCTGATGTAGGCTTTAATACACAATATAAAGAGAATACACCCATTAAGGCCTATTGGCTTTAACATATGTGTTATATAGTAAATAAACCAGTCTTCTGCTTTTGTCATAACTTCTCATGATAAACAGATCACACCTATGGCACCTGAAATACATTTTCCTACGGAATGAATCAGCCATGTAGCTGATATGATGGACTTGTCACCATAACTACCTCAAATCTACTGTATTGAGATATGCCTTCTCACAAGGCAACCCTCAGGAATAAAATCACGAAAGTATACCAAATTACAGTTGACAAAATATCCCTCCTAAGAGGGTCTAAAAATTATTTCATAGTGCAAATCTTCTATACCCACACTTTGTCAGAAGGGATAACCAACACCAAAATCTTTGCCTACGACAGTGATCTGTGGGATGTCATGTAACAGCATTCCTATCTGTTGGCTTTAATACATAGTAATGCCAGTATACCCTTAAATTCATATTCACATTAACAAATGCTTTTAACAATCAATATTTCAGGTCTACTGGCTTTATCATAACTTATCTTAAGAAACAATAAGGTCTATAACCTTTATTATTAGCTTTTTACCATAACCAACTCAGCACTAATGTGTGTGGGCATAAGCATTGCCACAAGGCAGATATCAGGTATACCATAGTAAAATTACAAATATGTACAAACTTACAGTTGTCAAAACAATAAAAAGCCTCTCCTAATGGACCCTAAAATGTATTACGATAATATATATCTTCTGACCCCATGACTTGTTCAGGTGGGTAACCAAAACCCTTGCTTACAACTATAATTTGCGAGATTTCATGTAACAAAATACCTGCTTTCAGGCTTTAGAACAATCCACCCTTAAAAAACTATTCTTTTTAACACATGCTTTTCAAATTAAGCAAGTCAAGCCTACTTTGTTTGTCATTAACTTTTGTTATAAAGAGATCACACCTAAGGAACCTGACATAACTGTTACAAGTGAACCGATAAGGCCTATAGCCTTTACTATTGGCTTGACACGCTGATCGACAACAGATCTACTGAATGCACATATACCGACAACCATCATGCATGCAGTTGCAAACGCTCAATTATGTACACTATTACAGTTGGCAAGCTATTACACAACCCCTCTCAATAGGGTCTAACATGAATCATCACAATGAAGGCTGCCAGGGTTTGTTAGTGTGGGAGGCCAACACCAAAACCCTGGGCTACTATGGTCATCTGTTAGATTACATGTAGCAACATACCCCTCTACTGCTTGTACCACAGTGTGATAGACAATTCACTGTTAGGGATCTATGGGTTTTAAGAAATGTGTTTCACAACAAATAAGCCTTTGCCATAACATTTCATAATATGCAGATCATATCTATGGTATCTGGCTTTACTTTTCCCAGCCCACTAATCAAATGAGACACCATGTAACAAAATATCTATTTGTAGGTATTAATACAGACTCATAACAATCCACCCTTAATTGCATAATCACTTTAATGTATGCTTTTTGCAATACATAAATCAGGCCAACGTCCTTTATTGTAACTCCACATAACAATCTGTCCTATACCAGTTATGATTGGTTTGTCATCATAACCAATTCAGACCTCCTGTGTTGTGCATAAACTGTTCCACCGGGCAACATCAGGTATACTGTATTACAATTACAAGTATATTCAAAATTACAGTTATCAAAACAAATGTAAAATCCATCAAAGAGAGCCTCATAAGGATTATTGTAGTGTATGTCTTTTAACCTCACAGTTTGTTGGAGGGGCGAAAGGGGTAAACAACATCAAACCTCTTGACTTCTAAGTTAATCTGTCAGATTCCATGTAGCAAAATACCTGCCTGAGGGCTTCAGCACAGCATTATAACAATCCATCTCTAAAAACCTATTGCCTTTATCACGTGTTCACAATATGTAAGTTACGCCTATTGGCTTTGCCATATTGTTTCATCCTCTCAATGGGGCCTAACGAGAATCATCACAGTTAAAACTCACAGGGTTTCAGAGTAAGTGTCAACCCGTAAAATGTTTCCATGATAATCTGTGAGAATACATGTAACAACATACCTCTCAATAGCCTCTAACACAATTTGAAACAACCCACCATTAAATTCCTACTGGCATTACCATATGCTTTTCAAAATAAATAAGCTAGGCCCACTGCCTCAATCATAACTTTTCATAATAAGCAGATGAGACCAATCCTATCAAACATAACTTTTCCCAGTGCACCAATAAGGCCTATTACTTGCCACAATAACTATCTCAGGCCCACTGTTTTAAGTGTAAGCTTTCCAATAAGGCAATCATCAAGCACATAGTCATAAAATTACACAGGCATACAAAATTACAGTTGGCAAGGTGAAATACTATCTCTTCTTCGAGGGCCTAACAAGGATTCTGACAGAGCAAATCTTCTATACCCACGGTTTGTCAAACAGCATAACGAAAACCAAACCTGTGCCTACTACATAAATCTGTGAGTGAAGACAGTCTGAGGATCTTGCGTAGGGCAGACACTTGCCGCATCTTGATCAGTGCATTCACCTGACTTAGTTTTGCAGCACAGCAGGTCTGGTGCAGGTACAGTCCCAGCTGCTGTGGCTTTCCCAGACAGCAGTATGATGGAGAAACCACACAGACCTGCATAGACACAGGTGTCGCTCCAATCAGGCCGATAAGAGAATTACATGAGTCATGTCATCAACCAGTTCAAGAGCGGTTTAGGGCTCGATCAGGCTGATGTGATGAACCTGGCAGATGTAGTCCCCTCTCTGGGAGAATGATTGTCAGGCAGATGCAATGCTGTGTTGACGAGTAGACTCTCCATGATCATGAAAGATATGAAATTGAGACCAAGTGGGGTGATTTGGGTCACACTTTTAGACATTTGTTTCCAAACAGAGACCCACAGTCTCAAACTGTACCACCAGTTACGCGTGGTTCTTCATTCAAATATCCCGCGTGGCCGCATTCTAGCGCTGCTCCGACACCGCCACCCAGAATCCCGTTAAAATCCGAAATTTACCTGGCCAATTAGGCACATACCTTAAGGTGGTAGCCCCTTGACATCTTGGGCTACTCTGAACATGGGTCGGAACCACTGGATCAACAGTGCAGCACGAAGAGCAGCAGGCCCTGCAGCAGCGAAGGCGTGGTGGAAAATGGCAGCGCCCGGAGCTCCGCCCGAACTGTAGCGGGGAAGGAAAGATCCAGGTGAGGACCCCACGAACAGACGCCGAAGACGAAGACACCTACGAGCGGAGGCTGTAGCGGCTTGAAGTACAGCATATCGAAGTACTACTTGTCGACTGCCGGGAGCCAGGGAGGAGGAAGTGTGAGTTTGTGAGCATACAGCGCGCTAGACCTAAAGCAGGTGGCAGGGATTACTGCATCATTGGAACATACGAGCAGTCACAAGCCGCAAGCCACAAGATGGGGACGGAAAAGGTGGCAAAGCCGCACTACAAACTAAGCTGGAGAAATACAATTGGGCCAAAAGTGGGGAGGAACCAGAGATCACAATCACAGGAGTGCAAGCTTAAGCTCAGAATACCACTGAACAATCTACACTCATGCTCCAAGACCTAATTACTGCAATTAACAATGTAAGGAATTTCCTGGAGTCAAGACTGAATACCGTGAATATTGAAAACTCATTGGTGAGAGCGGACCTATGTAATATAGATTTCAGAGTCAAGTAAGTAGAAGAAGCAATAAAAACACTATCCACCGACTCATCCAGTCTCAAGCAACAGGTACAACTGCTTCAATCTAAACAGGAAATGAAGGAGGCACAACTAGATGACTATGAAGGTAGGGCATGATGAAATAACATGCGCATTTTTGGCGTGCCGGAGAGGGCATAAGGGTCAGCCATGGACCTCTTTGTGAAAGACCTTATTGCGAAGCATCTACAACCGAAAGGCCTCTCAAAATATTTCTCAATCTAGAGAGCGCATCGGGTTCCAGGTGGAAGACCTTAGCCGGGCGCCCCCCAAAACCCATATTAGCCAGAGTCTTTAATTTCCAAGACAGAGATGCCATTCTGCAAACGGCCCCCTGTGCCCCTCCAACTAAATTAGAAAATAGCACAATCTCCTTTTCCCCTGACTTTTCGATCAGCATACAGAAACAACAGAGAAGCTTCTTGGAGGTGAAGAAAGCGCTCATGGAAGGGGAGATTAAATATGCAATGATCTTCCCAGCAAAACTGCGAGTCAAGGCAGAGGGCAAGACATGTGTTTTCTCCACACCAGAAGAGGCATGGAACAGGCTGAATGGTTGGCACCTGCTGGGGCCTCACACAACGCAGGGCGATGGAGGCAGAAATGGAATCGGCCAAAACAACCACACACGGCTCTCAAAGAATCACTCCCAGGGACAACAGACTCTGAGCTGAACTGAACAGAGACTTTGTAATTCCAGATTCACTAGTAAGGAAAGCAACATCAAGAGCAGAAACACCCCAACACTTTGCTATCGCTGCATCGATCTACATAGCAATGGCCTTTACAGTACACTGCGTCTGGCGGGATTGAGTACTGCAGTTCGACATTACGCCAGAAGAGAGGAATCCGGTGGAAACGACCAAAGCGTAATTTGTATTAGTGTTATAAATAAGGTATACAAGGGATTGGTGAGTGTTCGGTATGACTACGGACCCCTGTATTTCCTTTTTGGGGTGGGTGACAGGCACTCTGCATTGTTGAGGAGGCAGGTAGTTCAAAGCTCATCAAGCAGGGCTGCGGGGAGGGGGGTAGGGAGGGATTGTTTTATGTTGGGGTGGGTCACAGGTCAGATACAGTCAACCTCACTGGGAGGGTCGCACAGGCTAATGAGGGATCATACAGCTCCTGCATCGGAGAATCAGAAGAGCCCAATGGGAGGCATCACTCCTGCTAGTACAATAAGATTATCTGTGCCACTCCAAATCGGCAAAATAGCAGAAATGATAGAAATAGGTAACTGCTAGACAAAGCTACCCGAATGACCACTACGACACAACCTGAAAACACACTCAAAATTCTTACCTGGAATGTGAACGGGCTGGGTGGCAAGCTTAAAAGAGGGATAGCCCTTCAGTACCTCAAGCGTCAATCCTCTGATATAGTCTTTCTGCAAGAAACCCACTTATTGGGAAACAATTACAAGGCCCTGAGTAGATGACGGTACAAACTAGTGGTACGCCCCGGTTTTACATCCGGGTCCAGGGGTACAGGCATTCTAATCCGTAGAACACTCCCTTTAATAACAGAAAAGACATGGGCTGACCAACAAGGGAGATTCACGGAACTGGAAGCACTATGGGAAGGGAAACCGATCAACCTGGTATCTGCATATGCCCCTCCGGCCCCGCATAAATCTGCCCTCATTGACCTAAGTAAACTAATCCTAGACTTGCCCTTCGGAACCCTGGTGTTGGAGGTGATTTCAATATGACCATGAATGATCAGGTAGAGAGGCGGCCACCCAGGGCTCAGCCCCGTGATAGCATGCCACTTTCAGATTTTCTCAATGCCTTGGGCTTGCCGAGTGTTAGGCAATTCTTCAACCCACTAGCCTCACAATTCACATTTTACTCCGGTACACATGACAGCCTGTGCCGCATAGATTACATACTGACACACAAGGCGGATATAAGTTGCTTTAGGGAAGCCCGATGCCTAGCAAGAGGTATATCAGACTATCAGAGAACTCCCCTGTCTGGGCCACCTTATCCTTTGGTAAATACAGACTGAGGTCCAATTTGAAACTTTTCCCGTGGCTTCTCAAAATTCCGGAAAGAAAAGTAAAATTGATAATCCATACAGAACACTATTTCAAAGAAAATGTGGGCTCGGTAGATTCTGCACAAACAATATGGGAAGCCTTTAAATTGGTAGCAAAAGGCCAAGCCCTTGCGCTTGAGGTTGGATACAACAAAGAACGCAAGGGGAGAATAGAGCAGACACTATCCTCCGATGATCGAGACTCACTCGAGGGAGACCCCACAACAGAGGAAATTTATTCAGATGTTTGTAATATACAATCCTGGAAGGCAATGGGACCAAATGGTCTCCCGATAGAATTCCTCAAACTTACGGCATCCCAAATTATACCACATCTCAGTGAAATGTTCCTGAAAAAGTAATAAGGAGGGTGCCCTACCAGAAGATCAAAGATTGGCCTGCATAGTAGTTATACACAAAAAAGACAAACCAGTTGGTGAATGTGGCTCCTATGGGAAACAGCCACTACAACGCAGCCCTTTCCACGCATACACTTAACCACACAAGCTTTACAACGCATGCGTGGTTACCACGAATAGCCATTGACACGCATTCCTTTACTACGAGATATGTAGTAAAGGCATGTGTGTTAAAGGTAAAATTAAAAAAGGGGGCTTGGGGGGGTCTCCCCCCCCCAAAAAAAGTGTGGGTTAAAAAAAGGGGGCTGTTTCTGTCGTTTTCGGATTCTGAAGAAAAAAGATGTGGAGGCAATCTGCGTCGTTAGAGGAAACGGAAAGACACTTCCGCTTCCTCTTTACTACATGCAACGCAAATCGGAAGTGCTTGGAGTGGAGAGCGCGTGTAGAGGTAAGGAGGATCTTAGTTAAATAAATAAATAAATAAAGGAATGAGTGGGTGGTGTCGCGCAGGGGTAAATATTTAGGGTTCAGGGGAGGGGTATTTGATATAAGGGTTTGTGGGGGGGAATCACGTGGGGCAAGATTTTTAGTGTTACGGGCAGGGGTAATTCATAGAAGGAATGGGGGTGGAGGGTCACACAGGGATACAGGGAAGGGGTATTATAAAAAAGGAGGGCGCAAGGGAACATGTAAGGAATTGGGGCAGGGATCGGAGAAAACCGTTACCATGAAAATGCCATTATCATGCATAGTTTTACAACGAAAATCGTTGTAAAGGCATGCGTGGTAAAGGCATTTTCGTGGTAAAGGATATGTGTGGTAATGGCATTTGCGTTGTAACGCATGCGTGGAAAAGGCATGCGTTGTGACGGAATGCGTTGTAACATCATACAACCGGCTCCTATCTTTACATCTCATTAATAAACGCCGAGGACAAAATTCTTGCTAAGGTTCTGGCGACCCGGCTTGCCCCCATTATAATGAAACTAGTGCACGTGGACCAATTGGGATTCATGCCCGGCCGCAACACGGCTCTGAATATATACCGATTACACAATATGCTCAGTAGGAAAGAATTTATAGCAGAAGTTGCAGTGATTCTGTCATTAGATGTGAGAATGGCATTCAATACCATTAAATGACCATACCTCTTTGAGGTCCTACAACGCCCTGGGTTTGGCCCAAAATGTATAAAGTGGGTAAGACTACTCTATACAGACCTCAGGGAAAAGTAAAAGTAAACAACCATTTCCAGGATGTTCCCACTGAAGCGAGGAACACTACAAGAGTGTCTGCTGTCACTATTGATTTTCTCTCTGATGTTAGAACCACTCGCAACCTGGGTAAGAGGAGATTGCCTAATTAGACGGTTAAAATGGGCAGAGGTCCACATAGATAGAATATCCCTATATGCAGACGACATCTTATTATACCTTGCGTTGTCAGTGTATTCTATCAACAGAATCCTCCATATATTTACACATTTTGGCAAATACTCTTGCTTCACTATAAATTGGTCCAAGTCTGTAATTTACGTGCTCTGGGGACACAGCCCAAAACTGTGACCAGAATGTGAGGTGTCAACCGCAGTAGACGGTTTCAGACACCTCAGGATC
This sequence comes from Triturus cristatus, assembly GCF_964204655.1. NCBI lineage: Eukaryota > Metazoa > Chordata > Amphibia > Caudata > Salamandridae > Triturus > Triturus cristatus. Next base: position 35,862,967 of record NC_140584.1, on the reverse strand, counting down.
TGCATAAACCCTGACCTCAGGACTTTTCTATACCAAAAATCTCATGAGCCCATTGAATCGATTGCAAAAGAATGTGCAATATTGGAGAGAGCTTCCACTGTCCCGTTTGGGGCGCACAGCACTGTTCAAGATGTTGGCACTCTCGTGCCTCCTATATATACTACAAAACTGCCCATTTAAGGTACCCAAAATATATTTTAAGCACATACATAGTGAAGTTAGAGCATTACTCCGGGATGTCAAAACCCCATGTATTGCCACACACAAACTCACAAGAAGCTGGGAGGATCGTTCTACCCAATAATCGACTACACTATTGGGCTTCCCACTTGGTGGTCATCAACCACTGGGTTTTTCACGCCCAGACTGAGCCCGCATATCGAATGGACAGGCTCCTAATTGGGAAAGAAGGGCATAATGAGCCCTCTACTCCAAACCAAAGAAAGGGAAACATTCTGGACCCACGGCGCACACCATTGAGATATGGCATCAATCAACCAAAGCATTAGGATGGCAAAGGAAAATAACCCAAACCACGCCATTGTGGACAGCATATCAATTAGGCCTACTAGGCAAACAGGGGGGATTTAATGCATGATATATCATTGGTATCTCTACAGTAGGTGACCTGTGGAAAAAGGGGAAGATAATCCGCTTCTCTGAACTACAAAAGGAATATGATTTGGCACATAAGGAAGTGTTCCGATGTATGCAAATCTGCCACGCACTAACTACAATTATCCCCAAACACAGTGAGGTACTGGAAGCTTCCCCACTAGAAGACAGGTAACTTTCATAACCCATGGAGAAAAAAGCCACATCTTTGACATATCAAAAACCATGCAATAATTTACCTGACCCACTTTCACAACTCCGAGCAAAGTGGCAGCATGACATAGGGCAGCTGGAAGATGACGAGTGGCAATCTGCACTAATAACGTCCCCTCGGGAGGCAGAAATATCCCTAAAACTCTGCCTCATTCAACTTTAAATTATTGCACAGAACCTATCTCTCAGGGGCCATACTGGTAAAAATAGGACATAGGGAGAACCGACAATGTCTCCGAAAATGTATGGAGGAGGCTACATATTATCATGTATTGTGGGGCTGCCCTAATATTGCACCACTATGGGAACATTCTTCATCAAAGATGCAGGAAGCGATAGGCAAAGAAATTCATTTAACCCCCAAGCTGGGTCTCCTGAACATATGGGATGACACTGACCTCACTAGCATAGAGCATCAATGGCCCACCTTAGGATTCACACTAAACAAACTTAATATCGCCATGAGGTGGGGTACCCACGAATTACCAACAGTGAGGGACTGGGCAAAAGAAATGAATAAATGCATGATCACAGAGAAGGAGGTCTTTAAGGGTAGAGGCTGTCCCAAAAAATGGGATACGAAATGGGGAAAATGGAACTCTTGCAGAGTGGGGCTGTGTACCTCCCCAGCTACCAAACTGGCAAGAGACACCAGAGACATGCACCAACTGAGGCATGGAGATACACAGCATTAATACCCCGGTTGAAAATGCCTGTACAAATGACTGTGCTTGATGTCTAAGTCCTATAAGTTTCAACACGGTGACCCTCAATTTTTCATACTATGAAATGTTGATGAAGATAATTAAACATAAAATATATAAATCATCTTCAGGCTGCTCTCTTGACATAGCCTTTGTGTCAGGTGATGCCTCTCACAGCAGATAGCATAGGAACCATCTCCAAACTGGAGCACCCAAAACACAGACACAGGTGTAAGGTTTCTGCATTTGGCTGTTATCAGCCCAACAGAAGTAGTGTTAGGCGCACATGAAAGGGCAGACCCAAACTAGACACTTTCTCATCTCACACAGCAGAACTGCTGTACAATCCCTCACCCCTATCATTGGCCAAATGGCAAAGCTCAGGAAGGCTAATCAGCAGCCCCTTGCTACAAAAGGCCTCATGTATTTTCTAACTGTAGTCCTGTCTCCATTCTCAACTCTTCAGTGTCTGGTTCTCCACCCTCCAGTCCCAAGAATGCAGACAATGCACTTCCACGGTCTGGAGGAACAGTCTTCACTCTCCTTCTTGTGCTATGTCTGGGCTTTTCAAAATGGATCACACAGGCCGCAGGACTTAGGCTCACACACACTTAACACATGCTACACTCAATACATACGCACATGCACTCCTCAAACATTTGGGATGCCAGTGCAAGGTTCTGGTCATGCACATAACACAGGAACTTTACATGACTGGGGCCAAAAGGCCTCTCTACCAGGGACACAGGTTAAACCTTTGAAACACACTATTCATCCTTCCAAAACTTGATGTGCTCTCGCCACTGCTTTTTACATTATACCCAAGACATGGACAGTAGGGCTTTACCACAATGAGGGGACACTTGGGGAGCCCTTGCATGTCACGGGAAAAGTCAGAATCTCACATAGTCTGTAATAGGCTTAGGCCTCGACGTGCATGTTTATGCTGCACAAGAAGGCAGACAAAGGAGATGCTGCTCCTCACCATCCCGAGCACAGGCAGGCTGTTCCTCTTCTGCCTCTTGCTTGCCCATGATATACATATGACTGTACTACCTGCTTCCAGCACTTGCAGAGCATTTCTTCCCCAAGACCCACTCACAGTACAGAAGGGAAACTCACCATCCTCCTCCATAACTCTGTTGTTGCGTGGTATGCAGGGAATCCAGGAAGGAGGGGTGTGGCAGATATTTACAGTTTCAAACGATAAACTTCTCTCCTGCAGTGTGAATATCATTAGTGCAAACTGTCTAATTACATTAGGAAATTACAGAGTACTAATCATTCCTGTTTCACACTTCAATTTGTAAACATATATAGATACAAAGGTCTTGGTTTGGAACTAGACATTTATCACACTGGAGTTAATACACATTGCAAGAGAAATATCATACAAAATAGTATAGAGACAAATGTCGATTCAATATCATCTCTATCACGATCATAGATCCATTAATTCTAATCATTGTGTTTAGGTTCTGGGCTTTCTTGTTGTAATGTCTGACATGAGAATTGAGCTATTGCATCAATCTTAAATACTAGTGGCACATTGGTATATTGAGGTTTACATCACAAATGACATACTTGTTTTACATATCTGCAACTAGAAAGCATCTTTCATCAGAAGGCGCAAAAGGGAACAAAAACTTTAATGAAGGTAGCAAGAGAAGTTGTGACTGTACTATCGCATCAGAGAAATGTTGCAGGTCACTTAGGATTGCCATAATCTTAAAGGAAACTCAGCCCTCCACGACATTTCTCTATTCGATCACAAACCCATTGATGCATTGAAAAATCTATATCATGTATTATAATGGGAACCATATTCCACTATTTCTCAGTTCCTTTCTTGTTTCTGCTGTGGCAGATGGTGCCCAAAAGCATCCTTCTACCTCCTTCCCCATGTACCCTGAAACAAGCATTTTCTCACCCCTAGGTAAAACAATGTTTTATCGTTTAGGAGCTCTTTTTCCCCAAAGAACATTGCCATTTTAGACCATCTTCTTGCGGCCATTTGTAGTGGCAGCATAAAGCATCTGTCTACAGTTACTTTAAGGTAGCATGAGGTCTGCCCCTGGGAGCCAGGGATTCAGAAGGTGTTTCTCATGAATTCTGATGAAGTCAGTGGTCAGCTATGTATGCCCATGGGTCATTTGAGAATGCTATGGCAACCTCGGATATCCTGATGCAAGGTGTTCAAGACAGTGTCGTCCAGCAATGTGCACTGAGGACATTCAAATGTTAATGGGAGTGTTACCCTCATTGGTGTCCATGGTGAGTCAGCAATAGAAGTGGTGGATCGGGGTAAGGTGATCACGAAGAAGGGTGTCTCCACAGCTTCATCCTGAAGTAGTGGAGTGACTGTACTTTTCAGTTCCGTGTTGCAGAGGAGACCCATATCCTTAGTGGGGGAGCAACAGAGGTGGGTCTTCTAATTGTTACCTTCTTGCATTTCTTTGTTTCAAGCCTGGCAACGTTCTGTCTAAATCTGTTCCTTTCACCACAGAAGATCTCGATCTTGTCTGCTAAGTAGGAGGGAGTGTTGGAAGTGACAGCCTTCAAAAGAAGCAGCATATATTGAAAATGGTTGAGGTTTCAGTAAGAGCCAACAAACTCCCTGGAGTGTGAGGTTGAAGCAGTTGAACTTTCTCTGCCCTTGATCATTCTTGCCCCTATGTGGCACACACTCTTCGAGGTAGGAGGTGGATGTTGCCACAATATTGCCTCTGTGTGTGTGTTACAGCACCAGGGCATGCATTTCAGGCTTGTGGCTTGGTGCTGTCTGTCTTCTTAGCAATGTGGATCTTGAAATTGGAGCAAGTGTTGACGTAGAATCAAAGGGAATTGGTTTTGTTGGTTAGAATATGGGTCTGTTAATGATTTTCTTTCTTTGACCAGTCAGTTTCCCACCTGCACCACACTGCAGAATTATACACCGTGGCCAGTGCGGGGGACAGAGAAGAGAGTGGGGGGTATGGGTTGGAACTGATAGAAAAAAGGATAGAAAAGGAAACACAACGCAACTTGGAGGCAGGCCGCATAAAGAAAAATCCTTAGCATCACAACGCACACCCTAAAAAAAGAGTAAGAGTGCTGCAAAAAGCAGCACAAAACTAATATGGAGGGAAGCAGAAGACGTTAAAGGTGAATCTATATATATGGTTGATGTACTTAAGAGTGTTCATTGCCTTTGGCATTCAAGATGAACTGTTTTCAGGATACCCAAGTTTTTTCAGCTTTTACATTGAGCCTCGAATGATGGAGTGCAGGACCTGAGGTGATCAATGTCTTGGCCACATGATATCTTCAAGTAGAAACATGTATTATCTGCATACTGCTAATCTCCATGTCCTTGCCAGACAAGAACCAACACCAAAGGGTTCCATATTCATATTTACGGTGACTGGTAATAAGGTGGAGTCTTGCTCATAGCAGAGGAGTTATTGTGGATGAACTAGTATTTGTTAGTGGGGAAGTGCAGCACTCGAGGTGCCAGTGTGCAGGCTGGCGTGTTAAGCATACATGTAGCTGCCATAAAAGCAAGATGACCTGCATGAATCACCATTTTGCACCAGCTGCAACCTCTTGATCAGTTCATCTGAGGCTTCACCAACACCCAATTACAGTATTATTATAATCTAGCATGAACCAAGGTACTCATGATGGGAATCCAGTAGCCCTGACTGATATAGTCGAGAATCTTCCTTAGGTCCTTTATTGGATGCAAGCAAATGCTTGAGATATTGACCACTTGTGTTACAGCGACAGGTCGGCATTGATGGAGGAAACAAAATTGTGCAACTCTTTGGAGGGAATGGGTGGTACCCATGACTATTGGCTGAAGGTAGGTTTCTATTTGTTCAAGCAGTTCCTAGGGACATGAATCTTAGTTTTGGTCAGATTCAGCTTCAGAAAATGAGTGGACATCCCTTAATGCATCATGGCCAAGGACTCCATCACAGGAGATAGGGTGCCCGCTCCAGAAAGTGTAGGTCTCTTTTTATTACCAAGCTGAAAATCAACTGTATGTCATCTCGTACATGCAGTATTGCACTGTGGTAGTAAGTAGTAGCTTGGCTAGTGGTAGCATATAAATATTAAAAAGGAACAGCAACATAAGTGACCCCCTAGGATACCGCTGCTGTTCTCATTAGGTTTTGACTTAAAAGGAGGTAGAGAAATTGTTTGTACCCAGCCTCGAAGAAAATATTGAATCCATTTAAAATCTTATCCACAGATGTCAATCTCACTGAGATTAGCTAACAGGATAGACTGGTGGATGGTGTGGAAGGCTGCTGACAGATTTAATAGCACCAAGGCCTTAACACCACCCTCGTCAGCCAGTCTAAGCAGATCGCCCACACTCAAGATAAGAACCTGTTAAGCAGGGGCTGTCAAGTGTATGGAAAGGGTGGATGACAGGTACGGTGGGCAAGGAGGAGAGGATGAGCTTGACAGTATTGCCTTTGATGTCACTCAGGAGCGAGAAGGGTTTCTGATGTCTAAAGTGTTAAGGAGGATGAGGAGTGATCTGCCATGGTCTTGATGGCTGCATCCTCAGTGAGATTTCGGTCCCCAATAGCATTAGATTCATTGATTGAGGCTGAGAGGATGATATTGGGGAGTATATTATACAGGTTGGAACGCGACTGCATTGGTTGCATTTAGCAGGAAGAGGCACGTGAGGTGTTGAAAATACTTGACTGAGGGATGTCCCTGGAGAGTGTTTGGCCCTGTGGACTTGTGAATGACTTTCAGTCCACCTCATTTATCATGTGACTGGTCGTTGTGCTGGATATGGTATTTTGATGACGATAGAATGTGAAAGATGTGTGCAGTGACGGGGTTGTTTTGAACGTGTGAGGAGCAGGTCACCCAGTTTGTGTGTTGATATGGGGTCTGCAATGTCAGCTGTGTGTTGCACAGTAAAGTATTGGTTGATGAGTTTGAGATACATTGTGTGTTCTGTTTGTTTGATATTGTCGTGATGGCGGATGTGAATGAGTGTTGTAATCATATGTTTATGTGCACTAGGTGCATTTGGTAAATGTTTGTATTTGTAGGAATGTGTGGGCTGTATGTGGAAAAAAGCACATGGTGATAGCCTTTAAAAAGTGTGGGATGCTGAAGTGTTGTCTCTTGGCCCTTTTAAGGGTCAAAGCGGCCTATGTAGTCATATCAATGTCTGTTCCACCTCTAACACTTAGGGGCATATATATACACCCCCCTTTTGCCCCTAGAGCGTCCCTTTTTTTGACACTCCGGTGGCGTAGAGCCATTTCCCATATTTACAATGTGGTGCTAAGCCACCTAACGTGGCTTAACACCACCTTGTAAATCTGTACATTTCTGCCACAGTCTTCTGCTGCAAAGGGACGTGCAATAGGTGTTGCTGTGGGCGTTCCACCGCAATACCCATTTCTTTTGACGCTGCCTCAGATTTACAATACTGAGGTAGTGCCAAAAACAGTGCCATTCTAACGCCATGGGTTACCAGGCATTAGAATGGTGATATTAGGAGGAATAATATATTTCTCCTTGTTTTTTGCACTTTCCATGTGTGCTGCATAGAAGGAGCAAATCGCCATTATTGATTGTTTATGTGTAGAATTATGTCCCTTCCTGCATATAAACAATCGCCCCTGCAGGGCAGGCACCTTTGCAACATGGCGGCAGGCTGCCTGCACTGGCGTTAGGCAGCTTTTTTTGTGGCAGTATTAGGGAAAAAAAGGGGTGTGCCGTATTCTTGTGAATATGGTGCATCCCGTCATTTTAACAATGTCGGAGCGGGGCGCGGCTGAATTTGGCGCAGCTACGCATTCTGACATTTTTTCGTAAACATGCCCTTTAGTCATTTACACATCTGTGACCATCCTACAAACTGGGAGAGGAGAAGCATCCTGGTGCAGCCTAATTTGTTGTTTCTAGTGAGTGATGCTAATTTGGGACTGGCTCCGTTTAATAACAAATTAATGCTTCTTATACGGTGATTTGAATGTGTCTGCAAGTTCAAAGTACTTCAAATACCAGAAAAGTACTTGAAAACCTCAAAGATGTGGCAAGAAAAGAAAAATCAAGTGTCCAGTTATCAGTAGAAGTAAACGTTCAGCCTGGTCTACATAATACTCACAGGGAACACACTCCAGCCTTTTATTGATGGATATCACCCAAGAACCCATTTCCAATTAGGTGTGCCGATACAAATGTTAGACTATAAGTGCCCAGTTTTTAGTTTGATTGAATCCAAGTAAAAGCTCCCAAGCATGTCATCCACACATTTGTTTTCTACAAAGTTAGACCAAAGGATTTATTTAAAGTTTAAGTGTGTGGGGATGGAGCCAGATGTGCTCCAAAGCAGATTGTCCTCATGGAGCTCCAGCTAAGCCTTATCTCCTGTGGTGCCACTAAGCATTAGCAATAATCCACCTCCCTCTGGACCTCTATTTCTTTATCTTCTGATGTAAATCAAATGGGTTACATATTCATTTAATGAGACATACTATAAGGAAAATCACAAATGCTTGATTCCACAGTTGTATTTTTTCATTTGTATTAACTACATCACCATTTCATTAAAAAAATCCATGTTTATCCAAACAATTTTTCATCACAAATCTTTCCTTTTTTTTAGAGCAATTTTTTCTTCTTATTTTTTTTCTTTAAAAGGAGCAACAAAGATGTTATATTTTTGTATGCACAAACAATTTGGTTTTCATTGCTGGACCCTATATCAAAAGAAAATAATGTTTTTCCAATCTGAACTCATAAACACCTTTGCATTCACACTCACTCATACCACTCAAACTAACAAACAACCCACAAACAATTCATAGACATACTGGTCAAAAGGACATATAGATGTTATAATTCACCATGACCAAGTCATGGGGTTGAACGCACACAGTATGGTCGATGCACGTTTCGGTGGGATATAAACCCACCTTTCTCAGGACCTTCACACCACAAATATCCTTCACCTAATAGTAGGGGTACAGATAGTAATACAACTTTCAGCCGAGAAACGCCTTTTAATCTACTCAGCCACAGGTAAATTTCTCAAGTTTGAATAGGAACCGCTCCTCAAAAGTTGAAGTTCAAATTCTATTGGACCAAAAAGGGATTTTCTATTTAATTCTCTGGAATACTCATTGTTCTATTAGTGGACAGCACCATCATTGATTTCACATGCTACCCTATTAAATTGCAAACGAATCCCTTGTACTACAAGACCAAAATAGAGGTAGACAATCCTGTTCTGTGTTATGCTGCCACTTCAAAAGTATGGACTCAGTCTCTGCGGCAACGTCCGGTACCCTGCATCTTTCGTGACTCTGCGTTCCCTCTGTCAATACGACAGCATCCACTAAGCATTAGTGCTTGGACTCGTCACCAGAACACAGAAGACCTGCAGTTCTTGCCCCAGGGTCCAGAGATTCCTCTGTCTGCAGATCTGGGTGGCACGGTCTCAGGAGTGTGCAGAAAGTTTGATCGCCCGAGCATGCCTGATGATAAAGTTGGCGCCAGCCCAAGAAACAGGCAAAAAGAGAAAGGCGCTGTCTTAAATACTGCTGAAGTGAGTACCAGGAGTGACGTCTTTGGACTGGGGAGTTGAACGTACAGAACTAGGGTTGGGGAGGGCAGTTGCTGGAGTTGGCCCTAAATAACACAACATGGAGAGGGAACAATGGCAAAGAGAAGGAGCAGGTAGATTATGACAAGTCCAGAGTGCATGAGGCATGGGTCAGGACCTGCCCAGGCATGCATGAGAATGATTGCGAGTGCACTGGGCCCTAGAGGGGAAACACACCAGAACAAGCAGTCTGGCTTATGAATGTACTGTCAAACTAGACCTAAAAATCTATTTATGTTCATGACTTTCCTCACATCTTTGCTGCTGCTAGAGAAAAACACCATAAATTATCTAGTTATCCAATAAACTTCAATGACATTAAAATCGCGGGCGTGTTACACTGATAGTTCAAGCTAAGGCAGCTGAAAAAATAAGCAAAGTGATCACAGCTGTGCGGAGGGTAAGCACTTTTTTGAGGAAGCACACAACTGCAGCCAAATTAAATCACGTACTCCTGACTCCTAACATGTGGGCAGAACCAAAGTACCTTCTCCTAGTGTTTCTCACATAATTGTCTTGCCACAGCTGTGCTGTCAAGCCAGAACATGAAAAAGTGACTGGCGAAACCGGCCCGCCTATGAATATGTTACCCACAGAGAACAAGACAAAGCACAACAGAGGCAAGAGACACAAAAATAATTTAACAATACTTCTCAGATTATGACAGCATTTCGAGACCAGCAATTGAGGGCAAAGAACATGACAGGGTGGTGACTGCGAAGGAGCATACACTAGCGTCTATGGAACAAAGAAGGAGAAAGACAGAGGAGCACAAAATAGCTGCACAAATATCCTGAGTGGAATCCTTGATAGAGAGTTTGGAATATGCGACATAGTCACTGAACAACTTCAAGAACTGTGGAGTCCTGGTGTTAATATGCCTGGAGGTGCTGCTAGAGTATTTCGGGGACAAGATGAGGACCACAAACATCCATCAACTGGCTGTTCCTGGGTACTTTAATGCTGACGGATCTCTTGTGTCTGCATCCAGAGATTTCTGGATGGAGAAACAGTTACAGCCGAACATTAATCAAGGAGTACAGTACATAAAGCCTATTGAGTTCCCACCTTGGGTCCAAAGAGATTCCACTGAACCAAGAGTGACTGTAATTGTTGAATTTGGTAGCCCAGCAGAGAGACATACAATCTTACAGGCAGTGGCAACTGGCATGTAAGGAAGGTGAGGGGTGGCAAAAATAAAAAATAAGTAAAAACAAAAATCATTCCACTTACCTTCCTTGAGTGACGTACTCCTCGCTCACATTTTCTCTCTAGACAATCAGGCAGGTGGCAGGAACCGCCAGTACCCAATCCTGGCACTGCTCTCTTACTGCGTGAGAGCAGCACTAGGATTGGAGGGAGCGGCCTCACTCGCCACTCCCGAGGACACTGAAGCCCTACGCTGTATCTAACCCAGCTGTCTTAGAGTTTTAAAATGCACATATCTGGCTGGCCGTTGCGAGACGGCCGACTAAAAAGACATGCGCACTTTAAACTTAAGTGCCTTGCCAATCACTGCTTTCTACTGCTGTCTGACTGGCAGCAGCAGAAAGCCTCGCCCCCTGTCCTGACGCTTGGCTTGGGATGGGATTTTGAAAACTAAAATGGTAACAAATTAACTTTATTACCATTTTAATTTTCCATCTCTGGGGCAATTTGTTTACTGGGGCGACGCTCCTACGCCTTATTTGCGTTACACGTTTCCAATAAATATAGGTCTACAGCTCAAACCAAGGATGCAATTGTGATCTTCCCTGACTTCAGTAGGCCTATGAAAGACAGACAAAACCAGCTACAAAGGATCAGCAGAATTATAGATTAGTTATAGTGAAGCATAACACGTCCTCGTAAAGTGGAAGCAGCTTAAGTAACCCCGTTTTTAGAGTCACTCTCTGGTATCAGAGCACTGATTAGCAGGATGTTGTGCTCCTTAGCAGATCAAAGGGGAGAAGGTTTTATATTTTGTAGTCTTTATGACTCCTTAAGCTCTCCTGTCGAACCTTGAGAGACTCTTAGTGCTATGCATGGATAACTACATGTTGTGATTTCCACCCAATTCCCCCCCAAGCCACACTTCTAGGTGTGTGAGTTTCTCGGTTTGAAACAAAGGGTGAGATGCACAAAAGGTTTTTGCTTTTCTTAAAATGCTGAATTACAATTTCGGCCCTTTAAGAAATGCAAAACAGTCTTTTCACATGTACAAGGGACAAAAAACTGTTGCAATTTGCAATTCCTACCCAGTTGAAATCGCAGATTGCCACCGCGATTTAGGAAAAGCAAATAGGGATTACCTATTTGCGAACCTAAAGCACATGTGCGAAGCATTTCCTAAATGCAAATTGGGTATTTAGGAAATTCTATTACCATTGACTCAAAGTCGATGGTAACCATGTGCAAAAAATAAAAATGCATTTTTTAATGTGACATGAAGAACACATATGCCCCTTGAGTATATGTGCACTTACAAGAGCACTGCACATTTCAGGGTGCCTCCAGGGGGGCATTAATCCCAAAGGCACATTTGGGTTTGGATTTTCAAAACTGTGATTCAATATTAGGAAATTGCACTTTAGGAAGTGCAAATGATTTCCTATTTGGCCCATAGGTGGGAATGCAATAGCATTTCCTATTATTAATTCCTACTCTGTAGGAGTCGCTATCAGGAATTCCCAATTTTTGAACATATCATTGTGCCTTTCCTAAATAATGATTCCTACGGAACCGATATTTAGGAAATCCAAAAAAAGAATTACGTACATCTGACCCTTAAATCCTTTAACCAGGGTCATTGACACAGAGGGCCTGCATAGGCCATGTACCTTCATAATAATGGTTGACTCTCCCTAAGCGCAACTGGCATCAGGCAGTGCCCACAGGTTAAGGTCAGGAGATATTTTAACCCTTTCTCCACCCAGCAGGTAAGTTACAATTAAAGACCAGCACTGCATTGTGAAGCAAACCTCAAAACATGTAGTTCATTTTCAAACAAGTGAAACTACTCCTCCATACATGGATGCTTATAATGCTGTATGACTGAATATAATGTATGCATTAGTGAAATCCATTTTTTACTTGCCAACCTTTGCATTTTTTAAATGGCTCTCTATCTCTCTAGAGGAAAAACATTGGTGCATATTTGCTACACAAGTGGTCTTCAAACGTCTTAATGCCGCACCCATCATGTAAAAAATATATAATAATCGCGGGCCCCCCTCTGTTTTTCACAATTATTCTATTAAATTGCCAAAGTTTAAATATGTCTAAACATTGCAGTTAAGTTCTGTTACACCTTTTACAAACACTTTCAGTAAGTATATAAAGGACAAAAGGTGTTTGTGATGGCCCATTACAAAGTGGCTTACTACCCCTCGTTGTTTATCACTAGAAAACAAAGCATGATGCTTCTCTTGGCCAGAGGATGGCACTCTCCCTGGGATCACTTAGTCCCCCTCCCCCCCACCGGGGGTCAACTCCAGTTTGAAGACCTCTGCTCTTCACTGTGGCAAAATCAATTAAAGTGATGCAGCTTCTGGAGAGCGGATTTATTTTCCAATGCAATACGCATTTTGTGCTTAAAAGGTGCCCTTTTTGATACAAATTGTACTTTACACAACTTAACATCAAGACAGAATTACATGGGTGGTGTCTGGGCGTCTTAACACAAGCACCCATGCTTTTTGCTGCACAGCCCGATCTATCAAGGTAGCTAGACTGACTTTGCACCAGAAAACAATACCTTCTTGAAACAGCCGTGAAGTTGAAGAAATGTTTTTATTTCTCATAACATTTCACACATTACATGTGTGCTGCAGTGTGTGGCATGTTATAAAAATGATCTAGGCAAAGGGTTTTGTATTGAAGGGTATTTTCCCAGTGAAAACCTATGCTAGGCATCATACAAATATCTTTGTGCCACATTGCAAAAGTGAGTGCAAACCACTAGGAAGCCTGTGTGTGCATCACTGTAGTGAAAGAAAGCAGCAGCAGCCATTATAAGTAAATACTGCCTTTGTGCTGCTTTTCTACCTTGAGCAACACAGCACAGCGACTTTCGTCGTTGCACTATAATTTAGTAGGTTTACCCTATTAACTTACAACTTTTTCAAGCAATGCGCCCTAAAATACTCCTTAGCCCTGTTCCTTTTATCAGATCTATAAACCCCGAAAAAATGACTTTCTGTGTAATACCGTGTGAGATTATTCGCGTTGATTGTAACTATCTAAACCCCAGGGAGTATCCTTTTCAGGCGGCACAGACCCTCACCAACCAAGGTGGTATGCTTCATCATCGAGCTGTGCTCCACGTTGGGTGGGCATGAAACGTGTTAGCCAGCTCACACACTCTCACTCCTCTTAAATCCTAGAAGTCCACCTTTTGTTTCTTAACCTTACCATGGATAATCATCAATAATTATAATTGTTTTTGTTATCAATAGGTAATTTTATTATCACCATAAACAACTCCTCTCTCCAACCTACCACTTATCCTCCTGCTTCTGTGGAATCAGGGTATGAGTTGAAGGCCTTTTTCAACCTGAGAATCCTAAAGGAAATATCCCATCAAGAAGCCCTTTGGGTATTGCCCTGCCACCCAACACGGAGCACGACAAGATGATGAAGCATGCCACCTCGGTGTGAGGGTCTGTGCACCCTGAAAAAATACTAACTGGGGCATAGATTTTTACAATCAGCGTGAATAATCGCACACTGTTGATTGGTTTTCCACACATGGGACATAACATTTTTTGGATTATACTATATATTATTAAAGGTAGGACAGGACGGACTGGCCAGTTCCTCTCATTCACTCTTTGATTAGTGGTCACCTTTAATTTGATCACCAGGAATCTGAGAGGCATATTTACTAGCCCCTTTGCGTTGATCCTACACCACAATGAGGTGCTAGAGAGAAGCAAATTAAAAATGAAATGTTTGAAGCCACCCAATACTTGCGTGGCCCTGAATGGCTTCATAAATACCTGGTGATGCTACGCAGCGCAAATCGATGTGTCACATCATTCTGTGCCAAGAAGGCATTTCCAGGGGCATTGTGTGGGTGTCCCCACGCAACATCCATGGATTTTGACCCATTCACAGGTATCCCAGAAGTGGCAGGACTGAAAGACAAGGCCAGCTGGTCTCCCTGCTGGGTGAGGGGGGAATCCAAGACCACCTGCCCTGGAGCCTGGAGTATCAGCACCTGCCTGCTTGCCAAGACCAGTGTGTCCTTTGAGGTAGAGGAGAGCGTTGGGGAGAGCAAGGTCCAATGAGGAAATCTGTTGAGTGGACTCCCTGTGTGAAGTGTGAGGAAACAGCTGCTGAACCAATTGGGTCATTGCCAGGGTGCAGGACAAAGTCAGCGATCCCATATGGCAGGAGACAGCCAGTGTGAACTTAGCCCTGGTTCATGCTGCATCGATCGGTCCAGAGCTGGTGCGTGGTAGCAGAGCAGCGACCCTGTATGCCAGAAAAGTGCCTCCAGACAAAGTCTGCAATGCGGAAAGGGGTGATAGCACTGTGTGGTAGCAGGGCAGCCATTCCATCTGCCTAGAGGGGCCACCGGAAAAAGACTGCTATGCAGAGTGGTTAAAGCTGTGTGCAGTAGTGAAGTGGCAACCCCATATGCCAGGAGGAGCCATCATGGAGTGTATCGCAGTGCTGATCGGGCGAAAGCCCCTGTACTGTGAGCTGCAGTGACCCCGTATGTCAGTGGGAGTCACCAGGAGCACCAAAGACTGCACCTTGTTCTGCCCTGCTGGAGAATTAAGGATGCCGTGTGAGCATCGTCACCCAGGCAAGGATTCCAGGACAGTATTGTTGTAGTCACCCCCCACTGAGAGCCAAACAAACCTGTAGCACACAGGAGGAGTCACAGGAAACCTCTAGCCACTTCAGAAGTGAGACCATAAGTGTAAGAATCTGCACCTGCTGAGTGCAGCCGCCTGGCTCGCTTGCAGCTGACTTATCTGAACTTGACTGTAGCTGCTGTGAGTGCCGCGGACAGGGTGCAATCAGGAACTCCGAATGCTGCTAGTAGCGCTGTGGTGCTAGAACACTGTTGACTTTAATTGAGAGTAAAATTGGGCTCTTGAGACTCGGACATCTAGTAAGGTATAACCTGGATGTTGCCAATAGTGAATTTGGAATAACCATTATATAATAGCTAACAGGAGGAGCGAGTGGGACAGGCAATCACCACTTGAGCCCCAACCTCAGGGAGAATTGTGTGATTGTGCATGTCCTATATTCCCTTTGTATGGGTAGGGTTAGAAAAGAAAATACTTTCCCCTTTTTCATAAAAGTGAACACTTGTACACTGACATGGGAGGAAGGTTATACTGATACCAGAAAACTGACAAGCGGGTACCAGCAATGGCATGCTGTCCCTGACAGGAGGGCACCAACACTCTCACTAGCGTCCTACCACATGACCACCAACATTGACATGACAAATTGACAAAGGTTGATGACTAATGTACACTAATATCAGGACATTAGCAGAGGGGTACCGACAAAGGGGCATTGGCAAATAGGCGCTGACACTAGGATAATGTCACTGGCAAGTCAACATTGACTCTAGGCCATTGGCAAAGGAAACAATGAAATGGGAGCACCAATACTTGCAGAAGAATAGTGACAATGGAGTATTGGCATCCAGTACAATCAGGGGGAAATTTCACTGGGACACAGACTCTATGACACAAGTATATTCAGACTAGTACATAGTCAATAATCAATGCTGTTAATTTGATCACTAAAAAGCAATCATAAAAGATACAAACACATTTATAAAACACCACAAATATCATTAAAAACCAGAAATACAAAAACAACCTTAAAACATAAGTACAGTAACAAAACATAGGGAAACTGACTGGGGAAAGGGACATTAGTGTATTAACATGTATATACTGATAGGAACACTGACACAAAGATGCTAACATGAAGACACCAGGATGCAGCTTTCGTACGGCTTATACTTTCCCAAGTAAAACTGTGCATTTGTTCGGCAACATAAACGTCAGGATTGTGTGAGACTGAGTCTGAGCATACCTTCAGGATATGTTGGGCTAAGTGCTGCTAGCCCTAACCTGACAGGATAAATAATGGATTGTTCAACTTCAGAAAATGACCACCCCGACTCCCCAAGGAAATTGTGGTAACATATCTAGAACTCTTTTGCTTAGTTACTTATGCATACCCAAGTCAAGTCAAGTAAATTTTATTTGGCCATTAAGGCCATAAAAGATACACAGCACAAAATACATACAAATCCTCTTAAGATATACAGTGTAAACATTTAATCATGAAAAAAAACTCCTGACAAGCACAACTCAATGTTTCATAGCTTTCCTTATCTTAATAGCAGCACATAAATAACTAATAAAGGCATAACAAACAGATTCAGAGGCTAATGTAAAGGTTTTAGACTCTGTTTAGCAGAACGACAAGCAAATGAGCCGTAAAATTGGGTGTAAAAATATCTTCCTGGGGATCAAATAAAAACAGGACAAAAACATTAAATGCAAACACGATTGCTGACTAGTACCATAGCAGGGGCAACACAATAGAGATCTGAACCAACTTCCCTGGATGGGATGTGCTACCAAAAGGTTTAACCTAATGCAAGTGAAATAAAAGCAATGCTCAGGGTTAGGTATCCAGTCCAAATATGATCCAGATCCAACTGACACGGCAATTTCCATATGTTAGAGCACCATTGCCTTATCTTAGAATCTTTAGAGTGATTTAAAGTGCTCTGGCCAGTTCTGTAAAATATTTTTTAACATAGGCAAGCCAGGGGATATTTTGGCCATAGTCTGAAGTAAGATAATCAGAAAGGACAAGACTGGAAAAAGATTATGTGGGGTGAACTTCAGATTTTAGCCCAGAGTAGAAACGGGGCTAATTTAACTGTGTCCTCAAGTTATGGAAAGTTTACTTCAGTATGAGTAATATATTTAGAGGTAAACAAAGACACTGCTAATAGTTTGTAAATAATTATTTTTTATACTATTTGTAAACCAGTGGAATTTATATACCCCCCACACACCCGCCCCATAGGTGCCCAAAGATAGACACTTAGGGGCCCATTAGAAAGTCCGCCCGCCATCCTCACAGTGCTGGGACCGGCCACCAGATGTGTGGCGGTCCCGCACTGCTAATTAGGATGCGACCGCCACCCTGTCGGTCGCATTCCGCATATTTGTCAATTAAACATGTTATGCATTCCCATGCACAAGGTGGCAGGCACCGCGTGGTGCCCGCCACCTTGTGCATGGGAATGGACGGGCGTAGCATGGGTACCCCCCAAGTGCATCCCCCACCCCCAACTCCCCTGGGGGCCCGCAACGGGCCCCCAAAGCACATCCCCGCCAGCCTTTCCATGGCAGCATCGCCGCCATGGAAAGACCTTTGAGAACAGGCATCATAATATGTGCCACACCATATTGTGCCCCAGCTCCGCCCAGCACTTTGCGTCTGCCACGATACCCCCGCCGTTATAATATGGCGGGGAGTAAATCAGGTTGTGATGGTGGGCGGATTGCCACCGCCAGCCAGTTGGTGGTGATCCGCCCGCCATCATAATCACCCCCTTAGCTTTGTGCAAAGTAGTTAATTCCCTTATAGTTTTTTGTTTGAGCTTTCTAGAAATTCCCATGTAGTCCTTTTGTAACACGCTCAGACGTCAGGGAATCATAAAAAACATTGACAAGAACAGTCCCGGTAACCAGAGAATGATAAAGTTTGTCAATGAAGATCGCGCACAGACCTTAGCATTCTAGTCTTTTTTAAGGCACGTCAGGAGCCTAACGTTGAACGCTGTGACGTCACTGCCTTGACGCCACAGGTTCTGGCTACTTTGACGTGGAGAATCCTCCTTTTTAAACCGTTCAGGGCAGGACCGTGATATCGTCGCGATCCAGCTGACGGGTATATGTAGGTGCTATGTGAGCGCAGGACTTTGGAGTAGTGAGTATTGCCTTAAACAGGGAAGAGATCATGCGGCAAGTATTTTACTTGTATGCCTGACTGCTTAATGGCATTTTACTTTACTTTCCAGTGTGTGACTATAAATTCTCGCTCCCCGCCTGGGTCCATGTCGTGAAGTTCTCCCACGTCATATGTAAGCTTTATTTCTTTTTGCAATTTGCTTTCTTTCTTAAGAACCATTTTCCTAGATGCCTCAAATCACACGCTTTGCGTGTTTTTATTTCAAAGTCATGTTCAAATTACCAAACCTTTATGCGATATTATGCAAAGTAACGGACGAAATTTGCCGTGTGCAACCATATAAGTTACATAAAAAGATATATGCATTTTAAGGAAAACATTCTGGAGCACTCCCTTAATTTAACGCATGTAATCACAGGATATACTTTCTTGGTCACATTTGGGACAAGTCTACATTTATGTAATGAAGAGTATCACTCATACCACGTTTGGGCATAATTATTGTCTTAATGTACTCTGTTTATTGGCAAATGCATTGTTTTTTGTGCTTTATTTTACAGAGTATCAAACACTCTCAACAAATTTGAGGTGTTCCAGTAAACCGTAAGTTATGCGGTCAATTTTTTACGCCACAGGTTAGGGTGTACCTTAGTGTGTACATACTGCCGTGGTGTTAGGTCCTGAAAAAATCCTCGTTAATGGCACTTGTGAGGCTGAAACATGTAGACCACATTTCTTTCACATAAGTGATGTAACTGGCCAATCTACCCAGTCTATCATCCGTTTCACGTTTTAATATTCCCTTACCATTCCACCATTAAATAATTTTTCCTGGTTAGGTAAAGACAATTTTAACCTATCACTTGGTTCACATCTTGCACTGTCACCTTCACAACAACCTGCTCTGCTGTAATCAGGCGTTGAAGCACACCAGAGAGGCATTTGGTCTCTCTGGTGGGAACCCAATGATGAAGCATGTCACCAACTAGGTTGGTGAGTGAGGGTTCTATTTACACTGTTGAGTGACTCTCTCAGCCCATTTTTGTTATCATCTTAGGTCCCACTCTTCTGTTGTTTTGTTATTGAGCTTTCTAGACAACATAAAAATTACATCAACCACATTTCTCATTTTGGCACCCTGTGAGTTAATAACATGCCCCAATTAAAATTGACATACATTAAAATAAAATCCCCAAGTAATTAAAATGTAGGACTTTTGTAATAGGAGTCTCATCCATTTAAGAGGCCAGCTAAGCTATTGGCCTCTTAGCTGAGAAATGGAGTGTAACGCTTGCTGAGGAAATATCTGTTACAACCCTAGGGGCTGCATTTACTACAGTAAAAGACACAGTATGGTCTATTAATTTAAGGCTTCAACAATTTAAAACCATATGTATGTTTTACTACACACATGACAATGTCGCTAGATGGGGGCAAACAACTACTCAGTATTTAAGCAATAGGATGCTGTGAGAAGTTGGCCTGGCGTATGCTGTCCACTAGTTATAGTGGCCACCTTGCACCAGTCCAATTCGACTCTTATGGTGATAGGTTAAAGACAACCTTTAAAGAAAGCTATCCTAGTGGTAGCTGTGGAGAGCAGCCTTCAGGCTAAGTCTTGAAGGAGTGTTAAGCTTATTGTTTTACCATAGATAACCTCTTGAATGACCAAATGAAAGAGTAGTCCACACAGGTATATATATAAAATATATGTATTTATTCTAAGAATAATCCCACTAGTCTCTTTATGAGGCTGGAGGTAAAGATACAATTCAAACAAGCATTGATAGTTACAATAAATAGCACTGGAATCATAGGGCCCCAGGGGGGACCAAACCATATATCAAAAAAGTGGTATAAGGACCACGACAATTCTACAGACAATGCCTAGGGCATTTAAGGTCACTGGCCCCTTGTGAAACCACCCAAGGTAGTGAGGAAGGGGACCCATGGGAGACGCGTGCAGTGGCAGAAGCTACTGTCGGGATCTCTATTAAAGCCTATGGAGAATGTCGCGGTTGAATTTTACAAGCTTAAAAACACTTCTAGCAGGAGTTCAAGTTCAAGACTTTAGAGTTAAGCTTTTGAAGGGCCCACACCCACGAGAGTACGGAGGTACCACTGTTACCTGCCCCAGGGAAGCCGGGTGCATAGGTCATTTTCGATGTCGGGTCGCAGGCTGATTTTCAATGGCAAAACGTGAAGAACTGCTGCTAGCAAGAAGCGTCGTCGATGTCGTGAAGATTGAAGATGTAGATCTTGAAGAGAAGGACCTGAAAGCAGAGGGGACAGAGTCTGGGTCACGGCACAGTGACCAGGGGGCTCAGGAGAAAGAGCCCTTCAATGTCAGATGCTTCCAGGTGGAAGAGGTGTAGCTTGGATCATCAGCCACGGGGTCCAAGACGCTTCAAGGAAGGCCAGCTTCTGGAGGCTGACTGTCCCACAAAGGATGAGGGTCGCTGCAGTGGTAGTGTTTGGATTGGATCCACTAAGCCTTGGCAACCGCAACCAATGCAAGAATCACAAAACAGCTACTGGTGCAGACTCACAAGGTCTGAGCAAGGTCTCCAGCAAAGAGACTGAAGAGCAGGCCTGGAGCAACCAGGGGAACACTTGGAAGTGAAGATTGACCTCCACCAGGGCCCACCAGTTGAGAGACAAGGGACTGCGGGAGGCAGCAATTTGGCGTGTGTAAAGATGCGCCCACGGGTCGCCGGAGCGGGCTAGGGCATCGATCTTTGGCACAGATGATGCTGAGAGGTTGGCTCAATAATTTGCCAACTTGGAAAACCAAAGAAGGGTTCTGGCTATGGTTTTCCAAGTTGTCTAGCGGGTGCATACCCGCGAGGTTAGTTGTGAGGAGAAATTGTTTCCTTCTATTTGTAGTTTCTGATAGTGAGCGGCCGCCTGGTCCAGGCCCACCGCTCAAGTTTTGAGTGGCAGTTAGTCCTTGTATTGTCACATATAAAGTTAGGGAGTTTGTGGTAGTTTTTGTTTCGTTCGTTTAAATTATGACAGATCATGACACCTTTGCATATAGTGAAGAACATATATTGAAATTATTGAATGACCCACCATTGTTTGCGTCTGCCGCATTGAGCTCCACAGCTAAAATCAACAATAAATCCGACAGACTTATAAGACTTAGAAAGAAACAAATTAGGACAGATTTACACGGCCACTTTTTGATAGAACATTTGAGAGCTGGAACCATTCCTGGGGGCCTTCAGATTCGCAATGTACCAGTGATATTCACAGATGACCCAATTTATAAAAAAGGCTATAGCCTGATTGAAACCAAATGTAGCAGAGACCTAATGGTGATTACCGTAGAGACGGCCCAAAGATTGTCCAAACAGCAATTAGAAGAAATTGCCAACTTAGAAAGTGAGATCAAATCCAACCAACTTATCACGGACGCAAAGGCTCTTTTAGAGAAAGTCGAAAAAGAAATCTTAGAGTTTAAGGATTACTCGATCAATCAAAAAGGGAACAAATTCGAAAAGGATAAAAATAATTTTTCATTGGATAAAGTTTATCCTTATTTGCAGATTGATTTCTACTCAAGACCAGAATCACGAAAATTCCTGCCCGATTATCAAGGCAGGTCTAGAAATAACTTTATCACTTTTTCGGAAACATCATCATCATCCAGTGGAAGTGATATAGACAACTCTAATACTCGTCCGGATTTCAATAGAAGAGGCAATTTCCAACAAAATTTCCAACAGCAACCGTCTTTTTTAGGAACAGGCCAACGGTAACCTCGAGGAAGATCCAGATACACAAACCAGCCATGGGAAATGTCAACAAGGCGCCACAATTACAAGAATTGAATATATCACCAATTTTCAATCTATCAGACAAAGTCTTAACAGATGCAGAATCTAGTGTACTGGAAAAAGGCTTATCCTTTGTGCCAACAAAAGTTACCAACTTCGTCCAACTTAAGACAGAATTCATCGAGTTTTGCCGCAAAATTCGGCTAAAAACCTTCTTTGTGGAGAACCCTACAAAAAATACCATAGAGACAACAGGATTAAAGAAAAACCAAGGTTCTGCCCTCCATCTACAAAAGTCCCTAAAGAGGTTATAATCTTTGAAAAAGTGATTCTATCAGCAATAGCTGAAGTTGAAAAACAAAAAAAGAGATACACGAAACCTAACATCACGAAAGTTCAGAAAGAGGCTCTACTTGACCTAAAAAATGATTCATCGATAATAATAAAACAAGCCGATAAAGGCGGTTCCATTGTTATATGGGCAACTGAACGGTACACAACAGAAGTGAATAGACAACTTTCAAATGAACTTTGTTACAAGAAGATATCAAAAGATCCTACAGGAGAATTACAACGTAAACTCTTTAATATACTTCAAAAAGGATTTGACCAAGGATTTTTGGGTAAAAAAGAATACGAGTATCTGAAAAACACACATCCTCGAACCCCAATTTTTTACGTACTACCAAAAGTGCATAAAGACCAAAACTATCCGCCGGGGAGACCAATAGTCTCTGGATGTGAATCACTTACAGAACCCATCTCAAAATTCGTTGATTTTTTCTTAAAACCATTCATGGCTGAGGTCAAATCTTATCTACAGGATACCACTGACTTCTTAAACAAACTTGAGACAATGGACTTTGAAGAAAACACACACTTTCTCGTGACGTTAGATGTAACATCACTTTACACAGAGATACCGCAGGACGAAGGGCTGGCGGTAATTGAAACATTTCTGGACAGCCGACCTAAACCTGAGAAAATTCCTACCCAATTCATCATGGAACTAGCCACCTTTGCCTTAAAAAACAACTACTTCTGTTTTAGAGATGATTTCTTTTACCAAGTCAAAGGCGTGGCTATGGGTTGTCCCTTTGCCCCGGAACTAGCAGTTCTCTATATGTCTAAGTATGAAGACCGATTTGTCCACAATAACAACCCCTTTGCAGATTGTATTGGAAGTTGGGTCCGATACATCGATGATGTTTTTATGATTTGGACCGGAGAAGAAGACAAGCTACATGCTTTCTTTAATTGGCTTAACAACAGAACACCTGATATTCAATTTAGTATGAATTACTCCAAATCTAAAATGCCATTCTTGGATGTTGAGGTCTACCCCACAGATGGATGCCTAATGACCACACTATATAAGAAAGAAACGGATAGAATCAAGTCTTTACATTATTCAAGCAACCACCCACGCAGTTTAAGAGACAACTTGCCTTATGGGCAATTTTTGCAAATCCGACGAAATTGTTCATTTAAAGATGAATATTTCCTCCATGCGGAAAAGCTAAAGGTCAACTTATTAGCTAGAGGATACCCGAAAAAGCTTTTGAAAAAAGCTATTAAACGAGCCTGGTGGACACCACGAGAAGCGTTACTAGAAAGCCGCGATAAATCGAAGATTGACAGAATTGCATGCGTCTCCACGTTTGGCCCAACATCCAATTGGTTTAAGAAGATCATTAATCAAAATTGGCACTTGGTGAAGAATCTGGACAAAACATTAAATGAAATCCCATTATTCGCTTTTAAGAAGGATAAAAGCATTACAAACCAGATAGTGCGAGCAGCACTACCCAAAACAATAGGTCCCGACCTAAGAAATCTGTTGAGCCTTCCGCCAATACAGGGACACCACAAGTGCGGCACATGTGTTTGCTGCGATTCAACTACTGAAGGTAATCTGTTCTCCCACAATCTACTGGAAACATGAGACCTTCTCTAACTGTAAATCGAAATTTGTAGTTTACAGTATCCGTTGTCCGTGTAACAAACTATACATCGGAAAAACCAACCAGGAAGTCAGGAATCGAATTCAGCAACATAAATCAAGAATTCGTAAAAACGTACAAAATGCCCCATTGGTGAATCATTGGCACTTGAAGAACCACACAGAGAAGGAATTAAAATGGACAGTCATCTCCAAAGTGGAACAGGACCAGCGAGGCGGTGATTTAGATGCCAAATTACTTAAAAGAGAAGCTATGCTTCTTATTAAATTCAATACGTCCATTGACGGATTAAACGAACTCTCCGAGATCTACAACCTATGATCAAGTACATTTGTCGTTTAAAGAATTGCACTGATAAAGTTTGTTCTATTCCTTCCTTGCTCTTCAAAAGAAGAAACGCAATGAACTACCTTGTCAAAACTACAACTCCCATGAGACTTGTAGTCCAGTCACTTGCGCGCGCACAATTGTTGTTCACAGAAGTGCACTGATAAAGTTTGTCCTATCCCTTTCTCTTCAAAAGAAGAAACGCAATGAACTACCTTGTCAAAACTACAACTCCCATGAGACTTGTAGTCCAGTCGCTTGCGCGTGTCAGAACGCCTAAATGGATGCTGGGAATGTTTTCTGGCCACTCGCACCAGTATGGAGGTCGGTTACCAGAGCAAGGAGACTTGAGCATTTACGCTCGCTAAGGTAAGATAATCCGCCTCTTTGACGGCCCCGCAACACACCAATTAACATGAAGGGACATACTGACCAGCTTGCTTCGTTCGTCTTTTAGATCGAGCACACGCCGAGATTTGTTTTCAACGGCATTTTGAGTTCCCACTGGTTGCCTATTGAGCGGTTGACATTGTAAAAAGTACAGCGAGGAAAAGAGATTTCCTGACCCCTCACGCTCACGCATACACCACAGCCTTACAAGTAAGATGGGTTAGTTCTTGAGGGTGATTGCGCTTGTTCTTGTGTAATAGAGATATGACGAGGTGACAAATTGTTGGTTCTTTACTTATTTAGGCTACGGGTTGAAGTAGCAACAACTTTGAAACTTCGCCGCTTGCTTAGCAAGGTAAGAACTCAGCACAATGTGTGCGGCTACCATACAATAGAGTGAGGTCACTTTAGTAAAACATCTTTTCTGTTTTATTTCAGCAAAGTGTTGGTCGCGTAGACCTTTCTGTCTTTGGCCAATCTTTTCTAAATAATACAGTGCAGTGATTTACAACTACGCTAAGTCTTGTCTACTGATGGCCATTTTTGTCTATTAATTGTATATCATCGTTTTATCCTCTATGTTGTTTGTTTAGGATGTTTGAGTAGTATGTCTGAGAAGTTCATATGGTTTAGTATGTATGTAGTGGTGTCGAATTGTGTAAAATTCAGTTAAAATGTTGATATTGTTGTTATAATGTTATTCACTCTTTCTGTCTCTGTAATGAATATGTTTTGATAATTGAAAATTCATTGAATGTAAAATGTGAAACATTTTTGGATTAAATCCAACGGAAAAAATGGTTGTAAGTGCTACTGTTCTATTCAGTTCACCGTTTAATGTGTAGGTGAGTTAAATGCAGCATTGGCTTCTGTTCTGTTTTTTGATGTCAATAATGGGCCAAAGCACAACTTCCCCACTCATCGGGGTCGGGTGCTGTGCAAGAGGTGGCCGGTGTCCTGGGGTATTGGGAATCTCGGCACCCACGGGGTCCACGGTGCTGAGCTTTGCTGTGCACACTCGCTGGCCTCTGGGATGCTTGGAAACCCACCTCAAGGTAGGAAAGAGTCGTCGATGTCCGTAGGAGCAGCGAGGTTCCAACCGGGTCACTTGCAGTGTTTCAGGTGCCTGCCAAGCAGGGGGGTAACTCGTTTACCCCAAGGGAGATTGTTTCATTCAGCTGTGCGGCAGCAAGTCGAAGTTCAAGTCTGTAAAGTCCAAGAATAATCTGAGGCTCTGGGGACCCTGTATTCACCTTTATCCAAAGATTAGGGGAGTGTCCAGATCAGAGCCCACCAATGAGAGTTCAGGCGGGAAAGGGTGGCTACACCCTCTCCCCTTTGTGTGTTTTCCCACCTGGGCAGGGGACAGGATGCCCCTGAAACGGTTTGATGCGGTGTATGCAGAAGTAGGCACTGGAGAAGCCTACGTGCAAGTCTGAAAGACATCCTATGGTGCACCCATCCAGTTCCAATCCACATAGTCTGTCTGGGGAGGTGGGAGCACCTCCCTGCAACAAGATCCCTATTGTCCAGCTGCCGTGGCTGGAGTTCTGCCCAGCAACAGGCAGCCAGAGTCGTGTGGGTGGCGGGTAGCATCCATTTTGTACTACGTGTGCACTTTTAAATTGGTTTCTAAAATCTGCCGCTTTTACCATATCGCCCCTCTAGAAGGGGGGAATCATGCCCTCACTCCCATGGTTGGATTGGGGGTATGATTCCTACATGTTTGACACCAAACACGACATGGTTCTGTGCAGCCACCCTCAAGTTATCACGCTATCGCGATTACTTATAATGCGGTTAAGAGTATATGGTATGGCTGTACTACAAACAACCCAGCAATAGTTTTACGAAGGTTGCAGAGGGGCCCTACTCAGGTAGGGGTTCCCCCTCACACATATCTCAGCACCCTGCCTTGAAGGATTAGCAAGGCCTGCCTTAGGGGTGACCTATGAGGATATGTGTGTTGTATTAATTGGGATACAGGATACCTATATCCCTGTAAGGGGTGCAAGCACCACCTTACCCAGACTACAGTAGTGGTCTGGTGGTGTCACTTTGTATGGCTGTCCCAGGGGTGGCACAATAAGTGCTGCAGCCCCTGGTAGGCCTCTGAGGGACCCATGCCCTGGGTACCTAGGGTACCATCTACAAGGGGCTGATAGGGTGTCCTCAGTATCCAATTGGTATGTACCTAGGGTACTCACATCAGTTTAGGGAGGAAGCAGATAGGCTGGTGTCCTGGATAGCAGGATCCCAGCCAGACTAGTCAAAAACCATTCAAATACCAGGCAAAAGGTTGGGGGCAACCATATAGTCAGATTCCACCTTCCTACAGATGCGCTGTCCTAAATGTGGGGAATATGGAGTAAATATTGTTCATATGTTTGTTATGTGCCCTATGTTAGCGGCCTTTTGGCAAGAGGTCCTGAATGCATTAAGAAATCGACTTGGATTGGATGTGGCTCTCACTACAACTGAGATAATTCTGGGCTACAGCGACAATGCCAATAGAGCGAAGAAGGCATTAATAACTATAGTGATAGTCAATGCTAGATTGGCTATAGCCCGGGCATGGATCTCTCCAAAGCCATGTAATGTAATGGAGTGGTGGAGTATTTTTATTGAAATTTTTGAGCATGAAAAAGCTTTGGCTAAGGTTAGAGGTCTTAAGGCACTATGGAAATATAATGCTATCTGGCATGGTATGATTCAGGATTAATGTGCTAACTAGTCTTCTGTATTGTTTCTCACTAAATGTACACGAAAGAGTATGTAACAGGTTATCTTTTTTGTTTGTATATCTTCTGATTGAATCCTTTGCAAAAATAAAAATATTAAAAAAGAAAAAAAAAAGGAATCTCGGACATTATAAATCTGCGTGAGCGAGTAGTCCTGGGGCCACAAGTCATAATCAAAGAGACTCTGCCTCTCTCTTCCTCCACGCTGCCTCTTTGCTTTTTGCTCATTTGCACTTCGTTTTTAAAATTGACATAGTTATTGCTGCTGCTCATTTATTTTTAAAACTGTTGTTATAATAGAAATTTTTATTGGACATTATGGGAATTGAAACGGGGGGTTGGTGCTTTTCGATTCCAGTGTGCCGCCACTTTTCCTCCAGTTAGCGGTCTAGACGCTCTGGAGGCCTTAAAAAAGGACGCACGCCGCTGGCGCGCCAGAGGCGCGCCTAAGGCTAGCCCGTCTGCGCCCGTCAGCGTCCCGATGGCGTCCGGCGCTGGGAATGCTGCATCTCCTTCAGGAATCAATGAAGGTGAGAGTGTTATTAGGTTGAAATACAGTAACGACTGCCTTACTATGATAGGAAATCTAGCACCTCGCTGTCCTCCCATGAATCTAGCTATGGCATCGGATAAGTTGTTTTGTAACATCTGTAACTGGGAGGCAGCTCCTTTAGACGTTCAAAAAATGACTGATGAAGGGAATAACTATCCTCCCAGAACACATCCCCCATTGAGTAATATAACTAAAGAAAAACTTAAAGCTCTTCTTATTAACGCTAGATCCATGAAGAAGCATGAATTGCATTTATATGACGTTCTCGTGGAGGTCAAGCCGGATCTCTTATTTATTACCAAAACATGGCTCCACGAAGGATCTAATCCCACTCATGCGAACACTATACCCCCTGACTACAAAATTATTAGGAAAGACAGAATCGGAAATAGAGGCGGGGGGGGGGGGTAGCTATTATTTACAAGAACTCCCTTCGGTGTTCAGCTATTCCTGTGAACGATCTTGAAGGAGCAGAGGGATTAGGGTTTTATCTCTCTATCTCTGCCCACCAGTCTGTCGCAGGAATGGTCATATACAGACCGCCGGGGCCGGCAGGGCATTTTTTAGAGTCCATCGGCCAGGCTACAGCATCCATTACCACTAGATATAATCATTGCATGGTCTTAGGTGATTTTAACTTGCATTTTGACCAAAAAGAAGATTCTGAGGTCAAGAAGCTATGTGAATCTTTAAATATTTTTAGTATGGCTCCTCATGTGTTTACTCAAACTCATGACAAAGGCCACATCTTAGATCAGATCTTTTCCACACATAACATTGATCTAGAAAACCCTCGACCGATTTCTTGGTCTGACCATTTCCTGCTCACCTTTTGGTTAAACAAAGAGCGTTACAAGTCTTGGTCTCAGAGCACCAAACAAAAGAAGGAAGTCAGATCTTTTAAGGCTATTACTCCTGACTCCCTAGCAGAAATTATAAGTCATCATCCGATCCCTGTGGAAGGGCCTTTAGAGGATGCAGCATCTGCGTTAGAAAGCTGGCTTCACAAATGGACATTACACCTTGCCCCCCTAAGGTTCATAGGGTCGCTCGGGGAAATCCCTCGGCTCCTTGGTTTTCCGAGGCGCTGAAGAAGAGCAAAAGGGCTTGCAAATGCCTTGAGCGCTCATTGAGAAAAAACTATGACCCTCTGAGCAAACTCAATTACGAACAGGCACTTAAAACACATTATGCGAAGGTCCGCAATGAGAAAAAAAACTTCCTGGCCAAAAACATTGACTCTGCCAGTAACTGTAGCAAGGAACTATTTAAGATAGTGAAAGATTTTGTCTCTCCTAATGCTACCCAGAGTCTATTCACCCCCACTCAAGAATGGATTGCTTGCGTTTCAAAGTTCTTTTATGACAAGATTAAGTCCATTCAGGATTCTTTTGATGTATCCACATGTCCAAATTTGGATGTCGTTTCGGACTCCATAGATTTTTTTAGGGCGGACGCTCTTGTGGAGTTTCCTCCTATCTCTTTGGATACTTCACTTACTATTTTGAGTGCGCTCAAATCCGGGTCGCCTTCAGATCCTTGCCCAGCTAAAATAGTAGCATCTCTCACCAAGGTTTTAAATCCCGCTGCCAACCAAGTTATGAATCTCTCCTTAGTCACTGGCAAAGTTCCAGTAAGATGGAAACAGGGTAAAATCCTCCCTCTTCTAAAGAAACCCTCTGCTGACCCAGCCGTTGTTAGCAACTATAGGCCCATAACACTGCTCCCTTTTTTTGTTAAGGCACTAGAAAAACATGTGAACGCTGTCATTACCAACTATATAGAAGCTACAAATGCCCTCCATTCCAGTCAATCGGGTTTTAGAGCCAATTATAGCACCGAAACAGCCTTACTAGAAATTACAGAAAGCATTATAGACACCCTTGATAGAGGAGGAAAAGCAGTTTTAATACTGCTCGATCTCTCGGCTGCTTTTGATACCGTGCCCCATGACCGTCTCCATCAGAGACTTAGGGAATGTGGTCTTGGGGGCACGGTTCTCAGCTGGTTTATCTCCTTTCTGAACAATCATAAACAATCTGTCTGGTCCCCTCCGTTTTCAGCGGATATTCCCCAACTGAATGTTGGAGTGCCTCAGGGCTCAATGCTGAGCCCGACACTCTTTAATATCTATATGGCTCCTCTGGCTTCACTCGCTGAAAAATTTGGCGCAAAGATTATAACCTACGCAGACGATTCACAACTCCTGTTCACATATGGGAAGGATGAACCTTTTAATGAAAGCGAAATTAATCAATATCAATGTCTGTCCAACATCTTTGACTGGTTTCACCAGAATCAACTTTCTTGTAATTCTGCTAAAACCGAAATTATCTTCTTCGGACAAACACTGGGTGAGGAATGGAAGAACTGGAGGCCCCAGGACCAACCATCTCCACCTAGCCCTGTCACCACTGTGAAAAATCTTGGAGTCTTATTAGACTCGTATCTCTCTATGAAGTCGCAGGTTAAATCTGTGACTGGCACGGGCTTCCGGCTCCTAAAATTGTTGAGAAATTTTCTCTCACTTCTGCCTCTGCCGCACAGGCAGACGGTAGTTCAAGCCTTGATTATCTCCAGACTGGACTATGCGAATGTCCTGTACATGGGTATTCTGAAATACTTAGTAAATCGCCTCCAGTTGGTGCAAAACACGGCGGCTAGGGCTATCTTGATGGTCGGGCCTAGGACCCATCTGGCAAGTCACCTAAAAACTCTACACTGGTTACAAGTGAAAAACAGAATTAACTTCAAGGCGCTGGTACTAGCTTTCAAGGCCTTGCATGACAGCGGGGCCCTGTATCTCAGAAAGAGAATCACCCCCTACGGTCCGGGTAGGACGCTAAGATCTTCGACCCAACACCTGTTAGCGGTGCCAAAATTTCTTCTAGTAAGGAAGGGAGGACGTTCCTTCCAGGTGATCGCAAGCAGATTATGGAACTCGTTACCTCCCTCCATCAGAAGTGAACCTGAACTTCTTAGTTTCAGATGCCAACTAAAGACCTGGTTGTTCCATCAATAATTTTCGACGTTTAGGATTGAAAGCTTGTTGGTTCTCTCTCTTCTTTACTTTAGCACCGGGACACTCTTTGTGAGTAGCCGTGCGGTCTACAAATCCCCCATAACATAACATAACATAACACTGATAAGGATACATTTACACTGGAACACCACCATGTGTGTTGGGAAGTCCATTACTGCCCCTGGAAGATACTGTGAAACACTTACATTGGGACAGTTAAAGTTGCATCGGAAATTGGCACTGACATTGTAATACTGGAACAATGACACATAGATATTGAAATGAGCATATTGGCATTGGTACACTGACACAGGGGCACACATTGGCAAAGGGACACATTGACATGGAAACACTGTTAATGTAACTGGGACTGTGGCATTTGGACAATGATATGGGGACACTGATACATGGACATTGTGACTGACACCGACATTGGGATGAACTGTGACACTGACATTGGGACATGGGGATACAGACACATTGTGTCACTGAGAAGGGGACTGAACCTTATACAAGGTCACTGGTAATGGGATACGAGTACACAGGAACACTAATGAGCGAACACAACTAATAGGCCTGTGAGACAGGCTGTGGGATCATGGATACTTGGATGACCAGCAGAAGAGCAAAACAAGTCTATAGTCCCTACAAAGCAACAATCTTATTTACCATCCCTTAGCACCAAGAAGGCATATCACTGGTAATGGTGTTAATCAGCAATACCTCCTCATCTTTATTCTTGAGAAAATAAGGCAGCCTATCAGCTTCTCAGTACAATGTCTCCTTAGCCCTGCACTAAATACCTAAGGCCTTGCCTCATTCAATGTAATTTCCCAAATGAACCTTTTCAGTTTCCATCACTGTGAGAAAGTCATATGGTTACTGCTGTCACAGTAAAGAAAGGGGGGCTTCAATGAGGCTAGGCATGATGCTTTTGAAGGAGAAGAGGGGCTCTTCTTTCCTTTCTTGTTTGAGCCTTATTCGTCCTATAAATCGCACTGCCTACCCTCTGACCAGTCAGTTTGGAAGCCCTCTGCAGCCAGCACCTGTAAAATGAACTTACCTGAAAATGTTCAGTTGCTAGCTCCATGGCCCTCTGACCTCAGATGGCTTGCACCTGGAAAAGATAAGAGAAAGGTAACAATTGAGTTAGAAGGAGCTATGGAAAGGGAGAAGGACAGGGAAAGCGCAACCAAGGCAAAGTATATATCCCTCCCTGACACTTGCGTGCTATCTTCAACTGCAGAGGCCTGTGGGCAATAAAAGCCCTGAAGAAAAGGGCGTGGTGCAGACTGTTGGCAAGGAAGCAGCGACCCCACATAGAATGGAGGAAGGAAGAAGGAGCCAACAGTCCTCAAGCAGAAACTCTCAGACCAGCAAGACGACAGGGGAGAGGTGAAGAATGAAGCCAGCAGCATCAACAGTCTGCCCAATGATCTACCAGATCGTGAAGAAGGTGTAGAGGAACCACCGCTCCAGGCACCTAACCCGTCACTGACCTCAGAGGGGTTGTGGCTTTCTACGTGGGTGTTACCCGGGTGACTCTTTCACAGCTTGCCCCCCACCTACACCAAAATCTAAATCCCTAGTCATAAGGACTCTCAAAGGTAGCGGGAGAAGCATAGGGCCTGATTTAGAAACAATAGAAATCCCATATGATGCAATGGGATTTATATTTCGGCGGAGGGGATATCTATCACCGTTGTGACAGAGTAACCCGTCCACCGAGTTCTAAATAAGGCCCATACTGAAGGGTGGGGGCACATGAGTGGCACAAAGCAGGACATTAAGGAGCGGAAACGCTGTCTCAGCACTGTGAGGAGAGGCAGTTAGAAGACAGTAATAAAGTGCAGCTGTTCTCTGTAATCCTAAAATGGGAGCAAAAGGAAAAGTAACCTGATTAATTCTAGGTAAAAACTGCATTTTGGCAAAAAAAGGAGACTGCCTAGCCTCAAAGTATGAACCCTTAATATTACAACTGGTTCCCTTTGTTTAATGTATTGTTTCCTTTGATCTATTTTTAAAATGAAAAGTGACAGATGTGTCTTAAGATGTTTTCTATCTAAGGGCCAGGGCCACGCTTTGTATTCCCAAAAGGGAAAAACTAAGACAAAGAACAAAAGGGAAAGAAGCCAGAAAAACTGGTAGTAGATTTTTTTATTATGTTGACTAAATATCCTTTGTTTACTAATACTTCCCATTTAATTTTCCAAGGTCGGTGAAAGGTGTAAAAGGCCTCCAGCCACCACCTCACTTCAAAGACCTGAGGAAGGCAGAGATGGAAAGAACGTTAGTTGGAAGTTCAAGTTATCTTTGAAGTAAAAAACATCTACAGAACTAACACTACTGGTTGAACTTAGAAACCACAGAAAGAACTTGTAGTCAATTCGGAAGTAATAAAACCACGAAAACATTTGTGACTTATCCAGTGACTCCTTTTCTTTTGACCCACATCTCGCAGCCCTTAAAGAGAAAAAGACTAGTATAAGTGAGTATCAGGACTCAAAATGTATATTTGCCGTTCCCGGGCTGAGCTTTGGTGCTTAATTTGAGAAAATATGAGTGCAGGGGCCCAACACTATTTCACATACTAGCCCTTGCTGAATGTCAAGGCTACCAATTTTTGATTCCACCTCCTGCCTCTTACTTCCATTACCCTACACTTCCTGTCTCTTTTTCTTACACTTGCAGGCTCTTTTTCATCTCCGCTTCCATCTTTGTCAGATTTACTTATCTTTCTCTTCTGCCTTTGGTATCCCGTATACTCTTTTTGTGAGGGTCAAAGTCGCAAAGTCGGATGATAAAAATTAAGTCTGGGTCCCCAAAAAAGGAGTACACAAGCAACTGCACAAATTAAAGACTAGGCTCTGAAGCCATGGATGGGTAGATGCCTGGCTAGTTCCTGCTCTTTTTCACTAGCATGAGTGTGCACATTGCAACGCTCTGTGCCTAATTTGCAAAAGAACAAGTGCCGGAGGCTAAAGTTTTGCTCAGAAGCCCACGGCAAGTGCTGCAGAATGTCAGGGGGTGCAGAATACTAAGGCTACAAAGCCTTGATTTCACATCATGCCTCTTTCATCCATCACTGCTCCCTGCTCCTTATCTATTTCAAGTACTGTTTCATGCCTTCTTTGTTTGCCACTGTTTTCCCATCTTTCTCTTCCACCTTCTTTTCCTCTTATGGGCTTTTTTCTCTCCTGCTCTCTTTATCAAAGTCTATTGAAGACAAATAAGTGCTGGTCCCAAAAATATGAGTGTAAATGGGCACAACTTACAACCACCAGCTCAAATGAATCTTTGGCAGCACTCACCCCCTGAGCTATAGCCATGCTCACCATATAACCTATGCCTACATTGCCTTTCTGTACTGCTGACTATTCCATTGATGTCTGTCCTGCAGGAACCAGGTACAGTCAGCACAGTGCTGACTGGCAGTGGGACCATATCTGTGTATGCATCACATCTGTGCACTCATAACTGTTCCAATGTGTTTAAAACTGCCTTAAAAAAATTGTTCAAACATTATCAAAGTTATTACAAAATTGTGTCGAGAAATGCAACATTTGCCAACCATTCCCTCTTAGGTACCCTGATAGGGAATACTTAACCCCATGTATCATTGAATTAATTTGTATTTAGTTTTCAGCAATTTTCTTTTCTTAAAAAGCTGCCAAAACAAAGGTTGTTACTCATTTGCTGAAAATTTCCCAATGTTTCTATTTCACTGTGTTTTATTGACACCATTTCCTTCTACTTGCCTTTCAAGGGAGAATCCTCTAAAAAAGCATACCAGCAGATGTGCTACATTGTTTAAAATCTCACTTACTGTGTCTCTTTAAAAAATATTGTGGGGAAGAAATATCCTATCCACAAAAGATCCATTTCAGATGGTAATTAACCTATGGGTCCCGGATACCCAAAACATCTATCCCTGGCTGTGGGCATATTGTGCAGCAGACAGCCAGGTGCACAGTGATAGACAAGGAGTGGAGGCACTACACGAATCACTTGAGGACGCCGGGGACTCCAGTTTTACGCAATTTCTATGATTTAACCTCAAAACACTACACAAAAAACACATACATATCAAACAGGTACACAAAGTATGGAAAGTATTCCCTACACAAACCAAAAAATATGCAAAAATCGAAATTCTAATGAGAAAGTTGGACCTTTTCAAAATCTACTTTTATTTCTATAATATGCAGTGATCACTTTGTCTGTTTTGCTGCTAATTCATGCTCTCTTTTTGTCTGCACATACCATTGCTGCTTCACTTGAGGCCACTAATAGCCCATACCAGATTGCGTTTGCTACACTTGCCCTGCTCCCACGAATCAATATGATCACAGCTTAATTTTTAGCATCCAATTCAAAATGTCTATACTTCTACAGAATGTTTTTTTTAATTCTGTTAATTTACTAATAATATTTAATTTTATGAACAGCGATGGTACGCCTGCATAGCCATCACAGACACCAGGGGATCTGTGGAGCACAGGTTAAGAACCACTGCACTACACAATTCAAACCTATGTCTGGATCCAAAAAAGATCAGGATTGCCAAATGTATCAAAATGCAACAGGAACAGGATTTCACTATCCTTCAAAAAAACAAAGCAGCAAGCA
The DNA here is from genome assembly GCF_964204655.1 of Triturus cristatus. NCBI lineage: Eukaryota > Metazoa > Chordata > Amphibia > Caudata > Salamandridae > Triturus > Triturus cristatus. The sequence continues at coordinate 35,827,442 of NC_140584.1, read as the reverse complement.
TTTTGAATGGGGAAAAGAGAAATCATGCATATCTCATCGCCGGTGGGATCCCACCCCATCAGCCACAAAATGTAACAGCATATTTTCTTCTTCTTTACAATGACCATCAAATACAACCAGTCATCCAGGGATGTTGATATACTACAGGTTAGATATACAGTACAAGTAACATCACACTAATAGCTGAGGTTAGTTTCTTATGAGAGTTCCTTTATTTACATGCCCTTTTTGGTGCTTGTACCTTTTATTGTGGAGGAGCTCAACTTCCCCTATGCTACTCATGTGCTATGTTGAGCATGGTGTCATTTCTCTCCCTTCACTTCCGGTCCATCCATTAGGGCAGACATTGGGTTCTAAAACCTGAAATGGAGGATTACCAGATTCCCCCACTTCATGGTCTTATTGTCCTTATCAAAGACTTCACCAAATGAAACAAGATAATGAAAGGTATCTGGAATGAGCAATACAATCTGTTTACCACACAAACTGCTGTGACTATTGTTGAAGCATTTTCGAAATATGAAAAATGTGTAAATAATTTTCGGAAATTGTTTTTTAATGATGCATAGATTCGTAAAACAGATGAACTAATGACATTGCACTTGGAACGGGTTACTTAGGTTAATTAGACATGTGAATATTGCCATGAATAGTTATGCCATATTTTCGTGTAACGCGCCATTAATTTGAAAATGGATGCAGCTTCTGGTGTTCTAGTTAACCTAATCCCGCTCATTCCCCTCACAGTTAGTGTCCCACCCAAAGCCATCTTTCCTCTTGCTTCAGCAGAGCGTCATGTGAATGACGTCAATGTATTAGCAATATACAACATTGTTTGAAAGCATGGATTGTGAATGGAGCTGCCACTGTGTACCCAAAGTACAATTTTCAAGGACTTCCACTGGAAGAGTTAGTACAATCATGTTGATTCTATGAGCCTCTGTTTAAGAAATGTCTATATATCTCCGTAGTGCAGTTGATGAGGTAGCAAACAGAGAGGAGTCGGCCTAACGGCTATGGTGGTCGACCCCGAATCTAGGGAACTGGGTTTGAGTCTCGGCAATGACGCTAAACATCCTGTGATTCTGGGTAAATCACTTAATCTCTCCGTGCCTAACAAAAAAAATGAATGTGTCCTCATGTAATGCAACTGGTGCTATGTAAAGCGCTCTGATATCCGACTTGGGTCAAGTTTGTGCTATATAACAAATAATAAAAAAAAACTGTAATATCTTCCTTACCTTAAGAAATTGGATAATGCTAATGATTTAGAAAAATGTGCTTTTTTTCCTGATTTGCCAATGCAACCCTAACCATGATCATACCATGCTGAATTTGCAGACTCTATTAATAGCTTGTGTGGTTTGTCTATAAAACATTTAAATCTCAGGCTTTGGAGAGAGATTTTTGCTTTGTACAATTTTCCTTGCAGACGAAATTTCATGCTCCTATTTTGCTCTTGAAACTTGCTATTAGGGTGCTGTCAGCGCTCATTATTGTTGTGTAGTTCCTACTAATCTGTAGGATCTGCTCATTGTTTGGACAACATAAACTACAGGCTTGGTGTCAAGACTGATTCTGGACACCCCACAGGATATGTTGGACTATAGACCAGCTAGCTCACAGTGCTATTGTAAGCCCCCCTAACCTAACAGGGAGCAAATGGTTTCTGGCAACCACTGAACATGACAACCCTGTCCCCTGAGGGATCGTGGAAACAGTACAGAACCTTTCGCTCAGTCACTCATGCTCACTTATTCTCAGAGAAGCATCCAGAAATTAACACAGTGGGACGTTTTCAATATATTTATTGAACCAACGTTATTCTTGTTCAGAATACATGTGCTGCAATGATTAATAGACAGAAGCAGATAAAACTGATTACAACACCAAAAGCGTGAATAATAGATATAGTTCCACCATGGTGCTAAAACAATCTATATATGTAGGCATATAAAACAAGGAAGTAATCGAGCGTACTCCTACCATGCAAACCTTACCTAGAGTGTGAGTAGGTGTAGAGCCAAGAATCTCCCCAAAGGACAATCCAACCCCGTTACCTAATGGTAGAGAATGAAGGACCCCATCTTGGTCACGAACTGGACACCCCTCACGAGACCGCTGCTTGGTGATTTCTTAGCATTCACGAACCCTCCGTGTCAGCGGAAGTACCTCCTCTGCTAATCTATCGGGATGCTCATCTTCTAAAATAGAAAGCAAGCTTGCGATGAGCGTATAGATTAGTGATATTATGGATATGTAGATAGCCCTGTCACCTCCGTGGATGAAGACAGTGATAACATGTGTACATAGTGTAAAACGAGATCTTGTACATGATGTTCAGGGTGTTGTGATAATGTTCTGCAAAGCTAGATGTGTAAATTAGTTCAGTTTCAGGGAAACTAATCCAAAATTGTCCTGCATGCAAATATGTGCAAAAGGTCACATCTGAAAATGTTATTTTGTGAGGACAATGTAAGAAATGAGCTGGTTCGCTACATGGGCCTAACTTGGGAATTAAACATTATAAGTGTGACACTGAGGGGCCGAGTCCGATCTTGCTTGTTAGGCCTTCTGTACGAATCGGACCAGGAGGGCTTTCAAAGCGAGACGCGCTGTGCGATTCCAACTGAGTGAGTATGATGCAACTGCATGGTTACGGACTCGGTACGGCCGGACTCCCATAGTACTCTATGGGAGCTTGTGTACAGACACGTACCCAGGCTCCCATAGCAAAAAGGGGGTGGCTGAGGAAAAGCGTACATACCATGGCGGGCACCCCATTTTGCCTGCCACACCCTGCACGCTTGGATCTGGGGAACCCATGCGCACCCCCCCCTCCCCATGACCAATTCTGAGCGTTCCAGGTGAAGGGGAGCCTGCTCTGGCTCCTCAAAGTCTGATTTCGACAACTGCTTACTCTCGCTGAGACTGAGTTGATACAACTGTCCGAATCGTGCATCGTACGGCTCCATTGCACGGCATGATTTGGCTCTGTATGAGTCGGACAGATAGATTAGGGTTTCTAAACGATTCGGTCCACGCAGACAACATCTTCGCATCATACTTGGTCGTTTGTAATGGGGCAATTCGGACGGAAAGATAGGCTCCAAATCGGATTTGCTCTTTACAAATCCCGTTTGGAGGCCTACCTTATGAGATCGGAATCGTACCTTAGAATTTTTGCTTAGATTCTACCTAGCTAGGGATTATTACATTTTATGATTTTGCATTAGCTATACTTCTGCAATTGCTCCTTCATAACATTTCATGCATTTTTCTCTGTAGAGCATTTTGACTATTCTGTAATAAATCTACTTTTTGCCTTATTTTTTATCCAGAACTCAGGGGCTTATTTACAAGCACATTGCGCCACTGGCGAGTCACTTTTTTTTACGCACTGGTGGCGCAATGGGGTAGCCCATTTTTGCAAGACCACGCAAAGTCACCCTGCATGACTTTACATGGCCTTCTAAATATGGGTCCATTCACACATTACTCTGCGTGAAAGGGATGCTCCACGGGTCTTGCTGTGGGTGTTCCCATGCAACATCCATGGACCCTGACACATTCTGAGATTTACAACATTTTGTAAGACTGGTAATGCGTTAGAACCCTACGCCTCCTTATGGGAGGCATAGGAATGATGCACAGAGGAGAAATACTTTTATTTCTCATTGTTTTTCCCTCTCTGTATGTGTGCTGCATTCTTCAGCACACATTAAAAGAGGAAAATGCCATTAATGATTTTTTTTTTGCAGGAAGGTGTCCCTTCCCTCACAAAAACAATCACCCCACAGCGCAAGCACCCTTTGAAAATGACGATTGGGTGCCTGTGCTGGAGCATGGCAGCCAATTGTGCGCCACCACAGGGGAAAGAAGAGGGATGCGGCGTATTGTTGTTAATACGATACATCCCTGTCCTTTAAAAATGAAGCAGCACGGCGCAGCTAAATAGCTTGCAGCACCACACTGCGTCATTTTCTTGTAGATGAGGCCCTCAATCTTTTATGCTTTCAATTTTATTCTGTTTAACTCTGCTAAATCATGGTTAGTCGAAGATGTGTGTCGTCTCTAACCGCTAGATCAACTGAAGTTACTGGAGCTGAAATATTTTGGTAAAATATTAGGGTAATAACATTTTGGGGTTCAGATGGTTATTGGTTTTGGCTCTGACACTATGGGTTCATCAATAGCTAGAATACCTTTTGCTGACTCAACACAGATCATACACTTTTGTTAATGTAAAGCAGCTTTAGTACTCACACAGACTCTTTTTTACAAGCATCTCATTATACTCTGAAAATTGGAATATTGAACTGGAAAGACCAATGCAGAGTACTGAAGAATGTTTGCGTAATCCGTATTAATTTGAAAATAAGTTAGCAAAACATGAATAAAATGTAAGTTCCTCCTGGAAAAGTATGGTAAAGAGATACTACTGTGTAAACTACATAGCAACTTTATCTGCTGATCTTAAGGAATTCGGGCCAGATGTACGAAACTGTTTTGTAGTCACATACAGCCCAATTTGCAGAATCTGGCCGTTTGTGAATGCAAAAGGACTTTGTGTAATGTACCAAACCTAGCTTACGAATCAGTAACATATTACTGAATCGCAGTCTGGGTTTGTGACCTAGTACAGATTCAGTCTTTAGAAGGGGCATTTTTAAGTCATCCCTTACAAAATACCTTATTGTAGTGATATATATATCTTAATGTTTTGCGAATGAAATGCTATAGGAAAACATGAATATTTTACCAACAGCTCAAAGGTGGTGGTAATCTCTTCGGAAACGGAAAGGTGTCTCCAAGAGACCCCATCTTCTTTGGGAATGCTGAAAAATAAAAAATTAAGATTAGGCAGCGGTTTATTAGATGGACATGTACCTACTCTTAAAAAAATAACAATTACACTTTTTCCTTTTTTTGGTTCAATGCATCCAGTTTTCCTTTAAGGAAAGTGGGCTGCATTTAAGGAAAAAAAATACTTTATTTCAAAACAATCACAGACATGGTGGTCTGCTGACCTCAGCAGGCAACCATCCCTGTGATGGCTGCGATTCCTAGTGGGTCAAAATTTGTGGTCTACCTCATTAATATTCATGAGGCAAGTCGACTTGCGACCCATTATGAATCAGTAATTTGCAAATCAACCTATTAGTACATAGGTCACTTTGCAAATTACTACAATGGTCTCAAATTGTGACCAGTTGTACGTATATTTGGCCCTTCTTCAGAAACCGGGTTGTGCAATTACAGAGCACAGCTGGCTTAATAATGGGAATGCAATTTGTGATGTGATCTATGTGCTAATACATCACATCACAAATTGTACGTTTGCAGGGGGTCCAAACTGCCTAATGAATACGAATTAGGCAATTTGCACTTTGCAACCCCCTGTCAATGCCTGAAAATGCGGGAATGGTGGACCACAAGGTACAGTAGACCTCAACCCTTGTGTTTTCTTTCCAGAATGTGCAACTTTTTAAAAGCAGCCCATGTCCATTAAAGGGACCAGTGCTGCTCTTACAAAAAGTGATTCCCGTTTGATAAGCCACTGGAGGGGTAAACCCAAAACATCTTACCCTCACATGGGTTTGGCCCTTGAGCACAATCACCCACACATTGTTTTTGAAATGTATCCGCAGGCAAAACCCTAAATAACACTGCTTGTGCATGATATGTCCTCAGACAACCCTCTATTAGCAAACTTACAATGGCAAACACAAAGGTCTAGCAGGAAAACTGTTAAGGGACCAAGTAACTAGCCGACTTGCGCTATATTTAAAACTACTTATGACAATATAACAGAAAGAACATCAGCACTGGCACCTGATGCATTGTATCTGCACACCCAAGGGGAAAGGAGCTTCTCTATCACCAACTAACCTTCCCACTATGATTTTAAATACAGTGTGTCTCCTCACCTTAGTGGCAAAAAGCATTTCTTATTAATAACTTTCCTGAAATAACAAAAGCCTTTGGCAGGGTGTTTCCACAGACCAGAGTCTGGGTGCTTGAGTCACTAACAAACCATTGTCAGCACAAGTGTCCAATGCAGTGTGTTTTTACAAGAAAGAGGAGGATTTCTTCTGTCACTAACAAGCCATCTCTAGTAACAGTCCCCAATGAAGTATGTCTGCACACTCCAGAGTCAGGGCACATCTCTTACTAACAAACAATTCCAGCACCACACCACAAACTGACCGAGTGTCTCTGAACTGCCTTGCCTCACTAACAAACCACAAAGCAGTGGACTAGCGTGCATATGAAGTGCAAGGGGTGGTACAGTGTGTCCCACATTCAGATCTTTGTCTACAGGAGCAGCTTGATAAACTATTGCAAGATCCCACAGTCAGGACTTCCCAAGAGGTTTCAGGCCTTTTACATCCACCCACTTACAAATGTCTTCCTGAAGAATCCTAGAGGCTCTGCAGATGTCGATGGAACTTTTCCACCGTTTAGAGAATTAGAGCTTCCTTAGAAAGACGTTAAAACATCATGCACATTTAGAATATAGGATGAGTCAATGACGAGAGATTGGAATAGTGTTAAACCTTTCATTTATCATAAGGTTAGAGTTTCTAATTGTCTTTATTCAGTTTAGCAATTTACAGGAATAAAAGAAGAGGTTAGAAATCAACACTAAATACGTGTTCCAGAAAGAAACCCAATAAACTAGCTAAGGGACCCATTAGGAGTTCCATTGGAAAAGAGCGAACATAGAGGAATGAACTTCTAATAAAGAGTAGTTCTGGAAAACTCAGCCGAGTTTTCTACAGTTGCAGTACTAACTGTATTTTAGAATATGTGATCTTTCCAGTAGCATCAATCACAAGTTAATAAAGGCAAATCACCTAAGGAATATCGAAAGGAATCAACTCTCCATAAAGAAGAGTCACGGGCAGGGAAAAATCCAGCAACAGGACCACTGGACGGTCAAAGGGATAGAGAGGTGTGTTAACTAGCTAGGAACACTCATTAATATAGCTTTTTCATTCATGTGTCGACTTCTAAAGGCGTCTTCATTCAATCTAAAATCAGAACAGCTCACATGGTGGTGTCATCAGTCATATGATGCACCTTCTTCTGATTCCCACAGTCTGTACTCTTGTCACTAGGCTGATACCATTTGCTAGCATAATTGTTACAGGAAGGGAGGTTCCCATGAGAACCCTATTGCCTAAGCTAAAACATGCACTATACGCTCATCACATAGACAAAGGCTAGTCACCAATGTGAAAACATACATCAAGTAATTTGAAAGCAGCATTTATAAAGTCCATATCATCATTTGTTCGTTACAGTTTCAATTAGTCTATTATTCCAGTGGAATGATCCAGCATGGGGTGAGGAACTAAATGAACATGGTATGAAAGTCAGCACATTTCTAGGTTGACATCAATGCTAGGCAGTAGTACAGAATACTTTGTTATGAGCAAAGGTGGAAAGGAAAGCTTTGGGCCTAGTCACTGCACAGGTTAAAGTAGAGTTGCTTGCTGCAATTTTTTGAAAAACAGGTAATTATATGTTATGTTAGCAATTTCTTATATAGCGCACGTACACCAGAAGGTTAATGGCGCTAGCTCTAGAGTGTGCCGGGACCAAAGGGGAGTTATGTGTGGGCCTGCGTGAACAACCATGTCTTGAGCATTTTCCTGAAGCTCAGCAGATTAGTACATGATCGAATCTCAAGTGGAAAAGAATTCCATAGTCTGGGAGCCGAGGCAGCAAACCTGCAACCTCCCTGACGTTTTAGCTTGAAGGTTGGAGTGATCAGAAGTTGAAGGTGGGCGGAACGAAGGTTGCGGGAAGGAGTGTTCCTGGGTAGGAGATGTTTAATAAATATGGGGCTACGACTGTGAAGGGAATTGAAGATGATACAGCCAGTCTTAAAGGCCGTGCATTGAGGAATTGGGAGCCAGTGAAGTTTTTTAAAAAGGGGTCTGGCCGATTGCCATCTTGGTTGCTGATGAATTAGTCTTGCTGCTTGGTTCTGGACCAGCTGGAGACGTTTAGTTAAGAAGAGTGGCATGCCGAGGTATATTGAGTTGGCATAATCCAGGTGTTATAGTACCAAGGCAATCACAACCTGGATCAGTGCTGAATGTGTGAGCAGGCATCTAATCGTCCTGATCTTATGCAACTGGAAGAAACAAGTAGAGACCACTGTGCCCACTTGAGTTTTTAGTGATAGATCGTTGTTGATGGTCACCCCTAGGCTTTTGACAGAAGTGGATGGTTCAGGGGGGAGCCAAGTTCCACTGGCCAGTAATGAGGGCCCCAAAATTTCTGACTGTTCCCAGACAAGACTAATTTAGTCTTGTCTGGATTCAGTTTTAAGTGGATTTGGTCCATCCAATTACATATGTGGAGCATAGTAGCTTGAAATTCCAGGACTGATTCGGGGAAATTGTCTATCGTGAAGATTAACTGTAAATCATCTGCATAGTTGAAAGTGATAGTCTTCTGTTCCTTCAGGGACTGGATCAAGGGAAGAAGATACAGAGAGAGTGAAGATCCCTGTGGGACCCCACACGTGGTATATAGCTTGGGTGCAGTGAATGGGGTTAACCATACTGCTTGGGTGCGGCCCTTGAGAAAGGACCCAGGGCTGAGCCGTGGATGCTGGCCTGTTTGACACGGTCCATTAAGATGACATGGTCGGCCGTGTCAAGTGCGGCTGAAAGGTCTAAACGCACCAAGACCTGAGGGATGCCTTTATCGGCTTTGTCTCATAGGGTATCCCGTACGACTAGGATCACTGACTCTGTAAAGTGAGCAGGGCGGAATCCAGCCTGATGAGGATCTAAGTATTCAGACTGTTCCATAAAATTGGACGGGCACTTTGCCACATGGGCTTCAAGAATCTTGGCCAAATAGGGGAGCAGGGAAATGGGCCGGTAGTTGGATAGGTACTGTGGGTCAGCTCTAATTTTTTTTAGGAGTGGGACCACTACTGCGTCCTTGAATGCTTTGTGGACCTTGCCCTGTGAAAGTGATTAGTTCAAAAGGGTCATGGCTGAGTGGAGTAGGGCAGAAAAAGTGTCTTTTAGAATGTAAGGTGGACAACAGTACCTGGGGGGAGCCAGATTTGACCCTGGACAGCAAGTTGCGGAAGGACTCGATATTTATGACGGGGAAGTTGTCTAATGTGGACGAATTTGTTATCATGGGGGGGGGGGGGGGAGCCTCCTTGGGGCTGGAGATAGGAATGCTGGCTTTGATATTGGAGATTTTTTCCACAAAATAGTTATTTAGGGAATCACACCAATCTTGGGTAGGTGTGGGCTTAGGTAGAAATCTCTCTGCATTGGATATTTTCCTTTCTAATAACATCCTTCATTTCAAAGGTGTTATGTTCTATTTGTGAGTAGTTTTTTAAAGCAAGCATATCAATAACATTTAAACGTTTTCTAAAATGCAATTCTAGCATAGAAAAATATGTTGATTTCTAAACATGTGGTTATTTTTCCCACTGGACTAAAATGGGGCCAATGTGGAGTCTAGTTGTCTCCGGTGTGCTGCTAATGCTGTGGGTACACAGATGTGCACTTTTGATTTCTTTATATGACTAACTCAGCATCACTTTCCTTATTTGTTCAACATAGGGGTTCAATGGTCAATCTGTAAATAGTGGCTATGGAAGACAGCTTAGCTAGCAGTCGAGTTTTTTTGCTTCATATGGGCCAATATTTGTTTCACGTTGGCACTATGCCTACACACCACCTTAGTAGTTGAGTGTGCTACATCAATGCCATCCCTTTGGAACTGCACATAACAGATTACATCAGGATACACAGATGGGCTTGAACAACAGTAATTATTTTTTTGCCCTTCATCGAAGGCCTGACAAAATTTAAACTTGTTGCATAAAAATACTGTTATAATGAGTAACACAAACAAAGTACTGTGCAAGCACAAATTCGCTAAAAATCCATTAATCATGAAATAGAAAGGTTTTCATAACTATCAATCAATGTCAGTAACGAATGAACCTATAAGATGTTATCTTGGATCCCAAATACATAAATACCAATGGCCTGCCTTTTACCACAAATTCGCTCAACACTTGCTAAAACAATCCTAAAATCCCCAGTTACTATTTCAAATGACTTCACCTAAGTTACAATTAAAAATTACTGATTTCACATGACTTTGTACACCAAGGTTCAGATTCATTAAGGACTTGCGTTGTCCTTGTGTGACGCAAGTCATTGCAAGGCAACGCAAGTCCTTAAATGGGATTAACAAAGCTAACCAAAAGGCTATTTGTGCCGTTTTGCATGACATGGTAAAGAAATGCAATTCAACAGAGCGGCTTGCACTGCATTGCATTACATTCCTTTGGGGTAGGCATACCATGGGTGGAGTATGGGCATTCCCATGCATCCACCGATGGATTTTGATGCAATCCCAGATTTACTAAAGGTAGAAAACATGGGATTGAGCCAAAATTGTGTGCCTACCCCAGAAAGACGCCCGCTTCCTTTGAGTGATGCATTTTGCATTCTTCATCACGTATAGAAAGAGGAACTCGCATCCTAGGATTGTTTTGTGGAGGAAGATGTTCCTTCCTGCTCAAAAACAATGCTGCCCGGAATGCAGGCACCTGTGAAGCCTGGCATATGGCTGCCTGCATTGGCATTTGGCAGCCTCAAGTGTACCAAACGCAGGTAGAGAGTGAAAGAGTGTCATATCTTAGCAGACATAGTGTTGTCCAGCTCTCACCAATTCACAAAACGCAGTGCCTCAACTTTGCTTGCTTCCCTGCACTAGGTGAATTAGCCATCTGGGCCCATGGCAGTTTTTTGGGATAACAGCTGACTAAATACAAGAGATCCATTTAGATTTATTGCATGTAATAATAAACGTGTGGATATCTTGAAAATCTGACTTGGATGTGACTCACTTAGATTTGTGTTGGACTAATCTGTTCTATGCAACAGATACGAAAGGAATTTACAATTACATATCATTCAGCTATGATCATACAGTTAATCAAATGCATCTTGTCAGCCTTCACGTTCATGGCATCATTTAAAGGTAGACAGTAAGGGGGCTTATGGCACAAAAGGTGAATTACTCATTGTGTTTACCCCTCCTGTACCTAGCCTCAATCAGAATGTGGGGGATAGTTGCTCTCTTGACATCAGAACTGCTATTGGCTCTGCTCTTGGGAAAGCAATTGTGCAGGGCTTCCACCAGTTAGACCAACATTTGAAGGGCCACATTATTTGTTGTGGCCCCTCCAACATCATCCCACCAGTTTTGTTTTCAATGCTTTGTTTTTTCTTTTTTCTTTTTTTGTATGTTTTTCATTTGGTATTTGGAAAATGGAAAAGGTGAAGAATGATCCATTATGCCGTCACTGGATAGTGAGATGGACTTCACTGCATGGTGAGCTGTCTGTCACTACATGGTGATATGCCATCACTGCAGAGGGAGCTGGCCATCACTACACAGTGGTCTGGTTGTCAATTTTTTAATTAGCAAAGATACTCCCACCATGTTGGCAGCAACAATTTTGGCAAAAAAAATAGCTACACCCATTGATTACTTAAAGCGGAGTAGGCCGGCAGCCACTTAACCAATGAATGCAATATCTTCACTGACCTAGGCTTATAGCAGTCGCTTCACCAGGCTTTAAATGAGTCCTGAATATTGGCCATAAACAGAAATATTTGCCTTCTCTCAATCTCAGTCAACCTTGAAACTTACTTGAATTCTGAAGTCCATGCCAAGCATCCGTATTCTCATTACAAAGAAAAATACAGCTCATGTTGCTGGGGAAGCTCTTACCCAGCAGTCTTACGTAAAAAAAGGGAATTCCTTAGGTGTAAGCACCAAAGGGATCCCATGCAGACTTGACATAAACTCCTCATCAATAGCTTTGGGGCGAGAGAGCTCTTGATGGAAAGGTCATGTCTATAGCACCCTGGATGTTAATAATATGGTCATATTCTAGTTTCCTTGTGGTCTCCAACCCTGCCTCGATCCTTTCTTGCATCACCTCAAATGCCCAATGGTTTACTGTAGTTGACCCCTGTTTCACATTCTTCTCCATTCTCATACTGGAGGAGAGTCAGTATCTCTTTTCCTTCACATTTCACAGATTTCAGCTTTCGTGGGCTCGAATGTCTCAAGGGCTTCCAAAGTCGCCCTAATCTTTACTCTGTCCTAAAGAATGTTTTGGAAACAATGGTTTTCCACAGAGGTTCTACCTTAATTTAATAAGTAGATGATTTGCTTTGGCATCTGTTGCTCTAGATTAGTGCAAGGAGGATTCAGTTTATCTCCTTACCAAATTGTCTAATAAAGGGCACAAGGATTCAAAGAAAAAAATGCAGGTCTGCCTTCAGTGAATGCGATACCTTGGACATGAAATCTCTGCTGGCAAGCACCACTTATCTTCTGAAGCCATGCATTCGTTTGTCTCTCTCTGTAACTGTCTCCCACGTGTGTACCATCTTGGGGGTGACTGGATAATGTGGACAGTGGATTTTAGGCTATTCCAAAATGGCAAAACCTTTGCAAGAGTTTGTTGGAAGAATTACACCTGAACACTTGCAGTGGTCTAGTGAAGTGGAAACTATTATGTAAAAACTAAGCAATCTATATTTTCCACATCAAGGCTAGGATACCTGATCATGCCAAACCATTTACTTTGTTTCATCATGATTGAAATGGTTTTGCAGTTGAAGTGTTGATACAAAGTAATTAGGATCATAAAAACCCCATAGGTTAATACTCTCAATTCTAGCCCCAGATCTTGTTGAGGTTTTGGAAAATATTGAGTTGAGTTCCCCATTAGCTGTTGCTGTGCTCCATTTTGTGTGTGCACTCCTCCTCACTACGAACAAACTGTGCAAGAAATTGGCTTATTGGTTGAATGGGAGTGGAAGCCTAACTTAGGCAACAACCACAATCTGTGCCAGGGTGAACCATAAAAGTCACTAAATTAACATGTGCTTCACCCTGTAGAGGCATGTCAAAAAGAGGTAGTCTTAACTGAGAGGCAAAGTGTAAAGTATTTGTGGAACACAGAAACAGTAATAAATTAAAAACGCCACACAAGAAAAGTTCCAAACCAATTTAGAAAAATAAAGTAACTTTGAATAAATAAAGTGATACTAAAATGACTAAGATCCCATCAGTAGAACTGAAGCTCTGCAATTTTTAAGTTTTAGGTAAGTATGGCACCTAAAAACACAAAACGCCACTAATGGTCATCTGGTCGTGCTAAACTGGGGGAAAGTCACAAGTTCAGGCCAACCACGATGGAGCACTGGCTGGATACAGGGACCTGGTTAGTCCAGTTGAATGAAAAGGCTACTTTCTCAAAGTCTGGCACGAGGAGTCCAGTTCACAGTGGAGGAGACCACGAAGCGCAGGGAAAGCATCACAGATGGTCATCACTGTAGTGCACAGATCAGGCTGGGCTGCTTTAGCAGTCATTGCTGTATCATGAAGAGTAGATCGGACGCAGAAAACGTTTTTTGCTGGAGTTTTGTGTTGGTGTTTATCATATACTGTCATTGCTATAGTGCGGAGTGCAGATCTCACATTGCTGTTGTCCCTGATGGTTGCTGTAGCTCAAAGAGTTGGGTTCACTGGAGCTTCACATTAGAGGTTGTCGTGGGCAGATGGGTTTCTGAGTGAACGGGCCTGGTCATAGTTGTGAAATGCCCAAAACATCAGGTTGCACCTTTCCTTGTAGAGGAGTGCACCCTTATGCCAGTCACAGGTCCAAGACCTGCAAAGGCACCTCTTTGGGATCGTGGACTCACTTTAACAGAGGCCAGGAGGGTCAGGCAGGTCCAGTTAAAGCTCAAGGAAGTTCCAGTTGTGGCAGGTCAGCTGGGCAGTTGCAGGGAGGCCTATAGAGCTTATTGTGATCCTTTTTTTCAAACCGGCCATGGTGTCACTCACTATACGCTGGGATAAATGGACCAAGTCTAGTCTTCGATCTAAGGCCTCAAAGGTAGTCCTCTGGGGAACAAGGAAGGCCTCAAGCAGCAGGGCAATCCTTTGGTAGCAGCAGGGCAGTTCTCTAGGGAACAAGGCAGTCCTTCTACTGTAGTAGTCCCAGGTTACTGAGTACACTGAAGAGTGGCTCAGGAGGTTCGATCTTTATACAAGGCACCAGCCTTTGAAGTGGGGGATTCCCTATAGTACCCCCACATCTGGTTTTAGAAAGTTCTTCCCTTTTCCTGTCAAGGTTTCAAGAAGACTGGGGTGACAAAAGACTAGGGTCAGGTTCCTTTGCATGTGCTGAAATAAATCCCTTTGAAGTGTAAGTGGGACAGGGACCAGCTCCACTCCCAGCCATCCTCTCAGGATGGCCCATCCTGCCTACACCCAGTCTCCTTTTGCCTCACTGTCTGAGAGGAATACCCAAACCCAAAAGCAGAGCCACTCATGGTCATGTGGCCCAGGAGACTGGCAGAAGGCACAAATGGTTCAAACAAGAAAATGCCCACTTTCTACAAGTGGTGTTTTCAGCATTGTGACTTGAAATATGACTTTTCCATTAAAGATGATTTTAAATTACAATCTATTTGAGTCTAAACATGACATTTGTACTCACGCCCAATGAAAATGTAGCACTTATTAAATTTATTAAGGCAACCAAATGTAAATCTATAGGAGGGGAAAACCTTACAGTAGCAGAAAAGGAATTTAGGAGTTTTTCAATACCAGGACAAGTAAAACTTAAACACACATCTCCTACTTTTAAATATAATGTATCCTGCCCTTTGGGCCTTTAAAGCCTAACTTAGGGGTGACTAATAGGTATTAAAAAGGAAGGGTTAGGCCTGGCAAAAGGTGCATTTCGCCAGGTCAAACTGACGGTTTAAAACTGCACTGCAGGCTGCCGTGGCAGGCCTGAGGCGTGTTTTAGAGTGCTACTTCAGTGCGTGGCACAATGAGTGAAGCAGTCCCACTAGCAGCTGTTAATTTACAGGCCCTAGGTATATACAAAAGGGGGTGGTGATGGACGGAGCATCAGAACCAATCAAACACTCACACCCACTCAACAGATCTGGGTTTGATCCATCACCGTTCTTTAGACCACTCTGCCACCCCAGTTCAAACATGGCCATATGCAAATCAGTCTGACCCTGTGCCTCATGGGAACAGTCCAGCCCGAACTGCCAAGCCAAGCCTTCCCTGGACCGGAAACAAGCTTCCCAGGACCGGTTTCTGGCATTTCAGCCGTCTTCAGCCAGGCTTGCTTGAATCCAGTGGGAAAGTGAGCAAGGGACTCACGTCTGAGCATACCCTGCCAACTTATGGCGAACAAAGTGGTACAAAAGGGGGTGGTGATGGACGGAGCATCAGAACCAATCAAACACTCACACCCACTCAACAGATCTGGGTTTGATCCATCACCGTTCTTTAGCCCACTCTGCCACCCCAGTTCAAACATGGCCATATGCAAATCAGTCTGACCCTGTGCCTCATGGGAACAGTCCAGCCCGAACTGCCAAGCCAAGCCTTCCCTGGACCGGAAACAAGCTTCCCAGGACCGGTTTCTGGCATTTCAGCCGTCTTCAGCCAGGCTTGCTTGAATCCAGTGGGAAAGTGAGCAAGGGACTCACGTCTGAGCATACCCTGCCAACTTATGGCGAACAAAGTGGTACAAAAGGGGGTGGTGATAGACGGAGCATCAGAACCAATCAAACACTCACACCCACTCAACAGATCTGGGTTTAATCAATCACCATTCTTTAGCCCACTCTGCCACCCCAGTTCAAACATGGCCATATGCAAATCAGTCTGACCCTGTGCCTCATGGGAACAGTCCAGCCCGAACTGCCAAGCCAAGCCTTCCCTGGACCGGAAACAAGCTTCCTTGGACCGGTTTCTGGCATTTCAGCCGTCTTCAGCCAGACTTGCATGAATCCAGTGGGAAAGTGAGCAAGGGACTCACGTCTGAGCATACCCTGCCAACTTATGGCGAACAAAGTCGTACAAAAGGGGGTGGTGATGGACGGAGCATCAGAACCAATCAAACACTCACACCCACTCAACAGATCTGGGTTTGATCCATCACCATTCTTTAGCCCTCTCTGCTACCCCAGTTCAAACATGGCCATATGCAAATCAGTCTGACCCTGTGCCTCATGGGAACAGTCCAGCCCGAACTGCCAAGCCAAGCCTTCCCTGGACCGGAAACAAGCTTCCTAGGACCGGTTTCTGGCATTTCAGCCGTCTTCAGCCAGGCTTGCTTGAATCCAGTGGGAAAGTGAGCAAGGGACTCACGTCTGAGCATACCCTGCCAACTTATGGCGAACAAAGTGGTACAAAAGGGGGTGGTGATGGACGGAGCATCAGAACCAATCAAACACTCACACCCACTCAACAGATCTGGGTTTGATCCATCACCGTTCTTTAGCCCACTCTGCCACCCCAGTTCAAACATGGCCATATGCAAATCAGTCTGACCCTGTGCTTCATGGGAACAGTCCAGCCCGAACTGCCAAGCCAAGCCTTCCCTGGACCGGAAACAAGCTTCCTGGGACCGGTTTCTGGCATTTCAGCCGTCTTCAGCCAGGCTTGCTTGAATCCAGTGGGAAAGTGAGCAAGGGACTCACGTCTGAGCATACCCTGCCAACTTATGGCGAACAAAGTGGTACAAAAGGGGGTGGTGATGGACGGAGCATCAGAACCAATCAAACACTCACACCCACTCAACAGATCTGGGTTTGATCCATCACCATTCTTTAGCCCTCTCTGCCACCCCAGTTCAAACATGGCCATATGCAAATCAGTCTGACCCTGTGCCTCATGGGAACAGTCCAGCCCGAACTGCCAAGCCAAGCCTTCCCTGGACCGGAAACAAGCTTCCTAGGACCGGTTTCTGGCATTTCAGCCGTCTTCAGCCAGGCTTGCTTGAATCCAGTGGGAAAGTGAGCAAGGGACTCACGTCTGAGCATACCCTGCCAACTTATGGCGAACAAAGTGGTACAAAAGGGGGTGGTGATGGACGGAGCATCAGAACCAATCAAACACTCACACCCACTCAACAGATCTGGGTTTAATCAATCACCATTCTTTAGCCCACTCTGCCACCCCAGTTCATTCATGGCCATATGCAAATCAGTCTGACCCTGTGCCTCATGGGAACAGTCCAGCCCGAACTGCCGAGCCAAGCCTTCCCTGGACCGGAAACAAGCTTCCTTGGACCGGTTTCTGGCATTTCAGCCGTCTTCAGCCAGACTTGCTTGAATCCAGTGGGAAAGTGAGCAAGGGACTCACGTCTGAGCATACCCTGCCAACTTATGGCGAACAAAGTCGTACAAAAGGGGGTGGTGATGGACGGAGCATCAGAACCAATCAAACACTCACACCCACTCAACAGATCTGGGTTTGATCCATCACCATTCTTTAGCCCTCTCTGCCACCCCAGTTCAAACATGGCCATATGCAAATCAGTCTGACCCTGTGCCTCATGGGAACAGTCCAGCCCGAACTGCCAAGCCAAGCCTTCCCTGGACCGGAAACAAGCTTCCTAGGACCGGTTTCTGGCATTTCAGCCGTCTTCAGCCAGGCTTGCTTGAATCCAGTGGGAAAGTGAGCAAGGGACTCACGTCTGAGCATACCCTGCCAACTTATGGCGAACAAAGTGGTACAAAAGGGGGTGGTGATGGACGGAGCATCAGAACCAATCAAACACTCACACCCACTCAACAGATCTGGGTTTGATCCATCACCGTTCTTTAGACCACTCTGCCACCCCAGTTCAAACATGGCCATATGCAAATCAGTCTGACCCTGTGCCTCATGGGAACAGTCCAGCCCGAACTGCCAAGCCAAGCCTTCCCTGGACCGGAAACAAGCTTCCTGGGACCGGTTTCTGGCATTTCAGCCGTCTTCAGCCAGGCTTGCTTGAATCCAGTGGGAAAGTGAGCAAGGGACTCACGTCTGAGCATACCCTGCCAACTTATGGCGAACAAAGTGGTACAAAAGGGGGTGGTGATGGACGGAGCATCAGAACCAATCAAACACTCACACCCACTCAACAGATCTGGGTTTGATCCATCACCATTCTTTAGCCCTCTCTGCCACCCCAGTTCAAACATGGCCATATGCAAATCAGTCTGACCCTGTGCCTCATGGGAACAGTCCAGCCCGAACTGCCAAGCCAAGCCTTCCCTGGACCGGAAACAAGCTTCCTAGGACCGGTTTCTGGCATTTCAGCCGTCTTCAGCCAGGCTTGCTTGAATCCAGTGGGAAACTGAGCAAGGGACTCACGTCTGAGCATACCCTGCCAACTTATGGCGAACAAAGTGGTACAAAAGGGGGTGGTGATGGACGGAGCATCAGAACCAATCAAACACTCACACCCACTCAACAGATCTGGGTTTGATCCATCACCGTTCTTTAGCCCACTCTGCCACCCCAGTTCAAACATGGCCATATGCAAATCAGTCTGACCCTGTGCCTCATGGGAACAGTCCAGCCCGAACTGCCAAGCCAAGCCTTCCCTGGACCGGAAACAAGCTTCCTGGGACCGGTTTCTGGCACTTCAGCTGTCTTCAGCCAGGCTTGCTTGAATCCAGTGGGAAAGTGAGCAAGGGACTCACGTCTGAGCATACCCTGCCAACTTATGGCGAACAAAGTGGTACAAAAGGGGGTGGTGATGGACGGAGCATCAGAACCAATCAAACACTCACACCCACTCAACAGATCTGGGTTTGATCCATCACCGTTCTTTAGCCCACTCTGCCACCCCAGTTCAAACATGGCCATATGCAAATCAGTCTGACCCTGTGCCTCATGGGAACAGTCCAGCCCGAACTGCCAAGCCAAGCCTTCCCTGGACCGGAAACAAGCTTCCTAGGACCGGTTTCTGGCATTTCAGCCGTCTTCAGCCAGGCTTGCTTGAATCCAGTGGGAAAGTGAGCAAGGGACTCACGTCTGAGCATACCCTGCCAACTTATGGCGAACAAAGTGGTACAAAAGGGGGTGGTGATGGACGGAGCATCAGAACCAATCAAACACTCACACCCACTCAACAGATCTGGGTTTGATCCATCACCGTTCTTTAGCCCACTCTGCCACCCCAGTTCAAACATGGCCATATGCAAATCAGTCTGACCCTGTGCCTCATGGGAACAGTCCAGCCCGAACTGCCAAGCCAAGCCTTCCCTGGACCCGAAACAAGCTTCCTGGGACCGGTTTCTGGCATTTCAGCTGTCTTCAGCCAGGCTTGCTTGAATCCAGTGGGAAAGTGAGCAAGGGACTCACGTCTGAGCATACCCTGCCAACTTATGGCGAACAAAGTGGTACAAAAGGGGGTGGTGATGGACGGAGCATCAGAACCAATCAAACACTCACACCCACTCAACAGATCTCGGTTTGATCCATCACCGTTCTTTAGCCCACTCTGCCACCCCAGTTCAAACATGGCCATATGCAAATCAGTCTGACCCTGTGCCTCATGGGAACAGTCCAGCCCGAACTGCCAAGCCAAGCCTACCCTGGACCGGAAACAAGCTTCCTAGGACCGGTTTCTGGCATTTCAGCCGTCTTCAGCCAGGCTTGCTTGAATCCAGTGGGAAAGTGAGCAAGGGACTCACGTCTGAGCATACCCTGCCAACTTATGGCGAACAAAGTGGTACAAAAGGGGGTGGTGATGGACGGAGCATCAGAACCAATCAAACACTCACACCCACTCAACAGATCTGGGTTTGATCCATCTCCGTTCTTTAGCCCACTCTGCCACCCCAGTTCAAACATGGCCATATGCAAATCAGTCTGACCCTGTGCCTCATGGGAACAGTCCAGCCCAAACTGCCAAGCCAAGCCTTCCCTGGACCGGAAACAAGCTTCCCAGGACCGGTTTCTGGCATTTCAGCCGTCTTCAGCCAGGCTTGCTTGAATCCAGTGGGAAAGTGAGCAAGGGACTCACGTCTGAGCATACCCTGCCAACTTATGGCGAACAAAGTGGTACAAAAGGGGGTGGTGATGGACAGAGCATCAGAACCAATCAAACATTCACACCCACTCAACAGATCTGGGTTTGATCCATCACCGTTCTTTTGTTCACTCTGCCACCCCAGTTCAAACATGGCCATATGCAAATCAGTCTGACCCTGTGGCTCATGGGAACAATCCAGCCCGAACTGCCAAGCTAAGCCTTCTCTGGACCGGAACCAAGCTTCCTAGGACCGGTTTCTGGCATTTCAGCCGTCTTCAGCCAG
Organism: Triturus cristatus; assembly: GCF_964204655.1. NCBI lineage: Eukaryota > Metazoa > Chordata > Amphibia > Caudata > Salamandridae > Triturus > Triturus cristatus. The sequence goes on along the minus strand of NC_140584.1, from coordinate 35,807,226 downwards.
GCTTGCTTGAATCCAGTGGGAAAGTGAGCAAGGGACTCACGTCTGAGAATACCCTGCCAACTTATGGCGAGCAAAGTGGTACAAAAGGGGGTGGTGATGGACGGAGCATCAGAACGAATCAAACACTCACACCCACTCAACAGATCTGGGTTTGATCCATCACCGTTCTTTAGACCACTCTGCCACCCCAGTTCAAACATGGCCATATGCAAATCAGTCTGACCCTGTGCCTCATGGGAACAATCCAGCCCGAACTGCCAAGCCAAGCCTTCCCTGGACCGTAAACAAGCTTCCTAGGACCGGTTTCTGGCATTTCAGCCGTCTTCAGCCAGGCTTGCTTGAATCCAGTGGGAAAGTGAGCAAGGGACTCACGTCTGAGCATACCCTGCCAACTTATGGCGAACAAAGTGGTACAAAAGGGGGTGGTGATGGACGGAGCATCAGAACCAATCAAACACTCACCCACTCAACAGATCTGGGTTTCATCCATCACCGTTCTTTAGCCCACTCTGCCACCCCAGTTCAAACATGGCCATATGCAAATCAGTCTGACCCTGTGCCTCATGGGAACAGTCCAGCCCGAACTGCCAAGCCAAGCCTTCCCTGGACCAGAAACAAGCTTCCTAGCACCGGTTTCTGGCATTTCAGCCGTCTTCAGCCAGGCTTGCTTGAATCCAGTGGGAAAGTGAGCAAGGGACTCACGTCTGAGCATACCCTGCCAACTTATGGCGAACAAAGTGGTACAAAAGGGGGTGGTGATGGACGGAGCATCAGAACCAATCAAACACTCAAACAGGTATATACAGCATCATCTACTAGGGGCTTAAATGTAAATTAAATGTGCCAATCCGGTGTAGGCCAATTTTAGCATGTTTTTTGGAGAGAGCGCAAGCACTTTCGTACGGGTTAGCAGTGGTAAAGTGCACTGAGTCCTAGTGCCAACAAAAGCAAATTCAGACCAAAACAGGGGAGTGGGGAGGGGTGAAGGCAAAAAGTTTGGGGGTGAGTCTCAGAGAGAGCCAGGACCAACACCCAGCATCTCTCTGGAGCCTGTCTGCCTCAATGTGAAATACTTTTGCTGTCTGTTTCATATATTAATTTGACTCTGTGCCCCTTTTTGAACCCTGCCTTCTTAATGCGCAGGAGAAAGGATGAAGATCCACATGACTGCGGCTTACCCACTCCATATTGATTTGACTGATGTGCCCGTCACTGACTATCAGCTAGTATGTTGTGGCTGGAGCATGTCTCAGGAACCTTAAGGATATCCAAGTCGCTGGTTATGATGTATGTCTGTATATCAAATTGTGAGAACTGCAATTTACCTACAGTGCAGTTAGCTCAAGTTGCAGAGCTCATCGCTCTTACCGGAGCTTGTACCCTAGGCAAAGAAAATATTGTTACTGAATGCAGACTCAAAGTACTCATTTGGAGTGACGCATGTCTTTTGTCTCCTCTGCATGCAAATAGATTTCTTGACCTTATCCAGTACTTCTTTTTAGAATGGGCAGTATGTTCAAAAGCTTTTAAATGTCTTGCAGTTATCAGAAAAGGTGTCATTTTTGAAGTGTGCTGCACACGAGCTCCCTCATAACGATCTTTCAAGGTTAATGCACTAGCCGACTCAGGTAACGAGCATGCAGAATTGTATACGTTTGCTGATATTGTTATGTATGTTATACGAACCGATCTATTTCCTGTGCTAACTTTAAAAGATGTAACTCAATTTCAAAAGCAAGCCTCTGAAAATGAAAAACTGTTCTAGATCAAGCAGCAATGTAAAAGAGACAGTGAAGGGGGTTGGAAAGACAATACTGGGCGTGTGATTGCACCAAGATTTCTACTCCCCAACCTTGCTAGATTGAATTATGGTGCAATACATGTTAGTAAGCACAGTACGATATGTGCCGCTGCAAGCCATTGGCATCTGCCTTCTTCTCTTCCATACCCCAGAGTTTAGTTAATCATGTGCCATATGCAGTGCCTAATTTGTAAAAGAAAGATTGCCAGGATAAATTGTTCTACCTGTAAGGCACTTTTAGGGGTAGACAGGCTGTTAGCAGTGGTTTGAAGTTTCTAGTAGCTTGGCAAATTCTTTCTAATTGTAATGGCACAGGGAACCATTTACCTGGAAGCCATGTAACTCAAGGTTGTACTTTTGCACTTTTCTAAGAGTGGAACCTTGCTTTCGAACCCTGCAAGTTGAAGCAGTATTTTAGGAGAATAATGAGCCTAGTATTGTATGTATGAAGAACATTTTCTCCTGAAAGGTGCTACCACCTGCTCATTAGATACGTTTTTGAAGAAAGTCACGAGTTTTTACACACATAATTAAGCTCCATTAACTGATATTTTATAGCGAGTGCCCTGGTCAGATGAAATCAGTGCTGGACTGTCCATAGCGGGCACCAGGCGTTTTCCCAGTAGGCTGGAAGGGCGGGCGCTGTTTTTTGAATGGCAGGGCCGTTTTTAGGTCTTGCTGAGTCAGCGCATGCGCTGCTCTGCGAGACATTTAGTAGGTGGGTTTTGAAAGTGCTACCCCACGCTTTGGCTGGCCTAGTGCTTGCGTTCACACCAGCGTGCATGCATGCAGCCGCCATCTGTCTTTCACGGGTCATTAAGCGTGTGGACGCTGCAGCTGCTTTCACTTTTACAGTCGCACGCCCACTCGCTTCGCCCTGTCCGTGTCTAGACCGCCCTCTCCTCATGCGCTCAGCGCATCGCTCGCGGGCACACAGAAAGCATGTGGACGCTGCAGCTGCTTTCACTTTTGCAGCCGTGCGCCCACTCGCTCTGCCCTGTCTGTGTCCATGTTGAAGACCGCTTGATATTCAATGTCCTGCATTCGCCGACCACTGAGGCCCTTAGTCTAGTGAATACACTGCCCCACGATGCATGAGTCTTATCCCCTGCTCAGCAGTCTCTTGTGAAGAACTTAGCATTGCGTAATGTGAGGAAGCACTTTTCCTGCTATGATGTTTCCCGGAGGGAAGCATGGGGGAATTACTCAGTGAGTAGAATCTTGAAACTATCTTATTCAATGATCTCGGCTGGGAATGAATTTTGAAGTTTCATCTTTCACCTCAGACTGTTCTGAAATGTGTGAGTAGAACATCCGATACCAGTGGTCTCAAGCGGCGAAACTTGCTCAGAATGCCGAGAGCATGCTCTCTCATAAAAAACTGCTATGTTTTTTCAGATGCACGGCCTCGAGAATTTAATAGCCATTATCAGATGGCAATGTGTTGAAATAATGCCACATACGGTTTCCAGAGTCTGCCTGCACTAAACCGGTGCCTATATTTAAGTCTAATAGGTAATTTGGTTTGCATGGGCTGACTGACAATTCCACCACTCTGGCATTTTCCCAGTTTCAGGATAGGGGCCACCTTTCAAAGTGGAATGATGAAACCATGAAAGTTCCTGTGATCCCACTAGCGGTGGCCTCCTGCAGTCCAAGTCTGGTTTGAAAATGTTGCCGGTGCTGATTTTAGTGTCCAGCTCGGTCCTGTTTTTTCTGTCGGACACAATGGAGTTAGAAGAATCTTCAAGGCACCCAAGTGGGGCTGACATCGAACCACTGAGTTCAAGCAGCAGGGTTGGTAAGTATCTTCGTACGTCCAGTCTTTTATTTTTTATTTTTTAAACTTGTCTTTATTCAGAGTTGCATAGAATAGGTACAGCATATGTTGCTACATCAGGAAAATATAAGCAGTAATACAATGTAAGGAACATCCCTCAGTCCAAGTCCAAGCTCAGCTGATGATCGCACCGCGCCTTGTGCGGCAACCAGCCCAGGAACAGCATAATACAGTGCAGAACCACATAGGAGCATAAAAAAGCAGACAGTACAACCCCAATAGGAAAGAAACAACCCTAGAAGAAAACCAAACATAACAATAAAACCTTGTTTGTGGCAGCAGCAAAAAACGAGACGCAGCGAGTGTCGACAGGAGCCTCACATCAGGGGAAGAAGGAACAAGCATTGGTATAGCCAATAGGTCTCACCCTTGGGGCCTTATAAGTGTTTAACCATGCAACAGTTAATGTTGTTGCACCAAGGATATTGTGCTGCATAACGAAATACTTCTAAGGTCCCAAAAGCGAGACCTATTGGCTATGCCAATGCTTGTTGATACTGAGGGCCGGTTTTGCAGCAGTATCGGTCCCTATAACAAAAAAACAGCTGCAGTGCTTCTCACTAACACCCCCTCCCCCTTTTCTGGTCCAACTGAATTGCCAAGGCTGGTTTGTGTTCCCAGTCGGCCCTGGTTCAAATGACAATTGTCTTTAATTGTCTGTGCTACTTTCTATTTTGCGCTAAACACAGTTAGGCTTTAGACTTTCCACTCTGCTGTGTTTTATTTGTAGCAGCCTCTAAACTAGAAGCTTCTTAAGGCAAATTAGTTCAAATAGCCAAGTATTCATCCAATCTTATACAGTCATTCGTTCCTCCTTACAGCTATGCTGGCGTTGATCTAGAAACATTTTTTTGTTGAACTCTGATAACTTCGCAACAGATGGTGGATTATGTTGCAAGTTCAGCACATGCACTGTCAGACACAAAAAGCCTTGGTCCGCTTCTCCACAACTGAATGACTACCTCTGCTTGAAATCATTCTGCCGCACTTGCTCGCCTTCTCGCTCAAATCAACGCAACAATAGTGGAGAATGTGCTGTGTAATAGTAAACAGACCCGAGACAGAGCCAGCCACTCAGCTGAACCCAACAGCACTGGTCCGCTTCGCCGAGCTTCACGCGAAAAATCAATCATGCTTAATTAAAGCTGAGCTCATATTCCCATTTGAATTTAAATTCTGTGCTTCTCTCTCATATTTTGTGTTTGGATAAGCTGAACCTTTCCCTTTTCTTACGACCTCGTTCATCACGCGCTCTCATGTCTCAGTTCCCACACTGACCTTCCCGAGTCTCGCGGCCAAAAATGTAAAGGATGAACACCCAGACCAATGTAATGAGGTAATGTACGAAAAGTCAGAAGAATAAATAGTAAAAGAGAAAATCGAGAGCAAAGTTCTCCCGGCGCGACGCCAGGGTCGCCAACAACCCAGAGCGAATGGCTAGAGCGGTCAAACTTGAAGCTGGGAATTTGGGGTTGAGTCTCGGCAGGGACGCTCAACATCCTGTGATTCTGGGCAAATCACTTCATCTTCCCGTGCTAATCAAAATTAATGTGTTCTTCTGTAACACAACTGGTGCGCGCTATATAAAGCTCACCAAAAACAAGAGACGCCTAAACGCCGACCAGACGTTAGACCTTAAACTCTGTCAATTTGAGAATAAATTCCAATTAACAAACATTTTGCCTTTGACATTAAAAACGTCATTGGCCACAATACAACTGCTCATACACATTGTCTTTTGAGCTGTTACACAGCGCCACCAAAAGACTGTCAATCATATCACACTCTCTTTAGACATGAATGCTTTCGAATAAAGGCTAACCTTGCACCACCAGTGTGACGCACCAGGGGCTTAAGGGGCTTGTAAATAAGCCCCTAAAGATTATGTGCCTCATTGATGGGCTTTTGCCATAGGGCAGCGCCGCAGGCCTCCCTGCTGTGCTGCCCAATGGCAAAAGAAATAGGCAGGAATGCGCTGTATCTATGTGAAACAGCACATTCATGTCCTTTTCCCTTGCACTGGTGCACAATGGGCTGCCATGTGCCAGGCACCTTTGCACTATGGTGCAAGGGTGCCCGCATTGTGGGGCTGATTTATTTTGTGCAGGCAGAGACACCTTCCTGTACAAAATCAATTCAGGAGATTTCCTTTTTCTATGTGTTCTGTGGCACGACGAGAAATGTTTTAATTTCTCTTTGTTTTGCCTCCCTAACGCCACCCTGGAGGTGGCATCAGGTTCTGATACATTCCCAGGTTTACGATTGCTCGTAAATATGGGAATGTGTCAGGTTCCATGGGTGTTGCGTGGGAACACCCACATCGACACCCATGGAACCACCCTTTCACACAGTTTTCTGTGTGAAAGGGGCACATATTTTATAAATGAAAAATGGCTTTACATGGCCTTACAAATATGTGGTGGCACATTGAGCCACCGGAACGTCAAAAAAGTGATGTTCCGGGGGCGCAAAAGTGCCAGAAGGTATTTGTTTTGCAACACTACCTTCTGTGAACACCTTTTACATCAATAAAAATATACTTTAATCCGCGTTTATGTAAATTTATTGTGCTGTCAAGTGAAAAAATCAAGTGCATCTAGTATTTTTCCACATTTTCTTATACGAAAAATGTAAAATTTTGCTTGTAAGCCTGTATGAATTTTGCAGCTATGCAAGAGGTCATGTGCAATTCAAAGTTTTTCGAAAACTTTGGATGATGGAACTTGCTAGAATTAAGGAGCAATAGAACAAGACTGGATGGGAAATGTCTTCTTTGAATGCAATATTATTCAAGCACAAATTATAGACATTTCCTGCATTCAGGAGCTGATCCTTTCAATGTCTTTAAAGTATACCACTTTTCCTTTAATGCTTTTAAAATGATTTATTTTAGCTAATGGTTACGTGTCAAGCATTTTTTTATTTTTTCACAAGGATCGATTAAACTCACAAACTGGATGCATGTGTTTTTGTGACAATGGCTTTCTCAAAATTTCATTCATCTGGTGTATGCCATCATTACAAAAAAGGTGGTTTGGGAAGATTTTCAGGAGTTCCACAGCAGTCCGGGTTACTGGGCACGAATTATGTCATTCAGAGCGTTTCACCACTGGAGTCCAGGGACTGAACATTTCTGTTATGCCCAAAATTGAAAACAAAGGCGCAGATTTACTATTATTTCACATAGTGCACCGCAGCAGCCGCAAATGATGCGCTACATGAAAAGGAGAGAGGAGGAGACTGCCCTATTTAATAAAATTAGGCACTCTCCTTCCCCCTCATTAGCGCCTGCACTGAAATCGGCGGCCGTGTGTCACGGAGACACCTTTGCGCTATGGTGCAAGGGTGCTTCAGTGAGAATAGCACAGGTTTTGTACTGGAATACTATGCACAGACTCACTTTAACCATTTTCCCAATTTGTATGTGTGCTGTGAAGTGCATCACACATGCAAAGTCGGAAAAGGAAGGAGAAATGAAAGCATTTCTTCTTCCTTGCGCCTACTTGAAAAGGGCCTAGTTTTCTCATGCTAAAGCCAGTCTACTTTATTTAATAAATTGGGTTTAGTGTGAGAAACCTTGGGAGGCTAAACAAGTTTAGCGATGGAAAGTAAAGTGGGAAAAACAGATTTTGCGCTGATTTGCATCACTTTTGTGAAGCAAACAAGGCACAAAATCGTAGTAAATCTCTCTCTCAAAGTATACCTCTTTAGCACTGGATCATTCGGGTAGCAAGTCGAGTAGACCAAGGGGGAGATTTGTTTAAAATCCACGCAGAGCAGCTCCCCACGAGGCTGTGCTGCGTTGAGCGACAGGAAGTGAGCAGGAGAGCGCCATATCTTCCGAGATATGGCTCTCTCCTCCCCTCTCCCTTGCACTGATACTGATTTCAGCTGTCGTGTGCCAGGCACACACCTTAACTCCATAGCGCTAGGGTGTGTGCATGAATCTAGCATAGGTTTTGTACAGGAAGGCTATCCTTCCCTTTGCAAACTACAATGACTAGACACGATGCAAAGCTTTTCCCACTTTGTATGCATGCTACACAGTGCAGCACGCATGCAAAGTCAGAAAAACACAAAGAAATGAAAGCATTTTTCCTATTCACACCTCCTTTGAAGTGGTGTTATCTTGTGACGCAAAACCATGTCTACAAATATTTGTAAATATTGCTTTGTGTCAAAAGGCATGGGTGGTTGCATGTCTCACCCTGGTAACGCCCCCTCTGCATTAGTAACGCAAAGCAGTGCTTCACGCTGCTTTGCTCTACTTTGAGGGTTCTCTCTAGCGCAAACCAAAAATATTAGTAAAGTAAATAGCAAAAAAATAAATTTGCGCTGGTTAGCATCACTTTTGTGGGACTTACCCAGTGCAAAATGTTTGTATATCTCCCACAAACTCTTTCTCATGGAGGCTCTGTGAGGTTAAAGATACAGAATTCCATAAACAAACAATACCAGTTAATAATACAAGAAGCGCGGATAATGTAATTTTTCAGAAATCACATTCCGTACACCAACTGATGGGACACCATTGGCATTTATCTACAAAAATGTAACCCACCACGAGCCTTTTTGTTCCTCACGTACAGCTTGAACACTAAGGTCTGTAGCATGTGTCCCACTCATCCACCTCGAGTTCAATGACGTCCTCTAATTCCGTCTCTTTTTATTCATCGCTTGTTTGTCTCCTCTTTTATACTCAATACTACTCTTTCCACGTTTGCTTACTGTTCTCTTTATCCCATTCCTTATATGTAGTGTGAAATTGTTCTTCATTAATGGTACTTCATGTTGCAAAATATGCATTCCACTGCAATAGCTGTTATCACTTTAGTGTATATTTCAGTGTCATGCACTCAAAGGTATGTCGGTTGTACCGCATTTCAATTGATTTCAATCAATATATCCAGCCAATGCTTACTCTTTTGAAAAATTATTATACTCAAATCATCCACAATGAAATTCTGTGCACAAAAATCATTTCCCCCCCAAAAGAAAATTATGCCAGTTGTACGATTATCCTTCAGTAACAACTGGTTAGGCAGCCTAAGCAGCTCCCAAGGGACAAGCTCCTGTGGAAATTTGGGAAATAGTTCAAGCCTGTGGGCCTACCTTGGAGATGTCTATTACATGAGCTAGTGCTTATGGGCCAGTATGTTGGAATATTTGGTCTCACCATTGGTGGATTTCCCTGGTTTTCACATTTTGTTTTATCTCTGATCATTAGCTGTGAACCCCATGCCTGGATTCTGCTGTCAGGGTTTGCTGCTCATTGTGGTCTGCACTTCAAGGGTCACAGAGCACAAGGAGTGACAATTTTGCCCCGGCCATGCCGACTGGTGTGCAAGAGGCAACTTTAGCACCCGTGCGAGGTGAGTGGTGACTGTACCAGGATCAGTTAAGGAGGACGCAGTGCTCAAAGCTAAAAGGGTCTTGCAGCTTCAGTTCCTTCTTGGGCGCAATCACGAAACTCAAGACCCAAAACAAGGGAGGTGTCTACCTCTCGTGGTCTTGATGAGTACTTACATCTGAATGCAAGTCTGTTGGTAAAAGTAGTTCTTCTATGATTCTCTTGGTTATTCTTCACAGGTACCATGGACCGTGGTCTGGTCTGCTATAGTGCTTCTTTGTTTCTTGGTGCTTTGTTATGCAATGCAACCCAACTGGACACAATATTCTCAGTACACATGTCCACTCACATTCCAGGTTCACTTTGGGATCCATTGGCCTCACTCACCCTGGTGGAACTGTGTAATTCCTTTCCTGATGCGAGTTTAGGTGTCTTCGGCTTGTTCTATCTAGGTTTATTCATGATCCACTCCCTCTGAGCAGAATCTACCTCATGCAAGGGCACCTCCAATGCCCCACTTGAGCAGTCAGTCAGATATCTCCCTCAAAGCAGGTTCTGAGCACCTCTCTGTCAATATTTCCTAGGTTCTGGTGTCAAACATGACAAAGGGAATTGGCAATGTATACCACAACCCTGGAGCACAAAATAGCATTTTGGTCACCACTGGTGTGGAGAGTCCGTATTCTGGAGGAGATATCTTGGCTCACTAGATGGAAGCTTCTACCCCTTCATTTCACTAAAGTGGCAGACAGTAGTTTGGTATTCCAACAGTTATGTTATGTTATGTTAATTGAACTTTTAAAGCGCACGGTTACCCCGAGGTGTCCTGGTGCTGAGCACTACCTGCTGGCTATCATAGTAGAGGGTACTACAGGGTAAAAAGCCTTGTTTTAGCCCCTTTCTGAAGGCGAGGAGATCTATTGAATTCTTCAGGTGAAATGGGAGATCGTTTCAAGCAGGTGATAACACTCCTACCTCCCCAACTGACTTTTTTGGCCGGAGGAACTAGGACTTGTTTTGCTCCTGCGGTGCGAAGGGTCCTTCTAGGGACATACCACTGGAATTTTCACCTCAGGTAGTCGGGCCTACTCCATTGAGGGCTTTAAATACAGTGCAAAGGCTTTAAAACGCACCCTTTGTTTTATGGGGAGCTAGTAGAGTTGTTTTAATTCTTTCTTGAAGGAAACACATTTTGGTATCCCTGTCAGCAGTCTGGCAGCTGCATTCTGTGCAATTTGAAGCCTGTTAATATGTTGTTTTTGGGCATTCAAATATAGACTGTTGCAATATTCTAGCCGTGACATGATGAGTGCCGTGACCACTGTCGTAAGACTATTTTCGGGAAGAATGTTTTGAATTTTTCTTATGATTCTGAGTGCCAAGAAACAGGCTAAGACCACCGTGCTTATGTGATCACCAAAATTAAGCTTATTGTCCACTATCATCCCCAGATTTTTTGCTTTCCTAGTAGGTGCAGGGCAGATACCCAGATCTTCAGACCACCAGTCAGGCGTCCACTTGTATGGGTTGTTCCCAAACATGATGATCTCTGTTTTGCTTGAATTTAATTTCAGGCAATTAGAGGACACCCACCCTGAGATGGCTTTCATGCAATCATGAAATCATGCCCCTGTTTCCTTCTCTGCCCTGTCCCTAAGCGACAACACTATTTGAGTGTCGTCTGCATAGGAGGTGAGTTGGAAGCCAAAGGATCTTATCAAGCCTGCCAGGGTTGCCACATACACATTAAAGAGCATCGGGCTGAGAGACGAGCCCTGTGGCACCCCACATGAGAGGGAGAATGGCTTTGACCTGTTATTGTCCAGATCCACAGTTTGCGTTCTATCAGAAAGAAATGACTACCGGAGGTTCCAAGCCGCACCTTTTACCCCTGCTTCCGACAACCGGTCCATCAAAACTTCATGATGGACCGTGTCAAAGGCCGTAGACAGATCCAACATGATCAGTATTGCATTACCTCCACTGTCCAAGGCCTCCTTTACTTCCTCTGTGGATTTGATTAGGGCCAGCTCAGTGCTGTGTTCCGCTCTAATCCCGTATTGAGACGGGTCAAGTATGTTATCAGTTCTGAGGAATGCACTGAGCTGGATATTCATATCTTTTCCAAAGATTTTTGCAGGAAGCAGAAGCCGTGAAATTGGCCTGTAATTATTTGGATCCTTGGGGTCAAGGGTCTGTTTTGTTTGTAAGGGAAGAATGGAGGCCTTCTTCCAACAGTCAAATCCAAGCCCTGGTTCTGGGCAGTTCTGCTCTTTTGCTGATCCTCTCAGTCTCACCCAGCCAAGACCTATGTTACAATGTGCTAGTGAGGGATGAGGGGATGGGGCATGGCACTCTCTAGGCATGAAAAAACCCAAATAAAGGGTACAACAGCAAGAGAGGCTGTCCCATTTAACCACTTGTTAGCCTGTGATGCGAGTCCTTTCAGCAAATGATGGGACAGGAAAGGGCAGGGGGAAACTCCCTAGATTCAAAGGAGCACTCTGTCTTCTCTGCTCCACACCTGTTAGTTTGACCCACTACAAAGGATCCACAAAATGTCATGAAGAGCCTTGCAATTCATATCTGCTGTCTGGACTCTCTCCATCACTCCCTCCTTGATACCACTTGGATGTGGCAGTTACAAAACGGATCCCAGTCACCATGCCCACATGCACCACATAAGCTCCATACACACATTCTCTACACACTATGAATGGTGCACATATATAATGTGGACATGGATGGGAGAATGACCCGGTTGCAGAGAACGGACAGATCAGTTGACAAAAAGCAGCCTCCATTGTAAAAATAGCTAGAGTTTGCCTAGCTGAGCCATTTCATTCAAGGCTCCCAATTGTGCCACACCACAATAAAATAGTTCTCTGTAAAAGGGCCCTTTTCAATTCACTGCTAAAACAGGAAGAATAGAATATCTCGCTTCATGTGATTTCAGTCCAAACATCAACTCTCCACCAAAATCATACACTGTCTTGTGTTTATTTGGTTGATGAATTGCTTCTCCGTGAAGAAGCTACTAAAGCCTCTCTTCTTTCATCTTCAGGGACTGTACTCAACCAAAACTACTATATAAAAGGCGTCCAACTTCAAAACCTCTGCCAATCCTAATCAACTATACTCAATTTTGGTTCCTCACTATCACATGGTATCACTGCCTCGGCATCAGATTGGTGTTCATGTGATCCCTCTGGTCTCTGCTTCCTTGTCTGTGGTGTTAATCGCTCCCTGTCCCTTGCTCTCTATGGCTTGGCATGAATGGGGTCCCTTCTGTTTCATCTTATAGGTTTATTATGTGGATTTCCAATTGATCAATTGTACCAGATCTCTGCTAGAGAATATTTATTTTGAAAAAGCTCAATAACTGGAAAGTATAGTGTTGGATCCGCAAACAAGCAAGTCCTTATGCTCAGGTTCCATTATGCTCCATGTAGAGCTTCTCAAAATCCATTCTCTGCTCCACAGGGATATTACATGGGTATAATCATGGAGATATGGTACTGCCTGAGCTGATGTATTTTGTACACTCAGTGAACTCTCTAGCCCTACTTAAGAAGGCCCAGATAATCATTGCTAGAATACTCAAGTCATGATGACCTAAAGGCATTGAGTACTGTCATTTGATTGTGAAAGGAATAAGGAAACTGCATTATTAGCATGTTTGTGAAATCCTACATGATTGAGCTTAGAGCCATCCATTATAGATTGTCATAAAACATGAGTGAGCCTAGAGCCATCCATTATAGATTGTCATAAAACATGAGTGAGCCTAGAGCCATCCATTATAGATAGATAGATTACATTCCTGCATGTCGGAATGTAATTCAAACAAGGTGGACAGAATGGTGCCTTCTCTTTCATAAACATGTTTTAATTCGCCATTCATGAAAATTCTTGCTTGCATTGCACTGTTACTGGTACAAAAGTTATTTTGAGAATATATCCAACATTTAGAAGGATCCCAAACCTTCTGCATCTTTACCGGCCGTGGAAGGATGAAAATCTGATTTGGCCTCCTATAATTCGACCATAGGGCATGTATATCATCACAGATGTCTGCAGCCACCTTGCCATCTATTGGCTGCATTGTACTGCAGGGCTGATTCTCGTTGGTGGAAAAAGGTACTTCTGAAGACTCCTAGCAGTACCCTAATCCACATCAGAATACCGTAAAGGTAAGTTTCAATTCTATTAAGGACATTGAGGCGAGGATTATGCTTATATCTTTCTACGCTTTATTAACATCAAATTTCATAGCAGCCAGAAAGATGAATTTACCAAATCTTTGAATGTGGGAAAGAAAAACATCAACTCCCATAACACCCAGGAAGGCATCCAAGAACATAGTCCTTCCATTATGTCCATCACCATGTCCAATACATAGTCCCTTCACTGTGTATGTCCCTCCTCTTTTTTTGCATGAGTCATGCAAATTCATCACTGGTACTGTTTTGAACCGTCCTTTCCTAGAAGAACAGAGACAACGTAAGGGTTTCAAGAAAAAAATCGCAATGCAATGTACAATGTCTGACAATTTCAATACGAGAAAACACTGTAACAAAAACATTTCCCAACCAAGATTGGAACTCTTATCAAAATATGAATCGGTTACTTACCATCATATGGGTGGGTTCGCACAAATTGTGCCCCGGTTGGGATAATCCTCGCCTCTGTGTCCTTAATAGAATTGAAACTTACCTTTACGGTGCTAGGCAAATTTTTATTCTATATCCAGACTGGAGGCTCTGATTATGCTAGTTTAAAGCTTACTTACCACCAACTGAGCAACCTCCAAGACGGGTTTGAAGTAAAACTTTTGAAGGTTAAGTCCGAGGACCAATCCGCTGCACGCATCAAGTCCTCTAGACGAGCCCCTAGAGAAAAAGCCATAGAAGCCATTGCACCCCTGGCTGAGTGGGCTCCAAGTTGTTTTGTGTCAATATCCGCCTCCTCAATGACCCAATGCACCCACCTGGCTATGGTGGGGGAAGAGACAGCCTTGTGCGGTTTCTTCAGAGCGATAAGAATTTGTTGTTCGCCTGGAGGGCAGAGTTCTTAAGTTATTTCTTCATATGCTTTGAGGCAGTTCACCACACATAATTTTGGGGCATCCTGAAAAGCTGGGTATGAAAACGTCCGGGTATGAGACTTAGTACTTCGTCCCACCATGAACACTACTCTGTCTGGGGAAAAAACTGTTGCTGAGATGTCCAATGCCTGGACATCGGAAACTCTCCTCCAGGAGGCTAAACATAAAAGCATTGACAGCTTGGATGAGATCTCTTTTAAGGAAAGGTACCTATTTGGTTGCCAGGACAAAAAAAGGTTCAACACTAGGTTGACGTCCCATAGGGCAGAATAAATTCCAGAGGCAAGGAGAGCCGGATACCACACAGAAGCCTGCAGATGAACAGATGTTCTCCTACCGCAGCCCCGTCTATTGGGTGATGACCGGCCAAAATTGCTGACCGTAACGCGTTGATTGAGCGATACGCCAGCCCTTCTGATGCCAAGGCTGCCAAGAAATTCAAGATTGGAACAACATCTGCGACCTTGGGATCCAAACTCCTTCGAAGACACCAATGAACCCATCTTGTCCAGGCGGACCGATACCGTTTTATGGTGCTATCTTACCAAGCCTTTGACAAGAGGAATTCAGCCGGGCTCGAAAGGCCTGGCAGCGACCACTGTTGTCTGAAAGCTGCCATGCCATGAGAAGGAGCAACCCTTGGGTGACCAGATGATGTGGAACTCTGACTGGGTTCAGAAGCAGGTGAGGAAAAAGGGGAAGTAGGATTGGAAAATCCCAAGAAAGTTCCAGAAGAACTGGAAACCAAACTTGCGATCTCCAACATGGCATTATCATTGTCACCTCCGCCTCCTGCCAGCGAATCTGGGCCGCCGCCCTTGTGATCATAGCAAAAAGAGGAGAAAGCATAGTCCTCTCCCCTCTCCACTCCTGGAGGAAGGCGTCTGTGGCCAAAGCCATTGGATCCGGTCTCCAGCTGAAGAACCGTGGGACTTGATGGTCCAGGCGCGACGCAAAGAGGTCCACCAAGAACGATCCCCACAGACTCTCCACTCACTGAAAGACCTGAGGGTCCAGTTTTCAAAGACTGGAATCTTGGAGATTTCTCGAGTGCCAATCTACAATCTGATTGTTCTGGCCGGAAAGCTACTCCGCTGTGACCGAGATGTGGTGAGCCAAGCAGAAACCCCAAAAGTCCTTTGCCAGGTTCACTAAGGCTTGTGATAGAGGACCTTCCAAACGGTTGACGTATCGAACCGCAGAGATGTTGTCCATCTTTAGGAGGACACAAGACTGCACATTGTCCTTGGTCCAACAATGAACCGCGAAACAACCTGCCAGGAGCTCCAGGTAGTTGATGTGGAGGTGCTGCTTGTCTAATGACCAAACACCTCCGGTGGAAAAGTCCCCACACCGGGCGACCCAGCCTGATCTACTGGTATCGGATTCTATGATAAGGTCCGGAACTGAGCCGAAAATCACCCGACCGTTCCATGCCTCCATGTGGGACAACCACCACGCAATCTCCCCCCTGGCTTCTGCCGAGAGAGGGACCGAGTGGTTGTATGACAACCCTCCCTGCGGGTGGCATGCCTTGAGGCGCTGGAGAGCCCGGTAATGCAGGGGCCCTGCGAAAATTACCTGAATGAATGAGGATGGAAGGCCCACCAAACAGGCAAGTTGCCGAAGGGAGGTGTAAGGCTTAGAGATGGTTTGTCGCAATTCGTGACGAATCTTGGCCATCGATCAAGACGGCAGACTCAGGGAATGCCCGGGAGGAATCCACCATAAATCCGAGAAAAGTCACCCTCTGAGAAGGCCTGAGAACGGATTTGTTCTCGTTGACGATAAACCCTAGGCCCTGCAAAAAGGCCACCGCTTGCTGGAGTTGCCTGGACAAGATCCTGGGGCACTGCGCCATAAGGAGAAAATCATCCCGGTACACGATCATACGTATGCCCTGAGCCCTGAGGAATTCCACTGCCGGATGGAGCACTTTGGCGAAACACCATGGTGCTGAGGAAAGACCTAATGGAAGGGCGGTGAACTCATAAAAAAGATCTCTCCAGCAAAACTGCAGGAATCGCCGATGAGGGGGATGGATTGGAATCACCAGATAGGCATCCTTTAGGTCCAGCCGCACCATCCAGTCGGAAGGGAGCAGGACATCTCGGAGGAGGTGAATCCCTTCCATCTTGAAATGGCGGTATACCAACCACTTGTTGAACTCTTTGAGGTTGAAAACCGGCCGACGGCCTCTGTCGGACTTGTCCACCAGATGTATGTTGCTTAGGAAGTCATGGGGGTGCAGAGCTGATCAGCAAATGGCCCCTTTGTGAAGCAACTCGGACACCTCTTCGTCGATCAGCTGTGCCTCATGGGAAGTGAAGAATATTGGCCGAGGGAAATTTTCCTGACAAAGGTGTTCGTAGAATTCTATATGAAAACCCTGAACGGTCTGTAAGACCCATTCGTCTGAGGTAATAGCCACCCAAGCGTCCCAAGGCCACTAATTGACCTCCGATGCGGACGTGGGCCCCTGGTAGAACACTTACCGCTGGGATTTCCGCCGCCGGCATTGTTTTAGAAACCTCTGCGACCACTGAAGCACTGGCCTCTTGTTGGATAAAAGTTGTTGTAGTTTTAGCTGGAGATATATTGTCCACGACCGGAGCCTTGTCCCCTTTGGGGATTCTGTTGGAAACCACGGCCGGCCGGGCAGCCCCTGCCTCAGCCGGCCCTGTGGAAAACCCGCTGGTTGAAGACCCTTTTGATATTGGATTGGGCCTTATCCAAAGAGGTAAAGGATGCAACAAATTTACCAAACTCCTTCACGAAAGGGTCTCTGAAGAAACCCCCTTGAGCAACTCCCCCTGCCTCTGAGGAGGCCAAGTCTCCTAGCTTGGGATCAAGTTTGATCAACAAAGAGTGGCGATGCTCCGTTGATAGGGCACAGTTGGCATTGCCCATAAAGATAATGGTGCGCTGCGCCCTGTTAGAAAGGACCTCTGGAGAGATAGTGGACCCTGAGAACTTAGCTTAGGATCTATCTATGCCCTTCCGAGGGTCCTTCATGTATTTTGCCAGGAAAGTGGCCATCTTAGAGTCCAATTCTGGGGTGAAGGCAACCTTCCCTTTCAAGGTGGGCCTTGGGCACCTGCCCTTAGGCAACCTCAGGCTTCCTTTTATAAGGGCTCACGGAGGCGGCCCGCAAAAAACTTGGCCACCTTGTCGCCGGGGGCGCAAGCAGCGGACCCGGGATGAATGATTTCATCTGGGTCCAACATACCAGAATCTTCTTCCGGCGTCGAGGGAGGAATGACCGCCGGGTTCCAAGACATTGAGGGGCCTGCCTCGTCATCCGAGTCCCCCTGAAAGTCCTCATTCTCAGGCTCCGGAGAAGCTGGATCTGGAGTTCGGCTTCCGGGGTGGGAGTAGGGGGGATGCTACCGTAGCCAGGAAGGCGCTTTTAAGGCGTGCAAACGCATCTCTGTCCACCCCTTCAATACACTTCCTTTTGGGTGGTGGAGGATCTTCCCCAGTTACGGGATCAGCCGGTGGCGCAGGGAGCTCTGTGCGTGCTTTTGCTAATTTTGCGCATTCTTGGACAATCCTATCTGAGAGGCGCTTCTCCATAGATCCCACCACCTCATTAACTACCCTATAGATAGAGGAGTCTACGGCCTCGTAGAACTCATCGTCCCAAGGTAAGTACCACTGGACCTCCTCTTCCTCGTACAAGTCATTTGGAGGCTCCATTATTGTAATATGGGAACTAATTAAAATGAATACCTCAAGGGACAACTATTGGGCAACTATGCCACTTCACTTACTTTATGTGCTGTGTACTCAAATTAGCAGGCTGATGAAACCCAAGCCAAATTACGTCAGACCGGAGGACTGCAAGTTTTTTCAGGCAGCCCAGAGGACGGCAGTAATGCTTGCACTACCTTTAGCGCGCCAAAAAAGCCCTATGTTCACTGACCGGGCCTGCTGTCACACCGCGCGCTGTGCCAGGAATCTGCAATAACAGATAAAATCACCCGTAAGCGTCAACCGTGGGAAGATCCACTGTACAGACCCCTGCCAGGGCGTTCAATTAAGTTTGCAGGGAAATATAACCCGGAAAGTCGGGTGTCAGGCGAGAGCAGCGGGGACAAGGCTCGATCGGACTCGTCACTCGCAGCGCTGCTCCTCCTCTGAGGAGCCACGGAGACCAACGAGATGAGCGAGTCCCCCTAGCAAGCCTGCAAAGCATCACAACACAAGGGAGCCGGCCACGTAAGGAGCGCGAGACGCTCCCGCGGCCGGTCGGTGAAACCTGAAAGAAGACAAAGCCGAAAAGGGCAATCAACCAATTAAACAATCCCCGGGCTAGCGCTAACCCATAGAAAGTTATAAAAATTCAGTCAAAGTGATATATAATTTCACCATACATCTAAGGAAAGAAAAGTGAGACTTAACTGGCTGCGAAGCAGTGAAGAAAGAGGAGGAACAGACACAGTGAAGGGACTATGTCTTGGACATGGTGATGGACATAATGGATGCCTCCCTGGGTGTTATGGGAGTTGATGTTTTTCTTTGACCACATTCAAAGATTTGTTAAATTCGTCTTTCTGGCAGCTATGAGAGTTGATGTTAATAAAGCGGAGAAAGATATAAGCATAATCCTTGCCTGTGGTCCTGACATAGAATCTATCCTTCATAGCCAATTGGTTGTTGGGTTTGTTTCACACTTTAAACCGCTATTATTATGGCATTCTGTTTGGTCTAAAGCAGAGACACATTTTAGTAGATCTGTCATTAAAGATTGTATGGGTCTTGATCTGGCCAAGTAATATCCCCTGGATGGAGCATATGAAGCACACCCTAGGAGGGCTTGGTCAGACAGATGGGGACATTTGGGCCCACCCAGAGGATATTATTGGCTATCCCAAACAAGCATTTACAATGCAATAGGTCTCGCATTTGCAACAGTTTGAGCTCTTGGCATTGTAAATGACAATGCCTTTTATTTATGTGTCAGTTTTTAAAACATAAATAAAAGGCATTATCACTTTCTAAGAGGGTTCCCCCTCACCTCCTCTTCCCTTTCTTTCTTACCCATTTGTCTTGTATCACCCCGCTTTACTTTTTTTTTTTTACCTTTACTACTTCACTCTACAAGAGAGGAAACAACAGTACAAAAAAGAAAAGATGATAAAGAGACAAAAGAAAACCAGTTTAAAAGAAGGATGGGAAATAAGGGTGAGGGAGACAGTACACATGGGGGAAGAAGAAGATGAGCAATGAAGAGATACGTACTAAGAAAATATGAGGGTGGGCAGGACATTGCCTAAGAGAGCAAGGGCTCTCGCTGTATGTTTCTCAAAGTTGGCAGCACGGAAGGGGCGGGGTGGTGGTGGTGGTAAGGGGCATCTGGGAGGACGACAGCTGAAGTCTCAGAATCTTCCCAGAGCTTTTCAAAGGCTTCAATCCTCCCTAGAAATCTTCCTGACGTCAGTGTCCGTCTCTTCCATCGAGCGCACTGACAGTGCTTTCTACCATCCACATATCTCCCCGAAGACAGCTCCACGCACCAGCAGGTGGCAAGATGTGTGCACATTAACCTCCGAGGGAGGGGGGCTTTCAATCCCCAACAGTCTGCTCGTCTCTGCGAAAAACCATCCGGATCAAACCCTCATGCAGGCAAATCCCAGCTCACCCAGAACTAACCCCCTGATCTTGTTTACGTCACCCTCTATCAAACATCAACCGTACCTCAGGCTGGGAATGGCTACCCCAAGGTTGGCCACAAAGATAAACTAAAGAAGCAAAGTCAGGCAAAGAGCAGTAGAAACGTGTGAACAAGAGATGTGTGCTGTCAGGCTTGCGCGCACGCGGGCATAGGCAGTGCGCAGGCAAAAGTGAGGTTCTGGACTTTTAAGAGTCCAGAGGTGTCAGGGAAACAACACCCGAAGACCCCTGAGTTCCTCCTGTCTCGGTGCACAAATAAACAGAGACACGGGCTTCTCGATGGCGGCATCAAAGACCAAGGTTTATTTACTGCAGGGACACAGAAATCATAGGAACCACACAGAGGCAGAATCTACGAGACTGTTCAAATTGCATCAAGTGGGTCACTCCTTAAATACACATAAATCGCCTTTAGGCAACATTACACGAATATTTCTCATGCCCAGCCCGGTATCCCAAACAAACAGTAAATTTGACATCAAACAATAATTAGTCGTAGGTTTTCGGTATTTGATCAGATTCCCTCGACAGTTCTCCATTCTTCGCCCGATCCTCCCCATCATAAAAATCGTAACCTCCCCATTGTAAAAGCCCAGAAGGAAAGGAGCAGAGCCAGGTGCAAAGGATTGAAATGTAGGATAAGAGGTGTTTATGGATCATAAACGGGCATGGCCACCGTCTTCGGCCTTTCAGTCAGGACAACGGACACAAGAACCAGTATAGCAGGACTGGCCTCAGGCAAGGGAGGCAGCTTGATTCTGCCTAGTCATGCAGCGTCAGCCTTTCTCGGGCTCGAGCTTACGTGTCCTTAACAAGGTGACTCTGCCGGGGTCATCGTCCGTTCATTGACTATGTGAGGGCAAGAAACAAGATGGATGCCGTAACTAAAATGGATGCCATGACTCTTACGACAAAATGCCCTATTTCCCAGTGAATTCATGCTAGTTGCGCAGCGAAAACACTGTCATGTATACAATGGATCATTTGCGGTTCATTGGTACCGAAATCGTGTCAGTACTACGATACCGAATTCACGGGTTCGGATCGCTACAGAACCTCAGACCGTCCTTTTGCCCTTACATAGGCAATAACTCACTCTATGTCAGAGTCCATTTCTATGCTCATCAGGTCACTGATGTGTTGTTGTAGCATTGCTCTATCTCGTGGCGTATCTCTAAAAGCAGGTGGTCTTCTTACGCATGTTGAAACGCAGAGATTACATAAGGCAGGACCACACTGAACAATGAGACAGCACGAAAATAAAAATACTAATGCAACACCAGTGACTATCAGAACCTTCCATCCCCACGCGGACAACAGACTCCAGAACCATCCCATTAATGACCAGTTACCTTCCTCTACATGAATAGAGTCAGAAATCTTATGTAATTTAGAGATGGCTTTGTATACTGTTGGCGCATTATCTGGAATAAAAACGCAGCAACTTGATTGGATCATCTTACATACTCCACCTCGATCTGCAAGTAACACATCAAGAACCATACGGTTCTGTAATGTCATGAGGCAATCCGCTTGAAGCTCAGCTGTCAAGTTACTAAGGGCACCCGCAGTTTCAGTGATGGTGGATTCAACTACCCGTGTTAGTTGGCGTAAGTTTCTACTGTTGGCCATAGGCCCCCAGAATGGGAGGAAACCCTTGAAAAAGTCTCCTGCCTCTTGGCCAGCAGTATCTTCTTTACTGAAAACACCTCTCACAACTCTAGTTTTGTGATAATCCGGTGCGGCAGTATATGTCGGAGGTAACAGTTGAGCGATATAACATGAGCCTGAGAAGTCAGCAGGCAGCCATGTATATGCTCTGTCTTGGCAAACAAAATAGGTATCCTTAGCAGCTAAGAATGCAGGGGAAGACTGTGACGGAAAAACATATGTTTCGATACAGTCACTTTTCCCTAGTCGAGCTTTTGGATTCCTCCCATTTCCTTGCAAACAGACTTGACCTTGGTGGGGTACGACCCAAATCGGAGTTGAGCTCTTACGTTTGTTCTCACCCAGAGTAATGCCGTATTCCGTAATATTCCAACCCATGTAAACTCGCAATTCATCCTTGGGAATGTACGGAGTATTATTGACATCTCTCACCATGTCAGTAATTCCTTTTACCAAGGCTCTATTAGTAGAGCTATACCGGGTGGAACGCGGAGGTCGTGGGGGATAGGTCTCTAGGGCAGAAGCGAACATGGTCTGGAATGCCCAGAATGATCCATTATAACTAAAAGGCAGAACCAAATAAGGGATGCCCTTGTCCATGGTATGTGGTATCAAGCCACATACCCAGCAGTTTGTTGTGTTGACCACTAGTTGATGTTGGTGCAAGAGCTGAATGAAAGTGTTATTTATAAACTCAGAGCGTCAACTGAATACCAAAAATAATTCTGCCTACCAAGGTTATTAAGACAATCAGGAGTGTCAGAGTGCATTGCATTAGGAAACATTTACTGTACAATATGTCATGTAATTTTGTCTTGTGCACATTTATGACATTAACCCGTCGTAATTCAGGAAGCTCCATCTTCTACAACCGTTCGCCACGGATGGTTTGTACCTGTTAAAAACTTGCCTCTGTTTATCCTGGGAGTTCCCAAGACAAACAGAAGAAAACGACCTAGTGTCCGATTCCCTGCAAATTAAAACAAGGCACACGTTACGACCCTACGGTAACCCAGATGGCAGGGTGAAAGAAACATAAAAATAAAAAATAAAAAATTCTAGCAAACTTCCTGATTGACTTGAATGCAGTGTGATCAAAACAGTTTTACAGTCTTTAAACAGAAGGGCAATAATGCAATGTCATTAGTTCATAACATGAGAACGTAGATTATATCTGTACTTTCCGGGTCTTGTCTGGTCTTGGAATAGTTGGTCTACAGGTGTGGAAATGTTCAACTCCACAGGTGACAAATGTTCACTTTGTACGATACTCGATTCAGGGTTCAAAGGAGCAGTTCCTGTTGAAGTGTCAAAGTTCTGTGTTTCTGTTCGTGGGTGGTCCGTTAGGTACTCTGCATCACTGAAAGGGATATGCCTAGAAACAGGTTCTGTCTTGGATACACCAATTCCCTGTCTAACCCAATTGTCATAGGGGAGTGGAAGAGGGACACGCTTCGTATGGCTGGCGTGCACCCAATTCTTCCTTCCAGCTAGCCGTACTGCAGTCCTGGTTGCGAGGAGGACCTGGAACGGGCCCACGAATCTTGGCTGAAGGTTCCGGCTACGTTCAAAGTTCCGGACCACGACCTGGTCACCGGGTTTCAACGTGTGGCCTGGACTCTCCGGCAGTTTAGGCAAGGATTCGAATACCTGTTGATGAATAAGGCTCAATTTAGCAGTCAGATCATAAAGGTAATCAATCAACATTGGGTATTCAATCTGTTTAAATTCCTTTGGCCTAGGGACTCCCCAAACATTAGCAGGGCGGCCGAACACAATCTCATATGGGCTAAGCCCTACTCAAGAGTGTACAGTCGCTCTGGTGGACAATAAAGCTAAAGGCAGTGCGTCTGGCCAAGAGAGACCAGTGGAAGCTTGTATTTTCGCGAGTTTCAGCTTCAGGGTGCCATTGTACCCTTCAACCAATCCCGCTGACTGTGGGTGATTCGCACTGTGGAATTTTTGAGAAATGCCCAGGCCCGCACACACACTCTTCATAACTTTCCCTACAAATTCACTTCCATTGTCCGACCAAACAATCCGTGGCATACCATACCTAGGGAAGTATTCTTTGAGGAGGATTTTGGCAGTGGACATAGCAGTGTTATCCTTTAACGGGTATGCCTCAATCCACCTTGAGAAGGCACAGACTACCACTAGAACGTATTTGAGATTGTTACACCTGTCCATGTGGATAAAATCCAACTGAATCACTTCAAAGGGACACAAAGGGGGAGCAAAATGGCCAGATGGGGTTGGGGTTCCCTTGCCAGGATTATGCATCAGGCATACCATGCAATTTTTCACCACTCTTTCTGCACACTTAGTAATTCCATCGTTCTTCCATACTGGAGCTAACATTTTACAGATCCCTTTCGAACTTATGTGCGCCGCTCCATGCGCCATCGTGACTACTGCAAGTACATACGCATCAGGTAACATCCAACGCTGCTGTTCAGACAAATCGTCCCAACATCCATTTGAATCCATTTTACCCGTTTTCTCCTTCCATTCATTCTTCTCATTCTCAGTTGCTTCATTCTGGATTGCTTTCACACTGTCAATCGTATTTTCACACATTCCTGATTCAGCAATCCATCTTGCAGATGTTGCAACGTACATTCGGCTCGTCATATTCTTGGCCGTTTCTTTAGCGACCTCATCAGCAAACGCATTTCCACGGCCAACATCATCCGTAATTTTCCGATGTGCACTGCACTTCACAATTGCAACTTCATTCGGTAGAGTCAGGGATTCCAATAGATCACTGACTAACTGTCCATGTTGGATCTTAGTCCCATGTGACGTGAGAAAACCTCTTTCTTTCCACAGACGCCCAAAATTATGTGCAACGCCGAAGGCGTACTGGCTGTCAGTAAACACATTCACTCTCTTTCCCTCAGCTAAAACACACGCTCTTGTTAATGCAATTAATTCTGCAGCTTGGGCAGAATTCTGACTCACTCTTGCAGCCTCAACAATCGTACTCAAAGTCGTAACTGCATACGCGGCTGTTACATCACCATTCTGTAATTTAAAACAGGACCCATCGACATACAAAGTGCCGTCTGGGTCTAGTAACAGAGTGTCTTTTAAATCAATCCTACCCTTTGTCTCTTCCTCAGTTCTAAAACAACAATCATGGGGCTCCGAATCACTCGACTCCTGAGTAATCGGCAACAACATTGCTGGATTCAATATGTTGCATCGCTTGATCTGAATGTGACTCGCCAAAAGCGTCAGCTCATAGCCTGATAGTCTGGCACTGGTGAGGTGCTGAGTTTTCGTTCGATTCATGAGTGTATCCACAGCATGTGGAACCATGACTACTAACATGTTGTTCATGACTAGTCCAGCAGACTGTCGAATAGACACTGCAGCTGCTGCTGTAGCTCTCAAACAACTTGGCAACGCTCTAGCTACCGGATCTAATGTGGATGAGAAATATGCACAAGGTCGCTGTTTGTCACCAAATTGTTGCGTTAATACACTCAATGCACAACCTTCTCTTTCATGGACATATAAAGTAAACGGCTTACTGTAGTCAGGAGTACCCAACACAGGAGCTGAACACAGCGCATCACGTAAGTCAGAGAAGCTCTGTTGACATTCCTCAGACCATGGCAAAGGGCTCGGAACACCTTTTCCAGTCAGGGCTACCAATGGTTTCGCCATGAGAGAAAAATTTGGGATCCATTGCCTACAGTATGACGTAATACCCAAAAACGCACGCACTTCTCTCTGTGTGCTTGGTACAGTCATCTGTGAAATTGCTTTGATTCTCTCTGGGGTCAACCTTCTTCCCTCCTTTGACAAAAGATGACCTAAGTAGGTCACTTCTTGGCAACAATATTGTAGTTTAGAAGGTGACACCTTGTGATGTAAGTCTGACAAATGACGTAACAAAGAAATTGTAGCTGCTTTGCAAGTTTCCTTGTCATCAGCGGCTAGTAAAAGATCGTCTACGTATTGGATCAGAGCAACACCATGAGGAAGTACAAGGGCATCTAATTGACTCTTCAATGCTTGGCTGTAAATTGAAGGGCTCTCACAATAACCTTGTGGAGCGCGTTTGAATCTAAAACTGCGACCTCCTAAGGAGAAACCAAAAATGTCTCTACTTTCTTCGGCTATCGGAATGCTGAAAAAGGCATTTTTCAAATCAATCACTGTAAACCATGAAGCTGAGGCAGGAATCAACGTCAGTAATGCAGTGATATCTGGTACCACAGGAAACTGTGGAATCACTATTTTGTTAACCTCTCTGAGGTCAATCACAAATCTGTAAATTGGAGGTTTGGAAGGGTCAGTACGTTTCAAAATCGGCAGAACAGGACTATTGCAGACATTTCCTCTAGTTTCCTCAATCACATCTTTCTGTATTAGGTCCTTCACAATCAACAAGAGTGCTCGTTCACCTTCATTCGAAATCCGATACTGTGGGATTCGTGGAAATTTAACATTAGCTTTCAGACTTACCACATAAGGGGGAATTTCCAAGAGGCCTACATCATTAGGACCAGTTGCCCAAAGAGTATCAGGGAGAGAACGCAGCTCCGGTGGGAGCTTATCCATCGACATATACATTGGAGAGATGACTCTCTTGCCTAATGTGAGCTGTACTACCGAAGGAGAACAGTACAGTGTCGCATGCAGGCGTTTCAACAGATCTAAACCAAGCAGATTCTCATTACAGCCGGTTGTTAGAATAAGGGGTGCTTCTAGTTCGCATGGTCCAACAGAAATCGACAAAGGACTAGAAACAGGGTTGTGAACAGGGGCGCCTGAGAAACCTACTGAAGTGTTCGTTAAGCCAGACAAAGGTGCGCCAGGGAGTTTCGCATGCATAATTGAACTTTTTGCCGCACCAGTATCCAACAGAAACGGTTCGACCACGCCTGAGGTAACTACTGCGACGTAAGGTCCACTCTGATCAACTGGAACTGATACTACTCCCTCTCTCTGTCTGCGGCTGTCCTATTGCTCGTTTCTTTGAATCTCTTCATTATGATCATAGTAATCTTCAACATGATACTGCGGAGATCTACCTGGTTGCGTAGGTTGTATATTTCGCTGATCGAAATAATTCGATTGGCGATCAGTCTGTGGTGTCATCATACCACGCCCTCTACCTCTAGGAGTTTGCATAAACCCAACATTACCTCTCTGAGCTGGGACACCACTAGTTTGTGGGTGCAGAACTGGACACTCATTCTTATAATGACCCTCCTTTTTACAATAAGCGCACTGGTTCCAAGCTAACTGCTGTCGGGGAAAACTATAATTAAACTTTTGGGCTATCCCTTGCTGGAATTGTGGCTGTTGCTGAAACTGGGGTCGTTGCTGTGAATCTGACTGATTTGAACGAGGCGGATACGCCTGTTGCAAAAGAACTTTGGTTTTTAAATCTTTCGTTTTCTTTTCTGACTTTTCCTTTTCTTCTTTCTCTCTATTCTCGTAATACTGAGCAGTTGCAAGTATCTGTGCTGTCGTCGACACTGCCCATGCACTTTCAGAATCTTTTAACTTGTTACTAAGCTCAGGTAGTAAATTAAACACGAACTTGTCGACAAACAATCTCTGGCCTCCCTCAGTACTCATATCTTGCCCACTGTGGTCTACGAAAGTCTCTTCAAATCTAGTGAAGAAGTCAGAGACGCTTTCGTCCTTCTTTTGCTTGCATGCCGATAATTTATCCCAATTGACTCATAACGCTGGCATCAGCGTTTTCATCAGAGTAATTATTCTGCCAGGTAAGTCAGCAATCAGAGGTTCAGGTTTAGCACCGCCAATTTGTTGCGCATCTGCCGCTATAATAGCTGGCCAGTCACCTCCTAAGGCGACTGGGTGGTTCTCTTGCCGAATTTTGGCCCATATAGGCTGTGGCACTACATTGCCAAATAACATTTCAATGTCTGCCAAATTCATGATACACGCTTGAACTGTCTGCGTTAACTCTTTGTAATAACCAGCAGGATTTTTACGTGGATCTGGTAATGCTTGTTTTACTGCTAATACTTCAGCCCGTTTCCAAGGGATGTGTATCCACACTCTCTGGAAATGTGCCGGAATAGCCGCAGTACCCAAGTTCCCATCAGCGGCAACTGCATTACGCCATATGGGCGGAACTTCCCTCATTGGATATTGTCCTCGTTGTTTCCTAGTTGTACTCGGTGAACCATCAGAGTCTCTTGTCGCTCGAAGAGGGGACTCATCCCTATAAGCTAAAATCAGTTCTATCGCTCCCCTAACTTCTGTACCTATCACCATTCCTGCGGCAAATTTCTGCTGAATATTTATCAGGTCAGTGGGGACGGAGTCTAAATCATCATCTTGCCATTCCTCACGCACGAGAGAACACATCACGTCAAAAACATAACGTTGAGTCGGTTCATTCCATTGCATAAATGTCTATAACACTCTTCGTGCATCATACTTCGCAGCTTTCGACATCCACCTAAGAACTGTCGAATCTAAATTGTCTCGTTCTTGGGAACCAGGAAGCTGGCTACGTCTCTGTATAGAGTCAGAAACGGGGGTCCTAATTAAAGACCCGTAGAGAGGAGTTAAGATTTTAGTTACAGAGTCGGTTATTTTCCGACGAACAGAAAGCGGAGTTAGAACGTTCACAGGGTTCGGGGGCAAGGTAGTTGGAGCAGATGGAATAGTAAGGGTGGGAGTAGCAGGTAAAGCAGTTTGCGAAACGACAGGCAAAGGCGGAACAGGCGACCCAGGAAGAGGGGGTGCCGTAGGAACATTAACCACGGGAAGGATAGGAGCTTGAATCAAAGGAAGTGGAGCAACTATTCCAGGCTGACCAGCAGCTGGCTGTACAACAGGTAGTAACTGTGGTACTGTAATACCCTGTGCATACGGTGGAGGTGATCTCAACAGATAAGACAACAGAGGATCCTTTTCTTGATCCTCCATCGGCTTAGCAGGACATGATGGCAATACAGGGTAACATTTATCAACTGCCAAATTATATTTTCTATTCGCCACCTCCATTGCTTTCTCAGTCTCGTTGACATGCAACTGCCTAGCAGACTCCATTAAAGTCAACCCTTTCTCTTTCTGTTCTTTCTTCGTTTTCCTAATTTCTCTCTGTTTGGCTTCTTTGCGCCATACGCGAAAAGAATCAAACATTGCCGGCCGGGCTTTTCTCTTGAACAACTTCATTTCTAGATTGTCTAGTATTTCCGTTTCGAAGCTACCATGCGGTGGCCAACTAAGGACACCATCTTTTCTGGTATAACGGACCCATACTTCATTATACGTGATAGGACCCACACCATGTTTACAATAGAGCTCATATGTAGGAGTTCCAATCGGAGGAACCGAACACGAATCCTCCAACCGGAAATCCCCGTTGCAACGTAACCAGGACAGGAAACAATTACTACTGGTGGTCATGACAACAAAAACAAATTCCAACAAATATGCGCAAAGAACTTAGGCCTACCAAAATGAACCAATACTAAACCAAAGATTATCTAAACAAGAGCAACCAATGATAATCTACGAATCAAACCAGAGCAACAAAGAACAATCAAATCGAGCGTAACTAAATACTTAACTGAAATATGGAAGACGTCACCAAGGAGAACCCGTCTACGTCTCGCCGTACTAAGGTCTGCACCTCGGGTCCAAGACAGGGCGACAGTCAAGGCAGCGGTCCTCTGTAGCCGTCTGGGAACGGGAACCCTCGTGGAAGAGATCGTCGGGCCACTTTTACGACATGCAGGGATCGATGAAGCGGGGTACCTCCCTCCGGAATCTTCACACGAAACTTCTCGAACTTTTCAGGCTTTGGACCGGTACCGGATGACGTCGCCCCACGTTGGGCGCCAATTTGAGGTTCTGGACTTTTAAGAGTCCAGAGGTGTCAGGGAAACAACACCCGAAGACCCCTGAGTTCCTCCTGTCTCGGTGCACAAATAAACAGAGACACGGGCTTCTCGATGGCGGCGTCAAAGACCAAGGTTTATTTACTGCAGGGACACAGAAATCATAGGAACCACACAGAGGCAGAATCTACGAGACTGTTCAAATTGCATCAAGTGGGTCACTCCTTAAATACACATAAATCGCCTTTAGGCAACATTACACGAATATTTCTCATGCCCAGCCCGGTATCCCAAACAAACAGTAAATTTGACATCAAACAATAATTAGTCGTAGGTTTTCGGTATTTGATCAGATTCCCTCGACAGTTCTCCAGTCTTCGCCCGATCCTCCCCATCATAAAAATCGTAACCTCCCCATTGTAAAAGCCCAGAAGGAAAGGAGCAGAGCCAGGTGCAAAGGATTGAAATGTAGGATAAGAGGTGTTTATGGATCATAAACGGGCATGGCCACCGTCTTCGGCCTTTCAGTCAGGACAACGGACACAAGAACCAGTATAGCAGGACTGGCCTCAGGCAAGGGAGGCAGCTTGATTCTGCCTAGTCATGCAGCGTCAGCCTTTCTCGGGCTCGAGCTTACGTGTCCTTAACAAGGTGACTCTGCCGGGGTCATCGTCCGTTCATTGACTATGTGAGGGCAAGAAACAAGATGGATGCCGTAACTAAAATGGATGCCATGACTCTTACGACAAAATGCCCTATTTCCCAGTGAATTCATGCTAGTTGCGCAGCGAAAACACTGTCATGTATACAATGGATCATTTGCGGTTCATTGGTACCGAAATCGTGTCAGTACTACGATACCGAGTTCACGGGTTCGGATCGCTACAGAACCTCAAAAGGGCACATGGAACAAAGCAAAGATCCATAAAAACACACACTTTGAGAATGTATAACAAGAAGAGAAAGCAAAAAAAAGGGTCTAGGAGACACAACCTAACCACAGACACAACGGGTGCACACAAACTAGCAAGACGTGTGCAGGGATTTTGAAGGAAGTCTCGAGCTCGCACAACGCTTACCTCCGTGCGGAGCAAGTCAAACACACAACGGAGTTCAGAATATTGAATGACTTTGGTCTGATTCAAACCGGAATACAGCAAACCGTAGAAATAGGCGCGGGGGGGTATCAGAGTGCAGAGGAGACAGAGGGCTGGACGGGACTGACTGAAAAAACATAGTGCCTAATGACTAATGAAGCCCACTGTGTAACGCCGCAAGTGAAAGATCCAGTCCGGGTGGGCGGTGCCAAAAGTGGACAGGACGGTAACAAAGAGGGACTAAAAAGCCTCCTTCCCAATAGAAAGCCAGAATTTAGCCTAAGCTATGATGCAAGCCAACTGGAGGAAGGGGCGGGGCTTCAAGTCCTCTTCGGAAAGCATATTGATTACAAAAAGCCCTCGCAGAGCGAGGAGCACATGCGCGCTCCAGCGCTAGGTCTGCGAGACCTCCTTACAATTTGCCATTGAAGAACCGGGCTCATTAAGCCTGGCGGTGCAGGGTACGCCTGAAATCTTCTGAGTTCGCCTTCCAAATTACAGAGACACGGAACACTCTGTCTGGCATAGGAACTTCAATTTATTAGCTGCAGCTAGGTACAGTTGTCCTAGAAGTACATCCGTGGTAGGTTCTCAGGAGACTGCCCCTTCAATCCGTGGCTCACAGTCTTTTGTAGTGCTTGAATCCCCTAAAGCAACAACCCCCACAATGTGCAATAAAAATACAAATCATCCACAAGAAAACATTCTTTGTACAAGATACAGGATAATGGGTAACAGAAATTCCTTCCCTAAGGTTGTGTTCTCTACCGACCCTATAGGTCAGGTGGCCTAGCCATTCCTTGGTTAAATTAATTTACGACAGGACGTGTTTGCGTGTTGAAGATGGTGATTCGTAAAACAACTGGAGAGGCCGAGAACGGTCACCAAGGGTCAATAGATGGTTATCTAGGGGATTAGTTGCTTCGAGCCGGGTCTCAGAATGGCCTTGGTTAAGGGAAACAGGAAAGGTCGTGTAATATGTGCAACAGTATAGAACGTGAAAGAAACGCTATGAAGGTTGAAGGGGCCTGAGTGAGGGCAACAGCGTAATGGTGTTACAAGCAAAGATGGGGCCGTATTTGAATTTCCTCACCATGAGGAAAGGGCCTCTGTGGGAAGATATTTGGCTATGAATGTTCAGTCCGGGTGCAAAAAGTATCTTACCCTAGTTCATAATACTCACTACAGATTTCTTTTAATCTGATTTCAACTTCCTATTTTTCATTGAAGGGTCTCCTTTCCAAGGGATGATCTATGGGGCCCTCTTAACCAAAAATGCCCCTGTAATAACAGATCGGACCAATTGGCCCTGCACATAGCACTTTTTACGTAAATATTATCAGTCATGTAGAAAACTATATCTTAAACCGCTCTTTTTGAATGAAATAATTTTTTACTATCAGGAGCCCTTTCAATTTTTGTACGAGATTGAGACTGGGTTAGTCTCCTATAGGGTAGCCATGTTTCTCTCTAAGGTGCTGCGTAATGGGGACACACCAGATAATATAGGAATTGACATGTCTTAGCTTATTAGACCACGGTCCCCCCTTGAGGACGAATTTTGATTGTGCAATACGCAATATGATTTTATCCTGTACTATGTTTTTTGTTTAGATTTTAGCAGTTTAGTGTCCTCATCCTGATTATGGCAGGCTTCATTTGTACAGGACTGTGGTTCTTTTTTCTTAACATGAACATTCATTGTATATATTTGAAAATTCTGTTAAAAGTTTATTTTTATGGAATTTGTTTATGTATTCATCATATAATATTGTACAATTCTAATGATGCTTTTAAGGTTTTAGCGTGGTGTAAACCGGATAAAGTTTATTTATTTGAATCGGCTTAGTTACAGAAAATCAACCAGAAACTCAGACGCAAAAAACAGGTTTTGAAAGAAAAGTGGGATTAGCACATGATACATGTTAAGAATGAACATAGATTGACAGATTCTCTCCTCTATTTTCGATCTATCTCGCCAGTGGATGGATGGTATATGCACCATATACCGATAACTGAGCTATGGCATTCACAAAGCCTTATGACATGTGCAATTGCTGTATACTTTTGCAGACTCACCCACTCATTTAAACTGTTCCTCTGGCAGCGAACTCCATCCCCGAATAAAACGGTGGGGGGGGGGGGTCCTCTTAGAGGTTCTAAACTGCAAGAGAATCTGTCCAACATTGGCAGAGTCTTTGCTTAACAAGGTGAGCGTTTCTCTAATGTGCTTAGAACCGCCTATGTACTTTGACTCTGATAAATGATATCAGCAAGATAATAACACATTAATACCAAAGTGTTACCTATAAAAATAATAACATACTGTATATATATGTATTTAATTTAGTCAAGAAAAAACACAGCTGTCAGGGGTACCAGAATGTATTTATTATTTGTTTAAACATGTTATCACTTTAAGTCATTACTAAGCTCAACTAACAATGTATATGTTCTAAACTTATGTGTGATGGAATACAAACAAAATTAAACAAAATGTTTTTTTCACATTTCTATGTACTGCTACATTTATTTCAGTTATTGCATTCAAATTGTGCTCACTCAAGTAGGAGGCCATTTGAGAGTGCTATTAGAAACCCAGTAAGATCACAAACCTGATGTATCATGACTCTTCTAATGTACCACACATAATTGTATTTGGTTTATTTTTTCATCGCTGATGATGAGTTTGAAATATAAATGATAATGTTTAAGTGTGCATAGCTTCTTTAAGGAACTTTTGCATTCCTTAATTAATGGTTTGTTGCATAGTGTGTATATACATTTGTTCATTATTTAATACCATGCAAAGGACTTATTTAAAAAAAATATGCATTTTTCTTTGAACGCCATTCCACAAGTAATACATAACATAGACCTCCACTGCAGGGATTAATCGTGTTTATTGACGATGATGGGGACAACAAGTTTCTGCTTGCACAGCCCTTTTCAAGTACAGGCCCAAATTCCTGTCAAAAATTAAATGGTGCATGTTTCATGAAAAACAGAAGACTGACTATACATTTACATCGAGCAAAAAACAACATTAATGCGTCTCCAGTCGAGCCACACAAAATATCTGTGATTCTATATTTACGTTAAGCCGGGGCGGAGAGTAGCTGAACTTCGTGAAGTGACAAAAAAACTCCACCAAGTTACGTAGAGTTCCGCAAGCGGTGGAGTGAGATACCTCACGCTGCTCGCACTGATTTTTAGTGCCAGCTGTTTGTACCGCACTGTAAAATCAGTGTGAACTGCCTCTTGCCCAGTGCAAGAGGGCACTGCTTCTTTCTGCCACTTAAGTAGAAGTTCTACTCGAGCGGCAGCTTCCTCAACATGAACCGAAGGTTTCTCAATGCGAGTGGTAGCAACCCTCTGTGACTGGCAGCAATGAGAAACCTCGCTGGGAAGTGGTCTAGCATTGGATTTTCCTCCCTCATGCTAAGCAAATTACCATTGGTGAGCGAGGAAAAACTGAATTTTTCAGAAATCTGCGAGCTCCGCGGAAAGCAGAATGCGGAAAAACACCGCAAACTCTGCAAACGGAGAGGAGTTCACCACCCAGAACTAATTTACATATATAGACTTTTGTGATTTCCAAAATTGGAATTGACACCTATCTGACGCATATGCATTTATCAGATGACTCACACATATTACTCAATGCTGTATTCTTTAATCCTATGAGGGTCAATCCACATATATTGTGAAAGTACACTTGCCCAAGAAGGCTAACAATAATTGCCCTTGTGAGTTATCATGATTGACAACGTTTTTTTGAACCTTAAATGTCCAAGGGCGAATCACTATATGTCACATAACACACTAACATGTGTAACCAATGTGGACATATGTATGGTGAAAAATGTTTTAGAAGGAATCACTATCTGTGACATGATGTAGCAATTTGTGGCATATTTACAGTAAACAGTGATAAAAATCTTATTTAATTTTCCTTGAAGACAAACCGAGGCACAAATGCACCAAAACGTGAGAAAAAGAAAAGAATTAGAATGACCTAGAGAATAATCATTCTTAATCTTGGTAATTTATTAATGAAAAAACAATCAGGGAGGGGGCTAGTCCGTAGAATGTAGTCATAATTATGCATTAAATTAACCTCATCACCATGTTCGTCAAAAACATCAAATTCATTGTCCTAGATGGACAGCAAGTTCCTTGTCCAAATTTAAATCACTATGAGCTTCGAGTCCAAATCAATGATGATATGTGGTTCAGTGACTCATAGAAATATTTCTCTATTTCCACCTCTTGATAATTTGTTAATCCTGTTGACACAAAAAATTGGGATAGATCAGGATTGCTGATGTGTTTTTGAAGGAAATGTCTAATGGCAGGGTATGTTACATTGCACTTTTTTATTACATGGAGATGCTCTAGAACCCTTTTTATATCAAAAAGAAAAGCTAATGCTGCCATTATATACACAAAATTCAGCTGTACATGTAATTAATTGTTCGATGGGTCTCTCCTTTCCTTTTAATGGTGTTTATGTTTTACGATTTGTACTGTGCCTACAGGCCTTACACTTTCCAAATTTGTGGAAACCACTTGCAGTATCTAACAATGTAATGATGGTTGGTGTTTGAAAAGGGCTATGCACCAGAACATCCCTCAGGACTTTTGTATTCTTGAGGTAAAAAAGATAGCGTTAATTGTTAGTGAATAACATTTTGAATAGTATCTGCTTAATGTGACTCTGCATTTTCAATAGTGCTGTAATACTATCTAGAGCCTGAATTCGGACAAATGTTAGATTGTTCTAAGCCAGGAGAAAGTCTTTGTAAGTATGACCAACTTTTCCTCTCTCGAGAAACTTGTAAGATTATCTCCAAACAAGAACAATACTTTGCTAATCAAGCCTGTGTTAAAATGACAGATCAGCTACATAGCAAAGGTTATATGTTATAATTTAGAAGCCAGTTATCAATGAACTGCAGATATATTGACTCCAAAATATCCAATACCAACATATCCTCACAGTATGCATGTATAGGGATGCACAGATTTACTATTCTTAACTCCACAATCACTTTGACAATATTTGGGTAGTTACTTGATATTGTGAGGTTGATGTAGGTGAAGGTTATTATTAAAACTGTGAAATCGTTCATGAGCACTTACCTTTTGGGCCGTCTGAGTTCCCCGCCAACTTCCTGGTTTCCCTCTTGCTGGCTGGTGTGGGTTTGCGGTCTCTCTGGGGTGGGACATTTTCCCCCAGCTTTCTCCGGCCAGAAGGAGGGGGGCCAGCCTCCCAACGCCATAAAGGCAGCAGGACACTCTCGCAGCATGGGATGCACATGGGTGTGCCCGCGCCATGCCCTGGCTAAGTCCGGGCCAGGGGTGGGCCTGTCTGCACCCATTAGAAGCCGGAGGAGGCCGGACCGGGCCACACCCATGGCTCTTTGATTTACTATAACTGAGGGAAGCTCACCGATTTTAATGGAACAAGAAGTGCCAAGATGGGTAAGAGGAAATTGTGAGGGGGTTTGAACACGGCACAACCACCCCCCATGCCCACCTCATTGGATAGAATGATTCAACGTGCAATGATGGCCATTAACAATGAGATAGACCATACTAAAGAAGGTTGTCCCTTTCTGCTGCGGCTGGGTTAGGTTCCTTCAAAAACCCGCCAGTTTCCACCTGCCCAACAGCCCTTATGCCAAATACCCATGAGCATTTCGCTTTCGCTACTTCATTTCTAGTTCTCTGACAGCCTGCTTCATCATAGGGTGGCTAAACACACATAGCGCTCAACAAAACCTAACGTCAACAAAAAAGTTACTCTGCTCTCCCATCCCTCAAAGTGCCCAGTTGCTGTCTCAGCCTCAACAGAGAACGATCATCCCCTGTCATCAGCAGGGTGTGCTGTGGATAAGGAAGGGCCGGATATGGGGGGATAATGGCCTGTGGGTGGGGGGGTTCTGGCCACAGTTATGTCTCTTCTGCAGACAGAACTGCTGCCACTGTTTGCTTGTTTGGATGCCTTAGACAGTCCCATACTAGATCTTATGGAGCTGATGTGCACTTTGGAGCGAGCTTCTTCTCATCCAGACAAGGATGATAACGGAAAGGCAGCCCCCAAAGTCCCATCAAGCGCTCATGAAAACTATCCTAGGAGGACCTACTCCTCTTCCCTCCAGCCTTCATCACAAATCCCTTGCCTGGCACCTCAAACAAGGGTGCAACCTGCTCAAATATCCTTGTACATTCTCAAACGCAGGGAGGTGCCACAGAATCTAACAACAGACCCAAAGGGCTGCTTTACACTGTGAGCAAGGGTCAAGGAGTTGGAGATAACAGTGATAGGGAGGAAGCTCAAGTGGGAGTACAGCCAGTTATAGGCTCGCCGCCAGAGTCTTGCCCATATGTACTTATTCTCACTGGTGTCCCCGGTCTAAGGAGGGGTCAAAAGAAGTCGTATGAGCAGTTACTCAACAGGACTGTGAACTGGCTGGGTTGCTATAGAAGTTTCCCACCTAGATTGGCCACCAATATTTTGATTTTAAGGCGGATGGGTTGGATTGGTACTGCGAGAGAGGATCGACAAGTAGATTGTATTTTATGTTAATTTCAATACACCGCAACTGGCAAAACGTTGACTATTTGGAAATCTAACTACCCAGTAGGAACCCAGTAATATTGTATTTTTGCATTTAGGACATTTATATAAGCCAGATTTGTAAGATATCTGTGTTCCTGTTAGGGCTTTTAATCCTCCAGAGCGGGGTGTACAAGCAGTACCAGCGGTGTCTGATAGGGGCTCTGTTAGTCAGGTACACCTACATACAATTGATTTGATTCCCTTGCAGATATAGACTGACTTAATAGAGAGGAGAATGTATCACCTTAGGAATGTTCTAGAGAGGGGTGAACTTGAGGGTTATTGATATAAAAAGGGACGCCGGCTGGGGAAGGAGTGTCTTTGAATAGATCAAAAAGTATTCTGAGCATACTCAGTTGGAATATTGCAGGGTTAAACTCATTATTAGTGGATGAACAAGGGATGGATCTATGTAAAGCACACAGGTTAGTGTGTTTTCAAGAGACCTGGGATGTAGAGGGGATTTCTTTTATAGCCAGGTTTATCGCCTTTCAGGCTAACGCTGTGGCTTCCCCACATGGTAGGGCGAAGGGGGGTTTGGCGACGTTCGCAAGTTTAAGTTCGGATTGTGTTGCAGAACAAATAGCGTTTGAATCTGGAATTATTTTGGTAGTTCCACTTTCCTTCCCTCATAAGATCAGGGTCTTGATAATCAATATTTATAACTGACCTTCCTCTGGGGTAGCACTGGAGAAAAGGCTAAGAAGATTTTAGGAAAAGACATTGCTAGAGTGGACTTTTTTGCCTATAATTTTGTTGGTGAGGGATTTTAATTTACATCCATGTGATGTATGTACTGTCAATAGGAGGGACCAAGGACATAGCGAGGTCTCAGAGCAGATTCACTTTTGTGGTTCAGGTCAGGGAGATCATTTTAATCTTATGGTATCAGAATTTAATCTTAGTAACCTTTTAACCCTTTCAGTGCCCGCCCCTTTCCCCGCCCTGTGCCGGCCATTGTATTAGCGGGCGGGGTTTATGACGAGCTGGTCTCGTCATGGGCACAGCGCGACCGCGGCCCATGACGAGACCAGCTCGTCACGGGCATTGAAGAGGTTAACCAATGATGAGTATGATTCCCCTAGGCAAGTCCCTACTTTTAAGGGCAGAGGTAACAACACAACTATTAATTACATTTTCATGCCTGCACGCCAGATGCATTAGCTGGGGTAAGATCATCCTGGAAGAATGTTTGAGGAACTTAGTACGAGCGTTTAGCCGCGATTTTGAGGTCTGCTTGAATACTGATTCCCCTGATCAAGCTATTGTGGAGTCATTCTCTAGCATCTGCAAAGAGACTCAGGGGCATATGCATCAACATTGGCATTTGCGATTCCTTATTAGCGAAAAATAAGGATTCGCTAATAAGGAATAGCAAAAGGCTATGCATGTAGGAATCGCTATTCAAATAGCGATTCCTTAACTTTCCTTAATTGCTACTAGCAAATTGCGAGTAGCAATTAAGGAATGCCATCCCAATCATTCCTATGGGCCTCCAGGCCCATAGGAATGAATTGGAGATTGCATGAGCAAATAGCGAGTACCAGTAGGTTCTCGCAAATTGCTCATGCAATTTCAAGGGTGCAAGGGTGTCAAAATGACACCCTATTGCACCCCTGAAATTGTTCTGTGCACATATGTTGCACACACACATGCTCTAAGGGCATGTGTGTGCGCAACATGAAACTTTGAAAAATGCACAAAAGTGCATTTTTCAAACTTTTAGCAAATTACCATGCAGTTCATCTTCATGGTAATTTGCTCCCCCTATTAGCGAATTCGCTAATTTTTTAACTTTCATGCATTGCATTTAAGGAATCCCAAATTGAGATTCCTTAAATTAAGGAATCTCAATTTGGGATTTCTTAAATGCTATCGCTATTTAAGGAATCGCTATTTAAGGATTCCTTAAATAGCGATTTTTGCTTTTGGGTTGATGGATTGGGTATTTTTAACTCGATACCGTGAGCTATTAGCGAATCGGTATTTTACCGACTGGATTTTGGCTTGATGCATGAGGCTGTTAGTTAGCACTTACTGAAAATCGTGTTGGGTTATATAGTTTTGGATTTAAATGGTTTGATAAGAGATGCACAAGGGCTTATAAAAAATTAAAGGCAGTTCTCAAACAAAGGCCAAGGTCGACAGGAGCAGTAAAAGAGGCTAGGAGGATGTACATATTGGCCACAGGAATCGAAAGAGCACCTTGAAGAGAGAAGTATGGGAAGAGTTAAAGGAGGCTTGTAGCTCTAGAGACAGCGCAGCCTTTTGGAAATCCGTGAGCCAGCCGTTATTTACAGAGGCAGCAGTACCGGTTTTAACCCTAACTAACTGCACAGAAGCGGGTAGCTCACTTTGGACATATATATGCGTGGAACAGTGACTCCAATCCCATTGCACCTCCAGCCAGAGAAACTAATGGACATTTTGAATTGGAGGAGGTTAGGGAAGGTATAATGCAACTCACACCTGGGAAGGCGCCAGGTCCAGATGGGGTACCTGGAAACCTTTTTAAAGGGAAACATTGGTTACATCGCGATCTTCACACCGCAATACCTTTAAAACGTGGGCATTACAACGCCAGTCATTACAATGACTTGCGCTGGATGGCGCTCTAAGCTAAGGAATAGTATCATTTACTATTCCAACACCTTCCCTACTGTAACGTAGGCTGGAGTTGGAATAGTAAATCATACTATTCCTAAGTCCAGCGCCCTCCAGCGCAAGTCGTTGTAACGACTTGCGTTGTAATGCCTGTGTTTTAAAGGTATCACGGTGTGAAGACCGCGATGTAACATTGTCTATCCCTTTTTAAATGATGTGTATACCTTTGGGCCTCACTAATTACACAGCACTTGAATGCGTTAGCATGAGGCCATATCTCATTGTCATGGAAGCAATCAGTTATAGTTCTAATTTTTAAAAAGGGAACCGAGCAGACCCAGCGTGCTACCGTCCAATCTCTCTGATAGACGTGGAAGTAAAACTGCTGGATAGGGTCTTGCTGAAGCGGTTAACGGATTGGGCAAATAATAGGGACATTTTATCAGAAATTTAATATAGCTTCAGACCAGGATGCGGTACTATAGAGCATAATTTGAATTTATACCTCTTAGTTAACAAATATACAGTAGCTATAAGGTAAAGTATACATCTAGCCTTCATGGACCTCAGCACAATGTTTGGCATAATGGTGAGATCGAAACTGTGGACTGTGCTGAGGGACATGGGGCTCGATAATGTCCTTGTGACTTTTTTGCATGATTTGCATACGGTGCTTGAAGCCTCTGTAACATATGGCCCATCAGGGAATGCACTATGCATTATCAGTTAGGAAGGGTGGCCGGCAGGGCTGCATATTAGCCCCCATGCTTTTATTCTGTACATTAATCAATTAGATCAGTTATTAGGAGAACATTGTAAAGATGTTCCGTAGGTAGGAGCTAGAATGGTCCCAGCTCTGCTGTATGGGGATGATTCTGTCCTCATTGTGAGTACAGCTAATGGCTTACAGTTATTATTATGTTGATTATATTAAATCATACATTATAATATTGGGACCTAAAATACTAAAATGAAAACCCATAAAATGAAGGACCATTTTATAGGAAAGGTGGACAAGTTTTGTTATTTAGGCATCTTGCTAGATCACAAATAGCCTTTTTTTTTAGACTTTAAGAGGCATATTATCAAGAAACGGCGTTAAAATTATCACTTCTTTAGCGGCAGAAAACTGCCGCTAAGGCGGCGATAATGTGCTTGATAATATGCCCTTGAGAATTCCCATAGAAGCCCTTGTTCTGGTGTCAAGATGGGCTTCTATTGGAATTCTCTGCGGCATATTGTCAAGCCCATTATTGCCACTTTAGCGGCAGTTTTCTGCCGCTAAAGCAGCAATAATTTTAACGCCGTGCTTGATAATATGCCCCTAGATTTTTGTGGATTCCTCAGAGTGTACCAGCAGAGATAGTGCATGATGAATTGGGAGCAGGCTTTATAGAAGATCATATGCAATTGCGCCCCATACTTTTATGGCTCTTGATATGGGGTAAAAGTGAGCTAGAGTTCAACAGGATGATCTTGAGAGATTGCCGGAACATGGAATATAGACTGCACATAACTTGGCTGTGTTATATAAAAACTACCCTGAGAGATTTGGGTTAATACTAAACTCTATAATCCTCCAGACTTGATCTCCAAATCAGATATTGCATGGGTTAATTGAGCATCTAAGGCATAAACTCAAGAAGCAAGAGCTTTTGGCTCCCAGCATAAAAGCTGTTATACACATTATGTGATGGTGAAATCCATGAACAAAATAGAAGTGTGTCTAACACTAGATATGCCGGTGTTGCATAGTAGGTTTTTACGTATTTTCGTCTGAATTTTTTTTCTCAGCTAATAGTGGAATGGCATAAGCCAAAAAAACTATTTATACATGTGATAGGACCTCCGCTCTAGACACTTTACATATTTTCCTAATTTGTGCTGAATGGGCTGGTCTGCGACATAAGTATATTTGTCCTCTACTCTTGCCTTTTTGAATTTTAAGCAAGCATGACCAGCCTTATTATTTTTGCATTTTTTAGACAATATTACTGTATGCTACCATTCATCTAAGTTCTTATCAGGGGTGTTTTATGCTCATCTATGAAACTGTATTTCATGGAGTGTCTATGAAACTCTATTTTATGGAGTGCTTATGAATATACTGATGCTATTTTAAGATTTTTTTATGTACTTTTATAATTGCTTTTGCAAATCGAAAAAATATGTTTTAGGAGTTTAAGAGCACCTCCACATAATGTGAGCAATGTGTCCTTATCATACATGCCAACACTCCCGATTCAGGCGTGAGACTACCGATTTGAAGGCTAGTCTCCCGCCTCCCGATTCCTGTAAGCAAAAACCCGATTCCTCGGGGTTTCAGCTGCCAGGGCTTGGTAATGTGTAACGTGCTAATTCTTCCAGCAATAGTCAGAGTGGCGATGCAGACGCTCTAGAAGGGGTGAAAAACCAACAAAGCCCCATTAACAACCGAATGGTCTTTTAAACACCTGTGAAGTACTGGGGGGGGGGGGGGGGGGGCGTGCGGCTGTGTGTGTGCCCGGAAGCTGTTTCAGCCCGGGCTGACGGGGGAAGGAGGGGTGGTGTATGCACTGACCGCAACCTGCCAGGCCAGTGCACAACTCTTGCATCCCCCTCTTTCTCTGCCTGCCATTGTGCTGCTTCTGAAAGGTGATAAAAAAAAACACGTGAATTTGCTTTCAAATGTCCGATCCTGCAGCAGCACACTTCCAAAGTCCATACATGACAGAAACCCGATTGAAGGCCCCATTCTCCCGATTTTTGTTTTTGATTTTTTTTTAAGTCTCCCACTTTGCTCTTCTGAAATGTTGGCATGTATGGTCCTTATTTACAGTTATGTTGCATCATTTACTTGTCCTTGCCATATGATATGCATATCCTTGCCTCACACACTGCCTATCCTTTCCAAATAATTATGCCATTTCTTCCACATAAATTGGCACTCAGTGCTTGTGTTCTTTTAAAGTATGCTTTCACTCTAAGGGATAATTTTTCACTACAGAGCTTTTTTTTTTTTTAACCATACGCAATGGTCCACATTTTATCTAACTAGG
Source organism: Triturus cristatus (assembly GCF_964204655.1). Lineage (NCBI taxonomy): Eukaryota > Metazoa > Chordata > Amphibia > Caudata > Salamandridae > Triturus > Triturus cristatus. The sequence goes on along the minus strand of NC_140584.1, from coordinate 35,764,567 downwards.
AAGGATGAAAGGCTAGGTGAACCCACCAGGATTTGAATATCTGACCACGGGTCAAACACAGATCGCTGTTTATCGCATGCAACGATCCACTGAGGTTCCAGTCACCACTCAGTTCTTACAGTGATATAAAGTGATTTCACCAGGACACATGGGTGCCGAACAGGGAACTAAAATTAGGCTTTCCGGTTTCCTCGGTCAACATAGTAAATCGCCCACACCTCATTCATTCTAGGATTATTTGCACACGATGTGAAGTTTGAAAACACTAACATTCCACGACCAGGGGCGGCTGGTGACATTTTAAAGTGGTAGGGCGTAAGATGATTGGTATACTTCACTGTTGCGAGCGAGCGCAGCGAGCGAGCCCGAACCCCTATAAGGAGGGTTCGGGGGGGTTCTCCCCCCGAGAAAATTTTGAAAAAAGAGAAGAAAAATGGTGCATTTTCAAGCAAATTTGAGAAAGCAGGAAGGTTAATAAAGCAATTGTGAAAGTGCAGGTATAACATTAATAAAGAGATGTCATATAACATAGGTAGCTGCTTATTCAGTGTACAACCACAGAGCTTCATAACAGACTTCGAGATACAATGCATTTCTGAGTACCTCACTCACAGATGTTTTTTATTTAACAAATAAACTGGTTGCAAAGTAGCAGCATTCAAAATTGTTTACTTTTTGTAAATGAAATCAGCACGTCTCTCTCTAAGAGCAGCAAACTTTTCAATAACTTTTGTGTTAAAGTCCGGGATTTTCTGAACTAGCTTGCTCTCTACAGAGAGCATTGCCAAAGCATTGAGTCTTTCCTCAAGCATGGTGTTTCTCAGGAATGTCTTAATCCTCTTTAAGGCTGAAAAACATCGTTCTGCCTCGACTGTTGTCATAGGAGTGGTTATGACAATTTTAAGTAAAGCCACTGTCTCTCCAAGTGACTTTTCCATATTAAGTTTATGAATTAAAGCCAGCAAAGACAAGGCACTGAAAGGTGATAAAAAAACACGTGAATTTGCGTTTCAAATGTCCGATCCTGCTGCAGCACACTTACAAAGCCCACACATGACAGTAACTCGATTCAAGGCCCCATTCTCCCGATTTTTTTTTTTTACAATCTCCCACTTTGCTCTTCTGAAATGGTGGCATGTACGTTTCAATCAAATGTCCGATCCTGCAGCAGGTTTTATGACAAACAGCAGAGTAAAAATCTTACAGTCAGCAGAAAAGGACAAAAAAGTTTCATAAACTCAGCAAAGCACAATACAGAATAAAACTCCACCACATCCAACACCACAGCCGAGCCACCCCCATCCATTGAGCACTGAAGCCTGCGCTGCTGATACTTACTTGGGCGCTTCACACTGGGCCTTGGCTAAAGTTATTTCTAGATTGGACCACAGAAATGATGCGACTCTGTCGCTTTTAACAGACTTGACACACTCTCAAACACTTAATGCATCATTTTCTGCAGTTCTAAAGGCTCACGTTAATTTTATTTTTTGCATATTTATATAGCGCAAACTCGACCCGAAGGTATTGGAGCGCTTTACATAATTAGCACCTATTTACATTGCACATTCAGGCATGGGGAGATTAAGTGATTTGCCCAGAATCACAGGACGCGACCCCGAGGTTTCCAGCACCAAAGTCGGCAGTCTAGTTGACGGACCACATCCTCTCCCAACTGAAGAAAGTGCCACCTTTTAAGTCCTGCACAGGAAAACATAACACCCTAGGATCGTGGTGGTAATACAGTGAGTGCTTCTGTGTCCAGTTGGGGTGGTATGTAGATGCATAGGATATTATCATGTTTCCCCTCTACCGATCCCTCAATTCCCACATAGTCACCATGTGACTCCTGGAAGGTTCACATCCCCACGAGCCGGACATGTTTGTGAAGGGGTATGTACAACCCCCCTAGATCCCCTAGTGAAACCAGTGTGAAAGACCTGGTCATAGCCAAATCTATGTAGGAAGTGGCAGTTGGAGACTAGTAGGTGGGTGCCCTACATTAGCAGTACTTCTGGTGTGAATCATTTGGCAAAGCTAGGGACTGCCATGAGTTTGATGTGGTCAAAGAGGCCGTTAATATTTCAAGACATGACTTGAAAGTCAGCCAGGGCTGGTGGTCCTACGCGAGGCAATATTTGAAAATCAAGAGACTCTCAATCACAGTTGTTGTAACTGACTTTTGGGGAGCGTGGGGTGAACCACGCGTGAGCAGCAGGAGTGTAGAGGGCTGGTGAGACGGGGGCTCGTGGAGGTGGGCTCGCGCAGCCCAGAACACAAGGGATGATGGCGAAGAACATTTACAAAGTGTGACAATATTTCTTGGTAATAGTATTCTGTATTTGAGGGTGTCAGTAGGTACTGCATATCCCAGGTGGCGGCAGATTCCAGCGCACTCTGAATACATCCCCTAGGACTCCCTCCCTCTGTGGCAGTCCTGCAGTCAGTCACCCACTCCTGACCGCAGCCTTCCCCGCCCCAAGTACACGCTCTGACCTTATCCTACGTCTACCGCTGCCCCCACCCTCCTTTCCCGTAGAAGAGGCACGGCTCGCTTGTCGCCCCAGGATCGTCACATCCAGGCATGCGGCCGGCTCTCATCCGGTTTCACAGCCGCTAAAAGCCTCAATTAACCGCGCATTAATTATTCAGTACGTGGAAGGCGCGAGCCGCTGGCTGAGGTCTGGTTACAGTTTACACCTCTGCTTCTGGGGGAACAGTAGAGACACTAGTACTAGTCTGATCCGGAGAGGATGCAGACAGTGTAGGCACTCCTCAGACTCCTTGGACACCGATCACAGCCTCCCCCAAAAGACAGGGTCCCTGTGCAGCGCCCCTGGGGCCTTACATTGACCAGAAAAGTCCCATTGGTAGCTGAAGTAAAGTAAAACACCATCGCATTACAAATGCTGGGGAAACCACATCGAAAACGACAGTACTCACCAAGTCAGGGCCCAGGGGGACAACAGTAGAGACTCAGCACTGCAGTGTAGTACTACACAACAGAAAAAATTGTCACCACCACCACCACGACGAGTCGGTCGGTCGGAGTCAACCCACGAGGTGTGTACGCAGAGGCAGTGGCACCACCGCGTGCATGATGACGTGACAGATTGATGCATTGAGTGCGCAGCGCACCTCATGGCCAATCACTGTCACTGTGTTCAGACTAAGCCACAGTGATTGGCCATAGTTGCGCGGCACCCAATCCAGTTACTCCTAGGCTGCCGAGACAGTCTCAGGCTCTCTCAGCCAATCCAGAGACGCTGCATTAGCAGCGCCTGCCCTGGATTGGCGAAAGAGCACGGATAGGGCTCGCCCGGAGGGGCTGCTGCAGAGGCAACCCTCAGCCTCTCGACCCCCTCCTCTCACTTAGTAGTACACATGGCTACAGTGCGGCGAATGCGCATGCTCGTGCTTGTCGTGAGACAAACTCGAGCATGCGCAGATAAATTGCGAGCCGCCCGCTGCCGCTGTCAATCAACTCACTGTGTCACTGTCAGTGCTCGCCTCGCCCCCTGGCCCCACCCCCTTCATTGTCCGACGCTCGCATTCATTGCCTTGCAATAATAATATATTATTGCATTGCTGGTCTCAGTCTGCGACTCTGCGTGCGTTCGTTCGCGGTAAGTGGGGCTCCGCCCCTGCGCCCCAATGGACGCACCGCCACTGTCCACGACAAATTCCAGTACACTTTTAGAACCACGATCACGACGTTTGCTATCACTGCTCTCGAGTATTTCTTTCAGGCTTGTAGTAGGATTATCGAAGATACTGCGGACAAGGGTGGCGCCTGGTGGTCACAAAAAGAAATACGTGTAACGAGCAGCTATGTTTTTTGGGGGGAAATCGTTTTTTTTTAGCATTTGATTGTAAAATATGGTTTCAGAAGAATAAATACTATCTTATCAAGCAGTTCTTGTTAAGGTCCTGGCTAAGCTGTTGAAAAGATTCAGGACCCGGACAGGGCTCGTGGACCCTGGCAGTGGCCGACGTGCTTTCATAAGTAAGATCTGCTTTTGCTTTAGAGCAGCAATGTAATCACTCACCTGCTTTTGTTTTGCTGTGAGGTAGTGTTATTGGCGTGGGCGTTGTCATGAGCCGTCAGAGGAGCGGCGTGTATAGCACAAGGAGACAGAGGCGCAACTAGAGCCAAATTTCGGAGGGGGGGGGGGGGGGGGAGGGGGCTAATTAAAATTTTCGGGGGGGGGGGCTGCATCTTTTAAGCCATAGGCAGAGTGGAGCTGCAGGGGCTCTTAGAAGGGGTGAAACAACAGCGAGGCCTCATTAACATGCAAATGGTCTTTTAAAGACCTGTGAAGTGCTCGGGTGCGGCTGTGTGAGCGCCGCGAGGCTGTCTCTCTCATCCCGGGCTGCCACACGCGACGGGTGTGGGGGGGGGGGTTGGGGGGGGCTGAAGCCCTGCGAGTCCAATGGGTGTTGCGCGCCTGCAAGGAGACACATCCAGTCATGGTCGCATAGCGCATCACATGTGAAGCAAAACATATGACTGAAGAAAGGCAGGTGTTAAGGGACGTCAGTTTACATGACACCTGTCAGATAATCTTCATAGCGGACGCGGTAGGAGCAGGTCGGGCGCTTGCCTAAATCGAGATAAGCGATAGTCTCAGATGCCCGCCAACAAGATGCAAGAAAAATACAAGAACTTCTCTTTTACTCATTTTCCCTCACACTCAGCATTACTGGTTTATCTCGAAGTGTATAAGTAGGGGTTTGCAAAGTTTTGATAAAGTCTCGCCTACATTCTGATTATTGGCTTACTCGTGGATAGATCATAGAGTTTTTGGTTTTCTCTGGGTGTATACCTGGCACACATCTTCTCCGCAGACTGGCTGCATTTCTGTGCGAGTGCCATTTGCAGCTGAACATGTATATTACCACCTTCGTCTTCCCTGACTCAGGGCCATATTTTCAAGCACGGCGTTAAAATTATCGCCGCTTTAGCGGCAGAAAACTGCCGCTGAAGCGGCAATAATGGGCTTGATAATATGCCGCAGAGAATTCCCATAGAAGGCCATGTTGACACCAGAACATGGGCTTCTATGGGAATTCTCAAGGGCATATTATCAAGCCCATTATCGCCGCCGATAATTTTAACGCCGTTTCTTGATAATATGCCCCTTAGTCTTTACATGTGAGATGTTATCTCTAAACTGCCAGGATGACCAGGACTCAGAGTAATGAAGATTACTGGTAAGTAACCAGGGCATGCTATTTTATAGTGAATTCACTTTAAAACGGTTTTCTCATAATTTTGATTTATGTTAGTGAGCTTTTTTTCTCACAACTACTAAAAAGGGATACACAAGACCTGATTTTAACATGACCACCCAAATGTAGAAAACTCTGGATAGTAACCATAGGATTTGCAAGAAGTTTGTGAGAGAATTATGCTATTGCATACCCTTTATTCCAATGTTGATAAATGGAAGCTCTTTCTCGAAGGGATAGGTTTAGCAATTGAGGTTGGTGAAATAAATGAGCTGTTTACAAATCAAAAGGGGGAGAAAGAAGGGGTTGTGACCCACTCAGCTTCTTTTTCTCAAATGTCTAAATATCAGGTAGAAAGTGGATCACTGGTCTTGAAAGAACAAGGGTTAGCATAAACAGTACTGGGTACTATTAAGAAATCCTCAATCACGTTTATCGCAGGTGGGATTTAGCGGTATGTTCGATTATCCGCTTCGTGCTTAACAACGTGACAGTATCATCATTGGGTTAATGAATGCTTACTCCACCCGGAGGTATTCCTCTGGTTTTTTCAGTAGTGATCGTGGTAGTGATCGTGGAACCGTGTGGGTGTATAGTGAAGTGGTTTGAGTGAGTGAAAGTTAAGAAACTCGTAAAACCAGTATATAATTTTAATAAAGCTGGGTTCAAGTTGGTTAAAAACGCTTTTCGTGCATTAAGCAGACAATTTAGGGTCTGGTGCACTATGAAAAAGTGTCCAAAAAAGAGAGGTCGACATGTTTCAGCCCTATCTCGTGCCCCTAAGGGTCAGGTGGGCTTTCATCAGGACCTTGTCTATGTGTGGAGGACACTAATATTAATAGGTCTCCTTGTGAAGAAGATGGAGTGAATTGTTCCACCAACAAATGTATGTTCAATTTGAACCTGTTTAAAATAAACGAAAATAAGGGGAGAAAGAATAAAAGGAAACTGTATTCAGTAAAGATGTATGCTGTGGCAATGTTCAAAACTCAGAGCATCAACTGTTGTAGCAACTAAAAAATGACAATACTTTAAATGTAATTTGGCCAATCGGCAATCAGGCTCATATTCACATTCAGTAACGGCAAAATCAACCCTCTTTTATATTGATCTGCATTTGCAAGAAAACAAAAAACACAAAAAACACAACACGACATCCACTTTGTCATGAATAGGAAAAGGTCATATGTGTCTGGGAAGACACTGGGACTGTTCACGTCAGGTTTTAGATACCGCAGATGAAAAGTGTGACGTGACGTCCTGACGTTATGCCTATATCTCAGATTAATTGGTTGCAAAATTGTGTTTAGCCATAGGGAGAGTAATAGGCTGTGGTACGTATAAGGAAAGGGTATAATTTATAAAGCTATGTGTTGAGGGAATCGCTGAGTTTACGGAAAAACTCTCATTGTTAATAATTGTGTAAGTACTTCATATTTCGCTGCGAATATCACGGGGAACTTTCTGGTGAAAATTAGAGTGTAGCCGCTATGACAAGGAAGTCTAAAATCATCCGGTAGGCATGGTAATGACTATGCACTAGACAATAGATGTTTCGCAAATAAGTCAAGTCTCTCGCGGTATGCCTTAGAGAGCTGAATTTCAAACTAAAAACAATCAGGTTACTGGCGTGGTTACCCTCGTTAAGGTCTCAAAAGGGGTATTACATAGATTGTAAGGCATTATGAACAGCCTGGCAAAATGTTTTCTAAACGTTAGACAGTGTTATTAGAAAGAACAATGGTGCTGCACATTGAAAGTTACCACCATATATACGGTCAACATTAGAAAATCTCAATGTTTTTGATAGAAGTAAACGTAAAAAGGAAGAGAATACCTTGTGTACTCAAGTGGAGGATTACATTGGGTAGAAGAAGGCTTATCCCCGCTCTTAAGAAACGGAAAGAAGACAGGAAAAAGGAAAGATATTAGGAGGTTTTATACGTTACGTTTCTTTATCGGCGTCCTCGTGTGTTTGAACCGATACCTTTTGGACGGGAGAAAATGACTTGTTCTGCCGCTGCCTCTCGCTACCCGGTATAGAAAGCAGTATAACCAGGTCAGAATTTAAGGAGGCAGGACCAATCATCGATAATGAAAAAGGACGTTCATAATTGTTCCTTGGCTCGTGTTGTGCATAAACGAGCGTTGATTTTTCATACATTGCGAAAATATTGCGAAAAAATTGTACAAGTGAAGGCTTAGGTTATAACAGCGAAAGGAGCTATTGCATGATTACCCTTCAGTAATATCAATTATGTTCGATAAGTTCCTTTAGGTGCGGCATGTTCCTTCTTCACAGAGACCTTGTCAATAAAGTTCTGGTTCTCAAAAAAGAAGAACGAAGAGCAAAACCAATTATTGTACAAAAAGTTAGTAAACTAAGGCCAATGGTTTCAAGTTGTGTTAGAGGTAGAGACTATGGCATGACAACCACTAGTTGTGTTGTAGGAGTTCGATTTTCTCCTTTAAGCATGTCCTTTTAAATCTTTACAGAAAACTTTATAGAAAGCTTTGTTCGTAAATGGAGTTTCAGGCTTTTGAAAAACATTACTTGTCTATAACGTGGAGGCTGTTGGTATTTTTTGTCCGGGGTGTAAGTTACCCCTGTAGTGCCGTGATCATGATGAAGTTAGTGAGTGGAGAAATCCCTGGCTCGTGCCATGATTCTTGGTAGCTTGTGACAATGTTCTCAAGTGTGACAAGGTTAGAAGATCCTTATTCGTGGTTTGGTTGTAAAAAGCTAATGTTAATATTATCATGGGACTTATCGTGACAATGGGATCAATTCTTTATCCATGATGCAGTCCTGGATTCATCACTTACGCTAAAGTTATTATTTCTTGATGCTTAACCACGGGATGTTATCGTTCAATTCGTGTACATGAGTACGTAAACGGTAGACCCACCTTTGTTCTTTTTCAAACAAAATGTTTTCTGCATTATGATTTTTAGTGGTTAATGTCTCCAAAATTACCCATTGAAGGTGATTGATTGTATGTCCTTTCTCAAGATAGTGACTACTCATTTTGGTAGTGCTTTTCCTACATTTAACATTGCTCCTGTGTTCGCAGAGTCGTTGCTTGACTTTGCGGCATGTCATCCCAATGTAACGTAGTTCGCAAGGACAGGTGATCATATAGATCACCTGGGCAGTATTGCAATTGGTATGGGTTCTGATTGTCCATTTTAGATCTGGCAACTGGGACAAAGGTTCAAGGACAGATTCGATCCCTGAAACAATTGGTCTTCCTGGAGGGGGTCTCCATTCCTTATGAATCTTGGGAAGGGAATAGAAGTACGGCATCCTCGGTGTTCGGGCCACCAGGAAGTCTGATTCGGTCTTAGAAATCCAGTTGTTCGTTTCGGCTTCATCAACCATCAGTGTGATGGTTCTTTGCAGACGTTCTGTGGGGTCTGTTGTAATGATTTCATAGAATTTCCTGTCAGATAAGAGGTCAGTACATTGTTGGTCATACCCTTCTCTGCTGAGCAATACAATCCCTCCGCCTTTGTCGGCAGGCTTTATTACCAGGTCACCGTTTTTTCGTAGTGTATCCAATGCTAGTTGTTCGGCTTTGGATACATTCATAAAAGGTCTCTTTGTTTGGTCTTTGAGGCCTTCTACTTCTCTCATAATAGCCTGTTCGAAAGCTAGAATCTCCACTGGAACCTGGTGGTTCAGAGGACAAAAGTTAGACTTTCGGCGTAAGATGGTATCGCCATCTCTCATTAGTTCTTCTTGTTCATTAAAGAAGGCTTTAAGTTTGATTTTCCTACAGAACTCGGCCATCTCACATTGGAGTTTGAAGATATCCAGAGGTGGGGTAGGGACATAGCTGAGGCCTTTATTCAGAATGTCTTCTTGTTCTGTTGTAAGAGTAATGTTAGTTAAGTTGAAGACAAGGTCGTTACTCTGGTCCCTGGTTTTGCGTTCGTCATGCTCCTGGTGTGCACTTGGCGCTGTTGATCTTCCCAAGTTACCCCTTTTCTTTTTGCTCTGTTGTTGGTCTGGCCTCTCCCTAAAAAAGGGGGTCTGTGTTTATAATTTTGACTCATATTTGGTGGTGGTGGGATTCCCATCTGTGGTGGGCCGGGGTAGAATGGGCTAGCCCAACCTTGAAAACTCAGATTGAATGCCTGGAAGGGAGCTGGATGTGGCGGGGCACCGAAATATGGGTTATACCAGGTGTTAGGCCTTCTTCTATTCTGGCGTCTGTATTGTCCTCTGTTTCTCCTGGGTGTATAGGTCTCATCACCACTCCAGTCTGAACCATTGGAAGAGGAACCTATACTAGAGTTGCTGGAATTATTGTCATAGGTGTCTTCTGGGACTTTATAGTCATCCGCGCTGTATGGGCGCATTCGTTCCATAGAGAATTTCTTTAAGTCTTTACCAAGTTTTTGGATTTTGTTTTGTGTAATGTAATCTCTGGTCTCACTCATCTCTTTATTAATCTCTTCTAGTCTTTTCTTATATACTGTGAGATGTACCATGTTCTTGAGTTTAGTTTCGCTCACCTGGATCTTAATAGTGAGTTCTTCAGTCAGTCTGGTGGCGGTTTTGATGATCAGGACTAGGTAGTCTCTTGTACACTTCCACGAGATGGAAGACCAGTCTTTACGGAAAGTCAAGTCGTGAAGGAAGATGCGTGGGGCATTATTCACCCAGAGTCCTCTTGGTGCTGCGTTGGCGCGAAGATATTCGGTCATTATGATCCCATGGATGGCTGTGCGTACCTGTTCCTTTTTCAACTCTGATAGTTCATCCCAATCAGTGGTTTGGGCTAGGGTTTGTGTCAAATCTTTGTCTTGCAAAAGCGGGGAGAGACAAAATTGCATTGATTTCGTCAGTAGAATAACTCAGGCCTAAATTCTCGGCCATGGCAACTCCAAAAAAAACCTTTCAAAAGAACTTTATTGTTCAAAGAGAAAAGGTATGTGAAGGTGTAAGCTAATGCTTACAAAAGACTCCCACAGCTGCACACTGCTAAGGATGTTTACAAATCAAAAGGGGGAGAAAGAAGGGGTTGTGACCCACTCAGTTTCTTTTTCTCAAATGTCTAAATATCAGACAGAGAGTGGATCACTGGTCCTGAAAGAACCAGGGTTAGCATAAACAGTACTGGGTACTGTTAAGAAACCCTCAATCACGTTTATCGCAGGTGGGATTTAGCGGTATGTTCGATTATCCGCTTTGTGCTTAACAACGTGACAGCATCATCATTGGGTTAATGAATGCTTCCTCCACCCGGAGGTATTCCTCTGGTTTTTTCATGTTTTTTAGTTGCTACAACAGTTGATGCTCTGAGTTTTGAACATTGCCACAGCATACATCCTTACTGAATACAATTTCCTTTTATTCTTTCTCCCCTTATTTTCGTTTATTTTAAACAGGTTCAAATTGAACATACATTTGTTGGTGGAACAATTCACTCCATCTTCTTCACAAGGAGACCTATTAATATTAGTGTCCTCCACACATAGACAAGGTCCTGATGAAAGCCCACCTGACCCTTAGGGGCATGAGATAGGGCTGAAACATGTCGACCTCTCTTTTTTGGACACTTTTTCATAGTGCACCAGTCCCTAAATTGTCTGCTTAATTCACGAAAAGCGTTTTTAACCAACTCAAACCCAGCTTTATTAAAATTATATACTGGTTTTACGAGTTTCTTAACTTTCACTCACTCAAACCACTTCACTATACACCCACACGGTTCCACGATCACTACCACGATCACTACTGAAAAAAACAGAGGAATACCTCCGGGTGGAGGAAGCATTCATTAACCCAATGATGATGCTGTCACGTTGTTAAGCACGAAGCGGATAATCGAACATACCGCTAAATCCCACCTGCGATAAACGTGATTGAGGGTTTCTTAACAGTACCCAGTACTGTTTATGCTAACCCTGGTTCTTTCAGGACCAGTGATCCACTCTCTACCTGATATTTAGAAATAAATGAGCTATCAGAAACTGTAGGCTATATTTACAAGGGGATAGCTCCACCAGAAAGTTACTTTTAGCGACGTTCTGGAGGCGCTATGCTCTTCTCCATAAATGCAAAGTGGCGCTGAGCCACTTTGAGTGGCTTAATGCTGCTTTGTAAATACAGCCCTTTACACGCATCACTTTGCGTGAAAGGGGCGTCCAATGGCTGTTTTTGTGGGCGTTCTACCGCAACACCCATTGCATTTTGAGGCTGCCCCAGATTTACAAGAATGTTTAAATCTGAGGCAGCTCCAAAAACTAATGCCATGTGATAGCAGGAGTTAGAATGGCTCAGCAAAGAGAAAGACTTTTATTATTGATTGCTTATGTGCAGGAAGGGACTCCTTCCTGCACATAAACAATCATTCCCTACAATGAAGGCACCCTTGCATTAGTGTGCAAGCGTGTCTGCGTTGGGGCTAGGCAGCTAATTTAGCCCCAGCACTAGGGAAAACACAGGGGTGCTCGGTATTGTTGCAAATGCGGTGCATCCCTGTGTTTCAGAAATTTCGGAGCGCGTCATGGTCAAATTTGGCTCAGCTCTGCGCTCCAACATTTCCTTGTAAATATGCTCCTGTCTTTCTTACCGAAATCTTGAAACATGCCTCTTGCTTTAGCTACCTCGCTCAAAATAGCAATTTTAATATAGTTTATTCATTTAAGTCCTCCTTAACTCCATTTCAGGCAGAGAATGTGTAAGTTGTGGCTCTACATCCTTGCTTATACCAGAGGTGGGCAAGTCACAAATGTTTTATCTGTAAACTTCATAGATTTTACCAAAAGCGTTTCAATGTTCATAAAGGTTGCAAATAAGTTCTTTATTTTGCACAAGACAAATACTGAAAAAGTCAGTTTTGAGGGAAACAACAGTCAGAAAAGCTCCACTATAAGCAGAAGAAATATATACAAAATAATGGAGTATCTTGACAAGGGAACAGCGCCACCTGAACGTCACTTTTAATGATGTTCTGGTGGCTTTATTCCCTCCATATTTACAAAGCGGCATTAAGCTACTTTGAGTGGCTTAATGCCACCTTGTAAATATGGCCCCTCTACATGAATCACTATGCTTGAAAGGGGTGTGCAATGGGTGTTGCTGTGGGCATTCCACCACAACACCCATTGCATTTTGACGCTGCCCCAGATTTACAAGGATCTGTAAATCTGAGACAGCACCGAAAACTAATGGCATGCAATAGCAGGTGTTAGAATGGCGCAATAAGGGGAAATACTTTTATTTCCCCCCGTGTTTGCTTTTTTTATGTGTGCTGCATTCTGCAGCACACATAGAAAAAGCAAAATGCCAGTAATTATCGTTTATGTGCAGGAAGGAGTCCCCTTCCTGCACATATACAAAAAATATCAATTATTTGCTATTTCTATGTGTCGGCAACTATCCCTTTTCTTACCTCCAGTAAGCCTTACACAGCGGGATTGCTGAGAGGTGGTCGGAGGCCATGCCCCCTTGCTCCACCACTCTGCAAAAGTGCCTCTGGGCGCACGGCTGGTAGGGGGATGACCTCCCCATGCCTCCTGAGGGCATCAGGACTAAAGTGGACTTCTTCCCTCAATCAGCAGTGCACCAGGAAGCGTGTTTGCAGAGTGGTGGAAAAAGGGGGCGTGGCATCTGACAACCTCTTAGAAATCAAGCAATGTGCGACTTACTGGGGTAACAGGAGGGGTAGTTGGCCCCCAAGGACCCCCAAGAACCAAGGGGACTTCATCTCCCAACTAGTAGTGTGCCAGGAGGCGTGTTTGTAGAGTGCTGGAGAAAGGGGGTGGGACCACCAAAAACCTCTCAGCAATCCCACTGTGTGGAACTTACTGGAGGTAACAGGAGGTGTAGTTGGCCCCCAAGGCCCATCAAGAGCCAAGGGGACTTCTTCCCCCAAGTAGTAGTGAGCCAGGAGGTGCTTTTAAAAAGTGGTGTAGAAAGGGGGCGTGGCCTCTGACAACTTCTCAGTAATCCCTGTGTGGGCCTTACTGGAGGTAGCACGACGGGTAGTTGGCTGCCAAGGATGTCCTTGTGGGCCAACTATTCCTCCTGTTACCCAGTAAGTCTCACACAGTGGGACCGCTAAGAGGTCTTTGGAGGCCATGCCCCCTTTCTCCACCACTCTGTAAACACAGCTCCTGGTGCACTAATGGTTGGGGGATGAAGTCCACTTTACTCCTAAGGGACCTTGGTGGCCAAGGAGATCCCTGATACCTCCTGTTAGTCCTCCACAGCAGGATTTCTGAGAGCTGGTTAGAGGTCGCCCCCTTTCTCCACCACTCTGCAAACGCAACAACTACTTTAAAAAAACATAGAAATTCACTGGAAAAAGCAAAGGTTACAGGGGCTTTATAGTTAGGAATTAGCATTTTAAAAACCTTAGAAATTTACAAAAAAAACAAAGGTTACAGGGACGTTATAGTTAGGAATTAGCATTTAAAAAACTTTTGAAATTCCCTGAAAAAAACAAAGGTCACAGGGAATTATAGTTAGGCTCAGATTTCACTCGTGCAAAACCAGTGAAATTTAGTAGTTATAGTTAGCCGAGGTAACTATACCTCACGACCCCCACAATGCACTGTTTATGACCTCACATATTACATCACTCATGGCATGGTCAATGATATCACTGAGGATATCTCAAATGACATCACTGATGACATCGTCCACAGAATCACTGATGCACCCACTCACACCCCATAAAACATTTCATTCACCCACTCCCACACAGCCATTCACAAACCAATTCACAGACGTAAACCAGTATTTACACACTCACTCACTGATTCATAAATCTACACACACATCCACTCACTCATCAATACAGCCACTCATACACCCACTCAGTCAATAATACAGCCACGGATAATACCACTCATACACCCATACAGCCACTCACACATTGAGTTAGTCACCAATAGAGCTACTCACACACCTAGTCACGCACCCATGCAGTCAATGACATACCCACTTACTCACCCATACAGATACACAAACACAGACTCACTTACTCATACAGATACTAACACATACTCACTCACCTATACAGTCACGGACACAAGCACACACTCACCCATACAGTCACTCATATACCCCATCACTCATCTGTACAGCCTTTCACATACCCAGTTACTAACCCATATACCACTTACTCACCTACATAACCATACTCATGCTCTCCCATACAGCCCCTCAAACACGTACTCACTAACCCATACATGTACTGAATCACCCACTCACTCATCCCTACAGGCAGTTACATACCCTCTCAACCACCCACAAAGACACTCAGACAACCATACAGGTACTCAGACAACCAATCACTCACCAATACAGCCACTCATGTACCCACTCATACATCCACTTAGACACCGACTGACAGACTGCTCCAGATATTTACACAACCGGTCACTCAGCTATACATTCACTGAGACACATAATCACTCACATACACAGTCAGTTATGCACCCTCTGAATCATCCATATAGGCACTCATACACCCACTGATTCACCAATACACCTTGAAATATATATTTAACACACCATTTTTTTTACAAAACACTCAGTCTCTGGATGATGTCACCAGTGGTGTCATCAGTGATATCATTTGAGAAGTCATCAATGATGTCACTGACCATGTCATGAGTGATTTAATATGTGAGGTCATAAGCAGTGTATTGCGAGGGTGCAAGTTTTAGGTAGCTCAGCTAACTATAACTACTGAATTTCTCTGGTTGTGTCTGAGTGAAATGTCAGTCTAACTATAACGTCCCTGTAACCTTGTTTTTTTCAGTGAATATATATATATGGCGGTGTCCGATGCGCCTTCAATTGCCAAAGACTCTGAAAAGAAGTGGGGACACTTCGAAATGCATCAGGCATCCACGGTGAATTGAATTGCTTGAAATTATCGTAGTGCTGGCGGATTGTATACCATAAAGGCTCTTAATGAGCATGTTGCCACTCGAGTGCTCCTTGTACGTTGGGTACTTTGGAGCTTTGATATATATATAAACCATGGGGCAGTATCACTTTGTCCATGGGTCCCCCTCAACCCGGAGTGTGTGCCATAATTTTATTGGATTCAATTCATGCTGTCTGTCTCTGTAAAATACATTGACATTTGCCTCTGCGCCGGTTACAGTTGAATCGGGCATTGATTTTGCGCAGTTACCATTTCATCATAACCAGTGACATTGACCTAGCAGTATCAATATACTGTGTAAATTACCTGCTTTACCACTGGCCAACTTGGGACATTGTGGGTATGGTAGTCCCGAGGGGCTTCACAGCAGGTGCTTGCAATTCGACATAGAGTTTTAATATTACTCCTTGTCGTGTAATTGGCCCCTTGGTGAAGTTTTAGTTTTCCACTCCCGGTGTCTCATTATGAGTGAACAGAATTACTGTGTTATCAGCAGTACAGCAGGAATAGAATATACAAAGTGAGAGGTCACGCTGGGGCAGCTGTGTCTTTAACTCGAGTGAGCTGAAACCGGGACATTGGCAGACATTATTTTTGTTAATTTCAGTGACATTTGGGAGCAGCAACTTTTAAAGTAAATTTTACATAACTCTGTAAATTTGGCATTTCAGGACTAATATTTTGGCAGTACTAAATGTAAAGCTAATTTCTCATCATGATGGATGCTTTTATAATATACATGTATATGTTGTTACCTAAACTGTTTGCTACACGATATTTCCAGCTAAACCATAAATTGTATTATGCAATGTATTAGATCAGTTAATATTTTACCTGCAACCAGGCTGGTATTTTAGCTGTAGTAAATGATGTAATGTAACATTCTGGGTCACACGCCGATCGCATACACGAGAGTATGCTTTCTATGTCTATTCATGGTCTAATGGGAAGGGCAATTTATTGTGCATGTATTTTGGCGCCAAACTAGATTGACAAAGGATTTTTGAAATCCGAAACACGTCTCTCCTTACCTCTTGGATTGAGGGCGACCTGGCCGAATAAATTAATGCTGATTCTTCCAACTCCTCGAGTCCGTGCCTTCTTCCATGGAGTTTCTGTGGGAGCTGGAGTTTTGTGTTCATTTGATGCAGCGTGAGCGGTCGTCGCGCTTATCACGGAACACCAGTTGTTTGAGGCTCTCCCTTCAGACCGGACAGTTTTTGGAGGAGTACGGGAGTGCTATCGGGGAAGCCCCCAGAGGGTCAGCCAGGATGAGGAACGAGGATGACTACGGCAGGAGACCAGGGTCTTGTAGCGGGGCGGTTTTCGCAACTGTCAGTATGGGACACAGGTTCTCTCCAGCAAGAAATGCCTTGCCTGGAAGTCTAGCGCCACCAGGTAACTGGGCACTGCTGAGGCTGACGCGGTGAGGATGTTTGGGGCAGTATCACTTTGTCCATCGGTCCCCCTCAACCCGGAGTGTGTGCCATAATTTAATTGGATTCAATTCATGCTGTCTGTCTCTGTCAGATACATTAACATTTGCCTCTGCGCCGGTTACATTTGAATCGGACATTGATTTTGCGCAGTTACCATTTCATCATAAGCAGTGACATTGACCTAGCAGTATTAATATACTGTGTAAATGACCTGCTTTACCACTGGCCAACTTGGGGCATTGTGGATATGGTAGTCCTGAGGGGCTTCACAGCACGTGCTTGCAATTGGACTTAGAGTTTTAATATTACTCTTTGTCATGTAATTGGCCCCTTGGTGAAGTTTTAGTTTTCCGCTCCCGGTGCCTCATGATGAGTGGACAGAATGACTGTGTTATCAGCAGTGCCGCAGGAATAGAATATACAAAGTGAGAGGTCACGCTGGGGCAGCTGAGTCTTTAACTCGAGTGAGCTGAAACCAGGACATTGGCAGACATTTTTTTTGTTAATTTCAGTGACATTTGGTAGCAGCAACTTTTAAAGTACATTATACATAACTCTGTAAATTTGGCATTTCAGGACTAATAGTTTGGCAGTACTAATTTTAAAGCTAATTTCTCATCATGATGGATGCTTTTATAATATACATGTGTATGTTGTTACCTAAACTGTTTGCTACACGATATTTCCAGCTAAACCATGAATTGTATTATGCAATGTATTAGATCAGTTAATATTTTACCTGCAACCAGGCTGGTATTTTAGCTGTAGTAAATGATGTAGTGTAACATTCTGGGTCACACGCCGATCGCATAAACGAGAGTATGCTTTCTATGTCTATTCATGGTCTAATAGGAAGGGCTATTTATTGTGCATGTATTTTGGCGCCAAACTAGATTGACAAAGGATTTTTGAAATCCGAAATGCTTCTCTCCTTACCTCTTGGATTGAGGGCGACCTGGCAGAATAAGTTAATGCTGATTCTTCCAACTCCTCGAGTCCGTGCTTTCTTCCATGGAGTTTCTGTGGGAGCTGGAGTTTTGTGTTCATTTGATGCAGCGTGAGCGGTCGTCGCGCTTATCACGGAACACCGGTTGTTTGAGGCTCTCCCTTCAGACCGGACAGTTTTTGGAGGAGTACGGGAGTGCTATCGGGGAAGCCCCCAGAGGGTCAGCCAGGATGAGGAACGAGGATGACTACGGCAGGAGACCAGGGTCTTGTAGCGGGGCGGTTTTCGCAACTGTCAGTATGGGACACAGGTTCTCTCCAGCAAGAAATGCCTTGCCTGGAAGTCTAGCGCCACCAGGTAACTGGGCACTGCTGAGGCTGACGCGGTGAGGATGTTTGGGGCAGTATCACTTTGTCCATCGGTCCCCCTCAACCCGGAGTGTGTGCCATAATTTAATTGGATTCAATTCATGCTGTCTGTCTCTGTCAGATACATTAACATTTGCCTCTGCGCCGGTTACATTTGAATCGGACATTGATTTTGCGCAGTTACCATTTCATCATAAGCAGTGACATTGACCTAGCAGTATTAATATACTGTGTAAATGACCTGCTTTACCACTGGCCAACTTGGGGCATTGTGGATATGGTAGTCCTGAGGGGCTTCACAGCACGTGCTTGCAATTGGACTTAGAGTTTTAATATTACTCTTTGTCATGTAATTGGCCCCTTGGTGAAGTTTTAGTTTTCCGCTCCCGGTGCCTCATGATGAGTGGACAGAATGACTGTGTTATCAGCAGTACCGCAGGAATAGAATATACAAAGTGAGAGGTCACGCTGGGCAGCTGAGTCTTTAACTCGAGTGAGCTGAAACCAGGACATTGGCAGACATTTTTTTTGTTAATTTCAGTGACATTTGGTAGCAGCAACTTTTAAAGTACATTATACATAACTCTGTAAATTTGGCATTTCAGGACTAATAACTCCTCGAGTTCGTGCCTTCTTCCATGGAGTTTCTGTGGGAGCTGGATTTTTGTGTATATATATATATATATATATATATATATATATATATATATATATATATATATTACCTACTGGCAGTTATAGTGAGGACCTATTTTCCATAGGAAATCCGCAACATTCTATTCCCAATAAGTCTGGTGCTGGTTGACGAATCTTCGCGAAATTTTCCAAACTTTTGCCCAGTTCCGGTCCGCTTCTATCCTGAAAGTTTTGTGTTGATTCGTCAAGCGGGGGCCGAGAAAAAAGGGGGGTCCCAAAACACGTTTTCCCCATGCAATTTCCCATAGGACCTGTTGACGCAGCTACAGCCCGAACTGCTGAACGGAATTACACCAAATTTGCTAAAGAGGTAGTCCTCAGTTCAGACTCGTGCCTTTTGCATAAATGGTGTAAATCCGTTCAGTAGTTCCTGAGAAAATTAGACTAAAAAAGATAGATATATCTATTGCCTCGGAGGATCCGCGCACCCTAAGCGCACCCTAAGCGCACCCTCCCCGAACCAAGCACGCACCCTCCCGATCACGCGCTGTATGCTAATTGGCTGTCAAGTGTCTGTCTACATTCGAAGCCAGGAACTGTTGGCAGCCATTTTGTGCCTCGGTTGAAGCGAGGCTGATTAAGTAAGGGAAATAAGTGTGTGAAAGATGTAAAGGGGGCAGGGTAGAAATACTCTGACCCTCTAGTGTTGCTTAGGGTTTTTTTTTTAAACTGCGTAATGCGCGTAGGGTGAGCGGTTCCTAACGCGTTGGGTGCGCGGATCCAAGGAAAAACAACTGACATTTTTGGGAGATAAACATCAAGCTTAAGTGTTTTGTTGTTGAGTGGCTCTAAAAAGAGCCGTTGTGTTCATTGAGAGTTTTTGGTACTTATAAGTAAGTACCTATACAGAGTCTAAAGTTGTTGAGGAAGACTCTGTTTCCTTCATCAGTAAAGTGTACTCCATCTCTCCTATACATCTCTTGCATATGAAAGCGCAGATTGTTATTGTAAATGGACCTCATTCTATAGTCTCGGAGAAAAGCAGAAACAGATTTATTCACATGTTTCCTAGCTTTCTCAATTTGTGGACAAAAATGATTGGACCAGTTCCATTTCTGCCTTTGGCATATCTTAGAATACACAAAGGCAGTTTTGGGAAAAAGTGAAATCAATTCTGCAAAGGTGTCCTTCATAAGCATTTCCAGACCTACCCCAGTCAAAGTGCCTAGGTCATTGCCACCACAGTGCACTATTATGAGGTCAGGGTGTTGGATATTCATAAAGGATTTTACCAATGGCATCAATTGGTGCCACTTTAACCCTCTCTGTCCAATCCATTTAATGTCTACATTTGGCAAACCTAGGTCTTTGTGAATGCCTTTGTTTTCTGCATAATTTTGGCTCCAGAAAATATAGCTGTGTCCCACAATCCACACTCTAAGCATCTTGAAGGGAGGTCTGGATGCACTCAGATGGTCTCTGTAAATGAAATGGCAGTTTGAAAAGTAAGATTTCTCTAAAATGGTGGCTAAGATGCAGTTTTGAAAAAAAGACAAGAAATCAGTGGTTGTTTGACAACCTTCTACAGTGAAAGGTAGAGTGCGTGTTTCTGTTTTTTAAACGCATGATTCTTATTGGTTAACAAAAACTGATTGAAAGGAACATTATATATGATAAGCTGATATGTTGAAAAGTCAAGCACACTTGCTGTTTTGATTAGCAACATTGTGTGCTGAACTTGTGACCTGTGTGCTCAGTTCAGTGTTCCATGAACTGTTTCTATGGTAACAGGCAGAAAGCAGATTGGGGGTAGGGTTCAAATTTATGTCATTTGGAAAGGGTTGAAATGTTTAACCAATAGAAATGTGTTTTAGCTTTTGAATTTATGTGGGAAGGAATGTGATTTGATGTTTACATGTATATGTGTGGAAAATGAGAGGGAAACTTTGCAATTTTTTGGTTTTGCTGACAGGTGCACAGTGCAGAGATTCTGTATAAGAAAATCTGCTGTGTGACTGATATACTTCTTAATCTACAAAACAACTTGAAAGGTGAGTTATTTAATTGTGAGGGGATGTATGTGGTCTATTTTGATTTTAATCAGACTAATGTATTTCTTCTGGTAAAGTGCAGGGTGTACTTTTTTCTGTCTACAATCTTATTGACAGTGTGTGTGCATGTAGAAATCATTCTGTGATAAGCATTTGTATTTTTCATGTGTTTGCAGACAGATAACTGTGCTGTTTTTATATTTTAGTGCAATTAGAAATCAGTCATTGTTTATAAATTTGCAAAATGAGTCACGTTTCTACACTAAAATGTAGTATTCGTAGATTAAGAAATGTGTTTTGGTATAGTGCAAGGGATAGTGAATCTGTGTGCATTTAGGAATCATTTTGTGAGAAACATTTTGGTACTAATCTGTAGTAGTAGATTTTCTGCAATGTGTGCAGTCCCCTTAGATCTTGTAGACTAGTAAATGTGTTTTGTACAAGGGATAGTTGTCTGTCTACAATCACACTGTGAGTCTGTGTGCATTTGGGAACCACTGTGAGAGAAGCATTTGGTAACATCATGTATTTGTTGACAGATAACTGTTTTAAAACCTGTCATGTTGTCAAGTTTTAGTAGCATTAGAAGCCAGTCTTTGCTTATGCATTGATAAAATGAGTCAGTCTTTGGCACTATATTGCAGTACTTAAATATGTGGATTGTGTGCAGTACCCTTACCCCTTCCAGATTAGTGAATGAGTTTTGGTAAACTCCTAGGATAGTCTTGCTTGCCTAAAATCACACTGTGAGTCTGTGTGCATTTGGGTAAGGATTGTGAGAGAAGCATTTGGTAACATCGTGTATTTGCTGACAGACAACTGTTTTAAAACCTGTCATGTTGTCAAGTTTTAGTAGCATTAAAAGCCAGTCTTTGCTTATGCATTGATAAAATGAGTTAGGCTTTGACACTAAAGTGCAATACTTAAATATGTAGATCGTGTGCAGTCGCCTTACCCCTTCCACAGTAGTGAATGAGTTTTGGTAAACTCCTAGTGATAGTGTTGCTTGTCTAGAATCACACTGTGAGTCTGTGTGCATTTGGGAACCACTGTGAGAGAAGCATTTGGTAACATCATGTATTTGCTGACAGATAACTATTTTAAAACCTGTCATGTTGTCAAGTTTTAGTAGCATTAGAAGCCAGTCATTGCTTATGCATTGATAAAATGAGTCAGGCATTGACAGTAAAGTGCAGTACTGAAATATGTAGATTGTGTGCAGTCCCCTTACCCCTTCCACAGTAGTGAATGAGTTTTGGTAAACTCCTAGGGATAGTGCTGCTTGTCTAGAATCACACTGTGAGTCTGTGTGCATTTGGGAACCACTGTGAGAGAAGCATTTGGGTACTTCATATCTTTGAATACGCATAACTGCTTAAAAACTTTCCTGTTCTCAAGTTTTGGTAGAATTAGAAGGCAGTCATTGCTTATGTATTCACCCAGGAACTGTCCTTGCAATACTGTAAACATTCAGTTAATATTCAAGTAGTAATGGAGTTAGGCAGGCCTTAGCACATGCATTGATTCAAATGCTTATCCACTATGCATGCAGTTCTCTAACCATCTACACAGTTCTCTTTCACACCTTTAATTCCCCAGTCAATATCCATACACTTCAAGCAAACACCCTGTCACTCCCCATGTACTCCTCTAGTGACCCATTCAGCACCATGTACTAAACCATTCACTGCGCCAAAACCCAAACACTTATAAATTCACTCAGGCACTCTCTTTGCAGTACTCTAATCATTCAGTCAGTATCTAAGTACTCATGCAGCGAGCCAGGCCTTACAACATGGACTGCTTCAAACCCCTATCCAGTATGCATACAGGCCTCTAGTCACCTACACACTTGTCTTTCACTTCTTTAATTAACTAGTCAGTATCTATATACTTCAATAAACATCCTGTCACTCATCTTGCACTCATCCAGTGACTGATCCAGTACCATGTACTAATCTCTTCACTGTGCCAAAACTGAAAAACGTAAAAGTTTTACCCAGGCACTCTCCCAGCAGTAGTCTAATGATTCAGTCAGTTTCCAGGTACTCATGTAGTGAACCAAGCATTACCACATAGACTGCTTCAAATGTCTATGCAGTATGCATGCAGTCTTCTAACATACTATAAACTTGTCTTTAACAGCTTAAATTCCGCAGTCAGTATCCATGTACTTCCAGCAAACATCCTGTCACTCCCCTTGCACTGTTCCAGTGACTTATTCAGCACCATGCAGTAATGCATTCACTGCGCCAAAATTGAAACACTTATAAATTCACCCAGGTACGCTTCTTGCAATAGTCTAATCATTCAGTCAGTACCTAAGTAATAATGGAGTGAGGCAGACCTTAGCACATGGATTGATTCAAACGTGTTTCCACTATGCATGGAGGCCTCTAACTACCAAGACAACTGCCTTTCAGACCTTCAATTTCTCTGTCAGTATCTATAAACTCCAATAAACACTCTGACTCACCTCCACTGACTCATTTGGCAGTAGGTACTAATCTATTCACTGCACTAGAATCCAAAATCTTAAAAAGATTCACTGAGTCACTCTTTTTGTAGTACTCTAATGATTAAGTCAGTACTCAGGTAGTTTTGCAGTGATCCATGTGTTACTCTATGGACTGTTTCAAACGTCTATCCACTATGCATGTAGGTCTCTAGCCACCTACATACTTGTCTTTCACACCTTCAATATCCCAGACAGTATTCATACAGTTCCCGCAAACACTCTGTCAGTCTCCTTATACTTCTCCAGTGACCCATTCAGTACCATGTACCAATCCATTCACTGCGCCGAAAGCCAACCACTTATAAATTCACCCAGGCACTCTCCTTGCAGTACTCTAATCATTCAGTCAGTACCCAAGTACTCATGCAGTGAACCAGGCCTTAGCACATGAATTGCTTCAAACGCCTATCCAGTATGCATGCAGTCCTCTAACCACCTACACAGTTGTCTTTCACACCTTCAATTCCCCAGTCGGTATACATACACTCCAGCAAACACCCTATCACTCCCCTTGCACTCCTCCAGTGACCCATTCAGCACCATGTACTAATCCATTCACTGCGCCAAAAGACAACAACTTAGAAATTTACCCAGGCTCTCTTTGCAGTACACTAATCATTCAGTCAGTACCCAAGTACTCATGCAGTGAGCCAGGCCTTAGTACATGAATTGCTTTAAATGCCTATCCAGTATGCATGCAGTCCTCTAACCACCTACACACTTGTCTTTCACACCTTCAATTCCCTAGTCAGTATTCATACACTTCTAGCAAACACCCTGTCACTCCCCTTGCAGTCGTCTAGTGACCAATTCAGCACCATGAACTAATCCATTCACTGTGCCAAAACCCAAATTCTTATAAATTCAACCAGGCACTCTCCTTGCAGTACTCTAATCATTCAGTCTGTACCCAAGTACTCATGCAGTGAGCCAGGCCTTAGTACATGGACTTTTTCAAACACCTATCCACTATGTATGCAGTCCTCTAACCACCTACACACTTGTCATTCACACCTTCAATTCCCCAGTCAGTATTCATACACTTCCAGGTAGTTTTGCATGATCCAAGTGTTACTCTATGGACTGTTTCAAATGTCTATCCAGTATGCATGTAGGTCTCTAGCCACCTACACACTTGTCTTTCACACCTTCAATATCCCAGACAGTATTCATACAGTTCCCACAAACACTCTGTCACTCCCCTTATACTTCTCCAGTGACTTATTCAGCACCATGTACTAATGTATTTACTGCACCAAAATACAAATACTTATAAATTCATCCTGGCACTCTCCTTGCAATACTCAAAACATTCAGTCAGTATGCAAGTACTATTGGACTGAGACAGGCCTTATCATATGGATGGATTCAAACATGTGTCCACTATGCATGTAGGTCTCTAATCACCTACACACTTGTCTTTCACACCATCAATATCCATGGCAGTATTCATACACTTCTAGCAAACACCCTGTCACTCACCCAGTGTGTCTCCTTATAGTACTGTAATCATTCAGTCAGTTAGCATGTAGTCTTTTAGTGAGGTAGGCTTTAGGGCATGAACTGCTTCAAAGTAGTATGCACTATGCATGTAGTGTTTTAACCATCGTTACACTTGTGCTTCAGGGATATAGTTTCTTAGTCAGTTTTTGTATAAAATGTGTTTCTACAGTAATAGAATAGTATAAATTTGAAAGGTATTGATATACTTTTATTTGTGATTCTTTTTTACAGATACTGTTTTTAAACGTTAAAATAGAGAAATCATGCCAGAAAAAAAAGAAAAGAACAGAGACAGGAGAATTAGTTGAAGAAACATCAACCACAAGTATTGAATGTACAAGATAATGTGGCTAAAAAGAAAAAATCTTCTGATAAGATCACAAAGCAACTTATTAAAAATGTTTGTAGGAGAAAACAGAATGTACAGAATGCTGAAACCACTGAGAATGCTTCAAGTAGAAATAAAAATCCAAATAAGAGGTAAAGCAAAAAAGCAAATGTTCAGTCAAAGGAGACAAAGTGTGGTAAAAGAAGGCAAAATCAGTATAAGGAATTACGCAAAAAAATATTTTACAAGAGAGTAGTACATAATTTGCTGAAAGATGTGAAGAAATATAAAAAGAGAGCTTTATTTTATAAAAAGAAGAAGCATATTGAAAACATTGTTGAAAAGGCTTTTGAAGTAAAAAGGAAACTATTCATTTTAGTATTAAACAGACTTCGATCACTAGATAAACCAATCCATTTAATGAAGGCCAAAAGTAGGAGGAAAAGAGTAATTAATAGAAAAAAAAAATTTGATTTTTTTTGGGAGAATGTTAAAAATCTCCGCAAACACGCGGAAATATCGCGAAGATGCGGAAGTTTTTTTCCCGCCCGTTCGCGGTATTTTCTGCGTGGTTGCGGCTCGCCAACTTACCCATGCGGTCGCTCACGGGCGCGGCCATCTTGTTTTCACTTGTCTCGCAGTGCATGATCGCGAGAAGAAGGACGTGATCGCGCGACGAATGACGTTACTGCGGGCGCGAACTGTCGCGAGACAGCGCAAATGGCTACCAACAATTCAACATCTCGTGGAGAACGCGACCGGATAGGAAAAACTTGTCGGCGAACGCGGGGATTCAGGTAAGGCGATCGCGCACACGCGAGAATGTATTATTTTACAGCGCGAGCAAGCGAAAAATTTCCGGTAAAATGCGGATTGCGGAAATTTTGACATTTTCGCGCTCTCCGCGGAACGCGAAAATGTCAAATTATCGCAATTTCCGCGAGCGAAACGGAATTTTAGCCCAGGCCTAATGGAAACACAGTTCCAGTTCAGAGCCTTTCTTTAATGAAGAGAGTTATTTACAGAGCAGCAAAAAATTACTGTATGCAGTTGACACCAGTGGTAGAGGTTATGACGTTAGAGATGGTTGTCCAATTGAGAAATAGAAAATGGTTGAAAGAAATGCAGAAGAAGTGATAGCTGATGAAGTTCTAGGGAGACGTCCTAAACACCCTGTGTACACTTGGGATTGCAGTAGTATTTGTAGTGTACGACAGGAATCTATTGATAAATTATGTAGTTTTTTACGAACATATAGTAAAAAAAGTGTTAAATAAAAGATTAAGGTGTTGCAAGGACTAGACCCTTGCAGAGTGAGAAAAAATACTGGTTTGCAATGTCATTCTCTGGCTTGTCTTTCTAGGAAGGTTTGTCAAAGTGTTTTTCACCATTTCAGGATGCTGGCAGTACATCACACTCAAATGCGGAAGTTAGTGAGAAGATTGTATTATGCGAAAAGTACAGCACTAAAGTTAAATGATTTGAACAGTGCTCTTTTGCGTGGCTCAGTATCAGATGTGAAGAAGGTTTGTGATGATATTGAGTTTTGTTACTTTGGTCCTCAGCAAGAGAGTGCAGAAACTGATACATTAGTTGAACAAAATGTTGAAGACAATGTAGAACCCGTAATTACAAAAAATTTTGAGGATGAAATCACAAAGTTTAAGGTAATTTCAGGTGAAAGCCCAAATGTTTCTTGTATTTGTTGTCGACAAAGTCACTATAAAAATCAGACTAGGGGTGTCAATCTGTATTTAAAAAGTGAAATAGAAGATAATGATAAGTGGATGGAATTTGCAACTTATTTGTTGGTAGAGGATTGTTTTGATTTGGGATCTGAGCAGCGTATTTACAAATATTGTTATAACAAATTAGATGAGAATAAAATGCCTGCTAGAGCTGTTCATAATAATCTAGAGTTGGTTGCTATTCCTTCAGATCTGATAGATTTAAATACGTATGAGTCTATTCTCATTCAATGCGTTCACCCGTTTCAGGCTATTGTTCGTATGGAGCCTAAAACAGGTAAATTACCTCCATCAGAGTTACAAAGAGGATTGAAAGGAAGAGTTGTGTATTTACCGTTAGATTTAAGGAAAAATATTGAAACTATTGGTGTAGACCATGCAGAAAATGAGCCACTAGTCATTCTAGTTAATGGTGTTCCTACTAAGAATAAGAAAATCTGGCAAGAGTTAGTGGATGTTAGAAAAGTGCAAAAGGCATCATTGTATCTGTTAAAAAATAATGAGTGCTATAGAAATGTGTTTGTAGTAGAAGAAGAAATAGATTTAGCAGAAGATACTGAAACATTAAGTGGACAAATAGAAAAAGTGGACATGTCCAGATGTGAAGAATTCTATGAACATTGCAGTGTACATACACTTCATTTCAAAGAGGTGATGGGGAATACGATTGAGTTGTTCCAAATGAAAAAAGCA
This sequence comes from Triturus cristatus, assembly GCF_964204655.1. Classification (NCBI taxonomy): domain Eukaryota; kingdom Metazoa; phylum Chordata; class Amphibia; order Caudata; family Salamandridae; genus Triturus; species Triturus cristatus. The sequence goes on along the minus strand of NC_140584.1, from coordinate 35,737,188 downwards.
ACAGGAAGTCTCATGAGTGTATGGGAAGAGAGCTTGGAAGCTCGTTGTTTCCCGCAGTTGCTTCCAACAGGAAAAGGTGGACGATATGATGAACGTCCTGTGCAGATTCCTGCATCTGAATATCAGACAACAAGATTATATGCAGAAGATCCAAGATTTCGACAATATCCCTTATATGTTTCATCTTCTGTTTGAAAGTGACTTGTCTGGACTTTCATATGCAGTAAATCACATTTTAAAAACTGGAATGCATCTTCAAAATGTAACTGCAAAGGATTTTATGGATAAAGTGCATCAGAGAGATGATCATTTAGAATCTCAGTTGATTAATCTGATGGCATGTCAGCGTGGGACTAATGAATATTGGTACCGTCGTCAGGGAGAACTGAAATGTATGCTACGGAACTTGGGAACTCCTACATGGTTTGTTACACTAAGCTGTGCTGAGTATGCTTGGGATGATTTACTTGAATTTCTTCGAGAGGCAAATTCCAATATAAAAAATATTGAATACAGGACACCTGGAGAATTGTGCTCTTTGGATCCTGTTAATGTATGAAGATATTTCAATCATAGATTTGAAGCTATGATGTCTTTCATCTGCAATAAAAAGAATCCTCCTCTTGGAGAAGTTGTGGATTTCTTTTGGAGAAAGGAGTATCAAGCAAGAGGTGCTCCTCATATACATATGTTGGTATGGATCAAGGACGACCCCAAATTTGGAACAGATTCAGATGAAACTGTTTTGTCTTTCATTGAAGATTATGCCACATGTGCTGTACCCAATAGCAGAGAACATAAAAACTTAAAACAACAAGTCTTACGATTCCAAAGCCATCGATGTGGAAAATACTGTCGACGAAAGTACAAGTCAAAGGATAAGTTCTATACCAAATGTTTTTTTGGATTTCCACATCCTGTATTATCCAAAGGAAGAGTGAACAGTTTTATGTCAGCTATGCGACATACCATCACAAGAAAGTCTCCGAAAAATACCTACAACTTAAGAAGAAGCGAAGAATCAAAATACATAAATGACTACAATCCAGTTATTTTATCCATGTGGAACGCTAACGTGGATATTCAGTATGTTGCGGACAATTCCATTGCTGTTGCTCGATATGTAACGTCCTACATTACTAAATCAGAAAAGACTGAATTGAAAGAAATGTGGGAAGAGATTTCTCATGAGAAGACTCTAAGTAAGAAATGATACAGTTTCAGATTGAAGATGTTATCGCATCGTGAAATTGGAGCAGATGAATGTTCAGATCGGTTATCATCTGCAAGTCTATATTCCAAAAGTAGAAGAATCATTATGGTGAGTCTAGGTCTTGCAGGAATGCGAAATCGGGTACTAAAATCTGTTCAAGAAATTGAATATTTAGCAGAAAAAGAACCAGAAAGTACAGATATTTTGAAAACGAATATGTTGGACACATATTACCCAAACAGAAGTCATCATCTTGAGAACATCTGTCTCTATGAAGTGCTGCAAAACTACACTTTTAAATGGAATACTACAGAGAACATCAATGATGGCAAGTATGCAGTGATTGGTTCCGAAGGATGTCTGGTGAAACAAAGGAAAGGAAATGTAATTAATCACAGGAAACTGAGTTGCGACACTGCTGACAAAAGAGAATTTTACTATTTAGCCCTTTTGCAAATGTTCAAACCATGGCGTTCAGAACTGGAATTACTTTGAGATTTTCAGAGCTATGAAGATTCATTTAATGCTTGTAAAGATAGCATACAATGCAGTGCTTTTGCAAATTATGTGAAAATGTTGAATGATGAAATTGATCAAGAAGCTACAATTGCAGCTGAAATTGCTAGAGACAGTTTTCAAGACAGTCAAAGTTCTGCTGCACTGAGTCAAGATCCACTTGGAAAACCAATTGTTGAAAATGAAGCAGCAACTGCCATGAATGAGGTGGAAACAGCAATGTATCAAGCTCAAGAAGATGTAATACAGTTAGGAAACTTGGAAGAACAACTAAATGTTGAACAGAAACAAATATATCAACACGTGAAAGAGCAGATTGACCATGGATTACTTCATGAAAAGAAAGGGTGCTCATGTACATCATTTCAACCTATCCAAATGTATGTGAGTGGTCAAGCTGGAGCAGGAAAAAGTTTCTTAATTAAAGTAATTACAAGTTCTCTGCAGAAAACAACTGAGTCGCATTTGTCTTGTGTTGTCACTGCTCCAACTGGGTTGGCAGCACATAACATTAAAGGAATTACTTTACATCGTTTACTAATGCTACCAGTAGAGCATGAGAACAAATTGGAATACCACAAGCTATCTGGAGAAGCTTGTTGTGAAGTTTCAAGAGTCCTGAAGAAAATAAAACTTCTCATTATTGATGAGGTGTGCATGGTCTCAAACTTGATAATTGCCTTTGTGCATTTAAGAATGCAGCAAATTCTTAAAACAGAGTATGACGTCTTATTTGGAGGAAAACACGTCATAGTTTTTGGAGATCTATTGCAACTGACTCCGGTAAAAGGACAACCGGTATTTAAAACACTTGCACATGAAGATACTAGAAAGTCTCTTGGTAGTGTTGGTAATGTGAACATTTGGACTCATTTTGAATACAAAGAACTGACAACAAATATGCGACAGGCAAATGATGCTGAATATGGAAGTATTCTTCAAGATATAAGAATTGGAATTCTTACAGAACATGGCAAACAAGCTTTTGAGAGTCGATTACTTTACAATGTGTTTCCAAATGAAAATGTAGTTCCTGCAAAAGTGTACATGAAAATGGCTGAAAATAAATCAGTGATCTGTTTAATGCCAACACTGCGCGAGTGTTCCATATTCAACGAAGAACTATTGAAACTGAAAAATGAGGAAATTATAAAAATGGAAGCCATTGATAAAATAGAGTATGAAGGAATCACTATTATTTTGACGGGAAAGTAAAAAACAAAACTGGATTCTTTAGAAAAAAAAATATCTAAAACAGCTGGTTTAGAAAAGACACTATATGCGTGTGTAAACTGTCGGGTAATTTTAAGGCATAATTTGGATGTAGAAAAAGGGTTAGTTAATGGCGCAATGGGTAAAGTGGTGGATTTTGTTAATTATCAGAAAAAAGAAGGAATTGAATTTGTAAAAATTAAATTTGATCAGATTGAAGAAGTTAAAGAAATTGGTTGTTGTTCAGTTCGTTTTTTGCTTGTTAAAGATTTATAAGTCCGTAGGAAACAATTTCCATTTTCTCTGGCATATGCAGTGACTATTCATAAATCTCAAGGATTAAGTGTAGACAGTGCATTGGTGAACCTTGGATCTACTGTATTTAAAGAGGGTATGGCATATGTTGCTTTGTCGCGAGTCAGAATATTATCTGGTTTGTTTTTGATTGATTTTGATGAGACAAAGGTTACTGCAGATGCAAACTGTGTAAAAGAGTATAATAGGTTAAGAAGGGTGTACGCTCCAAATCTAGGTCAATATCCTGTATTTGAAAAGTGTATGGTTGGTCGAAAAAGAAGGTTTGAGAATATCTGTTCTGAAGGTATCGAGAAGGGAAAAGAACAAGATAATGTTGTAATTGCAAGTAAAAAGAAATTGGACACTGTTGAAGAGATTGTTGGTTATAAGTTTGAAAATAGTTCAGGTGTCAACTGCTATGCTAATGTAGTGGTCAATGTTGTTTTTCATCTTGAAGGTTTGCAAGAACAAATTATGCAGAATCGGCAAAAAAGATTTTGTTCTCTGTTGCATTCTGTTTATGAAAAATTGACAACAGATACAAGTAAAATACAATCTGTTTCAGATGTTCGTAATCTTTTGGATGTGTGTTCTGGTTCTACACAATTTACACAAAATATCCAACCAGATGCTCAGGAATTTTTAATGTATATGCTTATCATTTTTGAAAATGAAGGTGTAGAAATAGAAAATATTTTTGGCCTTTCTTACAAATGGGAACATAATTGTGAAAATTGCATGTATACATGTAGCACCAATGTAGACACTGAAAGATTTCTGTATTTAACATTTCCAGACTGTAAATCAGTGTCTTTCAATAAATCAGTTAAAGGTGCAAATCAAAACATGGAGTGTAGCTAATGTAAATCAGAAATGTTATCCACATTATTTTTTATCAAAATATGGACAATACATAATTTTAATGATGCAACGTTGTACAGCTGATGGAAGAAAATTGGATACTTTAATAAAGCAGTTTGTAGCAACACAACTATAAATATCAGGAAGGACTTTTGTAGCAATTGCAATAATTTTCCATGATGGTCCTTCCACCACATCTGGACATTACACTGCCTATCTAAAATGTGACAAAGGCTGGACACTTTGTAATGATTCCCAGTTGGTTTTCAAACAACGTTTGCCTAGGGAATTACCAAATTCCTACCTAATATTTTTAAAGTCAAAGTTTTAGGAAGATAATTCATTCTCTGAGGAATTTATTATTATAATTTAATAGGATTACCATTGGACAATTTACATAAAAAGGAGTGCAAAAATACCATTTGGGCTCAAGGAAAGGTACATGTTTGAATTATGGACTTTTTTGTGCTCATTGACTCGGTGAATATTTTTAAGCGACAACATTTACAGTTTTTATAAGTTAAAGTTATAGCATTTTGTTAGCCATAAGCATTTCATATATGTGTGATTTGTATCTTGTGGTATTTTACTGAGAATAGCATGTTGGGTTTTTTAAACAATCTTTTTGATTGTGGTTTTTTGCCCGCTGTTAAGTGATGAGTATGATTGAAATCACTATTTCTAGTGAAATACAATATATTCTGAGAACAGCAAAAAAGGCAAACAAATAACTTTGTTGAAATTATGCAGTGTTGTAAAAAATGTATTATTACATGTTATATCTATTTTTTCTTTTCTTTACAGATCCTAATTCTAAAATAAGCAGTTTACATCAATTTACATTGCAAAAAAAATCTGAAAAAAATGTATACCATTTTTAATTTCTATTACTGTGAAGGTAAGTTTAACTAAGTATTAATATGCAGAATGGGCAGATCTGCAAGAACCTTCAAAGATTGAACAAGTTTTTTAAAACACTCTGTTTATACCTATGTAGTTTTGAAATCTCTGTTATCGGATATTAAGTGACCTCCAAAAAAACAGATTTGAGTGGTTCATAATATTTCCCATTGTACCTATTGAAGGACCGCAATCATTTCAATCATTCTTGTTTGAGCATCTTTGCAGACAAAACTCTGTGTTTACCTTCTATCATTTAGAAGCAATTTTAAAACAGAAATATGTCACTTTTTGTAACATAGTTATTGCACAAGACACTCTTTCATATTTACAAAGAGAGGAATAGGCGCTCTGTGTACTTTTTCTACTCCATGTAAATACAACCTCATCATACACACCACTTTGCATTGAAAGGTTGTTCTATAAGTGTTGTTGTGCATGATTGCACTGAATACTCATAGAACAAGACACATCTCCAGATTTATCAGAAATCATAAATCTTGATATGTGTGTGAATGCTGCACCATTCTCTAATTGGTGTACAAAAGCACAACAAGGATAATTGTTTTCTTTTCTCCTCATTTTTAAATCTTCAATGCATGCTAAAATGTTCAGCATACATTGAAGGAGAAAAATGCGTTTACTGATTGTTTTTGTGCAGGAAGGTGTGTCTTTCTGCACAAAAACAAACAGCACATGTCACAGATATCCTTCCACTATGGTGCAAGGGTGCCTGTGTCACCACATGGCTGCAATTTAAGCAGCCGTGCAGAGAGAAGCATAGATGTGCAACATATTTATGTACATATGTTGCATCCCTGTGCTTCGGAAGTACTACAGCACACTCCAGTTAAAGAGGTTACTGTGCGATGCTGCAGCACTTCCTCATAGTTCTGCACTTATACATTCATCATACGCTATTAATGCATTCATTCAGTCAATTACGTTCTACACATACATTCATCTAAACTTTCACACACCAACAAACAAATATGGCTCTTTTTTTAAACCAGGAAAGTTAGTTCTTAGAAGAACTTTTTTTTTCTTCTTCTTTCTTTTATATATCTTTTTTGTTTTTTTGAACAATTTTTAATTTTTGGGGGATTTTCTTGAAAAAAAAGGAAAAAACAGAACTGGACGAACAAAACAATGAACTTCAGGGGGAAAACCCCCCCCAAAAAAACTAGCAATGGTGACTCTCTTGCTTGCGGCAGATTAGATCAATAGTCTGCTCCCCGTAGCATAAAATAGCATTTCATTTTATGAAGAGCACTTTCAAGTATTGGAACTGCGGACGGATGTCCAAATTTTGTGCAGAAGGATCCACCCTTGAAGTGCTTGGAATGATGAATCCGAAGGAGCAGGAACGACTCTCATTCTGCGGCATTCTTCCTGAGCAAGGTTTACCGGATAAAGGGTCCTCAGATGCTTCATCATGCTCGCAGTTCCGCAGGAATATTTTTTGTTTGGATCCCCACGGGACAGTACTCTCTGGCAGATCTTGCAGGTCACCAAGGTGGCATTGGTCTCTGTTTGCTCCTTGAAAACGTGAAACATTTTCACACCACAGATGAAAAACGTGGTGTGCGTGATGGCTCTTCCAAAAAATCACCCTCAGATGAAAGAGGAGATCCAGGAGATGCCTGCTGCCCTGAAGCCATTGTTTCTTAAGAAAAAAGTTTGAGCTAAGTGAAAACTTAGTCAAAAAAGCTTCTTCTCTGCAAAGAGATGCTCCTCCAAAGAAGGTCAAAGAAGAATGATTGAAATGGGTGGGGTCTTTCAATAGTTAGAACAGGAAGTGTAATGAACCAATCAAATCTCTTTTTTTCAGGTCACATACAGCACGTACCCAGCGTGCATCCGCGAAATTGAATTTAAAAGGAATATAGGATTAGATGTAAGAATATATTACTTTTATGAGTAGTTTAGAGTTTGTCTTCAATTAATATTCACATAAAATACATATATATATGTTTTTTTAAATGTTAAATATTTTGCGGGATTCGCGCACCCACCGCGTCTTGCACGCACATCACGCATCGCGGAAGCGCGCAAGCGTCGCATAACGTGCTACGTACGTGTCGCGTATAGGCTTGGAGTCGCGTACCGGTCGCACTGCAATCGCGCACCAAACACGTACCCAACGCTTACCGTACGCGGATGCTTTCGCGTAGGGATCGAGAACGGTGCGCATAGGGTGCGCGGATCCCAAAAAAATGGAAAATTAAAATAAAAAAGAAAGTTTTGAAAATATAGTTTACAAATTATTTTTAAAAATATAAAAATATATTTTAAAATATTAACTTTTTTTTTTTAAAACCCGATAAAAACAAATATTATTTTTTAATTTTGAAAAGAATTAATTGAAAAAATAAGTTAAAAAAAGGTGATAAAAAAGTATTTAAAAAAAACTTAATTAAATGAAATGACACACTGAAATTGAAAAATTTAGAAATTCAATGAAAGTCATTAAACATCATAGCTTTAGAGATAAATTATAAATAGGAATTAGCATTTAAAAAACCTTTGAAATTCACTGAAAAAACCATAGGTTTCATGCACGTTATAGTTAGGAATTGGCATTTAAAAAACCTTAGAAATTCACTGAAAAAACCATACGTTTCAGGGGTGTTATAGTTAGCTGGACATTTCCCTCGTACAAAATCCTAGAAATTCCCCCGTTATAGTTAGTTCAGATAACTATAACTCGCGCGCCCCCGCAATGCACTGCTGATGACGTCACATATTACATCACTCATGACATGGTCAGTAACATCACTGAGGACATCTCAAATGACATCACTGATGACATCACTGATGACATCATCCATGTAATAAATTAGTGCATCTTCCCACACCCTAATATAATCTTTGATACACCGACTCAAAATTTCAGATGGCCATTCTCAAAACCATAGATACTACAATACCAATAACTACATACCCACTCATTGACTCTTAGGTCTACACACACCTCCACTCACTCATCTGTAGAGTCACTCATACTTACAGTCACTCAGTACAGGACTATCATATGCATTTATACACCTATATAGACACTCAGACACCGCCAATCATCCATAGACATACTCACACACCTAGTCAATCATGCAAATAATTAAGCACACTCCAATTTACTCACCTATACAGTTATACACACACAAGTTCATTTACTCATAAAATACTACCAAATTCTTACGCTCTTATACAACTACTGATACAAGCACACACTCATCCATACAGCCACTCTCACAATCACACACTCTCATATATACCCAGTTATATACTCTTACACACATATACCCTGCGTTTCACATATGTAGTTACTCACACATGTACCACTGAGATATACATTCAATCACTAACACACTCATACATACACTCACCCAACCATACAGTCCATCACAGATGCACTCTTAAAACCATGCACCCATAGAATCACCCACTCACACATCTAGGCACAGAGTCACACACACCCTACCCACACAAACACTCATGCACCCATACAGATACTCAGACAATCAATCAGTAACTCATATAGACACTCATATAGCTATTCACAAAACCATGCAGGCACTTATACAACAACAGACAGACAGATACAGACATTCACACAGTTTAGTCACTAGTCTGCAGTAAGATACGTTTAATGACTCACTTATAGAGTCAGTCACACACCTAGAAAATCATCCATTCACACACTCATACACCCGCTCATTCTTCCATAGGTCTTTCCCTATATATATTAAACATATTAAAACTCTACAGAAACACAGACTCACTGGATGATGTCATCAGTGATGTCATCAGTGATGTCATTTGAGATGTCATCAGTGATGTCACTGACCATCTCATGAGTGATGTAATTTGTGACGTCATCAGCAGTGCATTGCGGGGGCGCGTAAGTTATAGTTAGCTGAACTAACTATAACGGGGGAATTTCTAGGGTTTTGTACGAGGGAAATGTCCAGCAAACTATAACACCCCTGAAACTTATGTTTTTTTCAGTGAATTTCTAAGGTTTTTTAAATGCCAATTCCTAACTCTAACGTGCATGAAACCGATGGTTTGTTCAGTGAATATATATATATATATTATCTACTGGCGGTCGCCAGTAGATAGTTATAGTTAGGACCGTGTTTCCATAGGAAATCCGCAACATTCTATTTGGAATAACTTTGGCGCCGGTTGACGAATCCTCCTACCCTGAAAGTCTCGGGGGGATTCGTCAAGCGGGGGCTGAGAAAAAAGGGGGGTCCCAAAACACGTTTTCCCCATGCATTTTCCCATAGGACCTTTAGTCCGAGCTACAGCCCGAACGGCTGAACAGAATTACTTGAAATTGGGCAGAGAGGTAGTCCTCAGGTCAGGGATGTGCCTTTTGCAGGTCTGGTGTAAATCTGTTCAGTAGGTCCTGAGAAAATAGCATTTAAATCAATATATATATCTGTAAGCGCGCTCCGTGCGCTTACGGTAAGCTTACCGTACGCGTACGGTGCCGTGCGCGAGCTCAATTCTGATTGGTGGTTACATGACTGTAAACATTCGAATCGGTCGAAATCAGAAAGTGCCGGCCGCCATTTTCTGTCTCTCGCTCTGAAAAACAAAGGTGGATAACGTGAAAAGGGGGCAACGAAGAGAGTTGCAGACCCCCTAGCGTTTGTCAGGGGGTCCACGAAGGACCAAAAAGTACGAAAAATAAATGTAATAATTTAAAAAAAAAATCGCGGAGTGCGCGTACGGTAAAAAAAAATAAAAAGAATTAAGAATCACATTTAATATATAAATGTAAGGACCCCCAAGGGACAAAAAAACAATTGATATTTTCTAAAAAATGGCGAGGCGTGCAAGTCACGAAATGCGCAACGTGGGCGCTCGGTGCGCGAAGCGCACCAAGTGCCCACAGCGCGCGCACGGTGCGCGACGCGCACCGAGCGCGCAGGGTTTGTGCACGGTGAAAAACCAGAAAAAAAAATTAAAAATAAATACATAACTTAGCATTTAAAAAACCGTACAAATTCACTGAAAAAACCATAGGTTTCACACACGTTATAGTTAGGAATTAGCATTTAAAAAACCTTGCAAATTCACTTAAAAAATCATAGGTCTCGTAAAAAACCAATGAAATTCCACGTTATAGTTAGATCAGGTAACTATAACTTGCGCGACCGCAATCCACAAAGTGTCATTTCAGATGTCATCATTGATGTCATGAGTGATGTCACTGACCATGTCATGAGTGATGTAATATGTGACGTCATCAGCAGTTTATTGTGGGCGCGCAAGTTATAGTTACCTGATCTAACTATAACGTGGAATTTCATTGGTTTTTTACGAGTGAAATGTACAGCTAACTATAACTTGTGTGAAACCTATGGTTTTTTAAGTGAATATATATATATATACATCCAAAAGTTGCCCTGCAGCAAGGACGCCCTTCACATTTGAGTGCTTTTCAAAGCCTTTATTTCACAGATGAAGGAGCCTTCTAGCTCTGAAACGCGTAAGGACTTTGCACTTGAATTGGTAACATTAATTCTGTGAAATAAAGGCTTTGAAAAGCACTCAACTGTGAAGGGCGTCCTTGCTGCAGGGCAACTTTTGGATGAATTTAACTCGGCAGCCTGGCCGAGGAGGATGCCCCACCTTGAACCTGAATATGGGGCCAAAGAGGTTCTGAATATTGCGGACCTTGAGGCACAGCTGAGGAAAGTAAGCGGAATTTGATGCTATCATTTCAGCCCACTTGGGTATTTATTTTACAAAGAAAAAGACACTGTTTTCGAACTGCACCCACAAGGGAGAATATTTTCGCTAATATAAAACTACGGATCCCAGCATGCTTGAATGATGACTCACCTGTGAGGCCCACGTGGGTGGTACATTAGCATGCAGGAAAGGAACCCCAGCGAGTTTGTCAGTTTGAACAGCGCCATCCTCTGATGAAGGAGCCTTCTGGCTCTGAAACGCGTAAGGACTTTGCACTTGAATTGGGAACATTAATTCTGTGAAATAAAGGCTTTGAAAAGCACTCAACTGTGAAGGGCGTCCTTGCTGCAGGGCAACTTTTGGATGTATATATATATATATATATATTCTCACAGCACGACCCACTTCTGGAATCATGGGCACTCTATGGCGGTGCGTCCGAGGAACGGCAGGGTCAAGCCGTTGTCAATTCTCCTTCGTTATGAATTTCTTATACTACAACTACCAGAATGCTCAGCTGTACCCTTAATAAAGTGATGTCACTTTAGTTTAGATGGGAGTTTAAAAACACAAAAAAAAGTTTGATTCATTGCTAGTCTCGTGAACAAGGTCTCTGCTGGGACTGAAGCGCGTAGAGTTTGTAAACTGGCATGCTGTTAATAAAGAAACTTAACGAAATATTTGGTGACAACGCTCTATCCATTCCGTGAGTGTGCGAGGAAGCCCTGTGGGGAAACGAAGGAGAATATATATATATATATATATATATATATATATATATATACCCTTTAACATGTAGATAGATAGATAGATAGATAGATAAGTGAAACAGACAAAACCACTGAAAATCACCAATTACAGTAACTGTACCTCACCACATGCCCAACACTAACTATAACTCGTGCCTTCCCATGCACAGTGTTGCTGTCATTGGTGTCAGTTATGTCATCAATGATGTCATAGAGCATCTTATGAGTGATGTAATATGTAAGATACTTAGCAGTGCTTGGGGAGGGCACAAGTGACAGTTATTTTAGGGGCATGAGTTACAGTTACCTGAGATAACTAAAGCTAGTGAATTTCACTGATTGTGTTCGTTTTGTCTAAGTATATTGTCTTTTAAACTTTATTTTATTCTGTGAATTTCTAAGGTTTTTTTGAATATCAAAGTATAATTATCACTTCAACCTTTGTTTTTTTGTGTGAATTTCAAGGTTTTTTATTGTAATGTAAGTTACTATCAATATATTAAATGCAAAGCTGTTGGTTTATTACAGAATTTATAATAAAAGATAAATGTAAATGTGTGTCAGTCTTTTAATTTTACACTTTTCAGACTACATAATGCAGCCATAAACCTAAACAGAAGGGGACTCGGCATCCCCAAGTTGAAGAGCAAAAGCTCATGCTCCGGGGAAGTGTTTAAAAATATCAATACATTTACCAGGTGTCACATGCTATAGATCCCAGGAAACATATGGTTAATTGTCTTGGAAGTATTTGTGAGGGGATGCTGCAGCCCTCTACAATACCTAAAAAAAATGCTGGTGGTGCCCCTGCGCAGATGAGGGGAAGCACCTGTTGTGAAAAAAATAAAAATTATATATATACATATATATGTGTGTGTATATATATATATATATATATATATATATATTCAAAATACCTTTCCCCATATAAAGATAAGGCCTGCACTCAATCCATAGAGACATTTCATTCATTCACGCTTAGCTTTTATTCCCAAACAGTTTAGGATAGTAACGGGTTTCGGCTGAACCTATAGCCTTTGTCAATCTTGAGGTGCAACAACTGTTTTCCAATTTATAAATGCGCTCCACAGTTGAGGCCTTGTTGGAAAACAGTTGTTGAAGGTCATTATCAGACAAGCCTTGCTTGGAGCAGTGACTAATGCACTTTAATAAAAAATATAAGAATAATTTTTCTAATACGAATATTTTTCATTTTTTATGGGTGACTCAGTCCCACGAGGAACACCCACAGATTTAATTTTCATTGGGGGCTGAAAGAGGAACCTCAGTGATATCCTCTTGTAGCCCTGCTGCCTCCCTGCAAGTGCCTCCATTCAACAGGGCCACACAGGAGCCAGCAAAATTGTATTTTTCTTTTTAAAAAATTGAGTGCTCGAGTCCCAGTGCCCTCATGGCCACTCCAGCTCTCTGCAAACCGTCCCATGGGCCTCGCAGGAGGCTGCAATGTTTTGCTTTAAAAAATAAATGTTTTATAGTGGAGTGCCCAGGTGACCATCCGGGGCATCCCATACCACTTTTAACACTGGGGGCAGCAGGGGGAGCCCCTGCAGCCCTATGAGCTCTCCTGCCTACACCCATCCTCGCTGCACCGGGAGCAGGAATTTCTCTCACCTGGCAGGAGCAGCTTTTTTTTTGTGCCCACTGTGCTGGAGCAATTCTTTGTTTCCCAGCCTCAGTAAGCATGGGCAGGGGCAAACATTTGGGCTCCCACCCAGCGGGACAGGTTTCTAATCCTGTTGGTTGGGAGTGCATTGGACTTACCTGCCCACACTCTTATAAGCAGGAAAACCACAATGTCCTGGGGAATGGGGTCCCTAGGACACCATGAATGAGCCTGCCCCAGGCCCAGTTTCCAGGGCTATAGAATGCCTTGGGGAGGGGGTGCCACATGCCCCCTTCACTTTACATACCTGTATTTCCTTGGGGATGGGGTCCATGAGGCCTCAAGGAGGCTGGGGGTGGTGGACCATGTGCCTCCCCCCCTTTAATTAACTATCGGCGCAGGGGATGGGGTCCCTGGGGCCTCAAGTAGGCTCAAAGAGGGGGACATACATCCCCACCACTTTAAATGAGTATTGGCCCCAGGGGATGGGATGGGATCTGTTGGACTGAAAATGCTTCTAGCAGACTCCTTCTAGCATTTTGCATATTAAGTTAGCATTTGCGGAGCCATTTTGTCTGAAGGCGCCATTTTGTACTGTGATCAAAAGTAAGACTCTGTCACATTACTTGCCTGCCTAAACAAGGAAGACAGCTTAGAGGTATTTCTCTGTATCGTATTCAAGGCTGTATCCTAATGTACTAATGAATAGTTTATTCTGCTCACACATGCCTTTCCTCTCTCGTATCCTTGCTCCCACGTTGAAGAGCGCTGAGCGCCAGCAAAGCAACCTTGAGAACGTGATAAGATGTACCCGTTCTGCAGGTGGTAGCTCATCTCTCTGTACCTCCTTTGTTCACCAGTGCCCGAGCTGGGATTTTCCAGTCTGGGCGTGTTTCTAGGGATCTGGAAATGTACAATATCTGATGGAATGTTGGGGGGATTTAGTCCCTCGGCCGTCATCTCAGGAGACTGGTCAGACTGGGCTCCTCTGCAGAGAATTATAATAAAATTGCTTGGTTTGTATTCTCTACTGTTTTCTCCACTCTTCATTTCTTGGAATGCAGAGAGGTCACTAGTGATCCGGGTGGCCCGATTCGGGTCACTTCCTTCTGTTGGCGCCCGAACAGGGACACGAAAGGGCTGACCCATCTCGCCCACAACCGGGTGTGGAGGACGGGGCCGCATCATGTCAGATGGGCGGATCCGGGATCCCTGCACGATGGAGCTTAGTTTTCGCAGCTGCTCCGCCTTTCTGATCGAGCGGTGCCTCGCCCAGCGGTCATCCCGGCTGAGGTCCAAAAAGGCAAAACCCTTGGATCTGACCCTTTTGTCCAAAGAGTCGGCAGTGGAGAATAATTTGTTCGACCTGTGTGCACCAGGTGACTCTTGGTGAATATGGCGCCATCTTGAATCATTTTGAGTATGGTCTAGAGACCATTTCTTGACATGCTTGTACTTTGTGGGTCTGCCGACCATTTAGAGATACGGAGTGTCTGCGGATACCCTGCCAGGCAACTTAGTGAATTTGGCTTACTCTTCGAAATGCCTGGGGCTTGAGCCTGTCTCTCTGGTGCAGTCTGAGGACTGACTTGTGGATGCCTTTGTTTGGAGTGGTCTGAGGACCAATTTACTTTGCAAATCATCTGGTGTGAATATTGAAAGTATCTTATGTCAGATGCCTTGTCTAAGCAACATGTGGTGTTTGGGGTGCCGTTGTTGTTCTGCTGATGCTAGACTGGAGGAAAGTCAACCTGCACCTCCAGAAGGCACCCCAAATTGTGACATGTATGTGAAGCACAGTACTGGCCCTATTATGTTTAGTACATTACGGCACAAATATACGAGGGACAATGCCGAGCTTCAGTGGCTATTATTAGGTACCTTTGATAAATAAAAATTGAATTTCTTGTAGGATAAATTGTCTGCAAAACAGAGTACACAGTCGATGTTTGATTCCCTTCAGGTATGGCAAAAGGAAGCCAGGCAGAAGCGCATAAGAGCAGAAAAAGAGGCTAGGCGAGGAAAGATGCAGACGGTGGCTCAGAAAGCAGTAGCGCATGATAGAGAAAAAATAGAAAAAGGGATAGAATGCGCTGATAGAAATATTCAATAGCAATGTGACAAATGCTATGTTGCTCGAGAAGAGGGTAATACATTCGTGGAGGAGCTCATAGACTCTCAACCTCCTCCTCCCTATGCCCCACAGAGAATATATCCAGTTGTCCCGGCACCTATCTCTGCGCCCCTCCTGTTTCCCTTACGGGTCCTCCTGCCCTTGACCCGGCTGCATTAGCCACTGCACCCCCGTTCTTTCTCTAGCTTCACATGTTACAGATGTGGTGACTACGAGTCTCCCTGCTATGCCTCTAGTTTCCGCTTATGCTCCCTCTCCGTCACTCACCCCCTCAATGCAGCCATTGTTAATGCTTGTGTTTGCACCTCCACCTATTGTGTCTTCCTCAAATGTCTCCTCCCCAGTATTGTTGAACATTGGGAATCCAGTGCGCGGATCGGATGAGAGAGACTGGGCAGCAGCCCGAGAATGAATGGGGTGGGTGCTGATTTGATCAGATGTGGGAAATGAGGAGAAGAAGATAGTGGCGGACCAGGCCGCACAGTGGGCCCTGAGTCCCATTTATAGCGTGAAAAATGTGTGGAGTTTGATGAAAGATTATGAGCCGCTCGTGCTGCAGCACGCCCTCAAGCATATGTCGCCCACCTTAATAGGGTTGTGGGAACAGTGTTTTGATGGTGTCACACCTCAGATAATTTATGACATCCGGGACCGTGTGTATGCCGCTGACCTGGCTCCTAATGACGTGTTTAGTAATGTTGCCACATTGGTGGGTTATCACGGTAGGCTACACCAGAGAACACCAACGACAGGGTCTCAGTTTCCGATGAGGGAAGTATACCCTATTTTTCACCCGAGATACCAGAGCTGCATAATCAGCAGAATGCTATTATCAGGCAGTGAGTAGAGGCCCGTTTTCAAGAACAGTGGGTTTACACTCCATGGAAAAGGAGTGAGTTTTTATCTCTAAATAGCCAGTTGTCGGATCCGAGGAAAAATCCAACTGCATATTACAAGGAATTGACGGATGCTCCCTCGTCGACCGTGATGACATTGGCAGACACTGAGATGTTTTTCGAATTGTTGGTACAGGTGGACATCTGGAGACAGGTGCATACGCAGGACTACGTTGTGGAGTTGGGTGGCACTTGGGAGGAGGTCAGGGCATGGGATAAGGAAAGGAAACCTGGTGAGAAGCCTAGGGCTGAGATACTAGCTTTGCTGAATCGCAGTATTACCTATATGCATGCCCTAATGCCACCGAGGCGGGTTGATTGGGATAAGTTGACAGCATGTCGCCAGAAGAAAGATGAAAGTGTGTCAGACTTTTTCACCAGGTTTGAGGGGGTATTTTCGGATTTCAGTTGGCAGGATTTGTCAATGGAAGGAGGTGTCCGATTGTTCGTTGATAAGTTTGTTACAAATCGGCTTCCAGAGATCGCTGCCCTGCTACAGGCTTCAGAGAGTATGAGGACCACCTCCTCTCCTTCAGTGATATTGAGCATGGTGCAGTACTATGAGCACAGGGAGAATGAGTAGAAGGAAATGGCAAAGATGAAAAACAAAGATTTGAAAACAAAGGTGTCGATGGCTCAGGCGGCTAGGGGGAACGGTAGAGGACGTGGCACCGGTTCGACCCAGCAGTTGCCTCGTAACAATAGGAATAGTGTATCTGTGGGGCCGAATCAGTGTGCATATTATAATAAAAATGAGCAACATTGGTGAAGTGAGTGCCCCGAATTGTTGCAGAAAGTGGTGGTCCCTAGAGGATGGGGGTTCTAGAGGACAGAGTCGTGGTGGAGGTGGCCGTGAAGGGGTTGAGACAGATGAGTCCTCACAGAGTCGTTCTGACCAAAAATATTTTGTTGACCCTCGAGGAAAACAGTACTACCAAGATGATTATGATATGGATGAGGAGACAGAGATGTCCTATAGCTAAGACAGCCAAGGACAATGTGAGCGACCAGTCCAGATACCAGAAGATCAGCGTGGTCCTTATGTCACAGTGGATTTGCATGGCTTGGAGAAGAACTTTCTGGTGGATACGGGTCTAATGAATAGCTCTGTTACTCGTTCACATGTCCCCGGGGCTGCCCTGTCTGGCCAAAATAACGTATCAGTAGGTTTTTCAGGCGTACCGGTCGTGAGCCCAATCTCCAAACCCTTGTTTTGACTATTGGCCCCTTTACCGCAGATTCGCCATTTTTACTGACAGCAAATTGTGGTGAGAAATTAATGAAATTAGAGCTGTTTAAAAAAGTAGCATACTACCATTTCTTGCTCTACGGATGGTGTCTATATGACAATAGGACCGAATGTTACTAGTCCCAACCACTGTTTCTCCAAAGATATGCCGCTTCCTGCTGAATTCAAGGACGTGCCAGCCGCGTTATGGGCCACAAGTGACACAGATGTGGGATTGTTGCAGATGCCCCCGGTCTCTATTAAAGTGAAGGACAATGCTGTGTTGCCTCGTATCCCCCAGTACAAAATACCACCATGGGGGGAGTGAGCTTTGTTACAGATTATACAGGATTTGGTTAAGCCAGGAGTGGTTGAGGAGACAGCAGCGAATGTGTGTAACAGCCCTATTCTCCCCATTCTTAAGAAGCTGCCCTCAGAATCCACTGATACCCCTCCACATGTCTATCTTTTTGTAATTGATTTGCAAGAAGTTAACAAAATAGTGGATCCCCAGTTCCCAGTCGTCCCTGACATCACTGCCCTCCAAACAATGATTCCTTCTACTGCAAAATACTTTTCTGTGATTGATTTGAAAAATGCTTTCTTTAGCATCCCCATTCACCCAGATAGCCGGCATCTTTTTGGGTTCACCTTGGCCGGCAGAAGCTTCCGATTCTGTTGCACTCCTCAGGGGTATACTGAAAGTCCCAGCATATATAGTCTAGCCTTAAAAAGCCAATTGGATTCCCTTACACATCCCTCAGGTTATGTGTTGCTACAGTATGTTGATGACTTACTGATAGCTTCTGACACTGAAGAAGGTTGCAAAGATGTAATGGTTAAATTATTGCTACATTTTGCACATTACAGGCATAAAGGTGTCCTTTCCGAAAATCCAATATTGTCGACCAGAGGTCACCTATTTAGGCCACCTACTGTCGAAGGAGGGAAGGAGACTAACACCTCAGCATATTTATGCTGTGGCTAAAATGCCCGTCCCCAAGACGCAGCGGGATGTGCGTGCCTTTATAGGTATTACCTCGTATTGTCGCCACTGGATCCCTAACTATTCCCTACAAAACAAAACCCATCCTACAATTAACTACTAAGGATGTGCATGAACCTTTGCCATGGAGGCATGAATGCTAACAAGCTTTTAAGCAACTAAAAATAGCGCTTTGCTCTGCGCCTGTGCTTGGCAGGCCAGACTACCAGAAGCCGTTCGTGTTGTATGTACACGAAGCAGCTGGCTGCGCGCTCTCTGGGGTATATTCACAAGAACGTGTGATAACTACCGCAAGTGTAGCGGAATGCAACTTTCAATATCACAGCCCATAGCGAGAAAATAACCCTGTGTCAACGTGGAATTCACAACACGGAGGTAGCATGTGATAGTCCACCAACAACACGGCCAATGTCCACGATACAACCACCCCGACGGAGATAAAAACACAAACCACAACACCAGAAAACTCGCGATGAGCCCATCCGTGAGGACGAAAGCAGGGATAAGCACCGCCCAGACTGCAAAACACACGGCAAACGGGAATAAGCACAACAAAAGCCTGAAAAATAAGACAGACCAAACAGAAAACAACAGCCAACCACAATGGAGGCAAGCCGATCCAGCAGACAACCCCACCAAACCCATTGGCAACAAAACATTGTACATGGCAGCCCAACGTGGACAAGATGAATGCATCCTGAGAGTGGAGGAGGTCAATGGCACAAAACCAGAACTCCAGCAATGATGCGAAAGGCACAAACAAGCAGAAACACGCCAACAACAAGAAGGCAGCAATGCACACCGGAGGGGGAAGTCCAGCGCCACACCAGGAGCTGGAAGACATGAAGGAAATGGGGTCCACCACATCAGTCCGAAGATGGTGGTAGGACCCGGGGACCGCAAAATGCACCAAAAAGACACAACAGCAACAGGGAGAGGAACCAGCAGGGACTGGAGGACGGGGGAGATGGGCACAATGGCACACATGCACAACTAAGCACAGCACAACAGCAGACAAACCATGCCCACGAGCAACAACACCAACCAGGAGCACAAGTCACACAACCCGGCAATGTTACACCACTGAACAGGCACCAAAGTGAACACAACACTGACTGAAAGGGAGAAGGGTGAGCCAAATCAGAGCTGAAGGGACATCTCACACACAATGCAGCATGCACACACACACAGGAAGCAGAGCACTACGCGCATCACGTACGCCAACTATGACCAAGGAACACTGCGTGTGGGATGAGTACATGTCGGTCTCATGCCGGGCAGTGCATAGTGTGGGAGTCGCAAGCAAATGCCCTCGTACCTGTCAGGGGTTGCTGGGCACATGCAAGTTCCTGCTTGGAGCTGCAGATGTGCTACCACCTTTCATCCCTACGTTAACTTCGCCAGCTGCATGCATACAGGAGATGTACAGAGGCCGGGCCGGGCCGGGTATGGGTGTGGTGGGACACTGGAAATCATTGATGATTTGCCCAGCACGATGCACATGAGCGGACTCACTGTGTGTCATGTTGCCACACAGCTGCTCCGCCCTGCCACGGTCACCCATACTTGTGTGCGCTGCACGCTTTCATCATGTGCACTCCTACGGGACACCATTCCAATGCCTGTCAGCGCATGTCCAGCGCCATGCCAATATCACCACGATGCTGGCCTTCGAAGGTGTGCACCCACTTGGGTATAGGCCAATGGTCCGGACAGGGCAGACACAGGTGTCCAGCCCATAGCTGGCCGGGACCACACAGTGAAAGAGGACAGGCAACAGACTCATGCATCTGCAATACTGATACACATCACACATGGCATGCATGTGCCAAGACCCCGAGTGCTCTAGTGCTCCTACATGTACACATACCTGCGGGCACGCCCTCCTGGTACATGCCACATTGAAACATCATGTACTGTGGCCCTAGTGGCGACAACACCTCAATACAGAGACACACTCACTGCACTTCCTGCACCGGGCCAGGTCCGGACCACAGCCTGCCCCCCTGCCAAACCAGCACATGCAGACTGTGCATGCAGGGCGGCAGGTGCGGGGCTACATGTCCAGGGTCACTGCCAACGCTGAGGTGACATGGCAACGTCCGCAGAAGACAGCCCACTGTGATGTTGCAGGGCTCTGAACATCAAGCTGACACAATGAACACACGGACACACTTGCTCAGATGGTGTGAATTGCTACGGGCACGTGCGCACAGCCACATTTATTAGCAGGCACACTTACCGAGTGACACCTGTGTTGGATGTGTGTGGGGTGTGTGCACACCAGCCGGCAAGGGCTGGCTGGTGCAGTCAGAAATCGATAACAGTGTACATCGTAAAGAACATAACCATACAACCATAAAGGCCCCATGATTTGTGCTGCACAGAGTTAGTGGCCCAGATGCACTATGTTATGCACCGGCCTGCCGCCACATGCCGCTGACTTGCGGTGCACAGGGGCAGGGTCACGAGTTCAGAGCAGGTTCTCATAGATGACAGGGGGCTTGTCGCAGAGTGTCTCTGTGGACAGTGGAAGGTGTGCCCCAAGGGCAAGATGCAGAGGGCAGGACAACGCGTAAACAGTCACTACGGCGGAGAAGAATGGAACAGACACATGTCGGACACCAAGTCCGGTCCAGCCAGATGAATATGCAGGAAACCACCAGCCTCTGGACTCAGTCGCCACTAAAGTCCAACCAGATAGTGCCCATGACTCATTGCACACAGAGTTAGTGGCACCAGTGCCGTTAGGGGATGCCGCCTGCGATGAGGCATGTCCAATGGTGTTGGCTCCACCAAATCTTGGCTAGGACACAGTTCCACATGTGTGACATACTGGACCGCAGTGTAGGCCTGAGGCAGCGATCAGCACGGGCCATTCACCAAGTGTCGCCGGCTTAGGTTGGATGGCCCCACCGGCCTGCGTAGTTCAGGTTCGGTGGCACCACGGCTCGCGGACTTGAGGTGAACAGGGTTGATGGCACCAGGTCAGTTGTTGATAGTGTGCGATCACCTCCGTGACTTGGATCCGGGTTTCGTCCAGACTGAGCCGCATCTTCCTCTTACTCCTCTCCGTGTGTTCACTGGTGTGGACTCTGCCATTTGTGATTGAAGACTAGGTACTGGATGTGGGATCTACTGGTCCGCAGGGTAGTCCTGGTCCCTCATCCACGTGTGACCAGCTGGCGATGAACAGGGTTAGTGGCACCACGTGTCGCAAGATGCCCATATGGAACAATGCCTCACTGATCGGGGGTCTGGTGCTGTGGCCGCTGCCCAGGTTTTGGGACCACTGCCATTCAGTACTTAGGACACAGTCTCACATATGGGACCTACTGGGCCGAAGAGGACGATGGTGTAGTATCTGATTGTGGAAGGAGTAATGTGGGCGAGCGTCGGGGGGGGGCAGCGATGGTCTGCGGAGGCTGCAGAAGTCACAGAACTGGTGCTTGGAGCATGCACCGGCACATGGTGGACCCTCCTTGACACACACCGGTGTCAGCAGGTGATCAGTGACGGGTTCTTGGTCCACCGTGACGGGGTCCGGCAGGCACACGGGATCGCAGGCAACTCCGCTCACGAGGATGGTGTCGGCCTCGTGGCGTGGTGAAAGGTGTCGCCCAGGCAGAGACGCTGGGCTTTCCGGAAGTGGACCACGCCCAGGGCTACGTGCTTTTTATTCACACCCCTACGCTTGCCTAGCATACGCCGGGCAATCCCACTCTGCTCACACTTATGGGGGGGACGTGACAGGCAACATTTGCGCTGACTCCACCACTGGCTGGGGAGACATGGGTGTGTCCACTGTCCACCACACTCCATACACCAGTGGTGTGTGTCGCCATGGATATGGGTGTGTTCTGCATACTGCAGGCTGTCCAGCACATCTCCACCACTCTTGGCATTGTGTGCTTTCCCAATCATGGTTCTCCTGCCTCTTTCACACATGCCTTTTTGCAACCTCTCCCCACATTAGGCTAGGGTGTGGCTGAGGTGCCATGCCGTTGATGGCTAATGTGCATGGCTTGCCCAGGTAACCATTGTGAGATCTTCTGTTATATCTGGTGGGTGGGCATGTTGTTTGGCATGTTGGTTTAGATTTTGTGCCGTGTGAATTGCTGGAGTTGTGCATTGCATGGTTGTGGAGTTGATGTGAGTGAACTTGCCAGGGGGCTGTGCATTTCCCTTGGTGCCATCCTGGGGACGCTGGTTGCTGATGGACTGTCGGAGGATGATAGACTCATGCACACTGGCTGGGTATTTGGAGGCGACATTGGTGGAGGTTCCATGGTGTTGGGTTGTTGCCTGCACATTGCATTGGGACGTCTGCTTTCTGTTGCGGTGATTGTGTGCTGTGTCGACAGGGGGCACGGGTATGACATGTGTGCTGTGGATTGCCCACAACACATGCGTGCATCCAGCTATGGCAGATCCTGCGCATTGTGTTGGACGTATGGGTCTGGGGTGACAGGCTGATGGTGTTATCCAGGTAAGGTGAGAGGGACTTAGATGTGGCTGGCTGTGTGACTCATCTGACTGTGGTGGGTGTTGGTTGGGGGGTGCCAGGGGCCAACATGTGCAGTACAGCCAACAGCTTGGTGTGGGGTGGGATGTTGGTTGTCCGCTGTGTTGGTGCCGTCGGCCTGTTGGGCGTTGTTGGTCAGGATGCGTAGGATGGTTGTCCCTTTCAGCCTGTGGTGGACGGTGACATTGTCAGAGTTTGGGTCTGTGTGGCTGTTACACTTCCTGGGGGTCCACTGTCTTTGTCTGCGCTGCGTCTGTGGTGGTCCGGGGGGGTGTTCCGGGTGTGGGTTGTGGTCCTCTTGGGTGTCCGGGCCACATGATGGGTGGCTCCATGGCATCTGTTGCCCTTCCGATGTAGCCCTGGGCTGGTCTCCCTTTTGTGGTGCAGTCTGCCGTCCAACTTTACACCAGGTCAGAGCAGGTGTAGATTACCTGGTGCTAACGCGCCTTATCGCCTGTTTTGTGTTTTTATCGCAGTTCTGTCTGGTCGTTAAGAATGTTGAGGTGTGATGTTGTCGTAGCTTTTGGCACGGGAACGCCCACTCTGCATCTCATTAGCGATAGTTGTGGGGGCCTCTGTGGTGATGTCTTTTGCGGCTGCTATCGGGGGTAAACTGGCGCTGTGGGCTGTTAACACCAGCTTGTGAATCGGGCGATAACTTTATCGCAACTTTGGCTGCGATAAAGTGGCGTTGACTCGGTGATAGTTTCTTGTGAATATGCCCCTCTGTTTTAACACAAGCCTTTGGAGATAAGCAAAGGCATTGTCCCTTTTTCTCTGCGCTTTTGGATAACGTTGCCAGAGCCCTCCTAGGAGCGGTCACGGCCATCTCAATCCGACAATTGGTAGGGCTTGTCCTTGATACTTATCTCACAGTCATGGTACTGCATGCTGTGGACACACTTTTGAATAGAACAAAGACACAGTACCTCACCAGTGCACTTCTGACTGGTTACGAATTGACCCTGTTTGCACCACACATCACCATCAAAAGGTGTGCCACTCTGAACCCAGCCACAATACTACCCCTCCCTTCTGAGATTGAGGATGCGGACGTGCATGATTGCATCTTCCGCACCGAAGAAGAGATGAAGGGATGGGTAGCCCTGACTGATGTTCCCTTGCCCAAGCCCAAAGGGGAACTATATGTTGATGGCTCTTGCTTCAATTTACCAGATGGCAAACAACTGTGGTGTATGCCATCACTATTTTGCACACAGTAGTCAAGACATCTCAAGTACCTTATCATTCGGCCCAAGCTGCAGAATTGATTGCTCTCCTTCACGCCTGTGAGTTGAGTGAGGGACTGGCTGTCAATATTTAAACCGACAGTCAGTAGGCCTTTGGAGTTGCTCACAACTTTGGGCGGCTCTGGGCAGAGAGAGGCTTTCTGACTTCACACGGGTCAAAGATCCAAAACGACCCACTGATTCGCAGACTTTTGTCAGCCCTGACACTTCCCAAAAAGATAGCAGTAGTGAAGTGTAGTGCCCACAAGCAATTACTGATTATGTGGGGAGGGGATATGCGTTTGCAGACCAGACAGCTAAGGATACAGCCCGATAGAAAATGAAAAGAATGTTTGTGGCGGGTCCTACTAGATGGGTACCAGATAATGCAATGTTTGAAGACACATTGGACAATGTGAAGGAAATTCAGAGCGAGGCAACAATTGAGGAGTTACCAATGTGGCAGGGGAGAACAGGATGGCTAGATGATGAAGGGTGCTGGATGGACAAATCCGAGAAGCAGAGAGGGATGTCACCAGATGCATATGTGCTCCCAGTAGTCTTATGGTGCATGGGCCAGCCCACATTAGTGTGAAAGGAATATTTTGGCTATAGGACCCTGTGTGGCAGAATGATAACATTCCTAGGGTAGCTGCCCACCTGGTGAAATACTGTATGGTCTGTATGATACATAACCCTGGGAAACGTACCCTACATCTTCTGGTAACTTTGCACCACCCTTTTTCCCTTTTCGAGGTTCTCCAGATGGATTTCATCGAAATGGAACAAGTCAACAACCTGAACTATGTGCTGGTGGTTGTTTGTGCATTCAGCAAATGGATTGAGGCTTAGCCCACTAAAGAGAACACAGCCCTAGCAACAGCGAAGGCCCTTTTAAAGGAGTTCTTCCCACGTTTCAGCTTGCCTCGTTTGATTTGGAGTGATAATGGAAGTCACTTCAACTCAAAGGTTTGGTTGAGAAGGGCAATGGTACTCTCAAGCTGAAGTTGGCAAAGATCAAGGAGAGCACAGGATTGAAATGGCCAGATGCATTACCCCTAGCCTTGTTGTCCACAAGGGCGACGGCACACTCTAGAACAGGATTGTCCCCATAAGAGGTTGTTTTCAGTTGCCCTGCAAATGTTTGCGGTGTCCCCTGGCCCCGCCGCTTCTCTGAAATTGAATACCCATTGTTTGTGAATTATTTGTGTGAGTTGAGTAAAACTTTGCGTTCTGTTCATCAACTGATCCACAACGCTTTGCCGCCAATACCTGAGGAGCCAGGGCACAATATTCAATCAGGCGATATTGTCTTGATTCGCAACTTCCAGAGGAAGGGGTGCTTGGAGCCGTTGGAAAGGACCTCTGCAGGTCCTTCTTGCTACCCAGACGGCGGTAAAGGTGGATGGTCGGAAGCACTGGATCCACTCATCAAATTCTCTGACAATACCGCTGCCCCTCCCCTACGACCGGTGGGTCGTGGATGGCATAGGGGACCACGAGACGGAGAAGGTGCTGCGTTTTGTTCCTTTCTCTGATGCCCAACTGGCATGGGCCCAGATGGAAGAGGAGAATGAAGAGACTGCCAAGGATCGCTCTCTATCCGGCCCACACAAGCTTGAGTCTCAATCCCTTGCCCCCTCTTAGTTTAAGGTTCTTTTCCATGACGACACAGTGCCTGGAGTGACTAGGTACAATTTGCGTCCCCGGCAAAGGGGCAGTCCACCAAAGGAAAAGTCAGATGATTTTACTGAGGATTCATGGATCCATCAGACCAAGGGGAGAGGCAGGGTATACTTAACCTGCCTCCATATGTTTCTTAAAACTATTTTTCAGGGCAAGGGACTGAGTTCCCAAGTTCTAAACTGGCTGCCATCACATCTTTGTTTAAGAGGTGCAAGCCAATCAGATCTTATCTTAAGATATATCGACCCCATAGATTCTCCGCAGCGTGAAATATCTATATTTTTTAACCTTAATTTCTCAAAAACTATGAAAGAGAATTACTCCAAATCATAAAAATAGATCTTTCTGCCACATTTGCGGCAATTTCATACTTTGTTTTGGCTACATCTCTGTATAATGATCCTATGTAAAAATTAATGGGGAAAACATGTTTTGGGACCCCACTTTTTCTCTGCTCCATCTTGACAGTTCACCCCAAAACTTTCTAGAAAGTAACTGAGGTGGATGAAACTCTTTTAGAGAAGTTTTCATCAAACGATGCCAAAATTATTAGCAAACCAAAAAATGCTTTTCTATGGAAACATGGTCTTAACTATAATATATGTAGGTATTTGCAGACATACATAGAGGTGTTTGATCAAATCACCTCTAAAAAATGCAATGTATTTATATCTGTGCAAAATTAGTAATATCAACCACACAAGTGCTTTGCTTTTAAGTCGCATTACGTGTATAAACACATTCATTGAAATATTGGAAGTGGAAGAGGCGACAAAATGCCCCAGAGTGCAGCACATAATTCCCAATGATGCAGCTCTCTTAACTGAGAAATGCCTTTTTAAGTCGAGGCTGGGCAGCACATGCGCTGCTCTGCGAGGCATGCTGTATTGAGGTAGGGCCTTGAAGCTCAGCCCACTCTCCGCCCACATTTTTCATTGCCTTGTGTCATTGTCCACTGTAAACTGTGGCTCTTCATTGGTCAAAAGGCTTAGTAGTCCCTCCTTAGTACCACCTTCTCTCATTTTGTAACCTCCCATGTCGACAACCCCTGTTACGTGTGTTGTCTCTTAGTAGGCACTATTTTCTCAAATAGCTTTGTCCTGCCTGCCGTTGCAGGCAGGACACGCTCTCTCTTAATGCTTTTTAAAAATGTTATGTCACGTATTTGCAATGCAATAGGTCTCTCATTTGAGAGAGTTTAAGCTATTGGTATTGTACATGACAATATCTTTTATTTATCTGTTTTAAAAACAACATCTAAATATAAGGCATTGCCATTTACAATGCCAACAGCTCAAACTCTCATAAATGCTAGCCCTATTGCATTGCAAATGCTTGTTAGGAAGGAGATGGTGCCAAATTTAGCATATTTAACTGCTAACTATATTGTTTACGTTGGAGTCAGTCAATAATGCTATTTTTGTAAAGTTCACCATAATATGGACGTTTTAGGTAAAACTTCACAACGTTGCAAGGCAAATAACTTCTCAACTAGACACAAACCTAGTACCGGGATGTACGATTTGTCACCCTGCTCCCCTCACAGCTCATGGTCTCACCCCCACTTGGCCAACCGGTTGAAATCCTTTTGGATCTGGTGCTTGGGTGGACTGCGGCAAAGAGCATATCGTAAAAAACAATCTAGGTCTAGCCCGGATTGGGTTCCTCTCTTTAGCAAGAATACATTCATATCAAACCTTAAACTTATTTTGTAGATCACTGAAATTACATAAAATGCTATTTTGCGTACTTTTAACTTTGTAGTGGCATTCACTTTAGTGGTCATTTTTGGAATGTTCACAGTAAGGTAATGGCCTTGATGTAGTGATCCCTCAATATAGTGTCATCTATATAGCGGGGGTGTGCAGTGCTAGTACTCTTGTCTCCTACAGTTTCTGATCCAGTGAATACACACGAGTCCCTGGTCAACTCACTCTTTCAAAAACTCTGACACATCACCAAAACTGGAGATGTTAGAAGAGGCAAGTATTTGAAAACACAAGATAGGAATTATTTGTATATAAGGTCTATTACACGTCATTTTTGTCTACCCCACGTTTCTTATTTGATCAAGTTTGGTAGGATGAAAGGCTGAGTTTGATATTCATATCTGTTGCCAGTGGGACAGCTTCTCATTGATATTTGTTGTTTTTCTGTATTTACTGAAAAAGAAAGTAGGGTAACATTGCCCTCTGGTGGCCAGCCTTCCAAATATTAATGAAAAAGTATTGGAGTTAGTTGGAATTAGATTAGATTATGCTGCAAATTGTCAAGTATGGAGAACGTTTACGTTTCAACAATTGCTTAAATTTGGTGCACAGGATGTGACGTCTGCAATAAAACTGAACCAAAGTTGCATAAATTCCATTACAGAAATTGCTCAAAATGGGGAAATAAAGGGGCATATTTACAGGTGGATGGCGCCACTAGAACATCACTTTTAGTGACTTTCTGGTGGCCTATGCCCTTCTCCATATTTACAAATGGGCGTTAAGCCACTTTTTGTGGCTTCACACTGCCTTGAATATACGGTCCCTTTATAAGCATCACTTAGCAGGAAAAGGACGTGCAATGGGTGTTGCTGTGGGCATTCCACCGAAACACCCATTGTTTTTTAATGCTGCTGCAGATTTACAAAGATCTGGTGAAGAGTACGTGTTCAGGGTCATCCAGCCATGTGACCTTTTCGAGAGGGATGCTTTATCCTCGACCAACGAGAGGTATTTAACCATCTTTCAGACCAATTTTTTAAGTGTTGAGTTGTTTATAGGAGTATCCTAGAGTTGGTTTAGACCAGTATTGGCCAGACTTGCTTTTGAGGTATTTGGCAGCTGGTGAGGCGGATTGTTGCTGTAACTCCTTGCATAGATATTCGTTAAAGTTCCTTGGTTGGATTTCCGCACTTTGTCCCAGGTAATTATGTATGCCCCCTGTCTTGCCAAAGACTGTTTCTGAACACCAAACTCTAGCCTGATTTGCGCTGGTGAAGTATGTTTGGGCAGACCAAGAATAATCCTGTATGCAGCTATGACTGTGTTGTCAGGAGTTTTTGCATCTCTTCCTCTCTGCGCTTCACTTCCGTAAGTAATTGTTGGCAGAAGTTTGGCACGTATCACTTGTGCCAAAGGCAGGAGCGATAGACCAGTTAATTTACTGTTTGATGTTTTTAAAGAGATTGCTAAAGCACGGCCTTTGCCTCTAATGCTGGTGTTCTGTGCAATGAAGTGGCCGCCTTTGTCAATCTTCTCTCCTAGATATTTATATTCTGACGTATCCTCAATATGGGTTCTACCCCAAAACCAGACTGACGTTTTTTTCGTGTTTTTGCTAACCATCATAGTCCTTGTTTTCTCAAGATTTATGGTCAGTTCATTTTCTTTAGAATAGTCCTGTTAAGCATTCACAAGATGTTGCAAGCCTACTTGTGTGTGGCTGATCAGGACTATATCGTCCATATAGAGGAGACACGGTAGTGTTAACCCACCTAACCTGGGAGGCGAGGTCTGCTACGAACAAGTTGAACAGTGTGGGGGCTAAGACGCATCCCTGTTTGAGCCCTTATTAGTTAATATGCATTTTGACAGAAGTGACCCATTGCCCAAATTTATCTGAACCCATGTGTCAGTATGAAGGCTGATCAACAAGTTTAACAGAGATTTTGAGATGCCCCAGCTGCTCAGTTTGGACCATAAGATGTTACGATTTATGTGGTCAAAGGCAACCTTGTAATCTAAGAAGCAAAAATGAAGGGGCATTTTCGTTAATTCAGCCTTGTCTATTAGCATTGCCATGGTTAGAATATTTGTGGTTGTTCCAATTGTTTTGGCAAAGCCAGTCTGATTAGGTGGAATTGTAGAATTCTCTTTGGCCCAGGCCTGCGGTTCCTCCAAGAATGTTCCTGCAAAATACTTTGCCTCATTATCCAAAAGGGCCACTAACTGATAGTTCTGTGGGAGTGACTTATCCCCTTAGTTAAAAATTGGAGAAATAATTGACACTTTCAAGGAGCCAGGCAGTCTGTTAAATAACCTTATTTCCATAAACAGTGGTTCCATTGCTGCTGCCCATTCGTTCGCATCTTGGGCCAGATTCACAGAACTAACTTAAGACAAAATCCTAAACTTACTACCATTTTGGTATTCACAGAAGGCACTTACTCATTTGGGTATTCACAGAAGGCACTTACTCATCGATGAGTAAGTGCCTTCTGTGAATACCAAAATGAGTAAGTGCACTTACTCATTTTGATATTCACAGAAGGCACTTACTCATCAATGAGTAAGTGCCTTCTGTGAATACCCAAATGAGTAAATGGTAGTAAGTTTAGGATTTTGTCTTAAGTTAGTTCTGTGAATCGGGCCCAATGTTTATAAAGAATAGGCGGAATTCCATTCGAACCGGTCGCCCCCTCTCTCCTTCCTTTTCCAATTTGTTGCGTAATCGTGTTGGTTATGCCCATCAGACCGTCATTTATTAATAATAATTGACCTTCAGGTTTGCCAGAGGTTTTATGAACTCTCACTGTCAATGCTTGATTAGTAATAACGCTTTTTGAAGCATTTTCAGTTCTTAGCTGCAGAGTCGTAGATTCCGTATCTTGATTAAAGTAATTCTTAAGATAACTTGCCCATCCTTCTTCTGTGATATTAGAAGAAACTCCATCATGCGAAGGGCGTATAAATTGGTATATAGTTTTCCAAAATCTTGCACTATTAATCTGTTTAGTGTCAGCGTAGTTTTGCCTAGAGATTGTCCTCCACAGATCTGTTAGATTCCCATTTGTGTTTTTTCAAAATTACCTTTTGCTTCCGTAGTAATTCAAGTTTTGCTTTATCTCCTGGATTAAGCTGAAGATGTCTCAACGTATGGTAGATTGATTTTCTTGTGAGCTTAATCTTCTTTTTATAATGTTGTGAGACATACTTCATACTACTGTGACTCAATTGAACCAGTAGTTTAGTTCTGATAGCATATGCTGCCATGGTTGCTGTAAAGTACTCCCATTTCTCGACTTCACTTGAGCCGACCCTTGACTTGAAGTGCTGTCTTGCGTTTTTCAGTATGCTAATGTCGGCTGCTGCTGTAAACTTATTTCTTTTAAAATTGATGGTAAAAAGGGATTCCTGAGGTGCCAAAGATCGCTCAAATTTGGGCATGCTTATTTTATGCACAATTACTTGGGGCCGGGGATCACTGTCAGCTTTATTGCACATCTGAAATGAAATCATGTGTTGAAATAGAGGTAGGGAGATGAAGGTCTAATCTATTATTGTATTAACTTTAGTTGAATAATGTGTTGTTGTGGGGGGTTATCTCCAGCAGATCTTCCATTTAATGCTCTGAGGTTTAAATGTTCGAATTCCTCCAGTATATGCTTCCCAGTTTTGGTTTATATAATTGTTCGCGGTTTTCCTTGCAATGGGATGTTCCA
Organism: Triturus cristatus; assembly: GCF_964204655.1. NCBI lineage: Eukaryota > Metazoa > Chordata > Amphibia > Caudata > Salamandridae > Triturus > Triturus cristatus. Next base: position 35,705,972 of record NC_140584.1, on the reverse strand, counting down.
GATTGAATTTTGCAATAGAACTTCTTCATCTGATGAAGTACCCTCGAGATTGAGGTTAAAGTCCCCGGTAAGCATAAGATCTGTTGTTAATCTTTTTCCTATACACACCTCCAGAAAATCACATAATTCCTTTGCTGCCTTTATTTTCCGCTTTCGATGGACGTAAGCATTGATTAAAGTAAGAACAATGCCCCCTTTATCTGATGTTGAGGGCGAAGTGAGAAGGTTTACTGCCATTGTTGCTGAAGACGCTGGTCCAATTTCCCTAGCTATAAGTATACTTGTGACTGAAACATAAGTTACTAGGCCACCTTGGAGGTGCCCATATTTTGTCCTCCTAAGTGCACTGGTAAAGAAGCGCAAGAATCCCTGAATATGCGGAGGGTCTATTTGCCATGTTTCCTGTAATACTACAATGTCAAATGACCTTATGTAGATAACAAAATCTAGATCAGTCATTTTGTTAGCTAGACCGTTTACATTCCATGAACATATTCGTAAATGTCCATAATTGCTGGTTCTTCGTTGTGGACTGGTGTATTGTCAATTTGTTTGGTTTATTGTTCTTGCGATCGATCTTAGATCTGTTTGCCAGCTTGGTGACATTGTAGAGTCCTGGTCTCTTCTTATGTTTCCAGCCGGTGGCTCATTGCTCGTTCTGCAGTGCCCGACTGTTCCTCTCAGCACCGATGTTCCAGATCTTTTCAAAGTAGCCTGAGCCCCCACCATTGTCCCCGGGTTTAGCAAATCAGGGTATCCTGGCTTAATGTAAGAAGTGATTGTTATTCCCCAGTTTTTAAGTGTGGGCCTCTAGAAGTATTTTTGTACAATTGATGACATTATCCATGTTGTTTTTGTTTTTTCTCCTTTCATGGCATCCTTACATTTTATAAATTCAATTGAAACCAAGTCCAAAGTTGTCACTTCTTTCAGAGAAGGAATGTGAGATAACAGCCGTAGAATATTGCTGCCTTGATTCAGGATGTCGTGTCTGCCTTTAGAGCTATAGTCTGGTCTGAACCATAAAGCACTTGTTTCCTTCCTTGATTTCTCTAAGTTGATGGTCCCTTGTCTGTTTGGGGATTTTTGGGGTGAGCTTCTATCTTAGAGCTTCTGATAGTGGCTGGTGTTTGGAGGACTCTGTTTTTTCTTCCTCACTTTGAGGCATTACATGTTGTCTTGGTCCATGCGGTTGTCCTCCACTTCCCTGCCAGGAGGGATCGAACATGATTCCCGATTGTTCTGCAGGTGCCTGGATTCCCTGTCTCCATTGGGCCCCTGTGTGTGTAAGGGGGGCTGCTTGAACATTGAAGGTTGCTTGGATGTCATTTGTGTCTTTGTACTCGCTTCTTTTTATTCCACCTAACTTCCTATTCTGTAAACATTGGTCGTTACATTTCTTTAGGCTTGTCACAAAAGTATTTTCCCATTGGCTGCTCGAAAAGTGATGAGTGATGTTGAGGGTTTGCTATTTTGAGGTAACGTCTGGTTAGGTTCAAGAGATCCATTTTCCTCTGTATTCTTTAGAGGGTTAATGCTATTTCCTTTTGGTGCGAGAGTTCTGGTTCTTCATTCTCAGCTTTCCCAAACACTTGCATCTTATCTATTTGTTGCATTCCTCTAGGAGGTTTGATTTGTTCCTTTTGTAGCTTCTATGTTCTGTTTAAAAATCCCTACTAAGTTGATGTCATTTTCGAGCGTAAATTCTGTTTGTGCTAAAGGCGCATGAATCCATCTTGATTTGAATTTGTTTTTTGATTTCGGCGTTTACGTCCTTTTGCACGTCTTTGTCGATAACACTAACAAATAGGAAGTGAAAAATAATACATTATCATGGTTATTAGACGCAATGCATACAGTCCATTTTTCTGTGGCCAAAGATTTGTGGAAATATCATATTTAATCAGTTAGATACAGGACAAGTGTCACAGTACAGTTCCTTCCTTTGTTTGGCATACCATATGTACATCTGCGCTTGATGTTGTATTAAACATAACGAACTTCAAACTAGGTAAATATCGGAACGTATGCATTTTTTCTAAAAACAAATATTGCTGTTTAAGCATCTCAGTTTCGCCGGCAAGTGCCTAGTTGATCTCAAAACCATCTTTCACCTCCCACAATTCTCAATAAATATATATATATATATATATATACATATATTACCTACTGGCGGTCGCCGGTAGGTAGTTATAGTTAGGACCCCTTTTCAATAGGAAATCCGCAACATTCTATTTTTAATAACTTTGGCGCCGGTCGACGAATCCTCGCAAATTTCTCAAAATAGGTGGGGCGCTACGCTCCGCTCCTACCCTGAAAGTCTCGGGGGGATTCGTCAAGCGGGGGCTGAGATAAAAGGGGGGTCCCAAAACGCGTTTTTCCCATGCATTTTTCCATAGGACCTTTAGACAGGGCTACAGCCCGCACGGCTGAACAGAATTACTAGAAATTTGGCAGAGAGGTAGTCCTCAGGTCAAGGAAGTGCCTTTTGTAGGTTTGGTGTAAATCTGTTCAGTAGATTCTGAGAAAATAGCCTTTAAATCAATATATATATCTGAGCCAGCTTACGGTACGCTTACCGTAAGCTTACCGTACGCGTACGGTGGCGTGCGCGAGCGCGATTCTGATTGGCTCTTAGATCTTAGTAAACATTCGAAACAGCCGAAACCAGGAAGCGGCGGCCGCCATTTTCTCTCTCGCACTGAGAGCTAGGTTGTTAAATAAAACCAATAAACATATAAAGGGGCTGTTTAGACAGCTCCCACACACATAGCCATGTTGAGGGAGTCCCCAAAGACCCCCCAAGGCCAAAAATGCAATTTTTATTTTTTCGCTAATTTCGCCGATTACGCTTACCGTACGCGTACGGTAAAAAATGTAAAAAAAAAAAACACTATCCACACTCTCCCCACCCCCTGTGCTTTTGGTGGCCGCAGTCCACCAAATGTGCAGGGCTTATTCGTTATGAGAAAAACCACAATATTTTAAACAAAAATAATAAAAGAAAAAATTAACAACACTCTCTCCACCCCGTGTGCAAATGGTGCCCGAAGGGCACCATTTGTGCATGGCTTATAAAAATTACGAAAAATTAAAATATTACCTTTCAAAACGAAGTGCATCATATGTCCTCCATGTGCGCACGGTGCGCGAAGCGCATCGTGCGTACATGGCCCATCTAGCGTAACGTGGGCACGCGGTGCGCGTAGCGCACCGCGTGCCCACCGTGCGTGCACGGCACTAACTGCGTAAAGTTGAATAGTCAATGTGTCCTATGGACAGCATTCAAGTGAAGACCAGGCCCGGCCAGGGTGTACTTTGGAATGGAGTCAATGTTTTCTATGGACAGCATTCAAGCGAAGACCTGGCCCGGCCGGGGTGCACTATGGAATGGAGTCAATGTATCCTATGGAGAGCATTCAAGCGAAGACCTGGCCCGGCCGGGGTGCACTATGGAATGGAGTCAATGTGTCCTATGGACTGCGTTCAAGGGAAGACCAGGCCCAGCCGGGGTGCACGATGGAATGAGTCAATGTGTCCTATGGACAGCATTCAAGCGAAGGCCAGGCCTGAGCGGGGTGCACTTTGGAATGGAGTCAATGTGTCCTATGGACAGCGTTCAAGCGAAGACCAGGGCCGGCCAGGGTGCACTTTGGAATGGAGTCAATGTGTCCTATGGACAGCGTTCAAGTGAAGACCAGGGCCGGCCGGGATGTACTTTGGAATGGAGTCAATGCGTCCTATGGACAGCGTTCAAGCGAAGACTAGGCCTGGCCAGGGTGCACTTTGGAATGGAGTCAATGTGTCCTATGGACAGTGTTCAAGAGAAGACCAGGCCCGGACGGGGTGCACTTTGGAATGGAGTCAATGCGTCCTATGGACAGCGTTCAAGCAAAGACCAGGCGGGGTGCACTCCGGAATGGAGTCAATGTGTCCTATGGACAGCGTTCAAGCAAAGACCAGGCCCGGCCAGGGTGTACTTTGGAATGGAGTCAATGTGTCCTATGGACAGCGTTCAAGCGAAGCCATGGCCCGACCGGGGTGCACTCTGGAATGGAGTCCATGTGTCCTATGGACAGCGTTCAAATGAAGACCAGGCCCGGCCGGGGTGCACTGTGGAATGGAGTCAATGTGTCCTATGGACAGCGTTCAAGCGAATACTAGGCCCGGCCGGGGTGCACTTTGGAATGGAGTCAATGTGTCCTATGGACAGCGTTCAAGCGAAGACCGGGACAGGCCGGGGTGCACTTTGGAATGGAGTCAACGTGTCCTACGGACAGCGTTCAATCGAAGACCAGGCCAGGCCAAGGTGCACTCTGGAATGGAGTCTATGTGTCCTACGGACAGCATTCAAGCACAGACCAGGCCGGGGTGCACACTGGAATGGAGTCAATGTATCCTATGGACAGCATTCAAGCGAAGACCAGGCATGGCTGGGGTGCACTTTGGAATGGAGTCAATGAAACGGGGCCAGAACTTTCCTTCTCAGGGTATTTCATGGCTTTCTTCCTGACAGTTTGGGAACGTTAATGATAGCATATATGGAACTGTTAGCTATCATGTAGGAATTCTATCCTAGAGCCCGACAAACAACACAGGCACACACCTTCACACACACATAGGCGCATGAACATGCACGGAGCCCTTCACTCTCTCACAGGCGCACATACAGGGATGCACTTGAAGACATCCAGTGTTGACATGTCAGCCTAGCAGAACAAGCATTCTCTGCATTCACCAAAACATTGGTAATGCCCTTCCACTCTTCAGCACCTCGTCGTATTGCAACCGAGCAAACACGAGATCAAGGAACACCTGGACCTGTCAATCACCCTGCTCTGTCTGTGAGCATAATGGGAGGCAATAATAGCCACCCGGGATGAGGCAATGCGTTTAGATTTATATGTGCCTCCAAGATAAAATGAGACAGAGATTTTGCGAGAATGACTTTGTTACTATCAAGAAGTAAAAATACTTTTTCAATTGGTTCAAAGCAGATACACATAGTAAAACATGTCTTTTTATAATTATGACTTGCAACTAAGAGACAAGTCATAAATATGCACATATTGGGCATAATCTGATGCTGTTTATTATTTCCAAATGTGAAAGGCATAAAAAAAATACAATGTCAGATTCCAACAAAAACATATATGTATGGGATACTGTTTCAAGCTAATATTTTAAAGCAGTATTATTAGATAACGAGGCATCTCTTTCCCACTGTTTACACCCACAGATTGTTATTTGCAGCTTTTATGAAGCAAAAACTCAACCCAAAGGTATCGGAGCACTTTACATCAGTACCAGTTACGTTACACAAAGACACATCCATTGTTTTGTAGGCACAGGAAGATTAAGTGATTTGCATAGAATCACAAGATGTTGAGTCACTGTAAGAGACACAAACCTTTTCCTCAGTGCCAAAGTCAGCAGCTCTGGCCTTTAAGCCCCATATGAGATTTTGTGGTATCTTCTTTGTCTGACCCCTAAAAGCATTAAGGTTATGCAGTAGCGGCTCCTCCGTGAGGAGTGTCACCCCACTACTTTAAGCACTGTAAAAAAGGAAAAATAAAATGATAAAAACTCGAAGTTATTATCATTTTATTTTTCCAGTTGCGGTGCCTTTTTGGGGCGGGCTGCTTTCAGAGCAGGGGGAGGAGTGGTTTGCACTCCCTATGTGAGCATGAGTGATTCAAACAGTCATGCACACACAACATGTTCTCCATGCAGGCTGTATTACAGCCTGTGTTGAGAACATGCCTACCCCTCCAGGCCCTGGCTGAACATCATGTCAAGGCACTCAGAGTCAGACCAATCACAATGCTGCATTGTATTAAAGGCTGAAGGCGCGGGCCTTTAACAAGGGAGCGGGACTTTAATGGCCGGTATAGCCCAGCTACGGAAGGCTACAAGGCTATTAGAAAATTCTGCCACTAGAGGGCAGAATGTTATAACAAATAAAACAAAGGGCTCGCAGAGCCTGACAGGATGTAAATCCACTTGGGCTCCAAAGTCCTTTGTACACAGCAGTACCTGTGAATGAAAGAAAAACATTGGGATGTTACTCTGGGGGCTTCTACTGGCTCGTAGAAACCCGGAGCACTCTATTGTCTGCAATGGAGTACTCAACATTCTAATACAAAGCAAACACTGGAACTGCTAATAACCATGAATCAATGTGTTTTCTACCCAAGAAGAGAACTCTCATTGCCCTCACCTTAAGATACCTCTATGGATTCCTGGGCTACGCATAAATCACATTATAAACACTCGCCATCACACACGGAGGCATTGACAGATGTCCAGCAAAATATCAAAAGCAAAATCTCCCTCCGAAGCTCCAGTTGACCTACAGGTCTTCTAAATACTCTACAGTGGTGCAATCCTTCTGATACCCTGCCAATGACTCCTGGCACAGCCCCCTAAAACACACCCATGAAAACATCCAACCAAGAAGTTATCAGAAAATATCTCAAGCCTCAACTGCTCCCTCAGCACCCAAGTATATGAACAAAATAAGCAAGTTGCCAGATTGATGACCCCTGGTTTTCCTGTGAGTGTTAGCTCTATTTAAATCTATAGAAAGGGGCACATCAAAACACATCTTTTCAGTAATCCTCTCAATTCTGACAGGCTCAAAGTGACGTCAAATAGATAAGAAAAGCAAAGCTGGAGTTGTCCATCATTTGAATGCTGTGGTGGAAATTTAACCCTCATTAATAAATTCATTAATAATTACACATTTAACATTTTTGGTTGTGAACACAACCATTGAGCAATCCCCTGAATACTCACCCTGCAGAGAAGCTGTTCGGGGGACAGAACACAAAATATCCTTCCTTGACCTACTTATACCGCCCTCAGCTTCTTCCCCAATCAGCCTCTTGTAACCACCTTCAGCAACTCCCCACCAAATATACATAACAAATACATGAACCACTGCTGCCTCGCACGTGTCTCAGAAGCAATTTACCTTCTACAGTACAAATGTTTTTTTTTTAGAAAATAAATTCTGCCATCCTTCCACCCACACTTAATTATCTTCATTCCCACTCTGAACAAAATCTTTTCTATAAAAATCCAATGCCTCTCATCCATTCCTGCCACCTTTACCCTATCTCACAGAAGTCAATAGGTTCAAAATGTCTGGTCTGCTGACCTGTCTTTCTAACTTCCAACTAGAAAAACCTGGATTCCTCTACATTCCCATTTTCAAGATCATCCTAACCCTCTCACGTTTCGCTCTGTTTTGTACACTTAGGGCCACATTTACAAGGCCATTGTGCCGCCAGTGATTTACTTTTTTTGACGCACCGGCGGTGCAATGTGCCTGCTCATATTTACAAGGCCGTGTAAAGTCACCCTGCGTGACTTTTCATAGCATTGTAAATATGGTCCCCTTTCACGCATAACTCTGTGTGAAAGGGGCGTTCCATGGGTGTTGCTGTGGGTGTTCCCACTCAACATCCATGGAACCTGGCACATTCCCAGATTTACAAAGTTTTGTAATTGCTGTAATGCATCTGAATCCTACTCTCCCCAAGGGAGGCATAGTAGTGGTGCAACCAGGAGAAATTCTTTTGTTTGTCCTCGGTTTTTTCCTGTTTCTATGTTTGCTGCATTCTGCAGCATGCATAGAAAAAGGAAAAGACCATCAATGATTGCTTTTGTGCAGAAAGGTGTCCCTTCCTGCGTAAAAATAATCATCCCCTTAACACCGGCTCCCTTGCAAAATGACCCAAGGGTGCCTGCGCTGGCGCATGGCAGTCAATTCTGCGTCAGCGCAGGGGAAAGTATACGGATGCGTCATATTGTTGTTAATACGATGCATCCCTGTGCTTTTAAAAGGCCACAACTTGGCACAGTAAAATGGCTCGCGGCTCCACGCTGCATCATTATTTTGTAAATGAAGCCCTTGCTTCGTTACGTCATTGTTCAGTGATTTTCCTCTTGGTAGTATCTAGTTGCCCAAACCTGCAGCACCAGATGACTTGGTTGATGTCACTGTCCCCACTTTAGAAATGTAGTTCATGCATTCACTTTCCACAGGAGCAGAGAGACAGTGCCAGGCTGAGTGTGCCTCTCACTGAGCAGCTTGTTAGGTTGAATTGAAATTTGTCAGCTGCAGATCTGCATCGACATGAGGTTGACAGGGAAGATGGAAATGTTTGGGACAAGAGTGCCAACAAAGCACCCATCTCCCTTGGGTCTGCAGAGACCTGGAAAGGACACAAGATGGTGGGGAGATAGCAAACCATCATCTGCAATTCCACTGCAGTTAAAATTGAAACTTGTTTCCTTAATAACCATTTTCTATTCATCATGAATTGCTGCATGGTTAGTACACAATGATATATCCAATCCAATCCAAGAGACTTTATTCGGATATCACAATATCGATAAAAGTAGAGCATTTACAACATTACAATCACAGTAAAACAATTGCAATAGCATGATCAAAAATTCTTAGTGCAAGGAACAAGAAACAGATAGACTTCACGATAAAAACATTTACAGTGGCATAATCAAAAGTTTATTTTAACAAGAGCAAAATACAGAGGGGCTTCATGGATTACATGGATTTGTGAGCCCCTACAGCTATTTGTAAAAAAGTGCCAACATGCAAAATCAAGTCATCATTTTCCAATTTTAGTATACCACTGAATGCATCGGCTAATTGGATAGGTAACACATTTTTTTTAATGGTATCTGACCACTTTGTCCATCACATGGGCAAGGCAGGGAACCGAGTTTTGCATCGTACCCAAGGGGAAAACAGAGCAAATATTTTACAGTCCCAGCCTGTAAGCGAAGAGAAGTCCTCTCTCCCAATGCGTCATCGATAATGTAATATAGCTGGGCAAGCGGTGTTCAGTTCGCTCAATGGGTATGAAATTAACAACAGTTTGTTTCTTTAGTTCCCTCTCTAATCATTCCATGCTATAAAGTGCATAGAGTGCCGACCTAAGAACTTTTTTGTCTACGGTCTCAGTAGTTTTCGGGTTTAAGAATAGCCCTTCAAAATTGACACTTTCAAGGCTATTCTTCACCCCAGCTAGCCATGGGATAACCATCCCTTTTTCACAGCTAATGCAATCCTCTATTATCTCCTTAGTGAGAGATGCTGCAGGGTTTTTCATTATGGCTAGCCAAAACAATGCGGGACAGGCCCTGATCAAATTTTCAATGTAGTTCAACTTTAGTTCGTTATGGCATATATACTGAGGAGTAGAGATAGGTGCACCCAAGAGCTTTCTACAGAATGTATTTTCTTCTTTTTGAACATTGGGGCATTTAACAATACCCTAAACCTCTGCACCATAGGTTGCTATAGGTATGCACTGTGATTTAAAAATCTTTAAAATCGCTGAAATTGCCCCAGATATTTTTGGGTGGGGAAGGCTGAGGATAGAATTGGTGGCCTTTGAGAACTTATTCTTACAAAACACCACATGGTCAGACCAGGTGCAGTTCGCAGCAAAGACCAACCCCAGGTATGGGAAAGTGCTAGTGCAAGTTAATTTTTGATCACCCACAGAGATAGAGCTTAGGGGATATTTCCTTGGCCGCCAGGACATTATAAATGATTTCCTAAAATTAGTGCTCAAATCTACACTAGTCATAAAGTCCGTAAAACCCTGTGCTAAAGTGCATAGTGCATTTGGTGTGCGTCCATTTAAAACCGCATCATCTGCGTATAAAAGTACGGGGAGGAATTTACCTCTGATTCTGGGTACATCATCGGTGAGTGTGATCAATGATTTGTGCAAATTATTAATGGAAATTATAAAAAGAAGTGGGGCTAAGATGCATCCTTTTCTGACCCCTCTGCTTACATTAATATCATTAGACACCTCACCCCCACTGCCAATCCTAACCCATGCCTTCATATCCATGTGTAGGTAGGCTAAGAAAATGCACGAGGGACTCGTCCAGGCTATATGCCAAGAGAATGGACCATAGGCAGGACCTGTTGACAAAATCGAAGGCAGAGGTCAGGTCCATAAAAGCTAAATAAAATGGCGAGTGCTGTGCAATGGTGTATTTGCCAATGATCAAATTAAGATTTAGGCACTGCTCATTGGTGCCTACTTTGCTCCTGAAAACTAATTGACATTGCTCTAGAATGTGATTATCCTCAGCCCAAGTAAAAATGTTATTGTATAAAACTCTACCTAAAATTTAAGGGTGTTATCGAATAAAGAAATTGGCATGTAGCAGTTCGGTTGCGAGCGGTCGCACTTTTTAAAAATTGGGACAATGATGCGAGTGGACCATGACTTTGGCAATGGAGCATAAGTTAAATTATTGAACACATTTAGCAATAGTGGGGCCCAAAAATCGGGTTTGTGTTTGATGAGGTCGATGGGTAACCCATCCGGGCCTAGGGCTTTATTACCCATGCTCCGATGGATGGCCTCCTCAACCTCTATTATCGATATTGGGACCCTAGGTGGAATCCTATGTTTGAAGAGGTCGAGTTCCAGTGCAGGCGCTGAGTAAATTGAGGAAAATTACTTTCCCAGGTTGCACTTGTTATATTGCAGCCTATGGGAGTTCTTAGATCTTTAACAGCAGTCCAAAATATATTCCCATTTTTTATGCTGGCAGCCTTAACAAGCGCGTCCCAGTGCTCATTTAGTAGTTCTTTCTTCCATTTATAGATGGCCAACTTATACTTCTGCCTCGACGCCTTAACACCAATGGATTATTACTCGGGCTATGTGACAGGGCCTTACGTAACTGCCCATTAGCCTCTGAGCATTCCTGATTGAACCATCTAGGATTACGTTTCACTTTAATCATTGATTTTTACAACAAGGGTTTAATGGCTCCACAAAGATCGTTGAAAGCATTAGTTACCTCAGGGTGTGGGTCCTGTGCCAGCAGGCAGAAATTAATAATGCTCAAGCTATCCCTGACCATTGAACAAAATAAGTTGGTGTTGTTAACGCCCCGCCACACCAGTCTTAGGTTATCGGTGGAAGGTGATAGATTCCTGACACCACATTCTATGTTATGGTCCCCAAAAGTTGTAATTATAGTTTCTGCTTTCAGCAGGTATGCCTCTAAGACAGGGAAAATGAAAAAGTAGTCAATAGTGGACGCACAACCCCTCCCTCTAAATGTTGGCACCTGGGGAGCGTTATCTTTTATTGTGGCCACAATCTCCATGACATTAGTTAAAATGTGATTGTTCAAATATTCCACCAATTCCTTGCCCCATGGCAATTTTGTCCACTGCTACACGGCTGATTACTTGGCCAAAGTTGGGGTATTTTGGCGTTAAATTGCCACCCAGGCAAATTCCTATTGAATTAAAACAGTCTTTTCGTTTTTGGATAGACGTGATAAAATTGAATAAATTCATAAAATTCCCAGTTGGTATGGAATGAAAATTATTATTAGAAAAATTGATTAAGAAGAAAGAGACCCCCCTGTTATACAATATAGCTTGAAATTTATTGTTATTGGTACATACATTTTTGATGCTACCACCCGCAGCAATGTTTACCCACATCGATAGACCCCCCCAGAGGGTCGACCATGCTTAGGGGTTGTTGATAAGATGTTAGGGCATTCAAACCCATCAATAAATAAATCTTGAGTGGCCCAAGTTTCTTGAAATAGGAGGATATCCTTCTCTCTTATAAGTTTTAACCATTCGGGCTGGTTTAGCTTGGAGTGCAGCCCCACAACATTCCAGCTTAGGATACGAAGATCTGGGCTAGCTAAAACTTTATTGGTATGTGTGGGCTAGTAGGCTCAATTACTGGAGGGAAAGGCGGTGGGTTAGGAGGTTCAATTACTGGATGGAGAGGTGGTGGTCCAGCATCGAGGTCAGAGACTTCCGACAATGGCAATAGTCAATCCTGGGTATCCAACCCAGACAGAGCTGAGAACCCGTTGAATGTAACGAGTGGGGGGATCACATTAGGGTGGGGACATTGGTTTGGTTTGTAAAAATAGCCCAATGTTAGTGAACAGATATTTTTGCTATTTATTGTTGTGGGCTCACATGCTCTTAATAGATGTTTCACGATGGATGGCCTGTGAAAATTAATTACATTACAGTCCCCTTCGATGTGCTTTGCAGGTGCACCAACTCACCCAACTCTACGTGCCATAATAATGTTATTCATGTCTGATGGATGGAACCCCCGATTCCTCGATAACCAGTCCACGTATTTATTACAAATTGATCCCACGACTCGGTCTGGTCCCTCTTTAAGGTCGGTACAACTGCTAGCACTAACACATACGGACAGGCAGCAGGTGGCAAGCTCAGGACATCCGGATTTGCTTGTGGGGGACTTCTGCTGGAGATGGCTAAGGCGTTGCTACTGAATTTGCTGGACAATGGGCTCTGGTCTACTCCATTAGATCTGCTGGGTCTGTTAACACTGCTCAGAATGAGATTGGGCTGTGGTGTAGTAGCCAATTCATCAATATGTGTGGTGCCGTGCCTGTTAGAAGGGGGTTGAGAGCGTCTCCTGGCTTGTCCGCATATAGTGCACATGCTACTTGCGGGTGCTGGGGCTCTAACGGTAGGGGTTTGGGTATCATTAATTTAGGCGTACATTGTTGGTGTAGGCCCTCCCCCTACCACTTGGTCTTTTACAGTTTGAGCATTTCCTGCTGATCGGCCAGATCTCCCTATGAGTAAGGCCAAATTGTCTAAACGCTCCTGTAATGAAGCAAATTTCACATTTAAGAGGGGGCCGCTAGCTGGTTTCATGCGCCTCTGGGCGCGGGAAACGGGCATCAGCGCCTCCAGGCGCAAAGCGTTCTGTGGATGGTAGTCCCACTGGCTGCGGTTCTGCGTCTGGCTGGAAAGTGGCTCCCGCATTGCGGGGGCTGCCAGCTAGTTTAATGCACCTCCTGGCTCGGGAAACGGGAGTCAGCGCCTCCAGGCGCAAGGCGTTCTGGGGATGGTAGTTCCCCTGGCTCTGGTTCTGTGTCTGGCTGGATGCATGGTTAGTACACCATGATATATCATAATAAGCTCCAGCCCAGTTGCTGGCTCTGGGTATCGAATGTTTTGGCCAACCAACAAATACTATATGTATCCTTGCAATAGGAAAGGTCTGATGGATGTCACAGTGTATTAATTTAGTGAATCAGCCATTGGGGCACACAATTACAGATAAAAATGTTGTCACCTATTTCTATTTTTTTCCACTTGTTTTAATGTTTTTTTTAATTTCATTACTTAGTTTCTTTGGGAAAACCATGAGCGATCTACACAAACCACCACTTGCTGAATTAATTATTTTGTCTACTTTTCAGAAATGTATAACTTTTGCAGTTTACCAATGACTTTCACACCTGTTTTCACCAAATAACTACAAGTTGGTAGAAACCATGACAATAGGAAAAAATGCAAAACTGTAGTAATTTTTCTTAACAACTTTGCTTGCTCCTGAAAGCTGAGAAGATGGTGATCTTAGAACAACAAACCTTTTCTCAAAGCCATTTTTAAAAACACAGACGGTTTCTTGCACAGCACTTTTCCCCCTTATTTAGTTACCCTAGTCTAAGTTATGGTTCTAATAGTGCGACAGTTTGTAAGTAGTTCTGGCATTTGTTAGTTGATATCAAGCTGATGTAGTGATAGGGGTTAGCTGTAAGATGCAGAACTAATAAATAGCATGTTTTTATGTACATCTCTATTTATTTATCCAAGCCAATTCCAATTAATTTGAGTGACCTAAAATTATGCCTAGCCATAGTTTACTACATTAATTAAAATGAAAACACAAATATAATGCTCTGAAAGCAAATGTGCAAACATTGTTCTGCCCTGCTGCTCTACTTTGATCAATTGACATCAGTCAAGAATATTTTCATAGCAGCATTTTAAAACACTGCCAACACTTAGGATTTTGATTAGGGTTTTAAACTGTATTACATTTGGGTAAAGTTTTGCTCATACCTTCTTTTTCTTACTTTGGGTTGGTTCTCTTTAAAGTGTCCCTCCATTGCTGTTGCTCAGCCACACTCTTCGGAAGTACTTAATATAGTTCTATCTCAAATGCAAATAATGTCATTTCTTCAAACAGTTTTGCAGACTCAGATCACATTCTGTCCAAAAAAACTTCCTTTATATTCCTAAATCCCTGCATGAAAAATGTACCTTGATTTACAATGCCCGGAAATTACCTCTCCTTGTTTCATTTGAATGGCTATGTCCTTACTCACCACCCTCTGTATGCCTCCTCTCGAGGATAACAGCCTAAATTGCATGCCTACTTTACTTAATCTATAATATTCTAGTTCTCAAATTGCCTACACCTAATTTAGATCACAACCTTTCATTCTCTGAAACCATACCCCTGCAATCTAACAGTACCTAATCTTCTCTGGCTCTATTTTTTAATCCCATCATTTGTGTGAACTCATATAGCCCCTCTAATGATCAAATCTATCTAACTCTGTCAATGAAATCTACCACGGGGAAACTGGAGCAAGTGCATGGAATGGTCTCCTAGAGAGCACAAGACAAATCCCAATAACCACTGAATTAACCACTAACCTTGAGTTCCATAAACCCATGCTGCCCGTGTAAACCACTTCAATGCCTAGTCCGAGGCAGTTAGTCCTACATAAATGCCATTACAATACATTGCAATGGTTATGTTAACGTTTATGATTTAAATTATCGTTATCCTTAGGATTAGGGGTAGGTTTACCTTTATGGCTAGGTTTAGAATTGAGGAACTCATTAGGGCTAAGGTGGCCCTTAAAGTTAATTGTATGTGAAAGGATAATACTGATGCAGTCCAATAAAGGTGTAGGTTGAAGTTACTGAGGCCATGTTAGCCATTTTAACATAAAGTTAAGTAGATAGAACAATTTAAATTGAAAAATGTCGTTGTTTTATGTGTTAGTAACTGACTTGCCACAGATAAGGCCCAAAAGCAAGGTAAGGAATCATAATTAATGTTATTGACCATCAAAAATGTTAGCAATATTATTGTTGTTATTGCACAAGAATTGTCTATGGTGCTGTGTCCCCGTGGGGCTCCCTCTGGCCATCTTGCAGTTGCTTCTCTGCTAAGTTCCATGTCTAGAAGTGTTTAAGAGAAATTCTCAAGCATTTCTATAGTAGCCAGTCAGTCAAATAATCTTTATTTCGGTCATAGACCCTAAAAGATACATACTTACAGACAATAACATCTCAAGTAGTTCAAACATTTAGGATAAAAAAAACAGTGCAATTATCATATTATGGGGATTATTTACAATTAAAAGATAAAAAATATAAAAAGTTAAAAAGCGCAAGTTATCAGTTCTAGATTGATTGGCATCAGAGGGGAGGTATAGGTCAAAATAGTTATAAAAAAGATCTTCTCCTGCGCCACATAGCATTAATAAAGCGCGAGACAGAAAAAACTAATGGGGTGGAAGTATTAGATTGGAATATTCTGAGCGCCTCTTTGTAGTTGCTGAACCCAAGGTTTCTACAGAGTAGAACAAGCCATCGTTGTCGTATAGATTTGTACCCCATACAGAAAAAAAAAACATGAGCTACAGACTCTTCCTTGGCCCCACAGGCCGGACATACTACGGACTTATCTGTCGACCATTTATAAGAAAGGACCCTGAGTGGGAGTGTACCATATCTAAACTGTAGATAGAGTTTTCTTGCGGTGCTAGGCAAGACCTCATCAAGAAACGGCTCCACTCTATAAACAGTTTTTATGTTAAAAAAGTGGAGGGTAAGCGAGCCCAACCCAGGGTTACTAAAGATGGCCGTGGTACTACACGTACGATGTAAATGAACCAGGTCAGCACGTGACAGCTCAGCACAGGCTACAGCAGGGTTAGACCAGAAGCCTGGTATACCCAATCTCATACTTTCTTTTTTTATGAAAGCAAACCAGGGCAATTTCTGAGACCCCAAAAGGCCCATTATCTCTGCAGTTTCATCTCTGAAGTGCGTCAGCTATGGGGTAACCCAAAGTCTGCGCCAATAGAGTAGAGGCCGTAGGGCCACTACTTCTTCTATGGGTCTAATACCCATGTCCATTCTGATGGGAATGAGGGGGGTGCTGGATGGTAGAGCCAACAGCGAACTAAGAAATACATTTTCAGACTTGCAGATGTCTGGTATCATGGAGTGGCCCCACAATTCCGCCCCATATAGAATAGCACCCCGTGCTTGGGCTTTATATATTTCTATGATGGGAGCAACAGGCTTAAAGGAGGATTCTCTATGAAGTTTTAGGATAACACCTGTAGTTTGCACAAGTCTTAATTTAGCCTTGGCCAGTTGTGGGCCCCAATCCATTCTGTCAGTCAGAGTGATGCCCAGATATTCGAAAACTGTTACCCTGTCCAATGCTATACCATTCAAAGAGGAATTAGGACATCTGGTCTTTGGTGGGTTGCAGACCATAAACTTGGTCCTTTGGGTGTTAATCTCCAACCCACTTATGAGACAAAAATTGCCAAAACTATCCAGTCCACGTTGGATGCCCATAGGTGATTTAGACAATAGGAGGGTATCGTCAGCGAACATTAATGCCACCACCTGATCGTTTAGTAACTTTGGGGCATCGATGTCTTTGACCCCTTTGAGGTGGGCAATCAGTGCGTTAACAAAAAGACAGAATAGGGTGGGGGCCAGAACACAGCTCTGTCTGACTCCTCTCTTGACTGGAAATCTAGTTGTTAAACCGCCCCATTTACCACTCCTCACTTGTGCAAAATTATCCAGATGGAGCCTCCTGATGATATTAAGGAGGTTTACAGGGACCCCCATATCCTCCATTACTGCCCATAATGTTTGACGGGGTACCAAATCGCAGGCAGATTTGAGGTCAACAAAGATTAAGTAGGGGGGAGGAGCCTAGCGCGCAACCAAGATGGCCGCGTAGGTGCGAGGCTCCCGAGGACCTCCGCAACCTCCTACGATTATCCTGAAATTATCCTGCCCTGGATGAGGGGACTATGTTGGTGAACCTGAGCTGAGGTGGCACCCGTTTCCCGCTTCCGAATCGGACCTCGGACACCGGAGTGAGCACCGATTGAGGTTTGCGGCCTTCCCCTCGCCGGACCCCGGATTTGCGCTGTGGGGTGATCCAGTGACAAAGTGAACAACAGCGGCAGGCAGGGCCTGGCGACTCGCGTACCCTGCACTTTCGCTTTTGCACCCCCTTGCCGTCTCTGCGAGGTTGGGTTGCGGAGCCCTTGGTGTTGGTGTGGCCTTGCTGGGAGGCCCTGCCTGCCTGCAGGCTGTGATCCACCCCGCTGCTCTGAGGTGGCCCCCCCGGAGCTCGTGGCCCTGCTTTCCTGCCTTACACGACGTGGCTGGTGCGACTGAGAGATTGGAGGCCATGGCCACGAAACAAGATGGAGACCGGGCAAAGACCAAATCGACCCGGCGTGGCGCCGTCCATCAGGCTAATAGTATGGACCGCTATACCCTCCGGAAGGGATCTCCCGATGGACCGCGCAAGTCCCCTGAGAGCCCTCCTGATGCCCCAGACCTGCCCGCAGATCTGACTCTGCGAGATATCATGGGCGCCATTGCCGAGATGAAGGCCTCGGTGGGCCAGCGGTTTGATACACTGGCGCAGAAGATCGACTCGGTCCTCGTGGATGTTGGCCTGGTGAGGGCCGATCTTTCCAAAACCAACGACCGAGTGGATTCCTTGGCCCACACCGCATCGGGCCTAACGACAGATGTGGCGGCCTTACAAACAGAGGTGCGCCGGCTTAGTCAGGCGAGTGCGCTTATGGGTCGCCGCCTGGAGGACTCTGAGAGTCGGGCACGGAGGAACAACATCCGCATCATCGGGGTGCCTGAGAGACGCGAGGAGGCGGCGGCGGATCTCTTTGTGGAGGACCTGATTGCTACCCATCTCCAGCCACGGGGGCTGAGTAAATTCTTCGCTGTGGAGAGGGCCTACAGGGTTCCCGGGGGAAGGCCGAAGGTCGGAGCCCCTCCGAGACCTCTCATTGCCCGGATTTTCAATTTTCGGGACAGAGACGCTATCCTGCAAACATCCAGACTGCATGGACTGGTCAAGTTTGACAATATGGAGGTAAATTTTTACCCTGATTTCACCCCAGCGGTCCAGAAGCAGAGACTGAGCTTCCTAGGCGTCAAACGCCGTCTTCGGGACCTAAACCTCAAATACGCCATGCTCTTCCCAGCTAAGCTGAGAGTGGAGGTGGATGGTCGCACGCACTTCTTTGATCGTCCCGAAGCGGCCGGGGACTGGCTCGATACTCTGTCCGGGGATCGTGATCGGGGGGGTGGGGGGGGGGCGGCGGGGGGAGACGGCACGCTGGATCAGGACTGAGGGTTTAACATTGGGCCTCACTCTGGACGAAAATGATGCCACTTTCGATTCTGCGTCAGTCTTTGTAAGTTCCCCTCCTATGGAGGTTGTGTTGGGTCTGTTGGGGGTTCTCCCTCCTCCTCTAGGGGGTTTAGTTAGTTTAACTATATATGGGGCGACAGGCACACTGCACGTTGGGGGGGCTGTTCGGGCTCATGCAGGGGTGCAGGGAGGGGGGAGTTCTGTTGGGGTGGGTGGGTAGGGATGGGGTGTTGTTCGTTTTTATCACAAGGCAAACGTACTTTTGTGTTAGTTCTAAAGTGCTCTCCGGGGGACGAATGCTGGCTTCTGTGTATGATGGGGGGTAGGGAATTAACTTTGTTGTCTTGGAATGTGAATGGACTGGGGGACAGGATCAAACGAGGTGTGGTCCTGCAGTTTTTGAAGCGAATCTCGCCCGATGTAGTCTTTCTGCAGGAGACACACCTCATTGGCAACTCCTTCTGCGCCATGAATCGGCGTGGCTATCGCCTAGTGGCTCACTCGGGCTTCACGTCTGGCTCAAGGGGTGTGGGCATCATGGTGAGGAACTCGCTCCCGTTGGAGATTGATGAGGTGCTCCACGATGACAGGGGACGTTACACGGTCTTGGTGGGAAGACTGGAGGGCAAAGTGGTTGTCTTTGTGTCAGTATACATCCCACCGGGGCTGCAGTCGACCACCTTTGCAGACCTGGGGCGCCTTCTCCTTGGCCTTCCGGGGGGGCTTTTAGTTGTGGGGGGGGATTTCAATGCGGTGGTATCTGGGACTGTGGATCGTCACCCCCCTAGGGACCTCCCCCGGGCACAGGCGTGGCTACCCGGCCTCTTGGATACATTTGGGTTGGTGGACTGCTGGCGTTTAAAACACCCCACGCAGCTGCAGTACACTTTCCACTCGGGAGCCCATGGTAGTCTCTCACGACTAGACTATGTCCTTGTCCCGGCGGCCTATGTTGGGAGGGTGGGAGAGGTGCGTCATTTGCCACGGGGTATTTCGGACCACTCCCCGCTCCTACTGCACTTTGACGTCTTTCCGAGGGGTGAGGGTAGGGTTGTCCCAATCAATCCTTGGTACCTGCGCGACCCCACCATTCGCGCTGAATTGATTAAATCCCTTCAGCGATATTTTGATGAGAATGTGGGGTCCGTGCCTTCGGCTGTACCGCTGTGGGAGGCCTTCAAGGCAGTACTCCGAGGGGAAGCCCTATCCCTTATTTCCCACGCCCGGAGGCGCGAGCGGGAGGAGGTGACCCGGATGGAGGCTGAAATAGCCGAGTTGGAGGGTAATTTAGAATGTGGGGGGACGGATGCCGCATTACATGTCCTCCAACTCAAGCAAGCGGCCTATAGGGCCCTCGTCACGGAGGCGGCCAGGGGCCTCAGTGGAGAGCAACAGAGGCGACTGTATGATGTGGGTGATAAGGCTGGTAAACTGATAGCGTGGTTGGACAAAAAAGAGAGAGCGAATCGTGTGGTCCCGCTGATTGAGAAAACGGATGGTGTGTGTGTAACGGAGCCAGAAGAAATCGTCTCCTGTTTCGCGGATTATTTCCGTGGGGTGTATTCCCCGGTGTCTCCCTGCTCGGAAGAGGATTCCCGTGCCCTCCTCAGGGATATCGCGCTGCCGTCCCTTTCCGGGGATGACAGGGTGTTGCTGGACGCCGCTCCCACCTCCAACGAAATCGCCCTCGCCATACGCTCGGTCGCTTCCGGCAAGGCCATGGGTCCGAATGGTCTCCCTATCGAGTTGTACAAGTTGCGACCGGATACGCTGGCACCCCACCTCCGGGCTATGTTCCTGGCGGCACACTCGGTGGGCTCCCTCCCGCTGGACCAGCGTCTGGCTACAATCGTGGTCATCCACAAGGAGGGGAGACCTCGGGACCGGGTTACATCCTATCGGCCCATTTCACTACTGAATGCGGAGCCCAAGATTCTCGCCAAGGTACTGGCCAATCGGCTGGTCGGCGTGGTGGGCGATTTGGTTCATCAGGACCAGTCCGGCTTTATTCCTCATCGCAACACAGCCCTTAATCTGCGGCGCTTGCACGGTGTGCTCGCACGTGTCCCGTTTATACGGGAGCCGGCCATTTTGGTGTCCTTAGACGCCACCATGGCGTTTGACACGCTTGAGTGGCCATACATCTGGGCGATGCTTGCGAAATTTGGATTTGGCCCAGGGTTCATCAGTTGGGTCAAATTGCTGTATTCGGGCCCATTGGCGCAGGTGGTGGTGAACGGAAGAGTATCGGCTCCGTTCGAGCTGGGCCGGGGCACGCGGCAGGGCTGCCCCTTATCGCCGCTCCTCTTTGCACTTGCCATGGAGCCCCTGGCGGAGTGGCTGCGGTGGGAGCCTTCCATCCGTGGTCTCCGCTGGACCCCCGAGTATGAGGACCGCGTATCCCTATACGCTGATGACATCCTTTTGTACCTAGCTTCCCCACGTAAATCACTCATAGTACTGGTTGATGTTTTGCATTCATTCGGTCGTAACTCCGGTCTTGTCATCAACTGGGCTAAATCGTGTGTGTATGTTCTCTCCGGGGAGGCTCCTATCCTCCCGCGGGGCTGTCCGATCCAGGTCGCCCCGCAGGGATTTAGGTACCTGGGTGTCTTCATTACTCTGGACCCGGAGGCTCGGTATGATCGGAACTTGCTTCCCCCCCTCCAGCGTCTGAAAGAGGATGTCGTGCGCTGGCGGCGTTTGCCGCTTTCGCCGCTCGGCCGGGCGGCATTGTTTAAAATGATGTCGCTGCCGCGTTTCCTGTACGCGTTGCAGAACACTATGGACCTCGTCCCAGCGCGCTACTTCCGCGAAGTGGAGAGTTTGCAGCGCCGCCTGTTCTGGGACGGGAGGCCACGTATTGCCCTGGCGAAGCTGACGCTCCCATGGTATGACGGGGGGATTGCCCTTCCGGATATCAAACGGTACTATTGGGCCTCCCAGCTAGCTGCGATTAATCAGGGCCTATATGGGCCCGCCTTAAACCCGGCATTTGAAATGGATAAGATGCTCCTTCCAGGTGGTGATCATAATCGAGCGCTCTATTCTAGCGCGCCCGACGCTCGCCTAACGGGCCCCACGCGTGTCATGGTGCGAGTGTGGCATGCGGCCAATGCAGCTATGGGGTGGAAGGACCATTTGACCCGGGCGTCACCACTATACGCGTCTGAGCGGTTGGGCTCCTTGTGGACCTCGAAGGGCTTTGAGAAGTGGGACATAATAGGCATTAGCAAAGTGGGGGATCTCTGGACGAGGGGAGGATTTAAAACGTTCGAGATGCTGCAGACGGAATTTCAGTTGCAGGGCAGCGAGTACTTTCGGTACTTGCAGGTCCGTCATGCGCTGGGCTCCGTCTTTCCGGACGTTGCCTCCATCCCGGAGTGTTCCCCCCTGGAGGATAGAGTGCTGGATGGACACATCCCGGACAGCACGATCTCACTGATCTACAAAAAACTGATCAACGACCGCTCAGACTTGTTGACTGCCCTTCGTGGGGCTTGGGTAGCCGACGGGCTGGAGCTGGACGACGAGGACTGGACCTCCGCGGTGGCCTCCCCGAAAGAGGTGGCCATACCGGCTCGCCTTCGTTTCGTCCAGCTCAAGATACTCCACAGGGTCTACATGACGGGGCCAAAGCTCCTGCGTATGGGCTATGCTGAGGACGGTTTGTGTAAGCGTGGGTGTGGTGCGTTGGGGACTTTTCTGCATATCCTGTGGGAGAGCCCGGAGGTGGAGGGGTTCTGGCGTGGTGTGCATGAGGTGCTGCGAGTGGTTACGCATGTGGCGCTGTTGCCCGAAGCGAGGAGATGCCTGTTGAATGTGTGGGAGCCTACCGACTATTCGGTGCCGCAGACGTGGTGGGTGACTCTGGGGTATATGGTTGCCAAGCGTGATATTGCCCAATTGTGGGGATCCCAGAGGCCCCCGACTGTCTCAGCCTGGAAGGAACATATGGATTGGTGCATGTTTCGGGAAAAGGTGGTGTATGTGGCGAGAGGTAAGCCTGGGACATGGGTGAAAGTGTGGGGCCCCTGGAACGCCTACCGCGGGGGAATCTGTGCTCCGCCGTTATTGCCTGATCCGTCGCCGGCCCCGTCCCCTTAGCCAACTCATCCCCCCGGCACCTGGGCGTTGGGTTTCCCCAGCCCTAGTTCTGATCTCTCCCCCCTCTTGAGACTTCTATGGATGGCTAGGATTTCCCCTTTAGGGGAGCACGTGTTTGCTATTTCCGATTGAGGATTGCCTTGTGGGTTTGTTTGTACTTGTTGTTCTTTAAGTTTAAAATGGAACCGTATAGTGGGGTCTGGATGGTGTGGCTCGTAACGATGTTAACTCCTATGCATGCTCTGCCGCAGCACCATGTGTTTTATAAATGTATATCGTATGCTCCTTTCATTGCTAGCGGCCGGCCGGAAGGTTGTAGGCCCATATCTGTATATCTTTGAGTCTTGTAATAAACGGTTTCAAAAAAAACAAACAAAAAAAACCAAAGATTAAGTAGAGGCTGCCACCCTCTACTCTCACGGTTTTCCAGTATAAGAGTTGGAGCCTTAATAGCTGGTAGACCGTGGATGTCTTTTCCCTAAAACCGGCCTGATAACGACTAAGAATCGACTGATCCTCCATCCAGATCTGAAGCCGATCGAGTGTAATACGTGAAAATAGTTTTTGACTTACATCGATCAGGCTGATCGGATGATAATTGGCCGGGAGTAATGGGGATCCTTTTTTAAACACTGGTGTGATCTCAGCTCCCACCCAGGTATCCGGTAATTTAGCTCTCAAGATTATAGCATTAAACAAAAAACAAAGATATGGGACCAAAATCGCTGTTTGGTCCTTATAGAGATCGCCGGGGATGTTGTCAAGGCCAGGCGCCTTACCTGCTGGGAGCCTTTTTATGACAAGTTCGACCTCCTTCAGTGTGACTTTAAAATAGGATTCTTCATTAGAAGTGTGAAGTGAAGGAGGGTTATCGAGGGAGCAATTTAGTGCCACATCGATGTTCTGGGGCAGTGGCTGAGGAGAGGGGTCAGGAGAGAAGTTTGGTTCTATCAGGGGAGCATACAGCGACTGATAGTGCTCAACCCATCTCTCTGGTGCAATATTAGGGTCGTCTGCCTTTTGACCAACCCTACTGACGGTTCTTATAATTGACCAGAATTCCCTCATGTCCCTATTCCCAAGGGCAGATTTTATAGCATCCCATTTGCTGTTATCCCAGTGCTGTTTAGCCTCAATTAGCACTTTCTTGTAATCTAATCTCTTTTGTCTTATAAGTGGTCTATTCAGAGATTTGATTGCTTCCAGAAGTGCCCCCTTTGCTTTCTTACAATTGTGGTCAAACCAAGTAAGGGCCTTCTTATTCTTCCTTGATTTAGCCATTAGTGGGTTTAGTAGTTCGGCAAGAGCAGTCACTAGACCTGTATCGATGTTATATATTTGATAGCCAAACAATTCCTGACCCTGGTCTAAGTATTCACTTAATTCAAGAGGCGCCTGCTAAACAACTTGGTAAAGAGTGGTCATTTTATCGGGGGACCTTTTCACCATTGGCAATTTAAGCCTTCTTCTGTCATTAGAGAGGAGGGGGGTGCCTCAGTTGTCTACTCTTTCCTCTGTATTTAAACCAATCTCAGGGAGACTTAGGTCAAGTACAAGGGCGTCGTGGTCACTATCATGACGTGGGAGAATCACAAAATCAATTACCCTAGGCCAGGTCCTTGTCTCTACCATAACATAATCTATGCGGGAGGTCTGGCCTGGATGGTTAAAAGTGGGGCTACCCTCCAGATCGGATTGAGAGCGGCCATTACAGGCTCTCAAAGAATGTGCCATAGTAATAGAATTCAACTGGAGGGCAAGTGGTGTCCATGCCTTGATCGGGGGAACTTGGAGATCTGGAATAAGCCAAAGTGAGTCCTCCTCGGAAGTGACGACTCCATAATACCCGGCAGAGGTTCATACTGGCAATTAAAGTCCCCAGCAACGATCAGAGTAGTCTCCCCTGTACTGAAGATATAAATTTGTCTAGAGTGTCCAATGTTGGTGATTCTTTTCCCATCTGGGTAGGACGAGAATAGACGTTAATGATAGTCAGGCTAGATTTAGACGGAAAGGAGAGTCTTATACATTGTAAATCAGGGGTTGGAGTGTCTAATTGGGACACTGAACAGCCTAAGTGTGAGCCAATTAGGATGGTCAAACCCCCAAAGGGTCTACCCATCTCAGCAATTGAAGCCAAATTATTAACAGACAAAAAACCCAACCTAAAAAAGTGCTCCCTAAGCCAGGTCTCCTGGAACAGGCAAACATCGAACTGATCAATAAAAAGTCCCCAGTCTGGTGAGGCCATCTTGTTACGAAGCCCCGCCACGTTCCAAGACAAAGTGGAAAATTTGTTATCAAATGCCGGTGGTTCGCATCCTTTATCATTTAGGGACCTTAACACCGTGGTTGAAGCAGGGGAAGGAATGATGGCCATATCACTTACAGGTTTGTTAGTTTTGTTCACCTTGTGGGGGCATAAGGGGAAAATAGGTAGAGGTTGAAGGGAACCCACAATTTCATCATACCTTGTTGTATCCGATTTTGTTGGAGTAGCGTTATGATCTAGATTGGTTCTAGTCCCCAAAGTGCTAGTAGAGTGAACGGGGTAGGTAGCTGTAACAAGGAGGCCTAAATGGTGTCCACCAGCGTTGGCAAGGAGACCTGGATAGTGTCCGCCTGAGTACGGGTCGTCTAACCTGCTGAGTCAATCTACTTCCTCCAGTTGGGCATAACGGTTAGATACGGGAATATTAAAAAGAGAAGAATGATGTTGCAAGCTAGCGGGTGTAATCTGAGGGTTCAAGCCTCGTCTTTCAAAGTTGGTTGAAGACATGGATAGAAAAAATCAAGGGTAAGAGCACGGATATTCACTGGGGATTCCCTGTTGATCGGAGGTTGGAATAATGATCTTTGGATGGTTTCTGGGAATCTAAAGTTAATGATCGCACAATCCCCACCAATGGACTTATGTGTAGGGCCCACCCAAGCAACCCGCCTTACCATCAAAATATCACCAGCCTTGTTATATGGGAATTGCTTATTTTTAGCCAACCAAAACAAGATCTTATTATGTAGTTCTAAATAGGATTCTTTGTGGCCTTTCTTCAGTTCTGGTATTCCTGCCAATATGGTTACATAGGGAGCAGCTTCCGGAGGTAGATTTATTATAGGAAGACTGGTTTGTGGAAGCGCATGACTACCCCCCCCCCTACATTCCCTATGGCAGGTAGCGGTACACTTTTATCGGTATCAGATACATTTCTTGGTGTAGGTAGGGTATGGGTTGCTATCGCCCGCACAGGATTATGGGTGTTCTCATGTAGATTTTGGGAAGATGGCCCGGCCAGTCCTTGTCCACCGGTTAAAGTCACTCCAAAGTTATTACTACAGGCTTCAGAATTTTGAAGGGGTCGATCTTGCGTCAATTTGGTGGCTTTAGAAGACTGCGGAACCCGGCAAAAAGGTAGTTCCTGTGTGGTCGAGAGCCCATGCTTATGTGTAGGAGCTTTGGGGATTGCTATAGGTTCCTGGTTGGAATGGGCTTGAGATATATTGTTGGTAGATGCAAGGTTTTGTAGATGATGAAGGATGGGGGCAATCTCTTCCTCACAATCGCTCGACACTGGACTAAAAAGTCCGCCATTAGAGCATGAGCCCAGGGAGGATAGGACTGAAGTGGCAGAGATTTGGGAGAGATGGACAGAGAAGTTCCACTGTCAATTAACCTCACGGTACCTTGAGCGGGCCCTCCTCTTATTTTTTTCCCTTTAGGGCCCCTATGTTTGTCTAGTTTTCTCTTCCTAGGTCTGGAGGTTATGGGAGTGGTACCCTCAGATAGGGACTCAAGGTTTGGAGTAGGGATAGATTCGGAATTAATAGGAACCACACTTTGGCCGAGATTCAGTTCTATAAGATTCGTTGAGTCATTTGGGGGCGATTGGGTCAAGTGGAAGCAACCTGGGGTAATTGAGAGGCGTCTTTCAGTCTGTTCGATTTCAGATGTGACGACTCCAATCGCCTTCTGAAGCATTAAGTCAATAGCAGTGGGCAGAGATGGTGAGGGTGGATTTGACTTTAACCCAGGGCGCTTTGCTACACATGCGCGTCTCCCGTGTCTACGAAGGGGTGGGTCTGGGGGAGCCATTGCAGCGCAGAAACAGGTAGTTGGTAGTTGCACAAACAGATATTCTGATTAATGGCACAGTACCTTCTGACTGGTAGAAAGGTGAAGGACCCAGGAATCCAAGGATTAGAGGGCTTGAAATGGGTAGTCCGTTCGAGAAGCCATTCCCCTCACGGCGGTGACGGCATAGGAGGCGGTGGAGCAGAGCGATTGAATGTGTGGAGGCTGCTGCAAAAAGGGAAGGTAAAGACCAGCCGTTCCCCTCACGGCGTGTGTGAATAGATGAATAGCGCGTCCCGCGCTGCGGGAAGCGCTCGGTGCTTTTGAGGGCCTCTGGCACCCTTTGGTGATGCCCAGCACTGGTTCCACGCACTGCCCCCTGGGATGGGTAGTCTGTTCGAGAAGCCGTTCCCCTCACGGCGGTGACGGCGTAGGAGGCGGTGGAGCAGAGCGTTTGAATGTGTGGAGGCTGCTGCAAAAAGGTGAAGGTAAAGACCAGTCGTTCCCCTCACGGTCTGTGTGAATAGATGAATAGCGCGTCCCGCGCTGCGGGAAGCGCTCGGTGCTTTTGAGGGCCTCTGGCGCCCTCTGGTGACGCCCAGCACTGGTTCCACGCACTGCCCCCTGGGATGGGTAGTCCGTTCGAGAAGCCGTTCCCCTCACGGCGGTGACGGCGTAGGAGGCGGTGGAGCAAAGCGATTGAATGTGTGGAGGCTGCTGCAAAAAGGCGAAGGTAAAGACCAGCCGTTCCCCTCACGGCGTGTGTGAATAGATGAATAGCGTGTCCCGCACTGCGGGAAGCGCTCGGTGCTTTTGAGGGCCTCTGGCGCCCATGGTGATGCCCAGCACTGGTTCCACGCACTGCCCCCTGGGATGGGTAGTCCGTTTGAGAAGCCGTTCCCCTCACGGCGGTGACGGCGAAGGAGGCGGTGGAGCAGAGCGATTGAATGTGTGGAGGCTGCTGCAAAAAGGCGAAGGTAAAGACCAGCCGTTCCCCTCACGACGTGTGTGAATAGATGAATAGCGCGTCCCACGCTGCGGGAAGCGCTCGGTGCTTTTGAGGGCCTCTGGCGCCCTCTGGTGACGCCCAGCACTGGTTCCACGCACTGCCCCCTGGGATGGGTAGTCCGTTCGAGAAGCCGTTCCCCTCACGACGGTGACAGCGTAGGAGGCGGTGGAGCAGAGCGATTGAATGTGTGGAGGCTGCTGCAAAAAGGCGAAGGTAAAGACCAGCCGTTCCCCTCACGGCGTGTGTGAATAGATGAATAGCGCGTCCCCAAGTTACAGAGTTAATTATAAGCAGGTCTCCCAGTTTTATGGTATTTATTTTTCAGATATTTCCGCCTGTAATTATTCATATTTATGTTTTATCTCTTTTTATCTCTTTTTATCCATATTATTTTTTTTAAGTGCTTAACCCAATACTAGTATATTTCCACATTTATTTAACTGATCCAAGTACACTTTCAATTGACATCTCGTGTGTTTTAGTACTATGAGAATCCATATATAATATATGCAATACACCAACATGACATTAACAGTTTCGTATAATGCACAGCTGCAACTGTTTAAAGCTTCATTAGAAAAAATGTTCTTCTGGTTTTTTTAACAGCCTTGCAAGTTAGTCTAAACATCTATTGGCTTAGCAGTCATCATTGATATCATCAACCATCAGTCAAAAGAAGAGCTATTTTCCGTAAATACAAAGAGAAAAATAGAGGTTTTGCTGTCTGTATTTATTTGTAAAATCCAGTAAAAACTGGAAACTGAGAGCCTTAATTATAAGGGATTTAAATTGCTGCCTCACTCTTCTTTCCAATGTATGCATGGCAAATGTATAGCTCAGGTTTTTAGACACTTTGCAGATTGTTTTTTTTCTATGAATGTCAATCACTATTTTAGGGTGACAAGAGGAACATTATCAGGAGAAATATGGTTGTCAAATATCATACGAACTTGGAGGACAGACTGTTTACCACTGAAACGACTTTTTATAATTTTTACAAAAGACTATTTGAGAATATTTTAACCAGATTCATGAATCAAATTTCCACTAGGCTGCGCTGCAGCACAGAAAAGGCAAGCACTATTCTTATAACCTTCTTATTCGAATCACATTTGGTGCTTAAACAATATAAATAAAATAAGCAGCCCTTTGATCAATTAATCCATGTGCCTTAATGGCTACAAAGATGAAATCACTCATTGATGATATTCACCATTTCAAACTTGAACTCTCTCTTTACTTTTATTTAGTAAAAAAATGTATTCCAGGCCTGGGCAGAATTTTCAATTCCACCAGCAAAATTGGAGGAATTTTGGTAATTCTGCGTTACTCTTGTAACCTGAAATTACTGGTAAACTTAAATTCCACTGCTCTACCGGCGTAATTGAATAGTATACAATGGTTTCTAAAATTTAGAAACCATGGCATACCAACCAGCCCTTACTCTGCACTGATTAAAAGTTGTAATCACTGCAGAGTATGTAAGATGCGCGCACAAGGTGCCCATACTCTGCAGACATTAAAAGTTTTAATTACTGCAAAGTATGTAAGGGCGCAGAGCGATATGCAAAACCAGTTTTTAACCACTGCAGAGTATGTAGGGTGCAGAGTGGCATTTCGCTGCTTAATTTTCTTAACGTAAAATGCACCCTTGCATTATTTTTGGATGCGAGGGTGCATTTTCCAATAAGAAAATAGCGTGAAATGCCCACTTTACACAGTCAACGAATCCCGCTGTATATTGAGGAATTTTAATGTAATTTCTTGGAATCAAACTCGGCAAATTTCGCTCACCTCTAGTTAATTTCGGCATCTTTATTAATTAGCAATTACTTTCAATAACGTGAAAACAAACTGAAATTTTAAAAGAACTACTTTGCCAAAAAGAGGTTTTTATAATTGAAGTAAGGACTACCATTGACCGTTTTAGAGCTGTTATTTATATCACAAGGTTCCTCCACGATACACTTTCCTCTGTCCCCTACTTTCATATGTTGCTCCGAATGATTTTAGATGACACAAGGGTGAAATAAGCGCTTTGCAAGCAACTACGGACTGAGCTTTGTTCTCTGATTCAAAAAAACGGTTCTACGGAATTGCACCAACTCGAGATGGAGGTAGAGTTTTACACAAGGACTAACTTTTGCTTAGTTTGGTGTAAATCCATTCAGTAGTTTTCGAAAAAAACTGCATTTAATTTTTTTGCAGTCTTGAATGAGTTAAATTATATACCAGTAATCTGCATAGGTCCTTGAACCAGGGTTCACCGAAGTCCGCAGACCCAAATAAAAAAAAAAAAAAATTCTGTTTGAACATGGAAGCTTTTACTTCCGCCCTCTATTTTGATTTTGTGAACCAAACCAATGTGGGATCCTCAGAACCAAAGTACGATAATTAGCTGGGTGGAACTTCAGAAAGCTGTAGATACTGCCATTACAGGATATGGGGACTCAGTGGGGAATAAATGATCGCAGGCAAAAGGGGCATGAGAAGCATTGTCTGGCCCCATGGCTTCGGTGGGAAGGGGGACCCAAATGGGCCACCTCCGGTGAATAAAAATAAAAAGTAAAATAAATTCTCCCAAAGGGGTTGTAGCTGTGAGTATGGCCCAAGAGATCTGTGAACCCTGGCCAGGGAGTGCAAACCCATGGGATGATTCATGGGCATGGTAAGCTAAATGATCCTGTGCTGGATCTTTTGAGGGTTTGCAACACTGGGTCCAGTTTTGGAGACTCAACAGAAGATCCAACAAGGTTTCCCTAGGTAGCAAGTGTTCACTCACTGAAACAACATAAAAAGGAAAAACAGTGCCTGGACAAAGGGCAGGGTTCATGGCCAACACCCATGCACTGTTGGGGTTGGCTGACTGTGGTAGGTTGAGCCCAGTGTCTGGCTATAGGTCAGGCCCTGTGGTCAGCCTCTGCTGCATAAGGCCAAAGACTGTCCTCAGCAGGAGTTGGCCACCAACCGCAGATGGGCTTAGGAAAGTATTGGATGCGATACAACATATGTTAGCTGAAAAACCCAAAGGTTAAACTGAAATTATGGTTAGCTTTGGCTAGAACATAGGTTAAAAGAAGCCTTGAAGTTCACTATATAAACACAATTAATATGGAGATTCTGTTAAAAATGAAACAAACAAAATCCTGCAATTCTCAATTTATAGTAAGGACCGCAATCCATAACCTCACACACCACTCAACTCTATGACATGCCACTCCACTCTGCAACATGGCACTCCACTCAGACACACGCCACTCCGCTCTACAACATGACACTCCACTCTAACCCACTCCACTGTATGCCACTCCACTCTACAACATCCCCTTTCACTCTACGGCACTTCAATCTATGCCCCTCCACTCTAAAATACTGTGCGATACACAGCTCTATGACACAGAACTGCACTCTATTATATGACATGCCATTACACTTTACACTACTCCACAGCACTCTACTTCACTCTATGCTCCTCCACTGTATACCACTCTATTCTACGACACGCCACTCCACTGTACGAAATGCCACTCCACCTAATGGCACACCACTCCACTCTACGAAGCGACACTCCACCCTACGTCACTCTAATCCACTCCATGGTACTCTATGCTTCTCCACTGTATGACACTCTAAGCCACTGTATACCACTCTGCGATACTATACTTCAATGTACTCTCCACTCTAGTGCCTGTCTACTCTATTACACTCTACCACACTCTACTCTACTGTATGACACTCCACTCTACAGCACTCCTCTCCTCTCTATGACACACCTCTCTACAACACTGAACTCTATGACACTGTTTTGTATTACACTCTTCTCCACTGTACTCTACGACACTCCACTCAACAACACCCCACTCTACGACACTGTACTCCACTCTTCTCCACTCTATGCCACTCCACTGTACAGCACTCTACTGTATTCTATGCCACTCTACAACACTCTACTCAATGCCACTTCACTCAACGACTCTCCAGTCGATGGCACTCAATTTAACAACACCACTATAGGACACTACACTCTACAGCGCTCCACTCTACTGCACTTGCCTCGACTGTATGCCACTCCACTTTACTTTACAACATGCCATTCCACTCTACACCACTCCACTCTACTACCCTCTACTCCGCTGTATGCCCTTCCTTTCTCCACCACTCTACTCCACTGTACAACACGCCACTCATCTCCACTGTAAGACACGCTGCTCCACTATATGATACACCGCTCCATTCTACAGCATGCAACTCCACTGTATGACACTTTACTCCACTCTACGTTACTCTACTCCACTCTGTGCCACTCTGCAACACTTTACTTCAGTCTATGCCACTCTATGATACTCTACAGCACTCTACTTAACTCCCGCTCCAACACTACAGGCCACTTTACTCCACTGTACTCTGACACACTACCCCACTATTCCAACATACATCTCTCCACTCTACAATACTCTATGGCTGACTACTCTATGACATTTTATGCCACACCACACATACTATGACACTCTACTCCACTCTAAGACACTCTACTTTAAAACCATGTGCTCCACTCTATTGCACTTCACTGTAAGACACTCCACTTTATGACATTTGAATCTCCTCCACTGTGCTCCATGACACTCTCCTCCACTGTACTCAATGACACTCAACTCAATAGCACTCTACTCTAAAACACAATACTCCACTCTTTTCCACTCTATGCCACTCCACTACACAACACTGTACTCCACTCTATGCCACTTACGATACTGTACTCAATGACACTCCATTCGAGGAGACTCCACTCTATGACACTTCACTCTATGAAACTCCACTATATTCCACTCCCCTATACCCTATGCCACTCTTCTTCACTCTGCTCCATTGTATGCCCATCCATTTTACACAACTCCAATTCCCTGTACTCCACTCTATGAAACTCCACTCTACTACACATCACTCTGCAACACTCCACTGTACAAGACAACACTTCACATCACTGTATGACATGCTACTCCACTCTACACACATTTTTACTAAAAAAACATTGAAATTACGAGAAAAAAACAAAGGTTATGTTTATGTTACAGTTAGTAACACGGTATATACTTATAACTTACACTTATAATTTCTGCCCTGGTCGAAACATACTCTAACTTGTGCACCTCTGAACACAGTGCTGTCAACTCACTAGCCGCACTACATGAACTATAACTCTGTCTGCTACCAGCCACGTTGTTCTTATAAATGTCATTTGAGATGTTAATGAGTTTCATTATGAATGATAGCATTTAAAATGCTCCAATTGACATAATTTAAAAGGGTATAAGCAGTGCATGGGCAATGCGCAAGGTATAGTTCATGTAGTGTGACTAGCGAGTTGGCACCACTGTGTACGGCGGTGCTAGAGTTATAATACGTTTTGACCACAACAGAAATTATAAATAAACCCCATGCCCCACCACCACAATTGTTGAATGAGCCAAGAGGAAACACAGAAAAAAAGAGACTGCATCATGCAACATACACTTATTTGTTCATCTGTTCATCTACCTTTCACCACAAAGCAGGGTTTTTGTGAAGCAATACACAAGCCTTCATGTTTGCTTAAATACAACATTCTATGTAAGTGTGTACATATGTGTATCTCTATTTACAATTCCCCTTTGCGAGTGGTCCCATCAAATGTATATGTGGCTAAGTGTGTGAGACCACCTAGACATTTCTTTTTTATAACAGCATTTTATAAAATTTTGGTATGACTAGCACAAAGGTCACGCAGGGGACCCTTGTTGATCGGGTTGGGATGTTCCTCCTCCCTCCATGTACTTTAACCCCTCCTGGTGTTTCCCCCATTCAGACCTTCATATGCCCACCATTTTCCCCATACTTTGCAGTGTTTCTTGGGCCATCCTGGTGCCAGGTAAGTTGGTTCTTCTTCTTTAGTGCAGAGGTCCATACCTGCCTTCCACATCCTCATCGTGGGAGGCTCCAGTGCCCTCCAGTGTTTGGCAATGTCTCTCTTTGCCAGTAGCGTGTCCAGTCCCACCAAGGTCCTATCACCTCTCGGTCCATCTAGATCATCCACAAGGCCAAGCAAAGCAATTCTGGGAGAGGCCTCAATTGTCAGGCCCAGTACCTCAGGGAGTGCCCTGAAAATATTATGCCAATATTTTCGGATGATCAGGCAACTCCATAGCATATGGAGTCTCTGTTGTCAGCTCGGCATCTGGTGCATATGGGCTCTGGGCCATCCACAATCGCTGTGGCATGAAGTATATAAAGCGCAAGTAGTTGAGTAGGATGAGGCGTAGCTGTGCCGATTTGGCCATGGTGTGTGGTGACATGCACTCCTCCCCCTACTCCATCTCCTCCAAAGGACCCAGCCAGCTAGTGTGCAGGGGAAATTCCTCTCTGAGATAATGGGTCCTTAAGTAACTGAGTCTCAAGTGGGTTGTATTCCATTGGTGTTGCGAGGGAAGTTTGGGCATGTCAGAGCTGAAGGTAGTGGTAGAATTGGGATCTGTGGAGAGAGAATTTCATCTGAACGGTGGAGAAGGATTTCATGTGGTCACCCTCCCAGACATCCCCAATGTCGATATGCCTATCCGGTCCCATCCTGAAAGCCCCGGAGGTGTGCCACCTGGTCCAGCCACCTCTCGGTCCACAGAGAATCTCCAATGTCACCCTGTGATCCCACCAGGTCCAACACAGTGCAAAACTCCATGACTGGAAGACTGCCCTAGTGATCACCAGAAGTACCTGGGGAAGAGGTGTCCGATAAGGCATACGGGCATACCTATGACACTGTCTAGTTCTATCAAGTGGACCTCAATCCTAAAGGCAGGCCATGCAACCATTCGTTCACCACCAGTGTCTGTGCTGCCCAGCAGTGCAGGCAGATATCCACCATGGACAATCTACCCTCGAATGTGGAGCGTACACATGTGTCAAAGGGGTTTCTGTGGGGTTTGTTGGCCCATAGGAATGTACGTGCTGTGGAGGTGATGCTTGCAAACCACTGGTGAGGGATGGAGAAGGGGAAGTTTTGGAGGACATACAGCATGAGTGGAATTATCATGATTTTGTATAGGGCCACTCTCCCCGTTAGGTTAGGCAGAAGCCATGTCCCCTCTGAACTGTATTGGTTAGTGGATGGAGGTTAAGGTTCCAAGCCAAGTCTGGGTCCCAGGCACTGTGGAAATCCAGATAGCGAAAACTCAGGTACCGGATGGGGAGAGGGGGTGCCAGGTTTTATCCTCTTGGTTGCCTTTCAGCGGGCCCAAGAGATTTTTTGATCAATTTCTGATTATGCCAGAGGCAATCTGTAGATCTCCAGGAGGTGAATGATCCGGGGGCCCGTCTCAGCTGGTGAGGCCATAAAAAGGGGCACGGGTCAACTAGGTCAACTGGACTGGTCGCTCCTCAGTTAGCCAGTCCTAGGCCGCCTCCAGGATTTTAAAAAAGTGAGAATTTCCTTTGTGTATCACCCACAGTCATGCTAAAAAGAGGAGCATATACTGAAGTTCCATGGCACTGAGTTTTTATTTAACACATCAATATGATTTCTACTTGACATGTGTACTCTGGAAATATCAACAAATATGTCGATTGTTACAGAATCTGTCCCTTTGCTCATGCCCCCCTCGGGATAGAATCTGTCACGGAAATTCAGTATTTTAACTATCATGGGGCAAGGTGGGGGCCCCACAGGGGGCCTCTGGGCTGCAGATCTGTGTGCCCTTGCGATCTCCAAGCATAGCAATAGGAGGTCATTGTCTATTCATATTTGAATCCATTGTTCCAGGAGCAAATTCAGGTAACAAACCTTCTGCCCCTTCTTGAAAACAATCGAAGCAGAGGTTGCACTTGCGGGCCCTGTTTTTGGCATCTTCAGCCTGGTTGGAGAGGGTTTTAGAGTGCACAGAGAAGCGGGAAACCTCTGATTTTATAGTTTGCTGACTGTGTCTTCGAATTCCGAGATATGCTCCTCCACCTCAGTGACTATGGCTATAGTGCTACGGATGTCCCATTGCAGAACGGGCCTCTGCACTTGCACCTCCCCAATTGTGGATTCAAGGGCAGTGCACAAGTCTTGTATAGCCTGCAGGATCGTTGTAGTGTCTTTCTGTCCAGGTGCCTGGTCCATCGGGTGTCCACAGTGGTGTTATCCACTGGGCCCCCCAGGGGGGCTGTGTATTTGCCCATATTAGTATGGGCCGTGGTGGCCAATGGCTTATCATGTCTCACGGTGATGTTGATTTGCCAATGGGGACTCTGAGTGCACTGTGTCCCATGGGTAAAGATTTTCCGGACCACCAGCTCCGCTGTGTGTCCACCACAGATGGCACAAGCTGCCAGGTGCTTCGGGCCACCAGACCAAATCTGGTCAGTCCAGTCCAGAGCACCCCCAAAGCTCATCCTATGTGTAGGGCAAAAGTCTGGATCTCACTAGGCCCCTGCCGTGTGTTTTCTCCAAGAGCCGGTCTCCCCTGACTTCCCATCAGTGTTGTAGGCAAGAGCTTGCCCCTACGAAGGCCCCCCATGTCTCCTGCGGCTTCAGATGCCCGGCTGCCCACTCAGAGGGTATGAGACCCCCAATCTGGGCTGGAAGCAACCCCCCGGTGGCCGCAGTGTAGTGGGTTATAGGCATTCCGCCCAGGGCAGTCAGCGTTGGGGCACATGGGCTGTTTTACCTCTGGAGCTGGGCTACAGGAGTGGATGTCTAGGGGCCATTGTGTGGGACCGGTGGATGGGAGGCCAGGGCACGAAGGGGAAAGGCCATTGTCCATACTGCGGCGTGGGGTGGGCCGCGGGTCCTGAACCATTATGAGAGTGCTGCATCAGAGGGGAAGGGGTAGCAGTGAAGGTGCCCCAGGGCTTCGGGGAGCTGGCCTTGGGAAGGATCCTAGGCTGCCGCCTGTTGGGGCATACAGTGTCCTCAATAGGGGAGAGCATGGAGGTGTGCGGTAGTGCAATGGCGTGAATCCATGCGGGCGGCAGCGTGCCCAGCAGGGAGGGGAGCAGAGAAAAAAGGGCGGGGCAAGGATCTGAAAATGGGAGGGGTAGGGCCATGGGCTGGGAGGGGTAGTGGGGGTGTAGCAGGGGAGAGTGGGAGGGATAGGAATGGAGGACGAGATGTGGAGAAGGACAGAGAGGGAGGGGAAGTAGACTGGGGTGGTGCGGGGGAAGAGGTGGAGGGGAGGGGGAGGGAAGAAGGCTAGGGTGGTTATGGGGGCCGGGAGTACAACCGGAGAGGAGGGGTTCCTGACAGCGCGTGGGTGGCATAGCTGGGCAGCTGTGTCAAGAATCAGGGGAGGAGGTGCGCAGGTAGTCTGTGCCCATCAAGGGGTGAGATGGGGGAGACGATGTTGATGCAATTTGCATCAGGGGGCATCTTGGAGGAAGGGTGCCTATATCTGCGTGAATACCTCAGCCTGGTCCTGCATTCCATAGATAATACATTCAAGGGATGCTATCTGTATCATTGCCACCATCCAGGCTTCCTGAGAGGGGGTTACAGGCAAATGCCACTGGCGAAGGATGCCGTGCTTGGTGGTGGACAGTGCCATGTGCAGGTGGCAGAGTTGTGGCCGGGATAGGACAGGGAAACCTCTGAGACTGTGTAGGAGGATGCTGAAGGGGGTAAGGCGGGGCCGGAGAGCCATGGATGCCCCCAGGGTGTCTCCGACATGGGCCCAAAAGGACTGGTTTAAGGGGCAGTCACATAGGATGTGGGTGAGGTCATATTGGTTAGCTGAACATCTCCAGCAGTTCGAGTAGGGCAGGAGGCCAGCCCTTTGCAACCTGTGCGGAGTCCAATACCACTCATGGAGCATCTTAAACAGGCAGAATTTCAATCGGACTTCCCAGGCGCCTCTGTCCAGGGCTTCCAGGAAGTCAGGCCAGTCCTCTTCCTCGATAGTAATCTGAAGGCGGTCAGCCACTTGGTGCAGAGATTACGAGAGAGGGGTTGGGAGAAGAGGTGATTCGTGAGTGTGCTGTAAAGCCCCGACATCACACCCGAGGCCGGGCCCATGTGGACAAGTATTCCACAACTGACTAAGGTTGTAGGGACCATGGACGGGGGCCCAGGCAGCACCTCAGGCTGTGTTGCAGTTGTAGGTACTACCAGGCCTGTTGTGGAAGGAGGCCAAACTCCTCCTTCAAGTGATTGAAAGGTTTCAGGTCACCATCCAGCAGCACCTGGTCCAAGATGTGTTTGCCCGCTTCCGCCCAGCGTGGCCAGCGAAGGGTCTGGCAATCAAGGCGGATGTGCTGTTGTTGCCCCACAGCAGTGCCCTGGTTTGTAGTCGGTGGTCCATCCCCAAGAGGCAGTGGGCATGGTGCTGGGCTTTGGACGTGGCCTGCAGCACAGGAGGGGTGGCTGAAGGGCATGGTCCCCATAGAGGAGGCTGAGTCCATTGCTGCACACAAGGAGTGATCATTCTGTGTGAACCCATTGCAGAGGGTCCGGTGTGCCCGGAGGTAAGTAGGCAAGTTGAGAAGGTGCAAGGCCAGAGCATAGTGCTCCATGGACGGTAGGCCCAGGCCACCGCAGGAGTGACACGCCACAAGTTTGGCTGCAGCTAGCCAGGGTCAGGTGGATCCCCACATGAAAGCCCGGATCCGGGAGGCTATGAGGCAGAGTGTGGCCAGGGGCACCATGACGGGGAGCATGCCAAGCGTGTAGATAAAGCACGGTACAAAGACCACCCGCACTGCCTGCGCCATGCCCCACATAGAGAATCCCAGAAGGGCCCACTTGTCAAAGTCTTGCTTCATTTGCATGATGAGGGGAGTCAGGTTGTCCGTGACCATCTCAGTTAGACCACCGTTGACCAGGATCCCAAGGTACTTGAGCTGGGAGGCTTTCCAGCGGAAGGAGTAGGTGCACTTTTTTAAGCTTTAGTTTCCTAATTTTTAAAGATCGATACGTGTCTGTGTATAATCCAGTCTGAAAGAGGGACAAAAAGTTAGACTTAAAGACAGAACCACAATTTCAGTATTGGTGAGCATCCATTTCATGAGGTTCAGTACCATTAGGTGCTATCATTCACCTTCGATACTCCCTCTCTTGCTCCTCAAAATTCTTTGGGGCGAAGGATTTCCAGCGGAAGGAGTAGGTGCACTTTTTTAAGCTTTAGTTTCCTAATTTTTAAAGATCGATACGTGTCTGTGTATAATACAGTCTGAAAGAGGGACAAAAAGTTAGACTTAAAGACAGAACCACAATTTCAGTATTGGTGAGCATCCATTTCATGAGGTTCAGTACCATTAGGTGCTATCATTCACCTTCGATACTCCCTCTCTTGCTCCTCAAAATTCTTTGGGGCGAAGGATTTTTTGCACCCTTTCATTCCTCTTGTGCCTTTTCTCCCGTGGGTTCTGGGGTGTGCTGCACGTTGTGGGATTTTCTTCCATGTCTCCCTCATAAGTTGGTATTCCTGAGGAAAACTTACCTCTGTACTTGTGCTTGGCCATGATGCCCATTCGCTGTATTCCCCCTCGGAATGATCTGTTTCTACTTAGGATTCCAAGATGTCTTTAGTACTGATAGTATTCAAATTCTTGGTCTGTTGCAGTTGTTTTCTTGGTATGTTGAATATTTTTGGCAAAGGTCAAGACACAATAGAATTTGTAATCTCTTTGATCGTGAGAGAATTTTCTTAGTTTACATTGTTTGATTGTGTTTTCATATGCCATCAATCTTGCTTTCATCTGTTGGTGAAGCATGTCTGCTGCTGATGTGTCTTGATCCTGTATGATTGCTTCATTGATTTTCTTCATTTCTTCTAGTAACATGGTTCTGTCACTGATGGCATATTTTATCAATATTTGCACCATCCCCTTTTCTGAGGCTGTGGTAAATTCGGCCCATGGCTGCAATAACAGAGGGTCTGGATTTTCATACGATAAAGTGTATATTTTTAATCCACCTGGTACTCTGTCCACATCCAAGTATCTTTCAATGAGTAATTTACAAATTGAGGCTGAGACATTTAAACCACACCTATCACTTAAAGTGGATACAATATCAATAAGTAGTGCTTAGATCTGGAGGATCAGTCTCCTATCCTCCATATAAGGATATAACTCCCCAAATTATTTTAACACAAATGATCAGCACTTACTAAACATTCCTTATACAATGATTAGACATTCCATATAATCTGAATTAAGTAATGCACAGACTCCATTCACGTTTGTTTTAAAATCTTTTTTCATGGTTCATGGTTCTTTTGCACATATTATCCATCAACACAGTATATGTTGATGTTATGTTGGCCATATTACACAAAAAGAAAGTATGACAGACGCGTTTCGGCACCTGGCTTTTGTCAATATCAAGACAACCGGTGTTTTGTGGTCTTTTAAATACAAAAAACATAACAATTGGTTAGTAGCTAACAGTCATCAACAGAGTGGCCGTACTGCCACTTGTGAATTTCATTCATTCTTAGGGGGTAGGTTAAAAACCATCTTGTCATGTCCAGCATCGGCCGGTAGGAGGAGGAGCATGGAGGCGGGGCCAGGTATAAATGTACACCTCCACGCAGAAGCGCAGATGCATGCAGCGGGCACGCCGGCGGCGCACGAAGGCACGCCAAAGGGTCTTCGAACTCTGGCCAAACCACCATCTATTCCTCTTTGGCATTAACATCGCTAGCGCAACCTCAAGTCCCGTTAGATCCTGCTGTTTATAACCGCATCCTGACCAACGGAATCCTACAAGATCAAGTGGGCCACTCCACTCTATCTTCTTCGGTTCCCTTTTCTTCCCCCACCATTGGCCCCATTTCAATTAATCCGATCACTCTTCGTGTTCTCTACCTCAACACTCGTTCCCTGGTTAAGAACCAGCTGGACATCTTCATGTTGTTAACTTCAGAAAAACCAGATGTCCTGCTGATTACTGAGACCTGGCTTACTGATGACTCCACGCCAGACATCTTAGCGGCACTCCCTTCAGATTATTATATTCTGGCTGTCAATCGGCCCTCAGGGAAGACGGGTGGGGGTGTTGCTGCCATTATACATAAAAACCATAAGTTTGTCACTATGACTTCACTTGAATTGCCAGAAGTAGAGAACATTGTCATCACACTTGACACCAATGCTGGGTCTCTTGCACTGGTGCTCATTTATCGTCTCCCCCAGACCATGCCCTCCTTCCCACTCTCCTTAAGCGAGCAAATGGCCAACCTCATCATGAACCATGCTAGGGTCCTACTTATCGGGGACTTGAATTACTGGCTCAATGACGACCGTGGCGGACCACAGGCGGCAGAACTTTCCGAATTACTCTCCAACTTAAATCTGTCCCAGCATTTATTTTACCCTACCCACATAAAGGGGCACACCCTGGACCAAATTTGGTCCTATAACCTCACATTGTCAGTACCCTTAATTTCTCCCTGCATTTGGTCTGACCACCATCTGATTGAATTTACAGCCACTTTCAACGGCAGGATCAGGATCTCCAAGGTGGCGGGAGGATTGACAAGAAAGTGGAGAACCCTCGAAAAACAGGGATTCATTAACACCCTAGCCAGCTCTCTACCTATTTTTAACTCCAATGTTTCCGAGTGCCCAGTACACCTCGCACCTCTCCACACTTCCTGCCAGGCATCAAAAGTGAGTAGCTTCTTCCTGCCTCCGCAGTGTGTGACATATAATCAGGCAATGATGCATAAGTCCTTTCCACAAGCTGGAGAAGAGTGCCTCTCACATGTACAGTGGCTGCCCTTTCATAATTACTGTTACTAATGATGAATGAACGTAAGATCACTCAGTTCAGTCTCACGCATCGCTGCGCATATTAGCTTTCTTGGACCAGTGGTAGGAGACCACAGATCTCTCATAAAGATTGCTGCTCCTACACGGTGCCTTCATTGTAGCCCATTAGCGACTCTGAGGTAGGTTTATTGCTTTGGCGTGAGCCTGTCCCATATCCTCCATTGAGGGGCAATCAATGAAGAGAGAACATTCACGCCTGGATCGCTGCAGTGTTCTGACTGAAGATGAAATTTCAGTGTGATTGGTGTTGGTGAGAATGATTGGTTGAGAGTCTAATGGTGGGCGGTGGGGGCAAACTCTGATACGGTGCTATGCTGCAGAATCTGAGTTTTTTGCTGAACTCCGCTCAGAGCGCGGAGTCGCTAAATTCCGCAAACTTCGTCAGCGGAGCAGAGTTAACTGGCCACCCCTAATTATAAATAACAATCTACACTCATAATTGTTTCTACATTTGGTGGCATGGCGTTTTCTTTACCTTATTTGGAAAGCAAACATATGAGAACAAGATCAATGGACATACAGGCCGGGTAAGTCGGTGGACATCTTTTACATTTCAATCGTATCAACAAGATTGCAGCTAATCTACCTGTGAAACATGAATTAAATTCACAAGTGGGAGTTCGTCCACTTTGTTGATGACTGGTAGCTGCCAACCAATCATCATGTTCTGTGTATTTTAAATGACCACAAGACACCAGTCGTCTTGACATTGACAAAGGCCAGGTGATGAAACTCATCTATCATAGTTTCTTTTTGTGTAATATGGCTAATAAATCCATGAACTGCGCAATTCCCTGTGAGCGCGCAACCTACTTTGCTGAAAAACAGGTATTACGTGAAGATCACCGTTGCGCATTGCAACACCCACTGTACAAGAGGAGCGGCAGCCTATGTGGTAAGGATTGAGAAATGAATATCTCTCTCTCTCTATTCATATATATATTGATTCATGAGCTGAGAAAACACATATCAAGATTCATGTAGCCATACAAAGTATTTTATTAATCTTCTATTCAAACACTTGAAAAAGTTATTTCTTCAATTGTTGTAACATTTGTATCCATGCTTCAAAATACTTGATCAGAGTTCCTCATAACATGTTCAAAGACAACCAGCCAACACGTGTTTTGCGAAAAAAGGTTTAGCTTCTTCAGGGCTTATTTCAATGCACTCGTGCTTTATGTTTTCTGTTTTCAATTTCCACTTTTCTTTCATATCGTGAACATTCTAAATAGGTCCTGGAAATTTCCTCTCATATCTCACAATGGCTGTAGCTATTCTCAGTATGGTCTCCCAATCGCTACTGCAAAAACAGAAAAAGGATAAAGCAAAATAATACATTGAAATAAGATATGAGAGGACATTCCCAGGACCTATTTAGAATGTTCACAATATGAAAGAAAAGTGGAAATTGAAAACAGAAAAGATAAAGCACACGAGTACATTGAAATGATTCCTGAAGAAGTGAAACCTTTTTTCGTGAAACACATGTTGGCTGGTTGTGACGAATATGTTATGAGGAACTCTGATCAAGCATTTTGAAGGATGCATACATATATTACAGCAAGTGAAGAAAAAACATTTTCAAGTGTTATAAGAGAAGATTAATAAAAGACTTTATTTAGATACGTGAATCTTGATATGTGTTCTTCTCAGCTCGTGAATCAATATAACAATTCCCTGTGAGGTAAATAAGGAACTGAAAACCAGCGCCGGGCATCATTTTTATTTCCCTTATGTGAATTGTATATATACCAAAACCCCTCCATTCACGAAAGGTAGAGTCCACACAGGGGATTTCTTTGGAAGCATTTATTTAAACCCGCATATAGCGTGATGCATTTCGGCTGCCTTCAGCCTTCTTCGGATGCCACTGTTAATCAAAGTGCCGCCACACCTGCGTCCTTAATTAATCCTGCATTCTCCCATTGGCAGGAGCTTCTGACACCCCCCTGCCACATGACCAGCAATAGCGGGAGTGCTGTAGATACTGCATCTCCCAGGTAGCACCTTGCTGGAAACAATACTGCGAGGGGATGGAGTCGTAAATGACAGTCCAAATGGATGTTTCCTGTGCAGGATTTTGGCGCAGAGTGCCCGATATTGAAATTGCCCTTGATGACAAAATAAACGCTTCCCCCGAGTCCCCATGACATCCCAGCCTCAAAGCCAAGTTTCCACCGGGCCACAAACAGGAAAACAATGTGACCTACTCCTCGTGGAGTCACAAGCTGTGAGTCACAGAAGCCCTTGTGTAGCTTACTTCTGGAGGCGGGCTGAGGAAATCCAATCCCTTGGAGAAAAACACACACTGCCACCACAGAAGCCAGCAATTCCTCAGCCAACTTGTAGGATGGTCCCTCTATACAAGCCACTGGCCGGCGCGAAATAATACACCAAAATCCCTCCATTCACGAAACGTAGAGTCCCCACAGGGGATTTCTTTGGAAGCATTTATTTAAACCCAGCATATGGCGTGATGCATTTCGGCTGCCTTCAGCCTTCTTCGGACCCCACTGTTAATCAAAGTGCTGCCACACCTGCGTCCTTA
Organism: Triturus cristatus; assembly: GCF_964204655.1. NCBI lineage: Eukaryota > Metazoa > Chordata > Amphibia > Caudata > Salamandridae > Triturus > Triturus cristatus. Next base: position 35,662,116 of record NC_140584.1, on the reverse strand, counting down.
ATTAATCCTGCATTCTCCCATTGGCAGGAGCTTCTGACCCCCCCCTACCACATGACCAGCAATAGCGGTAGTGCTGTAGATATCGCATCTCCCAAGGAGCACCTTCCTGGATACAGTACTGCGAGGGGATGGAATCGTAAATGATCGTCCGAATGGATGTTTCCTGTGCAGGATTTTGGTGCAGAGTGTCAGATATTGAAATTGTCCTTGATGAAAAAATATATATATATCCAAACAGAACTTCAAATATGAATGAGCCCGATACAGCAAAGAGCGTAGCAAAGTTGATTTATTCAATTAGGAGGCATACAGCGGTGAGCTATGAAACTCCAAGGCAAACGCATTTCAGCGGTCAGCTTTCATCAGTGCTGGTCTCATAGTGAAAGTCATCACGCCTGTACGGTGTTCAAATACAGGCGCTGTGGATCTTATTGGTTCCCCTCATCATTAAAGGGACAGTGACTCATCACGTGCTCCGCCGCATGCCTCACTCTCGGCCTTGCTGTACATGATTCGTCCCATCTGCAGGTGAAAGCCCATTCAGTAATGTGGCCTCTCTGCACACAGTGGTGCCCCAAATATTGTTGGCTGCAGAAAACACACCATCGCTGCAGCAGGCACTCCGTTGGTATTATCAGGCAAAGTCTCTTATCATTATTGAAATAATACTCCTCTTTCCCCCAAGTGATAATATCACTGCCACAATGCTATATCCACTGAAAAAACAACCAGAAATTACAGGGGCTTTATAGTTAAGTTTACTCACTCAAAATCCACAAAATCATAGATGTCAAGCAGTTATAGTTATACTTATTTTAAGAAACTATAAGTCATGGCCTAAAGTTACTTAACAGCACAAGTTATAGTTTCTTCAGATAAGTATATTATCATCATCATCATCAAATCTTTATTTCGGCCACCAGGGCCATAAAAGAAAACACTGTACATCATTACAAAACAATATAGACAATTAAAATTACATTAGTACAATTTTTAAAATCGTCCAGCATTAAACTCATTTATAAAGACTTGATGTAACGCATGCGGGTAAACCACATAGAAGTTAAAAATGTTGCCACCGCAAAGACTACTGGAGGGGAGAGGTCCGTTTTCAATATTCTAAAAGCGGGAGCACAGTGACTAAAACCCATGTTTTTAAGAAGGGGCCGAAGCCAGTAGTTCCTTGCTCTGCGGTAGGTCGGGCAGAAAAATATGATGTGGAGATCCGTTTCCTCAGGGAGTAAACATATAGGGCATTGAGCAGAGTGGTTTGAGTGTGCCCAACGTGCTGTATAGGCCCTTAGTGGCAGTGTGTTATATCGCCATTGCATAAAAAGTTTCCTCGTTAGGGGGGACCCATATCATCATAAATAAGCTCTAAATGGAAGGAATCTTTGAAGCCCAAAAAGTATGCTGTTTGAGAGCCCTCGCGGGCGCTTGAGATGGAAAGACTCAGGTGATACTCATGGTAGGCCTTGGAGAGAGACCCTCGTGAAATCTTTGGACACGCCTGTGCCGGATCTGACCACAATTCCGGTCTACCGAGTGCTTCACAGGTACGTTTGATGTAGGTGAACCATGGAATTGAAGTACTTTTGCACAAACGCAGAATCTCCACCAATTCGGCTCTATATTTCCAGAGGTCCTGAGACGACCAGATTTTACACCAGAAGGTCAAGGGTTTAAGACCGAGGACCTCTGAAATCGGTCTTAGGCCCAGGTCCAGTCTAAGCGGCATAGGTGGAGTACTAGTCGGTAGTGCGGTCAGCCGTCTGAGAAAATCATTCTCCGTTGTCTGGAGTTTCTGCCCCATAGTGTGACCCCATAATTCAGCTCCATATATAACCGATGCTCTTGCTTGGGTTTTATAAATCTGCAAGCGGGGCGCGAACGGCCTATACGTTAGACCCCTCGCCATCCTTGCAATACCCCCCACAAGCTGAACGAGCTTCATATTCATCTTGGACAAGTGGGGGTCCCATGACATGGACTGGTTTAGGACCACCCCTAGGTATTCAAACGTGAATACCCGTTCTAGCCTGACTGTCCCAATAGAAGGCGGTGCTCGAGTTCTGGAGGGTGGATTGAAGATCATATATTTCGTTTTTGTGGCATTGATCTCCAATCCACGGTCTGTACAAAAACGCACAAACCCATCCAGGACTCTCTGAAGACCCATGGGAGATTTAGAGAGCAGCAGGGTATCATCCGCAAACATAATTGCGGGAACCCTGCTGCCATCAAGCTTGGGAGCGTCGGTGTTACTCAGCTGGTTGAGGAGACTTATAACCCCGTTGACAAAGGGGCAAAAGAGAGTGGGTGCGAGAACGCACCCCTGACGAACCCCCCTGTCAATGGGGAAAGCATCAGACAGGGAACCATCCCTACCACACCTTACCCTGGCAAAATTCCCATGGTGAAGTCTCTTCAAGATTGATAATATGTCAGCCGGGACCCCTAGGTCCATTAGGACTGCCCACAGCTTGTCCCTTGGGACCAAATCGAAGGCAGCCCGTAGATCCACGAAAATCGTGAATAAACTGCCGCCCTCGAGAAGGACCGTTTTCCAGTAGATAAGGTGCAAACGGAAAATTTGGTCGGTAGTCGAGATCCCCCTTTGGAACCCTGCCTGGTATGGACTCATAATCTCATTGGTTTCGATCCAGTCCTGAAGGCGATTCAGCATGAGTCTACCAAAGATCTTCTGGGAGACATCAATTAAGCTAATAGGTCTGTAGTTGGCCGGAAGCAGAGGAGAGCTCTTCTTAAAAATTGGGACAATCTCTGCACCCAGCCAAGTACCAGGGATAGCCATGCCTTCAAGGATGGCATTAAAAAGGATCGTGAGATAGGGCGCCCAAACATCCGGCTCCTGTTTGAATAGGTCACCTGGGATGCCATCCAGCCCAGGTGCCTTCCCGGATGACAGGCCAACTACAGCCACACGCACCTCATCGACTTTAAGAGGAACCACCAGCCCTTCTTGGTGTAAAGTGGAGATGTTACTATTTGGGACATCCTGTGGCGACTGATAGAGGGACTGAAAATGGTCTTGCCAGACCTTTGGTGAAATATTGGAAAGTGTGGCCGGGGCCAGCTCCTCTAAGCCGGAGTTGACACAACACCAAAATTTGCGCGAGTCAGCTCTGGCTAAGAAGGTAGTCAATCTTTCCCACTTATCATGCTCCCATTCCCCTTTGGCATTAGTAATTAGGGTTTTATAGGCTACTCTTCTTGCCCTAATATCCTCTTTGTCCTTACCCACTTTAATGGAAAGTAAGAGGTCGGTTTTTGCCTTCCGGCAAACTTTATTATACCATAAGGGAAGGGGGCTTTTCCTGCCAAGCCTGTTTATTTTTTGAGTTAGGCATTCTGAAAGGTGTTTAACCAGATCAACATAGATCTGTCCAAGTTGCATAGAAATAATCTGGGGAGCTCCTTCTGTTCTAAGTACCTCAAGCTTTTCAAAAATAGGAATGACCTGTGCGTAAAGTAAAGGGACCTTCTCTTGGTGTGAGACTAGATGTTCCCATTTTACTCTACGCCTGTTGTTAGCGAGAGCCAAAAGGTTCTCCTCTGCAGTCCCTAGAGTACCTCTCGGGTCCAGTCCAGGGTGGTCATAGACTAGTTCGAGGGCGTTATGATCACTGTCCTGCCTAGATAGAACGCTAAAGTCCCTTACACGTGTCCATGAAGACAGGGGGACCATGACATAATCTATACGGGATTCGCAACCCTTTCGGTTGAATGTACATCTAGAAGGGATGTCCGACTTTAGCCTTCCATTGCAAGCTCTGAGGCCAAATTTCAGGGACAGGGAAGTAATTTGAAGAACTAGAGGGGAGCAAGCTCTTGCGGCCGGAGCCTGTGTGGGGGGAATGGACCACAGGAGATCTTCTTCCGAGGTCAGCCCCTCTAATATACCTGGAAGGGGCTCGTAATGACAATTTAAATCGCCACCAATAATAAAAGGGATGTCCTCGGGAATTGTTTCCAAGACCGTCGCTAATTTTGCAATAGTGGGCGATTCCTGTGCGATGCTCACTGGCCGTGCATAAATATTGACCAGGAGAAGATTGTAGGAATTAGGCCATTCCAGCAATACAGCTAGAATGTCTTCTGAATCAGTTGGAAAGATAGTGGCCTTACAGCCCAGATCTATAGCCACCCAAATGGCTAGACCGCCGGACGGGCGGCCCCTCCCCCCCCAGGTCGCATGTACTGAGAATGTGGCGAAGCCAGTATGTAGGACCTCTTCTCTTGCCCAGGTCTCCTGGAGGAGGCAGATATCTTTGCCCCCTATAAAGGAGCTCCAGGCCGGGTTGGACCATTTGTTGGCTAGGCCCGCGACATTCCAGGATAAAATCTTGAGGGGAAACAGAGCAGCCGTCACGTTTTGAGATTCTGGGCTGCGTGCCTGGTCTGGGCATGGCTCCAAGTACAGATCAGAAGAAAAATTAGGGATTTGAGCATTGCTGCCCATAGCCAGATTGGGCAAAGAATAAATAGTCCCCTTAAAACCATCTGCATTTCGATCAGGGGTCTTCAAACTGTGGGGCGCGACCCCCAGGGGGGCCGTGGAGTGATGCAAAGGGGGTCGCGCCTTCCCAGTCACACTTCTGCACAGGCCCAAGGGCTTCAGCCCCCCCTCTGTCTTCCCCCGTTCTGTGTCTCAGTCCGGGCTGCTGCAGTGAAACTCGAGCTGCTGGGGGCTTAGCTGGGCAGTGTCTGGTGTCTTATCTCCAGCACTCCCTTGTTTTTCACAGGTCTTTAAAGACCATTTGCATATTTACATGCCTTTGCAAACTGGTTACAGAGGCTTAGGTTTTATCCCTGCTTCCAGTACCCCCTGGGTCCCCACTCAGCCTATTCCTTACATTTGTCTTTTACATTTATTGCTGTAGTGTGAGAATGCATTTCATGGAAAGTAATATAAAGTAGGTTTGCCAAAAGAAAAATGCCTGCCGTGTTTTGTTTAAAGAGCCTGCAAAGATCTCCTCTTGGCACTAAATAGACTTAGAAATAAAAAAGTATGTATGCATTCGTTATATGACTTTTCTGTCTTTGTTCTCTTTAATTACCAGTCATGGATCATTGAGGCAGCCCTAGAACACAATTCAAAGTGCTTTCTATTTATATTTGCTGTTCGAAGTATGCACAGATAAATAACTGAAAATACAGCTTTAGGTGACTGCTTTTTTTTGTACTGACTGGGCCATCAAAATATTCTTCTGGCAACCCTAACCATAGGGCTGGAAGTTTGTTGCAGGATCAGCACATTATTTATTTCCTTCACCCTCGATCCCCGATTAATGCCGCAATAGTTTAACTTGGATCTTAAACTCTATGCCGCCGTCAATAACATGCTGAGTTACTTCATGGGTCTGGGAATGCACCCTACATTTAGACAACTCATTCCTCATTCTCGCCCTTCACTTTCACGCTCACCCTGCACGCACAGCGATCACAATGCACTCACACTGATCACCATGCACTTGTACTATTCACCCGCTCACCTTGCACTCACAGTGATCACTCTGCACTCACAATGCACTTGTGCTGCTCACCCTCTACCTCCCCCTGCAGTCACACGAGTACACTACACATCCTGCACTCATTTGACACTTCACTCACCTGTCCCACTCACTACTCAATATGCAACTCACTCAAACAAGCCCATCAGTAATCATACATTCATACATCCCATTCTGAACTTGCATCCGCACCCAAATTCATACGCCACCTCACTCACTCCTCGTGCCCTACTCTCACACTGTTGCATCGCTCACCGTGCACTCACATGGGCACTCTTGTCACCCACACAGTGCAGAGGGTTAATGTGCCTGCTATAAAGAATATGTACCATGCAGATCACAGAAATGAGTGTGAGTAAACTATGAGTAGTGCTATAAAAATAGGGAGCGGGCTGGCGCTGAGGAAAATCTTAAAGAGTGCCTAGCAGCAACATTTAAGTGGATGACTGACAATCACCTTAAATGTAATGCTGGAAAGACCGAAATCTTGCCATTTGGAAAGCAAAATTTGTTTTCCCCGAAAATCTGTTGGCCTGATGATGCAGTAGCCCCCCCTAACACCATCACTTCAGCTCGGAATTTAGGCATTAAATTTGATAATCAACTGTCTTTCAAACAGGAAGCGGTTGCCGTAGCTGGCACGTTTCCACATAATAAAAGCTTTGAGAAAGTTTTTTGATTTTCTGCCTTTGTCAGCTAGGAAAACAGTCGCTGTGGCCCTAATCACCTCCAGGCTGGACTATTGTAATAGTTTATATGCTGGAGCAAATAAATCGGTTCTCCACAGATTGCAAATGGTCCAACATGCAGCGGCTCGCCTAGTATTACGTTGGCCCCGTAGGTCATCAGCCTCAGCAGCACTGAATGCGCTTCATTGGCTTCCTATTGCCAAGAGGATTCTTTTTAAGATCCTTTTAATCACCTTCAGGGCTTTCCACCATCAAGGACCCAAATACCTACGGAATGGCTTTAGACGATACCATCCGGTACGATGCCTAAGGTCTGTGGGTCAGAATTTGCTTGTAATCCCTAGATTCAAGCTAACAACTAAAGGCGGCAAATCCCTTTTCGTGTTGGGTGCCAAGGCCTGGAACAAGCTCCCCCTCTTTCTACGTTCTATGTCTCACGAAACCCAGTACAGGAAGGCATTAAAAACTTGGATATTTTCTATGACCGATACAGCCTGCACAGCAATGGTTTAAGTATGTAGTGTTTAGCGTGAAATGTGTCCATTCCCTCCAACTCGTCCATCTGGGTTGGCTGAGCGCCAAGATACTCCCTGGAGTGATAGTAGCGCTATAGAAATACATTTTACATTACATTACATTACATTACAAAAAATGAAATGTTTGTCAGAAAGGTGCTATAGAGAGATGTGGTGCATTGTTGGTGAGTGGCAGTGAAGGAATTCATGGAGAAGGAGGAAACAGGGGTGGGGCATCAAAAAAGACTGTTGCACCGGGTGCGACCAGTGTTAGGACCAGCCCTGACTGGGAGTGTTATTCCCCCCCCCTGAAGTTCTGGTCTAGTGGCTCTCCTGCTTCTGCCTATTATTATTTACATCTGTAATGCACTACTGTTACCAAAAGATGTCCTGGGGCTAATAACCATCTACTGCCTGAAGGCAAATGAGAAACACACAGAAGGAGAACCAGCCAAATGGGGTAACCTACAGAGCATAGAGAAAGGTTTTTATATCTTCCTAAAGGATAATAGAATCTTGGTGGAGCGAAGCAAAGGAGGGTGCACGTTCCATAACTGCACGGCCTGCATCAAAACAGTGAGACAGACAACTCATGCCTTCTTGAATTAGGGAACAATAAGCAGAGTGGCACATGCCGAGAGGAGCATACGGGTCCGACCCGTATGCTTGGTGAGGAGAGATGAGAGGATGAGAGAGGACAGCAAGGGAGTGAGAGAATTTGATTGAAGAGGTCAGGGATGAGGAGAAATGTGAATTGCCGAAGAGAAGTGTGGACACGCAAGAAGTGAGTGTGATCCAAAGGTGAGGGCTTCTGTTAGATCAAAGGGGAGATGTGAAAGAGGAATGGGGGGACTGGAGAGGTGCAAGATACAAATAGACAAAAATTTGAATGGAGATACTAGGTGAATGAGAAGTGCTGAGGGGCACAGGAGGTGACAGGGCCAGAGAGGCCATGAGATAAATGTGAGAGACTTTTAGAGATGAGGGCAGTGAAAAGACAGAATGGCAAGAGGTGATTAAAGGTGAAGTGAGAGGTTGAATGGGCAGAATTCAGAAGTTGTAAAAAGGGGTGAAAGAAAATGAGCTGCAAAGTGAGAGAGGGATCCGGGGTGAGGAGAGAGGGATGGAAGGGAGGAGGTGAGAGGAAAGCTGCATGGGTAAACTGTTTAACTCTGCACAAAACCGCCAGGGTTTTAAGGGACCCCTGCTTCTCCCAGTCAGGGCCAGGTGAGCTTCTAATGTGGCAACACATATTGCTGCAGAGTGGAAGGCCCTTCACAAAGGTTGACTTGAAATCTTTCTGATGATAATTGCTGTATTTTGGCTATAAATGGGTACTGATTGGGTGAAATCTTTCCTCGGTGTTACTGTGTGTAAAAAATGTCAAAATAATGAAGCAATGTGTTGTGAAGTAAAAGATGACAGACTCCAAGGCTGGTAAGTCCAAGTCACTTTATTACTGATCATCCACTCTCCATCTGACTGGGGAAGGTCCCCAACATTCTAAGATGAACTCCAGTGGAAGGGACCACTTGCAGGGGATATGGAGGGGGGCGGGGCAAACCAAAGATAACAACATGTGTGATAAAGAGAGAACGAACTACACACTTACAGTATTGATTAATTACAACACATCTCCCTCTTTAGGGAAAACAAGCTTGACATCTGTAACATTGCAGAGCTGCAAACCCCTAAGAGTTACGTTGCCTTCACCACTCTATCCTTACTCCATGTCTGCCCACTTTCCAGACGCACTACATTTTTTCCTGCCTTTTCTACTTTCGTGGAGTCCCCGTACTTACTCGCGCCTGGTGTCACATGAGTGGGTTTCTTAACCCTCACGAGCGTACCTTGCTCAAACTCCACATCCTTCACCCCATGTTTCCCATCATACCATGCTTTGTACTTTTGTTGATGAACTTCAACTTTCCTTCTGCTCTGTTCTAGATCATGACCGACACTTTTTCCACTGCCCAACCACCTGGGATGCATCTTGGTACCCGGCTCCCTCCCTCTTAGGAATACAAAGGGAGACACTCCTGTAACCATATTGGGCGCGGTATGGTATGCCCACAACCATTCTCGTAACGAGTCTTCCACATTGAACCCATTGGTGATTGCTAGTTGGATGTGTTCCTTCACCATCCTGTTCACCCTCTCCACTAGGCCATTGGCCTTCGGACAATAAAGTGCAGTCCTCTCATGCCTTATATTGAGCTCCTCCAAAAAATCCTTCATAGACTCCGAGATGAATTGCACCCCATTGTCCGTGACCAACGTGCTAGGGATACCTTCATATACAAAAATGTTCTTCAAAAATGTGATGAGGTTATTGGTTGTAGTGGATGCCGTGAACTTGAAATTGACCCAATGGGAGGTATAATCCACCAGGACAAACATGAACCGCTTCTGTGGGCCTAACTTGTCCATGGGCCCTACGATGTCTACAGCTAACTTTGTCCATGGGATCGTAGGGACACTGACGGGTGACAATGGAGTTCTGTGAGGGATCTTACTTTTGTCACTCCTTGCACAGCTGATACACTCCTTCACTTTCACCTCAATCATGGAATCCATCTTCGGAAACCAATAACAGCTCCTGACCTTGTTCTTCGTGAGGCTTCTGCCCAGATGCCCCTCGTGGGCCAAGTCAATTATTTTGCTCCTCATCTCCCTTGGAGGAATGATCTTATCCCCGCGGTGTATGCGACCCTCGAGGATGAACAGTTCTAGCCTCACTTCCCAAAAGTCTTTGATACTGTCAGGAACCTCCGATATTTTCTCTGGCCATCCTTTGATGATGAATTTCTTTAAAGTTTCCATGGCTGTGTCCTCCTTCATTCCTTTTTCCCACTCACCATTGGTAATGGACGTGAGATGGATCGGGAATATGGGAACATCAAGCACTTCTTCATTAGGACCTCCTTCTACGGGTGCCCTCGATAGGTAGTCTGCTATGACATTTTCCGGGCCTGGCAAGTACTCTACCTTAAAACAATAGTTTTCTAATCCTAGGACCCATTTACTTATGCGAGGTGATACACTCTGAGCCTGTTTGGGGGCAAACATGAAGGTGAGAGGTTTGTGGTCAGTGTGTATTACAAACTTCGTGCCCCACAGAAAAAACTTAAAATGTAGTACTGCCCAAAAACAGGCCAATGCTTCCCTCTCAATAACTGAGTAGTTGCGCTCAGATGAAGTCAACACACGGGACGCAAAAGCGATGACCGTTTCTTCTCCGTCTCCTTTCTGCGACAGCATGGCCCCCAATCCTTTATTGGATGCATCTGTCGTTAAAATGGTTTTCTTTTTAGGGTCAAAAGTGCCAAGGGCCGGGGACTCGACAATTTTCTGTTTTATCCTTCCAAACATCTCCTCATGTCTACTTTCCCACACAAATTCTGCATTTTTCTTGAGGAGCTCCCGCAACCCTTCACATAACTCTGAAAAGTTCCTCACAAATTTTGACATATACTCCACTAGTCCCAGGAACGATTTCAGCTCATCTTTGTTGGTTGGGTGTGGGGCATCCTCAACTGCTTGAATAAGGCTGTATTTAGGTCTAAAACCTTCCCTGGATATAGTGTGGCCTAGATAGTCAACCGAAGTAACCTTAATCTTGCATTTGTCCAACCGCACTGTTAGTCCAGCTTCTGAGAGTTTACAACACACCCTGTTGAGCGTGTCGTCATGCTCCTCCTCAGTGGCCCCATACATCAGTATGTCATCCTGGAAACAGAGTGTGTTCCTAACTCCCTGCAGCACCTGTTGCATTATTTTCTGAAAAATGGACGCCGCCGAAGCTAGGCCAAACGGCATCCTCTTGAACATATATGCACCAAACGGAGAACTGAAAGCAGTTAACGGTCTTGAATCAGGGTGCAGTTCCACCTGGTGATAAGCCATGGACAAGTCAATGACCGAAAAGAAACTGGCCCTCCCCATGGTACTCAACATTTCATTTATATTGGGGAGAGGGAACCTTTCCACCCATATGTTGTCATTGAGTGAGCGAAGATCCACACATAGGCGGATGCCTTGCCCATTGCCTTTAGATGCTAGAACCAAAGGTGCGAGCCATTCTGTGGCCTCCACAGGTTGGATGACCCCCATCTCATTCAGTTTGTCCAGCTCTTCTTTAAGCATGTCTCTGAGGCGAAAAGGGACAGGGCGTGTCTTATGCACCACAGGTTTAGCCCCTTGCCTGACATTAATCTTGTGTTGGAAGTCCCTTAGTTTGCCCAGCCTATCCGTGAACAACTTCGGGAAAGTCTCTTGCAGGTGCCTATTGCTAACCGGCTCCTTGACTAGCAGTACTTGGTTCTTATTATTAGGATCCAGAATGATCCCCAACTCCCTCTGATGCTGCCACCCTAGCAAGTTGGCCCGCTCTCTACCACATACACTTTACCCACTGTGGTCCTTCCCATAAAGTTTAAATGGCTGTTTGTCATGCCCACTAAGGGAATGGGCTCTTTAGTGTAACCTTCTGGAGATATATCCGGCATGCATAACTTCATTTTACATCCTTTTAACGAACCCTCAAAATCCTTAACATTTATCAACGTAAATGGAGAGCATGAATCAGCAAATACTTCAAGAGGTTTGTTATCAAATAACACAATACACTTTGGATAGTTAATCTCTGTACCTGTATCGCTGTCCTTGACTTGGAACACATATCTAGCCTGTGGCTCTTCTTGAGTGCTGACCACACTGACTGTGTTACTTATGCCCTCTCTACACACCCTTGCCAAGTGCCCCCTCCTGTTACATTTCTTGCACAGAACCCCTCGTGCAGTACATACAGGATTGTTTGCCAAGTGGTTGCTGCTACCACATCTAAAACATTTTAAAACATGCCCCTCAGTATTATGTTTCACTATGGCATTCTCCTTACTATTTTTTTTTTCTTGGATCTTATGAACACTATTTTCACCAGACTCGGCTTGTACCACCGCAACAATCTCCTCCTTGACTTTCATTTCCTTTACACATTTAGCTGTGTGCTCAACAGATTGCGCAATTGAGATGGCCTCCCTTAAAACGGGATTCTTAGCTAGCAGCTTCTCTTGTACCCTGCTATTGTTCGTGCATCTGACCAGTTGATCTCGAATGAGCGAATCATTAAGGTCCCCAAACTCGCACAGTTGCGTAAGACCTCTTAAGGCTGCAATGTAATTGTTAATGGACTCATTTTTCCCTTGTACTCTGGTGAAAAACTTGTGACGCTCCAGAACTACATTTACCTTGTCCCCAAAGTGTGTTTCCAACTTTATTAGAGTGATATCGTAGATATCACATTCATCATCAGCCTCCACCTCAGGTTCCGGTAGTGTTTCATACACTTTGCGACCATGTACCCCCAAATTATGCAATAGAATGTGTTGTTTTCTGAGGGCAGAGAATCTTTCCCCCCCCCATTGCAATTAGGTAGGATTCAAAAAGTTTTGTCCAATCCTTCCAATGTATCTCCGGATCCCCACAATCATTGAGGAATGTGGGTGGCTGGCTAATTCCTGGGGTACCCATTTGAAAGCGAGCGCTGAAACCCTCCACACAGCAAAATCTGCCCAAATTTAGATTGGTTGCTTAGCCCCGGTGAGTTGGTGGTTTAACCAGGTAGCCAACCCACTGCAGGTATGGGAAGCCCGAATGATCACCCCCGGTGCTCCCCCACCCCAAACGTGGGAGCCAACGCCACTCTCACTGAGCCCTGGCTCCTGGACAAAACTCAGGTATGCAATCCCTGTCTTACTTGACGGAGCACGATTCTCACAGAACTGTCAAAGTAAAGCGCCTGACTCACTTCCACACAGCCGTTGAAGCTTGGTGCATCGGGGACTGAAAGAAGCGGAATCCAAACTCCTCTCCCCGCACTCACCGTAAAGTAATATATGATACGCCGATTGCAGGACCACGGGCTCGAACAACGGCACTCTCAGGCTCCGAAAGTGGACACTGACGAAAGAAACCACGCTGCAGGTTCTTGAAGACGGAGGCTCCAGAAAGCAGCCGAAGCGCCGATCAGAGAACGGCGGAACCGCCCACGACACACCCCCGGGCTCCAGGGGTGGGGCGATGCCGTCGGATGGTTCTCGGGAGACTGAGGCGCCGGAAGGTGAAAGCTGAGGTGAAGCGGAACACACCCTCAGCCTCCTGGGTGGAGCCAACCTCTAAGGCGAGATCCCAATCCTCCGCTTGCCACTCGCTGACACAGTCGGGTGGAAATCCTGCCTTCCACACGGCAAAACCGCTCTCGCCAGGGCGCTGAGGAGTCACACTCTACGCTTCCCACCAGATAGGCAACGAAGGTACGAGGGCTTCAGGGACTCTGTGGGCACCTCCGGCCTCAGCGACACTTGAGGTGCCGGAACGTGACAAACACCAGCCTGCCTCAGAAAAGGCGAAGAATCCTCCGGTTGCCACTCGCAGACAAGGCAAGGAAAGATGCTTCTCCTTTGGTTCGCTCTCTCAGGGGACAGCAGTGCACAAGGCTGAGTCCCGCGACGGGTGAGGGGCCATCTCTCAGCAACACCGGACCGTAGATCGACGTCTACCTCCTCAGATAGGGTGCGCCAAGACTTCCACAGCACCCCCGAAATAGCGAACACCAATAAATTCGATGAAGAGAATCAAAGGGGAGATGATCAGCTGCCCCCTACGCAGTTCTGCAACTCGTCGCCAGTGTTGTGAAGTAAAAGATGACAGACTCCAAGGCTGGTAAGTCCAAGTCACTTTATTACTGATCATCCACTCTCCATCTGACTGGGGAAGGTCCCCAACATTCTAAGATGAACTCCAGTGGAAGGGACCACTTGCAGGGGATATGGAGGGGGGCGGGGCAAACCAAAGATAACAACATGTGTGATAAAGAGAGAACGAACTACACACTTACAGTATTGATTAATTACAACACAATGCTATCCCAAAATACGCGGCATCACATAACCTCATTTACATTTTCATCCCACACAATTTAGTCAACAGGTTTCGTACTTTTTGTCAGGAGGGGGTCCTTACGCCTCAAAATGTTGACAGGGGGGTCTCGGCATCTAAAAGTTTGAAGACCTCTGATTTAGATGATTAGAATGGTGCTCCTGTGCAATTAGAATATCAGAAGGCAGAGGGGAGATGGAAGAAGAAGTTTGGTGCAAGGCTACACCACCCCCCCCGAGTGGGTGGTCAATCCACCATGTCTAAAGGGCTAAACCTGTTGTATGTGCGTAGGTAGTCATAACAAGGGGGAACCGCAGAAAGGGGGTCCCTACTAAACCCTTGGCCGCCCCGCTTCCCTCCCCTACCAACCAGTGCCCATCGTTCTTGCTCCTGGGCAAGCAATATATTCGGATAAAAAAATGTAAGTGGCTGGGGTTGGATCAGGGATCCCTGGGTGTTATGGGGCCAGTTGCAAATATGTGCCACCGTCCGGGGATCACGAAAGTTGATCAGTACACAATCTCCCTTGGTAAGTTTGGTGGTAGACCCTAACCATGGAACCCTCCTCACCATGAGAACCTCGCTGTAAATGCCCTGGGGTAGGGGTCTATTTTGAGAGAGCCAGTGGATGACCTTATTTTTTAGGGCATCAACTGGCTCCTTGGCAAAAGGGCGGAGTTCCGGGATACCAGTTAAAACAACGATGTATGGAGCAGCCTCCGGGGGCAAATGAATTGGGCCACAGCCAGTATCAGTGCCTCGTGTCCCTAATGTGGGTTCAGATGTCAGCCCACGGGAGTTGGAATCAGTGGGACAAGGTGTGGGCAAAAGTTCAGGTATATGCAGAGTCGATGCGGTTTGGGTGCCTAGCTGTGTGGACTTGGGCGGAGAACGGCCTTCCTTCTCACGGGTGATTTGGGGATTGCTTACATGATGTTTCTCTGTTCTGGGTGCTTCTAGGAGTGATTGAATTCCCTTCTGAAGATTCACTAAAGAAGTTTCTACTAAAGCCAAACGGTCCAGTAATGGCAAAAGTAGGTTCTTCAGGAGAGAACTAAGATCAGAAGTGAAATGGCCGGCCCCACACGATATTGGATTGTGTCCCAAAGATATGTGGGCGGGTATATCTATGGGGTCTGACCCTGTTTCGGTTAGACTTGGTTGATTGGATGTGATCCTCGAATTGGACATAAAGGTCTTAGACTTTTGCCCTTTAATGATTTGTGCATTTCTTTTCCTCTTCGAGATTGCGCCCTCTCGCTCTCCCTGACTGGATAGTTTAGTTGGGGGGTTGCTACAGTGAGTGTTAATCTGTTCTAGAGTTAGAGGGGGCCTTGGTGGTGGAAGGGAAGAAATGCTAAGTTCAGTTGAAGCTGAAATATCAGAGTCAATGTCAAAAATAGGCGGGATAACTGGCTCAGGGATGCCAGAATCAGAAGCAACAGAAACTACATTGGGATCCTGCGCGTGAGGTGGAGAGATAGCCTGAGCGAGGGGACCCAATGAGGATCTTCTTACCCAGTCAATCTCCTGGGAAATGCGTCTTTCCAGGACAGTAATCTCATCGATGAGCAAAGAGCCCGCCTTGGCGAAGTACATATCTAAAGTGCCAGAGGCAGCTCCGGCAGCGAGTGCAGATTTGCTTCTGGTTTCCCTGGCAGACATGGGCGCGGTCAGGTGCAGAGCCTTAGGGGCCCCTTGATTAAAGCAATAAATAACAGTAATGGGGCCCTGGGCCTGGCTCGCACGTTCTCGAACGGCCTCAAACGGCCCGCTCTTTGCCCGGTCTTCGCCCCGGACTGCGACCCGCACGCGTCCCGCTGTCGCGGTAGTGGGCGTGCCTTATGTGGGAGGGAGGGGAGGAGCCGGGAAGAGGCACCAGGTGCGATGTCCTAGAGCACCCTGGGCCCCGCAGTCCCAGCCGCGGGGTCAGCCTTTTCTGGATGAAAGTCACAAGGGTCCCGATATCCCCGCTGTCCCTCCGACGATGGAAAGCTCCACAGCAGCAACCAGGTAAGAGTCCGCGCCTGCGAACGGCACCCGCGAAGCGGGGGCCGTGAGGCGTTATCAAGGGAGGATAATCAGGGGGAGGAGCCGGGAAGAGGCGCCAGGTGCGATGTCCTAGAGCACCCTGGGCCTCGCAGTCCCAGCCGCGGGGGTCAGCCTTTTCTGGATGAAAGTCACAAGGGTCCCGATATCCCCGCTGTCCCTCCGACGATGGAAAGCTCCACAGCAGCAACCAGGTAAGAGTCCGCGCCTGCGAACGGCACCCGCGAAGCGGGGGCCGTGAGGCGTTATCAAGGGAGGATAATGAGGGGGAGGAGCCGGGAAGAGGCACCAGGTGCGATGTCCTAGAGCACCCTGGGCCTCGCAGTCCCAGCCGCGGGGGTCAGCCTTTTCTGGATGAAAGTCACAAGGGTCCCGATATCCCCGCTGTCCCTCCGACGATGGAAAGCTCCACAGCAGCAACCAGGTAAGAGTCCGCGCCAGTATATTAGAAGTTTAACTATAACTGCTGAACTTCTATGTTTTCTGGGGGGTAAAACGTCAACCTAACTATAATGTCCCAGTAACCTTTGTTTTTTTAGAGGCTTTCTATGTTTTTTAATGTACAGTGATATATAATTACCTTACCTAAATACAATCCCGCTGTGCATTTCTTTCAGGAGTGCGTGGTGGGGTTGGCCGCAGGGCCTGGATGCATCCAACCCCATGCAGTGGCAGCATGTTGTGTGAGTGTGTGAGGTTTTTGTTTTTCCAATGGACTTCTGATTCCTGGGTACCCACATGATCCGCAGGTACCCACAGATCCTCGATTTGTGCCCCAAAAAATGTAGGGTAGGCAATTTGCCCATGAGGGGTCCTCAAGGAACCCCACCTTGTGCCCTATGGGGTCAGGATACCTGTAATACCAATCACCCCAAAACTTTCCAAACAGCAGCTAAAGTAACTGGAACATCAGTTATGAAAATAATATGATATGGTTAGGAATTAGCATTTAAAAAACCTTAGAAATTCAATGAAAAAACAATAGGTTTTAGGAGTGTTATAGTTAGCTGGACATTTCACTCGAACAAAACCATTGAAATTCCTCCGATATAGTTAGTTGTACTAACTACATCTTGCACGCACCAATTGGTGCAGCAGTTTACACAACAACTGACAAAGTAATACAGATAGTCACACAGTTTAGTCACTATCCAATATATTTAGTGAGACACTATAAATTAGTCAAGTAAACAGTCAATCACACTGCTACTAAATCCTCCATCCAGATATTTATATTTATATATCCACTCATTCTTCAATGCAAATTGCTATATATATATATATATAATTACATATTTAAATAGCGAACCAAACCACAGTCACTGGATGATGTCATCAGTGATGTCATTTGAGATGTCATCAGTGATGTCACTGACCATGTCATGAATGATGTAACATGTGACATCATCAGCAGTGGATTGCGGGCGCGCGAGATGTAGTTAGTACAACTAACTATATCGGAGGAATTTCAATGGTTTTGTTCGAGTGAAATGTCCAGCTAACTATACCACCCCTAAAACCTATTGTTTTTTCAGTGAATTTCTAAGGTTTTTTAAATGCTAATTCCTAACTATATCAGGCCTGAAACCTATGGTTTTTTCAGTGAATTTCAAAGGTTTTGTAAATGACAATTTTTAATGTATTAATGGTTATACTGATTTTTTGATACTGATTTACTAAATTTTTAAAACTATATATTTTTAGATATTTTTTTTTAATTACATTATAATTACCTTATACATTACAATACAAAATATACTTTCTCAGAATGAATTACTTTAGTTTAAATACTTTGCAAATAGGCAATAGACTTTTAAGTACAGTAGTTACAGTTGTTGCAATGGGCAACACAATTTCAAACACAATGCAACATTGAGCTCAATGTGAATTTCTAGTCAAATGCAATTAGTTACTTTATGGATTACTTTTCTAACCACAGGACTGGATCCTAGATTCAATCCTTGGACATCTCCTGTAAACAGTTGGGTAAAAGCGTTTTGTTACAGTAGTGATTTTTAAGGAATATTATTGTATTTTAAAAGTTGACAGAAATGTTTTCACATAGAATCACCAATGTTATCCCATGGCAGAAAATTCACTTAGCAGGTAAGTAGTGTTATCGTACCTTTTTCTTACTCAGTGGAGGATCCTGGATCCAGCACTGGTGAATCTCCTGTAAACAGTTGAAAGAATGTGTTTAAGTCATACAGACGATTTTTTAGGAATATTTCTAGTTTGTGAAAATAGACACTTAGAAACTTTTCTGCTGAAAACCACACAATGGATTCCTATGGAAGGAAATACAAGTTACTGGTATGTACACTTAGAATTACTTTTCAAGGTCGGTGCTGGGCTAAAAGATACAGCACTGGGTTCTCTCCTGATAACAGGTGAGTAAATCGGAATTCGTAGTTTGGCTGATTTTAGAAGAATATTTTTAGGTTTCAAAAATCGACACTTAGAAGCTTTTCTGCTGAAAACCACACAATGGATTCCTATGGAAGGAAATACAAGTTACTGGTAAGTATGCTTAGAATTACTTTTCAGGGTCAGTGCTGGACTAAAAGATGCAGCATTGGGTTCTCTCCTGATAACAGGTGAGTAAATTGGAATTCGTAGTTCGGCTGATTTTAGAGGAATATTTGTACAATGGTGAAGGAAGGGGGCGGGGACTGAGGTGACGTGTGCAAACATGCCCTGGGGCGTGTTTTAAGTTGGGGGATTAAGTCCCCTTGAAGCCTGAGGTCCCCTGGCGGCCAACTAGCCCACCAGGTACCCCCAGTATGCGCCAGGGAGCTGCGTTGCAGAGAGGTATTCAAGGGGAACTAGTTTTCCCTCTGCAAACGCACCAGGGGGCGCGTTTGCAGAGTGGTGCAAGGAGGGGGTGTGGCCTCCGCCCGATCCCATCTTTCTTTTTTTTTAGGAGGGGGGCTGTGTAGCCCCCCTTCTTTTTCTAATTCATTGGCCCTGGGGACCCCATACCCCAGGGCCTGCCCCTAATTTGTTTAAAAAAAAAAAAAATCGGGAAGGGGCCGCGTGGCCCCCCTCCCGAGGCCATAATTTGCCCCGGGACCCCATCCCCAGGGGCATAGCCGTTTAAAAAAAATATATATTGAGGAGTTGAAGGAGTTGAATGGTCTCCTTCGGCCATCTCAAACTGGATTTCGCCCGGGTCAGGGCACCGACACGGCTCTCGTGGCGGTCGTGGATGAGGCCAGACGGATCCTAGACTCAGGAGGATCAGTGGCAGTGATCCTCCTGGACCTCAGCGCGGCGTTTGACACCGTGAGCCATCAGTTGCTGATACAGCGGCTGGCTGAGGTCGGGGTGTCTGGGGTGGCTCTGCAGTGGTTGAGATCTTTTCTCTCGGATCGAACTTACCAGGTTTGGGATGGCTCGGAGAGATCTAAATCAATTCCCCTCCAGTGTGGAGTGCCACAGGGCTCCTCGCTGAGCCCTACACTATTCAACGTTTATATGGCCCCCCTGGAGGATGTAGTCTCCCCTTATGACATCAAAATCGTCAGTTATGCTGACGATACGCAGCTAGTTGTTTCCCTATCCCATCTGGCCGACAACCCGGACATTTTGAATTCCTGTCTGGTGGATGTTCATACTTGGATGGGAGAATCCTCCCTCAAGCTAAACGGCTCAAAGACGGAAATACTGCTGCTGGGGAGTAAAGCTACCCCCCTTCCCCCACTTAGCTGGCCTGGCTGTATGGGTGAGCCTCCAGCCCCCAAAGAAGCAATTAAGAGCCTTGGAGTCTGGTTAGAACCGGACTTGTCACTTCGCACTCAAGCTAAGAAAACAGCAGGAGTGTGCTATGCTTTGCTTAGGTCGGCTCGGAAAATCTTTCCTCTTCTTCCGTTAACATCGAGGAAGCTGTTGATTCAGGGTCTTATAACATCTAGACTAGATTATAGCAATGCTATTTTCTTGGGCGCCCCTGAATCTACCTTCAAGACCCTTCAACAGGTCCAAAACGCAGCGGCAAGGCTGCTCATGGACATTCCGAGGACGCAATCTGCGAAACCGGCACTGAAGGCATTGCATTGGCTCCCTGTGCGGGAGAGAGTGACTTTTAAGGCACTTTGTATTGCCCATAAAATCCTCTTGGGGAAAGGCCCCCTCATTTTAAAAAACCTAGTTACGGCATACAAAGCAAACAGAACGCTGCGATCAGAGAGGCAACACCTCTTGCTAGTTCCTAGAGTAAAAAAGGCCCGAACAGGCGGAAGAAGATTCTCATTTAATACGGCAAAGCTTTGGAACTCGCTTCCGCTTAAACTACGCGCTGAGCCTTGTACACTGCGTTTTCGCAAAGGTCTTAAAACCTTTTTGTTTCCCGGATAATGCGTCAACTCTGTCCTCCACCTTTCATCGGATGTTTGTCTGGAAGCGCCGGGATGCCCAAGGGTAGCTGCGCGCTATATAAGATTTTAAATAATAATAATAATAATATATTTTGGAGGGTGGCTGCCTTGCCCCCCTCCTGTGGCCACTTATGTCCTTGGGGACCCCATCCCCCGAGGCCGTTTTTCTTGGTGCCTTTTTACTACTAGCCCTGGGGACCTGATCCCCCGGGGCTGGTCCTCTTTGTTGGAGGCCGTGGGGGGGTCCCCAGTCCCCCCACGGTCCCAGCCAGCACCCTGCGTCCTGCGGGAGCCGGCATTGCTTTTCCACATGGGGAGCAGCTAACATGCTGCTCTCCATGTGGAAAAGCAATCTGCTTTGCTTCATTGAAGCGAGAGCAGGTTTCCCTGCTCTCGCTTCAATGAAGCAAAGCAGTTTGCAATGACAGGGCGGGAGCCGCGAGGCTTCCGCCCTGTCATTGCAAACTACAGTGTCCCGGGGGTGGGCACCCCGGGACACTGCAGGAGCCGGCCCTGGGGGTTTGCGGGGGCGCGAGTTATAGTTAGCAAAACTAACTATACCGGCCGAATTTCTTTGGTTTAGTACGAGTGAAATGGCCAACTAACTATAATGTGCCTGAAACCTATGGTTTTTCAGTGAATTTCTAAGGGTTTTTAAATGCTAATTTCTAACTATAACGTGCCTGAAACCTATGGTTTTTTCAGTGAATTTCAAAGGTTTTTTACATGCTAATTTCTAACTATAACATATCAGTTGCATTTCCAGAGTGATGGAGAAAGGTGAGCGTGGCCTTCGAAACACCTCTTAGCAATCCTACTGTGTGGTATTTACTGGAGGTAACGTCAACCTTGGGGGCCAACTACCCCTTTTATTACCACCAGTAAGTCCCACACAGCAGGACTGCTAACTTCTTATATCAGGGCCACCCCCTCCCTGCACCACTGTGCAAACACACCACCTAGCACGTTGTAAATTGGGGGATTAAGTCCCCTAGAATCCTGAGGGTCCCTATGGACTAACTAGCTCACCAGGTACCTCCAGTAAGCGCCACAGAGCAGCTTTGCAGAGAGGTGGTCCGAGACCATGCCCCTTTTTACACCTCTCTGCAATGCAGCACTGTGGCGCTTACTGGAGGTACCTGTTGGGCTAGTTGGAACCCAGGGACCCTCAGGATTCAAGGGGAGTTAATCCCCTAACTTGCAACGTGCAAGTGGGCTTGTTTGCACAGTGGTGAAGGGAGGGGGTGGGACCTGATGTGACAAGGGTGCAAACGCGCCCCATTTTTTGAGTCTTATTTCTTAAATTTCTCCGCAACTACTGACCGGATTTACACCATTTAAAAATCTATTTAATATAAAATTAAAATTAAACAACACACAGATTTAATTAAACTCAAGTTTCAAAGAAAAAAGTTTGCAGAATATAATATTATTAGTATACTAAATCAAACACATAATATAAATGACAACATAAAATAGGTAATTACAAATTAAAATAAATACATATACATTTCCCACCACATTAAAAAGAAAACATTTTCATAGTAAATAAATATAAAAAATAATTAATCCCACCTCACACAACACAACAGTAGCAAAATATTTTACTTCACACAAAATAAGATTTACTATTCTAACTTCAATAAATATACAATTACATAAGATTTAACATTAGAAAATACTACAATTTACTATTTCCACTACACTTAACACAGCAATAAAATGAATAATTAACAAAACAAATTAATATTCCCACTCCAGTCAGTGCAACAGTAGGGAAAGTGTGTGGATTGTGGAGGGGAAAAATTGAATATTCCCAATCCAGTCTGTGCAAATGTAGGGAAAGTGTTGGATTGCGATCGGGACAGATGTAATATTCCCACTCCAGTAAGTTCAACAGTAGGGAAAGTGTTGGATTGCACAGGGGAAATATTTAATACTCCCACTCCAGTCAGTACAAGAGCAGCAAACGTTTCGGATTGCAGAGGGGTAACATTTAATATTCCCACTCCAGTCAGTGCAATTGTAGGGAAAGTGCTGGATTGCTCAGGGGAAACATTTATATTCCCACAACAGTAGGGAAAGTGTTGGATTGCGGAGGGGGAAATGTAATATTCCCACTCCAGTCAGTGCAACTGTAGGGAAAGTGCTGGATTGCAGAGGGGTAAATGTTACTGTTCCCACTCCAGTCAGTGCAACAGTAGGGAAAGTGTTGGATTGTGCAGGGGGAAAATGTAATATTCCCACTCAAGTCAGTGCAACAGTAGGGGAAATGATGGATTGCGGAGGGGAAAAATGTAACATTCCCACTGCAGGCGGTGCAACTGTCGGAAAATTGTTGGATTGCAGTGGGGGAAAATGTTATATTCTCACTCCAGTCAGTGCAACAGTAGGGACAGTGTTTGATTGTGGAGGGGATAACATTTACTACTCACACTCCAGTCATTGCAACATTGAAACAAGCAAAATATCTTAAGCAAAATTCAAATAATTTAAAAACAGTAAATTAATAATAAAATATGTTTAATACAAAATAGAAATATATATAATATTACAAATATAAACTTAATTTACTTCCCACCCCATACCCCTGCAAAACACACAACTCACATCTACATAATTTAAAATGTTTTACTTACCCTGTTAATATAATTATTTATTTATTAAACAAATATTATTTATGAAAATCTAAATCAAAATTCATTAAAATTAATTAACTTCCCACCCTTTACCCGTATAAACTCCACAACCCCAGCCAAAAATTAAACTAAAAAACAATTAATAACACAATAAATTAATTAATTTAGAATTAAGTTATTAATAGTATTTCACAAGTAATTAACAAATAAAATCAAATAGTTTATTCCACACTCTTTACCCCAAACTCCATGACCCCAAACCTAATAAAAACATTTAATTAAACAATTAACTAAATTATTAACAATTAATTAATTAATAATACAAAATAAATTACTTCCCACACTTTACCCCTATAAACCCCACAGCCCCTTAAAGAAATGAATTACAAAATTAACATACTTGATTATAAATTAATTATTATTAATAATTCATAACTAATTATTAATACAGTACTTCCCATCCTTTACCCTATCACCCCACAACCCACACCCAAAAAAGTTAATTACACAATTAACATAAATAATTATCAATTAATTAATTATTATTAATTTACAACTAATTATTAATTAATTGCAAATAATTTACGTCCCACCCTTTACCCCTATAAACACTACAACCCGCAAAAAACATTTACCTAAAAAAAGAAAAACACAATTAACAAAATTAAATAAATAAAATTATTTTAAAAAATCATTAATTTATTATAATTAAATATTACTTCCCACCCTATACCCCTATAAACCCGCAACCCATTACAAAAACTAAAAAACACAAACTTTAATTAAATTACATTTCATAACTACAAAAAATTACTAATATACTAAGAAACATAAGCAATAATTAAACAAAATTAATGTCAGATACATTTAAAATATACACTAAAAACATAACAATAATTACAAAATTATATTTTAAACAACTATATTTTTAGAAACGATATTAATAACTTCTATATTTTTTAAATCGATATTGCTTACCTTCAAATCGATATTTTTGACGACAATATTCTTGCACTCAATATTTCCATTCCACGATATTTCTCACTCAATAATAATGTAGTTCGAATTTTTTGCATAGATATTCTGTCTCATTTATTTATTTTTAATTTAATTATTTGAGTTTTATATAGCGCTGGCTAGACCCGTAGGTATCAGAGCGCTTTACATGAGGATCGTTATGTTACAGATTACAAATTACATACGTTACCAGAGCATAGTGGAACATGGGTAGAAAAACAATGTAACAGTAATTAAACAAAGGGAGGGGGAGAGTGTAGACAACGGCGGGGAGACGGGAAGAACTGTGCCCAATGTCCGGCTGGGTAGGTGACGGCTGAGGTGGTGAGCAAGGGTGGTTCTCCTCTAAAGCTGTCTTGCAGCTCCACCGAGCATCAGCCATGGTGCTCAGGTCTCAGTGGTCAGGGAAAAGAAAAACTGTTTATAATGGATACAATAGTTACAGTTGCAAAGTCCAATACAGAAGAAACAAGTCCCCAGGAGAGGAAAGAGGGAAAGGGGGGGAAAAAGGGGGCTGGAAAGCGGATAAGATCTGGCAGTTCAGCAGTGGGAGTGAAAAACCTTGTGGGGACCCAAGAAGGTAGCGTAAACGGGCTCAAGTTGGGTCACCACGTTAGGTCATCTCAGCATTATGGGGGTGCCGTGTCGTGTTCCATTTCTCCCTCAGCAGATCCTGTACTTCAGATCGGACCATTGCGATGGGGAGAGGTTAAGCAGGCTTCTGTACTATCTGGGACAGAAGTGCAGGGTTGCTGGGTGTACAGTCACCTAGAATGTGGAATGTCAAGCTGCCACCAAGCAGGCGCCATCTTATATGCCGGGAGAACAGATTCAATAATGGTGATTGTTATTGTACCCAGGAAACACATGGGCAGCTGGCAAGTGGTGAGTTGCGGATCAGGTACGAGTGAGGCAAAGTGTTAACTCATGTAGGCGTGGGTACAGCTGAAAAACAATCTGGAGATGTGTGAGCATTACAAGCTTAATCACCATTTTAGGGTCCGGCAAAGTTAGGGGATCGATTGTCCCATCAATGATATTAGGTTATTGAAGGTCGGAAATAAAAAGGGTACCTTGGGTAAAGATTGGCCTGAGAGTCATTGAGAGGACTTCTTTTAGTGGAGCAGCCACTCGGGAGGGAAAACGGAGCTCAGTCAGGCTGCAAGCACCGCAGTCAGACACACCGGGGAATCCACCATCCGCCGCCACTCAATGAGGACGCGTCGGCGGAATTGAAAGTAGAAATCAACACCGCTACTGGCGTTTCTCAAAGGCAGATCGAGAGGATGTTGCAGTATGATCCGGGAGGGGTCTGCAGTAGATGAAGCATAAGGTCGAGTTCTAATGGTGGGTGTCCGGCGGCAAATCTGGAAGGCGTCGCAGGGCATTCTGGAAGGGGTCCGCAGTGAGTAAAACAAGAGGTCGAGTCCTGAAGGAGGGTGGTGTTTGGAGGGGGGAGAGCCGCTAGCTCACATTCCCACAGCAGCGAGGCATCTCCGCCGAGCCAGCGGCCATGATGGCAAAGGCTCCGTAGGCACTCCTTCGGGAAACTCAGAGGGTGTGCAGCAGGCCACCCGGATCATTCCTGGGAGAAAGGAAGGCACTGGAGTGCGGGCAGAAGATCCACCGTAGGTTAGGAGGCAGAAGGGGGAGAGAGACCCGGGCCAAGTGCCAGAGGCAGTACCCAGTCAGAGGAGCTCCCGGACGGAGCTCCTCACCCGGCGGCCATCATTATCTCTCTAATGTGGCTGGAGGAGCAAGCTAAACACAGACGATCCCCTCTTATACTGCACATCTTTATTGTACCTGCCTTTAAATCACCATTCACGGGACTCCTGGATGCCTGAGTGGATTTTATGGCTAAATCATGCAGAGGCATGATGCATAGTCTCATAAGATATGCTGAATTAGATCTAACAAGATTTTGCAGTGAAATAGGGGAGCTCCAGAAGGACTTGGAAAATGAGAATGATCAAACCGCGATCAAAGAATTACAACCAGATATGACAGAAAAACTGCACAAGGATGAAGAGAAAGTCAAACTAAGAAAACAACAAAAGTTCCAGAGGGATAAAAAAGGTTATGCTGAGGTAAGGATCCTGACTTTTGCAGGGAAGTATGATGTCTACAGAATAGAGATGTGGGTGGAAGACACCCAGAACCAACAGGATCACATATTCAACAGAATCCAACGCTGATATTAGCACAGATACGGATGATACCACAGGCCCCCTCTCCTCCATTAATACGTCTTGGGTTTTTTACAATGAGAACCGCATAATGCGTCATGCAGACAAACCCAAAAAGGGGCATAGAAAGAGGCGCAAGCAAAGGAAACATGTGAGGGAAGGAGGATCAAGTTCAACCCCAGCCGTGGTGGAGAAGTCACGGGAACAGAAAAATCTTACCCAGAAATTGGCGGTCAACAACCTCTCAAAAAGATTACTAACTAACACAGAAAGATCACTACTTGTGCTAGGCCTAGCTTGGACTTCAACTATACTCAAAACTGGATTGACATATTTATTTAAAAGAAAGTTGGAATTGCACAAATTGCATGAAATGTCCACTAAAAAATCAACTCACCCTAATAATTTTAATACACTGATTCTCAAAGTACGTCCCAGGGCCCGCATGCTGCCCTCCTGACCTTAATATGCAGCCACCTGTTCAACTGCAGCACTAGGCTGCTGTTTACTTGACTCTTCACTATTAATAAAAAATGTTAGACAAGCAGCGCTTGTTTAACGGTTAATTGAAGTTAAAGAAAGGAAGTAACTAGAGTGTCCTGCACCCCTTATCTTTAGGTTCACCTTCTTTTTTAAAGACATCTTGTAGAAACAGTGTAAAAATATGATAAAGTCTTCTCAGAATTCAAAAAGTGTATTTCATTAACATGCAAATCCATTTCACCTAGTACATGAGATGATCAGTGCACTGCATATTTGTTTTAAGTGATAGTTTTCAAACATGAATTTAGAAACATTCAATCCCCCCCTCCACACCCTGACAACTAAGATGCACTTCGGTTGGTATGTGCACTCTGTGGGTGGCCTGAGTTCGTATTATACATGAACAACATTATAGTTTTTGTGATAGTGAAGAAAAATGAGGGAAAATGAAATTGAAAAATTGCCTAGGATTATACAATTTGGTTAAGAGGGGAAGCCTGGATTAAACCCAGGTTTTCTGGTTTCACATTGTGCAATTCAGTCACTAGATGTAGGGGTTGCCCCCCAAGCCCCCACCGCCACCCTGCTGGCATCAGTGAAGCCCTCAGTCACGTCACATTCAAATTATTTTGGCCCCTGAGAAAATGTTTGTGAGTACCCAAGGTTTAATACCACAAGTAATATCAAAATTGGCACTATGGATTAGCTCCTGGCCCTTGAGGTATTACTGAGGGAGGGGGAATGTGCAAATCCTGATGTTGATTTGAATCATGTGCTGGAATCGTTAGATATAGATGTGAATACACCCAATGCCAGTGGTTTTAGAATGATACCTACTGTTGGAAAGGCGTTCGCCGGAGGGGGGTTCGATACACGTCTTGCCCACCCCTTTGACCCACCTCTCCCAAGTAGGCCGAACCAGGCGCGCACACCCTGAGCTTACACTACGAACAGAGTGACACCACACGTATTCTTTGTAGGACGATAGGTTCTTTTATTGAAGGTTTCAAGGGATTTTTATGACCCAAGGTGCAAGTAGTACATCAGCGGCACAAGATACTACAAATCGGTGGTAAGGGAATGGGGGTAGCGGGACAGTCTTTGAAGGTAGTGTCTCTGCAAAGTACCCTGCGGATAGCTCACAATCCTCGAGCTGGAGGGTGTTGTTTCTCTGGGCGATCTCTTGCCGATTCGTCCTCGAGGGGAGCGCCGCGAGTCACTCAGCAGGCACGGGTAGTCGGAGTTCGGGAGCCGCGATCTCGTCAGCAGGGCTCAGATGGTTCAATGGCTGGGGGCCGCGAGTCACTCAGCAGGCCCAGGTGGTTCAGAGTTCGAGAGCCGCGATCTCGTCAGCAGGGCTCAGATGGTTCAATGGCTGGGGGCCGCGAGTCACTCAGCAGGCCCAGGTGGTTCGGTATTCGGGAGCCGCGACAGCGTCAGCAGGCTTCGATGGTTCCAGGTCTTCTCTCCCATTCGTTCCTCCGGCACCCCCTATTATACTCCCCCTGCCCTTTGAAGTCCGGAGTCCTCGCAGAGGGGGGCCTTTGGTGACTGAGGGGGTTTGGCGGGATTTCCTGCCGCTCGTTTCTTTAGTCTTTTCAGGTGGGTCTGGGAGGGTCCCCAGACGCTCGGCAGGCGAGGCGCCTGCTCCCCAGGGGCCTGGTGGGCGATCGAGTCCTCCCGGGGGAAGGCGATCCGAGGTGTGACTGGGCTGGCGCCTCTTGGTCTGGCTCGGGGGTTCCCGCTCCCTCGGTTGGACATGCGTGGTAGGGTGTCGAGTCTGTCGGGGACTCTGGCCGGCCCTCGGGTCTGTGTGGCTGGGGCGGCCGGAGTCGGAGATGCCGTGTCTTGGTGGTGGTTGCAGGTGGGCTGGATGTTCGGGAGGGCATACGCCGTGAGGCCGGTCTCACACCTACATTACCCCACAATAATATTGATGTATTGAACAATATTATGGTCAAGGAATTGATATAATTGAGGAACAGGGTGAGTAAAGTACCAGTTAACTTATCCAATACACAGAAACAGGCATTTACAACACATAAATCTGATAACACTATAGTCATCAGGCCCTCAGATAAGGGCGGCAATATTGTTGGACTGGATATTGCTATGTATGAAAGGGAGGTGTATAGGTAGCTTAATCAAATGGAATGCTATGTGACCATCCGTTTATGTATGCAAAAATCAGTATACACATATTATAATCTGTTGTCCAAGTGGTGTGACAAGGGCATTCTTGACTTTGATGAATTCCTATTTCTGAGAAAGGATTACCGAAAGAAACGCTGTTTCTACATTCTGTGCCAGGGAGACCGATTGTTTCCTCTAACGAGGGTTTTTTGGAGAACACTGCCATCTATATTAATGTCTTTCTTTTTCCTTTTGTATCTGCACTACCCTCCTATTGTAGAGAAAGCAGTGACTTTATAACCAAGATAAAATGTATTGAATGGGTGGAAATGTTTGTAATGATTATGAAAATGTTACACCCTTATATACGTGTATCGACTACCACTTTGGAGTGAAGGTCTGTGAACACTATCTGAAAACTAGAGCTATTTGCATAATTGAGCATAATATAATTTTACTTGAGATGATCAGATTCTGCCTCAAGGAGAACATTTTTATTTTTACCAGCACAAATTACAGGCAGTGGATGGACATCGGGATGGGCACCTGCTTTACTCCAGCATCGTGAACCTTGTGATGGGCTCGCAGGAGGAGCAGGTGGCCTTCAAACAACATGTCACAGTGTGGACTCGATATATATCGATGATTTTGTTGGATGAGCCTATGGAGAAGGCATAGCGATTTGTTCAGAGGCTAAAGGAAAATCCCTTTAACCTCAGGTTTACAACTAAGATGAGCCAGATAGAAATTGACTTCTGGATGTGAAACTTTGGGTGGAAGAAGGACAGGTCTGTGTAGTATATTGGTAAGTTTCCTTTAACATGGAATCTCAATGCGAGAGAGTGTACTTGTGCTTGAGATTCCATGTTGACTAGCATTGGAATGTAGGAGAGCCTCAGGGGGGCAGTTGGGACCTGGTATCGTGGTGGAGGAGGCGTATGCATCCTTATGCTCCCTTGAGAATAAACTTTATTATTCTGAAACTGTGTGACGATTACTACACAGTATTTGGCGACGATCGGGAAAGAGCAGACTTGAAGGTGGCCAAGCATGCAACTCGGCTGGAAGCAGATGAAAATGGATGAGGTGAAAAGCTGTCAAAAAAAAAGAAAAGCGTCTGCGAAAGAACTGCAAGGATCTGCAGAAATTTAAAGGACCAAGCAACGCTTGTGCTGTACAACGGTTACAAGTAAGTGTCAGCTAGCCTCAGCAAAACCCTGATTGGAGGGGTTCCTTACCGGTACATGCGACTTTCAAAGCCTGTGTTGCCACGCGCAGGTCTCCCGGCACGTTACTCTGTTAGTTACACACACTGAAGCACATTCAGCAGGATTCGCCAAACGCGCACCTACTAAAGAACGCGCGTCACGGTACACAACTTCAGCATGACCCCAGGACGCAGGGGGGCATGCTACATACCGCCATTTTGAATTTGAAAAAAAAGTGTATTTAAGGAAGAAATCAGGGGACACATATTGGAACAAACAAGGATTAAAGGTACCTATACAAGGTTGCCTACAGCCTAGGATTTTTTTGGTGAGTGTGTTGTATTATTTTGTACGTATTACAAGTTGGTGTACAGTAACTCTAGCCATGTCTACTGAGGATTTTTTCACAAGGAAATGCTCCACCTATGCAATTGTCTTCACCAAAGGAATTTTTAGCTGCACCTGGGGAACCAGCAGTTCAATTAAACCAGTGGAAGGACTATTTTTTAAATTACATTGTTAACTTAGAGGATGTTAGTGGAACATTTTTGGTGGAAAGGAAAAAGAGAGTCCTTATGTACTGCCTACTGCCAGAAGGTTTGCGCATTTACAATCAGTTACAGAAGCCAGAAAGAGCAGGTGGTGAGGTGGATGTTTTCAAGAGTGCTATAATGGATCTTGATGATCATTTCACACCTGCAGTGTCTATTGCTGTCGCAAAGACATGTTTTCTTTCAGAGGAAACAGGAGGAAAGTGAATGTATTGAAGAGTACGTGGCAGCTTTGAAACAGCTAGCTAGTAGATGCAGATTTGTCAATTTACATGATGAATTTGTGCAGGATCAAATTGTCATGTACACTAAAAATAAAGCTATCCAAGACAAACTGTGAGTGGAAGGAGGGAATAGAGAAATTAGTGATGGTAAAGAAAGCAGAACTTTCAGATCGTTGTGCCAGCACCCCACTGTCTCAGGAAAGGAATGCCACTCTAATCGTAGGGAAAATATCGGATAGCAAATACAAAAAATAAAGTGAACAATGACTGACATAAGGACCCAAAAAAGGAGATCAAACAGGAGACTATGCTGAGCAGGGAAAGCGCACTAGCTATGCGCAGGCGTGGTGCGTCCATTGGGGCTTAGCCCCCCCACCTGCAGCTCCCTCGGCATCTCTGAACTTAAGTAAACTGAATCAGTTTACGTAAGTTCAAAGAAGCCGAGGGAGAACTGACAATCATGTCAGTCAGCATGATGTTGGACCGCCCACCCCCTTCAGAGTCTGAAGGGGGTGGGCAGTCCGGCGTCATGTTGACTGAAATGATTGTCAGACCAGGGGCAACAGGCAGCAGCACAAGTGCGCATGAGTGGGGAAGGTGGGCGAATCTTCCTGCCGTGCCCAGTCATGCGCACTAGTGTCTGCTCTGGCTGGCGCATGCCCATTAGGAGAGCGAGGGTTGAGCAAAGGCTCAAACCTCGGTCTCCTAATGCTAAAGCAACAAATGTTCACAAGGAACTCATTTATTCATTATTGAAAGATATCTGCAAAATGCAAATTTTTTGCTCTGATTTAATCTTAAACAAACTAGAAAAAGCCCATCACAATAATAGTCACCTATTACTTACTTCAGCCGAAGTAAGCAACCTTTATTTAATTTTGTCAATTATACCACAAAAACATTTAATTATATATTACACATAGAAGCATTTTTTATATATACATTGTGAGTGATTTGTGAGTCCCAGTGAAATAACCATAACCAAGCTCAGTGAAAAAAATAAAAA
Organism: Triturus cristatus; assembly: GCF_964204655.1. NCBI lineage: Eukaryota > Metazoa > Chordata > Amphibia > Caudata > Salamandridae > Triturus > Triturus cristatus. The sequence goes on along the minus strand of NC_140584.1, from coordinate 35,630,564 downwards.
AGAGTGAAAAATAGGTTATTGGGGGAATATTAGAAGGAGAGCTATCTACAATAGCCAATGCATTATTTTAGGACTCTCTCTTCTTATAGTCGACGGCGTTTCGACCCACTCTTGATACGGGGTCTCTTCAGGACAACGATTCTAGGGACTAAAGGAGGGAAATAATTACATTGTGGAATAATAATACGTAATAATGGTGACTGGGGCTAAAATAATGCGTGTACCCCACTTACCGGTACATCACATGGCATCTATTTCATGTAGAGTCTTGAAAATATCGAATATAGCGTGTTACTGACAAGAGATCGACGGACAGGACAGTATGATAGCTGTACCTGTAGTATAAATAAATAATATAAAATACCTTTGTATTAACTAATTTCAAAATACACAAATGGTTAAATTGTGTAAGTTTGGAAGATGGAACTTACTTTTATACGCTTCTATGAAGATCAGGAGCGCTATTATGTTCGACGGAGAACCCTTCTGGGGGGTCTGAAGTTATATGGCTACTGGCTGCAATACCAGGGTGTTCTGAAAAAATAACAGTGTGACAGCCAAGATTACGATAATGCTGTCCCAGTATTTTTAAAAAACGAGTGTTGGAACTCTCCATAACTTAGGAACACTTACTTAAGCGTCGTTGTATAAACCTCCGTATGCGCAATGCTCTATTTCGCTTCCATGGATACCAGGAGCGTTGTTAGAATGGCCGGAAACCCATCTAATGGAAACCAATCTTGTGTCGAGACGAGCTGAAAAAATAATAATGTGACCGCCAGGTTACCTTAATGCTGTCCGTATTTTTTACCGGGTTGTGGTAGTTAGGCTCTCTCTGTCACTGGTAGTCACTTACTTAATCGTCTTAGCGTAGACCTCCGTGTAGACAGTGCTCGCTGTACGCTGCACTGTTGGTAATGGCATAATAACTACGGAGCAAGGCCGGGCAGTGTCACATGATCGTATGCAGAATCAGAGTGATGGTAATCGTTTCGGCCATCTTTGAATAGGTATACCTAATGGCTCATCTACCGCTGTTATGAAAGTATGCATTTCTAAAACTAATGAATCACAGTTAAAAAATTATTCATTCTCTCTAAAAGACATCTAATCTAATTATATTATTGAAATATGCACAATTGTAATTTCTTGAAATTAAAATTACTATTGTAGATATCTTGTTAGCGGAACAAGATTATAGTTGCTCGTCTTGTTGTTGTGTAACTAAAACTTTTCTCTTAACCCGGGGATGTTATACTGGCGCAAATGTATAATTTAACGAGCCATCTTGGATAGGTGTAAACCACTTTTGTAATTGGCCAATACATTGCGAGTTAGCAATTAATACTCAGGCACACATAACCAGGCTACAGTTTACGGGTTATAATAGGGCACCTTTCACCATCCGTGAAAAAAAGGGTGACTGGTTTATTACATATTTATGATTCAGCATTATCAATTTCTACATTATAATAATATATCAATATTAATAAATTATACATTTCAGAAGGATTTGTTCCCACCATGAATTTCATCATATAGAATAAGAAATGCAAAACACAGTTCACGTATTTAGAACGAAATTGTGATGGTTTTAGATATAAGAGAGAGTTACTTTCATTTTAGAGAGAAATTTTTACACAATAGTCGCATCAATTTCAAAAGGAAAAATACACTTAACACATTTAGGATGAAGTGACAAATATATACAGTGAAAAATGTACATTAATAAAACATTGAGATATACTAACGGATCATATTTCAGATATTGCATTTTCACATACGATGTATAAGACAGGATAAGAACAGGGCCCTGTTCTATTCTAAGATGGTAAAAACACAGTATCTTAGTGTAGACTAATAAATTTGCGCCATTCCTCAAGACTGTTTAATCCTTTTTGAATCGAACCACACTTATCAATCCATTTGCACTCTAGTGTTTGTAAAATGTGTGAGATGTCTCCACCCCTGGAAGGCACTGTGGCCTTTTCTATCACTTGCCATTTCAAATCATTGGCGGAATGTGCTTTCTCTTTGTAATGTTCTACCAGAGGTGCATTCTCTACTGAACATCGGATTCGGCTCCGATGTTGGCCAATCCGTGTTTTCACTGGTTGTGTGGTCTGACCTATGTATATGAGGTCACAAAGAAACCGTATACAATAGATCACATTAGATGTTAGACAGTTGGTATGATCCCTGAGTGTCATTTTGATGTTACCATGATTAAAATATTTGCTCTCTATAGTGAGATCGCATGCTACACAGTTTCCACATTTATAGTGTCCTGTCAATGGGGGAAGGGACCAAAGTTCTTGAATGGTACTTTTGGCCTGAATAAGACTGGTGTCTGAATGCACTAAATGATCTTTAATGTTTTTACCTTTTTTGAAAGAGAACATCGGTAATTCCTTACATGAGTGTAATGTAGTCAAAGGAGGCCAATGTTTTTTGATGGTTTTCTGTACCTGGGTGCTTAGGGGGCAGAATGTAGTAACGCACACATTCTGTTTTGTACATTCTTTTTCAGTTTTTGTCAGTAAAACCTCACGTGGGCTATACCTTGCCCTTTTCATTGACGTTTTGACTAATCTTTTAGGATAACCTCTTTCACGTAGTCTGTTGCTTAGTATGTTGGATTCTCTGAAAAAATCTTCTCTTTCTGTACAGTTACGTCGTAGCCTTAAAAATTGGCCATAAGGTAAACCATCTTTTAGTGCCCTGGGGTGGAAACTGTTATACTGCAAAAGAGTGTTTCTGTCTGTTGGTTTGCGATATAATGTTACATTTAGATGGTTATCCCGACATCTTATTTTTAGATCTAGAAAAGGGACCATTTCTTTATCTTTGTGATGTGTAAAGGTCAGTGCTGACTGACATTCATGTAGATATGTAATGAATTGTTCTAGATTTTCTTCAGTGCCAGTCCAAATGAAGAATATATCATCGATATCTTTTCCAGCATCTAATACTGGAAAAGAAGGGATTGATATCGTTGTTTACAAATTTCTCCTCAAGGTCACTTACAAAGAGATTCGCTAAGTTAGGTGCAAAAATAGCTCCCATCGAAGTTCCTGAACATTGCTGGAAGTAGCTGCTGTTAAATCTGAAATAGTTTTTTGTAAGAGCTATTTCTAATAGCTTGATTATGAACTCTGTAGGAACTTGGACTGGGGCTGGCCGGCAGTCTAGAATGGTTTGAATGACTTTTATACTGTCCTTTTGTGGGATGTTGTTGTAAATTGAATCTATATCCATAGTCACTAATGTTTCTTCCATTGGATTATATTCCATGCCTTCAATCAAGTTAATCATATATGTGCTATCTCTCACATAGGTAGGTAAGAGAGGGACATATGATTTGATAAAACTGTCAATATAATGGCCCAAGGGTTCCATTATTGATCCGCACCCAGACAGGATAGGTCTACCTGGTGGATTTGTGGTATCTTTGTGTACCTTGGGTAAGGTATATAAGACAGGAGTCCTGGGATACTTCTTGTTTAAATAATCAAATTCATTTTTTGTTAGAAATCCTTCTTCAAGGCCACTTTTAGTGATTGTTTCTATTGCCTTCTGGATGTCTATCAAAGGATCATGAGATAATTTTTTGTAATGTTGTGTGTTATTTACTTGTCTCATTATCTCTGCTTCATACTTCAGTCTTTCCTGTATTACGATCCCTCCACCCTTATCTGCCGGTTTTAGGATAATATTTTGGTTGTTTTTCAGAGTGATGAGTGCTTCACGTTCAGATTTGGAAATGTTATATGGCGTAAATATTTTTTGTTCTTTCAATTTCTGTATGTCTGCTAAAACACCTTTTTCAAAGGCTACAATTTCTGCAGGCATCATACTGTTTGCTGGTATAAAAGTTGATTTAGGTCTCATAAAGGATCTAGGAGCAGGGGAGAGTTCTTCTTGGTTACTGAAAAACACCCTAAGTCTTAATGTCCTAAAAAATTTATGTAATTCGGTTTATAGTGTGAAAAAATCCGTTGTTTCTGTTAGGACATATGACAAGCCTTTGCTCAAGAGGGACATCTCATCATTATTCATTACATGTGTAGATAGATTGAAGATTGGGATTCAACCGTCTGTGTCAGCGTTGTCAAGTTTTTGAGAGTCTATATACGATTTGTCTAGATCTGTTATCATTGTTGGCCCTCTGGCCCCCAGGTGTAATATTGGCGGAACGTTTGTCTTTCTCCTGCAAACTGGTGCCATATTCTCCTTTGGTTCCTCTGATTGGTTCCTCTGCCTCTCTGTGGTTGTCCTAAAAAAGGCTGTTGTTGCTTTTTTTGAAAACCACTAGTGCCTTCACCTCCGTCATCTGATGACTCAGACCCTGCTGATGATTCTGAAAAACCAATGAGATTGTTGTTTTTGTATCTACCCCACGTGACACTTTTCTTAAATTGCTGGGGTTGTGCGTAGAAGTCTTCTTGTAAGTATGGGAAAGCTCTCTCTTTACTGTAAGCTGTAATGTCTTTCTGGACTTTATCTGCTTTTTTCTTTAGTTCAAAGGAATTAAATTCCTGTATGGTTTTATTAAGTTTCTCAAGAGCCAACTTGGATTCTTCAATGTTATCACAGCCGAAAAGTTCTTTTTCAAGATTCTCTATTTCTATTAGTTCTTGTTTACTGTGTTCTAAGGCTGTTTCTATGCCCAAGACCATCCAATGTCTTGAGCATGTGATGGATATATGTGAGAAACCCCCTTTAAATTTTGGATCTTCCCTGAAAATTCCTGGCACGTTCCTGACTATCAGGCCTTGGGGAATAATGTTGGCTTTTAAATACTCCGTCAGCATTCGGGCATGTAACTCGGTACGTACATGTTTTTTCTTGGCACGTTCTAACTTGTCTAAAAGAACTAATCTTGGATTAGTGCTTATCGAATGTGTGGTAGAGGAGAACAATGAGGGACCACTGATCACTCTCGCAATATATTCTTCGGTATACAATGGTGCCTCTCTATCTGACATGTTATATACTAACGGCTCAGAAAGGGTTCTTATAGACCCGTAGTCTTAGACCTCAATGGATATTTGGACAAAACAATAAAAAACAAAAATGCAAAACACACCCAACTATTTGGGTTAGAGCAATCTATTTAAACAAACCTCTTGCAGGGAACCTGCGCAATCAATATTACAAAAAACAAGAGCAACCCATACGTCCTTGTGAACTGGGTAAGCACTAGTGCTAAAGCAACAAATGTTCACAAGGAACTCATTTATTCATTATTGAAAGATATCTGCAAAATGCAAATTTTTTGCTCTGATTTAATCTTAAACAATCTAGAAAAAGCCCATCACAATAATAGTCACCTATTACTTGCTTCAGCCGAAGTAAGCAACCTTTATTTAATTTTGTCAATTATACCACAAAAACATTTAATTATATATTACACATAGAAGCATTTTTTATATATACATTGTGAGTGATTTGTGAGTCCCAGTGAAATAACCATAACCAAGCTCAGTGAAAAAAATAAAAAAGAGTGAAAAATAGGTTATTGGGGGAATATTAGAAGGAGAGCTATCTACAATAGCCAATGCATTATTTTTAGATTCTCTCTTCTTATAGTCGACGGCGTTTCGACCCACTCTTGATACGGGGTCTCTTCAGGACAACGATTCTAGGGACTAAAGGAGGGAAATAATTACATTGTGGAATAATAATACGTAATAATGGTGACTGGGGCTAAAATAATGTGTGTACCCCACTTACCGGTACATCACATGGCATCTATTTCATGTAGAGTCTTGAAAATATCGAATATAGCGTGTTACTGACAAGAGATCGACGGACAGGACAGTATGATAGCTGTACCTGTAGTATAAATAAATAATATAAAATACCTTTGTATTAACTAATTTCAAAATACACAAATGGTTAAATTGTGTAAGTTTGGAAGATGGAACTCACTTTTATACGCTTCTATGAAGATCAGGAGCGCTATTATGTTCGACGGAGAACCCTTCTGCGGGGTCTGAAGTTATATGGCTACTGGCTGCAATACCAGGGTGTTCTGAAAAAATAACAGTGTAACAGCCAAGATTACGATAATGCTGTCCCAGTATTTTTAAAAAACGAGTGTTGGAACTCTCCATAACTTAGGAACACTTACTTAAGCGTCGTTGTATAAACCTCCGTATGCGCAATGCTCTATTTCGCTTCCATGGATACCAGGAGCGTTGTTAGAATGGCCGGAAACCCATCTAATGGAAACCAATCTTGTGTCGAGACGAGCTGAAAAAATAATAATGTGACCGCCAGGTTACCTTAATGCTGTCCGTATTTTTTACCGGGTTGTGGTAGTTAGGCTCTCTCTGTCACTGGTAGTCACTTACTTAATCGTCTTAGCGTAGACCTCCGTGTAGACAGTGCTCGCTGTACGCTGCACTGTTGGTAATGGCATAATAACTACGGAGCAAGGCCGGGCAGTGTCACATGATCGTATGCAGAATCAGAGTGATGGTAATCGTTTCGGCCATCTTTGAATAGGTATACCTAATGGCTCATCTACCGCTGTTATGAAAGTATGCATTTCTAAAACTAATGAATCACAGTTAAAAAATTATTCATTCTCTCTAAAAGACATCTAATCTAATTATATTATTGAAATATGCACAATTGTAATTTCTTGAAATTAAAATTACTATTGTAGATATCTTGTTAGCGGAACAAGATTATAGTTGCTCGTCTTGTTGTTGTGTAACTAAAACTTTTCTCTTAACCCGGGGATGTTATACTGGCGCAAATGTATAATTTAACGAGCCATCTTGGATAGGTGTAAACCACTTTTGTAATTGGCCAATACATTGCGAGTTAGCAATTAATACTCAGGCACACATAACCAGGCTACAGTTTACGGGTTATAATAGGGCACCTTTCACCATCCGTGAAAAAAAGGGTGACTGGTTTATTACATATTTATGATTCAGCATTATCAATTTCTACATTATAATAATATATCAATAATAATAAATTATACATTTCAGAAGGATTTGTTCCCACCATGAATTTCATCATATAGAATAAGAAATGCAAAACACAGTTCACGTATTTAGAACGAAATTGTGATGGTTTTAGATATAAGAGAGAGTTACTTTCATTTTAGAGAGAAATTTTTACACAATAGTCGCATCAATTTCAAAAGGAAAAATACACTTAACACATTTAGGATGAAGTGACAAATATATACAGTGAAAAATGTACATTAATAAAACATTGAGATATACTAACGGATCATATTTCAGATATTGCATTTTCACATACGATGTATAAGACAGGATAAGAACAGGGCCCTGTTCTATTCTAAGATGGTAAAAACACAGTATCTTAGTGTAGACTAATAAATTTGCGCCATTCCTCAAGACTGTTTAATCCTTTTTGAATCGAACCACACTTATCAATCCATTTGCACTCTAGTGTTTGTAAAATGTGTGAGATGTCTCCACCCCTGGAAGGCACTGTGGCCTTTTCTATCACTTGCCATTTCAAATCATTGGCGGAATGTGCTTTCTCTTTGTAATGTTCTACCAGAGGTGCATTCTCTACTGAACATCGGATTCGGCTCCGATGTTGGCCAATCCGTGTTTTCACTGGTTGTGTGGTCTGACCTATGTATATGAGGTCACAAAGAAACCGTATACAATAGATCACATTAGATGTTAGACAGTTGGTATGATCCCTGAGTGTCATTTTGATGTTACCATGATTAAAATATTTGCTCTCTATAGTGAGATCGCATGCTACACAGTTTCCACATTTATAGTGTCCTGTCAATGGGGGAAGGGACCAAAGTTCTTGAATGGTACTTTTGGCCTGAATAAGACTGGTGTCTGAATGCACTAAATGATCTTTAATGTTTTTACCTTTTTTGAAAGAGAACATCGGTAATTCCTTACATGAGTGTAATGTAGTCAAAGGAGGCCAATGTTTTTTGATGGTTTTCTGTACCTGGGTGCTTAGGGGGCAGAATGTAGTAACGCACACATTCTGTTTTGTACATTCTTTTTCAGTTTTTGTCAGTAAAACCTCACGTGGGCTATACCTTGCCCTTTTCATTGACGTTTTGACTAATCTTTTAGGATAACCTCTTTCACGTAGTCTGTTGCTTAGTATGTTGGATTCTCTGAAAAAATCTTCTCTTTCTGTACAGTTACGTCGTAGCCTTAAAAATTGGCCATAAGGTAAACCATCTTTTAGTGCCCTGGGGTGGAAACTGTTATACTGCAAAAGAGTGTTTCTGTCTGTTGGTTTGCGATATAATGTTACATTTAGATGGTTATCCCGACATCTTATTTTTAGATCTAGAAAAGGGACCATTTCTTTATCTTTGTGATGTGTAAAGGTCAGTGCTGACTGACATTCATGTAGATATGTAATGAATTGTTCTAGATTTTCTTCAGTGCCAGTCCAAATGAAGAATATATCATCGATATATCTTTTCCAGCATCTAATACTGGAAAAGAAGGGATTGATATCGTTGTTTACAAATTTCTCCTCAAGGTCACTTACAAAGAGATTCGCTAAGTTAGGTGCAAAAATAGCTCCCATCGAAGTTCCTGAACATTGCTGGAAGTAGCTGCTGTTAAATCTGAAATAGTTTTTTGTAAGAGCTATTTCTAATAGCTTGATTATGAACTCTGTAGGAACTTGGACTGGGGCTGGCCGGCAGTCTAGAATGGTTTGAATGACTTTTATACTGTCCTTTTGTGGGATGTTGTTGTAAATTGAATCTATATCCATAGTCACTAATGTTTCTTCCATTGGATTATATTCCATGCCTTCAATCAAGTTAATCATATATGTGCTATCTCTCACATAGGTAGGTAAGAGAGGGACATATGATTTGATAAAACTGTCAATATAATGGCCCAAGGGTTCCATTATTGATCCGCACCCAGACAGGATAGGTCTACCTGGTGGATTTGTGGTATCTTTGTGTACCTTGGGTAAGGTATATAAGACAGGAGTCCTGGGATACTTCTTGTTTAAATAATCAAATTCATTTTTTGTTAGAAATCCTTCTTCAAGGCCACTTTTAGTGATTGTTTCTATTGCCTTCTGGATGTCTATCAAAGGATCATGAGATAATTTTTTGTAATGTTGTGTGTTATTTACTTGTCTCATTATCTCTGCTTCATACTTCAGTCTTTCCTGTATTACGATCCCTCCACCCTTATCTGCCGGTTTTAGGATAATATTTTGGTTGTTTTTCAGAGTGATGAGTGCTTCACGTTCAGATTTGGAAATGTTATATGGCGTAAATATTTTTTGTTCTTTCAATTTCTGTATGTCTGCTAAAACACCTTTTTCAAAGGCTACAATTTCTGCAGGCATCATACTGTTTGCTGGTATAAAAGTTGATTTAGGTCTCATAAAGGATCTAGGAGCAGGGGAGAGTTCTTCTTGGTTACTGAAAAACACCCTAAGTCTTAATGTCCTAAAAAATTTATGTAATTCGGTTTATAGTGTGAAAAAATCCGTTGTTTCTGTTAGGACATATGACAAGCCTTTGCTCAAGAGGGACATCTCATCATTATTCATTACATGTGTAGATAGATTGAAGATTGGGATTCAACCGTCTGTGTCAGCGTTGTCAAGTTTTTGAGAGTCTATATACGATTTGTCTAGATCTGTTATCATTGTTGGCCCTCTGGCCCCCAGGTGTAATATTGGCGGAACGTTTGTCTTTCTCCTGCAAACTGGTGCCATATTCTCCTTTGGTTCCTCTGATTGGTTCCTCTGCCTCTCTGTGGTTGTCCTAAAAAAGGCTGTTGTTGCTTTTTTTGAAAACCACTAGTGCCTTCACCTCCGTCATCTGATGACTCAGACCCTGCTGATGATTCTGAAAAACCAATGAGATTGTTGTTTTTGTATCTACCCCACGTGACACTTTTCTTAAATTGCTGGGGTTGTGCGTAGAAGTCTTCTTGTAAGTATGGGAAAGCTCTCTCTTTACTGTAAGCTGTAATGTCTTTCTGGACTTTATCTGCTTTTTTCTTTAGTTCAAAGGAATTAAATTCCTGTATGGTTTTATTAAGTTTCTCAAGAGCCAACTTGGATTCTTCAATGTTATCACAGCCGAAAAGTTCTTTTTCAAGATTCTCTATTTCTATTAGTTCTTGTTTACTGTGTTCTAAGGCTGTTTCTATGCCCAAGACCATCCAATGTCTTGAGCATGTGATGGATATATGTGAGAAACCCCCTTTAAATTTTGGATCTTCCCTGAAAATTCCTGGCACGTTCCTGACTATCAGGCCTTGGGGAATAATGTTGGCTTTTAAATACTCCGTCAGCATTCGGGCATGTAACTCGGTACGTACATGTTTTTTCTTGGCACGTTCTAACTTGTCTAAAAGAACTAATCTTGGATTAGTGCTTATCGAATGTGTGGTAGAGGAGAACAATGAGGGACCACTGATCACTCTCGCAATATATTCTTCGGTATACAATGGTGCCTCTCTATCTGACATGTTATATACTAACGGCTCAGAAAGGGTTCTTATAGACCCGTAGTCTTAGACCTCAATGGATATTTGGACAAAACAATAAAAAACAAAAATGCAAAACACACCCAACTATTTGGGTTAGAGCAATCTATTTAAACAAACCTCTTGCAGGGAACCTGCGCAATCAATATTACAAAAAACAAGAGCAACCCATACGTCCTTGTGAACTGGGTAAGCACTAGTGCTAAAGCAACAAATGTTCACAAGGAACTCATTTATTCATTATTGAAAGATATCTGCAAAACGCAAATTTTTTGCTCTGATTTAATCTTAAACAATCTAGAAAAAGCCCATCACAATAATAGTCACCTATTACTTGCTTCAGCCGAAGTAAGCAACCTTTATTTAATTTTGTCAATTATACCACAAAAACATTTAATTATATATTACACATAGAAGCATTTTTTATATATACATTGTGAGTGATTTGTGAGTCCCAGTGAAATAACCATAACCAAGCTCAGTGAAAAAAATAAAAAAGAGTGAAAAATAGGTTATTGGGGGAATATTAGAAGGAGAGCTATCTACAATAGCCAATGCATTATTTTTAGATTCTCTCTTCTTATAGTCGACGGCGTTTCGACCCACTCTTGATACGGGGTCTCTTCAGGACAACGATTCTAGGGACTAAAGGAGGGAAATAATTACATTGTGGAATAATAATACGTAATAATGGTGACTGGGGCTAAAATAATGTGTGTACCCCACTTACCGGTACATCACATGGCATCTATTTCATGTAGAGTCTTGAAAATATCGAATATAGCGTGTTACTGACAAGAGATCGACGGACAGGACAGTATGATAGCTGTACCTGTAGTATAAATAAATAATATAAAATACCTTTGTATTAACTAATTTCAAAATACACAAATGGTTAAATTGTGTAAGTTTGGAAGATGGAACTCACTTTTATACGCTTCTATGAAGATCAGGAGCGCTATTATGTTCGACGGAGAACCCTTCTGCGGGGTCTGAAGTTATATGGCTACTGGCTGCAATACCAGGGTGTTCTGAAAAAATAACAGTGTAACAGCCAAGATTACGATAATGCTGTCCCAGTATTTTTAAAAAACGAGTGTTGGAACTCTCCATAACTTAGGAACACTTACTTAAGCGTCGTTGTATAAACCTCCGTATGCGCAATGCTGTATTTCGCTTCCATGGATACCAGGAGCGTTGTTAGAATGGCCGGAAACCCATCTAATGGAAACCAATCTTGTGTCGAGACGAGCTGAAAAAATAATAATGTAACCGCCAGGTTACCTTAATGCTGTCCGTATTTTCTACGGGGTTGTGGTAGTTAGGCTCTCTCTGTCACTGGTAGTCACTTACTTAATCGTCTTAGCGTAGACCTCCGTGTAGACAGTGCTCGCTGTACGCTGCACTGTTGGTAATGGCATAATAACTACGGAGCGAGGCCGGGCAGTGTCACATGATCGTATGCAGAATCAGACTGATGGTAATCGTTTCGGCCATCTTTGAATAGGTATACCTAATGGCTCATCTACCGCTGTTATGATAGTATGCATTTCTAAAACTAATGAATCACAGTTAAAAAATAATTCATTCTCTCTAAAAGACATCTAATCTAATTATATTATTGAAATATGCACAATTGTAATTTCTTGAAATTAAAATTACTATTGTAGATATCTTGTTAGCGGAACAAGATGATAGTGGCTCGTCTTGTTGTTGTGTAACTAAAACCTTTCTCTTAACCCGGGGATGTTATACTGGCGCAAATGTATCATTTAACGAGCCATCTTGGATAGGTGTAAACCACTTTTGTAATTGGCCAATACATTGCGAGTTAGCAATTAATACTCAGGCACACATAACCAGGCTACAGTTTACGGGTTATAATAGGGCACCTTTCACCATCCGTGAAAAAAAGGGTGACTGGTTTTTTACATATTTATGATTCAGCATTATCAATTTCTACATTATGATAATATATCAATAATAATAAATTATACATTTCAGAAGGATTTGTTCCCACCATGAATTTCATCATATAGAATAAGAAATGCAAAACACAGTTCACGTATTTAGAACGAAATTGTGATGGTTTTAGATATAAGAGAGAGTTACTTTCATTTTAGAGAGAAATTTTTACACAATAGTCGCATCAATTTCAAAAGAAAAAACACACTTAACACATTTAGGATGAAGTGAAAAATATATACAGTGAAAAATGTACATTAATAAAACATTGAGATATACTAACGGATCATATTTCAGATATTGCATTTTCACATACGATGTGACAGGATAAGAACAGGGCCCTGTTCTATTCTAAGATGGTAAAAACACAGTATCTTAGTGTAGACTAATAAATTTGCGCCATTCCTCAAGACTGTTTAATCCTTTTTGAATCGAACCACACTTATCAATCCATTTGCACTCTAGTGTTTGTAAAATGTGTGAGATGTCTCCACCCCTGGAAGGCACTGTGGCCTTTTCTATCACTTGCCATTTCAAATCATTGGCGGAATGTGCTTTCTCTTTGTAATGTTCTACCAGAGGGGCATTCTCTACTGAACATCGGATTCGGCTCTGATGTTGGCCAATCCGTGTTTTCACTGGTTGTGTGGTCTGACCTATGTATATGAGGTCACAAGGACACCATATACAATAGATCACATTAGATGTTAGACAGTTGGTATGATCCCTGAGTGTCATTTTGATGTTACCATGATTAAAATATTTGCTCTCTATAGTGACATCGCATGCTACACAGCTTCCACATTTATAGTGTCCTGTCAATGGGGGAAGGGACCAAAGTTCTTGAATGGTACTTTTGGCCTGAATAAGACTGGTGTCTGAATGCACTAAATGATCTTTAATGTTTTTACCTTTTTTGAAAGAGAACATCGGTAATTCCTTACATGAGTGTAATGTAGTCAAAGTAGGCCAATGTTTTTTGATGGTTTTCTGTACCTGGGTGCTTAGGGGGCAGAATGTAGTAACGCACACATTCCGTTTTGTACATTCTTTTTCAGTTTTTGTCAGTAAAACCTCACGTGGGCTATACCATGCCCTTTTCACTGACGTTTTGACTAATCTTTTAGGATAACCTCTTTCACGTAGTCTGTTGCTTAGTATGTTGGATTCTCTGAAAAAATCTTCTTTTTCTGTACAGTTACGTCGTAGCCTTAAAAATTGGCCATAAGGTAAACCATCTTTTAGTGCCCTGGGGTGGAAACTGTTATACTGCAAAAGAGTGTTTCTGTCTGTTGGTTTGCGATATAATGTTACATTTAGATGGTTATCCCGACATCTTATTTTTAGATCTAGAAAAGGGACCATTTCTTTATCTTTGTGATGTGTAAAGGTCAGTGCTGACTGACATTCATGTAGATATGTAATGAATTGTTCTAGATTTTCTTCAGTGCCAGTCCAAATGAAGAATATATCATCGATATATCTTTTCCAGCATCTAATACTGGAAAAGAAGGGATTGATGTTGTTGTTTACAAATTTCTCCTCAAGGTCACCTACAAAGAGATTCGCTAAGTTAGGTGCAAAAATAGCTCCCATCGAAGTTCCTGAACATTGCTGGAAGTAGCTGCTGTTAAATCTGAAATAGTTTTTTGTAAGAGCTATTTCTAATAGCTTGATTATGAACTCTGTAGGAACTTGGACTGGGGCTGGTCGGCAGTCTAGAATGGTTTGAATGACTTTTATACTGTCCTTTTGTGGGATGTTGGTGTAAAGTGAATCTATATCCATAGTCACTAATGTTTCTTCCATTGGATTATATTCCATGCCTTCAATCAAGTTAATCATATATGTGCTATCTCTCTGTAGCATGCGATCTCATTATAGAGAGCAAATATTTTAATCATTGTAACATCAAAATGACACTCAGGGATCATACCAACTGTCTAACATCTAATGTGATCTATTGTATATGGTGTCCTTGTGACCTCATAAACATAGGTCAGACCACACAACCAGTGAAAACACGGATTGGCCAACATCGGAGCCGAATCCGATGTTCAGTAGAGAATGCCCCTCTGGTAGAACATTACAAAGAGAAAGCACATTCCGCCAATGATTTGAAATGGCAAGTGATAGAAAAGGCCACAGTGCCTTCCAGGGGTGGAGACATCTCACACATTTTACAAACACTAGAGTGCAAATGGATTGATAAGTGTGGTTCGATTCAAAAAGGATTAAACAGTCTTGAGGAATGGGGCAAATTTATTAGTCTACACTAAGATACTGTGTTTTTACCATCTTAGAATAGAACAGGGTCCTGTTCTTATCCTGTCTTATACATCGTATGTGAAAATGCAATATCTGAAATATGATCCGTTAGTATATCTCAATGTTTTATTAATGTACATTTTTCACTGTATATATTTGTCACTTCATCCTAAATGTGTTAAGTGTGTTTTTTCTTTTGAAATTGATGCGACTATTGTGCAAAAATTTCTCTCTAAAATGAAAGTAACTCTCTCCTATATCTAAAACCATCACAGGAGAGGAGAGGGAGAGGTGTGGCTCACTGGTGGAGAGGTGTGGCTCACTGGTTAGAGGCAGCAGACCCGTAAGCAGAGAATTGGCCAGGGGCCAGGGACCAGGGCTCAATTCCCGACGCGGCAGGGTCGTGGACCAGGGTCAAAAACGGACTCGATAATTCTCGCCTCGGTACCTACTCTAACCAGGAACACACTCGGCAACTCTGGGCATTAAGCTTGCCTCATCTCCACAACGGCCCCCCACAGACGCTGGGGATGCCTGGTTTCACCTTGGAGATACCCAGAAAGGGACCATCTCACAGGGATAGCCAGGACGGGTTCCCCAGCGGTCTATAGCGCCGGGACACCTCCTCGTGAGGTAGCTGTTCGCGCTTTACAAATATCAGTATTAATTTCGCTCTAAATACGGGAACTGTGTTTTGCATTTCTTATTCTATATGATGAAATTCATGGTGGGAACAAATCCTTCTGAAATGTATAATTTATTATTATTGATATATTATCATAATGTAGAAATTGATAATGCTGAATCATAAATATGTAAAAAACCAGTCACCCTTTTTTTCACGGATGGTGAAAGTTGCCCTATTATAACCCGTAAACTGTAGCCTGGTTATGTGTGCCTGAGTATTAATTGCTAACTCGCAATGTATTGGCCAATTACAAAAGTGGTTTACACCTATCCAAGATGGCTCGTTAAATTATACATTTGCGCCAGTATAACAACCCCGGGTTAAGAGAAAAGTTTTAGTTACACAACAACAAGACGAGCAACTATAATCTTGTTCCGCTAACAAGATATCTACAATAGTAATTTTAATTTCAAGAAATTACAATTGTGCATATTTCAATAATATAATTAGATTAGATGTCTTTTAGAGAGAATGAATTATTTTTTAACTGTGATTCATTAGTTTTAGAAATGCATACTATCATAACAGCGGTAGATGAGCCATTAGGTATACCTATTCAAAGATGGCCGAAATGATTACCATCACTCTGATTCTGCATACGATCATGTGACACTGCCCGGCCTCGCTCCGTAGTTATTATGCCATTACCAACAGTGCAGCGTACAGCGAGCACTGTCTACACGGAGGTCTACGCTAAGACGATTAAGTAAGTGACTACCAGTGACAGAGAGAGCCTAACTACCACAACCCCGTAAAAAATACGGACAGCATTAAGGTAACCTGGCGGTCACATTATTATTTTTTCAGCTCGTCTCGACACAAGATTGGTTTCCATTAGATGGGTTTCCGGCCATTCTAACAACGCTCCTGGTATCCATGGAAGCGAAATAGAGCATTGCGCATACGGAGGTTTATACAACGACGCTTAAGTAAGTGTTGCTAAGTTATGGAGAGTTCCAACACTCGTTTTTTAAAAATACTGGGACAGCATTATCGTAATCATGGCTGTCACACTGTTATTTTTTCAGAACACCCTGGTATTGCAGCCAGTAGCCATATAACTTCAGACCCCCCAGAAGGGTTCTCCGTCGAACATAATAGCGCTCCTGATCTTTATAGAAGCGTATAAAAGTGAGTTCCATCTTCCAAACTTACACAATTTAACCATTTGTGTATTTTGAAATTAGTTAATACAAAGGTATTTTATAATATTTATTTATACTACAGGTACAGCTATCATACTGTCCTGTCCGTCGATCTCTTGTCAGTAACACGCTATATTCGATATTTTCAAGACTCTACATGAAATAGATGCCATGTGATGTACCGGTAAGTGGGGTACACACATTATTTTAGCCCCAGTCACCATTATTACGTATTATTATTCCACAATGTAATTATTTCCCTCCTTTAGTCCCTAGAATCGTTGTCCTGAAGAGACCCCGTATCAAGAGTGGGTCGAAACGCCGTCGACTATAAGAAGAGAGAGTCTAAAAATAATGCATTGGCTATTGTAGATAGCTCTCCTTCTAATATTCCCCCAATAACCTATTTTTCACTCTTTTTTATTTTTTTCACTGAGCTTGGTTATGGTTATTTCACTGGGACTCACAAATCACTCACAATGTATATATAAAAAATGCTTCTATGTGTAATATATAATTAAATGTTTTTGTGGTATAATTGACAAAATTAAATAAAGGTTGCTTACTTCGGCTGAAGTAAGTAATAGGTGACTATTATTGTGATGGGCTTTTTCTAGTTTGTTTAAGATTAAATCAGAGCAAAAAATTTGAATTTTGCAGATATCTTTCAATAATGAATAAATGAGTTCCTTGTGAACATTTGTTGCTTTAGCACTAGTGCTTACCCAGTTCACAAGGACATATGGGTTGCTCTTGTTTTTTGTAATATCGGTCTCCTAATGGGCAGGCGGGCGAGTAGTAACCGTGCCCTAAGCCAATCTTGGTGCTGCTGGCAGCGCCAGGATTGCCTGAGAGGGGTTGCCAGTCCACTCCAGTGCCGTTCGTGAAGGCGTCAAGGGGAGCAGAGGTGGCACGGACCGGCTGTGAGGTAAGTTTTCTGTTTTATATTTAATTAATTACCCGACCCCCACCCTTGCATGACCCTCCCCCTGCGATCCGCGACTGCTTATCTTTGGTAGATCATAAGTGTGGTGGGAGCTGGGAAAAGGTGCGAAAATAGGCAGTGCTCGTGAGTGTAGTTTGTAGACATGGGGAATATGTCAGTTGGATAAAGATCTGCGCCTAATATATCCTGCCCATTGTGACACAGACTTGTTATTCTTTCATTGAGGGTAAAGCGGAGCATTGCATGGAACCGCATTAGTACCAGTTTTCTTTTGATGTTCTGCCAGGTTGGATGTGAGGTTGCATCTCGCTTGTTACAAAGGTTCAGATTAGGAGTGTGTCAAAGTTTCCGCAAAATGTAACTTTGAAATATCAGCTTGATTTTTGGGTTCGGTTTCTTTTGTTCTAAAGCCCATTTAGCACACGCTTTGATCGCGCTCGTGAGCGGCTCTGCTTCCTTGACTCAGATATTGCCTCAGAGAGGCTTAACTGTTCCTTTCGGTTCCGTGTTAATTGGATAATATATCTATTAGTTGAGACGCACACTTTCTCAGAGAACAATTAATTGTCCCTCTGTTGTCAACAACTCAGCCAGGGAACAAAGCTGCTCACCATATGTTGTAGACGTAACAACAAGCGCTGCAAAACAAAATCTGAGGAAAGAGCAGTTTCTGCTTGAAGGATTTGCTGAGACGGAACATGTTTTTCTGTCGTGTGTGTTGAAACGTGGAGGGGAAGAATAGCTCAGATTGAGACACAGTTTTTTTGTGAAATGTTTTATTTATTCTATTTAGTATTTAACCAGATCCTTGAACCCAAATTGTTGCTTTTGTCTGTTCAATGCCAGGGCTGCAATACTCTCAATACTTTGTTAGATAAATGTTTTCGAGTGACGTTTGAGGACACGGTGCAAAGCCATTGTTTTAAATATATAAAAACATTCTATCAGTTAAAGTGTTGCACGTGACGTGACATCGGGCAGAATGCGAACTGTCTTGGTGAGTTATGGGACGACCAGGATGTACAATCTATTCCTTTTGCTGTAGGCGCGCTGTAGCACACCAACGAGAAAGTCACTGCAGTGATGTTAAAGGAGTGTGGGTTTGTGGGATTAAATAGCACAAATTGTGCAGCCCAATGATCCACGTTTTGTCACCATGTGAAAAGATTCTTTCCTTGCTATACACCATGGCTCACTGCACATCATAGTAAAAACAACAGTGGCCCCTAAGTTTGTGTAGGATCTCCGGGCGGTCTGCAACGTAGCCAACCTTCCTGGATAGTTAGATCCCCCTAGCTGCTTGTTTTCAGTTGTCCTGCAGTTCCCACGATGATTTGGTCAGTTTGCTATCTGCCCTGTTTCTTTCTTTTTCCTTTAGGTTGATTTATTTCCCCCAAGTATGTTGGACATAGCACTGGTGATTTAGAGGGTCCTTGTGGTGTAGGTCAGATTGATGCTTTAGTTTCCCTGCAGTTGTTTCTGAACCATGCCCATAGCTGGTCATCGTGTTTTCCATCTTTTTCAACTGTTGTGGTTTCACAGATGCTGTTCGTGCTCGGAGGAGGATGTTGTTTACAAGCCTCTTATCTTGTTTAGCGGTGTCTCTGGGTTTGATTCCTGTTGTCAGTGAGGGTGCTATCCACTTATCTTCTTCGTGGTTATGACGAGTGACGCTTTCTCCTCTCCACACTTCAAAGGGAAGGCAGGAATGGCTACGGTACGTTTTTCAGGGGGAACTCTTGTTCCTATCCGATCCCATTCTCTTCAGCCCTCCTCTATATCCGTCTCTCTTTCCACCTATTTATAAGAAATCATTGTTGTTACGCATTTATCTTAAACAGCTAACACCCAGTGACAAAGCCAATCATAGTGACAGCTTTAGGGATATGTCAGTTGCTGTGCCATTTATCTGGATAAAATTACATCTCAGAGAGAAACCAAAATACTGGTATGATGGCACACTATGGGATTCAGAGAAATGTATTTGGCATGTTCCTTTATAGGGAGCACCCATTTTTTTCATCTCACTTGAAGACCTGTCTGCACATATTTATATATGACTGGTTACAGCCAGCAGCTGTGGGTGCTTCCCGAACTCTGGTTAGAGCATATTTTTCCAAAGTTAATGCTGCATACAGTGCAAGACACTGGGCGAGCATACATTTTAAAGGGCTAAAGTTGTCATGCAGAACAATTTACATAATACAGTAACTGTTGAAAAAATTAATGCAAGAAGATACAGGGCAGTTTTTAATGTGTTTAATATTTCAAGACTATACGTTCCCACTGCTTAATAAGCCTTGCTTTATTGCTGCATTCATTTGCTTTAAAATGCACCATTTGCCAATCTTTTTTAAATTTCTTTCTCAGGAGAGGACTCTACCTAGACCCCCGATTTGTCCCTTGAACTTGTTCACGTCGCTAACTGGTGTTTTCTATTAGAAAGGGTAGAGCCAAAGCAGTCTTGCTTAGTACCCTAACCCTCTTCAGAAGTCAGACTTGCTTGGTAACCCAGAAATAATGTATGAGTTTTCTTTTATGAATGCCTGGAAGAACTGAATTTTTAGTCCATTTATCACAGAAATAGTGCTGAAAATCACACCAAAAAGATGCCAATTTTGAAAAAAATTCTTCGCGGGGGGAGAACCCCCCCGAAACCCCCTTATTGCCGTCGGGATCGCTCGCTGCGCTCGCTCGCATACGTTGATTCCTTCTGCTTACACCTCACCAGTTTCAAATTCCACCAGCCGCCACTGGCTATGCGTGCTATAGATGTAGTAGTTTGTTGCACTCAGCGAGGTTTAACCAAATCTGCTAAATGTTTAGAGTGTGGGGTCTTTGGTCATTTTTCTAAAGTTTGCAAAAGAAAACAGAAACACGATTTTTTGTAACTTAAAAAGTAGCATTAGTGAGGGAAAGTGATGAGGAAAACTTATCTAATGAGAGTGAAGACAATTCGAATGAGCAGTGTTTCACACGCAACAAAGTTGTTATAAACATCTCAGAAGAGGGGTCTTCTAAGCTCCTTTGCTGGATGATGACTGGTGGAGTTAAAATACAGATGGCAGCTGATTCTGGTTCACCGTACACCATTGTGGCTGAGGCGGTTTGGTAAGAACAATTTGTTAATCAAATTGGTGGTTTATTAGAACCACTGGATGTTTCACCAGAAAGTTACATGGGAGACAGAATCAACATAATTGGCTTTAGAGTTTTAATGTTTAGGTTCAAGGACAGGCAGGCCATATTTAAATTTAATGTTGTAAAAGAAGGTCCTTCGGTGTTAGTCTGGAAAGATCAGAAAAGCCTTAATATAATTCTAGATCCCAACAGCAAGGAACAAGTACTGGTAGCGTGTGTTGGGGAAAGTACCAAAGAATGGGCTTCACAGGAATTTCCATCTGTATTTGATGGTAAAATGGGGAAGCTGAAAGGTTCTTCATTTAAAATAAGACTTTATAAAAGGGGCTATTCCAAAAATGCATAAAGGACGCAATATACCATTCATAGTGAGGGATGAAGTAAAAAAAAGAATTAGAGAAATTGTTGGATTTAGATATTATTGAGCCAGTGGAGACCTCGGAATGTATTTCTCCATTAGTTGTCGTACGAAAACCTAATGGAAGGGTTTGTTTATGTGTGGACTTGCGCTGGCTCAATGGCAATATCATTATTGACCAATATCCCTTACCGAGAATTGATGAGATACTAATGTTGACAAGACAAGCCAAATGGTTCTCTACACTGGATTTAACAGAGGCTTACCATCAGGTAATGTTGGATCCAGAAAGTAGACACCTCACCACATTTTGTACACTGTTTGGCTGCTTTCAATTAAAATGCATGCCATTTGGTTTGTAGTCCGCAGCAGCGGGTTTTCAAAGACTAATGTCTCAAGTGTTTGGTCACATTCCTGAAGTTGTTTTCTTTCAAGATGACATTGTTTTGATGTGCAAAAATAGTGCACATCATGACAAAATTTTAAGGAAGGTGCTAGGTATTTTAAGGGACAAAGGGTTGGCTGTTTAAAGTTGAAAATGTAAGTTTGCTGAAAAAAAAGTAACATACTTGGGGCAAGAGATTTCTGAAGTTGGGATAAGTCCCAAAGAAAAGTTGGTGGAGGCTATTGTTAAAGCTCCTGCACCAAAGAACAAGGAAGAATTGTGTTCATTCTTAGGACTAGCTGAATTTTATGCAAAATTTGTGGAGAACTTTTCACAGAAAACACATAAGATGAGGGCATTGCTGAAACAAAATGCTCACTTTGAATGGAATGATGATTTTCAGTCATGTTTTGCTGGAATTAAAAAAGCCAATGTGAATGCCCCTATTTTACAAGGTTTCCACCCCTCAGCTGACACCTTTATCACCACGGATGCCAGTGGGTCGGGGTTAGGTAGTGCATTGTTACAAAAGTCTGCACAAGGCAAGGCAATTGCTTTTGTGTCTCATTCTCTATCTCCAAAAGAAGAAAAATACTCGGTGATAGAGAGGGAGACATTAGCATGTGTATGGGCATTGGAATACTTCCGAAAATTAATTTTGGGAAGGAAGTTCACTTTGCAATCAGACCATAAACCCCTGACAAAACTTTTGACAACAGAGGGTTTGTCAAGAGCATCAGCTAGAATTACTAGTTTTTCTATGAGGTTACTTGATTTCATGTATGATGTCCAGTATTTTCGGGTGATCAAAAATGTTACAGCAGATTTTCTCAGCAGATGTCCCTATCACTTAATGAGGTTGAACAGAATCCTTGGGGTGAATGTTTGGTGGCTAGTATCTTGGATAAGAGTAGTTCATTGTGTATAAGAAAAGAAGAATGGATGGAAGCATATCACAAGGACGAGGTTGTGTTGGAAATCAAAAATAGAATTTATGAATGGCTGGGATAGAATGCAAAGGAAGCATTGTAGTGATGAACTGAACACCATTTGGGAGGCTAGAGATGAGTTAAGCTTATGTGAGAATTTTATTTGCAGAGGAGAAATAATTATTCCTCCTAATGATGTTAGAATCAAACTGATTAATTTAGGGCACGAGGGACATACAGGAATTTCAAGAACCAAACGTAACATGAAAATGCTGTATTGATGGCTAAGGATGGACATAGAGGTTGAAAGGTTTGTAAGAAGTTGTGTGGAGTGTGTGTCTGTAGACAAGACTCTTAAAACCCTCAACCCCTCTTTGTCTTCTTTAAGTTGTCCAAATTTACCTTGGGAAGAAGTTGCCATGGATTAATGGGACCGATTACAGGTAAAGATGGGAAGAGCTGGCATGTCAAAGTGTTGATGGATCTGTTTCCC
Source organism: Triturus cristatus (assembly GCF_964204655.1). Lineage (NCBI taxonomy): Eukaryota > Metazoa > Chordata > Amphibia > Caudata > Salamandridae > Triturus > Triturus cristatus. The sequence goes on along the minus strand of NC_140584.1, from coordinate 35,607,735 downwards.
AGGTGGATCGAATTGGAAGTATTTGAACGCAGCAAATGTTATTGAATTTCTTGAAGGGATTTTCCACAGAGAAGGATTCCCAGCTGTTATGCTAACAGATAACAGTGTGCAATTTAAATCGGAAGAGATGAAACTTTCATGAAACAAGCAGGGATTGAACAAAAAAGTTCAGCTTTATATCATCCAAGAGGGAATGCGGTTGTTGAGAGAGTGAATAGAATGGTTAAAGGAGTCATCTAATTGGCCATCAAAGGGAAAAGTGATTGGAAGGTTGAATTGAAGAGGATGGTGTGGACATACAGAATGACACTGCATGAGACTGTTGGTCAAAGTCCTTTTTGTCTTATGAGAGGTTGATTGCCTCACTGTAAGTTGAATCCTGGTTGGATGTGAAGAAGTAGGATGGTGGATTGGGATGTGGAGAATGTTAAAGATTGTATAAGGTCTTTGCCATTAAAGAACAAAGTTTGCTTTGACTCCAGAGACAAAGTGAAGGAGGTGGATTTGAAGGAAGGTCAATGGGTGAGAGTTAAATCAGGCAGGAAAACCATTAAAGGGGAAAGCCGTTTTAGTAAGCTGAAGAAAATAGTAAAAGTGATGAAAAACACAGTGGAACTAGATGATGGTGGCATTCACCATATGGGTCGGTTAGCCATTGTCAAACATGAGGTACATACTGAAGGGCTACAGCATGAGGACATTGAGGAGAATAAGATGAAACATTATTGGTGGTTGGAGGTCAGGACTGATGATAAAGAAAAGGGGGACTGGAGGATGACTGAAAGTGTTGGAAAGAGTGCTGGACCAAGTTTGTGTGAGGAGGGAAGATAAGAGAGGAATAGTGAAACTGTAGTCGATTCTGGAGGAATTGTTAATGGTGAAGAGTTCAAAACCAGCAAGTCAGGAAGAATAATCAAGAAACCCAAGCTGGGGGGGCGTGGCTAGCAACCAACGAAAATGGCCACAGCCTGAGAGTGCTCCGGCGAACGTTCCAACCTTCCCTGAGAATCCTGGTATAAATCTGGAGACTCAGTAGAAATTAACCATCAGCGGCGACTTCGATCTGCCCAGTGCATGATATGTGGCATGTTTGAGCTCCGCCGGTTTGAGCTCCGTGGGTGCCACCGGGATCGAAGAAGACTGAGGGGTGGAGCCACGGCCTATGCGCTGAAGATGAGCCGGGGCCTCACGTACTCCGAGGGCTTAGCGAGACAAAGGTGACAGCGGCCTAATCTGCGACACTTATTGCGAGCAAAGGGGACAAGCAGCGAGCGACGCTGAGTGCAGTGAGAGGCACCACCAAAAGGACTGCGCAGCTTGGTGCAAGATCGGCCTGGCACGAGTGCTAGCGGCGTCATGCAGGTACGACAATTATTGGAGAACTGGGGAGCTGCCCCAAGCACCTTGTCAGAGTAGCGAGCTACTGCCAACGCCAAAGACTTGGCCCGGGTGAGATCCCTGGAACCCTCGACAAACCGGCCCGCTGTAACTATCCCAGCCAACCCACTGCCCCGGATAGCTCCGGCCCCCCAGTGCACGGGCTTAACAAAGGAAACGCGGAAGCTGCTTTCGCGCAGGGGGAAGGCTCCGGGCCCCTACCCCGGGCCCCTACAGAGGTACTGATTTGCAAGGGCAAGTGAGGAAAGCCCAGCTTTGCTTTTTCTGACTGAGTTGACCCCTGGCAACGTAAGCGCAGGACAGTGCATCATTCAGGGACCAAAACAGAACCCAACACACCCACATGGTGCTTCTCTAACTGACCGTGGTATGGTGTAATCGCAGACGCTACGCAGAGCAGGCCCCGGGCGGGAATCCTCTGCTGAAGCCGGCTCACCAAAGGGTGCTGGTGTGAGGCAGGAAAACCGAAAGGCCACAAGGGGAGGTCACTCCCATTGGCAGACAGCAGTGAATACTGCCTCCCCAGCGACCAGACGCACCACTCAACGCTCCAGATACCATGGGGGGCAGAGGACAGCGCGGGGTGAAGAGCAACAAACTAGACAAATACACCTTCCACAAGGAACAGCCGGATACACCATCTCTTCCCACAGTCGACGGCAGCGACCCTAAGTCTGCTAAACCAAAAGAGGTCACTCTACAAGATGTAATGGCCACCCTGCAACAGATGCAAACTTCTATTGACTCAATTTCATCTGACATATCACTGCTGTGTGCTGTTGTCTCCAAAATGAACACCAGACCGACAGAAGTGGAAACCACTACGGCGACGCTCTCAACAGTCACAGCGACCCTACAACGGCAGGTCTGCCAATTAGAACAGGCGGCCAAGCAAATTGCAGAAAAACTCGATGATCAGGAAGGCCACTCACGGCGCAATAATATTCGCTTAGTCTGCGTTCCGGAAAGCGTCAAGGGGCCGGCCCTGGATCTCTTCCTAGAAGACCTTGTCCAAACTCAACTGCAGCCACGTGGACTCTCCTGTCTCACGCATATTTAACTTTCGAGATCGAGATACGATTCTCCAGGCGGCTTGTATTGCCCCCCCACTTAAGGTGGACAATTGCAACGTGACCCTCTACCCGGACTACACAGCTGCTGTGTAAAAACAATGCCAAAACTTTCTTAAAGTAAAAAAAGAGTTGCGTAGTCGAGAACTTAAGTACGCAATGCTCTTCCCAGCAAAACTACAGGTAGAGGCAGAAGGGAAAAGCTGGTTCTTCACTACACCGAAGGAGGCCCTCGACTGGCTGGGGGTATGGCGCTCAGCCACAAGACCCAGAAGACAAGGACCGAAACAAAAGCAACAACACACCACACCGGCCATAGCAGAAATGGCAGAGGCGGAAGCATCGACAGGCACTCAACAGAATACCGATGACAACTCAGATTGACACCTTGCCTAGCGGAATCTTCACCTATAGAGTATAATCCACAACAGCAGCACTACACAGCAGTAAAGAGATGAGAACGTGGTAGGGATCACAACAAAACACTGCCAAGACCTCAAATTGATCTTGCAATTTCACACTGTCTGATTTAACGGGCTCCCTGGGCCAGTCCCACGTGATGCTCCTGCTGAAGCTCATGGACTGAGCCGGGTCACTGAGAGATACAGATGGATCGCAATAGACTATGAATAATCAAGGGGAATGAATAGGGAATGAGGAGTAACTCTCCCCCTTTACTCAAGTACAAAGTAATGGGGATAAAGTACTCTGCTGAGTTGGGGTGGGTGGTGGGTAGTTTTAAATCCGCGGTGCAGGGAGGCAGGGTGGAGGGTGGAGGGAAGGGTACAGTTAAAGGGGAATTTTTTTTGTTTTAGTTCCAGTTTCATAATTGACGCATGGTACAGACTCAAGGTACATACACGGCGACAACACAGTAGATGACGACCATGGCGCACCTACACAGGGTAACTGACGACCTAGGTCCCCAGCCGCAGGCCTCCCGCCCAGCACACCTTCCATTTAAGGTGCTCTCATGGAATGTAAATGGCCTGGGAGATAAAATAAAACGGGGATTAGTTCTACAGTACCTGAGATGTAAGGGTCCTGCTGTTACGCTTATCGAGGAATCTCATTTGATTGGGACGGCCTGCAAAGCTTTGGACAGATGGGGGTTTAAATGGTTGTACACTCTGACTTTACCTCTGGCCGACAAGGGGTGGGGATCTTGGTCAATAAACGCTTCCCGTTGATAATAACTGGATCCTGAAAGGATGATCAAGGCCGATTTGCTGCAATAACATGTCAATGGGACGGTAACATTTATAACCTAGTCACGGTTTACATTCCACCGACGCTACGCCAAGTAACTTTCCCAGCTCTTGGGACATTTCTATTGGCCCTCCCACATGGTGAACTCATACTGGGAGGCGATTTCAATACTACCTTGGACGCATCCATAGACAGAAAACCCCCAAAGGTCCCAGCGTTCAAACCTCAAACTAGTAGAGTTTACTGAGGCTCTTGGCCTAATAGACGTACGGAGGAATAGATTCCCAACTGAGAAACAATACACATTCCATTTGAGAGTGCATAATAGCCTTTCCAGATTATATTATATTTTTACATTAGCGACTGGGCTAGTAGGGGTAACTGAGATCACACACTTGCCCAGGGGTATCTCGGACCACTCTCCAGTGCTCATCACATATACCGCCTCCACCCGAGACGGCGCAGGCTATTTCCGCTTCACCCCAGTTATCTTAAAAAACACAAGATCAGTAAAGATCTCCTTAAAACGACAGAGAACTATTTCGTGGAAAACAAACACTCAGTCCAGTCCCCTACAACCTTATAGGAGGCCTACAAAATAGTACTAAGAGGGCAGGCTATCTCCCTAATAACTGGTCATAAACATACTCAGCAACAACATATCGTAAGTTTGGAGCAAGAAATATCCCTGGCAGAAGCTGCCCATGTTATGGATCCTGATGAGGACACGGCAAATAGGGTACACTTAGCACAACAGGAGTACAGGGCCTACGCATGGGAAGAGGCAAAAGCCAAGCACACTAAAACTCAACACACTATTTACGAAATAGGGGATAAAGCAGGTAAACTCCTAGCATGATTGGATAAAAAAGAGCGAGCTAGTAAATGGGTGGCACAGCTCCGGCTAGAAGATGGCGATATGACAGCGGAACCCCAGCAAATAACTGAGGCCTTAGCAACACATTATAAAAAGGTATACACCCCAACGGCCACTGCCACAGTGGAGGAAAATTTAGAATTCCTCAAAGACATAAAAATGCCCACACTGTCCCCTACTGTGGCTGCGACTCTAGCAAAGGACCTGATCCCGGAAGACCTAGAGCTGGCAATAGGCACATTACATACGGGGAAAGCGTTAGGGCCCAATGGAATTCCGGTGGAATTTTACAGGAAAGCAGCGCCTCGCATCATACCACACTTACTTAATATGTACACAGACAGTTTAGAAAAGGGAATCCTACCCAGGGTTCAGCGCCTGGCCACTACAGTGGCAATTCACAAGCCACTGCATGAATGTATGTCGCACAGACCAATCTCCTTAATTAACATAGAAGCGAAAAAACTGGCAAAGACACTTGCCATGCGATTGCAGCCACATCTCGCCACTGTGATACACACGGATCAATCCGGATTTATGCCAAATCGGAACACCGCACTTAATTCAAGGCGATTGCATGGTGTCATTACGCGTAGCTCTACTACAGAGGAGGACGCAGTTATTTTATCGCTTGATGCGCGAATGGCGTTCGGCCTAGTCGAATGGCCCTTCTTATTTGCGGTCCTTCGTCACCTAGGATTCAGTCCTAAATTCTGCGCCTGGGTCCAGCTACTCTATACACAGCCCTTGGCGCAAGTTGTAGTGAATGGCCATATATCAACAGACTTCCCGTTAGGTAGAGGGACGCGGCAGGGCTGTCCCCTAGCGCCACTGCTCTTTGCGCTGGTATTGGAACCACTGGCTGCCTGGGTGCGTCAAGACCCCGCCATACGCGGACTGAAATGGGCCATGGGCTGGGAAGACCGCATTTCGCTTTATGCGGACGATATACTGGTATACCTGGCATCTCCGGCGCGCTCGATTAACTGCCTGTTGGACATATGTGCATCATATGGCGGGCATCCGGTTACACCATAAACTGGGCAAAATCACTTCTCTACATACTGCACGGCTTCCAGCCACGGCTTCCACGGGGATGTGACATTCAGATAACTGATGGGGGATTTAAGTACCTAGGGATATATGTAACACACGATAAAACACAATTCATTGCTGAAAACCTCACAAAGCCCCTGCTGGGGTTACGTTGCGACGTCAAACATTGGAGCTCACTCCCGCTAACGCTACTGGGGAGAGCAGCCCTCTTTAACATGATGGTGCTCCCCAGATTCCTGTATTCACTAAAAAATACACCATTTCCCATCACTCCAACATATTTTACGGAGATAAATGCAGAAGTGACTAGTCAGTTATGGGACGGAAAAGCACCACGCAGAGCCCTGAATAAACTCACAAGAAGTTGGTATGACGGTGGCATTGCCCTCCCCGATATCAAATTATACTATTGGGCTTCACAGTTCTTTGTCGTAAATCAATGGCTTCACATATCGCAGGATGACCCAGCATATCGCATGGATAGACACCTCCTAGGAACTGCGGGGATTATGGGGGCACTATACAATAAGGTCAGGAAGAACAACCTCACAGGTCCAACAGCACACACTATCCAAATATGGTTTGCGGCGCAACGAGTGATGGGTTGGGAGGGAGTAACAATGCAGGCCATGCCATTATGGGATACAAAACAACTGGGCACACTACGCAACACAAAGGGCTTTCGGCAAAGGGACCTGATAGGAATCTCGAAGGTGGGAGATCTGTGGAAAAAAGGGGAAATGGTCACATTCGCCCAATTACAGATCACATATGATCTTGCACAAACGGAAATATTCTGAGAACATGCAGATTAGACACGCACTCATGGCACTAATTCCACAGGGTACGCTGCTCAAAGAATCTTCGCCATTGGAGGATAGACCTGACAGATCACCTCACCAAAAAGGCCATCTCCCAAGTGTATCAGAAACCTTTAAATAATCATCCAGAACCCACGGCAGCCCTTAAAGCCAAATAGGAACTGGAAGTAGGTGAATTGCATGACGCAGACTGGCAAGAGGCACTTGCGTCCCCGAAGGAGGTTGCGATATCGTCCAAACTCAAGTTGATGCAATTAAAAATCTCACATTGCACTTATTGTACTCGGACACTCCTACGCAAAATTAACCGGACAGACACGCCACTCTGCCTCAGACAATGCGGTGCACCAGGCACACTCTTCCACACCCTCTGGCTTTGCCCAGAGATTGGAAGTTACTGGAGTGTGGTACTGCGCACACTCTCACAAGTTACAAAGGTCACGATTCTCCCAGAACCTAAAAGGTGCCTTCTTAATGTGTGGGAACCTATGGATCTCAACTACGTAGCACAGGACTGGGTGACAATAGGCATGGCATTGGCAAAGCGTAATATTGCATAACACTGGGGATCCCGACAAACCCCTACCCTCCACCAGTGGTGCAAAGGCATGGACGGTGCAATGATAGTGGAGAAATCAGTCTATGTGCACAGAGGTTGTCCCAAAAAATGGACACGGTTGTGGGAAGGGTGTAATACTTACCGTGGGAATGTATGTGAACCCCCGCTTGAAGAATCACTGTCAGAAACGAGTGACTGACTGGACCAAAATAGAAAATGGGTGTGAGATGTCATGCATACCGATTGTCCATGAACTAGAAGCCGCACGTACCTCTCTCACTGTGATATGTCCGCTAGTGAACTATTGTATAACTTGCTGAGTCACTCTATATGTACCATCAAATACTACTGGAATGTATTCACTTGTTCTTTCATTCAAAATGTCAATAAAAAATGTTTACAAAAGAAACCCAACCTGTTGGAAAAGGTTGATTGTGAGTGATGTTAATTTCTCTCATGCATTTTGTCTTTGTTTCTTTAAAAAAAAGAAGGAAAAAGGTGCGTGAGTGTGGGTTATTGGCATACCTTTTTAGTGGACCTGGTAATGTTTGGGGGTTTATTGCAAGTTTCGAGTTTCTTGTTTTTGTTGTTGTTATTAATGAAGGTGGATGTGTAGTATATTGGTAAGTTTCCTTTAACATGGAATCTCAATGCAAGAGAGTGTACTCTTGCTTGAGATTCCATGTTGCCTAGCATTGGAATGTAGTAGAATCTCAGGGGCTCAGTTAGGACCTGGTATCATGGTGCAGGAAGCGTATGCATCCTTATGCTCCCTTGAGAATAAACTTTATTATAAACTACTGAAACTATGTGACGATTACTACAGTCTACTCCACCATGTTCCGTAAAGAATCAGCTGGGAACAGTATGTTACATTTTAAAAGCCCATGCCCCAGAAATTAGGTCAATAATATCCCCTATGGGGCAATCGTGAGGATTAAGAGGGCGTGTAGTATGGAACTTGAGTTTCAAAAGCAAAAGTTCTATATGAACAGAAGATTTAGAGAAAGGGTCTATGCAACAAAAATATTAAACATCGCTGAAAGAAAAGCAGACCCGATCACTAGGGAACAACTCCTTCTTAGGTCGAGCCTTTAGGCAGCGTTTATGCGCTGCTCTGCAAGGCATGCTGTAATCCCTCTGGGACCTTTGAGGACACCCACCACAATCCCACCGCTTTTCATTGGCTGCTTGGTCCACCTTTATAAATTCCATAGTTTTCATTGGGGAGTAAAGTAATGTTGGCCCGCCTTATGGCTGTTTTGTTCCCACCCTAGCGACCGCCCCTGCTACATGGATCCTTTCAATATGGGCCATATGTTTTGGTAAACTCACTACTTTTTCTTTTGCATGGCCTTATTTTGTAATTTCGTGTTTTGTTTCACTATGCTCCCACCCCCCACCCATTGTCTGTGTTCACTTTGCTCCCACTCCCCTCCGTTGTACGTATTCCCTTTGTGCATGTTGTCTTTCTTTCTGCTCCCTTACTTCGAAAATTGCTCCACAACCACTATTACACCCCACAACCTAGGGTCCTTAAAATGAAAAGGTGGCTGCCCTGACAGTGAACAGCGCCAGCTCCTTTTAGTATAGATGCTAGTGGCAAATAGGGTGTACAAACTCTCCCTGAATCATATGATGAAATATGGCTCTGGCACTGAAAAATCGCACTCTAGTGCCTCGTTGAGACAGTGCACTGGCAGGAGCAGTTTCTCTCCACTGGACCAAGCTTATCCTGCCAGTTACCACTCGTGATTGATTATTGTGGAATTTAACACCCCCTCCCTCGCCCCTCAAGGGGGATACACTGCAGCAACCTGCCCCGAAGACTGGCAGTGCCGGTGGAAGCACACCTGACCCACTAGCTCCTCCACCATGATCACCAGGTTAAGCGTAACTGCCAGCACCAGTCTTTTGCGGACCTGCCGCTGCTTGGACAGTTCCTGCTGTTTGGTGCAGTGCTCGCAGGGGGAAGGCTGAGCGCATGCATTCTGTAGGTCCCAGTCCAGCATAAAGTTAGCAGAGGAGAGAGTGCCTTCCTGCCCAGGCGCCGCCGCCACCCCCACTCGGAGCTTGCTAAACCGAGGCAAGTCATCCTTGTCTGCGCCACCTGGATCCTCGCTGAAGTCATACACGTTGTTGCTGTTGCTTAAAAAGAGCGTTGCGTCCCTCTGTCACTGCTGGGATATGAAAGCATCCCACCAGGCACTGGTAGAGTGCCCAGCCTTCTTCAGGTGAGACCAGTGGTGCACAGGCATAAGGATCAGTGGGCGGCGCTTCTAAAGAACCGTGCCCCCAGTCACACAGCTCATCAGGGGAGATGATGACAGATACTTGATTTCCTCAATTTACAGTGGCAGCACAAAAACATCGCAGAGTATCGGCTGAGATCTCAACTCTCACTGTACTTTGTATTGACTTTATTCCCACCCCCTCCTGTGCTCACCTGTGACTCACATAGACATAACTGCCTGGCTAAAAAAAGCTACATTCACCCAACCCTCCCCCAAACCCTATTATACTGCATGGTTAGATACTTATAAGGTCCCATCGGCAAGACCTAATGGCTATGCCAATGCTTGTTCCTCATACTGCTAAAACCTCTAAAAATTAATATATAAGCTTGATCACAACATTCAACAAATTATCTCACACTATAATGAATAATAAGAACAAGAATTAGTAATCTTTAAGAAAGTATGTGATCATAGCTCCAGGATTACCTATTAGACCCTCTTTTATGTATAGGAGAGGCAATTCTCTGGGGGATATTTTAACACATAACTATCATGCTAGCAACTCTAAAGGTGATACATGGCTTGCCTATTCCAGGGGTTTCTTTAAATGCTGCCAATGAAAAGCTTGCAGCTAGCAGACACACTGTGAATTTGTTTGAAAACATGTCTTCTAGTAGACAGAAGAAATTGATAACACAATTTTTAACATGTTCATCTAACTACTGTGTATGTCTGCTACATTGCCCGTGCAATATTATCTACTTTGTCAGTACTACTTATCCACTTAGGAAAGGTATTCTCGAACACTAAAAAGCAATTTGTAATGTGGACGCCGCCTATCCTGTGGCACAACATTTTTCTGCAGCTCACAAATGTGATGCCTCACAGCTTACTTTCTTTGCTGGTGACAGGGTTGGCAAAATGTACGGGGGCAACAGAGTCAGACAGCTGAGACAACTCGAGTTAAGATCAAGCATCCTCTAGGCCTCTTAAAAGTATGAGGAGCTTGAGGGTCATATCGGTTGAATTGCTGCATTTGTGCTGGTTCCTTGCACATCTCCTGTGCCTCTGCGGGTATAAGTACCGTACTATGATTACTTACCTGATATCTGTAAGCAATTGCACAGGTGATTGTTTTTATGCTTGTATTATGTTAGAGATTTCTTGCTGGAGGACTTGACACCCTTCTATGTTGTATGGAGGAGTTAATGCATTGTTGTTGATAGTATTTTATGTGATTTGACAATATGTCATTTATGGTACAGCATAACAATGTGCTAATTGAGTCGAATTATGTGATTATAATTTAAAACACCCATGACTCCACTTTGAATGACTGCCTGTTGGGGCTTTATTCAAACGCCCCATACTCCTTAGGATGGGTAATGCTGTAGACATTGCCTGGGGATATTTAAAATATATATATTTTATGTATGAAAGTTGGAAACTGTTTTTTTGGATTTATTTTTTGATGTGCTTTGTCTTGTATGTCACTACTTTGGAAGCATTGCGTATTGAGCGCTGTATTTTCTGCTGTTTTCATTGAATCCGAGCCATGCACTATGTGGGTTATATGCTTTACAAATTGTGATTTGTGAACATTACTGACATGAGATGTGTGTTGGATTAAGGACATTGCGCACTATGCTCTATATTCCGATATTTGGTGTGTATAATAATCCACTATATCGCCATTCGGTTGTTGTTACAAGCATATGAACTTATACGTGATTTTCCTAAATCATATGATTTTTTCGATGACTAAGAACATTCCCATAGACTGGATTATCTATGCAATTTTCTCTCACACACTTTATATTATCTCATGTAGGTGATTATGCTTTTAGTATGATAAAATATGATGTATTATTACCTGTTGTAATGATTTGTTATGCACAGTATACAATCAGATTTACACAGGTAATAATACTGTTTCTATGTCTATGCTATCTTGTATATATTTTCTAATGTTGGTGGGCCTTGACACCTTGAGAAAGGCTCTCAATAGAGCCGAAACACATTGGTGATGCCTTCCTACTGGAAATAAAGCATCATTACAGTGCAGCCTTGAGCGCATGTCTTCGTTGGGTTTCCGAAGAGTTTGTGTATATATATATATATATATTATCTACTGGCGGTCGCCAGTAGATAGTTATAGTTAGGACCGTGTTTCCATAGGAAATCCGCAACATTCTATTTGGAATAACTTTGGCGCCGATTGACGAATCCTCGCGAAATTTTCAAAATAGGTGGGGCGCCCCGCTCCGCTCCTTCCCTGAAAGTCTCGGTGGGATTCGTCAAGCGGGGGCTGAGAAAAAGGGGGGGTCCCAAAACGCGTTTTACCCATGCATTTTTCCATAGGACCTTTAGTCCAAGCTACAGCCCGAACGGCTGAACAGAATTACTTGAAATTTGGCAAAGAGGTAGTCCTCAGGTCAGGGATGTGCCTTTTGCAGGTCTGGTGTAAATCTGTTCAGTATTTCCTGAGAAAATAGCATTTAAATCAATATATATATCTATAGGCGCGCTCCGTGCGCGTACAGTAAAACTTACCGTACGCGCAGGCTGCCGTGCGCGAGCGCGATTCTGATTGATTGTTAGATCTTAGTAAACATTCGAATCGGTCGAAACCAGGAAGTGTAGGCCGCCATTTTGTCTCTCGCAGTCTGAGGGGGTGAAAAACAAAGGTGGAGAATGTGAAAAGGGAGCAGGGTGGACAGTTCCTGACCCCTAGCCTTTGTCAGGGGTCCCAGAAGGACCCACAAGGGCCAAAATATCTTTAATTTTTTTTACGAAAAATCGCGGAGTACGCCTAGCGTGCGCGTGCGGTAGAAACGGAAAAATTCCGCGAACTGCGTAACGTGGGCACCGAAGCGCACTGTGCGCGTACGGTGCACGCACGGTGAAAAACCTTAAAAAAATAAAATAAAATAAATACATAACTTAGCATTTAAAAAAACTTACAAATTCACTGAAAAAAACATAGGTTTCACACACGTTATAGTTAGGAATTAGCATTTAAACAACCTTTCAAATTCACTTAAAAAACCATAGGTTTCACACATGTTATAGTTAGCTTTTTTTTAGCTTTTTTAGCACCTTTTTTTGTCTGATTTCTTGCGACTCTGTCACCGATTCACAAGATGGCTGCCAACACATTCTGGTTTGGAGTGTTGGCAGCCAATCCGAATTGAGCTCGTGCTTTGGCGGTGCTCGGATATCGAAAGTTTTCTTTTTTAAAATTTCTCAGGAACTACAGAATGGATTTACACCATTTTAAAAAAAGGTCGCTTTCTGAACCAAGACCTACTTTTTCGCCAAATTTGGTGTAATTCCATTCAGCAGTTCGGACTGTAGCCTGTTCCAATTTTTCCTCTGGAAAATTAACATGGGGAAAATGCGTTATGGGACCCCTTTTTTTCTCGGCCCCGCTTGACGAATCAACCCGAAACTTTTAAGAACGGGGCTGACCGTAGCGAGCCATTTATTTTGAAAATTTCGCGAAGATTCGTCAACCAGCGCCAAAGATATTGGCAAATCAAAAAATGCTTTTCCTATGGAAAATAGGTCCTAACTATAACTACCTACAGGCGACCGCCAGTAACGTGTGTGTGTGTGTGTATATATATATATATCTATATCTATCTATATATATATATATATATATATATATATATATATATATATTATCTACTGGCGGTCGCCAGTAGATAGTTATAGTTAGGACCGTGTTTCCATAGGAAATCCGCAACATTCTATTTGGAATAACTTTTGCGTCGATTGACGAATCCTCGCGAAATTTTCTAAATAGGTGGGGCGCTCCTTCCCTGAAAGTCTCGGGTGAATTCGTCAAGCGGGGGCTGAGAAAAAGGGGGGGTCCCAAAACGCGTTTTCCCCATGCATTTTCCCATAGGACCTTTAGTCCACGCTACAGCCCGAACGGCTGAACAGAAAACCTTGAAATTTGGCAGAGAGGTAGTCCTCAGGTCAGGGATGTGCCTTTTGCAGGTCTGGTGTAAATCTGTTCAGTATTTTCTGAGAAAATAGCATTTAAAAGCATATATATATCTATAGGCGCGCACCGTGCGCGTACGGTAAGCGCACCCTGCCGTGCGCAAGCGAAATTTTGATTGGTTGTTAGATCTTAGTAAACATTCGAATCGGTCGAAACCAGGAAGTGTCAGCCGCCATTTTGCCTCTCGCAGTCCGAGGGAGGTGAAAAATAAAGGTGGAGAACATGAAAAGGGGGCAGGGTGGACAGTTCCTGACCCCCTAGCCATTGTCAGGGGGTCCCCAAAGGACCCCCAAGGGCCATAAATGTTTGTAATATTTTTACGAAAAATCGCGGAGTGCGCTTACCGTGCGCGCACGGTAGTAACGGAAAAATTACGCGAACGGCGTAACGTGGGCGCACGGTGCGCGAAGTGCACCGTGCGCGCACGGTACGCGCACGGTGAAAAACCTTAAAAAAAAAAAAATAAATACATAACTTAGCATTTAAAAAACCGTACAAATTCACTGAAAAAACCATAGGTTTCACACATGTTATAGTTAGGAATTAGCATTTAAAAAACCTTGCAAATTCACTGAAAAAACCAAAGGTTTCACACATGTTATAGTTAGCTGGACATTTCCCTCGTAAAAAAACAATGAAATTCCCCCGTTATAGTTAGTAAAGGGAACTATAACTCACGCGACCGCAATCCACTGCTGATGACGTCAGATATTACATCACTGATGACATATGTGTCTTTCTGTAAAATAAATATTTATTAAATATGTATAGCTAAAGGTTAAAGGAAAAAAAAATGGGTAAATAAGTGAATAAATACAGTGATGTAATATCTGACGTCATCAGTAGTGGATTGCGGTCGCATGAGTTATAGTTCCCTTTACTAACTATAACGGGGGAATTTAATTGTTTTTTTACGAGGGAAATGTCCAGCTAACTATAACATGTGTGAAACCTCTGGTTTTTTCAGTGAATATATATATATATATACATACATGTGTGTGTATATATATATGTGTGTGTATATATATATATTCAGTGAAAAAACCATAGGTTTCACACACGTTATAGTTAGGAATTAGCATTTAAAAAACCTTAGAAATTCAGTGAAAAAACCATAGGTTTCACACATGTTATAGTTAGCTGGACATTTTACTCGTAAAAAACCAATGAAATTGCCCCGTTATAGTTAGTTCAGCTAACTATAACTCGCGCGCCCGCAATGCACTGCTGATGACGTCACATATTACATCACTCATGACATGGTCAGTGACATCACTCATGACATCACTGATGACATCTCAAATGACATCACTGATGACATCACTGATGACATCATCCAGTGAATGTGTGTTATTCTGAAAATTACATATGTTTTATATATGTATATCTCAAGGTCGATGGAAGAATAAATGGGTATATAAGTGTCTAAATGGATGATTTGTTTTTGAAAAATTGATTGTGTAACTGACTGATTAAGTGTATCTCTCACTTTGTGTATAAGTGGCTGCATGGGTTGGTGAGTAGCTACATGGGTGTCTATATAGGTTATTAGTTGTTTTTTTGAGTATCAGTCTGAGTGTCTGTATGGTACGGTGGGGGGTATTACGTAGTGCATAGATGCATGAATGAGTGACTCACTGTTTGTATGTGTTGAAGACAGCATGTGTGCAGGACTGTATGGGTGGATGAGTGTGTGTATGGGTGTGTTAGTGAGTGAATGACTGTCTCAATAGTGTCTTCAGGAGTAACTACATATGTTTTAAACTAGTATATGTGAGTATTGGTGTATATATGTGAGTATATATGAGAGGGAGAGATTGAAAGAGTTCCTGTATGAATAAGTATGTGTATCTATAAGTGATTGTTTAAAAGACTAAGTATGTGTTAGTTTCCGTAGAAGTAAGTATGGTGGTGTGTGTATTACTGTATATGCAAGTAAATGTATGTTTTATTCTTTATTAGCATGAGTGACTATGTGTGTGAGTAACTCTATGGATGAGTGGCATTGTGTAACAGGATGTATAGATGTATGAGTACATATGATGAGTGAGTACATGTATGAGTGACTGTATAGGACTGTTGGTGAATGAGTGGATGAGTATGTGGATCTTAGAATTACTGAAGAGGTTGTTGTAACTGGTATTGGTATGTCCATTGTTTTGAAATTTTTAGTCTCTATTTTTGAATGTGTGTATCAAAGCTTATATTAAGGTGAGAGGAGGTCTGCCACTCTATCACAAGGATGATGTCATCAGTGATGTCATCAGTGATGTCATTTGAGATGTCATCAGTGATGTCATGAGTGATGTCACTGACCATGTCATGAGTGATGTAATATGTGACGTCATCAGCAGTGCATTGCGGGCGCGCGAGTTATAGTTAGCTGAACTAACTATAACGGGGCAATTTCATTGGTTTTTTACGAGTAAAATGTCCAGCTAACTATAACATGTGTGAAACCTATGGTTTTTTCACTGAATTTCTAAGGTTTTTTAAATGCTAATTCCTAACTATAACGTGTGTGAAACCTATGGTTTTTTCACTGAATTTCTAAGGTTTTTTAAATGCTAATTCCTAACTATAACGTGTGTGAAACCTATGGTTTTTTCAGTGAATTTCTAAGGTTTTTTAAATGCTAATTCCTAACTATAACGTGTGTGAAACCCATGTTTTTTTCAGTGAATTTGCAAGGTTTTTTAAATGCTATTTTTTGTTTTTTTTCTTCATTTTTTTCAAACATATTTTTAATTTAATTTTTTACCTTTTTTAAAGACTATGTTTTTTTTTTTATATTTATTAAATATTTATTTTATATAAATTTTTTAAAATAAACAAGTGACATTTATTTCCAGATTTTTTTTTTTTTTTTTTTTTTTTTATAGTACGCGTACAGTAAGCTCACGGTAAGCGTACGGTTTACGCACCGTCCGTAATCTATCTACGCTGCTTGCGTATAGTTACGTACTTTGCGTAGCGCGCGTACTGCGCGTGGGACGCGTGCGCGCTTACGCAACACGCGCACGTTACGCGGAAGTGCCGGAAATGACTGTTATGCGCATGCGCGCAAGCGCGTGTCTTTTTTACGCGCACGCGTACTTTTTGCCGTAAGCGTACCGTAAGCGTACCGTAAGCGTACGGTAGGTCATGTGATCTTGAAACACAACTTTTGATTGGTTGAAACTACTTTCAGTTCTAGAACTCTCCTACACCACACCCATTCCCCTCATTTCTGCTTGTGATCCCTTGGGAGAAGGAGCTGGTTTGTCTTTGGGATACGATGGCAGAACAGCAGAGCTCTTCTGAGAGTGAGGCTAGCACCAGCAGCACTGTCTTGAGGCAGAGAGCGAGGAAAGTAAAACCTTCTTATGTTTGGGATTATTTTACTTTTCCAGAAGGCCAGCAAAAGGTGAATGCACCCTTAGTTACTTGCAAGCTGTGTCAGCGTGTACTTTCTAGAGGTAATCCTGACAGGAAGTATTCCTTTGGGAATCACACCATGATGAGGCACCTCAAGGATGTACACAAAAGGACACATGCTCAACTTTTTGGAGGTAACTCTTCAGAAAGACGAGCCAGTACATCCACAGCAGCTCAGCCTGGACCATCACCTGCAGAGCTTACTCCTTCTTCTGCAGCTCAGGTGAGCCCTTCATCTGTGGGGGGAGAATCTCCTTTTGCTGGCCCTCTGGAAATGAACCCTCGATTTCGGAAGGTTGATATTCATTGCACATTTTGTAAAGCTCTAATTTGTTATAGGGAGACCAGTGTTTCCCTAGTGAATAACAAAATAGATCAGCACATTTGTAGCTTTGAATGATTTTCCCATGGTTCCTTTCCTCTGTCCCTGCATGAACACAACGGTTCTTTTAAGAGCCAACCTTATCTTTCATCTTTTTTTTACTTTTTTTTTAAAAAACTTTTTTTTTTTTTTTTACCGTACGCGTACGGTAAGCGTACCTTTTTTTTTATTTTTTAAAAAAAACACTAAAAATCATTTTTCACATTACAAGGTCCTTGAAAGACTACAATTATTACTATTGACTTACCATACTCACTGAAAAAAATATTTATTCATTTGTTTTTTTAAAAAATAGTTTTTAAAATGGTTGTAGTTTACGAAAATTTTCTATATCGATCTGAAAAAAAAGAAAAAAGTATTAATATCTTTAAACCATTTTATAATACAGTACACATATTTACATTTTTTACCAAAAAATATTTTTGCCTTATTTTTGCTGTTTTCAGAATATATTGCATTTCACTATAAATTGTGAAAGCAATTGCATTCATCATTTTACAGCGGGCAAAAAAAAATAACAATCTCAAAGATTGTATTAAAAAAGCCCAGAATCTCTTCTCACTTAAACTTATCATTACAGAAATGCATATTATTCTTAAAAAATATCATCTAAAAACAATACTTTTTTCTTTAAAATACCGTCTGATATTTTTGTTTCAGGAGTATAATCACAATATTATATCTCAAATAACTCCAAAATACATCTGATTTTATTTCCTTTAGGCCAAATTGTATTTTTTTTTTCCCCTGGAATAAATTTCCAAGGGAAAACCATTAAAATTCTAAAGTTTAATCTGTCCAGATCTCACCGATTCTCTGTAACATTTTGGTTCACACAAATTTTTTGAATAATTTATTTAGTCCACAATAGAATTGCTTACTTTTCCACATGGCCAAATAGTAATTTTTTAAATCATTTTTGTAAAAATTTCCAATGGCAGTCCAATAGCATTCCAAAATTTAAAATGTGCAGAAGTTACCGTTTATCTCTAAATTATTGGTTTTTCAAAATTGCATGAAAAATTTAAAAAGTCCACATTACAATTGGTTATCTTTCCTTTAGGCCAAATGATAATTTTAAAAAATATTTTTTCTACAAAATTGCAATGGTAATCCAGTAAAATGGTAAAATTATTTTGTCCACATCTTGCCAAGTCTCTCTAAAATTTAGGTTTCAGAAAGATTAGATAGGAATTTGCTAAATCAAAAGGCAAACGTTGTTTGAAAATCAATTGGGAATCATTACACAGTGTCCAGCCTTTTTCACATTTAAGATAAACTGTGTAATGTCCAGAAGTAACAGTAGGTCCATCATGGAAAATTATTGCAACAGTTACAAAAGTTTTTCCTGAAATTGATAATTGCTGTCCTGTAAACTTCTTTATTAAAGTATCCAATTTTGAACCATCAGCTCTACATCGTTGCATCATTAAAATTACATACTGTCCGTATTCCCTTAAAATTAATGTTGAAAACATGTCAGAATTACACTCACCACATTTCATGCTATGATTAGCATCTTTAACTAATTTTGCAAAAGTGACTGTTTTACTCTCTGGCAATGTCAAATAAATAAACCTTTCATTATCAACAATAGAGCCACATATATTATAACAATTTTCACAACTATGTTCCCATTTATAAGAGAGACCAAAAAAAATGTCAATGGGAACTCCTTCTTCTTCCACTACCTGAAGAAAAAACAACAAGAATTCCTGTGCGTCTTGCTGTACATTTTGAGAAAACTGTGTTCGTCCTGAACATACATCTAAAAGTTTTCTAATGTCAGTAGCACTTTCTATTTGAGTTTTATCTTTACTCAGCTTTTGAAAAAGGAGACTGAGCTCTGAACAGAATCTTTTTCCCTGATTTACTATTATCTGCTCTTGCAAACTTTCCAGATAAAATACAACATTCAGCACTACATTAGCGTAGCAGTTGACACCAGAGCTATTTTCAAAATGACATCCTACAACCTGTTCTTCATTTTCCTTATTCTTTTTGCTTGCAATTACATCACTCCTCTTTTTTTTCCTCTTCTCTACATCTTCATTACAGATATTCTCATTTCTCCTTTTACGAGAAACTACACGTTTCTCCAACACAGGATACTGACCTAAATGAGGAGCATAGGTTCTTCTTAATCTATTATACTCCTTTACACAGTTTGTATCAGCACTAACTTTTGAATCATCAAAGTCAATCATGAATAAACCTGATAATGTTTTGACTCGTGACAAAGCTACATATGCCATACCTTCTTTGAACACAGTTGAACCAATGTTCACAAATGCACAATCTACAGTCAATCCTTGAGACTTGTGGATAGTTACAGCATATGCTAGTGAAAACGGAAACTGCTTCCTACGTACATATAAGTCTTTCACAAGCATGAAACGAACTGAACAACGACAAATGTCTTTAACTTCCTCTATCTGATCAAATTTTATTTTTAAACATTCAATTCCATCTTTTTTCTGATAATTAATAAAACCCACAACTCTTCCCATCGCTCCATTCACTAAGCCTTTTTCAACATCCAAATTTCTCCTTAAAAACACTCTACAGTTCATGAAAACATATAGATTTTTTTCTAATCCTGCTGTTTTGGAGATATTCTTCTCTAGTGAGTCCAATTTATTTTTCAGTTTGCCTGTTACTGTGACAGTAATTCTTCCATCCTCAATTTTGTCCACTGCTTCCAATTTCATGATGTCTTCATTTTCCAATTTCAAAAGCTCCTCATTAAATATTGAGCATTCACGTAGAGTTGGCATTAAGCAGATGACACTTTTGTTTTCTGCAATATTCTTGTATATTTTCTCTGCAACTATTTCTTCCTTTGGAAATAAGTTATGTAGCAGCCGACTCTGTAATGCTTTTTTGCCAACTTCTGTGAGTAGTCCAATTCTGATATCTTTCAGAATACTTCCATATTCTTCATCGTTTGCTTGCCTCATATTAGTTGTAAGTTCCTTGTACTCAAAGAAGGACCAAATATTTGTATTTCCAATGCTTCCCAATGACTTCTTCGTGTCTTCATGTGTCACAGTATTAAACACTGGTTGTCCTTTAACTGGAGTAAGTTGCAAAAGATCCCCAAAAACTATGACGTGTTTTCCACCAAATAACACGTCATAGTCTGTCTTCAAAATTTGCTGCATTCTTAAATGCACAAAGGCAAGCATTAAGTTTGATACCATGCTCACCTCATCAATAATGAGAACTTGCATCTTCTTCAATACTCGTGAAACTTCCAAGGATGCTTCTCCAGTTAGCTTGTTGAATTGTATTTTGTTCTCATGCTCCACTGGTAACATTAGCAAACGATGTAAGGTGATTCCTTTTATGTTATATGCTGCTAACCCAGTTGGAGCAGTAACCACACAAGACAAAGTAGAATCCGTTTTTTGCTTTAGGTAGCTTCTGATGACTTTAATTAGGAAACTTTTTCCAGTGCCAGCTTGTCCGCTTACATACATCCTGATTGGATGAAATGATGTGCATGAGCACTCTTTTTTGATATGTAGAAATCCGTGATCAATTTTGTTTTTGATCTCTTCATAAATTTGTTGCTGCTCTTGATTCAGTTGTCTTTCCAAATTTTCTAAGTCTATAAATTCTTCTTGAGCTTGATTCATAGCCGTTTCCACTTCATTCATGGCTATTGATGCTTCATTTTCAACGATTGGTTGTCCTAGGGGATCTTGACTGTGTGTTCCTGAACTTTGGCTGTCCTGAGAACTGTCTCTAGCTATTTCTGCTGCAATTGTAGTTTCCTGTTCAATTTCTTCATTTAACATTTGCAGATAAGTTGAGAATGTACTGCATTGTATGCTGTCTTTGCAAGCATTAAAAGAATCTTCATAGCTCTGGAATTCTCCCAGTAGTTCATCCTCTGTACGCCATGGTTTAAACAACTGTAAAAGAGCCAAGTAGTAAAATTCTTTCTTGTCGGTAGTGTCGCAACTCAGCTTCCGGTGATTTATCAAACTTCCTTTGGTTTGCTTCACCAAACATCCTTCTTCACCAACAACTTTATATTTTCCACTGTTGATGTCTTCTGCAGCTTTCCGTGAATAAATGTAGTTCTGCAGCACTTCATAGAGACACATGTTCTCCAGATGATGACTTCTCTTGGGATAATATGTGTCCAACATGTTTGTTTTCAATATGTCTGTACTTTCTGGGTCATTCTCGGCCAAATATTCAATTTCTCCAACAGATTTCAGTACCCGATTTCTCATTGCTGCAAGGCCTAAACTTGCCCAAATTATTCTTCTTGACTTCGAGTAGAGACTTGCAGAAGATAACCTATCTGAACATTCGTAGGATCCAATTTCTCGATGCGATAACATCTTCAAACTAAAACTGTACAGCTTCTTACTGACAGTCTTCTCGTGAGAAATCTCTTCCCACATTTCCTTCAATTCTGTTTTTTCTGATTTCGTAATGTAAGACGTTACATATCGTGCAACAGCAATGGAATTGTCAGCAACATACTGTATATCCATGTTAGCGTTCCACATGGATAAAATGACTGGGTTGTAGTCATTTATATTTTTTGATTCTTCTTTTCTTTTAAGGTTGTAGGTATTCTTAGGTGATTTTCTTGTGATAGTATGTCTCACAGCTGACATAAAACTGTTGACTCTTCCATTTGTAAGAACAGGTCTAGGAAATCCAAATCGACATTTAGTGTAGTATTTTTCTTTGCTCTTGTATTTCCGTCGACAGTATTTTCCACACCGATGACTTTGGAAACGTAGAACTTGCTCCTTTAACTTGTTCTCTTCTGTGTTTTTAGGTATAGCACATGTTGCATATTCTTCAATGTAAGATAACACTGCTTCATCAGTATCTGTTCCAAACTTTGGGGCATCCTTGATCCACAGCAGCATATGAATATGAGGAGCACCTCTTGCCTGGTACTCTTTTCTCCAAAAGAAATCCACTACTTCTCCAAGGGGTGGATTTTTTTTATTGCAGATGAAGGACATCATAGCCTCAAATCTATGATTGAAGTATCTGCAAACATTAACCGGATCCAATGAGCACAGTTCTCCTGCTGTCTTGTATTCGATGTTTTCAATGTTTGAATTGGCCTCTCGTAGAAAATCCAGTAAATCATCCCAAGCGTACTCGGCGCAGCTTAGGGTAAGGAACCATGTTGGTGTTCCTAAGTTGCGTAACATGCATTTTAGTTCACCATGGCGTCGGTACCAATATTCATTTGTCCCACGCTGACAAGCCATCAGATTGATCAGTTGTGTTTCCAAATGATCATCTCGGTGCTGCACTTTCTCCATAAAATCCTTAGCAGACACATTTTGTAAATGTACTCCACTTTTTAAAATGTGATTTACTGCATAAGACAGTGCAGACAAGTCGCTTTCAAATAAAAGATGGAACAAATAAGGGATACTTTGTCGAAATCTGGGATCTTCAGCATATAGTCTTGTAGTCCGATACTCAGAAGCTGGAATCTGTTCCGGACGTTCATCGTATCGTCCTCCTTTTCCTTTAGGAAACAGCTGGGGAAAACATCGAGCTTCCAAGCTCTCCTCCCATACACTCACAGGATTTCCTTTTGCTTTCTTCATCTGAAAGAGATCAATATTGTCTCCCATAACTTCTTTCGAATGGAGAGGATGTATGCTAAAATGTTCATAAATTTCTTCTTCCTTTGACTTGTCCACTTTTTCAATTTGTCCAGTTGGTGTTTCTGTGTCTCCTTGTAAATCTTCTTCTTCTTCTTCTTCTTCTATATAAATTGATTCATACCATTTGTTATTTTTTTTCAAATACAAATTTGCTCTTTGTACTTTCCGCACATCTACCAGCTCCTGCCAAATCTTCTTATTCTTTGTAGGGACACCATTAACCAGAATAATTAATGGTTCAGTTTCCAAAGGATCTGCATCAATAGTTTCCATATTTTTTTTCAAATCCAAGGGCAAATACACCACTCTACCTTTTAAACCTCTCAGTAAATCTGAAGGAGGTAATTTACCAGTTTTGGGCTCCATACGTACTATGGTCTGGAACGGATGAACACATTGAATGAGTATAGACTCATATGTATTTAATTCAGAAAGTTCAGCAGGAATAGCATCCAATTCTAAATTATTATGTACAGCTCTGGT
The DNA here is from genome assembly GCF_964204655.1 of Triturus cristatus. Classification (NCBI taxonomy): domain Eukaryota; kingdom Metazoa; phylum Chordata; class Amphibia; order Caudata; family Salamandridae; genus Triturus; species Triturus cristatus. The sequence continues at coordinate 35,584,548 of NC_140584.1, read as the reverse complement.
CGGCATTCTATTTTCCTCTAACTTGTTGTAGCAGTATTTGCAAATACGCTGATCTTCACCCAATTCAAAACAATTTTCAAGAAATATATATGTGGCAAAATCCATCCACTTATAATTATCTTCATTTTCACTCTTTCTGTAGAGATCAACATTCCTAGTTTGTTTTCTATAATGAGTTCTGCGGCAACAAATACAAGTAACATTTGGTCTTTCATTAGAGACTATTGCAAATTTTGTTATGTGATCATTAAATGTGTTACTTACAGAGGGTTCTACATTCTCTTCCACTTCTGCCTCATTTATTGTGTCCTTCTCTGCACTGTTTTGTTCAGGACCAAAGTAACAAAACTGAATTTCATCAACAACCTTCTCTACATCTGATACCGTTCCTCGGAACAGAGCCCTATTCAATTCATTTAACTTTATTGCTGGACTTTTGGCAAAATACAACCGTCTCACAAACTTTCTCATTTCAGTATGATGAACAGCCAGCATCCTAAAATGATGGAAAACACTATTGCACACTTTTCTAGATAGACAAGCAAGAGAATGACCCTGCAAACCAGTATTCTCTCTCACTCTGCATGGATCCAGACTTTGAAGCACCTTAATCTTTTGTTTTACACTTTTTTTACTATATTCTCTTAGAAACTCTCGAAATCTGTCAATAGATTCCTGACGCACAGTGCAAATACTACTACAATTCCAAGTGTACACTGGGGCTTTAGGACGTCTCCCCATTGCCTCATCTGCCATCACTTGTACCTCATCTCTTGGAACCATTATCTCCTTCTCCATTATGCAACCATTTTTTACTTCGTATGAACGACCTCTGGTGTCAACTGCATGCAGCAAACTATTACTTTGAAAATAGCTTTCTTCATTAAAAAAAGGTTCACTACTTGAACTATGCATCCACTTTCCTAAAAACACTTTACAAAAGTTTGTTCTGTTCACTACTCTTTTGCTTTTGCTTTGTGATTTCAGTACATTAACCATTTTATCTAATGTACGCATCCTATTCAAAATTAATATGAATAGTTTCCTTTTTAATTCTAATGCTTTTGCTGCAATGGCTTCAATTTCTTTTTTTCTCTTATAATATTTAGCCTTTTGCTTATATTTCTTTATATCCTTTATCAAATTGGACATAACTCTTCTCTGAAACATTTTTCTACGTATCTCTTTAAATGCTGTTTTTCTGTTTATGTTAAACTTTTCAATTGCAGAAGGTATATTTGCATTAACTAAATCCTCAATTTTTTGCTGTTCTGTAGGTTTTGTTACATTTTTCCGAGAACAGACATTTTGTACATTTTTGTTTGTTTTCAATATTTTGTTTAGGAATTGTCTTTTTTGCTTACCAGAAGATTTTTTCTTTTTCCCAACATCAGCATCTTCTACTAACTTTGGTCCTCCAGTTGTCCTCAAATATAGTTTTTTTTTTAGCGTTTTTTGAACTCGAGATTTTGTAGGCATCTTAAATTTTGTTCACTGTTCTTCAGCAATACCTGAAAAAAACTAAAAAAAAAATCCTTTATTGTATTTAAATATATTACTACATTTCTTTTCACAATAGTCACAAAACGAAATTTCTTTGCCATTTTCAATGCACACAAACTGCTCTTTTTTTAAAATTTATTTAAATGCACATGTCCAAGCTTTTTTTTTTTTCAGACCACCACCGTGTGTATTCTCTGTGACTGCCTACACTCCAGCAGGGGCAACCAGCCTTAGTGATGCTGAATGTATTTGCATTACAGACTTAAACCTGAAAACCCCACTCGCTTCTAATTACTGTGCATGACTATACATGGCAAGCACATGGGTGTGTGCTAAGCCTCTGCTTCTTCCCCCAAAAATTCGCTCCTCTTTTCCATCTACTGCAACTGTGAAATCACCAGAGCAAGACGCAATACATTTCTGCCTATAATTCTTCTATGCACACAGAGTCATGTTTTCACATAAGTGCCAAAACGAAATTTCTTTGCCAATTTGAAAGCACACTTACTGCTCTTTTTTTTTTGGGCCAAGTGAAAATCTCTTTTACAGACTGACACATTATGAATCCACCATGTGTAACTACAACAAAAACAATTCCCATTTCTATTATTCATTTCTTAAGTTACCACATACATCCCCTCTCAAACTGTAAACTCACCTTTAAATTTAGTTAGTTGTGAAAGAAATGTGTCACTCAAACAGCAGATTATCAGAGCCAGGATCTCTGTTCTGTACACCTCTCTTCTCTCAGCAGAACCAGATAATGGCAAACTTTCCCTCTATTTTTCCACACATATACATGTAAGTTTCAAATCTCAGTGCTTCCCCCTTTTTTTCAAATGTAATGACACATTTCTATTGGTTGAAAACCAACCCTTTTCCAAAAGTACCCTGCCCCCAACTTGACTTCTGCCTAGTACCCTTCCCCCAACTTGACTTCTGCCTGCTACCATAGCAACAGCTCATGGAACACTGCTGTGTGCAGTTAGGTCAGAAGTTCGACACACAATGTTTCAATTCCACAGAGCAAGAGTGCTTGACTTTTCAATCCTAACTGCAAATCCATAGTACTGTTCTTTGGTTACACATTTTTTTGTACCAATACAAAACATGCTTCTATTAATTTTCACATACAGCCTAGTTTTTATTCTAGAATGGTATGAAACAGCCAATCAGTTCTTTTTGTTTTGTAAAAAATATGTATGCCTCCATTTCCAAACTGTCTTTATTTTCATATTGCCATTCTACTGAAAGACACCTCCTGAGTGCATCCAGTTCTCCTTTGAAGATGTTCACAGTGTGGATTGTAGGGCACAGCTATGTCTTCTGGAGTGAAAAGTTTGCAGAGAAAACAGATATGGTGAGAGACCTTGCTTTGCCAAATGTAGACATTAAATGGATTGGTCAGAGAGGGTTAAAGTGGCACCAATTGATGCCATTGGTGAAATCCTTCATGCAAATCCAACACCCTGACCTCATAATAGTGCACTGTGGTGGCAATGACCTAGGCACTTTGACTGGGGTAGGTCTGGAAATGCTTATGAAGGACACCTTTGCACAACTGTTTACACTTTTCCCTAAAACTGCCTTTGTGTTTTCCAACATATGCCAAAGGCAAAAATGGAACTGGTCCAATCATTTCTGTCCACAGATTGACAAAGCAAGAAAGCACGTCAACAAATCTGTTTCTGCTTTCCTCCGTGACTATGGTATGGGTGCCATTTACCACAACAACTTGCGTTACGACATGCAAGACATTTATAGAGGAGATGGTGTGCACTTCAATGATGAAGGGAACAGAGTCTTCCTCTTGAACCTTAGACTCTGCATCGGTACTTACTTGTAAGTACCACTAAAAAAATGACTCCATAAACACAACAGCTCTTTTTAGAGCTCCCTAATTTCTAAACTCTTAAATCTGATTTTCATTTATTTATTTTTATTTTTTTTACCGTACGCTTACCGTGAGCTTACCGTACGCGTACCCCGTGATTTTTTTTAAAATCAATAAATGTTTTTTTTGTACTTTTCTGTCCTTCTTTGACCCCCTTACAATTGTTAGGGGGTCTGTAACTCTCCTCATTGCCCCCTTTCTTTGTTTTCACTCTTTTTTTTCAGAGTGAAATACACAAAATGGCGGCCGCCGCTTCCTGGTTTCGGCCGATTCGAATGTTTACTAAGATCTAAGAGCCAATCAGAATCGCGCTCGCGCACGCCACCGTACGCTTACCGTAAGCGTACGGTAAGCGTACCGTAAGCTGGCTCAGATATATATATTGATTTAAAGGCTATTTTCTCAGAATCTACTGAACAGATTTACACCAAACCTACAAAAGGCACTTCCTTGACCTAGGGACTACCTCTCTGCCAAATTTCTAGTAATTCTGTTCAGCCGTTCGGGCTGTAGGTCGTTCTAAAGGTCCTATGGAAAAATGCATGGGAAAAACGCGTTTTGGGACCCCCCTTTTATCTCAGCCCCCGCTTGACGGATCCCCCCGAGACTTTCAGGGTAGGAGCGGAGCGTAGCGCCCCACCTATTTTGAGAAATTCGCGAGGATTCGTCGACCGGCGCCAAAGTTATTCAAAATAGAATGTTGAGGTTTTCCTATGGAAACGTGGTCCTAACTATAACTACCTACTGCGACCGCCAGTAGGTAATACATATACAGATACATATTAACCAAAACGTGTCATGCCATACAGTGATTAAAACTGCTGAACCTTGCTCCGCTGTGACCCCCGTGTCTGCTTGAAAAGGAGGAGACCTACTGTGGAATATATCTATATATGTATATATATTATCTACTGGCGGTCGCCAGTAGATAGTTATAGTTAGGACCTATTTTCCATAGGAAATCTGCAACATTCTATTCCCAATAAGTCTGGCGCCGATTGACGAATCTTCGTGAAATTTTCCAAACTTTTGGCCAGCTCTGCTCCGCTCCAACCCTGAAAGTTTCGTGGTGATTCATTAAGCGGGGGCCAAGAAAAAAGGGGGGTCCCAAAACACGTTTTCCCCATGCAATTTCTCATAGAATTTGTTGTCGCACCTACAGCCCGAACTGCTGAACGGAATTACACTAAATTTGGCAAAGAGGTAGTCCTCAGTTCAGACACGTGCCTTTTGCATAAATGGTGTGAATCTATTCAGTAGTTCCTGAGAAAATTAGGGTAAAAAAGTTAGTGATATCTATGGCCGGGGAGGATCCGCGCACCCTACCCGCACCGTAAGTGCACCCTCCCCGAACCGAGCACGCACCCTGACGATCACGCGCTGAATGCTAATTGGCTGTCTACATTCGAAACCAGGAACTGTTGGCGGCCATTTTCTGCCTCGGTACAAGCGAGGCTGAAGAAGCAAGGGGAATAAGTGTGTAAAACATATAAAGGGGGCAGAGTGGAAATACTCTGACCCTATAAATCTGCTTAGGGGTCCCAGAAGGATCCCCTGGGGCCCCCTTTTTAAAAAAAAAAAAAACGGCGAAATGCACGCAGGGTGCGCGCATCCTATCGCGTTGGGTGCACGGATTCTCTCGCGTTGGGAGAGCGGTTCCTAACGCGTTGGGTGCGCGGATCCAAGGGAAAAAAAATTGACATTTTTGGGAGATAAACATCAAGCTTAAGTGTTTTGTTCTTGAGTGGCTCTAAAAAGAGCCGTTGTGTTCATTGAGAGTTTTTGGTACTTATAAGTAAGTACCTATACAGAGTCTAAAGTTGTTGGGGAAGACTCTGTTTCCTTCATCAGTAAAGTGTACTCCATCTCTCCTATACATCTCTTGCATATGAAAGTGCAGATTGTTATTTTAAATGGACCCCATTCTATAGTCTCAGAGAAAAGAAGAAACAGATTTATTCACATGTTTCCTAGCTTTCTCAATTTGTGGACAAAAATGATTGGACCTGTTCCATTTCTGCCTTTGGCATATGTTGGAATACACAAAGGCAGTTTTGGGAAAAAGTGAAAACAATTCTGCAAAGGTGTCCTTCATAAGCATTTCCAGACCTACCCCAGTCAAAGTGCCTAGGTCATTGCCACCACAGTGCACTATTATGAGGTCAGGGTGTTGGATATGCATGCAGGATTTCACCAATGGCATCAATTAGTGCCACTTTAACCCTCTCTGTCCAATCCATTTAATGTCTACATTTGGCAAACCTAGGTCTTTGTGAATGCCTTTGTTTTCTGCATACCTTTGGCTCCAGAAAATATAGCTGTGTCCCACAATCCACACTCTAAGCATCTTGAAAGGAGGTCCGGATGCACTCAGATGGTCTCTGTAAATGAAATGGCAGTTTTGAAAGTAAGATTTTTCTAAAATGGTGGCTAAGATGCAGTTTTGAAAAAAGAGAAGAAATCATTGGTTGTTTGACAACCTTCTACACTGAAAGGTAGGGTGTATATTTCTGTTTTTTTAATGCATGATTCTTATTGGTTAACAAAAACTGATTGTATGGAATATTATATATGATAAGCTGATATGTTGAAAAGTCAAGCACACTTGTTGTCTTGATTGGCAACATTGTGTGCTGAACTTGTGACCTGTGTGCTCAGTACAGTGTTCCATGACCTGTTTCTATGGTAAAAGGCAGAAGGCAGATTGGGGGAAGGGTTTAAATTTATGTCATTTGGAAAGGGTTGAAATGTTTAACCAATAGAAATATGTGTTTGCTTTTGAATTTATGTGGGAAGGAATGTGATTTGATGTTTACATGTATATGTGTGGAAAATGAGAGGGAAACTTTGCCATTCTTTGGTTTTGCTGAGAGGTGCACAGTGCAGAGATTCTGTATAAGAAAATCTGGTGTGTGACTGATATCTGGTGTGTGACTGATATACTTCTTAATCTACAAAGCAACTTGAAAGGTGAGTTATTTAATTGTGAGGGGATGTATGTAGACTATTTTGATTTTAATCTGACTAATATATTTCTCCTGCTAAAGTGTAGGGAGTAATGTTTTTGTCTACAATCTTATTGACAGTGTGTGTGCATGTAGAAACCATTCTGTGATAAGCATTTGTGTTTTTCATGTGTTTGCAGACAGATAACTGTGCTGTTTTTATATTTTGGTAGAATTAGAAACCAGTCATTGTTTATGAATTTGTGAAATGAGTTATGTTTCTACACTAAAATGTAGTACTCCTTCTAGATGAAGAAATGTGTTTTGGTATAGTGCAAGGGATAGTGTTGTTTGTCTAGAATCACACAGTGAGTCTGTGTGCATTTGGGAACCACTGTGAGAGAAGCATTTGGTAACATCGTGTATTTGCTGACAGATAAATGTTTTAAAACCTGTCTTGTTGTCAAGTTTCAGTTGCATTAGAAGGCAGTTTTTGCTTATGCTTTGATTAAATGAGTCAGGCTTTGACACTAAAGTGCAGTTCTGACATATGTAGTTTGTGTGCAGTCCCCTTACCTCTTCCACTGTAGTGAATGAGTTTTGGTAAACTCCTAGGGATAGTGGTGCTTGTCTAGAATCACACTGTGAGTGTGTGTGCTTCTGGGAACCACTGTGATAGAAGCATTTGGTATGCATTGATAAAATGAGTCATGCTTTGACACTAATGTGCTGTATTTTAATATGTAGATTGTGTGTAGTCCCCTTACCCCTTGCACAGTAGTGAATGAGTTTTGGTAAGCTGCTAGGGATAGTGTTGCTTGTCTAGAATCACACTGTGAGTCTGTGTGCATTTGGGTAAGGATTGTGAGAGAACCATTTGGTAACATCGTGTATTTGCTGACAGATTACTGTTTTAAAATCTGTCTTGTTGTGAAGTTTTAGTAGCATTAGAAGGCAGTTTTTGCTTATGCTTTGATTAAATGAGTCTGGCTTTGATACTAAAGTGCAGTTCTGAAATATGTAGATTGTGTGCAGATCCCTTACCACTTCCACAGTAGTGAATGAGTTTTGGTAAACTCCTAGGGATAGTGGTTGTTGTCTAGAATCACACTGTGAGTCTGTGTGCATTTGGAAACCACTGTGAGAGAAGCATTTGGTAACATTATGTATTTGCTGACAGATAACTGTTTTAAAACCTGTCTTGTTGTCAAGTTTCAGTAGCATTAGAAGGCAGTTTTTGCTTATGCTTTGATTAAATGAGTCAGGCTTTGACACTAAAGTGCAGTTCTGAAATATGTAGTTTGTGTGCAGTCCCCTTACCTCTTCCACTGTAGTGAATGAGTTTTGGTAAACTCCTTTGGATAGTGGTGCTTGTCTAAAATCACACTGTGAGTGTGTGTGGTTTTGGGAACCACTGTGAGAGAAGCATTTGGTAACATCATGTATTTTCTGACAGATAACTCTTTTAAAACCTGTCATGTTGTCAAGTTTTAGTAGCATTAGAAACCAGTCTTTGCTTATGCATTGATAAAATGAGTCAGGCTTTGACACAAAAGTGCAGTCCTGAAATATGTAGATTGTGTGCAGTTTCCTTACCACTTCCACAGTAGTGAATGAGTTTTGGTAAACTCCTAGGGATAGTGGTTGTTGTCTAGAATCACACTGTGAGTCTGTGTGCATTTGTGTAACCACTGTGAGAGAAGCATTTGAGTAGTTCATTTCTTTGAATATGCATAACTGCTTAAAATATTTCCTGTTCTCAAGTTTAGGTAGAATTAAAAGGTAGTCATTCCTTATGTATTCACCGAGGAACTGTCCTTGCAATACTGTAAACATTCAGTTAATATTCAAGTAGTAATGGAGTGAGGCAGGCCTTTGCACATGCATTGATTCAAATGCTTATCTACTATGCATGCAGTTCTCTAACCATCTACATAGTTCTCTTTCATACCTTTAATTCCACAGTCAGTATCCATACACTTCAAGCAAACACCCTGTCACTCCCCATGTACTCCTCTAGTGACCAGTTCAGCACCATGTACTAATCCATTCACTGCGCAAAAACCCAAACACTTATAAATTCTCCCAGGCACTCTCTTTGCAGTACTTTAATCATTCAGTCAGTGTCTAAGTACTCATGGTGTGAGCCAGGCCTTTCGACATGGACTGCTTTAAACCCTATACAGTATGCATACAGGCTTCTAGTCACCTACACACTTGTCTTTCACTTCTTTAATTAACTAGTCAGTATCTATATATTTCAATAAACATCTTGTCAGTCCTCTTGCACTCATCCATTGACTGATTCAGTACCATGTACTATTCTCTTCACTGCGCCAGAACTGAAAATTTAAAAGTTTTACTCAGGCACTGTCCTAGCAGTAGTCTGATGATTTAGTTAGTTTCCAAGTACTCATATTGTGAACCATGCATTACCACATAGACTGTTTCAAATGTCTGTGCAGTATGCATACAGTCTTCTAACATACTATACACTTGTCTTTCACACCTTCAATTCCCCAGTCAGTATATATACACTCCAGCAAACATGCTGTCACTCCACTTGCACTTCTCTAGTGACCCATTCAGTACCATGTACTAATCCATTCAGTGCGCCAAAACCCAAACACTTATAAATTCACCCATGCACTCTCCTTGCAGTACTGTAATCATTCAGTCACTACCCAAGTACTCATTCAGCGACCGAGGCCTTAGCACATGGACTGCTTCAAACCCCTATCCACTATGCATGCAGTCCTCTAACCACTTACACACTTGTCTTTCCCACCTTCAATTCCCTAGTCAGTATCCATACAGTCCAGCAAACATCCTGTCACTCCCTTTGCACTCCTCTAGTGACCCATTCAGTACCAAGTACTAATCCATTCACTGTGCCAAAAGCCATCCAATTATAAATTCACCCAGGCACTCTCATTGCTGTACTCTAATCATTCAGTCAGTATCCAAGTAGTCATGCAGCGACACAGGCCTTAGCACATAGACTGCTTCAAACGCCTATTCACTATGCATGCAGTCCTCTAACCACCTACACAGTTGTTTTTCACACCTTCAATTCCCCAGTCAGTATTCATTCACTTCCAGCAAACACCCTGTCACTCCTTTTGTACTCCTCTAGTGACCCATTCAGCACCATGTACTAATCCATTTACTGTGCCAAAGCCCAAACACTTATAAATTCACCAAGGCACTCTCCTTACAGTACTCTAATCATTCAGTCAGTGCCCAAGTATTCATGCACTGAGCCAGGCCTTAGCACATGGACTGCTTCAAACACCTATCCACTATGCATGCAGTCTTCTAACCACTTACACACTTGTCTTTCACACCTTCAATTCCCCAGTCAGTATATATACACTCCAGCAAACACCATGTCACTCCCCTTGCACTTCTCTAGTGACCCATTCAGTACCAAGTACTAATCCATTCACTGTGCCAAAAGCCAACCACTTATAAATTCACCCAGGCACTCTCCTTGCTGTACTCTAATCATTCAGTAAGTATCCAAGTAGTCATGCAGCTACACAGGCCTTAGCACATAGACTGCTTCAAACGCCTATTCACTATGCATGCAGTCCTCTAACCACCTACACAGTTGTTTTTCACACCTTCAATTCCCCTGTCAGTATTCATTCACTTCCAGCAAACACCCTGTCACTCCTTTTGTACTCCTCTAGTGACCCATTCAGCACCATGCACTAATCCATTCACTGTGCCAAAACCCAAACACTTATAAATTCACCCATGCACTCTCATTGCAGTACTGTAATCATCCAGTCAGTACCCAAGTACTCATTCAGCGACCCAGGCCTTAGCACATGGACTGCTTCAAACCCCTATCCACTATGCATGCAGTCCTCTAACCACCTACACACTTGTCTTTCACACCTTCAATTCCCTAGTCAGTATCCATACAGTCCAGCAAACATCCTGTCACCCCCTTTGCACTCCTCTAGTGACCCATTCAGTACCAAGTACTAATGCATTCATTGAGCCAAAAGCCAACCACTTATAAATTCACCCAGGCACTCTCCTTGCTGTACTCTAATCATTCAGTCAGTACCCAAGTACTCATGCAGTGAGCCAGGCCTTAGCACATGGACTGCTTCAAACGCCTATCCACTATCCATGCAGTCCTCTAACCACCTACACACTTGTGTTTCACACCTTCAATTCCCCAGTCAGTATTCATACACTTCTAGCAAACACCCTGTCACTCACCCAGTGTGTCTCCTTATAGTACTGTAATCATTCAGTCAGTTAGCATGTAGTCTTTTAGTGAGGTAGGCTTTAGGGCATGAACTGCTTCAAAATAATATGCACTATGCATGTAGTGTTTTAACCATTGTCACACTTGTGCTTCAGGGCTATAGTTTCTTAGTCAGTTTTTATATAAAATGTGTTTCTACAGTAATAGAATAGTATACATTTGAAAGGTATTAATATACATTTATTTGTGATTCTTTTTTACAGATACTGTTTTTCAACGTTAAAATAGAGAAATCATGCCAGAAAAGAAAAGAAAAAGAAAAGAACAGAGACAGGAGGATTACTTGAAGAAACATCAACCACAAGTATTGAATGTGCAAGATAATGTTGCTAAAAGGAAAAAAATCTTCTGGTAAGATCACAAAGCAATTTATTAAAAATGTTTGTAGGACCAAACAGAATGTACATAGTGCTGGAACTACTGAGAATTTTTCAAGTGAGAAAAAAATTCAAAATAAGAGGAAAAGCAAAAAAGCAAATGGTCGGTCAAAGGAGATAAAGTATGGTAAAAGAAGGCAAAATCTGTATAAGGAATTACGCAACAAAATATTTTCCAAGAGAGTAGTGCATAATTTGCTGAAAGATGTGAAGAAATATAAAAAGAGAGCTTTATTTTATAAAAAGAAGAAGCATATTGAAAACATTGTGGAAAAGGCTTTTGAAGTAAAAAGGAAACTATTCATTTTAGTATTAAACAGAATTCGATCACTAGATAAACCAATCCATGTAATGAAGGCCAAAAGTAGGTGGAAAAGAGTTATTAATAAAAAAAAATATTGTGATGTTTTTTTGGGAGAATGGAAACACAGTTCCAGTTCAGAGCCTTTTTTTAAGGAAGAGAGTTATTCACTGAGCGAAAAATTATTGTATGCAGTTGACACCAGTGGTAGAGGTCATGATGTTAGCGATGGTTGTCCAATTGAGAAAGAGAAAATGGTTGAAAGAAATGCAGAAGAAGTGATAGCTCATGAAGTTTTAGGAAGACGTGCTAAAAACCCTGTGTACACTTGGGATTGCAGTAGTATTTGCAGTGTACGACAGGATTGTAGTTTTTTACGAGCCTATACTAAAAACAAATGTAAAACAAAAGATTAAGCTGTTGCAAGGACTAGACCCTTGCAGAGTGAGAAAACATTCTGGTTTGCAAGTCATTCTCTGGCTTGTCTTTCTAGGAAAGTTTGTCAAAGTGTTTTTCACCATTTCAGAATGCTGGCAGTACATCATAATCAAATGCGGAAGTTAGTGAGAAGGTTGTATTATGCAAAAAGCCCAGCACTAAAGTTAAGTGAGTTGAACAGTGCTCTTTTGCGTGGGTCAGTATCAGATGTGAAGCAGGTCTGTGATGATATTGAGTTTTGTTACTTTGGTCCTCAGCAAGAGAGTGAAGAAACTGATACATTAGTAGAACAAAATGATGAAGACAATGTACAACCCGTAATTACAGAAAAATTTGACGATGAAATCACAAAGTTTAAGGTAATTTCAGGTGAAAGACCAAGGGGCCGATTCGGATCCTGGAAAAACCGGGTACGAACCGTCGGTCGGAGCGTTTTCTCCGTCCGACTCGTACCCAGTCAAAAAACATTACAAAAATGCAAGTACGATTCGTATGGAAACACTATTTCCGTACGAATCGTACAAAACACCGACTGACGAAAATATACAAAGAAATGTGATCCGGGAAAACGCCGACGTGACGTCGGGACGCATCCAGGCTGCGTTTCACGAACCAGTAAGTACGATCCGTACCGACGTCACCCCGCACGGATTATATTTTCCGACTGCCAAAAACCGCCGGTAAATCAGGACGACACGCACAAGGAGCACCTGTACGCGACGGACAGCCATGGACCCGAACCTACGTGTCATCCCAGCCCTCATAGCAGTCCACCTGCTCTACAGGAACCGACGCAGACGCCGCAGAAGGTCAGACCAACACCCAGGGGCAAAGGGGGGGGCAGGGGCAGGACACACAACCCCCACCCAAGTCACAAATCATACATGCCCTGGACATACCTGACCTTCAGGCCCTGGTCACTTCGAGGGGGTGGGGGCGTGTCCAGCAACGCATGCGTCCGCCACAACGGAAGTGGGTGATGACCCGAACCGGCAACACAACAATTCTGGTACGCACCGTACCCACGCCTTAAGAGCGTGGGTACGGGTCGTACCACGCCCACCCCTACGTCACCCCAACAATGGCGGGACGGCCCGTACCCACGTTGTAAAGGCCTGGGTACGGGCCGTACCAGCATTGTTGGGGTGACGTAGGGGTACGCGTGGTACGACCCGTACCCACGCTCTGAAGGCCTGGGTACGGTGCATACCCCTGCGGCACCCCAACAATGCTGGTACGGCCCGTACCCACGCTCTGAAGGCCTGGGTACGGTGCGTACCCCTACGGCACCCCAACAATGGGGGTACTCACCGTAACCACGTTGTAAAGGCCTGGGTACGGGCCGTACCAGCATTGTTGGGGTGACGTAGGGGTACGTGTGGTACGACCCGTACCCACGCTCTGAAGGCCTGGGTACGGTGCGTACCCCTACGGCACCCAACAATGCTGGTACAGCCCGTACCCATGCTCTGAAGGCCTGGGTACGGTGCGTACCCCTACGGCACCCCAACAATGGGGGTACGCACCGTAACCACGTTCCAAAGGCATGGGTACGGGCCGTACCCACGCTCTGCAGGCCTGGTATGTACGGAGCGTACCCCCACCCGTGTATGTACGGCACGTACCAACACCCCACCCGTGTATGTACGGCGCGTACCAACACCCCACCAGTGCATGTACGGAGCGTACCCCCACCCGTGTATGTATGGAGCGTACCCACACCCCACCAGTGTATGTTCGGAGCGTACCCCCACCCGTGTATGTATGGAGCGTACCCACACCCCACCAGTGCATGTACAGAGTGTATCCCCACCCGTGTATGTATGGAGCGTACCCCCACCCGTGTATGTATGGAGCGTACCCACACCCCACCAGTGTATGTTCGGAGCGTACCCCCACCCGTGTATGTATGGAGCGTACCCACACCCCACCAGTGTATGTTCGGAGCGTACCCCCACCCGTGTATGTATGGAGCGTACCCACACCCCACCAGTGTATGTTCGGAGCGTACCCCCACCCGTGTATGTATGGAGCGTACCCACACCCCACCAGTGTATGTTCGGAGCGTACCCCCACCCGTGTATGTATGGAGCGTACCCACACCCCACCAGTGCATGTACGGAGTGTATCCCCACCCGTGTATGTATGGAGCGTACCCCCACCCGTGTATGTATGGAGCGTACCCACACCCCACCAGTGTATGTTCGGAGCGTACCCCCACCCGTGTATGTATGGAGCGTACCCACACCCCACCCGTGTATGTTCGGAGCATACCCCCACCCGTGTATGTATGGAGCATACCCACACCCCACTAGTGCATGTACGGAGCATACCCCCACCCGTGTATGTCCCGAGCGTACATGGCCAGACATAGGAGGGGTGGGTGCCTATCACTCCCAGCAGTGGCCAGACACAGGAGGGGTGGGTGCAGAGTCCTCCCAGCAGTGCCCAGACATAGGAGGGGTGGTTGCCTATCACTCCCAGCAGTGCCCAGACACAGGAGGGGTGGGTGCAGAGTCCTCCCAGCAGTGCCCAGACACAGGAGGGCTGGGTGCAGAGTCCTCCCAGCAGTGCCCAGACATAGGAGGGGTGGGTGCCTATTACTCCCAGCAGTGCCCAGACACAGGAGAGGTGGGTGCAGAGTCATCCCAGCAGTGCCCAGACATAGGAGGGGTGGGTGCCTATCACTCCCAGCAGTGCCCAGACACAGGAGGGGTGGGTGCAGAGTCCTCCCAGCAGTGCCCAGACATATGAGGGGTGGTTGCAGAGTCCTCCCAGCAGTGCCCAGACATAGGAGGGGTGGGTGCAGAGTCCTCCCAGCAGTGCCCAGACATAGGAGGGGTGGATGCCTGTCACTCCCAGCAGTGCCCAGACACAGGAGGGGTGGGTGCAGAGTCCTCCCAGCAGTGCCCAGGCACAGGAGGGGTAGGTGCAGAGTCCTCCAGCAGTGCCCATGGAAAGAAAAGGGTGCAGTACCCACAGATACAATGCACACAATTGTCAGTCAGGTGCTCAAAGACCCTGCAAAACACGGAACACATGTGTGCGAGGCAGGGAGTACACACATGCATAGTGTGTAAAAGGGAACATGTCCACATGAAGTCACGTCAACATACTCGAAACTCAAGTACAGTGCCACTAAGGATGCAGGTGGAGACATTGCCCAGCATGCATGGGCAAAGTTGAACGGATCCGTCACACACCAAGGATATGTAGACACAGCTCAGCACAACATTTAGGAAACACCCTGCAGGGAAGATGTCAGGGTCCACAGAGGAAGGAACACACATTGCGACAATGTCACCATGCAGTAAGAGCTTACATGAACAAAGTCATTTTGCAAATACCTTGTGATGGCACACAGATACCAGGGTCCACCCCATGAGCAGCACACTACTACATTTCCCAGACACCTAACACATTATCCCCACCCCTAATCATGGAGCAGCACCACCAACAGCAATACCAGAAAAGCATTAGTGTTCAAAAGAAAAAAAAATGCTTTATTCAGCATGAAAATAAAAGAGGTTGTTATATGTACACTATTAACAAGCCCCATAGGGCAGTCCATATTTCCATCCCTGGTGGGGGACACATTGGGACACGTGTCCCCTGGCTTGCCTGCACAGTTCATAGTTCCTTGTCTTCCACAGGGGTAGGGGCATCATGTGGGGGGGAAGGACCAGGCACCGCAGGGACAGGAGGGGCAAGGGTAGGTGTTGTGGGTGCAGGGACGGAGGACTCCACCACAGGGGGTGGGGCAGCGCCAAAGGTGGAGGTGAGAATGGCACTGCACACGGTTGCAAGGTCCTCCAGCGTCTCCCCTGCACCCGAAGGAACCACAGGCCCCAAGGAGGGGGGGGTCGGAGGGATGGGTCGCAGCACTACTGGGGGAGGGTGTGGACAGGGGGGGGACTCAACTACCCTGCCGGTGTCCTGCCTCCACCGCTTGCGGGGTGGTGCCACACTAGGGCTGATGGACAGACTGGGCAGGACTGACCCTGTGTCCGACTCTTTTTTTTTTTTGTAAATCTTTTTATTATTTTCAGACAACTAATGCACAAAACAGGTCACACAAGACAGGTCTCTTTCATGCAGTGCATCTGGGGTGACGCAGCACCGGAAACTTATGAGGACAGTCCAAAGACCAGGCCAGCAGCCCGAACCGGCCTGCAGCCTACATGACGTCCACACTTTCGAGGCCAGATAAGCGGGCCCGCGGCGGCTCAACTATATCCCCCCGGTATGCGTTCCAAAGCGACCACACCTCCTCCCATTTCCTGGGACACCCTCGTGCCGTGTATACCGTCTTTTCCTGTAGCATACACCAGTCCATATCGTTCTGCCAGTCCCTCAATTTCGGCAGGGACGATGCCCCCCAGAGGCGGGCTATATTCCTTTTGGCGACAATTTGTCCCAGTGTGACCCACAGTCTCCCCCGTTGGGACAAGTCCGTGGGTTCCCAAATGTTCAGCAAACATCTCTTGGCCTCCGTGCGTAGCTCAGTTTCCCACACCTCCCCCATACAGGACACCACCCGTCTCCAGTACCGCTGTACCCCCGGGCACTCCCATAGAATATGAAAAAAGGAACCTCTCTCTCCACACCCCCGACGGCACAGTCCCTCCCCTCCCCTACCCATCGCCTGGAGCCTGGTGCAGGAGACATACACCCTGTGCAAAATTTTTAACTGCACCAGTCGGAGTCTAGCTGATATCGCTACTTCCCTAGGAGACCCCAGCGCGGTAATCCACTCCTCATCATCAATCTCCAGCCCGTCTGCCACCCATTTCGCTTTCAAGGAGTCTAGGGGGTCGGGGGGGTTATTAATCAGTTTTTTGTATGTGAGGGAAATGGCATGCTCCGGCATGTGGCCGTCCAACAGCCTGTCCTCAAGCGGGGAGGCCTGCGGAGGTCGGGTCCCCGGAGGGATGTTAGCTCGAAGGGAGTGACGGACCTGGAGGTACCTGAAATATTCTGTTTGCGCCATGTCGTAGGTGTCCTGGAGGTAGGCAAATGGTCTGACCCCCTCCGGCCCCCAAAGGTCCCCCACCCGGGAGATCCCAATGAGGTCCCAGTTACGGAACCCCTTCGTGTGCCTCAGGCTGCCCAATCTCTCTGACGCCCACAGGGGGGTGGCCAGTGTAAGTGTGTTAGCCCACCCCAGCGCCCGGTGCGCGGTGTGCCATATTTGAACAGAGTGTTTCGTTGGCCCCGTGAGGTGGAACTTGCCCGGTCTAAAGTATAGCGCGACGTCATAGTTCCCCCCCGGGAGCAACCACCTGTCCATCCCATAACCCGGGTCGTTGCCGTCGCAGTATGTCCCCTGGTTTATTGCCGACAGGTGGGCGGCCCAGTAGTACTTGCGGATATCCGGGAGAGCGATCCCCCCGTCATACCACCCCAGGGTGAGCTTCCGCAGCGCTATTCTGGGCGCTCCCGACCATAGGAGGGCCCTCTGTGCCGCCTCCACCGCCGCAAAATACGAGGCAGGCACCAAGTCTGGATGGTTTTGGAGCGCATACAGAAACCTAGGGAGGGCCATCATTTTGAAGAGGGCCGCGCGGCCCAGCAGCGACAGCGGCAGCCGTTGCCACGAGGCTGAGTCACGCTGGAATCGTTGCAGCGGCGGCAGGAGATTCCTTTCAAACCGGAGGGCTTTATCCAGTGTGACAAACACTCCGAGGTATCTAAAGCCCTCATCCGCAATTGCTAGTGGACAGGTGTCAGGCAGCCTGGGGGGGTCGCCGTGCAGAACATAGAGGACGGATTTCGCCCAGAATTCTTCCCGAAGCTTACAAGAATGTCCATCACCGCCAGTATAGATCTCCGCGGGTGGGAAAGATAAAGGAGGATATCATCAGCGTAGAGGGATATTCTGTCTTCCCATCCGTCCGCCCACCGTAACCCCGTGAGGCATCTGTCCTGTCGGATCCACGCCGCCAGCGGCTCGAGAGAAAGCGCGAAGAGGAGAGGGGAGAGCGGGCACCCCTGTCTGGTGCCCCTCTCCAGACCAAACACCTCAGACACCCTGCCGTTAACCACTACCTGCGCCAGTGGCTCCGTGTATAGGAGGCGAACCCATGCCATGAAGCGCGGCCCAAAACCCAGCTTTCGGAGTACTGCCATCATGTAGGGCCATTCGAGTGTATCGAATGCCATTGTGGCATCAAGCGATACCACCACCGCGTCCTCCTGAATCGTGTGGCACCTACCCAGCACCCCGTGAAGGCGGCGGAGATTGAGCGCCGTGTTGCGGTGGGGCATGAAGCCGGATTGATCCGGGTGGACCAGCATGGGGAGGACTGAGAGGAGCCTGTTCGCAAGAGTCTTGGCAAGTATTTTCGGCTCTGCGTTCAGTAGAGAGATCGGTCTATACGAGGAGCAGGCATCCCTGGGCCTCCCCTCCTTGGGTATGGCCACTATGGTGGCCACGCGTTGGTCACGCGGCAGTATCCCCGCCTCTACACTCTCCTCGAACATTCGGAGGAGATGCCTGCCAAGGACGTCCGGCTTCAGCTTGTAGAGCTCGATAGGCAGACCGTTGGGGCCCAGCGCCTTCCCCGGGCGGAGGTCCAAAATCGAGCGCTCCAGTTCGGTCGCGGTGAGAGGGGCTTCCAGAGCCTCGTGGTCGGCATCTGACAGGCTGGGCATACGAATATCCGCCAGCAAGTCGTCTGAGTCTCCCTCCGGACGGTCCGACCCTCTACTGTATACCCGTCGGAAGTGCTCCGCGAATTCCGCGACAATCTCTCTGGGCTCCGTTACCGTATCCCCCGCCCGTGTCCTGATCTCCGGCACCACCATTGCGGCCCGCTGCTTTTTCTCCAACCACGCGATAAGTTTGCCTGCCTTGTCTCCCTGGTCGTATATCCTGCCCACCTTGTGCTGAATGGCCGCCTGGGCCGCGTGTGTTACCAGTTCCTTGTATTCTGTGGTTTTAAGACGCAGCCGGTGGTGTACACCCTGCTCCGCCTCCTCACACGCGGCCTCTTCAAGCGCTCGCAGGTCCGCCTCAGCCGAGGTGACCTGCGCCTCTCGTTCCTTACGGCAGCCGGCAATAGCCGACCGGGCCTCCCCCCGTAGCACCGCCTTGAAGGCCTCCCACAGGGTGACTGCAGATTTCGTCGACCCAGTGTTGAGCTCAAAGTAGCGCTCAATGGAGCTAGTCAGCTCTCTTCGCATGTCCTCGTTCCGTAGGCGCCAAGCGGGTATGGGGAAAATACATCCCTCCCTTCCACCCCCTAGCTCCGCCCGCATGTACACTGGCGAATGGTCAGAGATGCCCCGTGCCAGGAGCGAGGCCTCCCGGATGTGCATATCCGGCTGCAGGGAGGTCAGGACATAGTCCAGCCGAGAGAAAGAACGATGCGGACCCGAGTGGAAGGTGAAGTGTCTACTCTCAGGGTGCATCAGCCGCCAGGCGTCCGTAAGCCCGAAGGCCTCGAGGAAATCCGCCAACCACCCCTGCCCCGGGGGGGTCACCCTAGGCGGGTGCCTGTCCAGTGTGCCGGAGGCCACCGCGTTAAAGTCCCCCCCAACCATCAACTGTCCGTCGGGGAAGGAGAGCAGAAGCTTACCCAGGTCTGCATATGCCGGTGTCTGCAGGCCGGGGGGAATATATGTGGAAACGAAGCTGACCCGCCGACCCACCCACCTCCCCGACAAACCCGCGAATCGTCCCAGGGAGTCTATTTCCGTGCGGTCAATTTGTAAGGACAGGGAGCGTCGCAGCAGGATCCCCACTCCCCTCGAGCCAGAGGTGAAGCCGGAGTGCACCGCTAGGGTATATCCAAATCTGTTGAGGGCCTGGCACGTGTTTCCCATCAAGTGCGTTTCCTGTAAAAGCACTACATCGGGAAGGTGGCGTTTGATAAACTGCATAACAATAGTACGCTTGAGCCCGTCACCCAGCCCATTGACATTCCAACTAAGGAGCCTAAGGCCCTCCCCTCCACTACTAGCCATAGTCCCTACAGAAGATATCCGCCCGTCCCCGTGCCCCGGCGCTGTCCGCCGTCCCCCAGCAACTAGTAATGTGTGACCATAACAACCATACAACGTCCCCCCCCGCAACCTTCTGCTGTGAACATCACGATTAAGGCCAACTCAAGAGGCCCAACTTCCGGCGTTAGCCATAACTCCCCTGCAGCCCCTAGAACCGTCCCCCAAACAAAACCCCCCACCCCCCTCCCTGCCCCCTGCTCTACGGGCCTGAAACTACCCACTACCCCAATTAGCAGAGCGCCTGTCGCCCAGCCCAACCCGGAGAGAGTAGCCACCCTCCCCGGAAAAACTCTGTTAGGGAAAAACTGAGGCCGGCGCCAACTCTAGCCGCCGCCCACACTATGCTGCCCGCAGTAGAACACCATGAAATTTGCAAGGCAATTTTAGGTACCAGCTCAATGTCATTGAAAAGCACTAAGGAGAGGGGGAGGGGAAGGGATCCCCAGCCATCCCACCTCCCTGCCGCCCCTCCAGGTCCCCAGTTCTGGTCACATACTTTACTGTGCGTTGCGGCCTGCCGCCGTGATCAGAATGTTCAGCGCTTCGTCGTGTCCGGGGGGGAGTCCCATCGTGGACTGTTAGATCTGGACCGCCACGACCCCTGGCTCTGTTCCGCTCTCCCCACTCCATTCTCTGACGATCCAGGGGAAGTTTCCACCACCCGGGGCAGGCGGTCCCGGTCGCGTCCGCCGCTGCCCTCCGCCGGCGCCGCGTCCAGCCACTCCCGGACCGCCTCCGGCGAGGTGAAGAAGTGCGACTTGCCCTCTGCGATGATCTTCAGTTTAGCGGGGAAGAACATCATGTATTTAATCCCTCGCTCCCTGAGCGCCGCCTTGACGCCCAGGAACGAGCGGCGCTCCTGCTGTACCCGGAGCGTGAAGTCAGGGAAGAATCTGATGGTGGCCCCCTCGCGTTGGAGATCCCCTTTCCGTCTGGCCTCTTGCAGGATGGCGTCCCGGTCCCGGTAGTTCAGGATCTTCGCGATGATTGTCCTAGGTGGGGCCCCCGGCCGGGGCTTAGGGATCAGGGCCCGATGAGCCCGCTCTATCGTGAAGAGCTTCGAAAGCCTTCCGGGCTTCAAGTGGTGGAGGATGAGGTCCTCGAGGAAGAGCTCCACACTGCCCTCCTCCATCCCCTCCGGCACACCCACGACGCGGATGTTACTGCGCCTCGCCCTCCCTTCTTGGTCCTCAAGCAGCAGAGCCATTTGGCGGTGCTGAGAGACTAGCTCATTGATGCGGCCCTCAGCCGCTTCTCTGCTGTCTGCAGGGCCTTAATGTCCGTCTCGCTGGCTTTCGACCGCTCTGTAGTCCTTCCGAGGTCCGTGCGCAGTAGGTTGACCTCGATCGAGATCTTGTCCATTTTGGTTTCCAGGTTCGTTCCCAGCGTCTGGATGGCGGCCATAATGGAAGTCAGGGAGGGTTCCGCTTTCTCCGCCGTGGGATCCGCCATCGCCCCGGGGAGCGCCGGACCAGCGGGCACGGTATACTTGTCCAGCTTGTTAGTTTGCGAGGGTTTCCCCGCCTTGGGGCGCATGGCAACAGTATCTCGGCGCTCCGTCAAAGACGTGCCCCAGTCCGGGCGCAAGCCCGGGCCCCGGGCTTCGTGGTGTGTCCCCCTGCCGCCCGGGCCAGCGCACCGTCGCCTCTTCCACGGCCGGCGTCGCACTCGTGGCCCGACCAACAGTCTCCTTCCTGCTCCGAGCGTCGGCCACTCGCGCCCCCCGTGCGCGCCAACCTCCGGCGTGAGTCACTCTCCGGGGGCCCCCAAATGGCGGGCGTTAAATTGCGAGATAGCTGTTCCAGTCGCGCCTCGCCCAAAGCAGTCCTCTGCCTCCGGTCGGCGCCTCCCCGGCAGCCTTATTCCCAGGATCGCAGCTGCCCACCGAGTCCGTGTGCCAGGGCCCACTCACTCACGTCCCGGGCCGGGCGTGGGTCTGCATTCGTGGGGTCCAGTACAGGCCTCACCCCCGCAGCGACCCCGCTGTCTCTGCCTCTGTTGCAGCCTGGTCACACTGTCTTGGAGCACTTCAGGGCCCGAGCGCCAGGGCCACGGCACTCTCCTCGTTGCACCCAGTCCGGCCCCCGATCCAGTGTTGGGCCTGCCACGTGCCTCCGGGGCCCAGCGCCGCGGAGGCAGCCTCCCCCGCCGGATCTCTGCAGGCTCGGCCCCCTCGCAGCACAGTATCCAGGCCTCCCGGTCTCTCACAGCAGTCCGGCCTTCTCCCGCGAGCGCGATCCAGCTGCGGCCCCGCAGGCGAGACAGGCCCCAAGCCGGGACCTCGAGTTACGGCCGACCCGGGTCTCAGGCTCCAACCGGTCGCAGATGCCGGCGCCGCACCAGCCGATGCGGCCACCGATCGCCCCCTCTGTCGCCGGGCGCTCCCGCTGGCCCCTGCCGAGCGCGCCCCCCTTCAGGAAGGCGGTGCGGCTGCTCCGGTGCCTGCAGGGCGGATATGGAGGCGGATTATGCGGGCAGCACAGGTGGCTCAACGGAGCTCACGAGCTAGGCGGCCATCTCCGTCGGCGCCTGGCCACGCCCCCCCCTGTGTCCGACTCTTGGCCAGGAGAGCTGAGGGGAGTGGATTTGGAGGCAGGGGGTTGTGATGAATGTGGACTCCCAATGTGGCTGCGTGTCTTCCGTTTGCCCCCCGACCCAGTGGGTGTGCCTACTTCACCCTGTGTGTGCGTGACAGGAGGTGTGCGCTTGGGCTTCCCTGGTGGTGTGGTGCCTGTGTCTGGTGGGGTGCGTGCATGGGTACGTCTGGGTGTGCTTGGGACAGGCATGGGAGTGGGAAGTGTGGATGGGGCAGGGGTAGTGGGGGGGACGTAGCGCTGCAGGAGACCCACTGCTGCAGTCAGTGTCGAGTCTATGGACCTCAGCAACAACAGGTTGGTCAGACTGCGCAGCTGAGATGCCCTCCATGTATGCCTCCATCTGGGTGAGCACTTGTGTGCGGCCACGGAGGACATTCAGCATCGCAGTCTGACCAACCTGCAACTGGCGCAGGATGTCCACAGACTCGGCATTCGCGGCAGCAGTGGAGACAGGGGCAGGGAGCGCGGTGCCTGGCAAGAAAGAGACACGTGGTGACCTAGCACGGCGGGAAGGGACCAGAGCAAGTGGGAGGCTGGTGATGGGAACAGAGGGGGCGGGTAGAGATCGAGTGCTGCTTTCAGCTGTGGAAGCAGCCTCCGCCCCCTCTGGGAGCTCAGCCTCGGACGCGTCAGCATCATAGTCGGTGGTGGGACTGGACAGGTCCTCCGCCTCACTCCCCTCGGCCTCCGTGCCTCTCGATGTGCCAGACAAGACAGCACTGCTGCCACTGGTGCTTGCTCCCTCCTCACGGTCCATGCCAGTGTCTCCCTCGGAGTCCCCCGACGATGCTGTGGGCAAGGTGAAGAGACAGGAAATAATCAGACACCAGTATACATATGTCACATGAGTCAAATCTACATAGGTCACAGTGCATAGCCTGAAAAGCAACCTGAGTAACATCTACAATACAAGGTACATATGTAGGCCCTGCAACACACAGCTGAATGACCCACCATGCCACTGAGAAACAATGGAGAGCATGACCCAACAGCAAATTACTTGATATCAAATTGGACAGAGGAGGCAGGCTCTGGGGACAACCGTGCACAGCATCTGTACCACACAGCGTTTCCAAAAAAGGGATGAGCAGGAACCATGTCTATTAACTTTGTGCATATGCTGCAAAGCTAACGCATTAAAACATGCCCAACATGACTGGGTCACTGCACCTTGAGTGTATGTCCAGACAAACATCACACACAGGCCAGACCTAGCAAGGAGACATCAGATTTTGACATGTAGGCCTTGCCCGCACAAACCACCCCCTACCTGAGACAATGTGATTGAGACAGAGGAAGTACTTACACCTCTTACCCTGGGATGAAAACACATGTGCTGCACTAAATCCTCATTGTACACAAACCACCCCTGTTGCGCCTGTCCACATACATCATTGACAACCAACCATCATCAGATTGTCGTACCAAGACACACAGGCACTGCCCACTGTGAGTATGCACAAGCAAAATTGGGTCACACTGTACAGTGGACACATGTAGCACAGTTTACGTCAATACAGATGAGGCCAGGGTACAATGCCACAGAGCCCAACCTATGCCGAAGACACAGAGAATGTCCACATTGTTGGATGACACACATGATACCTAGGAAAAGGTGCCCCAGGGCACGGTAGTGGCCACACTCCTCCATGGTCCTGGATGGATATGACTGCAACTGAAGCAACCGTCCCTGCACTATGCATTACTCCCACTCATGCACATCATGTCAGAGGGCACAACATTGGACATGCATGCTGTAAGGCAGTACACTTTAAAAACACACTCCTATGTCGGGACTCAGCATCAGTGCCAACTGACATGGACCCCACAATGACAGAATTGGCCAGGGCACAGGCAAGGTCCCAAAACCTGTTACACACCACCCCCACACATGATGCTGCAAGCATTGGGCACTTGGATTAACTGCCAGCCTAGATTACCTTGTGCAAGAGTGACTACACACAGACCAGGGAACTCATGGCAAGGAGGGGAAGGGAGGAAGAACAGCACCGGTTTACTTTGGGGAACAGGTTATGCACTGCACATTTAAACCCTGGCAGTGTATCCATGCAACTGCGCACTTCCAAAAGCTGGTGACACACAACAAACACACATGTACCTACCCCCTTCCTGCTGCTGCTTCTCCTGTAAGCGCCTGTCAAAGTCGGGGAATACCACCGCCAGCACACGCTTATGGATGTGGGTCAGACGCCGGCGCCCACGGTTCTTGTGGCTCTCAGGTGAGTCCCCCAGCAGGACCCGTGCAATCCTCCTCGTCCAGCACCGGATGTCCTGCCAGCGTTTCCTCACCTGGGCTAGGCGCCGCTTCCGACCCTCTGTCTTCCTCACGGCACTGACGGCTTGCTTCCATATCTCCCCCTTGGCATGGACGCCTACCTGTGAGGATGCAAAAGTGAGAATACTTTAATACACCTGAGCAATGACACAGAGACACACATATTATTAATTTGTCTTGTTTGAACAGGCCATGGTATGCAGGCAACTCATTGCACCTTTGTCATAGGGACATTATCCTCTGGGGAAGGCAAAATGCACTACGTGCCATTGAAAGTACACAGGTGGCATGAGGGGTGCCACACAATCAATGATCCTGGATCACATTGTGCATCACAAGCTACACCAGGATTATGTACAGCACCTCAAAGCAGTCACATGCCCCAGCCCACTGACTCAACCTCAGCAGAGTACACAGACACACACAGGCACAGGACAATCACCTGCCATTGCCAACTGCGGGTACAAACCTCACTCTTCCCATGTGCCACTAGACTGGGGGGTGTCACAGGTGTGGGGCTGGCTCAGCACGGCAGTCACACAGCACAGCTCCCAGCTCACATCACATGGCCAGGGTATATCCATCCCTCATGCCGCTGGTGTGCAACACTCCCCATATGCACTCACCCACATGACAGGGGACTTACACACACACACCAATGTCCAGGGGACGAACACATCATTTTGACACTCACAGCAAAGGTAAACTAAACAAACACACATCTATGGGTACTGTCACCTGTCACACTGGGGGGACCACAGAATCACATCAGCACTGTAGCAACAACATTCCCAGGAGGAGTAGCCAGGCAGAATGTGGCATGCACCATACATTGATTGTCACAGTAAGCAATATGCAAGTGAGGAGTGCACACAGGAACTACAGCATGCGCTGCATGGGAGACATGAGGCCTTCCCCACCCTGGGACCCACTCTAAACAACATTGCATGTCTGTCACTGGATTCAAGCAAGCCTGGCTGAAGATGGCTGAAATGCCAGAAACCGGTCCTAGGAAGCTTGTTTCTGGTCCAGGGAAGACATGGCTTGGCAGTTCGGGCTGGACTGTTCCCATGAGGCACAGGGTCAGACTGATTTGCATATGGCCATGTCTGAACTGGGGTGGCAGAGTGGGCTAAAGAACGGTGATGGATTAAACCCAGATCAGTTGACTGGGGGTGAGTGCTTGCAATGTTCAACACTCCGTCCATCATTTCCTTTTTTTTTATTTATTTTTTTATTTTTTTATTATTTCGATCAGGAAAACCAAGAGAACATTGTTACAAGAGAAGAGAATAACAAACAGAAAAAAAAAGCCAGATGAACACTGGAAATTCCACAAATTACTAAAGACGACTATATATCCCATAGTACACGGTAGAAAACACGGAGAGTTACAGCTTCTACTTTAAATCACAACAATTTCCCAAATCGGACCCCAAACCCTAAGACCTCTTTTTTTAGCTCTTTTCCCTTTACAGTTATAGAGTGCCTTCTCTAAGTTAAAAACATGATGAAATCTTGCATACCATTCCTGAAAGGAGGGTGGTTCAGCATCCTTCCAGTGAGGTGCGATAATTAAGCGAAAAATGGCAGAAGCCATGAAACAAAAATAAACTTGGGAAGAATGCATATATAAGCTATCATCAATCCCAATTAAAATCAAAGTAGGAGTTAATCGTGCTAGGCCACCTGTGACTTGATTGAGAAAATTCTCTATTTTTAGTTTCAAGATATCCAGCTGGTTACACCCACTAAACATGTGAATCATATCTGCTGGGCCCTGATTGCATCTAGGACACCGATCGGTTTCCCTTTTCCCCCATCTAAACAGTTTAACAGGGGTATAATAAAGCCTAAACAGAGTTTTAAAGTGTTGAGCTTTAAGGTTAGCTGCGAGGAGAAATTTTTTGGACAGATAAAGGGACCTACAAATGTCCACGTCTGGATCCCCCAATAGACCTGCCCAAACGCTTTCTGAGCTAGCAATATCATCTTGGTTGGCATTCAACATGATTAAATATAAATCTTTTACCCGTGGCTGCCTATATCCCAGCCAATCAAGTATCGGAATATTATCCAGTTCAGTTATTTGGGCCATTGCTAATTTAATAATCTCCCTGAATTGTAAATATTTAAAAAAGGTCTTGGTTTCTACCCCAAATTGGATTTGAAGCTCTTCAAAGGATTTTAGCTCAGATTGCTCAAATAAATCCCCGATTACATTTATGCCAGCCTGTTCCCAAATTTTCCCTAAATTATCGTAAAATAAAGATGGGAACATAGACGAGCGCCATATAAAATGATACCTATGCAGCTTAGGAATTCTCAGAAGTTTACTTGTTTTATTCCAAACATTCCAAGCGGTTCTAACAATTTTGAAGCGCGTTTTTTTATAATAACTCCCCTCAAGTTGCCTTAATAAAACACCTGATGCGAGATCCCCTAAAGCCAGCTCATAAATAGAGGGAGGAGACTCCCTACTATGAGTAGCCAAAATAATTCCTGTTCCAATTTTAGGCCGAAACAGACTAATCATTTGCTGCAAGGTTACAGCCCAAAAATAATTTTGCATATGGGGGATTGCCAAACCGCCACGATTTTGTGGCAAAGTCATCAACTTTATTGATCTTCTGATCTTTTTATAGCCCCAAAAAAACTGTGAGAATATCCCTTCAATTTTTCTAAAAAACTCATTGGAGGGTTCAATCGGGATACATCTAAATAAATAAAAAAATTTAGGGAACATAGTCATTTTAATGGCATTAGCACGTCCTATAATAGAAATGTATAATTTATCCATTCGCTTTAAGTCAATGCTAATCTTAGTTAACAACTGTGCCAAATTAATGTCCCAAATAGTTCCTACCACCGCATTTATATTTATCCCTAAGTAAATAGCCTCTGAGGACCTCCGAGCATCATAGAACTGGGTATTATTAGAGCAGACAATCTTGGTTTTAGCTGTATTCAGCCTGTAGCCAGATTGACTACCGAATTCTGATGCCAAAGCCTCAATACGAACCAAAGCGGCCTGGGGGTCAGGGGTAACTATAGCGATATCATCCGCATAGGCTAACACTTTGGTATTGTATCCCCTAACCACTATAGGTTTAATAGCCTGATCGTTGAGCATCGCTCTAATTAAAGGATCTATATACAAAGCAAAAAGAATCGGGGAGCATGGGCATCCCTGTCTAGTGCCACGTGCGATCTTTATTCTCCGGGATTCCATCCCCATCAGTTGTATTTTTGCATAGGGTTGTATATACATGGCCTTTATAGCTGTCTGAATACGGGGACCAAAACCATTAGTACTTAAGATCTGCCATAAGAGGGGGAGGAGCCTAGCCTGCAGCCGAGATGGCCGCCTAGCTCTTCGGCTCCGCCGACCCTTTCGCCCTTCGTCGATATCCTGGCAAGAATCCTGCGCCTCCGAGCCCTACGCTTACCTGCGCCACGTCCCTGACCACGATACTTTGACTCCGGTCGAAAACGGAGCTCCCCCGGCGGAGTTGGGCCCCGGTTTCCATTCCGGCCTTCCAGGCGGTCGCGGCCGGGCCATTGTTTAGTGGGGACGGCCGGCGGCGACAACGATAGCAGCGGCCGCTGTGGAGAGGGAGGAGCCGGTACACCGGACCTGGAGCGCGGCGCTGGGATTCTCACAGCAGCCTTTTTCGTGCTCGGCTGCCCAGCGCGCCCCGCTCGCAACATTGTATCCAGCTCCCGTATACTGTATCCCGGCCCAGCTGGGAGAGGGCCGGGATCGCTTCTTTGTTGCAGCCTACAGCAGCGGACGCCATCTTCCGCATCGGAAGCCCTGGTCTCGCCGGTGGGTTTCCCTGCACCACAGATTCTCCTGTCCCTGAAGCCTTTCCACGACCGGCTGCCTCCACGTTTCCTGCACCACCGGGGCCCCGCAGAGAGCTTATCACCTTCCAGATACCGATGGTTGGTGAGGGGGGCTGGCTCCCCGGGGCGCTCGATGGTTGCTTGCCTAAGATGGCGGACGCAACAGCACCCTCCATCCTTGATCCACCGCTGGGGCTTCGCGACATCCTGGCAGCACTGGAGGACCTGTGGTTGGCCTTCCGCGACTCTGCCACTGGTTTGGAGGACCGGTTTGATCGGACTTTTTCAGCTGGCCATGATGATTCTCCAGTGCGGCATGTTAAGCCACATCTTCAGTCGACTGTCGGTGGATCACCCGAGTTGAGGTATGTGGCGGTGACGGGGGGACGTGTCCCAGTGCCCGCTGCGGTACTCCTCGGCTCTGCCCTGGAGGAGTCTGACAATCCTGCTCCCTTGGTATGGCCGGAGCTTGTGCCTCAGCCGCCGTTTTGCCCATCTCCTCTGTCCTTTGGTGCCACGTCTCCGAGCGTCCTCCTGGACTTGCTTCCTGTACATCGGCCGGCCGCTACTCTGGGATTTATGCATCGTCCTGCTCCCTGTTGTGCTAGCCACCGCATAGCAGTGGCGCATTCTGTGGTCCTTTACTATCGAGCTTCGCTCCAGTTTGACTTGTCTCTTACCCCTCGATTGCTGCAACGGACTCCATGGTGGCCCATCCCGTCCAGGTTGGCTGTACTGCAATTGGACTCTGTTGGACTGCAGATTCGAAGGGGCCAAGGCTGAGGAAGGGGGTTTTTCTTGTTGCACACTGATACGTATATGGCTGGGACTGGGACTTGTGACTGTTGGAGGTACATGTAGCAGGGTGTTAGGTCGGGGCCTGGGGTTGGGTGACCGCGGGTAACGATTTTGCTTGTATTGAATAGATCCTTGACCCTCCTCCGATCAACCGTGACATTCTTTTTCTTTTTCTTCTCTTTCTCTTCTCCTACATTTCGGGTACTCTTTTGGGGCGACAGACACACTGCTAGGGGGGGTAGGCCGTAGCCTCTGCATGCGTGTAGGGTGGGGGGTATATTTCCTTGTTGGTTTTTTTTTTTTTCTATGGGCCTCCTTTTTCTTTCTTTCTTTTCTCTCTTTCTCTTCTCCCTTTCTACTCTTTACCTTTCTCGTTTGTTCTCTCCTTTCTTATTTCTTGGGTCGAGGGGAGGATTGGGAACTTGTGGGTAGTGCTTGGGGATCGTCATGTGATATGCTTCTTTTCTATCCTGATTTTATTGAGTGCGATTGATTACCTTACGGATAATGCTTGCTGACTCTTCTGATGATCGTTGCCCACTATAGTCCTAACTGCATTGCTCTGATTCGGATCCTTCCAGACCTGTTGCTATGGACTTATTTCAAAACTTTATAAAACTTAAACCTCATCATCCTGCGCTCGGCGGCACAATTGTGTATAACGTAATCTGGTCTATTTGTGCTTGTACTGATATGCTGCTGAATCGTATAATTGCTTGCTGATGTGCCCTTTTTTTATGTCGAGGCCGGCCTGAGGGTTGTAGGCCCGTATTTGTCTGCACATTCTGTTAAATAAAGGTTTTCCAAAAAAAAAAAAAAAAAAAAAAAAAAAAGATCTGCCATAAGAAGGCCCACTCAACCTGATCAAAAGCTTTCTGAGCATCTAATAAAATCAAGGACATTTGACACCCCGTCTGTTCGGTGATATCGAATAAAGAGATCACCCGGCGAACATGGTCAGTTGTTCCGCGAGCAGGAATAAATCCGTGCTGCCATGGACTAACCAGGGAAGCTATTATTTTTGCTAGTCTACGGGCTATAATTTTCGAATATAATTTCTCGTCCGTATTTATCAAAGAGATTGGTCTATACGAAGCGGGGTCTTGGGGTAGTTTCCCTTTTTTCAAAAAAATAATTATATTAGTGTCCTTCCAAGACTGAGGTGGGGTACCATGATACTGTACTGCTAAAAACAAGTCCAATAACATATGAGCTAGCTCAGGCTGCAAAGCCTTATAAATTTCTATCGGAATTGCATCTGGGCCAGCAGCCTTGCCGGATGCCATATTCTGTAATGCCTCAATAACTTCAGCTAGTGTAATATCTTTTTCCAATTCCTGTATAGTTGTCGGAGGAATAATTGAGCCCAACCCAGCTACTATTTGGGGATCAATCCCCGATTTATAAACATCACCATAAAATTCAGCAAAAACTTGAAGAATGTCCTGAGGATCAGTTACTATGTTCCCATCCCGGCGTTTAACCTCCCAGATATTATTAGCTGCCGTCCTCTGTTTCAATTTTAATGCGAGGTGTCTCCCGATCATTTCCCCATATTCATAATTATCCCTAGCCCGTGTTTGATATAATTTAGCATTCCTGTTATTGTATATTCCGTTTATTTTAGCTTTAACCCTTATCACTTCTAATTCAATTAACCCTGATGCATCTGTCTGTTTACTTTCAATAGTCCGCAAATGTAATTCCTCATTCGTAGAGAGATCCGCCATAAGTTGTTGCAAACCCAGCCTCTGCTCTTTTCGAAGATGCCCAACAAAACTAATAATCTCCCCCCTTAGGCATGCTTTAAAGGTATCCCAAACAATTTCCCTTGATGCGCTATAACGATTTGCCTCAAAAAATTGCTTGGTCCAACTCCTGAGATGATCGAAAAATCCTTCGGTTAACAAAAGTTTCCTACCGAAGGACCATTTTAAGGGACGGTTCAGATGTTCCAGAAGC
Source organism: Triturus cristatus (assembly GCF_964204655.1). Lineage (NCBI taxonomy): Eukaryota > Metazoa > Chordata > Amphibia > Caudata > Salamandridae > Triturus > Triturus cristatus. Next base: position 35,553,293 of record NC_140584.1, on the reverse strand, counting down.
TCTATCTCCAGTATCAAAGGGTTATGATCTGATAACACCTTGGGGAGTATCCGTATGTTGGCTCGCTCTATAAGAGAAGTAGATAAAAAGAAATAATCAAGCCTAACATATTTCTGGTGGGGACAGGAAAAATAAGTATAACCAACATCTCCTACTTCTTTTCGAGCCCACACATCGACTAATCCATGGCTCCCTGCTAGAGCTTTAAGGGCCTTAAATACCCGTGGCTTCCTCCCGTCATACTTTCCCTGAGAGATATCCGATGTACCTAAGTGGATATTAAAATCTCCACAGATTATAAGTGGAGAAGGCCAGGCGGCTAACTCAAGCTCTAACTTGGCCCATAGCTCAGAATCATCAAGATTGGAGCCATAAATTGTGCATAAGGTTATCCTACAAGGTAATAAGGCTATTGCCCATCTCCCCCATTTATCCGCAAGGGTTTGCTCCGCCACAGGCATCCGGGTGGAGGTGTGAATAGCCACTCCTCTTGTAGTGGTAGTCTGCCGTGAGCAGATCGCCTGCATGTACCCGGGAATAATATTTATGCCTCTCTTCTGGAAAGGTATATGGGTCTCTTGTTGGCAGATAACATCCGCCCCCCATGATCGAATAGCTTCTGCAGATCTATATCGTTTGCCAGCATCGTTCAACTCCCCTATGTTCAATGAACAAATTCTCAACCTACCCATCACAATAACTTTTATTCCAATGCAGTGACTTAAAACATTCCAGCATCTCAATATCAAACAATTTTTGCCTCTTTTCTGGTTTCCCTGAACTTTTTACTCCCCACCCTTCCCTGCCTACCCCACTCCCTGTCCCTCGCCTCCCCAAACATCCCCCCCATTCCCCCCACCCTGTAAATGAAAGCAACAGACTTGCCAGGTCTGTGGTGGATGAATATTGTGCTCTCCCGAAATGAACAAAACTAAACTTAGCTAATACCCCCTTTTTATCCAAGATAACGCTTCCCATGGCCAAAGGCCCTGCGTTTCTCCATTCTAACCGCCCTGAGAGAAAAAAAAAGGGAGGAGGGGGGAAACAGGATATAGTATTAACTTAATTACTCCTAAGATTTAACCTTCCCTCCTGCATCCAGAAACTCCTTTGCCTTTATCTCGGATGTAAAACAACTTGTGGTATCCCTCCAAATTACTTTTAAACGAGCGGGGTTTAAGAGGAAGGCCTGAGCTCCCTTCTCTTGAAAGGGCTTGATCATCTGACATAGACGCCACCGGCGCTCTACAGTGACATGACAGAAGTCAGGTCTAGAAAAAAAAGAAAACCCCTCAGCTTTTAATTGGGCCTCTGGTCTTGCTCTTTCAAATGCACTCTGTCTCAACAAAAAATTTCCAAAATAGACCAGCAACGCCCTAGGTTTGGCATCGGGTCGAGCAGGTTGACGAATGGAAAAAGGGACACGGTGTGCCCTTTGTACCTCCTTTTGCCAGTCCCAACCGACCAAGTCCGGCAGGGAGGCCTGCAATAATTGAGCCATATAGGTACGAGGGTCAGACCCTTCCCTTCCCTCCGGAATACCCAAAAATCTCAGGTTATTCCTACGCTGGTAATTCTCCCCCTCCTCCAGCTTCCACTGAATGTCGACAATTCGTGCCTCATGAGCGTCCACTTGACCTTTAGAGCCTGCGACCTCTATTTCCAAGACTTATGTCCGAGACTCAATATCGGTCATACGATCACTTATATCCTTACAAGTCCTTGCAACCTTCCCGATTGCCCCTTGAAGTTTACGATAGGCATTCTGTGACCTCTTTTTTTTTTTTTTTTGTCCTCATCTCACCTATAAACTATTTGCAGGACGTAGCTGGTCAGTTTAATGATGGGGCGCCCTCCGACCGCCTGCACTTGTTTAGGTTATCCAACCAATCCCCTTATGTCGTCCGGGATTTAGGTGTTAATCATAGGACAATGATATTTCGACCCTTAACATCAGCAAAATGGAATCAACGGAGTCTCAATTCCTGACCCAAACGTATAAAGGGTGCCCAGAGTGTAGAGAGGCTAGGGCTGGTACTCAAGGATTCTAGCCGGGCCATAGCAAGTGCGGATTTTAACCAGTCCTCGATTTTCGGAGGGAGGGGGTCCTTCCATCTTAAACAGATCTCCCTTCGGGCCAACAAAATCAGACATAGTAACAGCCCTCTATCAGGTTGAGCCATACTGGCAGTGGACACCTGATCATTAGCAAAGAAAATCAGAGAGCCGTTCAGCACAATATCAATTCCAAAAGACATACATAAATATCTGCACACCCCTTCCCAGTATAGTCCAAGTTTGGGACAATCATAAAAAATATGTATGTCATTGGCTTTGGGGAGCGAACACCTGGGACAGCTCGGTTCAGGATTAGGGGCGAATTTCGAGATCTTCTCCGGAGTATAATAGATTCGATTGGTGACAAAAAAGTGGTTTTTCTTCAGACTAGCAGATTTGGTGTATTTATAGAGCAGGGTCATGGAAGGTTCTAGGAGATTCCCGATATCGACTTCAAAAGGTGAATCGTTCCAAGCTGACACCTGATGAGGGATACCCACATCATCTGCGTTGATCAGGAGCCTATACCATATGGAGATTTCCTTCTTCAGATGTTAAATATTTTTTAGAGCAGCTTCCACCTCTCCATTACCCCTTAAATTCTCCTTTTCTGTTTCAAACCAAGATTTTAGTTGGATAAACTTAAATCTTGAAAACCCCAGACCAATTCTTGCCTTCAATACCTCCCAAGGATGTATGCCATTTTCGTCCCCCAACTCAGACCAAGTCTCGACCCCAGCTCTTTTAATTGGGAGAGCCAAGCTGTCCTGGAGGCAGGGGGGGGTCCCCGGGGAGTCCCAGATCGGAGCCTGATCGGAATAGTAGCCTATCCCACATCTGGAACGGATGAAATACCAGACCTCCAAAGCATTTTTAATCACCTTCAACCTTACTCGTTTGAAGAATTTTGGTGAGCCAAACTTGTAGAGAAACCCTACTTTATTCCCCCGATCTTCAGAATTGACCAATTCCCCCAACACCTTACCCCAGGAAGATGCAGTTGGTTCCCCTAAAAGCATCCTAATGGCCTTAAATTGAAAGGCAACCAGATAGCACCGAATATCTGGGAGGGCCAATCCCCCTTTAGCTAGGCGACGCCTCAGTTTTTTCCAGGAAAGCCTAACACCCTTCTCACCCCAGATGAAGCTCCCGATTTTACTTTGCGCCTTGGAGATAGAGTGTTTAGGGAAACCTAGAGGAACTGCATTGAACAGGTAGGTTAATTTCGGGAGGATGGTCATTTTAACTAAATTCACCCTCCCGAAGATGGTCAAAGGGAGATTCCTCCACCTTGCAAACAACTGATCAATTTCCTTTATTATCTTTTCTACATTGATAGATGGAATTTTTTCGAGATCTTTCACAATGACAATTCCAAGATATTTAAATGTATTACTGATGGCCCCTCTCCACTGACCTATGTTCCAGCACATAACCTCCGTCTTCGTGGAGTTAGCCAGATAACCAGAGATTGCCCCAAAATCTTCCAACAGAGCCCCGACCTTTGGCAGAGTTGTCTTGGGGTTGTCTGTGTAGATAATTATATCGTCCGCATATAGTGCAATTTTGGAACGATATTGCTGAGTTTTAAACGGGGTTATAGACTCATCTAGCCTTATAGCTTGGGCGAGAGGCTCAATGTAAAGATCGGACAATAAAGGGGAGATGGGGCAGCCCTGCCTAGTCCCTCTTTGGATATTAAAACTAGGAGTAAGTACACCATTGATGAGAATTTTAGCTGAGGCATCCTGATAGCACTTTTTCAAAGAATGAATAAAGATTGAACCAAATCCCATCTCCTCCAGCACCTCCCAAAGATAGGCCCAGCACACCCTGTCAAAAGCCTTGGCCGCATCTAGCGCTACCACCGCCAAGGGTTCGAGTCTAGAAATCGCCAGATCGATGTTTCCAATAAGTAGCTGGGTTTGTTCCTACATGTGTCTCCCAGTAATGAACCCTTTCTGGTCTGTATTAACCAATCCCGGGGCTAATTTGCCCAATCTCCCTGCCAAAATGCCCATAAAGATTTTATAATCTGCGTTAAGCAGGGAGATTGGGCGATATGAATCCGCTCTAGCTGGGTCCTTCCCTGGCTTAAGAATCAGGACAATGATAGCCTCCCTCCATGAACTAGGAACAAGGCCTGTTGTGCTGTAAATTGAATGGAACAGGGAGCCCAAGACAGGAATGACTTCCTCAGAGAGGGATTTATACACTTTGTTTGGGAGGGCGTCGATGCCGGAGGCTTTACCATTTTTAGAGAGCTTTATTTGATTTCTTATTTCCTGCAATGTAATTGGGGAATCAAGGAGATCTTTATTGGCCTGTGTTAGCATGGGGAGGGATTTTGAGCGCAGCCACCCACGGATTTGTTGTTTAGAGGGGGATAAATTCTCCCTATAAAGATCCGCAAATAAGGTAAGTATAGTGTTTTGAATGTCACCTATATCTGTGGATCTATCTCCTTGGCTATTTATCACCAGCTCGGCTATGTCATTCTTCGAGCGATCAGATCTCGCTTTCCATGCCAAAAGAGCCCCAGCCCTCTCCCCATACTCATAGTTCTCCATCTTACTCCTTTCCCATTGCTTCTTACACTTCTCTTCTAAAATACCTCTATAACTTTGTCTTGCTTGTTCAAGATCAAGTTCTGCCTGCAACACCCCTTGTCCATCTGAGGATTTTAATAGCCTCAAATGCTCGGCTTCTAGCAGTCTGATATTCTCTTCGCCCACCTTTAACGCACTCCCTTCGGAACGATTTTGAAAACATATGAGACTGTGGAATCGGCCTCTCAGGGTAGCCTTAAAGGCGTCCCACACTACCTCAATTGCAGCTGAACCTATATTGATATCAAAAAATTCCAAAGACGATGTTTTAACTTCCTGAATTAGATCTAAATCATCTAACCTTCCCCTGCTGAGAGTCCATCTCGATTGAGATTTTATTAGTAATTTTTTGAAGGAGCCGAAAACAGGGGAATGGTCCGAGAGATGGCTGGGGAGAATAGATATAACAGAGTCTTTCCCAAGTAAAGACTTACTGGCTAATAATTAGTCGATCCTAGAGAAATGATGGAATCTCTTGCTGTAGAAGGTATATCCAGCCCTGTCACCTTTTGTATACCTCCACACATCGACCAAGCCGAGATCATGAATCAAATTCTTCATTGCCCGTCTGACAAGGGGAGTTGAGATGGAACGCACCTGATTCGACCGGTCCAAAATAGGATCTAATAGGACATTGAAATCACCTCCAACAATTATTGGGGGGGCCACCAACATAAGCTTGGATTGCAGCTTAACAATGTAAGAAGGGTCATCGATATTCGGGCCATAGAATGAGGCGCACGTCAAGACAGTCCCCCCAAAGTCCAACTGAACTATCACCCATCTCCCTGATTGATCGGTCTGGATGGATTTAATTGAGCAGGTTAGCCCCCGTTTAACCAGGACAGCCACCCCACGGCTATTCATACATTGATTCGAGACGCCATAGGTTTTTATCCAGGGTACTCCTGAAAATAGTTTATTCGACTCCCCTGTGGTCAGATGGGTCTCCTGTAGGAGGCAAACCCGAGCTTTGAAAGTTCCAAGTATTTCATAATCAGCCTTTGCCTCCTAATACACCGTAGCCCATTTACGTTCCAGGAAAGAAGACCCAAACCGGCCTGGTCAGTAGTTACATTTGCCATCCGTATTCATCGCCCTCCCACATTGATGTCATTCCGGAAGTTAATTCCCAAGAGTAAGATGAGGTTATTTTAATTTTATTATTTTAATTTTAATTTTTATATTTATTCCTTACCCACCCATGGTGACCCCCCCCCCCCCGAAAACAGCCCCCTCCCTCACCCCCGTGCGTGCCCCTAATCCCTTGAGGAACCCTCCCTTGAAGATGGGTGAACCCATTAGGTCACTCTCACCTCGGGTTTAAAAAAAAAAGTAGTATACTAGGGGAGAAGATTGGAGGCAGGATAGGAAAAAAGGAGTGCAACAACGGATATACTATCCTGTGAAGAGGCCCTCGCTTGTTTACATAACAAACCTCACTTTGCCTGCTCTGCCCTCCTTAGTCCAGCCATGAAGTAATCTACTTCTTCAACTGTATGGAATAAGTGCATCTGATTGTTATGCATAGCACGCAACTGAGCCGGAAATTTTAGTTGTACCTTAACACCCAGAGACCTCATTTCCTCCATTCTGCTGCCCATTTCCCACTGCCTTGTAGCCGTTATGTGGGAAATGTCAGACCTAATTTGAAAGGTAAATGGATCCGAACCATTTGGAGAAAAAGTTAAAGAACCCTCCTTGAGACCAAGTGATAGAACTAACTCTTTTACTGAATATGAGAGGAAGTTAACCAAAATCTTCCGGGGTTTCTGTTTTTACGGGTTTTTCCTGTAGGGATCACGATGAATTCTTTGGATTTCTGACATCAAATCAATGTCAGACTGATCTTTTAAAACAGACCCCTTTAAAATAGAGATGACAAACCCCTTTAAGTCTGAACCTTCCAAGTTCTCGGGAATATTGAGGAGCCTTAGATTATTCTTCCTTGAATGGTTTTCCAACCTTTCGATGTCGTCCTTCAGAGCCTTTTGTTGTAAGGTTAACTTCCCTACTTCCCTTGCGGCCTCACTTATAGTTTCTTTAATGCCAGGTATTTCTGCTTCGAGAAGGCCCGTCCTTACCGCCATCTCATCAAGCCTCTGGGACAGAACTTCACAGGAAGCCTTGATCGCCGCCTGATTGGCTTCAGAGACAGAGAACCTTCCCGCAAGTTCTGCTTGATTTAATTCCGAGACCTTAAACCCACTTAACATCTCCTTCTTCATGGCGATTAATATATCCGATAGAGATCGCACTTCGGAACCCTCTGCTGCTTCCAAGCTTCCTGCTGTGAGACACCCGGAGGGCGCTCCTGTTGATAAGGGGGCACCTGCCGAGGAACATGGCGGCCGGCAGATAACGGTCGCGGCCGCACTCACCTCGGGTCTTTTCACGGGATGAGGGGGAATGAAGGGAGGCAGGGAGGCATTCCGGGGGCCCTGTGAGCTGATTTTTCTTCTGTTCGTCGGTCTTTGCCTGGCGAAGTGCACGCAGCTTTCAGCGAGTCCTCCTCTGTTCCAGTCACCCGGACTTGATGGGCTTCAGCAGTCAGTCTCCCGGCTGGAGGTGGGAGGAGGCAGCGACGCTCCGTAGGCTCCGGGTCTCTGCCTGTTTCTGGTTCCGGGTTTCGGGGGCAGTGTCAGCACTAGCAGCGGTGATGCCGGAGCAGCAGTGGGATCCCTATCGAGGGCATTCGGAGCAGGCAGCTGGGATTTCAAAAGCGAGAATCGCGCGCCATTCCTCAGAAGAAGACAGAGGTGATATTCAAGCCTCAGAGGGGGTCAAATCTCCGGTAAGGTGTAACGACGATTTTTCAAGCCTGGTTGGTTTGATCCCGGCGCCCTGGGGAGGCGGCATTGACATTCTAAGTAACTGTATGGAGGTGAATGAAGGTGGCTATACAAAAGGTATTGTCTCTCCTCCTAGAGTGGGTCGCTATACCCTAAGAGCAAGAGCTGCTTATCCATTGCAGAATTCAGAGGTTTCCCATGTCCCCGCGACCCAAAAAAAGACATCTATTGTTAACTTAACTAAAGCAAAGTTAAGGAGGTCCGGGGCTAGGTTTGGGGAGAGCGAAGAAGAGGAGGAGGAATTGAAACAGAGAGGGGTTTCTAAAGCTAAAATTAGAGTTAAAAAGAAACCCATACTTATTTCAAAAATCACCCCCTCACTAAAAACCTACTATAGAGTCATGGCCGCCACAGTGGAGCCCAATCAAACTACTGAAGGGTCCCTTGATGACCCGGAGGGGTTTTTCTTTAAAGTAAAATCCAAGCCTAAACAGAAATTAGTTGTACGTGATGGGGGAGCCTCCTCCCCTGTGACCCCGTTTTCTCAATGTAAACAAAGGGGGGCTAAGCAATCTACTAAGCGGCCCATTGGGTCTCTAACTGACTCCCCAGTACTTAAGGCTCCACAACAAGGTGTAACCCTCTCGAATAGGTTTAATGTTTTGGGACCACCGGACGAGGAAGGACCCGCACCGTTTAAAGATCCCTCCGGAGACTTATCAACAGGAGCGCCCTCCGGGTGTCTCACGGCATTCTGTGACCTCTTACTTTCCATCCGGGATTCCTCCCGGTGTGCAACAACGCACTGCAAAATTGACTCTAAAGTTGGAGGAGCCTGATTAAGCCCAGCTTCAGATCCATTATTGGATTTAGGTTTAATAGTACCCATCAGTTGGTCCCCGAGTGCATAATCCCAGTTCAGGGTTGCCTGTTTTTGGCCCTCATGTCTCTTAGGGCAAAGATTCAGAGATTGAACCGTTGCTGCAGAACCCGAGGCGGAGGCTAGCTTAACCTTATGCTGTGATGCCTGCTCGTCGCTGGACAAGGTTTCCCCGCCCGAGTCTGAGCCGAGTTCTGACCAAGTTGTAACAGATAATGAAAAAAAGTCATTTGCCTCTGAATCTAAATCTTTATCCCAGTCCCGACGTGGGGTCCGGCGACCCCTAGAGCTCCCCTTATATTTTAGCGCATGGTCAGTCATCTGAGTGGCCATCATTTCCTTTGGTTTTTGCTTTGTTCGTCATATGTTGGCAGGGTATGCTCAGACGTGAGTCCCTTGCTCACTTTGCCACTGGATTCAAGCAAGCCTGGCTGAAGACGGCTGAAATGCCAGAAACCGGTCCTAGGAAGCTTGTTTCTGGTCCAGGGAAGACATGGCTTGGCAGTTCGGGCTGGACTGTTCTCATGAGGCACAGGGTCAGACTGATTTCCATTTGGCCATGTCTGAACTGGGGTGGCAGAGTGGGCTAAAGAACGGTGATGGATTAAACCCAGATCAGTTGACTGGGGGTGAGTGCTTGCAATGTTCAACACTCCGTCCATCATTTCCTTTGGTTTTTGCTTTGTTCGCCATATGTTGGCAGGGTATGCTCAGACGTGAGTCCCTTGCTCACTTTGCCACTGGATTCAAGCAAGCCTGGCTGAAGACGGCTGAAATGCCAGAAACCGGTCCTAGGAAGCTTGTTTCTGGTCCAGGGAAGACATGGCTTGGCAGTTCGGGCTGGACTGTTCCCATGAGGCACAGGGTCAGACTGATTTCCATATGGCCATGTCTGAACTGGGGTGGCAGAGTGGGCTAAAGAACGGTGATGGATTAAACCCAGATCAGTTGACTGGGGGTGAGTGCTTGCAATGTTCAACACTCCGTCCATCATTTCCTTTGGTTTTTGCTTTGTTCGCCATATGTTGGCAGGGTATGCTCAGACGTGAGTCCCTTGCTCACTTTGCCACTGGATTCAAGCAAGCCTGGCTGAAGACGGCTGAAATGCCAGAAACCGGTCCTAGGAAGCTTGTTTCTGGTCCAGGGAAGACATGGCTTGGCAGTTCGGGCTGGACTGTTCCCATGAGGCACAGGGTCAGACTGATTTGCATATGGCCATGTCTGAACTGGGGTGGCAGAGTGGGCTAAAGAACGGTGATGGATTAAACCCAGATCAGTTGACTGGGGGTGAGTGCTTGCAATGTTCAACACTCCGTCCATCATTTCCTTTGGTTTTTGCTTTGTTCGCCATATGTTGGCAGGGTATGCTCAGACGTGAGTCCCTTGCTCACTTTGCCACTGGATTCAAGCAAGCCTGGCTGAAGACGGCTGAAATGCCAGAAACCGGTCCTAGGAAGCTTGTTTCTGGTCCAGGGAAGACATGGCTTTGCAGTTCGGGCTGGACTGTTCCCATGAGGCACAGGGTCAGACTGATTTGCATATGGCCATGTCTGAACTGGGGTGGCAGAGTGGGCTAAAGAACGGTGATGGATTAAACCCAGATCAGTTGACTGGGGGTGAGTGCTTGCAATGTTCAACACTCCGTCCATCATTTCCTTTGGTTTTTGCTTTGTCACACAGGGACACAATAATAACAATGAAGGAGGTGGTATGCACACCGTGTTTCACTCATTGTAATCCTTTTTGTCCGATCCATATTTAACAAGCTTTACGAATTGCGTGCGGAACTGGGCTATGCTTAGCCCTAAATGCATTTGAACATATACGAACGTGTATAGAGCGCGTGATCCACGTTCCACTCCCAGTCGCACTGCATTTGATGGATGCCAGATCCAACCTATGTTTAACCGTTAATCCTTCATCCGATAGTGTCCTTGCATGTTTATCAAAATTTCTTTATCTCACTTGTCCAGTCCACATATATAACGTACTGTATTTTGGAAACTTCTCATATTAACACGCGCCCATCCGGACTTCTTCGGAAAATACGATCCAAATACACTGGATAGTTCAGAGCAGCATTCCTTTATTTAGAACCCAATGCATTTCGGGCTTGTCTCAAGCCCTTCGTAAGGGGTAACTGTAAATTGACAATTACAAATAATGCATCAATGTTTGATAGTACCAACATCTATTGGAATTACATTTTGTTCATGTGTCATTTTGTGCTCAAACAATATATGATTATTAAATAGTTTTTGAGTAACAGTAACAATAAAACAAACCCCATGTGTTAATTCTTCAAAACCCTATTACTCATATTCATCATTCACCCAGAAACGTGATTTAAAAGCGAACTCAATTCTAGAAAGATAACTTTAGAATGAGACATTAAAATAAACTGTGTGACATCCTACTTTCCCTATGAAGATTTTTTCTTTCTAACGGTGTTTGCTTGTTTCATCATCTTGCGCCCGTCGATACAAACACATTCTCATCCCCTCCTCAATTCAATTGCTCAAATCACGTGTGTAAACTAACACTGTTTCTCCTACTTGTGACTACCCCTTTCATATCTCTCTCCTGACACAATGCCAGAAGTCACAGTCACAAAAAAGGGGCACAGTCTAAGCTAGTGGAGTCAGCCCTCACCTGCTCCCCTGGTCGACCATACAGCATGGTGTACTGTGGGAGGATCACATCCAGCAGGGCAATGTTCTCCTCCTGTGTGAATGGCTGGGCCCTCTCCACAGACCTGGACATGGTGCCAGAGGAATCACGAGCAGCAGCAGTGTTGTGGAATGAAAGGATGTGCAGGCAAGTGCTCTCTCATGGGACCTGGCTGCCTTATATCTGCCTTGCTGGCCTGTTTCATTTACAGGAGTACAGAGAGATTGGTCAGTCACATTAGCATCCTATGTTTCCTCCAATCCCTTCAAACCTACCCCAGTGAGTGGCTGTGCATGGTTTAAAAAATGAGCATGATGTCAAGTCAACAACCACTTTGCAACAAAGTATATTGTTTCCAACTGACTTCTGCTGGCCACCTGATGCAAAAAATCAAACTGTAAACTCGGTCTCCATGACAACCAGCATGCATTTAGGCCATTATACTTGTCCCTCATGTGTCCCCTATGTTATTTCAACATTTTCACACAGGTACGGTGCGTTCCACGGCCCTAGGGCACCCCAAATGCAGTGATACGGACCGTACACGCGTGTGTAGGGTCCCTATCACTATGGGAGTGCTGGCGCATGCGTATGCCATAGTGATACGACCCGTACACGCGTATGTACGGTCCGTATTACTATGGCGTACGCATACGCCAGCACTCCCATAGTAATACGGACCGTACACACGCGTGTACGGGTCGTATCACTATGGTGTACGCATATGCCAGCACTCCCATAGTGATAGGGACCCTACACACGCGTGTACGGTCCATATCACTATGGCGTACGCATACGCCAGCACTCCCATAGTGATAGGGACCCTACCCACGCGTGTACGGTCCGTATCACTATGGCGTACGCATACGCCAGCACTCCCATAGTGATAGGGACCCTACACACGCCCTCAGAGCGTATGTACGGTGCGTTTCACACCTGACAGTGGTGACAGGCGGCACACAGACAGGAATAGAGCTGTCATACTTGGCCAAGGCTGGACATCAAGGCATTGTCTGTGCACTACAATATGTGTCGGGCACAGGTGTGTCAGGCTGTGATGTGGCACATTACTCCTGAGGTGTGAAGCTAATTAAAGTATGATGAGCTGTGTACACATGTCATGTGTGATGGTGCACTATGTGCCACACATCCCCTTCACTCCTTTGACATGTGTGCATGTAGTACAGACTCGTTGAGCCATGCATCACTGGCATGGCACAGTCACCGACACCCGCAAGTGTCCCCTGATGCCAGGTACACGGAATATTACCCCTGAGATGTGAATGCCCGCGTTGCACGCTGTAACTATGTCATGTGTGTGTCATGTGTTCCCATAGGTTTGCTGTAGGTGTTTGGTCAAATGCATCTGCAGTTGCTGCAACCAACATGTGTCTGTGTGTAGATGGGCATGGCACACTGTTACGCACACCAGCCCACATGTGTAATCCGACGTAAGGTGTGTATGTATGCATGGACACGGAGTTTCATAACAAGGACATATCTGCATACTCTCAATGTATGTGTGATCAGTCTTGACATGTACTACTTCATGGCAAGGGGTGTGGTCTGTCCTTTGTCAATGACATGTGACCTGTGCATCTAGTGTTCGGCAACCTGTCTGTACAATAAACATCCTTCTTCTGCATATATGTGGATGTCTGTAACTCCTGTAATGCGTCTGCCTGTTCACTTACACTGGCCCACAGCTAGTTTCATGGCATGGCATATTGAGGTTGAGAATCGACGTTTGTAGCTGGCTCTTGGTAGGAGTGTCACCTGCCTGGCATACATGTCCAGGGCATATTGCACAGACCTGACTCTGTATGTAGCATATGTGTATTGCCTGTTGAACATGTGCTCAGTACATTGACATTGGTGGTGTACTGTACTCACTCGTCGTTGTCCCTTCAAATTCACTGCAGGGCTCCGCCTCTCCCTTGACCAATTCCGGACTTGGCTGACCTGAGGGAACATGACTGTATACGCCGCTACCACTTCCCCCAACAGTTGATTGAGGACTTGACGACACGGCTGGCACCACATCTCCAACCGCTACACAGGTATCCTACTGCACTGACACCCAAGATGAAGGTGATGGCAGCCCTACATTTCTTTGCCACGGGTACCTTTCAACATACTATTGCTCACGTTGGTGGCATGTCCCAAACCATGTTCAGCCGTGTGCTGCATGATTTTTTAGAGGCCATGTTGGATCACCTGGATGAGTTCATTAAATTCCCAACTCCTGAGCAGTTGACAGGTGTCAAGCGTGAGTTCTATGCCCTGGGAGGGATGCCCCATGTCATTGGGTCCATAGATGGAACACATGTGGCTTTGGTACCACCACAGGCACAGGAGGTAGCGTATAGAAACCGCAAGCATTACCACTCCATTAATGCCCTTGTGGTGTGTCTTGCCAACATGGTGATTTCACATGTCTGTGCTCGTTTTCCAGGATCAGCACACGATGCTTACATCATGAGGCGTAGCAGGGTGCCTGAAATGATGCTGCAGCTGCGCAACGAACGGGCATGTATTGTTGGTGGGTATACTCTGTCAGTCCTGTATTTAGCGTCATCTTCCTGTCTTACTGCTTCTCCTGACCCACTTCTGTCCATGCTGTTTCCATGTAGGGGACGCTGGCTATCCTAACATGCCATGGCTGATCACGCCTCTCCGCAACCCCAGCACGGCTGCCCAGCACCGCTACAACAACGCCCATGGGCGGACCAGGCGAGTGATAGAGAGAACGTTTGGCCTCCTGAAGAGCCGATTCCGTTGCCTCCACAAGACCGGTGGCGCACTCCCATATGCACCGGAGAAGGTCTGCAAGATCTTCCTCGTGTGCTGCATGCTGCACAACATGGCAGTGGAGAAAGCTGTGCCACTCATCCTGGATCCAGATGAGCAGGACCATCCACCCGTGGAGGATGAAGGGCTTGGTCACGAGGCAAGTGATGTGGAGGAGGAGGAGGCGGTAGAGGACATCCGGAGTCGGCTCATACGCAACTTCTTTGCTTAGTGGTGAGTTCCAGTGTCTGAGTGTGCACGCATTGGGCCGTGTGTGGCATGTGTTGCAATGTGTGTGTCCATCTGCATGTCTGCCAGGTGAGTCAGAGGTGTGTTTGGATGTGTCACTCGAGTGATGGTGCAAAAGACGAATGGTTTTCCAGAGTCATCATTGTCACCTAGCATGTTAACAACCTTATACATGTCAAGTACATGCACATGCATGCGGATGTGCTTATTTTGGCTGACTTCTGGTGTGTCTCTCTTCCACAGGTACTTGCGCATGCTGTCTGCTGGTGGCATTGTTGTGCTCCTGCTATTCCTCATGAACACAGCAACATGTGCTGAATCAGCGTTACATGCACGGACAAGTTTGAAAATCTCCTTAGGGTAAGGGATGCAGCACGGCTTTTTGGGTGTGGTATTTGTTTTGATTGTGTGTGCACTGCTCCTGTTCATGTTTGGATACTTAGCATACATGTAGAATCACCATGGGGCACATGACATGGAGCTGAATTCACCAGAATTGATGGTCAGACTTGGTGACAGTCATCTGTAATGGGATTGTGGATTGTGATGAAGCCATCAATGTGTGTAACACTGCCCTCGGAAACGTACGGGTTGCACCGGGTTGACATGGTGTGTGAATTCCCCATTGGAGGCTCAATGGTGCATGGCAGCCTCTCCGTGAGCAGCAGGGGGTGTTTAACTGTGACCCGTCACTTGTGTGCCAGTTCTATGGATTTCCAGCATATGTGGTGCAAAGGGGGGTGCCAGTGTCGGTCCCACATGTTCATCCACGTGACCTGTGTATGTGTTGACAGAGTTGCTTTAGCATTCCGACACACATGACTAATAAATGTGTCCCTCTGCCTCCAAGGTGCCTCATCTCTGTCAATGGTGGTCTGTTGCCACTGTGCATGCGGCATGTCTGGCATAGTTATCAGCGATGGTGCATATGAGTCTATGTGTAGAGTAGCAAGATGCATGCTGTTTGTCAGGGATTAGAATCTGTATTGTGCATGATGTCCATGGCTGTATAGGTATTGTGGCATGTCAGTCTCCACGACGGGCACTGTGCTGCATGTGCATCCATTGTGTGTGTGTGTGGCATGTTGAACTAGACATTCCTTCCTTGACATACACCTTTTGCATAGTTCCTTCCTGAGATCCTTGTCTTTGTGTGCAACTTGGGGCGTTGTTTTCTTGACATGGCGCATGCTGCTGCAGGCCCTGCAGCAAGGGCACCCAGTGTCAACGGAAACGAGCTGGTGTTCATCATGGATTGCTTGCTGACATGTGCTATGCTGATCAGCAGCATCTGTGCCTCATGCTGCAGCACACAATCCCCAGTTCCATACACCTCAAGGCAAGAGAGACCATCCCCCAGGTCAACTACGACATCCGTGTCTAATCCTACCTGCACTCTACGGACATGTGCGTTACAACTCCCATGATACTTGTCCACATCCAGGGTGCATCTGCACAGCTCTGCTTCTACATCCGGCGAGCAGGCCACATCAACGTCCAACAGAGATGGGGGGAATGGATCACTGGCAGCTGCAGGATGACCTTCTCAATCCAAGCACACACTCAGGATGCAGCCCACAACCAAAACACAACCTTGTGGCACTGTGATCCAAGACCCCATTGTGCCATCTCCATGCATCCAACCTTGTCCGGCCCACCATTCTCCACATCCACCTGACTCAAGCATGCAGGCCATGGTTCTGCCACCTGTCTACACATACCTGGGAGTAGCACCCCAGGACACTCCACATGATCCCTGACCTCTGCGCATGACTGTTGCTCTTCTAAAAAGGTCTGTGGGCACAGTTGTGCGGGCACCCCCTCAGCTGGTTGGGCCTATCACAGGTGAGTATGGTGCTCCATGTCTGTATTGGATGATACATTGTGACCCATGTGTGTCCTGTGCCAGACTCAGACCCCAGGGTATGGAGGGTTGGAGTTACTTCAGAATTCAGGCATGGTTTGACTTTACAACACCCACATGTAGTGGAATAATGCAAAATGACGGCATCATCTCGTGATTGTGAAGATATTTATTAGTGGTGGGGTACGTGTTTGGGAGGATGGCAAGGGGTGCTTGGCGGGAGTGTAGAATCCAAAGTTCACTGGGGGAGTTGGTATCCTTGCCATTGGAAGTCATCACAGTCTTTGTCAACATTGGTCAGACAGTGACCAGCAAGTCCATGTGGCAGAGAATGTCATTTGCTGATGTGCTGCTGTTGGGCCAGAGGGCCAGGTGCCAGGCCAGGTGACCTGGGAGATGGTGATGTTCCGCTGACTCTCACGGTCTTTTGCGTGGACGACCCACCTTCCTGCAGGGACCCTCAGAAGCAGGCCGTGACGATGCTTGGGATGCTCTGTCGGATGAATCCTCCTCCTCCTCCTCCTAATCCCTCCCTGTGGGTGGTGATGTTCTTCGCCTGGTGGCACAGGGAGGGTTACCCATGTTGTCGGCAATCCGACGGAGTACACGGGTCATTTCCGTTTGCACCGCCACGAGCTCAGCCTGTCTTGCCTCCATCCGTCCTTGGTGTCGCTGTTGACTGGCATATTGCTCGGCCTGCATGTTCTTGATCTCATTGAGGGTCTCCACTACCTGGCTGAGGCCCCTGGCGTCACGCCGGTATGTGTCCAGGATGTTGCTGACGTGTGACATTATCGGTTCCTGAGCCAACTGGTCAGGTTCGCGTCTCTGCCGTCCTCCACTCCCATCACCCCTGCCCACTTGCACCTGGCCTGCCGTTGTGGGCACATCGGGTCTCCGGGACCTCTGAGGGATGGCATTTGCGGTGTCGCCTGCCTCCTCCTGGGTGCCCGGAGAACCTTGTCCCTCCTGGACAGACTGGCTGTGTTGTTGTGTGCGGGCAGGGCTCCTGGGTGTGTCCTGGGATGTGGCAGGAATGGGGGTGGTGGTTGGCACAGTTGTACCTGACGCAGGTGCTGCAGGTGGTTGGACACCAGAGGGGCCAGGTTGGTCTGGGTCATCCACGGAGTGGTGAGAGTCGTCGCTGCCGGTGGGGTCCTCTTCACGCAGAGCCTGGTCCTGTGAGTCTTCCCCCCCAGTGTTGGGGGGAGATCAACGACGTTGAACTGTGTGTGAGAGAGACAATGTTAATTGTGTTACATGCGACATCCATGTTTCATTCATTTTTGAGTTGGCACAGTTCCTCTGGGTGGTTGGATATGGCTTGCATTCCTCTCGCAGTGCACTTGTGCATGGGTATGTCCCTTGGCCACAGCTTTCGACACTTTACCTATGTGTGACACAATCTTAGTTGATGCATCTTTTTGGAACGCAGTCAGCAGTGTAGTGAGCGGGCGTAGCAAGCCATGCAGAGCCGCCTTACGTGTTGCACTGTACGTGGGCAAATGGTGTTTTTTCCATGCTATTGGAGAATGCAGGTAGGTAACTTGAGCATTTGTGACAGGGTTCTAACAAACACAGTGGGTAGGTTTACTGGGCGTAAGGTTAGGTTTGTGCCTGCAGCACGGATGTACTCGTGCACAGATTGACACATGGCCCAGTGTTTATTAAAGGAAAAAGGGGGGGTTCAGGCACTGCCAAACCTTGTCTACATGCACACAGTCCACCTGCTGACGAGCCGACATGGCCACACCACCCAAGGGTGATTTGGCCTCCCTCTGTCTCCCTTTCTCCCTCCCTCTGTCACCCTCCTCTCTCTGTCCGTCTCCTCCCTCTGTCTGTCTCCCTCTGTCACCCTCCTCCCTCTGTCCGTCTCCCTCTGTCAACCTCCTCCCTCTGTCCGTCTCCCTCTGTCAGCCTCCTCCCTCTGTCCGTCTCCCTCTGTCTCCCTTTCTCCCTCCCTCTGTCAGCCTCCTCCCTCTGTCCGTCTCCCTCTGTCTCCTTTTCTCCCTCCCTCTGTCAGCCTCCTCCCTCTGTCCGTCTCCCTCTGTCTCCCTTTCTCCCTCCCTCTGTCACCCTCCTCCCTCTGTCCGTCTCCCTCTGTCTCCCTTTCTCCCTCCCTCTGTCAGCCTCCTCCCTCCCTTTGTGTGTCACCCTCTGTCACCTCAGCCCAGCTTCCTGGGCACACACAGTTTGCAGGTCTTTCAAAGGCCATTGGCTTGTTCATGTGGGTTTGTTTGTAATCTCCGGGCACCCATTGGGCGGAGTGTCTGAGTCTGCGCTGCTGCTGTGGTGGTGTGTGCTGACACTCTTCCAGAGTGATGCGTCTTGATTAGCTGCTGTTATGTGCAAATTGTGCCTTCATACCCATGTCATCCTGCAACGTGGCCACCATTTGCAGGCAACACAGTACTGTGTGGGGACAGACTGTTTGTATGGCTGTGCCCTAGGCCATATGGGCTGAGGGCATTGTTGTGTGCCTCAGAGTTGCTATGTGTTAGTTTTGGGGCTCACCCTCCCGGCATCGGGGACATCCTGTCTTGTGTTGGTGTTTTGTGTGGCCTGTGACTTGGCATGGCCTTGCTTGGTGCATGGGGCATGGAGGCGCTAGTGGCATGTGTGTGTTTTTGGAGTGTGGTTGTGTCCGGTGCTGGCTTTGGGGGGGTTGCGTGCATGATTGGGATTTTGGTTGTGTATGGCGTTCCCCCCATGTGAGGTGAGTTGTTTGTGTACTCACCAGAGTCTGGGACTCCTTGTACTCCGTCTACTCCCACCGGCGGCAGCGTGGCCATCACCTTCTCCTCCCAGGGATGGTACTGTACCAGTCTGCGGGGCGGCCCTCCTCCAGTGATGTTCCCCTGGTTGTGATCGTCCGTCATTTTGCGGCGGACCGTCCTCCGCAGATCGTACCACCTGGCTTGGCACTCATGCCTGGTCCTGCTGGTGGCCCCAACAGCATTCACAGCATCGACAATCCTCTGCCACATGGCTGATTTTTCAGATTTGCTGGTCCGTCTGACCAATGTTCCAAAGAGCTGTGGCTCGACTCTGATGATTTCGTCGACAAGGATCTCAAGCTCATCCTTTGTGAACTTTGGATTCTTGTTAGTGGGCATGGTGTGGGGTGTGGGTGTGGATGTTTGTGGGGGTGTGGGTGTGGATGGTTGTGGGTGTGTGAGTGTGGTTGTGAAGGTGTGTGTGTGAATGTGATGAGGGGGTGTTTGTGATGGTGGTTGTGTGAAGGAGTGCAAGTGTAAGGTGTATTGATGGCTGTAGTATGGTGCAGTGCGTTGTCTCTGTGGTCTGGCAGTAGTGGATCTGTTGCAAAGGATCATGGTTTGTGTGTGTTGGGCCTTTTTATTGGTCCATTTGTGGGTGTGGCTGTGTTTGAACTTTGGGTGGGTGTGTTATAAGGAGTGGTTGTGTTTTGGGCCTCTGTTTAGCTGTTTGGCAGTTGCAGGTCAGTGTATGGGATGTATTTGGGCTTGTTGGACATGTTTTGTGGTGTTCTGTGAATGGAATTGACTCTCCTTGTGTTGTTTTGGTTTGTCCTGGTTCAGTACGTGTGTTTTTGGCGTCTGTATGGTGCGTACATGCACTGGTGGGGTGTTGTTACGCGCCGTACATACACTGGTGGGGTGTTGGTACGCTCCATTCATACACGGGTGGGGGTACGCTCCATGCATACATGGGTGGGGGTACGCTCCGTACATACACGGGTGGGGGTTCGGCGCGTACATGCACTGGTGGGGTGTTGGTACGCGCCGTACATACACTGGTGGGGTGTTGGTACGCTTCATTCATACACGGGTGGGGGTACGCTCTGTACATGCACTGATGGGGTGTTGGTACGCGCCGTACATACACGGGTAGGGTGTTGGTACGCTCCATTCATACACGGGTGGGGCTATGCTCCATGCATACACGGGTGGGGGTACGCTCCATACATACACGGGGGGGTTCGGCACATACATGCACTGGTGGGGTGTTGGTATGCTCCATTCATACACGGGTGGGGGTACGCTCCATGCATACACGTGTGGGGGTACGCTCCGTACATACATGGGTGGGGGTTCAGAGTGTACATG
Organism: Triturus cristatus; assembly: GCF_964204655.1. Lineage (NCBI taxonomy): Eukaryota > Metazoa > Chordata > Amphibia > Caudata > Salamandridae > Triturus > Triturus cristatus. The sequence goes on along the minus strand of NC_140584.1, from coordinate 35,533,293 downwards.
CACTGGTGGGGTGTTGGTACGCACCGTACATACACTGGTGGGGTGTTGGTACGCTCCATTCATACACGGGTGGGGGTACGCTCTGTACATGCACTGGTGGGGTGTTGGTACGCGCCGTACATACACGGGTAGGGTGTTGGTACGCTCCATTCATACACGGGTGGGGGTACGCTCCATGCATACACGGGTGGGGGTACGCTCCGTACATACACGGGTGGGGGTACGGCGCGTACATGCACTGGTGGGGTGTTGGTACGCAACGTACATACACTGGTGGGGTGTTGGTACGCTCCCTTCATACACGGGTGGGGGTTTGCTCCATGCATACATGGGTGGGGGTACGCTCCGTACATACACGGGTGGGGGTTCGGCGTGTACATGCACTGGTGGGGTGTTGGTACGCGCCGTAAATACACGGGTGGGGTGTTGGTACGCTCCATTCCTACACAGGTGGGGGTATGCTCCATGCATACACGGGTGGGGGTACGCGCCGTACATACACGGGTGGGGGTACGCTCCATACATACACTGGTGGGGGTTCGGCGCATACATCCGCGGCCGGGGGGGGCGTTTGGCGCGTACATACGGGGGCTGGGGGGGTTGTTCGGCGCGTACATGTGAGGGCTGTGGGGGTGTACTGCGCGTACATACGGTGTCTGAGGTGGGGTGTTCGGCGCGTATGCGGGCACATGTCTCGATGGTTGCTATAGGAGTTCGGTCTGTACGGAGTTTTTTCCATACGGTTGTGAAATCGGAAGGACGGGACGGATCGTACTAGCGCGGTCGGATTTCAAATGTCCGATTCGTACGGTAAATCGTCCGGGGATGTGTCGGACACATTTTCCGACCCGAGGACGTGTGGGGAAATTTTCCCAATGCGATTTGTATGGACTTTTTCCCATACGAATCGTACTTGGCAGTTTGTACGCTACTTGGACGATTCGTACGGTAAAAATACCGGATACGATTCGTACGGGGAAAATTTTTCCAGGATCGGAATCGGCACCCAAATGTTTCTTGTATTTGTTGTCGGCGAAGTCACTATAAAAATCAGACTAGGGGTGTCAATCTGTATTTAAAAAGTGAAATAGAAGATAATGATAAGTGGATGGAATTTGCAACTTATTTGTTGGTAGAGGATTGTTTTGATTTGGGATCTGAGCAGCGTATTTGCAAATATTGTTATAACAAATTAGATGAGAATAAAATGCCTGCTAGAGCTGTTCATAATAATCTAGAGTTGGTTGCTATTCCACCAGAGCTGATAGATTTAAATATGTATGAGTCTATTCTCATACAATGTGTTCACCCGTTTCAGGCTATTGTTCGTATGGAGCCCAAAACAGGTAAATTACCTTCATCAGATTTGCAAAGAGGATTGAAAGGAAGAGTTGTGTATTTACCGTTAAATTTAAGGAAAAATATTGAAACTATTGGTGTAGACCATGCAGAAAATGAGCCACTAGTCATTCTAGTTAATGATGTTCCTACTAAGAATAAGAAAATTTGGCAAGAGTTAGTGGATGTTAGAAAAGTGCAAAAGGCATCATTGTATCAGTTAAAAAATAATGAGTACTATAGAAATGTGTTTGTAGGAGAAGAAGAAATAGATTTAGCAGAAGATACTGAAACATTAAGTGGACAAATAAAAAAAGTGGACATGTCCAGATGTGAAGAAATCTATGAAAATTACAGTGTACATCCACTTCATTCCAAATAGGTGATGGGGAATACAATCGAGTTGTTTCAAATGAAAAAAGCAACAGGAAGTCCCATGAGTGTATGGGAAGAGAGCTTGGAAGCTCGTTGTTTCCCGCAGTTGTTTCCAACAGGAAAAGGTGGACGATATGATGAACGTCCTGTGCAGATTCCTGCATCTGAATATCCGACAACAAGATTATATGCAGAAGATCCAAGATTTCGACAAAGTATCCCTTATATGTTTCGTCTTCTATTTGAAAGTGACTTGTCTGGACTTTCATATGCAGTAAATCACATTTTAAAAACTGGAATGCATCTTCAAAATGTAACTGCAAAGGATTTTATGGATAAAGTGCATCAGAGAGATGATCATTTAGAATCTCAGTTGATTAATCTGATGGCATGTCAGCGTGGGACTAATGAATATAGGTACCGTCGACATGGAGAACTGAAATGTATACTACGGAACTTGGGAACTCCTACATGGTTTGTTACACTAAGCTGTGCTGAGTATGCTTGGGATGATTTACTTGAATTTCTTCGAGAGGCAAATTCCAATATAAAAAATATTGAATACAAGACATCTGGAGAATTGTGCTCTTTGGATCCTGTCAATGTATGCAGATATTTCAATCATAGATTTGAAGCTATGATGTCTTTCATCTGCAATAAAAAGAATCCTCCTCTTGGAGAAGTTGTGGATTTCTTTTGGAGAAAGGAGTTTCAAGCAAGAGGTGCTCCTCACATACATATGTTGTTATGGATCAAGGACGCCCCCAAATTTGGAACAGATTCAGATGAAACAGTCTTGTCTTTCATTGAAGATTATGCTACATGTGCTCTTCCCGATAGCAGAGAAGATAAAAACCTAAAACAACAAGTCTTACGATTTCAAAGCCACAGGTGTGGAAAATACTGTCGACGAAAGTACAAGTCAAAGGATAAGTTCTATACCAAATGTCGTTTTGGATTTCCACGTCCTGTATTATTCAAAGGAAGAGTGAACAGTTTTATGTCAGCTATGCGACATACCATCACAAGAAAGTCTCCGAAAAACACCTACAACTTAAGAAGAAGCGAAGAATCGAAATACATAAATGACTACAATCCAGTTATTTTATCCATGTGGAACGCTAACATGTACATTCAGTATGTTGCGGACAATTCCATTGCTGTTGCTCGATATGTAATGTCTTACATTACTAAATCAGAAAGGACTGAATTGAAAGAAATGTGGGAAGAGATTTCTCACAAGAAGACTCTAAGTAAGAAATGATACAGTTTCAGTTTGAAGATGTTATCGCATCGTGAAATTGGAGTATATGAATGTTCAGATCGGTTATCATCTGCAAGTCTATATTCCAAAAGTAGAAGAATCATTTGGGTGAGTCTAGGTCTTGCAGGAATGAGAAATCGGGTACTGAAATCTGTTCAAGAAATTGAATATTTAGCAGAAAATGAACCAGAAAGTACAGATATTTTGAAAACGAATATGTTGGACACATACTACCCAAATAGAAGTTATCATCTTGAGAACATGTGCCTCTATGAAGTGCTGCAAAACTACACTTTTAAACGGAATACTACAGAGAACATCAACGATGGAAAATATGCAGTGATTGGTACCGAAGGATGTCTGGTGAAACAAAGGAAAGGAAATTTAATTAATCACAGGAAACTGAGTTGTGACACTGCTGACAAAAGGGAATTTTACTATTTAGCCCTTTTGCAAATGTTCAAACCATGGCGTTCAGAACTGGAATTACTTGGAGATTTTCCCAGCTATGAAGATTCATGTAATGCTTCTAAAGATAGCATACAATGCAGTGCTTTCGCAAATTATGTCAAAATGTTGAATAATGAAATTGATCAAGAAGCTACAATTGCAGCTGAGATTGCTAGAGACAGTTCTCAAGACAGTCAAAGTTCTGCTGCACTGAGTCAAGATCCACTAGGACAAGCAATTGTTGAAAATGAAGCAGTGATTGCCATGAATGAGGTGGAAACAGCAATGTATCAAGCTCAAGAAGATGCAATACAGTTAGGAAACTTGGAAGAACAACTTAGGTGCCGATTCCGATCCTGGAAAAACCGGGTACGAACCGTCGGTCGGAGTGTTTTCTCCGTCCGACTCGTACCCGGGAAAAAAACATGACAAACATGCAAGTACAATTCGCACGGAAACACCATTTCCATACGAACCGTAAAAAACACCGACCGACGAAAATATCCATACAAATGTGATCCGGGAAAGCGCCGATGTGATGTGGGGATGCATGCAGCCTGCGTTTCACGAACCAGGAAGTACGAATCGCACCCACAGCAGTCCGGACGGCAATATTTTTCCGGCACCCAAAAAGTGCCGGGAAAGCGAACTATGCCGCGAAACGACCAGATTAGGGGGCCGGTATGCGCCGTACCCCCCCCAGCCCCCGTAAGTACGCGCCGAACCCCCCCCAGCCCCCGTAAGTACGCACCATACCCCCACCCATGTATGTACACCAGTGTACGTACGCACCGTACCCCCACCTGTGTATGTACACCAGTGTACGTACGCACCGTACCCCCACCAGTGTACGTACGCACCGTACCCCCACCCGTGTATGTACACCAGTGTACGTACACACCGTACCCCCACTTGTGTATGTACACCAGTGTACGTACGCACCGTACCCCCACCCGTGTATGTACGGTGCGAACCGCCAGCACTATGCTCTGGGGGTTCACGCCGTACATACACATGTCTCCATACACATACACATACACATATCTCCATGGTTGCTATGGGAGTTCGGTCCGTACGGTGCATTTTCCATACGGTTGTAACATCACGGGACGGATCGTACTTGCACGCTCGGACTTCACTTTTCACATTTGTACGTAAAATCGTCCGGGGATGTGTCGGACACTTTTTCCGACCCGAGGACGTGTGGGGAAATTTTCCCAATGCGATTCGTATGGACTTTTTCCCATGCGAATCGTACTTGGCAGTTTGTACGCTACATGTACGATTCGTACGGTAAAAAGACCGGATACGAGTCGTACGGGGAAAATTTTTCCAGGATCGGAATCGGCACCTAAATGTTGAACAGAAACAAATATATCAGCAAGTGAAAGAGCAGATTGACCATGGATTACTTTGTGAAAAGAGAGGGTGCTCATGTACATCATTTCAACCTATCCGAATGTATGTGAGTGGTCAAGCTAGAACAGGAAAAAGTTTCTTAATTAAAGTAATTACAAGTTATCTGCAGAAAACAACTGATTCGCATTTGTCTTGTGTTGTCACTGCTCCAACTGGGTTGGCAGCACATAACATTAAAGGAATTACTTTACATCGTATACTAATGCTGCCAGTACAGCATGAGAACAAATGGGAATACCACAAGCTATCTGGAGAAGCTTGTTGTGAAGTTTCAAGAGTCCTGAAGAAAATGAAACTTCTCATTATTGATGAGTTGAGCATGGTCTCAACTTGATGCTTGCCTTTGTGCATTTAAGAATGCAGCAAATTCTTAAAACAGTGTATGACGTGTTATTTGGAGGAAAACACGTCTTAGTTTTTGGAGATCTACTGCAACTGACTCCGGTAAAAGGGCAACCGGTATTTAAAACACTAGCCCATGAAGATACCAGAAAGTCTCTTGGCAGTGTTGGTAATGTGAACATTTGGACTCATTTTGAATACAAAGAACTGACAACAAATATGCGACAGGCAAATGATGCTGAATATGGAAGCATTCTTCAAGATATAAGAATTGGAATTCTTTCAAAACAAGGCAAACAAGCTTTGGAGAGTCGATTACTTTGCAATGTCTTTCCAAATGAAAATGCAGTTCCTGCAAAAGTGTGCATGGAAATTGCTAAAAATAAATCAGTGATTTGCTTAATGCCAACACTGTGCAAGTGTTCCATATTCAACGAAGAACTATTGAAACTGGAAAATGAAGAAATTGTAAAAATGGAAGCCATCGATAAAATACAGCATGAAGGAATCACTATTATTTTGATGGGAAAGTTGAGATCAATACTGGATTGTTTAGAAAAGAAAATATCTAAAACTGCTGGTTTAGAAAAGACACTATATGCGTGTGTAAACTGTCGGGAAATTTTAAGGCGTAATTTGGATGTAGAGAAAGGTTTAGTTAATGGTGCAATGGGTAAAGTGGTGGATTTTGTGAATTATCATAAAAAAGAAGGAATTGAATTTTTAAAAATTAAATTTGATCAGATTGATGAAGTTAAAGAAATTGGTCATTGTTCAGTTCGTTTTTTGCTTGTTAAAGATTTTTATGTCCGTAGGAAACAATTTCCATTTTCTCTGGCATACGCAGTGACTATTCACAAATCTCAAGGATTAAGTGTAGACAGTGCATTGGTGAACATTGGATCTACCGTATTTAAAGAGGGTATGGCATATGTTGCTTTGTCGCGAGTCAGAACATTATCTAGTTTGTTTTTGATTGATTTTGATGAGACGAAGGTTACTGCAGATGCAAACTGTGTAAAAGAGTATAATAGGTTAAGAAGGGTGTATGCTCCAAATTTAGGTCAATATCCTGTATTTGGAAAGCGTGTGGTTGGTCGAAAAAGAAGGTTAGAGAATATCTGCTCTGAAGGTGTCAAGAAGGGAAAAGAACAAGATAATTTTGTGATTGCAGGTAAAAAGAAATTGGACACTGTTGAAGAGATTGTTGGTTATCAGTTTGAAAATAGTTCTGGTGTCAACTGCTATGCTAATGTAGTGATCAATGTTGTTTTTTATCTGGAAGGTTTGCGAGAACAAATTATGCAGAATCGGGAAAAAAGATTTTGTTCTCTGTTGCATTCTGTTTATGAAAAATTGACAACAGATACAAGTAAAATACAATCTGTTTCAGATATTCGTAATCTTTTGGATGTGTGTTCTGGTTCTACAGAATTTTCACAAAATATCCAACAAGATGCTCAGGAATGTTTAATGTATATGCTTACCGTTTTTGAAAATCAAGGTGTAGAAATAGAAAATATTTTTGACCTTTCTTACAAATGGGAACGTCATTGTGAAAATTCCATGTATACATGCAGCACCAATGTAGACACTGAGAGATTTCTGTATTTAACATTACCAGACTGTAAATCAGTGTCTTTCAATAAATTAGTTAAAGGTGCAAATCAAAACATGGAGTGTAGCCAATGTAAATCAGAAATGTTATCCACATTATTCTTAACAAAATATGGAAAATACATAATTTTAATGATGCAACGTTGTACAGCTGACGTGAGGAAATTGGATACTTTAATAAAGCAATTTGTAGCAGCACAACTATCAATATCAGGAAGGACTTTTGTAGCAATTGCAATAATTTTCCATGATGGTCCTTCCACCACATCTGGACATTACACTGTCTATCTAAAATGTGACAAAGGCTGGACACTTTGTAATGATTCCCAGTTGGTTTTTAAACAACGTTTGCCTAGGGAATTACAAAATTCCTACCTAATATTTTTAAAGTCAAAGTTTTAGGATGATAATTCATTCTCTGAGGAATTTATTAATATAATTTAATAGGACTATCATTGGACAATTTATATAAAGAAGGCGTGCAAAAATACCATTTGGCCTCAAGGAAAGGTATATTTTTGAATTATGGACTTTTTGGTGGTCATTGATTCGGTGAATATTTTAAGGCGGCAATATTTACAGTTTTTATAAGTTAAAGTTATAACATTTTGTAATCCGTAAGCATTTCATATATGTGTGATTTGTATTTTCTGGTATTTTACTGAGAATAGTATGTTGTTTTTTTTTTAACAATCTTTCTGATTGGTTTTTTTTTGCCCGCTGTTAAGTGATGAGTATGATTGAAATCACTATTTCTAGTGAAATTCAATATATTCTGAGAACAGCAAAAAAGGCAAACAAATTAATTTGTGGAAATTATGCTGTGTTGTAAAAAATGTATTGTTACATGTTATAATTTTTTTTTCCTTTTCTTTCACAGATCCAAATTTTAAAATAAGCAATTTATATCAATTTAGATTGCAATGAAAATCTGAAAAAAATCTATACCATTTTTTATTCCTATTACTGTGAAGGTAAGTTTAACTAAGTCTCAATATGCAGAATGAGGAGGTCTGCAAGAAGCTACAAAGTTGAAACACGTTTCTAAAAACACTCTGTTTATACCTATGTAGTTCTGAAATCTGACCATAATCAGATATCACGTGACCTGCAAAAAAAAGATTTGAGGGGTTCATAATATTTCCCATTGTACCTATTGAAGGACCGCAATCATTTCAATCATTCTTCTTTGAATATCTTTGCAGACAAAACTCTGTGCTTACCTTCTATCATTCGCAAGGAATTTTAAAACCGGAAATATGTCACTTTTTGTAACATAGTTATTGCGCAAGACACTCTTTCATTTTTACAAAGAGAGGAAAAGGCACTCTGTGCACTTTTTCTACTCCATGTAAATACAACCTCATCATGCACACCACTTTGCGTTGAAAGGGTATTCTATAAGTGTTGTTGTGCATGATTGCACTGAATACTCATAGAACAAGACACATCTCTAGATTTATCAGAAATTATAAATCTCGATATGTGTGTGTGAATGCTGCACCATTCAAAAATTGGTGTAGGAAAGCACAACAAGGAGAATTGTTTTCATTTCTCCACATTTTTATATCTTCAATGCATGCTAAAATGTTCAGCATACATTGAAGGAGAAAAATGCATTTTCTCATTGTTTTTGTGCAGGAAGGTGTGTCTTCCTGCAGAAAAACAAACAGCACATGACACAGATATCCTTGCACTATGGTGCAAGGGTGCCTGTGTCACCACATGGCTGCAGTTTAAGCAGCCATGCAGAGAGAAGCATAGATTTGCAACATATTTATGTACATATGTTGCATCCCTGTGCTTCGGAAGTACTACAGCACACTGCAGTTACAGAGGTTACTGTGTGATGCTGCAGCACTTCCTCATAGTTCTGCACTTATACATTCACCATATGCTACTAATGCATTCATTCAGTCAATTATGTACTACACATACATTCATCTAAACTTTCACACACTAACAAAGAAATTTAGCTCTTTTTTTAAACCAGGAAAGTTAGTTCTCAGCAGAACTTTTTATTTTCTTCTTTCTTCTTTTTTTGGTTTTTCCAACAATATTGTGATGTTTTTGGTTTTACTGGAAAAAAAACAAAAAAAAACAGGAGGAACCAAACAATGAACTTCGGGGGGGGGGGAAAAAAAAAAATAGCAATGGTGACTTTCTTGCCGGTGGCAGATCAGATCGATCGACTGCTCACCATAGCACAAAGTCGCATTGCACTTAGTGCAGAGCACTTTTCAAAATTGAAATTGAGGACGGATGTCCAAGTTTTGGGCTGATGGATGCACTCTTGAAATGCTCGGCTGCGATGAGGTGGAAGGCGCAGGAGCAGGAGTGTCTCTCATCCGTCGGCATTCTTCTCGTGCAAGATTGTTAGGATGAAGGGTCCTTAGGTGCTTCATCATACTAGCCGTCCTGCACGAGTATTTCTTGTTAGGATCCCCTCGAGACAGCACTCTTTTGCAAATCTTGCACGTGACCAGGGTGGCATTGGTCTTCGTTTGCCCCTCGGGAAAAGTAAAACATTTCCACACCACTGAAGAAAAACGTGGTGTGCGTGCTGTCTCCTCCAAAAATTCATCCTCAGATGTATGAGGAGATGCAGGTGATGCCTGCTGCCCTGAAGCCATTTTTAGGTGGAAAAAGTTAGAGCTAAGTGTAAACTTAGTCTAAAAAATCTTCTTCTCTGCAAAGAGATGCTCCTCCAAAGAAGGTGAAAGAAGAATGATTGAATTGGGTGGGGTCTTTCAATAGTTAGAACAGGAAGTGTAATGAACCAATCAAATCTCTTTTTTTGCAGGTCACATGGGATCCGCGCACCCTGCGCTTACGCAGCACGCACCCAGCGTGCATCCACGAAATTGAATTAAAAAGAATTATAGGATTAGATGTAAAAATATATTACTTTTAAGACTAGTTTAGAGTTTGTCTTCAATTAATATTCACATGAAATACATATATATGTTTTTTTAAATGTTAAATATTTCGCGGGATCCGCGCACCTACCGCGTCATAGACGCACATGACGCATCGCGGAAGCGCGTAAACGTCGCGTTACGTATATCGAACGGAGTCGCGTATAGGCTGGGAGTCGCGTACCGGTCGCATTGCGATCGTGCACTAAACACATACCCAACGCATTCCATGCGCGGATGCTATCGCGTAGGGATCGAGAACGGTGCGCATAGGGTGCGCGAATCCAAAAAACATGAAGAAAAAAATATATAAAATAAAGTGTTGAACATATAGTTAAAAAAATATTTTTTTAAATATAAAAAAATATGTTTCAAAAACCCAATGAAAACAAATAATATTTTTAAATTTTGAAAATATTTAAATGAAAAAATAGGTTAAAAAATAGTGTTAAAAAAGAATTTCAAAAAAACATAATTAATTAAATTGACACACTGAAATTGAAAAATATAGAGATCCAATGAAAATCATTAAACATGATATCTTTAGAGATATGTTATAGATAGGAATTAGCATTTAAAAAACCTTTGAAATTCACTGAAAAAACCATAGGTTTCATGCACGTTATAGTTAGGAATTGGCATTTAAAAAAACCTTTGAAATTCACTGAAAAAACCAAAGGTTTTCAGGGGTGTTATAGTTAGGAATTGGCATTTAAAAAACCCTTAGAAATTCACTGAAAAAAACATAGGTTTCAGGGGCGTTATAGTTAGCTGGACATTTCCCTCGTACAAAACGCTAGAAATTCCTCCGTTATAGTTAGTTCAGCTAACTATAACTCGCGTCCCCGCAATACACTGCTGATGATGTCACATATTACATCACTCATGACATGGTCAGTGACATCACTGATGACATCACTGATGACATCTGAAATGACATAACTGATGACATCACTGATGACATCATCCATGTGATAAATTAGTGCATCTTCTCACACCCTTTGATATACTCAATCAAAATTTCAGAAGTCCATTCTCAAAACCATAGATACTCCAACAAAAATAACTACATACCCACTCATTGACTCTTAGATCTACACACACATCCACTCACTCACCTGTACAGTCACTCATACTTACAGTCACTCAGTACAGGACTATCATATGCATGTATACACCTACATTGACACTCACACACCACCAATCATCCATAGAGGTACTCTCACACCTAGTCAGTCATGCAAATAATTAATCACACTCCCATTTACTCACCTATGCAGTTATACACACACAAGTTCACTTACTCATAAAAATAGTACCACATTCTTACACTCTTATACAATCATTGATACAAGCACACACTCATCCATACAGCCACAATCACACACTCTCACATATACCCACTTATATACTCTTACATATATACTGCCTTTCACATATGTAGTTAGTCACCCATGTACCACTGAGATATATATTAAATCCCTAACACACCCATACATACACTCACCCAACCATACAGTCCATCACAGATGCACTCTTAAAACCATGCACCCATAGAATCACCCACTCACACATGTATGCACAGAGTCACACACACCCCACCCACACAAACACTCAGGCACCCATACAGATACTCAGACAACCAATCATTAACCCATAGAGACACTCATATAGCTATTCACAAAACCATGCAGCCGCTTATACACCAACAGACAGACAGATACAGACATTCACACAGTTTAGTCACTAGTCTGCAGTAAGATACGTTTAATGACTCACTTATAGAGTCAGTCACGCACCTACTAAATCATCCATTCACACACTTATACACCCACTCATTCTTCCATAGGTTTTCCCCTATATATATATTAAACATATTTAAAATTTACAGAAACACACACTCACTGGATGATGTCATCAGTGATGTCATTTCAGATGTCATCAGTGATATCATCAGTGATGTCACTGACCATGTCATGAGTGATGTAATATGTGACGTCATCAGCAGTGCATTGCGGGGGCGCGAGTTATAGTTAGCTGAACTAACTATAACGGGGGAATTTCTAGGGTTTTGTACGAGGGAAATGTCCAGCTAACTATAACGCCCCTGAAACCTATGGTTTTTTCAGTGAATATATATATAGATAGATATAGATATATATATCTCCAACCTAACGAACACCGTTACCGAAACCCAGGCCCCTCAGAAAGGTGGTGCGCTGTGCCGGCAGGGTATGCCGGTCCCAATAATCAAGCAAAGAACTCATAATAAGCTCAAACATAGCAAGATCGCAAGTCCAGTGCTGAGTTTATTAGTTCCTGTAACGCACTTCAACTGCAGACAGTCTTGTTCACACCTGTCTGTGTTCTGGGTTAGGGCCTTAAATATAAGTAAGTATAAGGTTTTATATTTTTCCCTACCTATTACCACTTGGCAATATGTAGGAAAAATTAATGAATGTTTTATATATATTTTTTTTAAAATACAGAGTACCGCTGTACTTCCTAGGAAGTACCAATGTACTTCAAATAAATTTAAAAAAATACGTATGTTAAAATTATTAAAATACCCTACTACAATATATTTTACAAATATAGTGTACCACAGTCTATTTTACATTTTTTACAAATTAAGGGCCACATGTATGAAGCCTTTCTAAGGTTGCAATCGGCCTCTTGGTGAACACAAAAGGCATTTTGACGTACCAAACCCAAATTGCAATTAGGTAACCTGTTACCGAATCGCAATTTGGGTTTGCAAGTTGGTATTACCGAATCGCATTGGTATGTATGAATGTTTTGTGACCGAAATGCAATCGCAAAACATTCACATTTTACCACCTATTTCAAGAAGGTGGTAACCCATTCGCAAATGTGAAAGGGTCTCCAAGTGACCACGACCCCTTTTTTATGTTTGTAAAAACATTTTTAAGAGCAGGCAGTGGTCATTTTTGTTTTTCAAATGCTTCAGTTCTCCTTAAAGGAAAAAGGGCTGCATTTAAAAAAAAAGATTGATTTTAAAAGCAATCACGGACATGGTTGTCTGCTGACCACAGCAGGCCACCATCCCTGTGATTTTAGCGATTCCTAATGGGCCGCAAATAGCGATCTACCTCATTATTGTTCATGAGGTAGGTCGATTTGCGACACACTGGGAATCGCAAATGAAACTCAAAAGAGTTTCATACATTTGAAATAGCTATTTCAAACTTTCGTACATGTGGCCCTTAATTCTTTACAAATAAGTCTCTGGAGTACTGCTGTAATGCCTATAAATTACTGTGCTACTTACAAAAAAGGTTTAAAAAATGAATTAATTTTTTTTCATAAATATACTACACTACACTATATTTCACTAATAAAGTGTACTGGAGTGTATTTTTTAATGTTTTCTATATTTTTTCCTGTATTTACTGCTGTACTTTGTAGGTACTGGTATAAATAAATGTAACAACCTATTACCGCTAATTACCGTAATAGATGGGGAAGAACAATACAACCTACTACTCACCTATAACTAAGGCCCTAGTCCAGAAGCAGCCAAAGTCGGATGACATGTACATGGCTGCCTTTTACGTTTTGTAACCACAGCCATTAGCCAATCATATACTGCCTTGTAACACGGTATACCGCAAAGTTACCATGGTGACAGCTTTACAATAAATAGCTAAGTATTTTAAAAAACTTAAACTAAAAAAAAAAACTGAAACTAAAACTTAAACTTAAACACTACTTAAACTATTTAACCTACTACAAAAAATTTCCTTTTACACCCTATAATCTGTATTCCTGCCACATCTTGCGTCTACATCTTTTCACCTACTTTCACTCTCCGTCTGTTTAAACTACCACACTCCAGTCTGTGTCACTCCACCCTATGCCACTCCATTCTATGCCACTCCACTCTATGCTATTCCATGCTACGCCACTCCAATGTACATAACTCCACTATACGCCAATCCACTGTATGCCACTTCACTCTACACCACTCTACCCTATGCCACTCTTCTCTATACTAGGGGAGGGGGGAATTCACAGAGTTTGATTCTGCTTAATTATGCGAAATTACATTAAAATTCCACCAGATTCCATGGAATACCATGAAAGGATGGAGTGGGCATTTGACAGTATTTTCATAGTACAAAATGCACCCTTGCATCCAAAAATGAATGCAAGGATGCATTTTTTTCCTATGAAAATAGCTACCTGGCCCTTGCATACTCTGCAGCGATCAAAGTTTTAATCACTGAAGAGTATGTAAGGACGTTGAGTACTAAGCAGTGGTTTGATAGTTTAATGTAGAGGGACCGCTCCTTCTTTCTGCAGTGTTTAGAAACCACATCATACCACTCAGCAACCTTGCATACCTCATTCTACTTGATGCCACTACACTCTACGCTATCCCATTCTACACCCCTACACTCTATGCCATTCCACTCTACGCCACTACACTCAACAGCACTACGCTCAATGCTACTCCACTCTTTGCTAATCCACTATAGACAACTCCACTCTAAGCTACTCCACACTACTCTAATCCACTCAATGCCACTCCACACTATGCCACTCCCCTATATGCTATTTCACTATATGCCACTCCACTCTATGTTTTTCAATTGTATATCACTACAATCTGCTTCACTAAAATGTATGCCATTTCACTGTACACCACTCCACTCAACTCCAATCGACTGTATGCCACTCCGCTCCACTACACTGTGTGCTAGTCCACTGAATGCAACTGAAATCTATGCCACTCCACTCTACCTTATTCCACTCTATTCCACTCCACTCTCTCCCATTCCACCCCATGCCACTCCACTGTATGCTCTGTCACTCTACACCACTCTACTCCACTCCACTGTATGCCTCTCCAATTTCCAGCACTCCACTGTATGCTAATCCACTCTACGCCACTCCACTCTATGCCAATCCAGTCTGCCCCACGCCAGTGTATGCCACTTCACTCTAGGCTATTCCACTAAATTTATGCCTCTTTACTATACACTATTCCACTCTATGGCACTCCATACTGCACCGCTCCCTTGTGCACCACTCCACTGTATGATATTCAACTGTATGCCACTCCATGCTATTCGACTATACACCACTCCACTCTACTCTACACCACTCCACTCCACACTACTCCACCCTACGCAACTCCACTGTTCACTACTCAACTCTATCGCTCTCCACTCTACCAAACTCCACTCCATGCCACTCCACTGCAATGTGCTGGAAAAGTCGATGGAGTGCTGGACATGAAGATACTGGAAGCCTCAACAGACTCAGGATCACAGGATCAACAAGAATGCTTGAAAAAAATGCATTATAATTCAAAGAAAAAACAAAGGTTAAACCTTAGTTATGAAAACTTCATTCATTCTTTCTATTCAAACACAACTCAAACTACACAGTTATTACAAATTATGAAGTTATAGTTATACCTTGAATTTATTATTTACGCATCACTTTTAAATTACTACACATACCAACTTAAACTACAAAAATGTTCGAAATTCTAAAGTTATACTCATACCTTAAATTATTATAACTCGCGCACCTCCATGCACAGAGTATTTAACTCTGTAGCCACACTCAATTAACGGTTACTCGCCACTCTACCATACGCTGTGTTCTCAAAAATGATGTCATTTTGGTTGTCATAAGTGTTGTTATAAATGCTATGAAATCACATGGTACAGGTGATATGGTATGAAAGGGTATAAGCAGTGCATGAAAAGTTAATGAAGTGCAGCTACCAAGTTATATGTGCTGTTAAGAATGTATGACGTTATTCCGCAGCCTTTTATCCCACAGGGAATCACAACGCTGTTGCAGAATGCCCTGCTGCCACCCTGCCCAGCACCATTTCCTGTTCCTCGAGGAAGGACGTAGCTGGACACCTATGAGTCCCTGCACGAGGAGGTCCAGTCCACCAGATTTCGTTTTCACCTCCACCTAAGCAATTCGAGCTGTCAGGACATTTTGCCAACATTCCCCAAAGACACATGTTCCCAACTATGCCAACATAGTAGAAAGGTTTGCCAGCCCCAGTCACAGTTGTTCTTTGCACAGAAGGAATTACATCTATGCCTGATCCAATTATGGCCAGTATGAGCACATGGACTTCTTTAAAACCATTCACTAATTATATGAGGAAAAAGTGCTTGCAAATCATGTAAAAGCTAAACTCCACTTACATTCCTCATAATCCACAATTTACAAAACCCACAATCGGGCTAGCCAGGCCAAATGTCCTTCTCTTTATATAAAAGATATGCCTTGAATTGAGATAAATCTGTTAGTTGTTGTACCAAGGGCTGTTGCTCACCAATGGACCAGTATTTTCCCTGGTACCAATTCATTTTAAATCAAGAAGTAAGCACGACTCTAGTTTTAAAATATGTGCACTGTGTATTTAAGTACGAAAATGTAAAAATCCTCCTCAATGACATGAATAGGCATTTAAAGGACATTTTCGAATTAATCGTTTAAAAAGTATGAAACATTTACCTACCACATTACAGTGCTGTGGTCAGTGAAGGAGATATGAGTATGAAGGACCCATGTTTTGGTTTCAGAAGGACAATCTATTGGTTACTCATATAACACCAGGTTCAAGAGCGTAATGTAGCTGCCCCCCACCCCCAGCAGCCCAACCACTAAGGAGGGCCCCCAACCCATTAACTGCCCCCATTTAGCCCAAGTACAATGAATATGGTAGACTCAGGGGGGCCCTCTTCATATTATGCAGGGGGTGGGCCTCTCGATATTCTGCAGGAGGTGGGGCCTCTTCATATTCTGAAGAGGGGTGCGGCCTCTTCATATTCTGTGGGGGCGGGACCTCTTCATATTCTGCAGGGGGTGGGGCCTCTTATTCTGCAAGCGGGTAGGGCCTCTTCATATTCTGCAGGGGGTTGCTCTTCATATTCTGCATGGGGGTGGGGCCTCTTCATATGCTGCAGGGCCTCTTCATATTCTGCAGGGGGTGGGGCCTCTTCATGTTCTTCAGGGGGGGGCCTCTTCATATTCTGCGGGGGACTCTTCATATTCTGCCTGGGTGTGGGTCCTCTCATCATATTCTGCAGGGGGGTGGGGCCTCTTCATATTGTGCAGGAGGCAGGCCTCTTCATATTCTGCAGGAGGTAGGGCCTCTTCATATTCTGCAGAGGCGTGGGCCTCCTCATATTGCGGGGGCGGGACCTCTTCATATTCTGCAGGGGGGTGGGGCATCTTATTCTGCAAGCAGGTGGGACCTCTTCATATTCTGCAGGGGTGAGTATCTTCATATTCAGCAGGATGGGGACCTCTTCATATTCTGCCGGGGGCTCATTATATTCTGCATGGGGTTGGGTCCTCTTCATATTCTGCTGGAGGGCGGGCCTCTTCATATTTTGCAGGGGGGTGGGGCCTCTTCATATTCTGCAGGGAGCGGGCCCTCTCCATATTCTGCAGGGGGGTGGGGCCTCTTCATATTCGGAAAGGGGTTGGGGCCTCTTCATATTCTGCACAGGGTGGGTCCTCTTCATATTCTGCATGGGGGTGAGTCCTCATCTGCATGGGTATGAGTCCTCATCATATTCTGCAAGGGGTGGGGCCTCTTCATATTCTGCAGGGTGGGGGGCCTCTTCATATTCTGTGGGGGGCTCTTCATATTCTGCATTGCGGTTGGTCCTCTCTTCGCCTTCTGCAGGGGACGGGGCCTCTTCATATTCTACAGAGGGGCTCTTCTTATTCTGCATGGGGGTAGGTCCTCTTCATATTCTGGAGGGGGTAGGGCCTCTTCAAATTCTGAAGGGGATAGGGCCTCCATATTCTGCAGGGGGGCGGGGCCTCTCGATATTCTGCAGGAGGTGGGGCCTCTTCATATTCTGCAGAGGGGCGCGGTCTCTTCATATTCTGCGGGGGCGGGACCTCTTCATATTCTGCAGGGGGCGGGACCTCTTCATATTCTGCGGGGGCGGGACCTCTTCATATTCTGCAGGGGGCGGGACCTCTTCATATTCTGCAGGGGGCAGGGCCTCTTCATATTATGCAGGGGGCGGGCCTCTCGATATTCTGCAGGAGGTGGGGGTCTCTTCATATTCTGCAAAGGGGAGCGGTCTCTTCATATTCTGCGGGGGCGGGACCTCTTCATATTCTGCAGGGGGGTCCTCTACATATTCTGCATGGGTGTGGGTCCTCTTCATATTCTGCAGGGGGTGGGGCCTCTTCATATTCTGCAGGGTGGGGGTCTCTGAATCTTCTGCAGTGGGTGGGCATCTTCATATTCAGCAGGGTGGGGGGCCTATTCATAGTCCACTGGGGGCTCATCGTATTCTGCATGGGGGTGGGTCCTCTTCATATTCTGCAGGAGGGGGCGGGCCTCTTCATATTTTGCAGGGGAGTGGGGCCTCTTAATATTCTGCAGGGGGCGGGACCTCTTCATATTCTTCAGGGGGGTGGGGCCTCTTCATAGTCGGAAAGGGAGTGGGACCTCTTCATATTCTGCACAGGGTGGGTCCGCTTCATTTTCTGCATGGGGGCGAGTCCTCTTCATATTCTGCAGGGTGGGGGGCCTCTTCATATTCTGTGGGGGGCTCTTCATATTCTGCATGGGGGTGAGTCCTCTTCATATTCTGCAGGGTGTGGGCCTCTTCATATTCTGCAGGGTGGGGGGCCTCTTGATATTCTGCAGAGGGGCTCTTCTTATTCTGCATTGGGGTAGGTCCTCTTCATATTCTGCTGGGGGTGGGCCTCTTCATATTCTGAAGGGGATGGGGCCTCTTCATATTCTGCAGGGGATGGGGTCTCTTCGTATTCTGCTGGGGGTCAGGTCCTCTTCATATTCTGCAGGGGGGGCCTCTTCATATTCTGCAGGAGAGGGGCCTCTTCATATTCTGCAGGGGTGGGGGCTCTTCATATTCGGAAAGGGGTTGGGGCCTCTTCATATTCTGCACAGGGTGGGTCCTCTTCATATTCTGCATGGGGGTGAGTCCTCATCTGCATGGGTATGAGTCCTCATCATATTCTGCAAGGGGTGGGGCCTCTTCATATTCTGCAGGGTGGGGGGCCTCTTCATATTCTGTGGGGGGCTCTTCATATTCTGCATTGCGGTTGGTCCTCTCTTCGCCTTCTGCAGGGGACGGGGCCTCTTCATATTCTACAGAGGGGCTCTTCTTATTCTGCATGGGGGTAGGTCCTCTTCATATTCTGGAGGGGGTAGGGCCTCTTCAAATTCTGAAGGGGATGGGGCCTCCATATTCTGCAGGGGGGCGGGGCCTCTCGATATTCTGCAGGAGGTGGGGCCTCTTCATATTCTGCAGAGGGGCGCGGTCTCTTCATATTCTGCGGGGGCGGGACCTCTTCATATTCTGCAGGGGGCGGGACCTCTTCATATTCTGCAGGGGGCAGGGCCTCTTCATATTATGCAGGGGGCGGGCCTCTCGATATTCTGCAGGAGGTGGGGGTCTCTTCATATTCTGCAAAGGGGAGCGGTCTCTTCATATTCTGCGGGGGCGGGACCTCTTCATATTCTGCAGGGGGGTCCTCTACATATTCTGCATGGGTGTGGGTCCTCTTCATATTCTGCAGGGGGTGGGGCCTCTTCATATTCTGCAGGGTGGGGGTCTCTGAATCTTCTGCAGTGGGTGGGCATCTTCATATTCAGCAGGGTGGGGGGCCTATTCATAGTCCACTGGGGGCTCATCGTATTCTGCATGGGGGTGGGTCCTCTTCATATTCTGCAGGAGGGGGCGGGCCTCTTCATATTTTGCAGGGGAGTGGGGCCTCTTAATATTCTGCAGGGGGCGGGACCTCTTCATATTCTTCAGGGGGGTGGGGCCTCTTCATAGTCGGAAAGGGAGTGGGACCTCTTCATATTCTGCACAGGGTGGGTCCGCTTCATTTTCTGCATGGGGGCGAGTCCTCTTCATATTCTGCAGGGTGGGGGGCCTCTTCATATTCTGTGGGGGGCTCTTCATATTCTGCATGGGGGTGAGTCCTCTTCATATTCTGCAGGGTGTGGGCCTCTTCATATTCTGCAGGGTGGGGGGCCTCTTGATATTCTGCAGAGGGGCTCTTCTTATTCTGCATTGGGGTAGGTCCTCTTCATATTCTGCTGGGGGTGGGCCTCTTCATATTCTGAAGGGGATGGGGCCTCTTCATATTCTGCAGGGGATGGGGTCTCTTCGTATTCTGCTGGGGGTCAGGTCCTCTTCATATTCTGCAGGGGGGGCCTCTTCATATTCTGCAGGAGAGGGGCCTCTTCATATTCTGCAGGGGTGGGGGCTCTTCATATTCTGCAGGGGGGTGGCTCCACTTCATATTCTGCAGGGGGCAGGCCTCTTCATATTCTGCAGGGGGTGGGGCCTCTTCATGTTCTGCAGGGGGTGGGTCCTCTTCATATTCTTCAGGGGCTGGGTCCGCTTCATATTTTGCAGGGGGTGGGGCCTCATCATATTCTGCAGGGTGTGGGACCTCTTCATATTCTGTGGGGGGGGGCTCTTCATATTCTGCATGGGGGTGGGTCCTCTTCATATTCTGCAGGGGAAGGGGCCTCTTCATATTCTGCAGAGGGGCTCCTCATATTCTACAGGGGTTGGGTCCTCTTCATATTCTCCAGGGGGTGGGGCCTCTTCATGATCTGCAGGGTGGGGGGCTTCTTCATATTTTGTGGAGGGGCTCCCCATATTCTGCAGGGGGCGGGCCCTCTCCATATTCTGCATGGGGGCAGGGCCTTTTCATATTCTGCAGGGTGTTGGAACTCTTCATATTCTGCAGGGGGCTCTTCATGTTCTGCAGGGGGTGGGTCCTCTCCATATTCTGCAGGGGGTGGGGCCTCTTCATATTCTGCAGGGTGGGGGGACTCTTCACATTCTGCAGGGTGGGGGGACTCTTCACATTCTGCAGGGTGCTCTTCATAATCTGCAGGGGGTGGGTCCTCTTCATATTCTGCAGGGTGAGAGGGACTCTTCTTATTCTGCAGGGGGTGGGTCCTCTTCATATTCTGCACGGGGGGCCTCTTCATATTCTGCAGGGTGGGGGGACTATTCATATTCTGCAGGGGGTGGGTCCTCCTCATATTCTGCATGGGGGGCTCTTCATATTCTGCAGGGTGGGGGGGACTCTTCATATTCTGCAGGGGTGGGGCCGCTTCAAATTCTGCAGGAGGGAAGGCCTTTTCATATTCTGCAGGGTGGTGGGCCTCTTCGTATTCTGCAGGGGCAGGCCTCTTCATATTCTGCAGGGTGGTGGGCCTCTTCATATTCTGCAGGGTGGTGGGCCTCTTCATATTCTGCAGGGGGTGGGCCTCTTCATATTCTGCAGGGGGGCAGGCCTCTTCATATCCTGCAGGGGGCGGGGCCTCTTCATATTCTTCAGGGGGTGGGCCTCTTCATATTCTGCAGGGTGGTGGGCCTCTTCGTATTCTGCAGAGGGTGGGCCTCTTCATATTCTGCAGGGGGGCAGGCCTCTTCATATTCTGCAGGGTGGTGGGCCTCTTCATATTCTGCAGGGGGTGGGCCTCTTCATATTCTGCAGGGGTGCAGGCCTCTTCATATCCTGCAGGGGGCGGGCCTCTTCATATTCTTCAGGGGGTGGGCCTCTTTATATTCTGCAGGGTGGTGGGCCTCTTCGTATTCTGCAGGGGGTCCCATAGTGATGTTACACCCCTGGCAGATAAGGACCCTGTTGTCCTTCATGGGGCTGCGAGGCCTAGCCTTGTCCGTGTTATGACGTAAACATACATTGCAGTGAAACGTTTATAGCTAATACACAGCTCCCCAGCTGTTTTTTGAACATCTTATAACAAGGGATTGCCCTCTTTACCTAAAGTAGACAAATAAACGTTCAACTTTAATTAAAATGAGTCAGTGGCCAAACGAACAGTGACGTGTGGGGGGGTATTAACAAGTGATCCCGAACAGAGCTGTTTGGAGACATTTGTACAAACACTTGTACTTGTTTAGTAGAAACTGTTACAATTGTCCTTCAGTGGAAATGTTCTCCAGACACTATTACTTGGATTTAACTAACCACAAAACCATTCTGGCACCAGTCCTAATGCACCTAGTGTTAACAGGTAAGTGATCAGAGGTTACCGTGTTAAAACCCAGTCCCTCATTCTAACTTAGAGCCCAAGTCCAGTTGGAACCAAGTGCTGTGAAACAAGGGCTACAAACCCAAGATGCATTGTTTTTCAAAACTAGCCTTTTATTGTGACATAGTATCCCTGATAAAATAAAAAGATTTGGGTACCATAATCGTACTTTTACAATTATGAGTTTACAATGGGTTTTTTTCTTCTGGTATCTCCCACGTGGGGGGAGGGGCTACTCAAGTTGAACAGGGGAAGAACTATGGCAGTTTTATATTTTTAGGTCTGCCATCATACCTTTTGATTTTACTAAAACTATATGTATAATACTTATCAGGTTTTCAGCCCATGTTCATCCATTGATTTGTTTTGGTGTCATTCACATTTTTCTTCTGCCCGCTACAGTATGCAGCATTGGGCCAGTGGGTTAGCCCACTTGAGCCATTGGCTAACTTCACTGTGAGTGACAGCCTTCTGCCCTTTCACAAGGAGCACCTCTACACACGAAGTAATACTCGGTAGTGCCCGGGACTGCTTTGGCAGTGTGTGCTTTTTCAGAATAAAAACATATTTGCTTAAGCCAACAGTTTTTAGATTGATCAGAAACTAGCAGCTTTCCCAACAATGAAGTTTTGCAAATATCAAGACAAAGCAAAACAAATATTGACAAAGCCAAAAGGCTGGCAGCCAACTCCAGACCGAATGGCATTACCAGTGCGTGTTATTCTTGCCTGCAAAGTACATAGAGATAATTTTATTAAAGTGTGCGCCATATAAATATAAAAAAATGAAATAAAGAAACAGAGTTTAAGCCTATCCATATACAATAAATGTCCATACAATGAAACTATATTAAATTCATTTACAGATTTGGTGGTTATCCTGAAAACATGGGATGAACCCACTGTTTTTTAACCTACATTGGACACCCCTGCTGCAACAAGCCAAGAGGGTTCTGGAACATTCGACCCTTAAACATCCCCTGATGAATATCTTGACTGTGCTCTGCCCATGAATCAAATCTCGGGCTCCTTCAAAAAGCAGGAAATGAATTATCCACTGCAGAGTCGCAGAAAAAGAAAATCTATTCTGCGACATTGTATTTGAAAAGCATTTTCTTCCTCAAATGGACACAGAAACTGCCTAATCAACATGAAACGGTGGCAGAGAGCAAAAGAGGTGAGTTAAGCTCTACACTACCTGTGTTAAAACGTGCACCAACACCGTTATAACTTTGTACCGAAAACAAGAGCAAGTTCTACGCACGTGTTAACCTTATTTTCAGAATCATTAAAACGAGTTACCATAAAATATATATAAGTTATCGTTAATGGCAGCAACATTTTTCAAAATATTCACTAAATTGTACAGGTGGGACACATTTTATTTATATATGTATTTCAGAACTCTGAAGATGACCAAGTAAATCGAGCCTTGACTTAACTTCACGCGATATCCAGCAGTAGGTCTTTGCATCCTGGGGAGCTTTGAGTACATATAGCTCCATACATCTTCGTGCATCAGTGCTCAAGAGCAGCATTCATTTAACACATTTTTTAACAAACCAACACACTTACCACGTTAGGGTGACCGGCTGAAGTGGATTCGAAGGTCCGTGTTTGGGAAAATCTGATTTCTGGATTTTTCCTTCACAAACTGAACTACCCTCTCCACCAGTGACAATGAAAACAAGCATTTGCAATGCAGCAGGTCTCGCATTTACAAGAGTTTGAGCTATTGGCATTGTAAATGACAATGCCTTTTATTTATCTGTTTATATAATTAGCACATAAATAAAAGGCATTGTCATTTACACTGCCAATAGCTTAAAATTGAGTCATATTGCATTGCAAATGTGTTCTATAAAGATATAAAAAAGCGTCACGAGAGAGGTGTATGGCCTACAACAGCAGCCAGGCTAAAGCTATTTGAGAAAATAGTTCTCAGAGGCTGTAATTAAAGCCCACCGAGCGACAACACACGCAAACCGGGGGTGTCGCCTTGGGGGTTACAAAATGAGACAAGGCGGTACTAAGGAAAATCCACAGTTTATGGTGGACAATGACACAAGCCAAAGAAAAATATGGGCGAAGAGTGGGCGGAGCTTCAAGTCCCTAACTCATTACAGCATGCCTCGCAGAGCAGCGCATGCGCTGCCCAGGCTTGACCTAAAATGTAATCCACAGTTTTAGCGGCTTGTTGATAGAGCATGCCAGCAGTTCACATACTATGCAGTGTTGGGACAACAGTAGTTCATTTGTAAAAAAATAAGTGCCAGGGCTCTCGTCAGGAGGCAGCTTGCACCAGCCAATTTTTCCTGTTAGCACTACCTAAAACAGAAGCAACTACTAACCATGAAAGTTGAGAGAGGGTGTGGCATAATGGCCAGAACTGCCGACTTCGGGACTGGGATACCAGGTTTGAGTCTCAGAGTCGGGTCAACATCCCGTGATTCTGGGCAAATCACTTAGAGGCCCATTAATATGTCGGGCGGATCGCCACCGCCCGCATGGCGGTGGCGATCTGCCCGACTTTTTCTCCTGGCGGCCTGCCAATTCCCCCCGCCATAATACTATGGCAGGGGGGACCCCGGCAGACGGAAAAACTGTCCGCCGGTTTCCCACCGGTAGGCAATCTGCCCGATTGCCTACCGGGCGGAAAAGCTGTTGATATGTCCATATCAGGATGCATGCTGGGATTTGCCTTTCCGTGGTGGCAACGCCGCCACGGAAAGGCATACGGTCTTTCACATTGGGGGCCAGTAGCGGGCCCCCGGGTAATTTTGGGGGGTGGGGGTGCACATGGGGGTACCTATGGCACCCCCCTGCATTTGCATTTACAACGTGGCAGGCACCGCGCGGTGCCTGTCACGTTGTTCATGCAAATGCACAACTTGCATTTTTGGCATTGTGGCGAGCGGTGCTTTCTGCACGACCTACCGCAATGTTAAAAATGCGGGATGCGCCCGCCAGTGTGGCGGGCGCATCTTAATTGCATTGCGGGCGGTCCTATTTCCCGGGGCTGTCCGCCCGCCATGCTAATGGTGCCCTTAGTCTCGCTGTAAATAAATGTGTCCTAACTGGTGCTCATGAAAAGCGCCAGTGTTGACGATTAAGTGCCTGTGCTAACCACCGGGCACCACTGGCACAAATTAAGCACCGTGGTCTTTTGAGTTCCTGGTGGGAAGACTTTAACTGCTCCTGACAACAAAACGCATTTAAGTAAATTACAAACCTATTTAACGTTGAAGGAAAACACTGCTGGGCATATGGGGTGGATTTACTACAAGTTATAAATGGTAATAGGCAGAAATAAAAATTCAGGCAGAGTGGGGCTAAGCTCGGAGGCCGGAGATAGGCTTCCGCAAGCGTCCGCTGATTAGTCCCAGTTGGTAAAATAGTTAGGAGAATATTTTAGCCAAAGTAGCTCAGTGCAATGCCTGTCCTCGTGCATGTGATAACCTAAGCAGGGTCAGAACACAATTTCGCAATAGTAAGAAGCTGATGCTGAGCAACATACGGTGCTGTTTTTTAAAGACAGGAAGTATTCAAGTGGAAAGATCCAGGGATTGTTTTTATGAGTCATTTGTGCCCCCTCGCTTTTAAAACTGAAGATTGGAAGAATCTGAACACTGCCACAGAAATGTTTCCTGCTTCTGTCTCCAGAAAGGAATCATGCAAACTTTCGAGTGGGTTTATGCGGAATAACATGGGCCAGCAATTATCAAGAAGGTAGTAGTGAATGCCTTTCAATGCCACCACACGAGGCCATAAGAAGGCACCAGATTACTACAAATAGCCTAAAATGGAAGTGTTGCTGGGGGAGGGAGAGCAGCCAAATAGCAAAATTACATTAAAAAAATGTTGCACAGTAGTTGCTAGTTCCTTCCTCCATAAAGCCACACGTGTGACGCCTCTTACCTGTAACTGGAGAATTATGCCATGGAATACATGCTTTGCTTAGCTCTTCCTTTCAAATGAATCAGATTTTGCAAGGGAAATTGATGTCAATTTACACTGGCCTACAAAATGATTGTAAAGGTCCGGAAGATCCCCCTAAAAACTAAGTTGCAGAACTTGTGGTTTCGTATTTTTTTCGTAATTTAGTTGAAGTTTGCAAGAAAATGTTTTCGTAACCCGAGTAATCAGCTGAGTGTGTGCAATTTCGCCATTTTTATATTTTCCACAATTACTTTGTATTGTGGCTATTTGAGTGTTAAAGTATTTATACATAAGAAATGTTTGTTATCCATTATTGCACCCTGAATTTTCACACTGATCGACACATATTGGTGGGTTTTCGTCTTGCCTGACAGCAGGGGAGTAACACAGACCTATAAAGACCCTACAGCGCCTGGGGCCCCCAGGCATTCAGGTAAGCGCCCATTCTCCTCAAGTCCAATGAATATCTGTGAGATATAGGAGACTCTGGGGCCCCGCGTCACATTCTGCCGGGAGGATCCTATTTAGTGTTCCACCACTATCCGACAGGTGGATAAAGAATTTGAGGCAACAATTGGAAACTCGTTGTT